>NC_087343.1:230216385-231416385 GCF_030014295.1 Loxodonta africana
CATAGAGAGATAGTATTTAGTGCTTTACTTATCCGGGGCTTCTTCTCAATCCATATAATGATAAGTTTTTCCAACTCTGTAAAGAATGCCATTGGTATTTGGATCGGTATTGCATTGTATTTGTAAATTGCCTTGGGTAGAATTGCCATTTTCACAATGTTGAGTCTACCTATCCATGAACATGGTATGTTTTCATTTTGTAGATCTCTTCTGGTTTCTTGCAGTAGTGTTTTGTAGTTTTCTTTGTATAGGTCTTTTACATCCCTGCTTAGATTTATTCCCACGTATTTTATTTTTTTAGGACTATTATAAATGGTATTGTTTTCCTGATTTCATTTTCATTATTCTCTTTATTGGTGTATAGGAATCCAACTGATTTTTGTATGTTTATCTTGTATCCTGCTACTCTGCTGAATCTTTCTGTTAGTTCCGGTAGTTTTCTTGTGGAATCTTTTGGGTTTTCTATGCATAGTATCATATCATCTGCAAATAGGGAGAGTTTAAACTTCTTCATTACCAATTTGGATGGCCTTTATTCCTGTTTCTTGCCTTATTGCTCTAGCTAGGACTTCCAGCACAATGTTAAATAGGAGTGGTGATAAAGGGCATCTTTGTCTTGTTCCTGTTCTCAAGGGGAATGTTTTCAGCCTCTCTCCATTAAGAATGGTGTTGGCCGTTGGTTTTGCATATATGCCCTTTGTTATGTGAGAACTTTTCCTTCTATAGCTTTTTTTTTTTTAATTAATTTTTATTAAGCTTCAAGTGAACACTTACCATTCCAATCAGTCTGTCACATGTAGGTTTACATACCATCTTACTCCCTTCTCCCACTTGCTCTCCCCCTATTGAGTCAGCCCTTACAGTCTCTCGTTTCGTGCCAATTTTGCCATCTTCCCTCTCTATCTTCCCATCCCCGCTCCAGTCAAGAGTTGCCAACACACTCTCCAGTGTTCACCTGATTTAATTAGCTCTCTCTTCATCGGCATCTCTCTCCCCCCCACTGACCAGTCCTTTTCATGCCTGATGATTTGTCTTCGGGGATGGTTCCTGTCCTGTGCCATCAGACGTTCTGGGAGCATTGTCTCTGGGATTCCTCTAGTCTCAATCATACCATTAGGTATGTTCTTTTCATGAGAATTTGGGGTCTGTATCCCATTGGTCTCCTGCTCCCTCAGGAGTTGTCTGTTGTGTTCCCTGACAGGGCAGACATCGATTGTGGCCGGGCACCAACTAGTTCTTCTGGTCTCAGGATAATGTAGGTCTCTGGTTCATGTGGCCCTTTCTGTCTCTTGGGTTCTTAGTTGTCGTGTGACCTTGGTGGTCTTCCTTTGCCTTTGCTCCAGGTGGGTTGAGACCAATTGACGTATCTTAGATGGCCGCTTGTCGGCATTTAGGACCCAGGCGCCACAATTCAAGTGGGATGCAGAGTGTTTTCATAATAGAATTATTTTGCCCATTGACTTACAAGTCCCATCAAACCAAGTTCCCAGACCCCAGCCCCTGCTTCGCTGACCTTTGAAGCTTTCATTTTATCCCGGAAACCTCTTTGCTTTTAATCAGTCCAATTAGGCTGACCTTCCTTGTATTGAGTGTTGTCTTTCCCTTCACCCAAAGCAGTTCCCATCTACAGATTGATCAATAAAAAGCCCTCTCCCTCCCTCCCTCCCTCCCCACTTTGTAACCACAAAAGTATGTGTTTTTCTCCGTTTTTTCTATTTCTCAAGATCTTATAATAGTGGTCTTATACAATATTTGTCCTTTGCAACTGACTCATTTTGCTCAGCATAATGCCTTCCAGATTCCTCCATGTTATGAAATGTTTCAGAGATTCGTCACTGTTCTTTATCGATGCGTAGTATTCCATTGTGTGAATATACCACAATTTATTTACCCATTCATCCGTTGACGGACACCTTGGTTGCTTCCAGCTTTTTGCTATTGTAAACAGAGCTGCAATAAACATGGGTGTGCATATATCTGTTTGTGTGAAGGCTCTTGTATGTCTAGGGTATATTCCGAGGAGTGGGATTTCTGGGTTGTATGGTAGTTCTATTTCTAACTGTTTAAGATAACGCCAGATGGATTTCCAAAGTGGTTGTACCATTTTACAATCCCACCAGCAGTGTATGAGAGTTCCAATCTCTCCGCAGCCTCTCCAACATTTATTATTTTGTGTTTTTTGAATTAATGCCAGTCTAGTTGGTGTCAGATGGAATCTCATCGTAGTTTTAATTTGCATTTCTCTAATGGCTAATGATTGAGAGCATTTTCTCATGTACCTGTTAGCTGCCTGAATATCTTCTTTAGTGAAATGTGTGTTCATATCCTTTGCCCACTTCTTGATTGGGTTGTTTGTCTTTTTGTGGTTGAGTTTTGACAGAATCATGTAGATTTTAGAGATCAGGTGCTGGTCTGAGATGTCATAGCTGAATATTCTTTCCCAGTCTGTAGGTGGTCTTTTTACTCTTTTGCTGAAGTCTTTAGATGAGCATAGGTGTTTGATTTTTAGGAGCTCCCAGTTATCGGGTTTCTCTTCATCATTTTTGGTAATGTTTTGTATTCTGTTTATGCCCTGTATTAGGGCTCCTAGGGTTGATCCTATTTTTTCTTCCATGATCTTTATCGTTTTAGCCTTTATGTTTAGGTCTTTGATCCACTTGGAGTTAGTTTTTGTGCATGGTGTGAGGTATGGATCCTGTTTCATTCTTTTGCAAATGGATATCCAGGTATGCCAGCACCATTTGTTAAAAAGGCTATCATTTCCCCAATTGACTGACACTGGTCCTTTGTCAAATATCAGCTGCTCATACGTGGATGGATTTATATCTGGGTTCTCAATTCTGTTCCACTGGTCTATGTGCCTGTTGTTGTACCAGTACCAGGCTGTTTTGACTACTGTAGCTGTATAATAGGTTCTGAAATCAGGTAAAGTGAGGCCTCCCACTTTCTTCTTCTTTTTCAGTAATGTTTTGCTTATCCGGGGGTTCTTTCCCTTCCATATGAAATTAGTGATTTTTTTCTCTATCCCCTTGAAGTATGACATTGGTATTTGGATTGGAAGTGCGTTATATGTATAGATGGCTTTTGGTAGAATAGACATTTTTACTATGTTAAGTCTTCCTATCCATGAGCAGGGTATGTTCTTCCACTTAAGTATGTCCTTTTGAATTTCTTGTAGCAGAGTTTTATAGTTTTCTTTGTATAGGTCTTTTACATCCTTGGTAAGATTTATTCCTAAGTATTTTATCTTCTTGGGGGCTACTGTGAATGGTATTGATTTGGTTATTTCCTCTTTGGTGTTCTTTTTGTTGATGTAGAGGAATCCAAGTGATTCTTGTATGTTTATTTTATAACCTGAGACTCTTCCAAACTCTTCTATTAGTTTCAGTAGTTTTCTGGAGGATTTCTTAGGGTTTTCCATGTATACGATCATGTCATCTGCAAATAGTGATAGCTTTACTTCCTCCTTACCAATCTGGATACACTTTATTTCTTTGTCTAGCCTAATTGCCCTGGCTAGGACTTCAAGTACGATGTTGAATAAGAGCGGTGATAAAGGGCATCCTTGTCTGGTTCCCGTTCTCAAGGGAAATGCTTTCAGGTTCTCTCCATTTAGAGTGATATTGGCTGTTGGCTTTGCATATATGCCCTTTATTATGTTGAGGAATTTTCCTTCAATTCCTATTTTGGTTAGAGTTTTTATCATAAATGGGTGTTGAACTTTGTCAAATGCCTTTTCTGCATCTATTGATAAGATCATGTGGTTTTTATCTTTTGTTTTATTTATGTGATGGATTACATTAATGGTTTTTCTGATATTAAACCAGCCTTGCATACCTGGTATAAATCCCACTTGATCAGGGTGAATTATTTTTCTGATGTGTTGTTGGATTCTACTGGCTAGAATTTTGTTGAGGATTTTTGCATCTATGTTCATGAGGGATATAGGTCTAAAATTTTCTTTTTTTGTAATGTCTTTACCTGGTTTTGGTATCAGGGAGATGGTAGCTTCATAGAATGAGTTGGGTAGTATTCCGTCTTTTTCTATGCTTTGAAATACCTTCAGTAGTAATGGTGTTAAGTCTTCTCTGTAGGTTTGGTAGAACTCTGCAGTGTAGCCGTCTGTGCCAGGACTTTTTTTTGTTGGAAGTTTTTTGATTACCGTTTCAATTTATTTTTTTGTTATGGGTCTATTTAGTTGTTCTACTTCTGAATGTGTTAGTTTAGGTAGGTAGTATTGTTCCAAGAATTTATCCATTTCTTCTAGGTTTTCAAATTTGTTAGAGTACAATTTCACGTAGTAATCTGAAATGATTCTTTTAATTTCATTTTGTTCTGTTGTGATGTGGTCCTTCTCGTTTCTTATCCGGGTTATTTGTTTCCTTTCCTGTTTTTCTTTAGTCAGTCTAGCCAGTGGTTTATCAATTTTGTTAATTTTTTCAAAGAACCAGCTTTTGGCTTTGTTAATTCTTTCCATTGTTTTTCTGTTCTCTAATTCATTTAGTTCAGCTCTAATTTTTATTATTTGTTTTCTTCTGGTGCCTGATGGGTTCTTTTGTTGCTCACATTCTATTTGTTCAAGTTGTTGGGACAGTTCTCTGATTTTGGTTCTTTCTTCTTTTTGTATGTGTGCATTTATCGATATAAATTGGCCTCTGAGCACTGCTTTTGCTGTGTCCCAGAGGTTTTGGTAGGAAGTATTTTCATTCTCGTTGCTTTCTAAGAATTTCCTTATTCCCTCCTTGATGTCTTCTATAACCCAGTCTTTTTTCAGGAGGGTATTGTTCATTTTCCAAGTATTTGATTTCTTTTCCCTAGCTTTTCTGTTATTGAGTTCTAGTTTTATTGCCTTGTGGTCTGAGAAGATGCTTTGTAATATTTCGATGTTTTGGATTCTGCAAAGATTTGTTTTATGACCTAATATGTGGTCTATTCTAGAGAATGTTCCATGTGCGCTAGAAAAAAAAGTATATTTTGCAGCAGTTGGGTGGAGAGTTCTGTATAAGTCAATGAGGTCAAGTTGGTTGATTGTTGTAAGTAGGTCTTCTGTGTCTCTATTGAGCTTCTTACTGGATGTCCTGTCCTTCTCCGAAAGTGGTGTGTTGAAATCTCCTACTATAAATGTGGAGGTGTCTATCTCACTTTTCAATTCTGTTAAAATTTGATTTATGTATCTTGCAGCCCTGTCATTGGGTGCGTAAATATTTAATATGGTTATGTCTTCCTGATCAATTGTCCCTTTAATCATTATGTAGTGTCCTTCTTTATCTTTTGTGGCAGATTTAAGTCTAAAGTCTATTTTGTCAGAAATTAATATTGCTACTCCTCTTCTTTTTTGCTTATTGTTTGCTTGATATATTTTTTTCCATCCTTTGAGTTTTAGTTTGTTTGTGTCTCTAAGTCTAAGGTGTGTCTCTTGTAGGCGGCATATAGATGGATCGTGTTTCTTTATCCAGTCCGTGACTCTCTGTCTCTTTATTGGTGCATTTAGTCCATTTACATTCAGCGTAATTATAGATAAATAAGTTTTTAGTGCTGTCATTTTGATGCCTTTTCATGTGTGTTGTTGGCCATTTCATTTTTCCACATGCTTTTTTTGTGCAGAGACGTTTTCTTAGTAGCTTGTGAGATCCTCATTTTCATAATGTTTAACTTTGTGTTTGTTGAGTCGTTACGTTTTTCTTGGCTTTTTTCTTGAGTTATGGAATTGATATTCCTTTTTGTGGTTACTTTATTATTTACCCCTATTTTTCTAATTAAAAACCTAACTTGTATCCTTCTATATCGCCTTGTATCCCTCTCCATCTGGCAGTTCAATGCCTCCTATATTTAGTCCCTCTTTTTGATTATTGTGATCGTTTGTCTATTGATTTCCATGATTTCCTGTTATGTGTATTATTTTGTTTATTTATTTATTTTTTAGAATTAGTCTTAATTTGTTTGTTTTTGTGCTTTCCCTATTTGAGTTGCGTTGATATCAGGACGTTCTGTTTTGTGACCTTGTGTTGTGCTGGTACCTGATATTATTGGTCATCCGGCCAAACAATCTCCTTTAGCATTTCTTGCAGTCTTGGTTTAGTTTTTGCAAATTCTCTAAACTTGTGTTTATCTGTAAATATCTTAATTTCTCCTTCATATTTCAGAGAGAGTTTTGCTGGATATATGATCCTTGGCTGGCAGTTTTTCTTGTTCAGTGCTCTGTATACGTCGTCCCATTCCCTTCTTGCCTGCATGGTTTCTGCTGAGTAGTCTGAACTTATTCTTATTGATTCTCCCTTGAAGGATACCTTTCTTTTCTCCCTGGCTGCTTTTAAAATTTTCTGTTTGTCTTTGGTTTTGGCAAGTTTGATGATAATATGTCTTGGTGTTTTTCTTTTTGGATCAATCTTAAATGGGGTTCGATGAGCATCTTGGAGAGATATCCTTTCGTCTTTCATGATGTCAGGGAAGTTTTGTGTCAGGAGTTCTTCAACTACTTTCTCTGTGTTTTCTGTCCCCCTTCCCTGTTCTGGGACTCCAATCACTCGCAAGTTATCCTTCTTGATAGAGTCCCACATGATTCTTAGGGTTTCTTCATTTTTTTTAATTCTTTTATCTGATTTTTTTTCAGCTATGTTGGTGTTGATTCCCTGGTCCTCCAGTAGTCCCAGTCTACATTCTAATTGCTCGAGTCTGCTCCTCTGACTTTCTATTGCGTTGTCAAATTCTGTAATTTTATTGTTAATCTTTTGGATTTCTACATGCTGTCTCTCTATGGATTCTTGCAGCTTATTAATTTTTCCACTATGTTCTTGAATAATCTTTTTGAGTTCTTCAACAGTTTTATCAGTGTGTTCCTTGGCTTTTTCTGCATTTATCCTAATTTCATTTGTGATATCTTTAAGCATTCTGTAAATTAGTTTTTTATATTCTGTATCTGATAATTCCAGGATTGTATCTTCATTTGGGAAAGATTTTGATTCTTTTGTTTGGGGGGTTGGAGAAGCTGTCATGGTCTGTTTCTTTATGTGGTTTGATATGGACTGCTGTCTCCGAGCCATCACTGGGAAACTAGATTTTCCAAGTAGTCGGCTAAAAAAAAATGCAGTCAGATCCCTATCTGAATTCTCCCTCTGGCTCCGGGTATTCGGATGTTAATGGAGCCGCCTGGGGAGCGTGGGGGAGGGATCTGAGAGCTAGGAGTGTAGCACCACAGAATATAGAGCTGAACACCACGTTCACGCTCCGCCCCCGTTCGCCAAAATCCGGGCTGGACAGGTCCCTGGCTAGGACACTGCTTTCCTTGCTCGGAAACCAGTCACTTCCTCCTGGGGACTTCCTCCGGTGCGCGGCACCGCTCGTGGGCACTGGGTGGGCGTTTCCTGCACGAACAGGTGGGCCCGCCCCCAGGGTCTATTCAGGCGATTATAATTGGGTCCCGCGGTCACGCCCCGCCCGTGCGTGCGCCCAAATCCCAGCGGGATGACTTCCGGGTTGAGACGCTGCTTTCCCTGTTCCGGAACCAGTCACTTCCTCCCGGGGACTTCTCCTTCCGGTGCGCCACACCTCTCGCGCGAACTGGGTTGGCGTCACCTGCACGGCCAGGTGGGCCCGCCCCCTGGGTCAATTCAGGGTAATAAAAATGGACCCCGCGCTCACGCCCCGCCCGCGCACGCGCGCGCCCAGATCCCAGCATAATGGCTCCCCGTCTGGGATGCTGCTTTCCCTGCTTTGAGACCAGACACATCCAGGGATTTCTCCCTCTGGTGTGCCGCGCCACATGCGCGGACTGGGTGTGCGTCCTCCCGCACGAACGTGTGGACCCCGCCCTGGGGTCACTTTAGGGAAATATAGTTGACCGCCCCCCGCTCGCACCCTGTCGGCTTCTCGCCTAACTCCCAGCGGGATGGCACCCCAGCTGGGACGCTGTTCTCCCCCCTCCCAGATCAGTCACTGCCTCCCGGGTGCTTCTCCCTCCGGCTGCGCCTCTACGCCGCCCGCGCCAACCTGCTAGACTTCCTCCCGGGATGGGTTCGGGGGGGGAAGGAGTGGGCCCCGTTTCTGTGCCGTCTGCCCCCCTGGGCTCTGCCCCATATCGGGCTCCGAAGGTCACCTGCCTGGTACGCTAGCTCCTGGTTCTGAAAACAGTCGCTGTCTGCCCGTATTTGTTCGTTTTCCGTCTCTAAGTCTGTGCTTGTTGTTCAGAGTTCATAGATTGTTATGTATGTGATCGATTCCCTTGTTTTTCCGAGTCTTTGTTGCAAGAGGGATCCGCGGTAGCGTCCACTTAGTCCGCCATCTTGGCCCCGGTCCAGGTGAAGTCTTTTGATGAGCATAAGTGTTTAATTTTTAGTTATCTAGCTTATCCTCTAGAGCTTGTGTGTTTTTGGTTGTGGTTTGTATCCTGTTAATGCCGTGTATTAGGCCCTCTAACATTGATCCTACTTTTTCTTCTGTGAACCTCATGGTTTTGGGCTTTATATTTAGGTATTTGATCCATTTTGAGTTAGTTTTTCTATATGGTGTGAGGTATGGGTCCTGTTTCTTTCTTTTTTTTTTTTGCAGATGGACATCCAGTTTTGCCAGCACCATTTGTTAAAAAGACTGTCTTTTCCTCATCTGAGGGACTTTGGGCCCTTGTTGAAGATCAGGTGACCATGGTGGATGAATTTACATCTGGGTTCTCAATTCTGTTCCATTGGGCAAGGTATCTGTCATTGTACCAGTACCGGGCTGTTTTGACCACCGTAGCTATATAGTAGGTTCTGAAGTCAGGTAGTGCGAGGCCTTCTATTTTATTTTTCTTCAATAGTGCTTTACTTATCCGGGGCTTCTTCTCAATCCATATAATGATAAGTTTTTCCAACTCTGTAAAGAATGCCATTGGTATTTGGATCGGTATTGCATTGTATTTGTAAATTGCCTTGGGTAGAATTGCCATTTTCACAATGTTGAGTCTACCTATCCATGAACATGGTATGTTTTTCCATTTTTGTAGATCTCTTCTGGTTTCTTGCAGTAGTGTTTTGTAGTTTTCTTTGTATAGGTCTTTTACATCCCTGCTTAGATTTATTCCCACGTATTTTATTTTTTTAGGGACTATTATAAATGGTATTGTTTTCCTGATTTCATTTTCATTATTCTCTTTATTGGTGTATAGGAATCCAACTGATTTTTGTATGTTTATCTTGTATCCTGCTACTCTGCTGAATCTTTCTGTTAGTTCCGGTAGTTTTCTTGTGGAATCTTTTGGGTTTTCTATGCATAGTATCATATCATCTGCAAATAGGGAGAGTTTAAACTTCTTCATTACCAATTTGGATGGCCTTTATTCCTGTTTCTTGCCTTATTGCTCTAGCTAGGACTTCCAGCACAATGTTAAATAGGAGTGGTGATAAAGGGCATCTTTGTCTTGTTCCTGTTCTCAAGGGGAATGTTTTTAGCCTCTCTCCATTAAGAATGGTGTTGGCCGTTGGTTTTGCATATATGCCCTTTGTTATGTTGAGAACTTTTCCTTCTATAGCTTTTTTTTTTTTAATTAATTTTTATTAAGCTTCAAGTGAACACTTACCATTCCAATCAGTCTGTCACATGTAGGTTTACATACATCTTACTCCCTTCTCCCACTTGCTCTCCCCCTATTGAGTCAGCCCTTACAGTCTCTCGTTTCGTGCCAATTTTGCCATCTTCCCTCTCTATCTTCCCATCCCCGCTCCAGTCAAGAGTTGCCAACACACTCTCCAGTGTTCACCTGATTTAATTAGCTCTCTCTTCATCGGCATCTCTCTCCCCCCCACTGACCAGTCCTTTTCATGCCTGATGATTTGTCTTCGGGGATGGTTCCTGTCCTGTGCCATCAGACGTTCTGGGGAGCATTGTCTCTGGGATTCCTCTAGTCTCAATCATACCATTAGGTATGTTCTTTTCATGAGAATTTGGGGTCTGTATCCCATTGGTCTCCTGCTCCCTCAGGAGTTGTCTGTTGTGTTCCCTGACAGGGCAGACATCGATTGTGGCCGGGCACCAACTAGTTCTTCTGGTCTCAGGATAATGTAGGTCTCTGGTTCATGTGGCCCTTTCTGTCTCTTGGGTTCTTAGTTGTCGTGTGACCTTGGTGGTCTTCCTTTGCCTTTGCTCCAGGTGGGTTGAGACCAATTGACGTATCTTAGATGGCCGCTTGTCGGCATTTAGGACCCCAGGCGCCACAATTCAAAGTGGGATGCAGAGTGTTTTCATAATAGAATTATTTTGCCCATTGACTTACAAGTCCCATCAAACCAAGTTCCCCAGACCCCAGCCCCTGCTTCGCTGACCTTTGAAGCTTTCATTTTATCCCGGAAACCTCTTTGCTTTTAATCCAGTCCAATTAGGCTGACCTTCCTTGTATTGAGTGTTGTCTTTCCCTTCACCCAAAGCAGTTCCCATCTACAGATTGATCAATAAAAAGCCCTCTCCCTCCCTCCCTCCCTCCCCACTTTGTAACCACAAAAGTATGTGTTTTTCTCCGTTTTTTCTATTTCTCAAGATCTTATAATAGTGGTCTTATACAATATTTGTCCTTTGCAACTGACTCATTTTGCTCAGCATAATGCCTTCCAGATTCCTCCATGTTATGAAATGTTTCAGAGATTCGTCACTGTTCTTTATCGATGCGTAGTATTCCATTGTGTGAATATACCACAATTTATTTACCCATTCGTCCGTTGACGGACACCTTGGTTGCTTCCAGCTTTTTGCTATTGTAAACAGAGCTGCAATAAACATGGGTGTGCATATGTCTGTTTGTGTGAAGGCTCTTGTATGTCTAGGGTATATTCCGAGGAGTGGGATTTCTGGGTTGTATGGTAGTTCTATTTCTAACTGTTTAAGATAACGCCAGATGGATTTCCAAAGTGGTTGTACCATTTTACAATCCCACCAGCAGTGTATGAGAGTTCCAATCTCTCTGCAGCCTCTCCAACATTTATTATTTTGTGTTTTTTGAATTAATGCCAGTCTAGTTGGTGTCAGATGGAATCTCATCGTAGTTTTAATTTGCATTTCTCTAATGGCTAATGATTGAGAGCATTTTCTCATGTACCTGTTAGCTGCCTGAATATCTTCTTTAGTGAAATGTGTGTTCATATCCTTTGCCCACTTCTTGATTGGGTTGTTTGTCTTTTTGTGGTTGAGTTTTGACAGAATCATGTAGATTTTAGAGATCAGGTGCTGGTCTGAGATGTCATAGCTGAATATTCTTTCCCAGTCTGTAGGTGGTCTTTTTACTCTTTTGCTGAAGTCTTTAGATGAGCATAGGTGTTTGATTTTTAGGAGCTCCCAGTTATCGGGTTTCTCTTCATCATTTTTGGTAATGTTTTGTATTCTGTTTATGCCCTGTATTAGGGCTCCTAGGGTTGATCCTATTTTTTCTTCCATGATCTTTATCGTTTTAGCCTTTATGTTTAGGTCTTTGATCCACTTGGAGTTAGTTTTTGTGCATGGTGTGAGGTATGGGTCCTGTTTCATTCTTTTGCAAATGGATATCCAGGTATGCCAGCACCATTTGTTAAAAAGGCTATCATTTCCCCAATTGACTGACACTGGTCCTTTGTCAAATATCAGCTGCTCATACGTGGATGGATTTATATCTGGGTTCTCAATTCTGTTCCACTGGTCTATGTGCCTGTTGTTGTACCAGTACCAGGCTGTTTTGACTACTGTAGCTGTATAATAGGTTCTGAAATCAGGTAAAGTGAGGCCTCCCACTTTCTTCTTCTTTTTCAGTAATGTTTTGCTTATCCGGGGGTTCTTTCCCTTCCATATGAAATTAGTGATTTTTTTCTCTATCCCCTTGAAGTATGACATTGGTATTTGGATTGGAAGTGCGTTATATGTATAGATGGCTTTTGGTAGAATAGACATTTTTACTATGTTAAGTCTTCCTATCCATGAGCAGGGTATGTTCTTCCACTTAAGTGTGTCCTTTTGAATTTCTTGTAGCAGAGTTTTATAGTTTTCTTTGTATAGGTCTTTTACATCCTTGGTAAGATTTATTCCTAAGTATTTTATCTTCTTGGGGGTTACTGTGAATGGTATTGATTTGGTTATTTCCTCTTTGGTGTTCTTTTTGTTGATGTAGAGGAATCCAAGTGATTTTTGTATGTTTATTTTATATCCTGAGATTCTTCCAAACTCTTCTATTAGTTTCAGTAGTTTTCTGGAGGATTTCTTAGGGTTTTCCATGTATACGATCATGTCATCTGCAAATAGTGATAGCTTTACTTCCTCCTTACCAATCTGGATACACTTTATTTCTTTGTCTAGCCTAATTGCCCTGGCTAGGACTTCAAGTACGATGTTGAATAAGAGCGGTGATAAAGGGCATCCTTGTCTGGTTCCCGTTCTCAAGGGAAATGCTTTCAGGTTCTCTCCATTTAGAGTGATATTGGCTGTTGGCTTTGCATATATGCCCTTTATTATGTTGAGGAATTTTCCTTCAATTCCTATTTTGGTTAGAGTTTTTATCATAAATGGGTGTTGAACTTTGTCAAATGCCTTTTCTGCATCTATTGATAAGATCATGTGGTTTTTATCTTTTGTTTTATTTATGTGATGGATTACATTAATGGTTTTTCTGATATTAAACCAGCCTTGCATACCTGGTATAAATCCCACTTGATCAGGGTGAATTATTTTTCTGATGTGTTGTTGGATTCTACTGGCTAGAATTTTGTTGAGGATTTTTGCATCTATGTTCATGAGGGATATAGGTCTAAAATTTTCTTTTTTTGTAATGTCTTTACCTGGTTTTGGTATCAGGGAGATGGTAGCTTCATAGAATGAGTTGGGTAGTATTCCGTCTTTTTCTATGCTTTGAAATACCTTCAGTAGTAATGGTGTTAAGTCTTCTCTGTAGGTTTGGTAGAACTCTGCAGTGTAGCCGTCTGTGCCAGGACTTTTTTTTGTTGGAAGTTTTTTGATTACCGTTTCAATTTATTTTTTTGTTATGGGTCTATTTAGTTGTTCTACTTCTGAATGTGTTAGTTTAGGTAGGTAGTATTGTTCCAAGAATTTATCCATTTCTTCTAGGTTTTCAAATTTGTTAGAGTACAATTTCACGTAGTAATCTGAAATGATTCTTTTAATTTCATTTTGTTCTGTTGTGATGTGGTCCTTCTCGTTTCTTATCCGGGTTATTTGTTTCCTTTCCTGTTTTTCTTTAGTCAGTCTAGCCAGTGGTTTATCAATTTTGTTAATTTTTTCAAAGAACCAGCTTTTGGCTTTGTTAATTCTTTCCATTGTTTTTCTGTTCTCTAATTCATTTAGTTCAGCTCTAATTTTTATTATTTGTTTTCTTCTGGTGCCTGATGGGTTCTTTTGTTGCTCACATTCTATTTGTTCAAGTTGTTGGGACAGTTCTCTGATTTTGGTTCTTTCTTCTTTTTGTATGTGTGCATTTATCGATATAAATTGGCCTCTGAGCACTGCTTTTGCTGTGTCCCAGAGGTTTTGGTAGGAAGTATTTTCATTCTCGTTGCTTTCTAAGAATTTCCTTATTCCCTCCTTGATGTCTTCTATAACCCAGTCTTTTTTCAGGAGGGTATTGTTCATTTTCCAAGTATTTGATTTCTTTTCCCTAGCTTTTCTGTTATTGAGTTCTAGTTTTATTGCCTTGTGGTCTGAGAAGATGCTTTGTAATATTTCGATGTTTTGGATTCTGCAAAGATTTGTTTTATGACCTAATATGTGGTCTATTCTAGAGAATGTTCCATGTGCGCTAGAAAAAAAAGTATATTTTGCAGCAGTTGGGTGGAGAGTTCTGTATAAGTCAATGAGGTCAAGTTGGTTGATTGTTGTAAGTAGGTCTTCTGTGTCTCTATTGAGCTTCTTACTGGATGTCCTGTCCTTCTCCGAAAGTGGTGTGTTGAAATCTCCTACTATAAATGTGGAGGTGTCTATCTCACTTTTCAATTCTGTTAAAATTTGATTTATGTATCTTGCAGCCCTGTCATTGGGTGCGTAAATATTTAATATGGTTATGTCTTCCTGATCAATTGTCCCTTTAATCATTATGTAGTGTCCTTCTTTATCTTTTGTGGCAGATTTAAGTCTAAAGTCTATTTTGTCAGAAATTAATATTGCTACTCCTCTTCTTTTTTGCTTATTGTTTGCTTGATATATTTTTTTCCATCCTTTGAGTTTTAGTTTGTTTGTGTCTCTAAGTCTAAGGTGTGTCTCTTGTAGGCGGCATATAGATGGATCGTGTTTCTTTATCCAGTCCGTGACTCTCTGTCTCTTTATTGGTGCATTTAGTCCATTTACATTCAGCGTAATTATAGATAAATAAGTTTTTAGTGCTGTCATTTTGATGCCTTTTCATGTGTGTTGTTGGCCATTTCATTTTTCCACATGCTTTTTTTGTGCAGAGACGTTTTCTTAGTAGCTTGTGAGATCCTCATTTTCATAATGTTTAACTTTGTGTTTGTTGAGTCGTTACGTTTTTCTTGGCTTTTTTCTTGAGTTATGGAATTGATATTCCTTTTTGTGGTTACTTTATTATTTACCCCTATTTTTCTAATTAAAAACCTAACTTGTATCCTTCTATATCGCCTTGTATCCCTCTCCATCTGGCAGTTCAATGCCTCCTATATTTAGTCCCTCTTTTTGATTATTGTGATCGTTTGTCTATTGATTTCCATGATTTCCTGTTATGTGTATTATTTTGTTTATTTATTTATTTTTTAGAATTAGTCTTAATTTGTTTGTTTTTGTGCTTTCCCTATTTGAGTTGCGTTGATATCAGGACGTTCTGTTTTGTGACCTTGTGTTGTGCTGGTACCTGATATTATTGGTCATCCGGCCAAACAATCTCCTTTAGCATTTCTTGCAGTCTTGGTTTAGTTTTTGCAAATTCTCTAAACTTGTGTTTATCTGTAAATATCTTAATTTCTCCTTCATATTTCAGAGAGAGTTTTGCTGGATATATGATCCTTGGCTGGCAGTTTTTCTTGTTCAGTGCTCTGTATACGTCGTCCCATTCCCTTCTTGCCTGCATGGTTTCTGCTGAGTAGTCTGAACTTATTCTTATTGATTCTCCCTTGAAGGATACCTTTCTTTTCTCCCTGGCTGCTTTTAAAATTTTCTGTTTGTCTTTGGTTTTGGCAAGTTTGATGATAATATGTCTTGGTGTTTTTCTTTTTGGATCAATCTTAAATGGGGTTCGATGAGCATCTTGGAGAGATATCCTTTCGTCTTTCATGATGTCAGGGAAGTTTTGTGTCAGGAGTTCTTCAACTATTTTCTCTGTGTTTTCTGTCCCCCTTCCCTGTTCTGGGACTCCAATCACTCGCAAGTTATCCTTCTTGATAGAGTCCCACATGATTCTTAGGGTTTCTTCATTTTTTTTAATTCTTTTATCTGATTTTTTTTCAGCTATGTTGGTGTTGATTCCCTGGTCCTCCAGTAGTCCCAGTCTACATTCTAATTGCTCGAGTCTGCTCCTCTGACTTTCTATTGCGTTGTCAAATTCTGTAATTTTATTGTTAATCTTTTGGATTTCTACATGCTGTCTCTCTATGGATTCTTGCAGCTTATTAATTTTTCCACTATGTTCTTGAATAATCTTTTTGAGTTCTTCAACAGTTTTATCAGTGTGTTCCTTGGCTTTTTCTGCATTTATCCTAATTTCATTTGTGATATCTTTAAGCATTCTGTAAATTAGTTTTTTATATTCTGTATCTGATAATTCCAGGATTGTATCTTCATTTGGGAAAGATTTTGATTCTTTTGTTTGGGGGGTTGGAGAAGCTGTCATGGTCTGTTTCTTTATGTGGTTTGATATGGACTGCTGTCTCCGAGCCATCACTGGGAAACTAGATTTTCCAAGTAGTCGGCTAAAAAAAAATGCAGTCAGATCCCTATCTGAATTCTCCCTCTGGCTCCGGGTATTCGGATGTTAATGGAGCCGCCTGGGGAGCGTGGGGGAGGGATCTGAGAGCTAGGAGTGTAGCACCACAGAATATAGAGCTGAACACCACGTTCACGCTCCGCCCCCGTTCGCCAAAATCCGGGCTGGACAGGTCCCTGGCTAGGACACTGCTTTCCTTGCTCGGAAACCAGTCACTTCCTCCTGGGGACTTCCTCCGGTGCGCGGCACCGCTCGTGGGCACTGGGTGGGCGTTTCCTGCACGAACAGGTGGGCCCGCCCCCAGGGTCTATTCAGGCGATTATAATTGGGTCCCGCGGTCACGCCCCGCCCGTGCGTGCGCCCAAATCCCAGCGGGATGACTTCCGGGTTGAGACGCTGCTTTCCCTGTTCCGGAACCAGTCACTTCCTCCCGGGGACTTCTCCTTCCGGTGCGCCACACCTCTCGCGCGAACTGGGTTGGCGTCACCTGCACGGCCAGGTGGGCCCGCCCCCTGGGTCAATTCAGGGTAATAAAAATGGACCCCGCGCTCACGCCCCGCCCGCGCACGCGCGCGCCCAGATCCCAGCATAATGGCTCCCCGTCTGGGATGCTGCTTTCCCTGCTTTGAGACCAGACACATCCAGGGATTTCTCCCTCTGGTGTGCCGCGCCACATGCGCGGACTGGGTGTGCGTCCTCCCGCACGAACGTGTGGACCCCGCCCTGGGGTCACTTTAGGGAAATATAGTTGACCGCCCCCCGCTCGCACCCTGTCGGCTTCTCGCCTAACTCCCAGCGGGATGGCACCCCAGCTGGGACGCTGTTCTCCCCCCTCCCAGATCAGTCACTGCCTCCCGGGTGCTTCTCCCTCCGGCTGCGCCTCTACGCCGCCCGCGCCAACCTGCTAGACTTCCTCCCGGGATGGGTTCGGGGGGGGAAGGAGTGGGCCCCGTTTCTGTGCCGTCTGCCCCCCTGGGCTCTGCCCCATATCGGGCTCCGAAGGTCACCTGCCTGGTACGCTAGCTCCTGGTTCTGAAAACAGTCGCTGTCTGCCCGTATTTGTTCGTTTTCCGTCTCTAAGTCTGTGCTTGTTGTTCAGAGTTCATAGATTGTTATGTATGTGATCGATTCCCTTGTTTTTCCGAGTCTTTGTTGCAAGAGGGATCCGCGGTAGCGTCCACTTAGTCCGCCATCTTGGCCCCGGTCCAGGTGAAGTCTTTTGATGAGCATAAGTGTTTAATTTTTAGTTATCTAGCTTATCCTCTAGAGCTTGTGTGTTTTTGGTTGTGGTTTGTATCCTGTTAATGCCGTGTATTAGGCCCTCTAACATTGATCCTACTTTTTCTTCTGTGAACCTCATGGTTTTGGGCTTTATATTTAGGTATTTGATCCATTTTGAGTTAGTTTTTCTATATGGTGTGAGGTATGGGTCCTGTTTCTTTCTTTTTTTTTTTTGCAGATGGACATCCAGTTTTGCCAGCACCATTTGTTAAAAAGACTGTCTTTTCCTCATCTGAGGGACTTTGGGCCCTTGTTGAAGATCAGGTGACCATGGTGGATGAATTTACATCTGGGTTCTCAATTCTGTTCCATTGGGCAAGGTATCTGTCATTGTACCAGTACCGGGCTGTTTTGACCACCGTAGCTATATAGTAGGTTCTGAAGTCAGGTAGTGCGAGGCCTTCTATTTTATTTTTCTTCAATAGTGCTTTACTTATCCGGGGCTTCTTCTCAATCCATATAATGATAAGTTTTTCCAACTCTGTAAAGAATGCCATTGGTATTTGGATCGGTATTGCATTGTATTTGTAAATTGCCTTGGGTAGAATTGCCATTTTCACAATGTTGAGTCTACCTATCCATGAACATGGTATGTTTTTCCATTTTTGTAGATCTCTTCTGGTTTCTTGCAGTAGTGTTTTGTAGTTTTCTTTGTATAGGTCTTTTACATCCCTGCTTAGATTTATTCCCACGTATTTTATTTTTTTAGGGACTATTATAAATGGTATTGTTTTCCTGATTTCATTTTCATTATTCTCTTTATTGGTGTATAGGAATCCAACTGATTTTTGTATGTTTATCTTGTATCCTGCTACTCTGCTGAATCTTTCTGTTAGTTCCGGTAGTTTTCTTGTGGAATCTTTTGGGTTTTCTATGCATAGTATCATATCATCTGCAAATAGGGAGAGTTTAAACTTCTTCATTACCAATTTGGATGGCCTTTATTCCTGTTTCTTGCCTTATTGCTCTAGCTAGGACTTCCAGCACAATGTTAAATAGGAGTGGTGATAAAGGGCATCTTTGTCTTGTTCCTGTTCTCAAGGGGAATGTTTTCAGCCTCTCTCCATTAAGAATGGTGTTGGCCGTTGGTTTTGCATATATGCCCTTTGTTATGTTGAGAACTTTTCCTTCTATAGCTTTTTTTTTTTTAATTAATTTTTATTAAGCTTCAAGTGAACACTTACCATTCCAATCAGTCTGTCACATGTAGGTTTACATACATCTTACTCCCTTCTCCCACTTGCTCTCCCCCTATTGAGTCAGCCCTTACAGTCTCTCGTTTCGTGCCAATTTTGCCATCTTCCCTCTCTATCTTCCCATCCCCGCTCCAGTCAAGAGTTGCCAACACACTCTCCAGTGTTCACCTGATTTAATTAGCTCTCTCTTCATCGGCATCTCTCTCCCCCCCACTGACCAGTCCTTTTCATGCCTGATGATTTGTCTTCGGGGATGGTTCCTGTCCTGTGCCATCAGACGTTCTGGGGAGCATTGTCTCTGGGATTCCTCTAGTCTCAATCATACCATTAGGTATGTTCTTTTCATGAGAATTTGGGGTCTGTATCCCATTGGTCTCCTGCTCCCTCAGGAGTTGTCTGTTGTGTTCCCTGACAGGGCAGACATCGATTGTGGCCGGGCACCAACTAGTTCTTCTGGTCTCAGGATAATGTAGGTCTCTGGTTCATGTGGCCCTTTCTGTCTCTTGGGTTCTTAGTTGTCGTGTGACCTTGGTGGTCTTCCTTTGCCTTTGCTCCAGGTGGGTTGAGACCAATTGACGTATCTTAGATGGCCGCTTGTCGGCATTTAGGACCCCAGGCGCCACAATTCAAAGTGGGATGCAGAGTGTTTTCATAATAGAATTATTTTGCCCATTGACTTACAAGTCCCATCAAACCAAGTTCCCCAGACCCCAGCCCCTGCTTCGCTGACCTTTGAAGCTTTCATTTTATCCCGGAAACCTCTTTGCTTTTAATCCAGTCCAATTAGGCTGACCTTCCTTGTATTGAGTGTTGTCTTTCCCTTCACCCAAAGCAGTTCCCATCTACAGATTGATCAATAAAAAGCCCTCTCCCTCCCTCCCTCCCTCCCCACTTTGTAACCACAAAAGTATGTGTTTTTCTCCGTTTTTTCTATTTCTCAAGATCTTATAATAGTGGTCTTATACAATATTTGTCCTTTGCAACTGACTCATTTTGCTCAGCATAATGCCTTCCAGATTCCTCCATGTTATGAAATGTTTCAGAGATTCGTCACTGTTCTTTATCGATGCGTAGTATTCCATTGTGTGAATATACCACAATTTATTTACCCATTCATCCGTTGACGGACACCTTGGTTGCTTCCAGCTTTTTGCTATTGTAAACAGAGCTGCAATAAACATGGGTGTGCATATATCTGTTTGTGTGAAGGCTCTTGTATGTCTAGGGTATATTCCGAGGAGTGGGATTTCTGGGTTGTATGGTAGTTCTATTTCTAACTGTTTAAGATAACGCCAGATGGATTTCCAAAGTGGTTGTACCATTTTACAATCCCACCAGCAGTGTATGAGAGTTCCAATCTCTCCGCAGCCTCTCCAACATTTATTATTTTGTGTTTTTTGAATTAATGCCAGTCTAGTTGGTGTCAGATGGAATCTCATCGTAGTTTTAATTTGCATTTCTCTAATGGCTAATGATTGAGAGCATTTTCTCATGTACCTGTTAGCTGCCTGAATATCTTCTTTAGTGAAATGTGTGTTCATATCCTTTGCCCACTTCTTGATTGGGTTGTTTGTCTTTTTGTGGTTGAGTTTTGACAGAATCATGTAGATTTTAGAGATCAGGTGCTGGTCTGAGATGTCATAGCTGAATATTCTTTCCCAGTCTGTAGGTGGTCTTTTTACTCTTTTGCTGAAGTCTTTAGATGAGCATAGGTGTTTGATTTTTAGGAGCTCCCAGTTATCGGGTTTCTCTTCATCATTTTTGGTAATGTTTTGTATTCTGTTTATGCCCTGTATTAGGGCTCCTAGGGTTGATCCTATTTTTTCTTCCATGATCTTTATCGTTTTAGCCTTTATGTTTAGGTCTTTGATCCACTTGGAGTTAGTTTTTGTGCATGGTGTGAGGTATGGATCCTGTTTCATTCTTTTGCAAATGGATATCCAGGTATGCCAGCACCATTTGTTAAAAAGGCTATCATTTCCCCAATTGACTGACACTGGTCCTTTGTCAAATATCAGCTGCTCATACGTGGATGGATTTATATCTGGGTTCTCAATTCTGTTCCACTGGTCTATGTGCCTGTTGTTGTACCAGTACCAGGCTGTTTTGACTACTGTAGCTGTATAATAGGTTCTGAAATCAGGTAAAGTGAGGCCTCCCACTTTCTTCTTCTTTTTCAGTAATGTTTTGCTTATCCGGGGGTTCTTTCCCTTCCATATGAAATTAGTGATTTTTTTCTCTATCCCCTTGAAGTATGACATTGGTATTTGGATTGGAAGTGCGTTATATGTATAGATGGCTTTTGGTAGAATAGACATTTTTACTATGTTAAGTCTTCCTATCCATGAGCAGGGTATGTTCTTCCACTTAAGTATGTCCTTTTGAATTTCTTGTAGCAGAGTTTTATAGTTTTCTTTGTATAGGTCTTTTACATCCTTGGTAAGATTTATTCCTAAGTATTTTATCTTCTTGGGGGCTACTGTGAATGGTATTGATTTGGTTATTTCCTCTTTGGTGTTCTTTTTGTTGATGTAGAGGAATCCAAGTGATTCTTGTATGTTTATTTTATAACCTGAGACTCTTCCAAACTCTTCTATTAGTTTCAGTAGTTTTCTGGAGGATTTCTTAGGGTTTTCCATGTATACGATCATGTCATCTGCAAATAGTGATAGCTTTACTTCCTCCTTACCAATCTGGATACACTTTATTTCTTTGTCTAGCCTAATTGCCCTGGCTAGGACTTCAAGTACGATGTTGAATAAGAGCGGTGATAAAGGGCATCCTTGTCTGGTTCCCGTTCTCAAGGGAAATGCTTTCAGGTTCTCTCCATTTAGAGTGATATTGGCTGTTGGCTTTGCATATATGCCCTTTATTATGTTGAGGAATTTTCCTTCAATTCCTATTTTGGTTAGAGTTTTTATCATAAATGGGTGTTGAACTTTGTCAAATGCCTTTTCTGCATCTATTGATAAGATCATGTGGTTTTTATCTTTTGTTTTATTTATGTGATGGATTACATTAATGGTTTTTCTGATATTAAACCAGCCTTGCATACCTGGTATAAATCCCACTTGATCAGGGTGAATTATTTTTCTGATGTGTTGTTGGATTCTACTGGCTAGAATTTTGTTGAGGATTTTTGCATCTATGTTCATGAGGGATATAGGTCTAAAATTTTCTTTTTTTGTAATGTCTTTACCTGGTTTTGGTATCAGGGAGATGGTAGCTTCATAGAATGAGTTGGGTAGTATTCCGTCTTTTTCTATGCTTTGAAATACCTTCAGTAGTAATGGTGTTAAGTCTTCTCTGTAGGTTTGGTAGAACTCTGCAGTGTAGCCGTCTGTGCCAGGACTTTTTTTTGTTGGAAGTTTTTTGATTACCGTTTCAATTTATTTTTTTGTTATGGGTCTATTTAGTTGTTCTACTTCTGAATGTGTTAGTTTAGGTAGGTAGTATTGTTCCAAGAATTTATCCATTTCTTCTAGGTTTTCAAATTTGTTAGAGTACAATTTCACGTAGTAATCTGAAATGATTCTTTTAATTTCATTTTGTTCTGTTGTGATGTGGTCCTTCTCGTTTCTTATCCGGGTTATTTGTTTCCTTTCCTGTTTTTCTTTAGTCAGTCTAGCCAGTGGTTTATCAATTTTGTTAATTTTTTCAAAGAACCAGCTTTTGGCTTTGTTAATTCTTTCCATTGTTTTTCTGTTCTCTAATTCATTTAGTTCAGCTCTAATTTTTATTATTTGTTTTCTTCTGGTGCCTGATGGGTTCTTTTGTTGCTCACATTCTATTTGTTCAAGTTGTTGGGACAGTTCTCTGATTTTGGTTCTTTCTTCTTTTTGTATGTGTGCATTTATCGATATAAATTGGCCTCTGAGCACTGCTTTTGCTGTGTCCCAGAGGTTTTGGTAGGAAGTATTTTCATTCTCGTTGCTTTCTAAGAATTTCCTTATTCCCTCCTTGATGTCTTCTATAACCCAGTCTTTTTTCAGGAGGGTATTGTTCATTTTCCAAGTATTTGATTTCTTTTCCCTAGCTTTTCTGTTATTGAGTTCTAGTTTTATTGCCTTGTGGTCTGAGAAGATGCTTTGTAATATTTCGATGTTTTGGATTCTGCAAAGATTTGTTTTATGACCTAATATGTGGTCTATTCTAGAGAATGTTCCATGTGCGCTAGAAAAAAAAGTATATTTTGCAGCAGTTGGGTGGAGAGTTCTGTATAAGTCAATGAGGTCAAGTTGGTTGATTGTTGTAAGTAGGTCTTCTGTGTCTCTATTGAGCTTCTTACTGGATGTCCTGTCCTTCTCCGAAAGTGGTGTGTTGAAATCTCCTACTATAAATGTGGAGGTGTCTATCTCACTTTTCAATTCTGTTAAAATTTGATTTATGTATCTTGCAGCCCTGTCATTGGGTGCGTAAATATTTAATATGGTTATGTCTTCCTGATCAATTGTCCCTTTAATCATTATGTAGTGTCCTTCTTTATCTTTTGTGGCAGATTTAAGTCTAAAGTCTATTTTGTCAGAAATTAATATTGCTACTCCTCTTCTTTTTTGCTTATTGTTTGCTTGATATATTTTTTTCCATCCTTTGAGTTTTAGTTTGTTTGTGTCTCTAAGTCTAAGGTGTGTCTCTTGTAGGCGGCATATAGATGGATCGTGTTTCTTTATCCAGTCCGTGACTCTCTGTCTCTTTATTGGTGCATTTAGTCCATTTACATTCAGCGTAATTATAGATAAATAAGTTTTTAGTGCTGTCATTTTGATGCCTTTTCATGTGTGTTGTTGGCCATTTCATTTTTCCACATGCTTTTTTTGTGCAGAGACGTTTTCTTAGTAGCTTGTGAGATCCTCATTTTCATAATGTTTAACTTTGTGTTTGTTGAGTCGTTACGTTTTTCTTGGCTTTTTTCTTGAGTTATGGAATTGATATTCCTTTTTGTGGTTACTTTATTATTTACCCCTATTTTTCTAATTAAAAACCTAACTTGTATCCTTCTATATCGCCTTGTATCCCTCTCCATCTGGCAGTTCAATGCCTCCTATATTTAGTCCCTCTTTTTGATTATTGTGATCGTTTGTCTATTGATTTCCATGATTTCCTGTTATGTGTATTATTTTGTTTATTTATTTATTTTTTAGAATTAGTCTTAATTTGTTTGTTTTTGTGCTTTCCCTATTTGAGTTGCGTTGATATCAGGACGTTCTGTTTTGTGACCTTGTGTTGTGCTGGTACCTGATATTATTGGTCATCCGGCCAAACAATCTCCTTTAGCATTTCTTGCAGTCTTGGTTTAGTTTTTGCAAATTCTCTAAACTTGTGTTTATCTGTAAATATCTTAATTTCTCCTTCATATTTCAGAGAGAGTTTTGCTGGATATATGATCCTTGGCTGGCAGTTTTTCTTGTTCAGTGCTCTGTATACGTCGTCCCATTCCCTTCTTGCCTGCATGGTTTCTGCTGAGTAGTCTGAACTTATTCTTATTGATTCTCCCTTGAAGGATACCTTTCTTTTCTCCCTGGCTGCTTTTAAAATTTTCTGTTTGTCTTTGGTTTTGGCAAGTTTGATGATAATATGTCTTGGTGTTTTTCTTTTTGGATCAATCTTAAATGGGGTTCGATGAGCATCTTGGAGAGATATCCTTTCGTCTTTCATGATGTCAGGGAAGTTTTGTGTCAGGAGTTCTTCAACTATTTTCTCTGTGTTTTCTGTCCCCCTTCCCTGTTCTGGGACTCCAATCACTCGCAAGTTATCCTTCTTGATAGAGTCCCACATGATTCTTAGGGTTTCTTCATTTTTTTTAATTCTTTTATCTGATTTTTTTTCAGCTATGTTGGTGTTGATTCCCTGGTCCTCCAGTAGTCCCAGTCTACATTCTAATTGCTCGAGTCTGCTCCTCTGACTTTCTATTGCGTTGTCAAATTCTGTAATTTTATTGTTAATCTTTTGGATTTCTACATGCTGTCTCTCTATGGATTCTTGCAGCTTATTAATTTTTCCACTATGTTCTTGAATAATCTTTTTGAGTTCTTCAACAGTTTTATCAGTGTGTTCCTTGGCTTTTTCTGCATTTATCCTAATTTCATTTGTGATATCTTTAAGCATTCTGTAAATTAGTTTTTTATATTCTGTATCTGATAATTCCAGGATTGTATCTTCATTTGGGAAGGATTTTGATTCTTTTGTTTGAGGGGTTGGAGAAGCTGTCATGGTCTGTTTCTTTATGTGGTTTGATATGGACTGCTGTCTCCGAGCCATCACTGGGAAACTAGATTTTCCAGGTAATCAGCTGGTACGCTGGCTCCTAGTTCTGAAAACGGTCGCTGTCTGCCCATATTTGTTCGTTTTCCATCTCTAAGTGTGTGCTTGTTGTTCAGAGTTCGTAGATTGTTATGTATGTGATCGATTCCCTTGTTTTTCCGAGTCTTTGTTGCAAGAGGGATCCGCGGCAGCGTCCACCTAGTCTGCCATCTTGGCCCCGCCTCCCTATAGCTTTTTTATTGAGAGTTTTTATCAGGAATGTTTGTTGGACTTTCTTGAATGCCTTTTCTGTATCAATTGAGATGGTCATGTGATTCTTTTCTTTCTCTTTATGTGGTGGGTTACATTGATTGACTTTCTAATGTTAAACCATCCTTGCATACATGTTATGAATTCTACTTGGTTGTGGTGTATTATTATTATTTTTTTGATACGATGCTGAATTCTATCAGCTGGAATTTGCTTGAAAATTGGTCTGTAATTTTCTTTTTTTGTGGTGTCTTTGCCTGCTTTTGGTATCAGGGTTATGCTGGCTTCATAGAATGAATTTGGAAGTATCACTTCCTTTTCTATGTTCTGAAATAGTTTGAGTAGTACTGGTGTAAGTTATTCTCTGAATGTTTGGTAGAATTCTCCAGGGAAGCCATCCAGGCCAGAGCTTTTTTTTTTTCCTTTTCAATCTCTTCTCTTGTTATGGGTCTGTTTAGATTTTCAACATCATTTTGTGTTAGTTTGGGTAGGTAGTGTGTTTCTAGAAATTTGTCCATTTCCTCTAGGTTTTCAAATTTGTTGGAGTATAGTTTTTCATAATATTGTTATGATTCTTTTGGTTGGGTCTGTTGTAATGTCCCCCATTTCATTTCATATTTGGGTGATTTGCATCCTCTCCTGTTTTTCTTTTGTGTATTTGGCCAGTGGTTTGTTGATCTTGTTGATCCTTTCAAAGAACCAACTTTTGGTTTTGTTTATACTTTCTATCGTTTTTCTATTCTCTATTTCATTTATTTCTGCTCTGTCTTTATTGTTTCCTGTCTTCTGGTGGCCTGGGGCTTCTTTTGCTGTTCTTTTTCTATTTGTTCAAGTTGTGGAGCTAATGTTTTGATTTTGTTCCCTTTTTTTTTTTTTGATGTGTGCATCTATTGGTATAAATTGACCTCTGAGAACTGCCTTTGCTGTGTCCCAAAGGTTTTGGTATAATGTGATTTCATTCTTGTTTGATTCTAGGAATTTTTATATTCTATCCCTGATTTCTTCTTTTACCCAGTGGTTTTCAAGCAAGGTGTTATTCAGTCTCCATGTAATTGATTTTTTTCCTTTACTCTTCCTGTTGTTAATTTCTGCTTTGATGGCGCTGTGGCCAGAGAAGATACTTTGTATTATCTCAGTGTTTTGTTTTGTTTTTTTGTTGAGGGTTTTTCTGTGGCCTAAGATGTGGTCTATTCTGGAGAACATTCCATGTGCATTGGAAAAGAATGTGTACTTGGAGCTGTTGGGTGGAGTGCTCTATATAAGTCTATGAGGTCAAGTTGGGTGATTGAGCTCTGTAGCTCTTCTGTATCTTTGTTGAGTTTCTTTCTAGAGGTTCTGTCCTTTAGTAAGAGTTGTGTGTTGAAGTCTCCTACTATTATAGTGGAACTGTCAATTTTCTTTTCAGTGTTGTTAGAGTTTGTTTTATGTATTTTGGAGCCCTGCCATTGGGTGAGTAGATGTTTATTATGGCTAAGCCTTCATGATGGATTGTCCCTTTACTCATTATATAGTGCCCTTCTTTGTCTTTTGTGGTGGATTTTGTTTTAAAGTCTATTTTATCTGAGATTAGTATTGCCACTCCTGCTCTTTCTTTGGTAGTTATTTGCTTGATATATTTTTCCCATCCTTTCATTTTTAATAAGTTTATGTCTTTCTTTCTAAGGTGTGTCTCCTGTAGACAGCGTATTGATGGATCCTGTTTGTTTATCCATTCTTTCACTCTGTGTCTCTTCATGGGTGCATTTAGGCTGTTTATATTCAGTGTAATAATTGATAGGTGTGAGTTTATTGCTGTCATTTTGTACTGCTTTTTTTTGTTGTTGCTAATGTTTTCTTTGTTCCTCTTACTTTCCTGTGCTGAGCTCCTTTGTGGATTTCTTTTTCATTTCTTTTGTTTTTGTAGATTTTGTTTTAATTGAGACTTTATGTTTTTCTTATTTATTTTGATGAGTAGTTTTGTTAACTTTCTTTGTGGTTACCTTGAAATTTACCCTTATTTTCCTAGGTTTGAACCAATCTATTACTACTTGGTATCACCTTGCCTTCGTCTCCATCAGAAAGTTCTATACCTACACCATTTGTTCCCTCTTTTGTTCTGATGCTATTGTCATTTACAGATTAACCTCTCTGGTTCCCTGTTGCAATTCTTTTGGTTTTGGATAGTCCTTGAGAGTTCATTTCCTATGTTGGTATCTGGCTGATACAATATTGTGTCCTAGATTCAGGCTGTGGTCTGATGTTGTTTGTTCTCAGACCAAAGAACTTCCTTTAATAATTCTTGTAGGTTTGGTTTGGTTTTTACATATTCCCTTAATTTCTGCTTATCTGGAAATGTTTTAATTTCACCATCATATTTGAACGAAAGTTTTGCTGGATATATTATTTGTGGTTGGCAATGTTTTTCTTTCAAGGTTTTATATATATCATCCCGTTACCTTCTTGCCTGCATGATTTCTGCCAAACAATCAGAGCTTAGTCTTATTGTTTCTCCCCCTGTGTGACTTTTTGTTTTTCTCAAGCTGCTGTCAGGATTTTTCCTTTGTCTTGGTTTTAGTGGGTGCAATTATGATATGTGTTGATGTTTTTCTTTTGGGGTCTATAGTATATGGGATTTGTTGAGCAACTTGGATGGTCAGCTTTTCGTCATTCCGGATATTAGGAAAGATTTCTGTCAGCAATTCTTCAATGATCCTTTCTGTGTTTTCCATTTTCTCTCCCTGTTCTAGAACTTCAATCACTCGCAAATGCTTCCTTTTTTTTGTATCCCACATAATTCTCAGGGTTTCCTCATTTTTATTCATTCTATTTTTCTGATTTTTTTTTCCTCAGAGTTGCTTCCAACTGTTTGTCTTCAGTTTCACTGATTCTGTCTTCCATCATTTCAAACCTGCTCCTCAGCCCTTCTATGACACTGTCCATTTCTGAAACCTTGTTTCTCTTTTGGATTTCTAATTTTTGTTTTTGTATGATCTCTAGTTGTGAATTTATTTTCACATTTTGTTCCTGTATTATTTTCCTGAATTCTTCCTTTTTTTTGTTTGTATTTGCCATGAATTCTTCTGCCTTTCCCATAAATTTGTCTATTTTTTCCTCATTTTTGTCTGCTTTTTACTTCAAATCTTGGATAGTTTTGCATATTAGAGATTTGAATTCTCTGTCAGGTAGTTCTAGTGCTTTTTCTTCTACTGGAAAGTCATCTGGTGTTTTATTTTGGATGCCTACTGGAATAACCCTGTCCTGTTTTTTTTTTTTTTAATATGTTTTGATATTATCTGCTGTCTTCAGGGCATTCAGTAGTTATTTTCTTCATTTGTTGGTTGTAGATTTGTTTGTTTGATCCTGTTTTTTTGTTTTATTTGGCTATGTCTGAGCAGCCAGGCTGTGTGTTATTTGTTGTTTGCTCATCTGTAGTAGCAATTCTTTTCACCTCTTTGTCCAATGGGTGGGGCCAACCACTCAGCTATGGTGCAGCAGGGCAGGTCCAGCTGAAGGGGAGGGGTTGGAATGGGTTGTTTGTGACACATACTAGGGCCAACAGGGCAGGCCAGGAATCAGTGCCGGACAGGTTTCAGTAGGCTGTGCCTGTGCTGCTCAGAGGTGTAATGTTCAGCGCACAGTGCACATAGGCAGGAAACAGGGGGGAGGTTGTGATGTATGGAACTAGTATGGGTATGGGGGAAAAAGGAGAGAGAAACAGAAGCCAAAAACAAACAAACAAAGGAAAACAAAACAAAAGGGTGCAAGTGGAGCTTGCCATTGGAGTGTAGAGAAGAGAACCTGAGAAATGGAGAGCAAAAAGAGGAAAAAAAGAAAATTGGGGAAAAAAATAACTAGATAAAACTTTGGAAAAAAAGAAGAAAAGAAAAGCCCCCAGGGGTCCCACCAGTGTGGCCATGAAGACTGGAGAAGTCTCCTAGGTTGCATAGTATAGCCTGGCTAGAGGGGTATAGATGTCACACAGCACCAGGTATTCAGGAGACAGGAAAAGAAGGTAAGTATAGACAGATTAGAACTGAGAAACGAAGAAATACAGAAAGGGAAAAAGAGAGAAGGAAGAAAGAAAAAAAAAAAAAAGAAATGCCCCCAGGGATCCTGCCTACGTGACTGTGCAGATTGGGGGAGTGCTCCTAGGCCATGCAGTGCAGCCTGGCTAGAAGGGGCTTTCAAGTTTGAAAAGAGAAAGAAAGCAAACAAACAAAATGAAACAGAACAAAGCAAAACAAACAAACAAACAAAAAACCCAGGGATCCCACCAGTGTGGTGTCACGGGCCAAGCAAGCGAATCCCCAGTCGAGCGGGGTTTCACAGCCTTTCAAGAAGAAGCAAAGATGGCACATGGAGCCAGGTATTCAATAGAAAGGAGGGGGAGGTGGTGGGAGGCATGAAAGAAACCAAAAGAGACGGAAAGAAGCAACACCAGCTCAAGGACCTGGCCAGTGTGGACGGGGCGAATCCAAGCAGCCTGGGGCAGAAGCAGTTGCCTCCTGGCCAAGAGACTGCAGCTGGCAGGGAGCAGAGGAGGCCGAAGGGGAGGAGAAGAAGAGTGAGGGTTAGGAAAGCGTATATTGCTCATTACCAGGTGCTCTTTCTCCTACTGGGAACTTTGCGAAGCTGCTTTCCTGTACTCCCTGTCTGCTGATCTATGATGCGGGTGAGGCAAATTGAAACAGCATGGACACTGCACTTCTGGCTGGCCAAGACACCACGGCCAGCCAGGAAGGTTGGAGGTAGGGAAGTAGAGAGAGAATGGGGGGTGGGAAAGCATGTATCTCTGGTTATTGAGTGCTCTGTCTCCTGCTGGGAGCTCTGTGAAGCTGTTTTCCTGTGCTCCCTGTCAGCCAGTCTCCAAAAGGAGTCCAAGATGGCGAATCCATTCTGCATTAGCTGATAAGGGACCTTGGCACCTATCTCTTCTCACTCTCAGCCCTCTGTCAGTTTCTTATTCCATTTGGTGTTTGGCTGGGTTCTTTATCTCTTCATTTGACGCTTCAGGTTCTAGGCATGATGTTTGACTCTGTTTTACTTAGTTCTTCAGGTCTTTGCTGTGGAGGAACAGCATGGTGCTTCTGTCTATGGTACCACGTTGGCTGGAAGTCGAGCAAGAAAGCCTTATTTCTTGTATTAATAGAGCTAATATTGCCAAAAACCAAAACCAGAAACTTATTATAAGAGTGGATAAATTATAATGCCAATTGGATTCCCAACTCAAATGGTGTCTGAAGCTAAAGTGAGGACATTGATTGGGAAGAAAGGGGATCCTGAAACTTGGGGTGGGGACATATGGACAGATAATCAGGAAGCTGGAGACACTGAGCCCCTAAATTCTGCTGAATCACTGCTGCCAACAAAAACATTAGCCCCTCGACCCTCATCTGATGAGATTAGCTCAGCTGTGTCTGAAGGGCGTTTGTCTGAACCATTGCCTGGGGCATCACCTCAGGCAAATCCCTTACATGATTACTGAAGGCTCTCAGAACACATCTCCATCACCCATTTTTGCTTCTAGACCTATAACTAGATTTAAGTACGAGTGTTTCCCAAAACATGAGGTACAAAGGAGGCGGTACGCTACATTCCAAAAGAACTGCTTGATTTTTCTACTATGAAGAAACAGAAACCTGGGGAATATGTGCGGAAATGGCTATTAAAGGTGTGGGATAATGGTGCAAGGAACATAAAGTTGGATCAGTCTGAGTTTATTGATATGGGCCCACTAAGCACAGATTCTTCATTCAAAGTTTCAGTTTGAAAGGTTAGGAAGGATCTAATAGTTCATTTGATTGGCTCACTGAAGCATAGATTATGCAGTGGCCCACACTAAATCAAGTTGAAATGCCAGATCTGTCTTAGTATACTGTATAAGAAGGAATCCAAAGGCTTAGGGAAATTGGTATGTTAAAATGGATTTATCAGGTTAGACAAACAAACCCATGTAGGGAGTGCTCCAGAGGACACGCCTTTACTACAATGGTGAGGAACAAATTTCTGAAGGGAGCCCCAGCAACCTTGAAGACTGCCATGATTGCTATTTTATATGAGACAGATGTGACAGTGGGAATTGCCCTAACTGAATTAAGATACCTAAATATAGTAGGGTTGATTGGACCCCATGATGGTAGGGGCCAAGTGACCTCACTCAACTGACAAAGACAGGGTGGGCATGCTTACTGTAATGGACAGCAGGGTAAAGCAGTAATCAGAATAATCTGACTCATGGATTTACGGCATTGGTTACTTAGTCAGGGAAGCCCTAGGAGTGAAATAGACAGAAAATCTACTAAATATGTACTTGATCTGTACAAGCAGAAGAATTCTAGGTCAAGTGAACGGCAGTCTAACTCAAATTGCGAGTCATGGCCCGTCAGTCAATTCCCAGACATGAGCCAGTTTACAGATGCACAACCCCTAAGTGAAGGGGAAGCTGGGTCACTTTGAGGGAGGAGAGCACTACACTGACACAGATTTATGCTACCAATCATTCTGCCAGCTGTCCCCTAAGGGATCTACGGTGTTTAATGAGACCGACTGTTTACTGGGGAAAAGGAAATAATCAGACATTTTGGGGATTACTGGATACTGGATATGAAATCACACTAATTACAGGAGACCCAAAACATCACTGTGGCTCACCAGTCAGAGTAGGGGCAGATGAAGGTCAGGTTATTAATGGAGTCTTAGCTCAGGATCTGCTCACAGTGGGTCCGTTGGGTCCCAAAACCCATCCTGTAATGTTTTCTCCACTTCCAGAGTGTAAAATTGGAATAGATATACTCAGCAATTGGTGTAACCCCCACACTGGATCCCTGACAAATGGAGTAAGGGCTATTATGGTAGAAAAAGCCAAGTGGAAGCCATTAGACCTGTCCCTACCTAGGACAACTGTAAACCAAAAGAAATACCTCATACTTGGAGGGATTGCAGAGATTATTTTCAAGATAAAAAGGTTAGAAGGATGCAGGGCTGATGATTCCCACCACATTCCCATTCAGCTCACCTATTTGGCCTGTGCAGAAAACAGATGGATCCTGGAGAATGATGGTGTGTTTCATCTTAAACTTAACCAGGTGGTGACTCCAATTGCAGCTGCTGTTCCAGCTGTAGTTTCATTGCTTAAGCCAATTAATACATCTCCTGGTACGTGGTGTGCAGCTATTGATCTGGCCAATGCCTTTTTCTAAATTCTGGTGTCAAAGGAACACCAGAAGCAGTCTGCCTTCAGCTCGCATGGTCAGCAATACAACTTCACTGTCCTACAGCATAGGTATATCAACTCTGCACCCCTATGTCATAATTTAGTCCACAGGGACCTTGACCACTTTTCTTTTCCACAAGAAATCACACTGGTTCATTAAATTGATGACATTTTGCTGATGGGACCTTGTAAAGAAGTGTCAAGGACTCTGGACTTATTGGTAAAATAGTGTGGAAATTAATCTGACAAAAATTCAGATGCCTTCCACCTCAGTGAAATTGCTGGGGTTCCAGTGGTGTGAGACATGTTGTGATACTCCCTTGAAAGTGAAGGATAACTTATAGTATCTGGCCGCTGCCATAACTAAAAAGGAGGCCTAATGCCTGGTGGGCCTCTTTGTATTTTGAAGGCAACATAACCCTCATTTGGGTGTGCTACTCGAGCCTATTTATCAAGTGACTTGAAAAGCTGCTAGTTTGAATGGGGCCCAGAACAAGAGAAGGCTCTGCAACACGTTCGGGCTGCCGTGCAAGTCAGTCTGCCATTGAGCCATATGAGCTCGCTGATCCAATGGTGCTTCAGGTGTCAGTGGCAGATAGAGGCAGGCCCCTACTGGTGTATCACAGTGCAGACCCTTAGGATTTTGTATTAAAGCCTTGCTATTCTCTGCAGATAACTACTCTCCTTTTCAGAAACAGTTTTTGCTTGTTACTGGGTCTTAGTAGTGACTGAATGCTTAATCATGGGCCACCAAGTAACCACGCTGCCTGAGTTGCCCATCATGAACTGGGTATTACCTGACCCACAGAGCCATAAAGTCAGGTGCGCACAGCAGCACTCCCTCATTAAATGAAAGTGGTATATACGAGACTGGGCCCAAGAAGGACCTGAAGGCACAAGTAGTTGCATGAGGAAGTAGCCCAAATGCCCATGGTCTCCACTCCTGTTATATTACTTGCCCTCTCCCACTCTGCACCTATGACCTCACTCCCCATGTGTTCCTTATTACCAGTTGACTGTGGAAGAGAAAACCCTTGCCTGGTTTGCAGATATTCCCGTGTGATATGTAGGCACCACTCAAAAGTGGAGAACTGCAGCACTGCAGCCACTTTCTGGGACCTCCCTGAAGGACGGTGGTTAAGGGAAATCCTCCCAATGGGAAAAACTCTGAGCAGTGCTCCTCATTGTTCATTTGATTGGAAGGAGAAATGGCCAGATGTGTGATTGTATACTGATTCATGGGCTGTGGGCAATGGTTTGGCTAGATAGTCAGGAACTTGGAAGGAACATGATTTGAAAATTGGAAACAGGAGGTATAGGGAAGACATATATGGATAGACCTCTCTTAGTGGTCCAAAGAAGCAAAGATATTTGTGTTTCATTTGAATGCTCACCAAAGGGTGACCTCAGCAGAGGAGGATTTTAATAGTCAAGTGGATAGAATGACCGTTGTGTGGAAACCAGTCATCCTCTTTCCCCAGCTACTCCTGTCATTGCCTAATGGGCTCATAAACAAAATGGCCATGGTAGTAGAGATGGACGTTATGCCTGGGCTCAGAAACCTGAACATCCACTACCCAAAGTCAACTTGACTACAGCCACAGCTGAGTTCACTATATGCCAGCAGCAGAGACAACACTGAGTCCCTGATGTGGCACCATTCCTTGAGGTGATCAGCCAGCAACCTGGTGGCAGGTTGACTACATTGGACAACTTCCATCATGGAAAGGGCAGTGTTTTGTTTCTTACTGGAATAGGCACTTACTCTGGATATGGATTTGCCTTTTCTGTACACAATGCTTTTGTCAAAACTACCATCAGTGGACTTACAGAATGCCTTATATACTGTTATTGGAGCTCACACAGCATTGCCTCGTATCAAGGGACTCACTTCACAGTGAACGAAGTATGGCAATGGGCCCAGGATAATGGAATTCACTGATCTTACCATGTTCCCCATGATCCTGAAGCAGCTGGCTTGATAGAATGGTGGAATGGCCTTCTGAAGATGAAATTACAGTGCTATCTAGATGGCAATACCTTGCAGGTTTGTAGTAATGTTCTCCAGGAATTTGTATATGCTCTAAATCAGCATCCAATATATGTTTCTGTTTCTCCCATAGCCAGGAGTCACGCGTCCAGGCATCAAGGGGTAGAAATGGGAGTGGCACCAGTCATTATTACCCCTAGCGACCCATTCAAAAATTTTTGCTTCTTGTCACCGCAACCCTATGCCCTGTGAATCTAGAGGTCTTAGTTCCAAAAGGAGGTATAGTCCCACCAGGAGACACAACAATGCTTCCACTGAACTAGAAGTTAACATTGCCACGTGGCCACTTTGGGCTCCTCATGCCTCTGGATCAACAAGCAAAGAAAGTACTTACTGTATTGGCTAGTGAGACTCATCCTGATCACCAAGAGGAAATTCAATTTATATTACATAATGGAGATAAAGAAGAGTATGCTTGGAATACAGGAGTTCCCTTAGAGGGTCTCTTAGGACTATCATGCCCTGTGATTAAAGTCAGTGGAAAACTACAGCCACCCAATTCCAACATGACTACTAATGGCCCAGATCCTTCAGGAATGAAGATTCGGGTCACCCATCAGGCAAAGAACCACGACCAGTTAAGGTGCTTGCTGTGGGCAAAGTGAATACAGAATGGGTGATGGAAGTAGGTAGTTCTAAATACCAACAACAGAGAATGTAATTGTTATGAGTATTTCTTCCTTGTATGTGTGCAACAAATATTTTTATTTTCTTCATTTATAAAATATAAGATGTAAACAGTGCTAGTGCATTTTTGGTTTTATGTGTGTTAGGTGTATTATGTTAGTCATAAGTATGACTTTGTAATTGTCTTATTTAGAGATTGTATATGGTTTAAGGAGGTGTCTACAGGTGCCAAGTTGACAAGGGGTGGACTGTGATGGTTGAAGTTGCATGTCAACTTTGCTGGGCTATTATTCTTAGTGATTTTGCAGTTACGTTTTTTTTTTAATGACATAGTCTGGTAGTTATGAAATAATGTAATTTGGCAGTTATGTAATGGTGTAGTTATCCTCTCAATTTTGTGATATAATGTGTCATGAATTGAATTGTGTCTCCCCAAAATATCTGTCAACTTGCCTAGGCAATGATTTCCAGTATTGTGTGATGGTCCACCATTTTGTCATCTGATGTGATTTTCCTGTGTTGTAAATCCTATCACTATGATATTAATGAGATGGGATTAGTGGCTGTTATGTTGATGAGGCAGGACCCAATCTACAAGATTAGATTGTGTCTCTTAAGCCAATCTCTTTTGAGATATAAAAGAGAGAAGTGAGCAGAGAGACCTGGGGACCTCAAACCTCTAAGAAAATAGTGTCAGGAGAAAAGCATAGCCTTTGGACCTGGAGTCCGTGCACTGAGAAGCTTCTAGTATAGGGGAAGATTGATGACAAGGACCTTCCTCCAAAGCTGACGGAGAGAGAAAGTCTTTGCTGGGAGATTATGCCCAGAAATTGGACTTCTAGCCTACTAGACTGTGAGAGAATAAACTTCAGTTTGTTGAAGCCATTTACTTGTGGTATTTCTGTTATAGCCACACTAGATAACAGAGACATAATATAATTGTGTGATCTGATGTGATCAGTCAATCAGTTGTAAGAGAAGTTTCCTCAGGGGTGTGGCCTGCATCCAACATATATGGACATTCTGGCAAAACTTGCTGGCTTCTGCTCATTCTGGATCCAGCATCTGGCTCTTGGGATTTGAACCAGTGGCCTGCCATATTGCCGGATCCAGAACAAGCAGAAGCTAGAGAATTTTGTTGGTCTCTGAACCCTGTGAGCCAGCAGCCTGCCATCTGACCTGTCAAATCTTGGGTTCGTCAGCTCCTGCAGCTCTGTGAGTCACGAGAAACCTTTAGCCTAATGCCTGGCCTGTGGACTTGAGACTTGCCAGCCTCTACAACCACATGAGCCATTTCCTTGAGATAAATCTCTCTACACACACACACACACACACACACACACACACACACAGAGGTATATCTAGACTTCACTGATTTTGCTTCCCTAGAGAACCCAGCCTGAGACACTGTGATATATTCAATAGGCCATAAGGAAATAATCACCAATTTAAAATTATTTATACAGATTAATATATTTTGATAAAATATGGTAAATGTTGAATGTGTTTTCTGTTTTGAGTTAGGTAAAAATTTCTTAAATAACACAGCAATTGTATCTATAGAGAAAAAACTTTAACTTTTTAATATTAAAAACTCTTCATTAGAAACTAGATAACTGGGAGCTCCTAAAAATCAAACATCTATGCTCATCCAAAGACTTCACCAAAAGGGTAAAAAGATTACCTACAGACTGGGAAAACGTTTTCAGCTATGACATTGCTAATCAGTGTCTGATCTCTAAAATCTACATGATACTGCAAAGCTCAACTACAAAAAGACAAATAACCCAATTAAAAAATGGGTAAAGGAAATGAACAGACACTTCACTAAAGAAGACATTTGAGTGGCTAACAGATATATGAGAAAATGCTCACAATCATTAGCCATTAGAGAAATGTAGATCAAAACTACAACGAGATTCCATCTCACTCCAGCAAGGCTGGCATTAATCCAAAAAAACCAAAATAATAAATGTTGGAGAGGTTGTGAACATACTGGAATACTTATACACTGCTGGTAGGAATGTCAAATGGTACAACCACTTTGGAAATGGATTTGGCGCTTCCTTAAAAACTAGAAATAGAACTACCATACCATCCAGAAATCCCACTCCTTGGAATATATTCTAGAGAAATAAGACCCTTTACATGAACAGATACATGCGCATCTATGTTCATTGCAGCACTGTTTACAATAGCAAAAAGTTGGAAGCAACCAAGGTGCCCATCAACAGATGAATGGATAAATTATAGTATATTCACACAAGGAATATTAAAAAAAAAATACGCATCAATAAAGAACAATGATGAATCCGTGAAACATTTCATAACATGGAGGAGTCTGGAAGGCATTATGCTGAGTGAAATTAGTCAGCTGCATAAGGACAAATATTGTATGAGACCACCATTATAAGAACTCAAGAGAAGGTTTAAACACAGAAGAAGACATTCTTTGATGGCTATGAGAGTGGGGAGGGAGAAAGGGAGGGAGAGAGTTTTTCACTAATTAGATAGTAGATAAAAACTATTTTAGGTAAAGCAAATGACAACACACAACACAGGAGAGGTCAGCACAACTGGACTCAACCAAAAGCAAAGAAGTTTCCTGAATAAACTGAACACTTTGAAGGCCAGCAAAGCAGGGGCAGGGGTTTGGGGACCATGGTTTCAGGGGACATCTAAGTCAATTGGCATAACAAAATCTATTAAGAAAACATTCTGCAACCCACTTTGGAGAGTGGCATCTGGGGTCTTAAACGCTAGCAAGCGGCCATCTAAGAGGCATCAATTGGTCTCAATCCACCTGGATCAACGGAGAATGAAGAACACCAAAGATACAGGGTAATTATGAGCCCAAGAGACAGAAAGGGCCACATAAACCAGAGACTACATCAGCTTGAGTCCAGAAGAACTAGATGGTGCCCAGCTACAACCGATGACTGCCCTGACAGGGAACACAACAAAGAACTCCTGAGGAAGCAGAAAAGCAGTGGGATGCAGACCCCAAATTCTCGTAAAAAGGTCAGACATAATCGTCTGACTGAGACTAGAATGATTCCGGAGGTCATTGTCCCCAGGCCTTCTGTTAGCCCAAGACAGAAACCATTCCTAAAGCTAACTCTTCAGACAGGGATTGGACTAGACTATGGGATAGACAATGATACTGGTGAAGAATGAGCTTCTTGGATCAAGTAGACACATAAGACTATGTTGGCATCTCCTGTCTGAAGGGGAGATGAGAGGGTAGAGAGGGCCAGAAGCTGGACGAATGGACACAAAAATAGAGGTGGGAAGGAGTGTGCTGTCTTATTAGGGGGGAGAGCAATTAGGAGTATATAGCAAGGTGTTTATAAATTTTTGTATGAGAGTCTGACTTGATTTGTAAACTTTCACTTAAAGCACAATAAAAAATTAAAGAAAAAGAAAAGAAAAAAAGCTGAAAAAAACTTCATCAAAAGATATATTAAAAATATAAATACAAAGTACAAATGGGAAAAGATGTTTGCCACCTACAAAATTTATAATTTGTTTTAAAATATATAAAGGATGAGATCAATAAGAACACGGCTTATTTATCAAATAGAAAAATGGGCAAAGATATAAATAGACATTTTATTAAAAATTAAACAAATTTTCCCACTAAACATAAAAAGAGATGTTCAATCTCATTAGTAATTATGGAAATGCAAACCAAGAAAATAACCTTAAACCACCATCAACCAGAAATGACCATAACCTGTTTAGATCAGCCCTGGGTGCTTCTACCTGTAAACCTTACTTAACCGGTATTTTTCAAACCCACATTCTCTTGAGCCTTCTTCTTAGTAAAGCCAAAAACCCTTGCACGTATTACAAATAAAACTTCACAAACTTGCTCCCACTTCAAAAAGACCTGCCTTTGCTTAAATGACTGCTTTCTGAAACTATTCCTTTTTTTTCGACTAACGTCCTTAAAGATTCTATAAAAAGAGATAGCTGTCTTCCTCAAATTGAAGTCTTTGGTACGTCCTCTCGAGTGCCAGGCTTCCTTGCTGCAGCAATTTGGTGTAGTTTCAAATAAAATCTTTGCTAAAATTCTTTATAACTCAACTCCAGAATCTGTCATTTAATACCACTTTGCAACTATCGGAATGACAAAAACTAAGTATAGGAGATGTGGATGAAGAATCTCCTTTGCATTGCTGGTGAGAGTATATCAATCAAGAAGTATGTTAACCAAAATGGGCTAGACCCTGCTGCGGTTTTAAACTACCCCCAATCTCAGTATATCGCAATAACAAAGGTTTATTTCTCTTTCAGGCTACCTGTCCAGCATGGATCTGGGAATGAAACTGAGAAGTAGCCCCTATCTGGGACAATTCAGATCTCATGGGAACACAGTGGCAGATAACTTGATGACTTTTAAAGTTTCTGCCCAGAAATGACAAACTCCATTATCATTCACATTCCAGTGGCAAAGAAAAGGCATAGTCAAGCCTGACATCAGGACACATTACTGACAGGCTCTATTAATACTACCATAAATTTTAAGAGGAAAACATTGAATGTCCATAAACAGAAGAATGGATAAGTTGTAGAATAAAAGAAATAATGGTAGAATTAAAAAAAAAAAAAACTTATACAATAACAAAAATAAATGAACCAGAGCAATATACAACAATATGGATATATTTTAGTGCTCCGTGTATGTGTGCATTTTTTTAAAAGTGTTATTTTTGTTTTGGTTTTGTTTTGAGTAAAACAATTTAAAAAAACAAATTCTACTTCAGGCCAATATGGAGTAACAAGGGCCAGATTTATCTCCCATCTGAAACAATAAACAATAAAATATTGGAAATGATGGTTTTTAAGACCTGAACATCAAGGAATGAATGATTGAGTGATCCCTGAGAGACAAGAAATAAATGGAGTTAGCTCTACAATTGCCTCTATTTACTCCCTAACAAGAGTTTCCAGGCAACAGCACAGGAAGAAGAAACACAGATGGCGCCCAGAGGACTCTCTGAGTTGAGGACACAGGGATGAGAGTCCAGGGAAACCAAGGTGGCTAAACTTTTCAGGACAGCGTATGAGAAAGGAGAGAGCCACAAAGAGAGAGAAGAACGCTGAAGAACTGAAGAGTGTCCCCTCTGGATACTCAGCTGAGTGCCAATCAGTACAAGCATGTGAGAAAGTTATCCAAGGCTGGGTAATGAATCTTCCAAAAGGATTAGAGGCAACAGCACCTAGTGCTTCTACAGGGCCTGGAATAACACCTATTCCAGCTAGCCAGACAGGAAAAGCTCATAATTCACCTGTTATTGGGTAGAGTGTTCATGATGCTCTTGCCTCAGTAATGAGGAAAAATTAACACTAGACTAAGCACTGTTCCAAAACCACCTGAAAAATCGTAAAGCAAGACCTCCCAAAGGAAAATTTTATCAAAGCTTAAGAAGATTTGTAGGAATACGAAAATATACAACACCCAACAAGGTAAAATGTACAACATCTGGCATCCAGTTAAGAACAGTAGACAAGCAAAGAAGCAAGAAAACACAACACATAAGAGGAGAATAATAAGTCAACTAAAACTGACCAGTGACTGACTCTGAGGTCAGAATGAGAGACAAGGACATTAAAACAGATATATCATAACTGCACTTCGTGCATTTAAAAAGTTACCTCAGAAACATGGAAAATATGCAAATGACATAAATTGAATTTATAGAAATGAAATTAGAATGTCATAGATGGAAAAAAAAAGACTTTGGATAAGATTATTGGTAGATTAGACATTGCAGATAAAAATATTAGTGAACTTAAAGATATAGCAATAGAAACTATCTAAAATGAAACACAAAGAGAAAAAAAGAATTCAAAATGTCATTGTAGAATAAGCAGACAGCAATCAGTAAGAATATACTAAAAAAGGGAAAAAACAAAATGAAAATAAATGAGACTAAAAGGCAGAAAAAATAATAAAGATCAGAGCAGAAATGAGTAAAGTGGAAAAATAGAAATATATAATCAATGAAACTAAAAGCTTTGTGAGAAAATCAATAAAATTGTTATACATTCAGCCAGACTGATAAGGAAAAACAGAAAGAAGACATAAAATACCAATATCAAGAATAAGAAAACTGACATAAATATGGATCTTACAGATAATAAAAGAATAATCGGTGGATATTGTGAACAACTGTTTAACAATAAATTTGACAATTTAGATATAATGAACAAGTGCCTTCACGGATAGAAACATCCAAAGCACACTCAAGAAAAAAATAGATCACTTGAATGTTGTTAGGTGACATCCAGTCGCTTCTGACTCATAGCGACCCTATGTACAGCAGAACTAAACACTGCCCAGTCCTCTGCCATTCTCACAATCATTGCTATCTTTGAGCCCGTTGTTGCAGTCATTGTGTCAACCCATCTCATTGAGGGTCTTCCTCTTTTTCCTGACCCTCTACCAAACATGACGTCCTGTTCCAGGGTCTGGTCCCTCCTGATAACATGTCCAAAGTACATGAGACAAAGCCCTGCCATCCTTGCTTCTAAGGAGCATTCTGGCTGTACTTCTTCCAAGACAGATTTGTTCTTCTGGCAGTTCACGGTATAATCAATCTTCTTAGCCAACACCACAATTCAAAGGCATCAGTTCTTCTTCAGTCTTCCTTATTCATCGTCCAGCTTTCACACGCATGTGAAACGATTGAAAATACCATGGCTTAGGTCAGGCTCACCTTACTCTTCAAGGTGACATCTTTGTTTTTTAACACTTTAAAGAGGTCTTTTAGAGCAGATTTGCAAAATGCAATACATTCCTTGATTTCCAGACTGCGGCTTCCATGGGTATTGACTGTGGATCCAAGTGAAATGAAATCCTTGACAACTCCAATATTTTCGCTACTTGTCATAATGTTGCTTAAGTGTGGATTTTTGTTTTCTTTATGCTGAGGTGTAATCTGTACTGAAAGCTGTGGTCTTTGATCTTCATCAGTAGGTACTTCAAGTCTTCACTTTCAGCAAGCAAGGTAGTGTCAAATGCATATCTCAGGTTGTTAATGACTCTTCCTCCAATTCTGATGCCCTGTTCTTCATATAGTCCAGTTTCTTGGATTATTTGCTCAGCAGACAGAATGAATAAGCATGGTGAAAGGATATGACCCTGCTGCACACTTTTTTCTTGACTTTCAACTACGCAGTGTTCCCTTGTTCTGTTGGAACAACTGCCTCTTGGTCTATGTACAAGGCTCCTCATGAGGGCAATTAAGTGTTCTGGAATTACTGTTCTTCATAGTGTTATCCATAATTTGTTATGATCGACACAGTCCAATGCCTTTGCATAAGCAATAAAACACAGGTAAACATCTTTCTGATAGTCTCTGCTTTCAGCCATGATCCATCTTACATCAGCAGTGATATCTCTGGTTCCACGTCCTCTTCTGAATCTGGCTTAAATTTCTGGCAGTTCCCTGTCAATATACTGTTGTAGCCACTTTTAAATGATATCCAGGAAAATTTTAACTTGCATGTGATATTAATGATATTGTTCAATAATTTCCAGATTCAGTTGAATCACCTTCTTTGGAATGGGCACAGACATGGATCTCTTCAAGTTTGTTAGCCAGGGAGCTGTATTCCCAATTTCTGGATATAGACCAGTGAGCACCTCCAGTGCTGCAGCCATTTGTTGAAATATTTAAATTCCTGGAACCTTGTTTTTTGATAATGCCTTCAGTGTAGCTTGGACTTCTTCCTTCAACACTATTGATTCTTGATTATTATATGCTACCTCCTGAAATGGTTGAATGTCAACCAAATCTTTTTGGTACAGTGACTCTGTATATTCCTTCCATCTTCTTTTGAAGATTCCTGCATATTTTGCCCATAGAATCCTTCAATATTGCAACTCAAGGCCTGATTTTTTTCTTCAGTTCTTTCAGCTTGAGAAATGCAGAGTGTGTTCTTCCTTTAGGTTTTCTAACTCCAGGTCTTTACACAGTTCATTATAATACTTTGTCTTCTTGAGCTGCCCTTTGAAATCTTCCATTCAGCTTTTTTACTTCATCATTTTCTCTAGTCACTTTAGCTACTCTATGTTCAAGAGCAAGTTTCAGAGTCTTTTTAACAACCATTTTGGAATTTTCCTTCTTTCTCGTCTTTTTAATGACCTTTTGCTTTATTCATGTATGATGTCCTTGATGGCATCCCACAACTCTTCTAGCCTCTGGTCATGAGTGTTCAATGCATCAAATCTATTCCTGAAATGGTCTCTAAATTCAGGTGGGACATACTCAAGGTCGTACTTCGGCTCTGGTAGACTTGTTTTAATTTTCTTTAGCTTTAACTTGAACTTGCATATGACCAATTAACTGTCTGTTCTACGCTGGGCCCCTGGCCTTGTTCTGTCTGATGATATTGAGCTTTTCCATCATCTCTTTCCTCCTATGTAGTTTATTTGATTCCTGTGTATTCCATCTGATGAGATACATGTGTATAGTCACCATTTATGTTGTTGAAAAGGGATATTTTCAGTGAATAAATGGTTGGTCTTGTAAAATTCTATCATTCAATCTGTACATCATTTCTGTCACTAAGGCCATATTTTCCAACTACTGAGCCTTCTTCATTTCCAACTTTTGCATTCCGATTGCCAGTAATTATCAATGCATCCTGATTGCATGTTTGGTCAATTTCAGACTGCAGAAGTTGTTAAAAATCTTCAATTTCTTCATCTTTGGCATTAGTGTTGGTACACAAATTTTAATGATAGTTACATTAACTCTTCTTCCTTGTAGGCGTATGGATATTGTCCTATTATTGATGGCATTGTACTTCAAGATAGATCTTGAAATGTTCTTTTTAACAATGAATGTGGTAGGGGGTGATGCCATTCCACTTCAATTTGTCATTCCTGGTATAGTAGCCTGTCTTAGTCTGGGTTCTGTAGGGAAGCAAAACCAGCGTATATATATAGAGAGAGAGAGAGAGAGAGGAGGAAGAGAGAGATTTATATCAAGGAAATGGCTCATGTGGTTGTAGAGTTGGAAAGTCCTAAGTCCTGGGTCAGGCTTCAGGTTTCTTCTAACTCAAGTAGCTGCAAGGGCTAATGAACCACAGATCAGCAGGTCAGATGGCAGGCCTCTGGCTCACAGGCTGCAGAGGCTGACAGATCCCAAGATCTGCAGGTAAGCTACTAGCTGAAGTCTCAAGTATCAGAGATCAGATGCAGGATCCAGAGTGAACAAAAGCCAGAGGGTTTTGCCAGAAAGTCTACCTATATTGGATTCAAGTCACACCAACATGGAAATTCCCTTTCAACGAATTGGCTGCTGTCTTAGGCTGGGTTCTCTAGAGAAGCAGAACAAATAAAGCATATAAATATTTATATGAAAAAAACCCAAACCCATTGCTGTTGAGTTGATTCTGATTCATACCAACCCTATAGGACAGAGTAGAACTGCCCCACAGGGTTTCCAAGGAGTGGCTGGTGGATTTGAACTGCTGACCTTTTGGTTAGCAGCTAAACTCTTAACCAGTGGGCCACCAGGGCTTCAAATATATATAGAGAGAGAGGTTTATATCAAGGAAATGACTCACACTATTGTACAGGCTTGCATGTTCTAAGTCTGTGGGTCAGGCCGGAGGTTTCTCCTGGTTCACATAACCACAGGGGCTGGCAAACACAAGATAAGCAGGTCAGTCAGCAGGGTTCTTGCTCACAGGCTGTGAAGAACAACAAATCCCAAGATTGGTGGGCAAGACAACAGGTAAGCTGCTAGCTCAAGTCCCAAGAACCAGGAGTCAGACAAAGAGAAGCCAGCTGCAAGATCCAGATTGAGAAAAAGGTCACAAGCCTTGCCAGAGAATCCACCTACACTGGATGAAGGCTACATCCCCAAAGAAACTCCTTTCAACTCACTGGCGACTCACAGCAGATCCCATCATGGAGGTGATCACATTATATCAAATCTCATCATGGAAGTGATCACACTATCATATGACTGCCAAACTACATCATAACTGCCAAATCACTGAGAATCATGACCCAGCCAAGTTGACACAATCACAGCTACTCACAGAAGATCTCATCATAGAGGTGATCACATTATATCTGATCTCATCACGGAGATGATCACATTATTATATGACTGCCAAACTACATCATAACTGCCCAAACCACTGAGAATTATGGCCAAGTCAAGATGACACACAACCTTAACCATCACAGTCCACCCCTTGGCAACTTAGCATCCAAAGAAAAAAACCAAGCCAAATTGATTGCTCTTGAGTCAATTCCGACTCATAGAGACACTATAGGACAGAGTAGAACTGCACCCATACATAAATCTAAGTAAAGACAATTATAAAGTCATACTTGCACCTAACATGATACAACTAACATGTACAGCCGAAAATGCACTAGGCCTGTTTACATTTTATATTTCATGAGTGAAGAAAAACAAAAATATTTGATGCACACATACAAGGAAGAAATGCTCATAACATTTACACTCCTTGTTTCTTCAACTGGTCATGTGGCTGTAACTGGTATTTAGACCTACCTCCTTCCACCACTCAATCCATATTCCCTTTACACTCATCAAGCACCCCAGTTAGTTGTGGTTCTTTGCCTGATGGGGTGACCCAAACCTTCATTCTTAAAGGGTCTGGGTCATCAATAGTCACGTTGGAACTGGGTGGCTGTAGGTTTCCATTGACTTTAATCACAGGGACCCTCTAAGGGAACTCCTGTATTCCAGACATACTCTTCTTTAGCTCCATTACATAATATCAGTCCAATTTCCCCTGATAATCAAGATCAATCCAACAAACCAATACAGTAACTCCATTCTTTGCTTGTTGATCCAGAAGCATGAGGAGCCCAAAGTGGCCAGGTGGAATTGTTAACTTCCAGTTCAGTGGAATCTGTGTTGTATCTCCTGGTGGGAGCATTCATCCTTTTAGAACTAAGACTTCCAGACCCGCGGAGTACAGGTCACAGACACAGGAAGCAAAAATTTTGTGAATGAATCATTAGGGGTATTAGCAACTGGTGCCACTCCCATTTCCACTCCTTGATTCCTGGATTGACAGGAATCTTGGCTACGGAAAAAACAGCACCATATACTGGACGCTGTTTTAAAGCATATGCAGCCTCCTTGAGAACACTGCCTCAACCCTGCAAGGTATTGCCACCTAGGTGGTGCCATAATTGTGTCTTTTGAAGGCCAGTCCATCATTCTGTCAAGCTAGCTGCTTCAGGATGATTCGTAACATGGTAAGAACAGTGAATTCCACGATCATGGGCCCGTTGCTACATTTCATTTGCTGTGGAGTCAGTTCTACGATCTTGAGGCAATGTTCTGTGGGATAACATGATGGTGGATAAGGCACTCTGTAAGTCCACGGATGGTAGTTTGGAAGAAACATTGCATGCAGAGAGGGCAAATCCATATCCAGAGTAAGTGCCTATTCCAGAAAGAACAAGGCTGCTGTGCACATTCAACTTTATGGCTTGGTAGGTCATGCAACATCCAATACATGATTGACAGCTCAGGCCACAGGGTGACTTGGTGACCCAGGGTTAAGCATTCAGTCTCTACTAAGGCCCAGTAACAATCAAGCCAAAAGCTGTTTCTCAAAAGGAGAGTAGGTATCTGCAGAGGATGACAGGGCTTTGCTCCAAAACTCTAAGGGTCTGTGCTGTGATTCACCAGTAGGGGCCTTCCAAAGACTCCAAGCAGCATCTCTATCTGCCACTGACACTTAAAGCACCACTGAATCAGCTGGATCATACGGCCCAAGTGACAGAGGGGCTTCCACAGCAGCTTGATCCCGATGCAGAGCCTTCTCTTGCTCTGGGGCAACTCAAAACTAGCAGCTTTTGAGTCACTTGATAAATAGACCACAGTTGTTGTTAGGTGCCATCGAGTTGGTCCTGACTCATAGAGACCCTGTGTACAACAGAATGAAACATGGCCCCATCCTGCGCCATCCTCACAGTTGTTGTTATGCCTAAACCCATTGTTGCAGCCACTGTGTCAATCCACCTCATTGAAAGTCTTCCTCTTCTTTGCTGACCCTCTGCTTTACCAAGCATGATGTCCTTCTCCAGGGACTGATCCCGCCTGACAACATGTCCAAAGTATGTGAGACACAGTCTCACCATCCTTGCTTCTAAGGAGCACCTGGCTATACTTCTTCCAAGACAGATTTGTTTGTTCTTTTGGCAGTCCATGGTATATTCAATATTCTTCTCCAACACCACAATTCAAATGTGTCAATTCTTCAGTTTTCCTTATTTATCATCCAGCTTTCACATGCATAGAAGGCAATTGAAACTACCATGGCTTGGGTCAGGTGCACCTTAGTCTTCAAGGTGACATCTTTGCTTTTCAACACTTTAAAGAGGTCTTTTGCAGCAGATTTGCCCAGTGCAATGTGTCTCTTGATTTCTTGACTGCTGCTTCCATGGGTGTTGATTGTGGATCCAAGTAAAATTAAATCCTTGCCAACTTCAATCTTTTCTTCGTTTATCGTGATGTTGTTTATTGGTCCACTTGTGAGGACATTTGTTTTCCTTATGAGGAGGTGTAATCCATTCTGGAGGCTGTGGCCTTTGATCTTCATCAGTAAGTGTTTCAAGTCCTCTTGAAGCACTTAGACCACAGTAGCACACCCAAATGAGGGATATGTTGCCTCCAAAATCCAAAGAAGTTCACCAGGAATTGGGCCTTCTTTTTCGTTGTGGCTGGGACCAAATGCAATAAGTTACCCTTCACTTTAGAAGGAACTTCAAGACATGTCCCACACCACTGGACCCCTAGAAATTTCACTGAGGTGGAAGGCACCTAAATCTTTGTTCAATTAATTTCCCAGCCTCTAGCACACAAATGTTTTACCAGTAAATCCATAGTCATTGACACTTCTTCCTTACTAGGTCCAATTAGCATGCCATCAATATAATGAACCAGTGTGATGTCTTGTGGAAGGGAAAGGTGGTCAAGGTCATTGTGGACTAAATAATGACATAGAGCTGGAGAGCAGATATACTTCTGAGGTAGGACACTGAAGGTGTATTGGCCTTGCCAGCTGAAGGCAAACTGCTTCTGGTGGTCCTTTGAAACAGGTATGGAGAAAAAGACATTAGCCAGATCAAAAGCTGCATACCAGGTACCAGGAGGTGTATTAATTTGCTCAAGCAATGAAACCACATCTGGAACAGCAGTTGCAATTGAAGTCACCACCTGGTTGTTTTCAATAATCTGCTGTCATTCTCCAAGATCCATCTGTTTTTTTGCTCAGGCCAAATAGGTGAGTTGAATTAGGATGTGGTGAAAATCACCACCTTTGCATCCACAAGTCCTTGATGGTGGCAGTAATCTCTACAATCCCTTCAGGAATGCACTATTGCTTTTATTTTACTATTTTCCTAGGTAGGAGCAGTTCTAACAGCTTCCACTTGGATTTTCCTGCCGTAGTAGCCCTTACTCTTGTCAGGGATCATGTGATGGTTTTCTGCCAGTTGCTGAATATATCTATTCCAATTATGCATTCTGGAACTGGGGAAATAACTACAAGATGGGTTCTGGAACCCACTGGCCCCACTGCAAGCTGAACCTGAGCTAAGATTCCATTAATAACCTGACATCATACGACTCACTCTGACTGGTGGCCCACAGTGCTGTTTTGGATCTCCTGGAGTTAGTACCAGTTCAGAGCCATTATTCAGTAATCTTCCCAAACTGATCATTTCTTTTCCCCCAATGAACAGCCACTCTTGTAAAAGGCCACAGATTCTTTTGAGGAAGGCTGGGAGAAAGATTAACAGCATAAACTGATGGTAGTTTAGTGGAGTCCTTCCTCAAGGAGACCTGACCCCCTTCATTCAAGGGGTTGTGGGTATGTCAACTTGCTCTTGTCTGGGAACCAATTGAGGTGCTGCGACTCTCTATTCTGACTACTTGAGTTTAACTGCCATTCATTTGACCTAGAATTCTTCCACTTGCACAGATCAAGTAAATATTTAGTAGATTTCCCATCTATTTCACTCCTAGGGACACCAGGACTAAGTAGCCAACGCCATAAGTCCATATGAGTGAGATTATTCTGATATCTGCTTTAACTCTGCTGTCCATTACATTAACCACTCCCACCTTGTCTTTGTCTATTGAGTGCCACCCTTTGGCCCCTACGACCACAGTTCCAATCAGCCTCATAGCAGTTAGGTCTCATAATTCAGTGAAGGCAGCTCCCACTGTCAAATCTAACTTACATAAAATAGCAATCACAGCAGCCTTCAAGGATGCTGGACTCCCTCCACAATTTTTTTCCTCACCATTATGGTAAAAGGTGAGAACTATGTGCACTCTTTGTGTGGATCTGTTGGTATAACCTGATAAATCTGTTCTAACACGTTCTAACTTTCCCTAAGCCTTTGGATACCTTCTTCTACAGTACACCAAAGTGGGTCTGGAACTTCAACTTGATGTGGTGTAGACCACTGCATAATCCATGCTTCAGTGAACCAACCAAATAAACTGTTAGATCCTTTCCTAACCTCTCAAATTAAATATTGAATGAAGAATTGGTGCTTAGTAGGCCCATATCAATAAACTCTGAATGATCCTACTTTATGTTCCTTGCACCATTATTCCACACCTTAAAAGCCATTCCCACACATATTCCCCAGGTTTCTGTTTCTACATAGTAGAAAAATCAAGCAGTTCTTTTGAAGTGTAGTGTATCTCTTCCTGGGTCACACCTTGTGCTTCACTTTTTGGGGCTTGCTGGGATTTAAGTCTAGTTATAGGTCTAGAAGCAAAAATGGGTGACGGAGATGTGTTCTGAGAACATTAGGCAGTATCTTGTAAGGCAACTGCCTCAGGTGATGCTCCAGGCAATGTCTCAGACACCTTCCCAGGGGATGACTCATACAAAGGCTCTTCAGACACAGCGGGGTTGATCTCATCAGATGGGGGTAGAGGAGCTAACGTTTTTTCCTGCAGAGGGTGACTTAGCAGGCAAAGATAAAGTAATATCTTCAGATGGGAGTGAGATTGCTGGTTCTGTTGCCAGAAGTGACTGAATAGAATTTAAGGGCTCATTGTCCCCAGCTTCCTGATTATCTGCCCATATGTCCCCATTCCAAATTTCAGGATCCCAATCAATGCCCTCACTTTCACCTCAGGCACCAATCAAGGCTGAAAATTCAGTTGGCATTATAATTCAGCTACTCTTACAGTAAAGCTCTAGGTTTTATTTTCTGCAATATCAGCTCTGTTACTTCAAGAAATAAGACCTTCTTTTAAGGCACACGTGGCAACTTGGAAGCCAGTTATGTGGTCCTTGAACTATGACTCTGAAGCCCTGAACTTATCTCTTTCTTTCACCACTTTTTCTAGTAAAAGTACGGCCAACCAACCAGCTTCCTTATACTTCTCATTTTGACAAAATTATGTAAAGATGTCAAACATACTATCACACAGAGCCTTGCCTCTTGCTAATACTTGATATACCAAAAAAACAAAAACAAAAACAAAACAAACTTGTTGTCACTGAGTCAATTCCAACTCATAGGGACCCTATACTTGATATATTGGTGGTGATATTTAGCTTATTTCTATTGCCACCTCATGCCATGGATTAGCAGTGACCTCTTTACCACTGGAAGCAGAGTCATAAACGTCTTTAAGAAAACTTGAGAACCAATTTAGAAAACTCATCCTTATTGTTTTTTTTTTTTTAAATCTAGAACCAGTCTTGGTACCAAATATCTTAGACTGGGTTCTCTAGAGAATTGACTCAATGACAGTGGGTTTGGTTTGGGTTTTATAGAGAGAGAGAGAGAGAGATACAGAGCAAGCAAATGGCTCACACGGTTGTAGAGGCTGGAAAGTCCCAAGTCCTTCGGTCAGGCTGGTGGCTTCTTCAAACTCATGTAGCTGCAGGGGTTGACAAACTCAAGTTTGGCATGTCAGATGGCAGACCTCTGGCTCATATGCTGGGTAGGTCAATGAATCCCAAGATCAGCTGGTAAGACAGCAGGCCCCTGGCTCAATGGCTTCAAAAGCTGATAAATTCCAAGACTGGGAAGTAAAATAATCACAAAATGGAGGACTACCACACAATACTGGGAATCATGGCCTCATCAAGTCGGCACATATTTGTGGGGGACATGAGTCAATCCATGGCAGTCTCAGTTAACACAAAATCTACAAAAATGAAAGAAATGGAAAAAAAATCCACAAACAAAAGAAATTTGCCACAGGAGAGTAAGAGGAACAAAAAAAAGTCAGCATTACAAAAAAAAAAAAAAAGCACTACAAAATGACAGCAATAAACTCACAGCTATCAATAATCGCACTGAACTTAAATGGCCTAAATGCACCCATAAAGAGACAGAGTGACAGAATGGATTAAAAAAACAGGACTCATCAATATGCTGTTTATAAGAGACATACGTTAGAAACAAAGACATAAATTTATTAAAAATCAAAGGATGGAAACAAATATATCAAGCAAACAGCTACCACAAAAGAGCTGGAGTGACAATACTCATCTCAGATAAAACAGACTTCAAAACAATATCTACCATAAGGACAAAGAAGGGCATTATGTAATGATTAAAGGGACAATCCACCATGAAGACATGACCATAATAAATACCTATACACCCAATAACAGGGCTCCAAAATACATAAAACAAACTCTAACAGCACTGAAAAGAGAAATTGACAGTTCCACAATAATAGTAGGAGACTTCAACACACAACTCTCAGTAAATGACAGAACATCTAGAAAGAAACTCAACAAAGATACAGAAGATCTAAAGACCACAATCAACCTACCTGAACTCATAGACATATACAGAACTTCCACCCAACAGCAGCAAAATACACATTCTTTTCCAACACACATGGAACATTGCCCAGAGTAGACTATATCTTAGGCCACAAAGCAACCGTCAAAAAAGTCCAAAACATTGAGATAACGCAAAGTATCTTCTCCAATCACAATGCCATAAAAGTAGAAATTAATAACAGGAAGAACAGGAAAAAAAATCAAATTCATGGAAACTGAATAACACCCTGCTTAAAAACCACTGGAAAATAGTAGAAACCAAAGATGGAATGAAAAATTCATAGAATCAGATGAGAATGAAAACACTTTGTCTTAGTCATCTAGTGCTGCCATAATAAAAATACCACAAGTGGGTGGCTTTAACAAAGAGAAAATTATTTCCTCATGGTAAACTAAGCTAAAGGTCCAAATTCAAGGTGTCAGCTCCAGGGGAAGGCTTTCTCTCTCTGTCGGCTCTGGAAGACGGTCCTTGTCCTCAATCTTCCCGTGGTCAGGGAGCTTCTTAGGTGCAGGGACCCCAGGTCCAAAGGATGCACTCTGCTCCTGGTGCTGCTTTCTTGGTAGTATGAGGTCCCCAACTCTCTGCTGCTTCCCTTCCCTTTCCTTTTATCTCTTGAGAGATAAAACATGGTGCAGGCCACACCCCAGGGGAACTCCCTTTACCTTGGGTCAGGGAGGTGACCTGAGTAAGGGTGGTGTTACAATCCCACCCTAATCCTCTCAACATAAAATTACAACCACAAAACGGAGGACAACAACACAATATTGGGAATCACGGCCTAACCAAGTTGACATATAGTTTTTTGGGGACACAATTCAATCCATGACACACGTCATACTGGAACCTTTGGGACACAGCAAAGGCAGTCCTCAGAGGTCAATTGATACGAATAGATGCACACATCAAAAAAGAAGAAAGGGACAAAATCAAAATATTAGCTACACAACTTGAACAAATAGAAAGAGAAACAGAAAAAAAAAAAAAAACCACGGCCATCGGAAGACAGAAAACAATAAAGACTAGAGCAGAAATAAATGAAATAGAGAATGGAAAAAAATAGAAAGAATCAACAAAACCAAAAGTTGGTTCTTTGAAAGGATCAACAAAGTCAACAAACCACTTGCCAAAGAGACAAAAGAAAAAAACAGGAGAGGATGCAAATCACCCAAATATGAAATGAAATGGGGGACATTACAACACACTCAACTGAAAAAAAAAAAAGAGAGGTCATAACAGAGTACCATGAAAAACTATACTCCAACAAATTTGAAAACCTAGAGGAAATGGACAAATTTCTAGAAAAATACTACCTACCCAAACTAACATAAATTGAGGTTGAAAATCTGAACAGATCCATAACAAGAGATTGAAAAGATAATTTTTAAAACTCCCAACAACAACAACAACAAAAACCCTGGCCCAGATGGCTTCACTGGAGAATTCTACCAAACACTCAGAGAACAGCTTACACCAGCACTACTCAAATTATTTCAGGACATAGAAAAGGAAGAGATACTTCCAAATTCATTCTATAAAGCCAGAATAACCCTGATACCAAAACGAGGCAAAGACACCACAAAAAAGAAAATTACGGACCAATATCTCTCATGAATATAGATACAAAAGTGTTCAACAAAATTCTGGCAGACAGAAATCAGCATCATACCAAAAAAAAATATGCCAAGACCAAGTGGAATTCATACCAGGTATTATACAAGGATGGTTCAACATTGGAAAATCAATCAATGTAATCCACCACATAAATAAAATGAAAGAATCACATAATCACCTCAATTGACTCAGAAAAGGCATTTGACAAAGTCCCACACCTATTCCTGATTAAAAAAAAAAAAAAAACTGTCAGTAAAATAGGTATAGAAGAGAAATTCCTCAACATAATAAAGGGCATCTATACAAAACCAGAAGGCCCTGGTTGCATAGTGGTTAAGAGCTATGCCTGATAACCAAAAGGTTGGCAGATAGAATCCACCAGGCACTCTCCGAAAACTCTATGGGGGCACTTCTGCTCTGTCCTATAGGGTCACTATGAATCAGAATCTATTCCATGGCAATGGGTTTGGTTTTGGATTTTATACAAAACAAATAGCCAACATCATTCTTAATGGAGAGAGGTTGAAGACATTCCCCTTGAGATCAAAAACAAGACAAGGATGCCCTTTATCACCACTCTTATGCAACATCATGCTGGAAGTCCTAGCTAAAGCAATAAGGCAAGAAAAAAAAAATGAAGGGCATCCAAACTGATAAGGAAAAAGTAAAACTGTCCCTGTTCACGGATGATATGATACTACACATAGAAAACCCAAAAGACTTCACAAGAAAACTACTGGAACTAATAGAAAGATTCAGCAGAATAAAAGATCAACATACAAAAATCAGTTGGATTCCTAGACATCAATAGAGAAACAAGAAAAGGAAATCAGGAAAACAATACCATTTTTAATAGATCCTGAAAAAATAAAATACTTATGAGTAAATTTAACAGGGGACATAAAACACCTATACAAAGAAAACAACAAATTGCTACCACAAGAAACCAAAAGAGATCTACATAAATGGAAAAACATACCGTGCTCATGGATAGGTAGACTAAACATTGTGAAAATGACAATCCTACTCAAAGCAATCTACAAATACAATGCAATCCCTATCCAAATTCAAACAGCATTCTTTAAAGAAATGAAAAAGCTAATCATTAACTTTTATATGGAAAGGTAAGAGGTCCTGGACAAGTAAACACCGCTGAAGAATAATAAAGTAGGAGGACTGGCACTACCTGACCTCAGAGCCTACTATATAGCTACGGTAGTCAAAACATCCTGGTACCGGTACAATGACAGATACAGGTTAAGAACCCAGATGTAAATCCACCCACCTGTGGTCACCTGATCTTTGACTAGGGCCCAAAGTCCATCAAATGGGGAAAGGACAGTCTTTTTAACAAATGGTGCTGGCAAAACTGGATGTCCATCAGCAAAAAAAAAAAAAGGAACAGTACCCGTACCTCACACCATACACAAAAACTAATTCAAAATGGATCAAAGACCTAAATATAAAACCAACAACTATAAAGATCATAGAAGTAAAAATAAGGTCAACACTAGAGACCCTAATACATGGCATTAACAGGATACACACCATAACTAACAACACACAAACTCCAGAGGATAAGCTAGATAACTGGGATCTTCTAAAAATTAAACACTTATGCTCATCAAAAGACTTCACCAAAAGAGTAAAAACAGACTGGGAAAAAAAATGTGGCTATGACAAATCTGATAAAGGTCTAATCTCTAAAATCTACAGGAAAATCCAACACCTTTACAACAAAAAGACAAATAATCCAATTAAAAAATGGGCAAAGGATATGAACAGACACTTCACCAAAGACAACATCTAGCAATTAACAGATACATGAGAAAATGCTCACAATCACTAGCCGTTAGAGAATTGCAAATCAAAGCCACAAGGAGGTACCATCTCACCCCGACATTACTGGCACAGACAAAAAAAAAAAAAAATAGGAAATAAGAAAAGTTGGAGAGGCCACGAGGAGATTGGAACTCTCATGCATTGCTGGTGGGATTGCAATTTGGAAAATGATATGGTGCTTCTTCAAAAAGCTAGAAGTAGAAATCCCATAAGATCCAGCAATCTCAAGCCTAGGAATATATCCTAGAGAAATATAAGCCGTCACATGAATAGACACTTGCACACCCATGTTCACTGCAGCATTGGTCACAATGGCAAAAAGATGGAAACAACCTAGGTGCCCATCAACAGATGAATGGGTAAACAAACTATGGTATATATGCATAATGGAATAATACTCAACAATAAAGAACAATGATGAATCTGTGAAACATCTCACAACATGGATGAATCTGGAGGGCATTATGCTGAGTGAAATAAGTCAATTACAAAAGGACAAATATTGTATGAGGCCACTACTATAAAAACTCATGAAAAGAATTACAGGCAAGAAGAAACAATCAAGGGAGGGGAGGGGTGGGGAGGGAAAAACACTAAATAGACAATAGATAAGGGGTAACTTTGATGAAGGGTAAGACAGTATACAACACTGGGGAAGCCAGCACAACCTGTCCAAGGCAAGGTCATGGAAACTCAGTAAATTCATGCAAATTCCCCGAGGGACCAAATTACTGGGCTGAGGGCTGTGATTGTCATTCCTGACATAATAGGCCATACGATTATTCGATTCAAAATGACAACTTGAAGAGGAATGGCATTGCATTAATTGTCAAAAAGAACATTTCAAGATCTATCCTGAAGTCCCATGCTGTCAGTGATAGGATAATATCCATATGCCTACAAGGACCACCTGTTAATACTGCTATTATTCAAATTTATGCACCAACCACCAAGGCCAAAGATGAAGAAATTGAAGATTTTTACCAACTTTTGCAGTCTGAAATTGATCGACCATGCAATCAGTATGCTTTGATAATTGCTGCTGATTGGAATGCAAAAGTTGGAAATAAAGAAGAAGGATGAGTAGTTGGAAATATGGCCTTGGTGACAGAAATGATGCCAGAGATGACATGATTGAATTTTGTAAGACCAATGAGTTCTTCATTGCAAATACCTTTTTTTCACCAACGTAAGCAGCGACAAAACACATGGACCTAGCCAGACGGAATACACAGGAATCAAATTGACTATGTCTGTGGAAAGAGACAATGCAAAAGCTCAAAATCATCAGTCAGAACAAGGCCATCAGTGGAACAGACCATCAACTGCTCATATGCAAGTTCAAGTTGAAACTGAAGAAAATTAGAGCAAGTCCACAAAAGCCAAAGTACAACCTTGAGTATATCCCACATCTCAAGAATAGATTCGACACGTTGAACACTAATGACGGAAGACCAGAGGGGTTGTGGAGTGACATCAAGGACATCATACATGAAGAAAGTAAGAGATCATTAAAATGACAGGAAAGAAAGAAAAGACCAAAATGGATGTCAGAAGAGACTCTGAAACTTGCTCTTGAACATTGAGTAACTAAAGCAAAGGGAAGAAATGATGTAAAAGAGCTGAACAGAAGATTTCAAAGGGTGGCTCAAGAAAACAAAGTAAAGTGTTTTAATGACATGGGCAAAGATCTGGAGTTAGAAAACCAAAAGGGAAGAACACGCTCGGCATTTCTCAAGCTGAAAGAACCGAAGAAAAAATTCAAGCATCGAGTTGCATAGCTGAACTATTCTACGGGGAAAATGTTAAACAACGAAGGAAGCGTCAAAAGAAGATGGAAGGAATATACAAAATCACTATACCAAAAAGAATTGGTCAATGTGTAATCATTTCAGCAGGTAGCATATGATCAGGAATCAATGGTAATGAAGGAAGAAGTCCAAGCTGCACTGAAGGCATTGGCAAAAAACAAGTTTCCAGGAATTGATGGAATACCACCTGAGATGTTTCAACAAATGGATGCAGCTCTGGAAGTGCTCACTCAACTACGCCAAGAAATTTGGAAGACAGCTACCTGGCCCACCAACTGGCAGAGCTCCATATTTATGCCTATTCCCAAGAAAGGTGATCCAACTGAATACAGAAATTATGGAACAATATCATTAACATCACATATGTAAGTAAAATTGTGCTGAAGATCATTCAAAAGCGGCTGCAGCAGTACATCGACACAGAACCACAAGAAATTCAAGCTGGATTCAGGAGAGGACATGGAACCAAGGATATCACTGCTGAAGACAGATGAATCCTTGCTGAAGGCTGAGACTACCAGAAAGATGTTTGCCTGTGTTTTATTGACTAGGCAAAGGCATTCGACTGTGTGGATCATAAAAAATTATGGGATAACATTAGGAAGAATGGGAATTCCAGAACACTTAGTTGTGCTCTCGAGGAACCTGTACATAGAACAAGGGGATACTGAGTGGTTTAAAGCCAGGAAAAGTGTGCGTCAGGGTTGTATCCTTTACCGTACCTATTCAATATGTATGCTGAGCAAATAATCAGAGAAGTTGGACTATATGAAGAAGAATGGGGCATCAGGATTGGAGCAAGATTCATTAACAACCTGCGTTATGCAGATGATACAACCTTGCTTGCTGCAAGTGAAAAGGACTTGAAGCTCTTGCTGATGAAGATCAAAGACCACGGCCTTCAGTGTGGATTACACCTCAACATAAAGAAAACAAAAATCCTCATAACTGGACCCATAAGCAACATCATGACAAGCAGAGAAAAGATAGAGGTTGTCAAAGATTTCATTTTACTTAGATCCACAATCAATACCCATGGAAACAGCAGTCAAGAAATCAAAAGACGCATTGCATTGGGCAAATCTGCTGCAAAGGACCTCTTTAAAGTATTGAAAAGCGAAGAAGTCACCTTGAAGACTAAGGTGTGTCTGAGCCAAGCCATGGTGTTTTCAATTGCCTCATATGCATGTAAAAATTGGACAATGAATAAGGAAGACCAAAGAAGAATTAATGCCTTTAAATTATGGTGTTGGTGAAGAATACTGAATATACCATGGACTGCCAAAAGAACGAACAAATCTGTCTTGGGAGAAGTACAACCAGAATGCTCCTTAGAGGCAAGGATGCAAAGACTATGTCTCACATAGTTTGAACATGTTATCAGAAGGAATCAGTTCCTGGAGAAAGACATCATGCTTGGTAAAGTAAAGGGTCAGTGATAAAGAGGAAGACCCTCAATGAGATGGATTGACAATGCCTGCAACAACGGGCTTAGGCATAGCAACTATCGTGAGGATGGCACGGGACTGGTCAGTGTTTCTTTCTGTTGTGCATAGGGTCGCTATGGGTCGGAATTGACTCAATGACACCTGACAACAACAACAATCCCTAGAATATCATTCTTTATGAGTTCCATTTCATTTTTGACAACTTCCAATTTTCCTAAATTCATATTTGTACATTCAACACTCCAATTATTAGTGGATGTTTGCAGCTGTTTCTTCTTATTTTGAGTTGTGCCACATCAGCAAATGAAGGTTCTGCAAGCTTGACTCCATCCATGTCATTAAGATCAACTCTACTCTGAAGAGGCAGCTCTTCCCCAGTCGTATCTGGAGTGCCTTCCAACCTGAGTGGCTCATCTTCCAGCACTCATCTGTCAGTTTGTTGTACTACGGTCTCTTGGAGTGTTGCTGTGATGCTGGAAGCTATGCCAAGGGCATTTCCAACACCAGCAGGGTCGCCCATGGTGAACAGGTTTCAGCAGACCTTCCAGACTAAGACAGACTAGGAAAAGCACCTGGTGATCTACTTCTCAAAAAAATTGGGCAGTGAAAACCTTATAAATACCTTGAATAGTCTATATATCAATGAAAAAGTTTTGAATTATTATTAAAAAAAAAAAAAAAAAAACTTTCCAGAACTAATATTTCAGGCACAGAAGTCTTTAGTGGTGAATTCTACCAAACGCTTAGAGGACAAATTATACCAATTCCTCACAAAATAATCCAGAAAACTGAAGTGGAGGGAACGTTGCCCAACTTATCCTATGAGACTAACAAAACAAAACAAAACAGACATTTTAAAAAATATGATTATTGGATGAAAACAGATGCAAAAGTTCTGAACAAAATGTTAACAAATAAAATCTAACAGTATATAAAGAGGATAAGGTATCATGCCCAATTGTGATTTATCCCAGGATTGTAAGGCCAGTTTACCAATTTTTTAAAATCAATATATGTAATTCACTGTATTAACAAACTAGAAACTATTGATAACTCAATAGTTGCTGAAAAAGGATTTGAAAAAATTCAACATCTGATTCTGATTAAAGACTCTCAGAAAACAAGGAATAGAAGAGAAATTCCTCAACTTGATAAAAGGCATCTATTAAAAATGTAAAGCTAACATACTACTTCATGATGAAAGACTGAATGCTTTCTCCTTAAGACCAGAAAAATAACATAAGAGTACACGCTCTCAAAATTCTATTAACCATTGTACCAGAGAGGTACATTGTCTTGCAATTAAGACAAGACAAAACAATAAAAGGCATATTGATTGAAAAGGAAGAATTAAAACTGTCTTAACACATAGACAATATGATCCAATATGTAGAAAATTTTACTGAATGTAACTAAACCCCACTAGAACCAATAAGTGAGTTTAGCAAGATTGCAGGATGCAAGGTCAAAATACAAAAGTTAACTATATGACTATACATATATAATATGTCTGTATAATAACCAGAACTTGAAATGGAACAAATACCATGTACAATGATATCAATATATATGAAACACTTAATATTCTTAGGAATACATTTGGCAAAAGATGTGCAAGACATGTACACTGAAAACTAAAAACATTGCAGAGGGAAATTTAAACACACCTAAATAAATGTCAAGACTACGTCTTACATACATACTTTGGACATGTTGTCAGGAGGGATCAGTCCCTGGAGAAGGACATCATGCTCGGCAGAATACAGGGTCAGCGGAAAAGAGGAAGACCCTCAACGAGGTGGATTGACACAGTGGCTGCAACAGTGAGGTCAATCATAACAATGATTGTAAGGATGGCTCAGGACCAGGCAGTTTCATTCTGTTGTGCATGGGGTTGCTATGAGTAGGAACCGACTCGACAGCACCTAACAAAACAATGGCAAACAAATAAATGGAGAAATAAATAATATTCATATTCTGAAGATTCAACATTGTTAAGAAGTCAGGTCTCCTCAAATTGATCTGTACTTTCAACATGATCCCATATTCAAATACCAGCAGACTTTTTTTGATAGGAATTTACAGGATACTTCTAAAATTTATATGAAAATTCAAGGACCTAGAAGAGTAAATACAACTTTGAGAAAATAAAGATTAAAGTTAGGTGTCTTTGCTACCTAACTCCAAGACTAATTTTAAAGCTACATTATTTAATATAGTGTGTTATTAGCATCAAAATAGACAAATATATCAATAAAAGAGTGTGGAGAGTCCAGAAATAGATCCATATATATATATGGCCAGTTTATCAGTTTATTTTCTACAAATGTGGAAAAGCAATTCAGTGAAGAAAGCATAGTCTCTTCAACAAATGTTGCTGAAACAGTTGGATACCCACATATAAAAAAAAGGTGGGGCGGGGCGGGGAGTGACATCAGTCCAAATGGTAAAATAGGGAACTCAAAGAGTCTATCCCTCCACAAAAGTACAAAAAATCCATTAGAATCAGTTTTTTTTCAAAACTCTGGAAAACAGTCAAAGGTTTACAGCAAACAAATGAACACTGAATTCATAAAAAGGAGACTTAAACATGGTGGATGAGCTTAGTGGTGTTTAAAATCAGTCTTACCCTACCTTCCTGTCCCGTGTGGCAGCAGCAGGCTGTGTTTCCAATGTGAGTACTAGGTTCATGAGGGAGCAGAGCAGACCTTGTTCTCAAAGAATTGTGTTTGCATAATTTGGCCTGTCTGCGTTTTTTTCTGATGGACTGAGGTAAGTGCTTGCCTTTGTTTCACCTAACTTAGAACTCTATCAGAGTGGAGAAGTGGCTATATGGAAGATGTCCTGCAAAAACAATGAAAGGCAAATAAACAAGCACCTCCTGATGAAGATCAGACCCCAGCCCTCAGTATGGATTACACCTCAACATAAAGAAAACAAAAATCCTCACAACGGGAGCAATAAGCAACACCATGATAAACGGAGAGAAGTTTAAGGTTGTCAAGGATTTCATTTTACTTAGATCCACAATCGACACCCATGGAAGCAGCAATCAAGAAATCAAAAGACAGACTGCATAGAGCAAATCTGCTGCAAAGACCTCTTTAAAGTGTTGAAAAGCAAAGATGTCACTTTGCTGACTCAGGTGGGCCTGAGCCAAGCCCTGATATTTTCGATCACCTCACGTGCATCCCAAAGCTGCACAATGAATAAAGAAGACCGAATAATAACTGGTGCCTTCGAATTACGGTGTTGGTAAAGAATATTGAATATACCACGGGCTGCCTGAGGAACGAACAAGTCTTTCTCGGAAGAAGTCCAGCCAGAGTGCTCCTTGGAAAGTGAGGATGGTGAGATTTCATCTCAAGTACTTTGGACATGTTATCAGGAGGGACCAGTCCCTGGGGAAGGGCATCATGTTTGGTAGGGTAGAGGGTCAGCACAAAAGAGGATAACCCTCGACAAGATGGATTGACACAATGGGCTCAAACATAGTGTCATGGATTGAATTGTGTCCCCCCAAAATATCTGTCAACTTGGCTAGGTCATGATTCCCTTGTATCATTGTATAATTGTCTGCCATTTTATCATCTGATGTGATTTCCCTATGTGTTGTAAATTCTATCAATATGATGTAATAAGGTGGATTAGCAGCACTTATACTGATGAGATCTACAAGATTAGATAGTGTCTTACGCCAAAATCTCCTTTGAGACACGAAAGAGAGAAGTGAGTAGAGAGACATGGGAACCTCATACCACCAAGAAAGCAGCTAACAGAAACCATGTAGAAAGAACTAAAGGAAATCACGAGCATGATTGATGTCTTAACTAAAAGAATATTAATAAAGTTAAATTATAAAAAGGAATCAAGTGGAAATTTGAGTTGAGAAGTCCAGTAACTCAAATGAAAAATTTACTAGATGGCCTCAATAATAGCCTTGAGCAAACAGAAGAAAGAATCAGTGAGCTTGAAGATAGGTCAACTGAGATGACTCAGTCTGAAGTACAGAAAGAAAAAAGAATGAAGTAAAATGAAGGGAACCTAAAAGGCCTGTAGGACACCATTGAGTGTACCAAATAAGCCTAATAGAATTTCCAGAACTAGAGGAAAAATATGAACAGGAAGAAAGAATACTTGAAGAAATAATGGGCAAAATCTTCCCAAATGTGATAAAAGGCATACATCTACACATCCAAGAAGTTCCACAAGCCCCAATTAAGACAGAGACAAAGAGATTCACCAAGACACTTTATAGTCAAACTGTTGAAAGTGAAGGACAAAAAGTAATCCTTAAAGCAGCAAGAGAAAAGTGATTCTTCATGCTCAAAGGATCCTCAATAAGATTAAGCATCTATTTCTCCCCAGAAATCATGGAGGCCAAATGCTGCAAGAAAAATACTTGTCAACCAAGAATTCTGTATCCGCAAAAATATCCTTCCAAAATGAAGAAGAAATTAAGACATATCTAATCAAAAAAGAAACAAAAAAACCTGGGTGCGCTTTTCACTAGTAGACTGTCTTTACAAGAAACGCCAAAGGGAGTTCTCTAGGCAGAAATGAAAGGAAACTAGGCAGAATCTCAAAGCCATATGAAGAAATAAAGAGCACTGGTAAAGGTGACTGTATAAATAAAGCCAGTATTATTGTATTTTTTTGTGTGTAACTCCTCCTTTTTTTCCTGTTGTTAGGTGCCATCAAGTTGGGTCTGAGTCATAATGACCCTCTGAACAACTAAATGAAACAGTGCCAGGCCTGCACCATCCTCACAATTGTTGCTGCGTTTGAGCCCATTTTTGCAGCCACTGCATCAATACATCTTGTTGAGGGTCTTCCTCTTTTTCACTGACCTTCTACTTTATCAAGCAAGATTTAAAATACAAATGTATAAAACAAAAATTATAAGCATATATTAATGGACAAACAATATATTAAAGATGTAATTTGTGACAATAATGGCATAAGGGGGAGGGGTGGAGTTGCATAGGAGCAAAGTTTTTGTATACTAATGAGGTTAAGTTTGTATTAATTCACACTGTATTGTTACAAGTTTAAGAGGTGTATTCTAATCCCTAGGATAACCACTAAGAAAACAACTCAAAAACAGGCAACAACAAAAAAAAAAAAAATCAGAAGGGAATCAAAATGGAACACTACAAGAAAATCAATTAAACACAAAAGAAGGCAATAATGGAAGAGCTTAGGAACAAAAAAGATATGACATGTAGAAAACTGATAGAAAATGGCAAAAATAAGTCCTTCCTTATCATTAATTAGTTCAAATGCAAATGGATTAAATTTTTCAGTTAAAAGTTAAAGATTGGCAAGGTGAATAAAAAACATGATCCAACTACATGTTGTTAAGAAAAGACTCTCTTTAGATTCAAAGACACAAATAGGTTGAAAGTGAAAGGATGGAAAAAAGACACTTCAGTCAAATAGTTACCAAAAGAGACCTGGTATGGCTACATTAATATCAGACAAAATAGATTTTAAATGAAAAACTGTTATAAGACACAGATAAGGACATTATATGTTGATAAAAAGCTCAATTCATCAAGAAGATGTAACTATTATAAACATATATACACCTAACAGTAGAGCCCCAAAATAAATGAAGCACACATTGACAAAACTGAGGGAAGAACTAGACCGTTCTACAACAATAGAGACTTCAGTACACCACTTTCAATAGTGGATAGAACAACTAGACAGAAGATCAATAAGGATATAGGGAGCTTGAACCACAGTGTAAATCAACTAGACCTAACAGACATATATAGAACACGCCAACAAAAAACAGCAGAATACACATCCTCAAATTCACAAGAAACACTCTACAGGATAGACCACAAACTAGGCCACAACCAAGTCTTAATACATTTTAAAAGACAGAAATAATCTAAAATATTTTCTTCAACCACAATGAAATGAAGCTGAAAATCAATAATAGGATAACTGGAAAATTCACAAACATGTGGAAATTAAATAACACACTCTTAAGCAACCAATGGGTCAAAGAAGAAATCATAAGATAAAGTAGAAAATTCTTAAAGAGAAATAAATACTAAAATTCAACAGATCCGAACTTATGCAATGCAAGAAAACCAGTGCCCAGCAGGAAACGTACAGCTGTGAACACCTCCACCAGGAAAGAAGATCTTAAATCAGTAAGCTAACTTTACACCTTAAAGAACTAGGGGGAATAAAAAAAAAGACCAAACTAAATCGAAGTTAACAGAGGGAAGAAGACAATAATGATTAGAGAGGAGATAAACAAAATACAGAATAGAAAAACAATAGGATCAACAAAACTAAAAGCTGGCTCTTAGAAGAGCTCAATAAAACTAACAAAGCTTTAGCTAAACTGACTAAGGAAAAGACTCAAATTTCTAAAATCAGATATGGAAGTGAGGACATGACTACACACTGTATAGTAATAAAAGGGATTATAAGAGAACTCCATGAACAATTTTATGCCAACAAATGAGATAACCTAGATGAAATGGGCAAACTCCTACACACACACATACTACCGAAACTGACTCAAAAAGAAATAGATAATCTGAACAGACCTATAACATGTAAAGAGATTGAATCTACAATTTAAAAAACCTCCCAACAAAGAAAAGTCTAGGACGAGATGGCTTCATTAGTGATTCCTACCAAAAATTTAAGAAGAATTAACACCAAGCCTTCTGAAACTCTTCCAAAAATGTAGAAGAGGGAACACTTTCTAACTCACTCTATGAGGCCAGCATTACCCTGATAACAAAGCCCGGCAAAGACATCACAAGAAACCTACTGACCAAAAAATCCAAATGTCCGTTGGTCACTCCACTGGTAGCCAATTAAGGACTGTACCCGGACAGACCATGTTGATGTGGGAAGCAGCTCCATTTGCCACTTTCCAGATACTTCTGGCCCAGAAGCGTTTGCCTTTACATTGCTGGCTCACCTCATTTGTTAATAGATAAAGATTCTGGAAGTCCAGGAGTTAGGTCTCTGTGCTTGCAGGCAGGTAGCATCTCCAACTCTGTCCTGCAAAGCAGAAACCACTGAGAGCAGAGAGCCTTTGGAGCAAAAGTGTGTGCACCTGGCTGTCCCCAAAGGTGCAGCTCTCCCTGAAGTCCCCAGTAAACAGGCCTGAGGAGAGTCCTATGCTGCTCTAGGCAACGCTGGAGTGCACAGGATGCGGTGCAGCCCGATGGGGCTTCTGCCATTTCTTCCCGCTTGTCCTTGTCTACCTGCATCTTTGCATGTACTCCTGAAGGACCTGTGGGCCAGAGCTTCTGATCTGTGCCACCCAACTAGACTCAAAATAAATAAAATGCTTGAAAAACACTAGATTCAACTTGCCGTTTTTGCTATAGCCAATTTCACCACTTACAGGGCCAGCAGAAAAAAGAAAGACCCTCAATAAGATGGATTCATACAGTGGCTGCAACAATGGGCTCAAACATAATGATTGTGAGCATGGCACAGGACAGGCAGTGTTTCGTTCTGTGGTGTGCAGGGTCGGTATGAGTCAGAACCGATGTGACGTCACCTAACAACAACAACAATTTCACCATCTCCCAAACCTAGTGCCACTTACTTCAGAAGTACTCTTCATATTAGAAAGCTCATCTGTGCAGAGCATGTCCTTCTGGATGTGTGAGGGATTTCCTCAGAGAAGTTCACCTACGTTTATTGGGATCTAAGGAAGCTTTTTTTTTTTTTTTTTTTTTTTAAGGAAGCTTAGCTTCATGGAACAACGGTGAAATGTTCTCCGGTAGAACAGTTCAGGAACAGTGAATTACAGGAAAGCATTCTCCTCTTTCTTCTTTCTCTGAGGAAAACCATGAGATGAGAGCTACAACCTAAGAAAGCCACTGCTTTGAAAATGCAGGTGCTAGAAATATTATTAGAGTGAAATTCCAGTCTTCCTGCATTCATGGACCAGGCTTTACTGCGCACATACTATGCACATAATGATACTTCAGGGTGACACAACTGTCATCCAGCGTTCATGCGCCAGGACTTTAGTTGTGCACCTATTATGCACATGGTGGTACATAGAGGTGACATTGTGTCTTTCTGTATTCATGCACCAGGACTTTATGATGCACTACTATGCACATGGTAATAAATTGGACTCCATCAAAATGAAAATTTTGTGCTTCAGAGAATACCATAAAAATGTGAAAAAATAATTATAGAATGGGAAATATTTTCATAAGAACATTATTCATAATAGTGTCAAAGTGTACACAACTCAGATACTCACCAACTGATAAATTCACAAATAAAATAGGGCATGTCCATTCGGTTGGGTCACTGAAACATACATCACACTGTGTCCTACACTAAATCAAGTTGAAACATCAAACCTGCCTTGGTATACTGTAGAAGAAGGTAGCCAAAGGCTTAGGGGAATTGACATGTTAAAGTGGGTTTATCAGGTTAGACCCACACATGGAGTGGTGGAGTGCCCAGAGGACACACATTTAACCACAATGATAAGGAACAAATTCGTAAAGACTGTCGTGATCGCTATTTTATATAAGTCAGGCTTGACAGTGGAAACTACCCTAACTGACTTAAGACACCTAACTACAATGGGACTCTGTGATGGTAGAAGCCGAATGGCGGCACTCAATCAACAAAGTGGGCAAGCTACCATAATGGACAAAGGAGTCAAAGCAGTAATCAGAATAGTCTGACTCACATGGACTTGTGGCTTTGGCTACTGAGTCGTGGTGTCCCTAGGAGTGAAATAGATGGGAAACCTACTAAATATTTGACTTGTACAAATGGAAAAATTCTAGGTCAAGTTAATGGAAGTCTAATTCGATATGAAAGAATAGAGAGTCACACACCCTCTCAGTCAATTCCCAGACATGAACATGTTTACAGACCTACAACCCTCGAATGAAGGGGGTGCCAGGTCCCTTTGAGGAAAGACTTCGCTACACTGCCAAAAACTGATACTGTTAATCTTTCCCTCAGCCTTCCCCAAAGGAATCTACGACTTTTACAAGAGTAACTGTTCATTGGGGAAGAGGAAATAATCAGACTTTTCAGGGATTGCTGGATACAGCCTGTGAACTGACACTAACTCCAGAAGACACAAAACATCACTGTGGCCTACCAGTCAGAGTGGGGACATATGCAGGTCAAGTTATTAATGGAGTCTTAGCTCATGTCTGTCTCACAATAGGTCCATTGGGTCCCCAAAACCATCCTGTAGTGATTTCCCCATTTCCAGAATACATAATTGGAATAGATACACTCAGCAACTAGTGGAACACCCATATTCGATCCTTGACAAGTGGAGTAAAGGCTATTAGGGTAGGAAAATCCAAGTGGAAGCCATTAGAACTGCCTCTACCTAGGAAAATAGTAAACCAAAATCAATACCACATTCCTGGAGGGATTGCAGAGGTTCCTACTGTCACCATTAAGAACTTGAAGGATGCAGAGGTGGTGATACCCACAACATCCCCATTCAACTTACCTATTTGGCCTGTGTAAAACACAGATGGATCTTGGAGAACGACATTGGATTTTTGTAAACTTAACCAGGTGGTGACTCAAATTGCAGCTGCTGTTCCAGATGTGGTTTCATTGCTTGAGCAAATTAATACATCGCCTCGTACCTTGTATGCAACTATTGATCTGGCTAATGCCTTTTTCTCCATACCTGTTTCAAAGGACCACCAGAAGCAGTTTGCTTTCAGCTAGCAAGGCCAACAATACACATGCAGTGTCCTACCTCAATAGTATATCAACGCTCTACCCCTGTGTCATAATTAAGTCCACAGGGAACTTGATGGCCTTTCCCTTCCACAAGACAATACACTGGTCCATTACATTGATGACATTATGCTGATTGGACCTCGTAAGGAAGAAGTGTCAATGATTCTGGACTTACTGGTGAAACATTGTAGGGGGTGGGAAATTAATCCAACAAAAATTCAGGCACCTTCCACCTTGGTGAAATTTCTAGGGGTCCAGTGGTGTGGGGCATGTTGTAACATTCCTTTGAAAGTGAAGGATAAGTTATTGCATCTAGCTCCTCCCACAACCAAAAAGAGACACAAAGCCTAGTGGGCCTCTTTGCTATCTGGTCTATTTATCGAGGGACTCAAAAAGCTGCTAGTTCTGAGTGGGGCACAGAACAAGAGAAGGCTCTGCAACAGGTTCAGTCTGCTGTGCAAGCAGCCTTGCCATTTGGGCCACATGATGCAGCTGATCTTGAAGTGTCAGTGGCAGATAGAGATGCTGTTTGGGGTCTTTGGCAGGCCCCTACTGGTGAATTACAGCGCAGACCCTTAGAATTTTGGAGCAAAGTGCTGCCATCCTCTGCAGATAACTACTCTCTCTTTAAGAAACAGCTTTTGGCTTGCTACTGGCCCTTAGTAGTGACTGAACACTTAACCATGGGCCACCAAGTCATCATGCAATCTGAGCCTCCCATCATGAGCAGGGTGTTTTCTGACCCACAGAGCCATAAAGTTGTACCTGCACAGAGGTACTCTATCATTAAATGGAAGTGGTTTATATGAGACCACATCTGAGCAAGACCTGAAGGCACAAGTAAGTTGCATGAGAAAGTGGCCCAAATGACCATGATTTCCACTCCTGTCACGTTGCCTTCCATCTCCCAGTCTGCATTTATGGTCTCATGGGGAGTTCCTTGTGATCAGCTGACTGAGGAAGAGAAAACTCATGCCTGGTTTACAGATGGTTCTGCGCGATATAGAGGCATCACTCGAAAGTGGACAGTGGCAGCCCTACAGCCCCTTTCCGGGACCTCCCTGAAGGACAGTGGTGACAGAAAATTCTCCCAATGGGCAGAACTTTGAGCAGTGCACCTGGTTGTTCATTTTGCTTGGGAGGAGAAATGGCCAGATTTGCAATTGTATACTGATTCATGGGCTGTGGCCAATGGTTTGGCTAGATGGTCAGGGACTTGGAAGGAACATGATTGGAAAATCGGAGATGAGAAGGTATGGGGAACTAGTATGTAGACAGATCTCTCCGAATGGGCCAAGGAAATGAAGATATTTGTGTCTCATGTGAATCTTCACCCAAGGATGACCTCAGCAGAGGAGGATTTTAACAATCAAGTGGATAGGATGATACATTCTATGAAAACCAGTCATCCTCTTTCCCTAGGCACACCATCATTGCCCAGTTGGCTTGTGAACAAAGTGGTCATGGTGGCAGGGATGGAGGTCATGCATGAGCTCAGCAACATGGACTTCCACTCACCAAGGCTGACTTGGCTACAGCCACTGCTGAGTATCCAACCTGCCAGCAGCAAAGACCAACATTAAGTCCCAATATGGCACCATTCCTTGAGGTGTTAGCCAGGAACCTGGTGGCAGGTTGATTGCATTGGACCACTTCCATCATAGAAAGGGCAGTGTTTTGTTATTACTGGAATAGACACTTAACTCTGGTTATGGATTTACCTTCCGTACCCACAATGTTTCTGCCAAAACTACCATCCATGGACTTGCAGACTGCCTTATCCACCGTCGTGGTGTCCCGCACAGCATCACCTCAGATCAAGGAACTCACTTCACAGCACATGAAGTGTGGCAGTGGGCCTACAATCATGGAATTCACTGGTCTTACCATGTTCTCCATCATCCCAGAGGAGCTGGCCTGGCTTGGCAGAATAATGCAATGGCCTTCTAAGGACACAATTACAATGCCAGCTAGGCAGTAATACCTTGCAGCATTGGAGCAATGTTTTCCAGGAGGCTGTACACACTCTAAACCAGCAACCAATATATGATGGTGTTTCTCCAATACCCGGGATTCATGGGCCCTGGAATCAAGGGGTGAAAATGTGAATGGCACCAGTCACTATTATCCCTAGTGACCCTTTGGCAAAATTTTTGCTTTCTTTCCGCACAACCCTATACTCTGAAAGTCTAGAGTTCTTACTTCCAAAGTAAGGAATGCTCTCACCTGGAAAAACTTCACCTATTCCATTGAATTGTAGGCTAAAAATGCCACCTGGCCACTTTTGGCTTCTTATGCCTCTGGATCAACAGGCAAAGAAGGGAGTTACCATACTGGCTGGTGTGATTGATCCTGATTACCAAGAGGAAATCGGATTGATATTACATAATGTAGGCAAAGAAGAGTATGTCTGGAATGCAGGAGATCCCTTAGGGTATCTCTTACTACTACCATGCTTTGTGGTTAAAATCAATAGAAAACTACAGCAACTCAATTCTGACATGACTACTAACGGCCCAGACCCTTCAGAAATGAAGGTTTGGGTCATCCCCCCAGGCAAAGAACCACGACCAACTTAGGTGCTTGTTGAGGGCAAAGGAAATGTGGAATGGGTGGTGATAGAAAGTACTTCTGAGTACCAGTTACAACCACGTGACCAGTTGCAGAAATGAAGACTGTAGTTGTTATGAGTATTTCTTCCTTGCATGTATGCACCAAATATTTTTCTTTTCTTCACCTATAAAATACAAGATGTAAACAGGGCTAGTGTGTTTTCATTTGTATGCATGTTAGTTGTATCATGTTAGGTGCAAATATGACTTTATAATTGTCTTCATTCACAGAATATGTACGGTTTATGGAGATGTGTACAGGTGCCAAGTAGACAAGGGGTGGACTGTGATCGTTAAGGTTGTGTGTCAACTTGGCTGGGCCATGATTCTCAGTGGTTTGGCAGTTATGATGTAGTTTGGCAGTCTTATAATGATGTAATAATCTCCATGATGAGATTTGATGTAATGTGATCACCTCCATTATGGGATCTGCTGTGAGTAGTCAATCAGTTGAAAGCGAGTTTCCTTGGGGGTGTGGCCTGCATCCAATATATGTGGATTTTCTGGCAAGGCTTGTGGACTTTTGCTCACTTGGGATCCTGCAGCTTTTTGCCTGACCTCTGGTTCTTCGGACTTGAGCTGGCAGCTTACCTGTTGTCTTGCCTAGCCGATCTTGGGATTCATCAGTCTCTGCAGTCTATGAGGCAGGAGAAGTCTCCTGTCTGACCCATGGACTTGGGACCTTCCATTCCCTACAACCACATGAGACATTTCCTTGATGTAAATATATATTTCAAAAAAAAAAAACCCACTGCCATCGAGTCGGTTCTGACTCAAAGCGAACCTATAGGACAGAGTAGAGCTGCCCCATAGAGTTTCCAAGGAGCGCCTGGCAGATCTGAACTGCCAACCGCTTGGTTAGCAGCTGTAGCATATACATATACACACACACTTTACCGGTTTTGCTTCTCTAGAGAACCCAGCCTAGATTACACACAAAGCAGTTAGTATCTGTACACCAATTCTGGGTGGACTTGAACTCCCAAACTTTTGGTTAGCAGCTGGGTGCACTGCCCATTTGCACCACCCAGGGACTCCTGTTGCTTGGTTATAGACACTTACTTTGAAAATATTCTAACCGTGTTTGAAAAAAATGTGTATATTTTCCCCAATGTTAATAGTTACAAATCTCAGTCCAACATGTACAGCGAAAATAGTATTCTTATTTATATATCTATAAATGTACTTCATTTCCAATTTGCAACTCCAAATTGCATGAAGCCTAAGACTAGGTATCACTCAATTCAGGAATTGCTCCCATCCCAAGAAAGGGGGTGACTTTGGTTGTGTCAAGACATCAACATGGGGGTGTTTTGATCCTTGGAAGAAAGGCCTGAAGACCTACTTCCAAAAAATTAGCCACTGGCAACCCTATGGAACACAGTTCTCTGACACATGGGGTTGTCGTGAATGAGAATTGAATGGACAGTAACTTGTTAACCAAGCCACAAGGGATAGCTCAACAAGTTATAAATTTTTATGTAAGACAGGTCTTGTGCACTGACTACAATAGCTTAAAGTTGGAAATCAGTATAAAAAGTGGGGTTCTCCAAAACATCTATATTTGTAGCTCATATCCGTCTTAGTGCTTTCCCCCCTAAGGTCAGAAATAAGACAGAGCTGTCCACTCTCACCAGTCCTATTCAGCATTGTCTTGGAGTTTCTAGTCAGTGCAACAAAGAAAGATAAAGGAAATAAAATGCATACAGGTTAGAAAGGAAGAAATGAATCTCTATTCTGATGATTTTTTCACACAGAAAATCTCAAAGAATTTATTAAAAACCCATCAGAAAAAAATAAGTGAGCTTCACAAGATTGCAGTATACAAATATCAATTGTATTTCCATGTACTAAAAAAAAAAAAAAATGTACTAGCAATGAACAATTGGAAATTGAAAGTAAAGAGAAAGCAAAACAAAACTATAATAGCAAAAAAAACTTAGGTATGAATATTTAAAAAATGCAATATCTGAATATTGACTGATGTTTATGATAAAATAAAACAAAGGAAACTTAAATAAATATACCTTGTTCATGAATCAAAACTCTTACTATAGCTTAAGATGGCAATTTTTGTCTAGATTGATCTATAGATTCAACACAATCCTAATGAAAATCCCAGCAAACTTTTTTTTTCTTGTAGAAATTGGCAAGGTGATTCTAAAATTTGTATTGAAAGTCAAAAAAGGAACTAGAATAACCAAAACACTTTTGAAAAAGAAGAATATAGATGGAAGGCCAACACTATTTTCAGGACTTACTATAAAGTTACAGTAATCAATCACCACCCTCTATTTGTTTGTTGTACTGTGGTGACTTTTGTGTTGCTGTGATGCTGGATGCTACGGCACTGGTATTTCAAATACCAGCAGGGCCGCCCATGGTGGGAAGGTTTCAGTGGAGCTTCCAGACTAAGACAGACTAGGAAGAAAGGCCTGGTGATCTACTTCCAAAAATTAGCCAGTGAAAACCCGATAGATAACAACAGACTATCGTCTAATACAGTGCTGGAAGATGAGCTCCCTAGATTGGAAGACACTACACAGTGATCTGAAGCATACCAATGATTGTGAAGGTGGTGCAGGACCAAGCAACATTTTGTTCTGTTGTACATGGTGTTGGCTTGAGTAAGGGAGCTGACTTGACAGTATCAAAAACAGTAATCAAGGCCGTGTAGGACTGGTGAAAGGACAGACACCTAGATAAGCAACACAGAATAGAGTCCTAAAGTATGTATGGTCAGTAAATGAATTGATTTTTGACAAAGATGAAAAGTCAATTCAATGGAGAAAGGGTAGCCTTCTCATCAAATGCTGTTGAAACAACTGGACATCTGTATTAAAAAAAATTAAAAGAACATCTACCCCTACTTCATGTTGTTGTTGTTATTGTTAGGTGCTGTTGAGTCGGTTCTGACTCACAGCAATCCTATGCACAACAGAAACACTGCCTGGTCCTGAGCCATCCTTACAATCATTGTTATGCTACTTCATACCATGTACTAAAATGAACACAAAATGGATCATAGACCAAAATGTAATACCTAAAATTATAAAACTTCTACAAAAAAATAGCAGAAAGTTGTTGTGTCCATGTCTTAGGTAAAGAACTCACACTGCCAGAAGCACAGCCAATAAACATTTTAAATTGATAAACTGGACTTCATTAAAAATGTGTGCTTTTAGAAAGACACTGCAAAAAAATGAAAAGATAACCTGCAGGAAAATAATTTTGAAACACATGTCTGATAGAGGACTTGTATCCAACAACAACAAAAAAGAAAAGAAAATTGCCAAAAGATTTCAAGACACTTCACCAAAGAACACATACAGATGACCATTAAGCAAAGAAAAGCTGCTCAACATCACTAATTGTTAGGAAAACGCATATTAAAACCACAATATGATACCACCATATTACACATACTACATGCTACGCTACTGATATCACTAAGTGTTGGTAAAGATGCAGAGCAACTGGAACTCTTAACCTTTTTTTTTTTTTGGTGGGAATGCAAAATGGTATCACCACTTTGGAATTAATTTGGTAGTTTGCTGTCTATTTTTAAGGTATATACTTACCATACGACCCAGCGATTCCACACTTAGATACAAAAAGGAAATGGAAATTTGTGTTTGTACAAACACCTTACACAAATGTTTATAGCAGCTTTATTCATAATTGCCAAAAAAGTAAACAATCCAAATGTCCTTCAACTGCTGAATGCAGAAAAAATTATGGTATGTGTCATGGATTGAATTATCTCCCCCAAAAAATGTGTGTGTCAATTGGGTTGGGCCATGATTCTTGGTATTGTGTGATTTTCCTATTTGCTGTAAACCCTGCTGTATGGTGTTAATGAGGCCTCTCTCATTAACAGTTGTGTTAGTGAGGCAGGACCCAGTCTGCAAGACTGGATTGCGACTTGAGGCAATCTCTTGAGACTTAAAAGAGCAAAACAAACAGAGAGACAGGGGACCTCATACCATCAAGAAAGCAGCACCACAAGCAGAGTGTGTCCTTCGGGGCCGAGGTCCCTGCACCTGAGAAGCTCCTCAACCAGGGAAAGATTGAGGACAAGGACCTTCCACCAGAGTCGTCAGAAAGAGAAAGCCTTCCCCTGGAGCCAGTACCCTGAATGTAGACTTTTAGCCTACATTAGAGTGAGGAAATAAATTTTTCTTTGTTAAAGTCATTCGCTTGTGGTGTTTCTGTTATAGCAGCAATAGATGACTAGGACAGTATGGAATACCATTTAGTAATATAAAGGAAACAAACTACTGATACAAGCAAGACTGTGGATGAGAATTTACAAAATCAATAAACTCTGTTTCTTTTTGTTTAACAGATCTTTTCTCAATTTATCTCTCCTCTTGCATTTTCCTGTTAGCAGCAAGGAGCCAGGACTGGGATACTTTGTTTGGAAGTCTCCTCAAGTTCCTTGCTTGTAAGTTATGCTTTCCACATCACTGAAGGGTGCAATTTTGCTACACGTCTGCCACTACATTGTAAGGATCCTCCTTCTTCCAGTTTCCAATAATGTCTCCACCAGCAACGTTCTCAACATCCATATTTCTACTATCATTCTCTTCAGCGAAATCTAGGCATTTTTTATCATGTTCCTCAAAATTTTCCCAGTCTCTGCCCACCGCCTGATTCCAAACCCACTCACACGTTTTAGGTATTTATTAAGTAAGTAGCCCAATCTTAGTACTGAAATCTGTGTTAGTTTTCTATTGGTGCATAGCAAATTACCACGAAACTAGCGGCTTAGAAAAATATTTATTATCTCACAATTCTATAGGTCAGAAGTCCAGAATGGTGTGATTGAGTTTTCTGCTCAGGGTATCACAGGACCAGCATCAAAGTATTGGCCAGACTGAGTTCTCGCTGGAGGCTTTGGGGAAAATTCACTTCCAAGCTCATTCTTGTTGTTGGTAGGATTAAAATTCTTGAAGCTGTAGGACTGTTTCCCTGCTGGCTGCCAGCCAGGGGCCACTTTCACCTCCTCAGGATTGCCCATGTTATTCCTCACATGGCCCTTGCTATGTTCAAGTCAGCAACAGAGCATGGAATCTTTCTTGTGGTTTGAATCTCTCTAACCTTCCCTTCTACTACCAGCTGGGAAAAAGCTCTCTGCTTGTGTGATTAGATCAGACCCACCAGGATAATCTCCCTATCTTAAGGTCAACTGTGCCATATAACATAACATAACATAGAGTAAAATCCAGCATACCCACAGTCCCAGGGATTATGCAAGGCATGATCTATAGATTTAACACAATTCTTTTAAAAATCTTGGAATATTTTTTACAGACATAGACAAGCTTCTTCTAAAATTTATGTATAAAAACAATGGACTTAGCATACCTAAAACAATTTTGGAAAAAAAAGAAAAGTGAGAGGCATCACTCTATGCAATGCTAGGGCTTACCATATAGCTAAAATAACCGAAATGGTGTGGTATTGGTGCGGGCAAAGACTTATAGATTAATAGAACAAAACAGAAAAACAGAAATATACACGCGATATAAACCCAAATAATTTTTAACAAAGGCATAAAAGCATTTAAGTCGAAGAATTATAGCCTTTTCAACAAATGGTGTGCTACAGCAATTGGAAATCAAAAGGCAAAAAAAAAAAAAAAGGTTGACTGGAAAGTCACACTTTATACAAATTATTTAAAAATTGACCATGAATTTAAGTTAAAAATCTATATAATTCTTTCGAAGAAAACATAGGAAAAAAATCTTTAGGACCTAGGGCTACATGAAGAGTTCTTAGATATGGCGCCAAGAGCATGATCTCTTAAAGGAAATATTGACAAATTGGACTTCACCAAAATTAAAAAACGTTTGCTCTGTGGCAGACTCTGTCAAGAGGATAAAAAAGAAAGTACGGACTGGAGAGAATATTTTCAAACCACATATCTGATGCAAGACTCATACCTTAAATACATAAAGAACTCTCAAAACTCAACATTAAAAAACCCGATTGTAATTTGCAAAAGACATGAACAGACTTTTCACCAAAGGGGAGATACGGATGGTAAATAATCACATAAAATGTTCACTATTGTTAGCCATTAAGTCAATGAGCTATCACTGCACACTTATTAGAACTTCTAATATAAAAAATGGAGCCCTGGTGACGCCGTGGTTGAGAGCTTGGCTGCTGACTACAAGGTTGGCAGTTGGGATCCACCAGCCGCACCCCAGAAACCCTGGGGGGCAGTTCTATCCTGTCATATAGGGTTGCTATGAGTCAGAGGTGACTCGACAGCGACGAGTTTGGTTTTTGGTTTTGGTGGTGCAGTGGTTAAGAGGCCGGCTGCTAACCAAAAGGTCGGCAGTTCAAATCTACCAGCCACTCCTTGGAAACTTTATGGGGCAGTTCTATTCTGTCTTGTAGGGCCGCTGTGAGTCAGCAACGGCTCGAAGCCATGGGTTTGGTTTTTGGTTTAATATAAAAATAGTGACAATACCAAGTGTTGGTGAGGATGTGCAGAATTCGCGTATTTCACAGATTGCCAGTGAGAAAATAAAATGGTACAGCCTCTCTGGCAAATAGGTTGGCAGTTTCTTATAAAAGGAAACATGCCCTTACCTTACAACCCAGTGTAGTGGGTTTGAGGGAGCTCAGGGCTGATGAAGTGAAACATATGACCCTGAGAGAAACATTGCACAACAAGCTATTTTTATAGGGTCAATGAACTGACAAACATAAGCTAGGGCTGGTCCCCCATGGCAGGAGGCCTTCCAGAGGCAAGTGGTGCCCGGAGCCATGAGAAGAGGAAGAGGGCATGAGCACCCTGAGAAGGAGGAGAGGGGTGTTAAAGCTTAGGTGTGCTTAAGCAGAGTGCTTCTCCAGCAAGGTGGGGATTCTCTGGGTCAGAGGGCTCTGAAAGACTCTGGGAGTCCTTATTATCAGAGTTTCATCTTATCTATGGCTGGCAAAACTGTTGGATGCAGTTTTGTGGGGTATATAAATCAGACAAGTCTAAGAGCCTAAGAAATCTGCTTATTGGGGCTATTTTGATTAAAACAATCGAATGTATACAAATTTGAGTTTAATGTCAATGGGCTTGTTTTGGCTAAGGGTCTCAGCTTGCTATGAGGTAAACCACCTGGAGCCAATACACAGAGATCATTTTAGATTCATTTATACAACACACAGCAATTTCACCTTTGGACATACTTTCCAAAAAAAGAGAGCCTGGTGGATTCAAACTGCCAATCCTTTGGTTAGCAGCCATAGCTCTTAACCGCTACGCCACCAGGGTTTCCACATATGTTCCAGAGAAATGAAAATTTATGTTCATACTTCCATCCCCACACAGCTCTATCTTGCTGTTTGAGGGGAGTAGGCAACCAAGTTGCTGTTCTCATCTTCCCCAGTTTCCTGGGGTGGCAGAGCCAGTCAGGATGGATCTGATAACTGGTGAACCATAGCATATCTCATTTTTCCACAGTTTTGTGCTGCAAAAGGCCTATGTTGAACACGGCAGCCAGGCAGTGCCCATTACCCATCCCCATTTTTCACTATGTAGGGAGGATGTAAGCAGACAACCAGTGAAGAGTGCAGTTCTTCCTCCGTACATTTCTGCACTGCAGCAGAGCTACCTGAGTGGTCGCAGCAGCCTAGTAGCAGCTCCCATCAACAGCTTCTTGGGGCAGAACTATTCTGGGTAGATCCAGCAGCCGGTAAATGATCAGGAGATCCCATTCTTCTTGTCTCTGGGTTGTGGGAGATCCACAGTGGGTGGTGTCAGCAACCGGGCAGCAACACTCTCCCTACACACAGCTTCTGCTCCATAGCATAGAGATTCTGCCTGGGAGAGGTTGGAAACAAGTCTCAAAGACTGTAAATATCCTGCTCCTGCCAAGGGCCCTGGCTTCAATTGGATCAGACTGTGGATTTATGCCCCAGGGTGTTGTTAAAAACAATACAGTGACCAGGTAGCAGTTAGAAGAGGATAACAGCTGGGTGTGATACCAATAGAGGCCAACCAGCCAGAAGCTTAATTGGATGATCAGAGAAAGAGATAGTCAAAGAGAGCCTGCTAAAACCAATCATCCCTGCTGGTCAAGAAGACTGCACATGCCTAAGGCTGCGTCCTCTGAGGAGAACACTGAAGGGTAAAGAGACTTCCCTGAACTAGCCCAGACAAGTCCCTAAACAGATAAACAGTGTTGCCACTAGGGTCGGTGTTACTCAGTGTGGTAGCTCATGGTGTCATCCCCCGACGCCCCATGGATCTCCCCCTGTACCAGACCATACAGAATCTCTAGCCATGTTTTTTGTACTAATGTTACTCATAAAGGGTAAGTCTCGTATGTCAGTCCTTCTGTTCCTTTAATTAATTACTACTTCATTCACAAAAAAGTTACTGATACACGTTTGCAAATACTAATTACCACAATATCGCAGCTAAAACATCAGAAAATTTGACAAAATCAATGAGTATAAAAACACCGAAAGCAACAGTACGTGCTTGTAACAGGTGCAGACGAAACCACGTGATTCAAAGCAACATTGAGATTGGGTAATAATGACAGCTCTGACCGGACCACATTAGAAGGTTAGAAAAGTAAATTGGCGTAGAGTTTTAGCCTTGTAGGTATATTGACATATGTAATCTAGGCTTACAAAAATGTTTTTGTTATTATAACTAACTACAGAGGTATTTTTTTTAATAATTTTTATTGTGTTTTAAGTGAAAGTTTACAAATCAAGTCAGTCTGTCACACATAAGCCTATATACCCCTTACTCCATACTCCCATTTACTCTCCCCCTAATGAGTCAGCCCGCTGCCTCCTTCCAGTCTCTCCTTTCGTGACGATTTTACCAGTTTTTAACCCTCTCTACCCTCCCATCCCCCCTCCAGACAGGAGATGCCAACACAGTCTCAAGTGTCCACCTGGTACAAGTAGCTCACTCTTCATCAGCATCTCTCTCCAGCCCACTGTCCAGTCCCTTCCATGTCTGATGAGTTCTCTTCGGGAATGGTTCCTGTCCTGGGCCAACAGAAGGTTTGGGGACCATGACCACCGGGATTCCTCTAGTCTCAGTCAGACCATTAAGTCTGGTCTTTTTATGAGAATTTAGGGTACAGAGGTATTTTTTACAAAAAATAATAAATTTCTGCTGAAACACTACACAGAAACTTTATAGACAGTCATTTTGGTGTCACCCTCTCGGATAGTGTCATCAGGTGTGGTCCATACTCCCTGCACTCCACTAGTGACATCATTGCAAACGACAACAGGAACAATTCCGGGGGTGAGGGGACTATTGCATTTTTACACAAATAACACGCATTTTATACACTTTTTGCCAACTGTGCCCTCTCCCTGAGGTATTTTTGTAAGTATGCTATACTAATGTTTTACAGCAACATGTGAAATATTAGCATAGCACGCTTAAGAAAATACCTCACAGGAGGGAGGGCAAAGTTGGCAAAAAAATACAACATGTGTGTTACTGTGTAAAAATTCAGTATCCAAAGTTGCTACAATATGTTACCTAAAATGTCTAACTTTGAACAACAAAAAAAATGACATATATAAAGGAACATGAAAATGTGATCAATACACAAGAAAAAAACAAAAAAGAGACCTGTCTTAGTTTCTTAGTGCTGCTATAACAGACATACCACAAGTGAGTGCCTTTAATAAACCTAAGTTTGTTTTCTCACAGTTTAGGAGAAGTCCAAAATTAGGGTGTCAGCTCTAGGGGGAGGCTTTCTCTCACTTTTGGCTCTAGGGGGAGGTCCTTGCTCCTTGGCTCCTTGGTGATCTTCATGTGGCATGGTATCTATCTTCCCCCATCTGTCATTGCTTAATCTGCTCTTTTTATATCTCCAAAGAGACTGACTCAAGACACATTCTGCACTAACACTACCTTGTGAACACAGAAAATAAAACCCTTCCCCAAATGGGATTATAACCACAGGTACAAGGGTTAAGATTTACAACACATATTGTTGGGGACACAAATCACTCGGTAATAAGCCCCATATGTCACACTCAGCAGACAGAGACATCAAAATAACTATTATAAATACATTCAAAAAAATAAAGAAAATCATGTAGGAAGAATTAAAAGAAGGTAAGATGACAATGTCTGCCCAAACATAGGCTGTGAATACATGGAAATGATGAAAAGCAGCCAAATTTAAATCCTGGAGATAAAAATAACAGTCTACTAGGGAAGCCCAACAGTAGCTCGGAGCCGGCAGAGTAGAAAATTTTCCTGCAATCTGAAGGAAGATAGAAAAAAAATGAAGAAAAATAAACAGCCTCAGAGAAATGTGCAACAAATATGCATAACAGAAATATTAGGAGAAAAGAGAAAGGATCAGAGAAAATATTCAAAGAAATATTGGTTGAAAACTTCCACATTTGATGAAAAATAGTAATCTACAAACCTGTGCTAGGCTGAAGAATGCCCCCCGCAGAGATGCCCTCATCATAAACCCAGAAACTGTGAATGTAACTTTATGTGACAAAAGGGATTCTTCAGATGTGATTAAGTTAAGGATCTTGAAATGGGAAAATTACTCTGGGTTATTTGGGTGGGCCCTACGTAATCCTAGGGCCCTTAAAAGAGGGAGGCAGGAGATGAGAGTAAGTTGAAGAATATGTGATGACAGAAACAAGAGATGGGAGTAATGTGACCACAGGCCAAAGAGCGCCAGCATCCTATAGACAATGGAAGACAAAGAATTGATTCTCCCCTCGAGTCTCCATAAGGAACCAGCCCTGACTATATCTTGATTTTAGTTGCATAAGATTTGTTTCAGACTTCTGACCTCCAGAACTGTAAAAGAATAAATTTGTGTAGTTTGAAGCCAAGGAACATCTGGGGCTACTGACAAAGAAGGAATCAAAATGGCCAAGACCTTGACTTGGACTTGTAGCTTTCAGAACTGTGAGAAAATAAATTTTTGTTCTTTAAAACCACCCACTTGTGATATTTGTGTGACAGCAGAACTAGGAAACTAAAAAACAAAAAACAAAACACGTTGCTGTTGAGTCAATTTCAACTCATAGCAACCCTACAGGACAGAATAGAATTGCCCCCATAGAGTTTCTAAGGAGCGTCTGGTGGATTCAAACTGCTGACCTTTTGGTTGGCAGCCATAGCACCTCACCACTACACCACCAGGGTTTCCAAGAAAATTAAGACAGAAGGCAAATAAGAAAGTTAATATAAAACTTTATAACTATATGCTTGCCCTCCTTTCATCTTTTGATTGTTTTAAAACACGTGAAATTACATAAATTTATAATTAAAGCAATGTATTGTTGGATTTCTAACATGTAGAGGAATAATAGCATCACAAGCAGGAAGGAGACAGAACTAGAAGTAAGTTTTCTACATATGATCGGATTTAAGTTAATATAAACCTGAGGTTGATTCCGGTAAGCCCAAGCAACCACTAAGAAAATCAAAATATATAGTTAAAATATTATTAAATGAATTAAAATGTTACACTAGTAAACATTTAATTAATGCAATGGAAGATAATAAGGAGAAACAGAAGAAGGAACTAAGTTTGAGACATGGAAAACTAAAAGCAAAATATCAGAAATATTTCAACCATATTAACAATAATATTAAATATGAATGAGTTAGTCCAATCAAATGGCACAGTGTCAGACTGGATTAAACAGAAACAAAAATCCCAAGATTAAACTGCATGTTGTTCACAAATGACATATTTTAGATTAAAAAATGCAAACAGGATAAAAGAAAAGAATGGAAAAAGACATACCATGCAAACAGCAGCCATAAAAGAGCTGAAGTGACTATAATAATGTCAGATAAAATATACTTGAAAATAAAAACTATTACTAGAGATAAAAAGGGACATTAAAAAGTTATAAGACGGCCAATTCACCATGCAGATACAACAATTATAAACATACATGCCTCCAATAACAGAGCTCCAAAATCCATGCAGCAAAAATCATTAGAATTGAAGGGAGAAGTAGACAATTGAATAATAATAGCTGGATACTTTAATAACCCACTTGGAATAATGGATAAAACAAGTAGTCCAACTAAATGAATAATTTATAAGGATCAGTACAAAGCTGATTCCTATAAGGTAGAGGTTAATGATGTCCCAAATGTCCAACTCTTCCAAATTGCTGTACCACTCCTTTATCTTTAACATCAACTACCCCTTCCCTCAGTATTCTCCCTCCCATCTTTCGGTTTCGTAATTTGCTGAAATGTCTCAAAGAACTTATACACTGTATCAGGGGAATGGCTCATGTTGTTGTGGAGGCTGCCAAGTCCCAAATCCGTAGGTCAGGCGTAGGCTTCTCCTCACTCATGTGGCCATGGGGGCTGATGAACCAAAATTTGCAGTCCAGGTGACAGGCTGCTGGCTCACAAGGCTGAGGAAGCTAACAAATTAGGCCAAATGATAAGCTGCTGGCCCACAGGACTGCATAAGCTGGCAAATCCTAGAATTTGCAGGTCAGATGGCAGGCTGCTGGCTCAAGACCCAAGATCAGGAGGTCAGAAATGACAAGCTGGATGCAGGATCCAGACACAAAAAGAAAGAACCCTGCCAGAGCAGGGTATAGGCCATTCTCTAGGGAAGGGTATGGCTTGAATAAGGGTGGGACTTGAGTGTGACTCAGGATACACCTCACACTAATCCTGCCTTGTTAACATGTAGAGGTTAGGGTTTGCAACACATAAAATGGAGGATAATTACATCAGATCACAAAAATGGAGGGCAACCACACAATACTGGGTATCATGGCCTAGCTAAGCCAGCACACAGCACCAGCCACCGCACCTCGTTAAGGTTCCATACAGCTTATTTACATGGTCCCATGCAGTCCTTCTGTGGGAGTTGCAAAAACTATGGGTATAAAAAAAAAAAAGGAGGGCCATATTAAGCAATTCACTGCACCATACAACAATCAACGAGGATTTATAAGATTGTCAACAACACTATAAATCAGTTAGACCTAACAGTGCTGTATCCATCCAACAACAGCAGAATACGCATTCTCCAGAGTACTGGGAACGTTCTCCAGAATATATTGCATTCTAGGTCAGAAAACAAGTCTCAATTAATTAAAAAGAATTAAAATCGTAAAAGTGGGTTTTCTAATAAAAATATAATTAAATTTGAAATTAATAAAAGAAAGTCAACTAGAAAATTTATGAATGTGTGGAAATTAAACAATAAACTCCCAAATAACTAATGGATCAAAGAAGATATCAAAAAGGTAAATTACAGAATCCACCACTCATCTGCCAGTTTGTCATACCGTGGTGGCATGTGTGTTGCTGAATGGGGATGGGAATTCCAGAAGACTTAACTGTGCTTATGAGGAACCTGTATATAGACCAAGAGGCAGTCTTTCAAACATAACAAGGGGATACTACATGGTTTAAGATCAGGAAAGCTGTGCTCAGGGTTGTATCCTTTCACTATACTTATGCAATCTGTATGCTGAGCAAATAACCCGAGAAGCTGGACTATACGAAGAAGAATGTGGCATCAGGATTGGAGGAAGATGTATCAACAACCTGTGATATGTAGATGACACAACTTTGCTTGCTGAAAGCGAAGAGAACATGAAGCACTTACTGATGAAGGTCAAAGACTACAGCCTTCAGTATGGATTACACCTCAACATAAAGAAAACTAAAATCCTCACAACTGGACCAACAAGAAATATCATGATAAACAGAGAAAAGATTGAAGTTGTCAAGGATTTAATTTTACTTGGATCCACAATCAATTCCCACGGAAGCAGTAGTCAAGAAATCAAACAATGCATTGCATTGGGCAAATCTGCTGCAAAATACTTTTTCAAAGTGTTAAAAAGCAAGGACGTCACTTTGAGGACTAAGGTTCACCTGACCCAACCCATGGTATTTTCAATCACCTCACATGCATGCTAAAGCTGAATGATGAATGAGGAAGACCAAAGAATTGACACCTTTGAATAGTGGTATTGGTGAAGAATATTGAATATACCATGGACTGCCAGACGAACTTCTTTGAAGAAGTACAGCCAGAATGCTCCTTAGAAGCGAGAATAGGGACACTCCGTCTCACATACTTTGGACATGTTATCAGGAGGGACCTGTCCCTGCAGAAGGATATCATGCTTGGTAGTGTACGTAGGGTTGCTATGAGTTGGAACCGACTTGATGGCACCTAACAACAACAATAAGAAGTTATAGAACACTGTGAGATGAATGCAAATGGAAACCCATCATGCCAAAACACAGGGGATGCAGCTAAAACAGGTCTTGGAAGTAAAGTGTCAGCTTTAAAAGCCTACATGAAAAAAAAAAAAAAAGCTTTCAAATAAATAATCTAATCTTCCGCTTTAAGTAGCTAGAACAAGAACAAACTAAACACAACCAAACAGAAAGAGTAAAAATAATAAACATTAGAGTGGAACTCAATGAAGTGGAGAAGAGAAAAACAATAGAGAAAATCAATAAAACTAAAAGTTCGTTCTTTGAAAAGTTCAGCATAATTGACAAACCTTTAGCAAGACTGACAACAGAATAAAGAGAGAAGACTTAAGTTGTTAAAATCGGTATTAAAAGAGGGAAATTATTATGGATCTTACAGAAAAAAAAAAGGATTTTAAGGTAATACCAGGAGCCCTGGTGGTGCAATGGTTAAGAGCGTGGCTGTTAACCAAAAGGTTGGCAGTTTGAATCCACCAGCCAGTCCTTGGAAGCCCTATAGGGCAGTTCTACTCTGTCTTATAGGGTCACTATGAGTCAGAATCAGCTGGATGGCAATGGTTTTTTGTTTGTTTGTTTAAGGTAATACTATGTATAACCGTATGCCAACAAATGAGATGACTTAGATGAAAGGAAGAAGTTTCTAGAAAGACACAAACTTACTAAACTGACTAAAATAGAAATAGAAAATCTAAATGGGCCTATAACAAATAAAGTGATTGAGTTAATAATTTTAAAACTTACCACAAAGAAAAGCACAGGCCCAGATGGCTTCACTGGTGAATTCCACCAAACATTTAAGTAATAGTTAATACCAGTCCTTCACAAGCTCTTCCAAAAAGAGAAGGGAGCACTTCTAAGGTCATTCTATGAGGCCAGTATTACCCTGATACCAAACCAGAGAAAAACATCACAAGAAAACTATAGACCAGTATGAAAATTCTCAACAACGTATCATCAAACTGAATCCAGCAACATATTTACAGGATTTTACGCCAGGACCAAGTGAAATTTATCTCAGGAATACAAGATTGGGTAAACATCTAAAAACTGATTAGCAAAGTAAACCGTATTAATAGATTAAGGACAAAATCCACATGACCATCTTAATAGGTGCAGAAAATGTATTTGGAAAAATCTAACACCTTTTCATAATAAAACATTCAACAAACTAGGCATAGAAGGGAACGTCCTGAGCCTGATAAAGGGCATCGATGAAAAACCCATGGATAACATCATACTTACTGGTGAAAGACTGAACACTTTCTCCCCCCAGATCAGGAACAAGACACAGATGTCGGCTCTCACATTTCTCTTCTGTAGTTATCTGTACCGCACCAACGTCAGTTTTCTGGTTTTAATACAGCTGTCACCACTGGCAGAAGCCGAGGCAAGGGTATCTAGTACTCTTTGTACTATTGCTGTAACTCACTGAAAGTCTGTAATCATTTCAAGATAAAAATTAATAAATGAAACAAATGTCTTCCAAAAAAGATATTAAAAAAAAAAAAATCTGTTGTCAAGAAAACAAAAAAGTAAAAAACAAAAATAACATTAAAAAACTCCAAGGTATTTGAAGTTCATAAAATAACACCAATTAAAGCTCACACTATTGATGGGATTTGGGTGGCCATCCAGAGTAAAAAGTGATCTGCCATTCCAGTATTATTCAGAACTAAATGTTATCTATGTGTGTAAGTGTAAAATTAAAAAAAGAAACAAAAAAAGAGTAGTTTTTGCTTCTTTACTATGGGTCATAAAAATGTAGGCTAATAATTACGAGGAATAAAAATTAAACTGACTATGTAAAAACTTGTGTTATACAATTTAATATTAGTATTAAAATATTAATCGTACAAAATTAGGGGGAAAAACCCTATGATTAGGAAGGAGGTGCCAATAATAACATGGAAATCATGAAATCCTGTGGCTAAGGAGAACGTTGAGCCATAAATGCCCTCAGAGACAGCCAACAATGTTTTGAAATCTTCTGGAAGTTGTCCTGCTTCCCACCTCAAGTCTACTCCTCAGCCTGACTCACACCCTGCTTAGCCTGGCCTCCCGTCTCTCCTTCCACACCTGGGCCTGACTCAGGCGCCCACCCCCCAGCATTAGCTCCTACCTCTTCAGTCCATTGAGTCCCAGCCTGACTCATATCCCTCCCCCCAGTTCTGCCTCCCACCTCTTCATTCTACACCCAGACTGACCCTCCCCTTCTCCCTCCAGTCCTGCCTCCCAGCTCTCTGGCTCCCTTCTGGGCCTAGCTCATGTTCTCCTTGGTCTGTCCTCTCATCATTCCTGTTCACTCTCAGCAGAGACTCCCCACAGACTTCCAAACCCACAACTGCTATCCATTCTGGTGTCTCCTTAGCAGCCTGTTTCTAGCCCCAGTCCCTGAGTCCCCCGCCCCAGATCTGGTGCCCCTCCCCCATCAGCCCTTTCCTCATGTCCTGGGCTGACACTTTCGTGGCCCTTATCAGTCAGGGTGGGGTGTCTCGTCTTTATGACCCAGTCCCAAGCTCTCAGAGGATATGGACCCTGGTGTCAGAGTTCCAAACCCTCTATGAGACCCATGGCATGATCCAAGTTTCCCTTGCCTGGCCCCCAGCACCGCCAGCCTCACTCCAGACAGATGTGGGAAGGTGGCCGGCAGCCAGGCACTGGGAGAGGAGAGCTCATCCAGCATGTCCTCAACTTAACGGTGACAACATAACCCCCAAAGTCTTCCAGAAACTTTGATGCATGCAGCCTCCTTTAGTCTGTCATCTCTGGAGGACCTGGTGTAATAATCTTCCAACTATGTGGTGTCTACCTGTTATTGTTGTAGTTGTTTGCCACTGAGTTGATTCTGACTCATGGCAACCCCATGTGTGTCAGAGTAGAACTGTGCTCCATGGGGTTTTCAAGGGTGTGACCTTCAGAAGCAGATCACCAAGCTTGTCTCCTGAGGTGCTTCGGGTGGATTCACACTGCCAACCTTTCAGTTAGAAGTCAAGTGCTTAAGCATTTGCACCATCCAGGGACTCCTTGGTGTCTACCTGGATTGGGTCAAATTCCTCCAGCTTGATCTTCGGGCAGATGAGATGGTAGGTGTCATCCACACGACCAGCCCCAGCCCCAGGACCTCCCCCAGCAGACCCTGCACAGCTTTAGAACAGGAGCCCGGGACAGCTCAGAGGGCAGCCAAACCCGACGCCACAAAAGTAGAGATGGCAACCTGGATTAGAATCTCAGCATCAGGGGTTTGGGGAGAATCACAGAGCCTTGGAATTGGACTTAAGGGGACCCTGAGTCTCTACCACCAGGCAGGGGAGCCACTTAGCTGCTGAGGCCCACAGACTGTCCACTTAGGTCCTCCTCTACACCCTTGCCACCATCACAACAGGTGTACCCACTGTTGCCTGTTAGTCCTACCCCCATTAAAATCTAAAATCCCTGGTGTCTTAGTCTCCTAGGGCTAACAAAATACCACAGTGGGTAGCTTCAAGCAAAATAAATTTATTGTCTTACAATTTTGAAGGCCAGAAGCCCAAATTCAGGGTGTCAGCAGGGCCATGCTCTCTCTCTGTCTGCTCTCCCCAGGACGTAGGGCAGGGATGCAGGGGCTATCTGCCTTTGGGACTCCTGGATTTTCTGTAACAGTAGGCACACATGGACACACGTGCACAGAAACAGAAAACCAGGTAGCCTCTTCAGTCAGTTTAGCACATTTCAGACATTTCAGTTTAGGGTGGTCAGCTTGGTTTAATTCAGGTCTTTTCACCCCAACCTTCTCACAAGAGTACAACTTCCTTCTGTCTCAACATGTGGGCTTCTCATTTCCCTTCCCACCACCTCTGGAGCCATCATCACTATCCTGCAGGGTCTCCTTTCAAACCCATAAACACAAGCCAGGGTCCCCACTGTCTTAGGTTGAGTTCTTTAGACAAGCAAAATCAGTGAAGTGGATGTGTGTGTGTGTGTGTGTGTGTGGGGGGGGGTGGGTGGGTGGGTGGGTGTGTATGTAGAGAGAGAAAGAGAGAAAGAAGTTTATGTGAAGGAAATGGCTCACGTAGCTGCAGGGGCTGGCAAACAAGATTGACGTGTCAGACAGCAGGCCTCTGGCTCACAGATTATGGAGGATGACAAATCCCAAGATCTGCAGTTAAGATGGCAGGCCGCTGGCTCACAGACTGCTGGAGCTGATGAATCCCAAGATAGCAGGTAAGCTGGCAGGCTGCCAGCTCATAGACTACGGAGGCTGAATCCCCAAAACAGTGGGTAAGCTGCTACCTCAAGTCCCCAGAACCAGAGGTCAGATGAACAGAAGCCAGCTGCAGGATCCAGAGTGAGCAAAAGCCCACGAGTTTTGCCAGAAGGCCCACCTCTACTGGACGCAGGCCACACCAATAAGGAAACTCCCTTTCAGCTGATTCACTGCTCATAACAGATCTCATCATGGAGGTGACCACATCATTACATAGCTGCCAGAATAGATCATACCGCTAAACCACTGAGAATCGTGGCCCATACAAGTTGACACACAACCTTAACTATCACAGTTCACACCTTGTCAACTTGGCACCAGTACACATCTCCCTAAACCATACACAATCTCTAAATAAAGACAACTATAAAGTCATACTTGCACCTAACATGATACAACTAACACACATACAACCTAAAATGCACTAGCCCTGTTTACTTCTTATATTTTGTAAGTGAAGAAAACAAGAATATTTGATGCACACATACAAGAAAGAAATACTCATAACAATTATAGTCATCGTTTCTGCAGCTGGTCATGTGGTTGTAACTGATGTTTAGAACTAACTCCTTTCACCACCCGTTTTGTATTCCCTTTACCCTCAGCAAGCACCTCAGCTGGTGGTGGTTCTTTGCCTGGTGGGGTAACCCAAAACTTCATTTCCGAAGTCTCTGGGACATTAGTAGTCATGTCTGAATTGGGTTGTTGTAGTTTTCCATTGACATTGATCACAGGGCGTCGTAGTACTAAGAGACATCCTAAGGAATCTCCTGTATTCCAGACCTACTCTTCTTTCCCCGACTGTGTAATATCAGTTCAATTTCCCTTTGGTAATCAGGATCAATCACACCAGACAACAAAGTAACTCCCTTCTTTGCCTGTTGTTCCAGAGGCATAAGGAGCCCAAAGTGGCCAGGTGACATTGCTAATTTCCAGCTCAATAAAATCAGTGTTGTTTCTTCTGGTGGGAGCATTCCTCCCACTGGAACTAAGACATCTAGACCCACAGGGCATAGGGTCACAGGGACAGGAAGCAAAAATTTTGCCAGTGGGTAACTAGTGGTAATGGTGGGTGGTGCCATGCCCGTTTCTACCCCTTGATTCATGGATCCATGAATCCTGGCTATGGGAGAAACAGTGCCACATATTGGGTGCTGGTTTAGAGCATACACAGCCTCCTGGAGAACATTCTCCCAACTCTGCAAGGCATTGCCACCTAGCTGGCACTGTAATTGTGTCTTTAAAAGGCCATTCCATCATTCTACCAAGCCAGCTGCTTCAGGATGATGGAAAACATGGTAAAACCAGTGAATTCCATGATCATGGGCCCACTGCCTTACTTCATTTGCTGTGAAGTGAGTCCCTTGATCTGAGGCGATGCTATGTGGGATACTGAGACAGTGGATAAGGCATTCCGTAAGTCCATGAATGGTAGTTTTAGCAGAAGCATTGCATTCAGGGAAGGCAAATCCATAACCAGAATAAGTGCCTATTCCAGGAAGAAAAAAAAAAAAAACCTGCCCTCTCCATGATGGAAGTGGCCCAATGTAATCAACCTGCCACAGGTTGCTGACTGATCACCCTGAGGAATGGTGCCATATCAGGGACTCAGTGTTGGTCTCTGTTGCTGGCAGATTGTGCAAGCACGGTGGCTAGAGCCAAGCCAGCCTTGGTGACTGGAAATCCATGTTGCTGAGCATATCTATTTCAATTATGCCTCCTGGAACTGGGAAAAACACTACAGGATGGGGTGGCTGGACACACTGGATCCACTGTGAGGCAAACCTGAGCAGAGACTCCATTAATAACCTGACCTCCATAGGCTCCCACTCTGACTGGTGGGCCACAGTGATGTTTTGGGTCTCCTGGAATTAGTGTCAGTTCAGAGCCAACACCTAGTAAACCATGAAAAGTCTGATTATTTCCTTTTCCCCAATGAACAGTCAATCTTGTAAAATGCCATAGATCCCTTTGGGGGAGGCTGGGAGAAAAATTAACAGTATAAATTTTTGGCAGTGTAGTGGGGTCCTTCCTCAAGGGGATCTGGCCTCCCCTTCATTCAAGGTATTGTGGTTCTGTAAACTGTCTCAAGGCTGGGATTCGATAGAGGGGCCATGACTCTCTATTCTGGTGATTTGAGTTAGACTGCCATGCACTTGACCTAGAATTCTTCTGCTTGTACAGATCAAGTAAATATTTAGTAGATTTCCAATCTGTCTCACTCTTAGGGACACCATGACTCAGTAGCCTATGCCATAATTCCATACCAGTCAGAATATTCTCATTACTGCTTTGACTTTGCTGTCCATTACAGTAACCACATTCACCTTGTCTTTGTCAGTCGAGTGGCACTACTTGGCCCCTAACACCATGGGGTCCGATCAGTCCCATTATACTTACAAAAACAAAAACATTGCCATCTGTGTTAGTCATCTAGTGCTGCCATAACAGAAATACCACAAGTGAATGGCTTTAACAAAGTGAAGTTTATTTTCTCACAGTAAAGTAGGCTAAAAGTCCAAATTCAGGCCATCACCTCCAGGGGAAGCCTTTCTCTCTCTGTCGGCTCTGGAGAAAGGTCCTTGTCCTCAATCCTCCCCCAGTTGAGGAGTTTCTCCGGCACAGGGACCCTGGTTCCAAAGGACACGCTCTTCTCCTGGTGCTGCATTCTTGGTGGTACGAGGTCCCCAACTCTCTGCTTACTTCCTTTTCCTTTTATTTCTTGAGAGATAAAAGGTGGTGCAGGCCACATCCCAGGGAAACTCCCTTTACATTGGATCAGGGAGGTGACCTGAGTAAGGTGTTACAATCCCACCCTAATCCTCTTTAGCATAAAATTACAATCACAAAATGGAGGACAACCACACAATACTGGGAAATATGGCCTAACAAAGTTGACACATTTTTTAGGGGGAAAACAATTCAATCCAGGACACCGTCTAGTCAGTTTTGATTAATAGACCATATAGGGCAGGGTAGAATTGCCCCATAGGGTTTCTAAGGAGCCACTCATGGATTCAAACTGCTGACCTTTTGGTTAACAGGTAAATGCTTAACCACTGGACCACCAGGGCTCTTAATTCAGTTAGGGCAATTTCCACTGTCAAATCCGACTTACATACTATGGCAATTACAGCAGTTTTCCAAGATGCTGCAACTCCCCTCACAAAATTTTTCCTTACCATTGTTGTGAAAGGTGTGTCTGATGGGCACTCTATGTATGAGTCTGTGGGTCTAATCTGATAAATGCACTCTACCATGCCAATTTCCCTAAGCCTTTGAATTCCTTCTTCTACAGTATACCACCCCCACGTGTCTGTCAGTTTGTCATACTGTGGGGGCTTGTGTGTTTCTGTGATGCTGGAAGCTATGCCACTGGTATTCAGAAACCAGCAGGGTCACCCATGGAGGACAGGTTTCAGCTGAGCTTCCATACTAAGACAGACTAGGAAGAAGGACCCGGTAGTCTACTTCTGAAAAGCATTAGCCAGTGAAAGCCTTATGAATAACAGCGGAACACTGTCCAATATAGTGCTGGAAGATGAGCCCCCCAGGTTGGAAGGCACTCAAAAGATGATTGGAGAAGAGCTGCCTCCTCAAAGTAGAGTTGACCTTAATGACGTGGATGGAGTAAAGCTTTCAGGACCTTCATTTGCTGATGTGGCATGACTCAAAATGAGAAGAAACAGCTGCAAATATCCATTAATAATCGGAACCTGGAATGTACAAAGTATGAATCTAGGAAAATTGGAAATTGTCAAAAATGAAATGGAACACATAAACATCGATATCCCAGGCATTAGTGAGCTGAAATGGACCGGTATTGGCCATTTTGAATTGAACAATCATATAGTCTACTATGCTGGGAATGACAACTTGAAGAGGAATGGTGTTGCATTCATTGTCAAGAAGAACATTTCAAGATCTATCCTGAAGTACAACGCTGTCAGTGATAAGATAATATCCATATGCTTACAAGGAAGGCCAGTTAATACGACTATGATTCAAATTTACACACCAACCACTAGGGCCAAAGATGAAGAAATAGAAGATTTTTATCAGCTGCTTCAGTCTGAAATTGATCAAACATGCAATCAAGATGCATTGATAATTACTGGTGATTGGAATGTGAAAGTTGGAAACAAAGAAGAAGGATCAGTAGTTGGAAAATATGGCCTTGGTGATAGAAACAATGCCAGAGATCAAATGATAGAATTTTGCAAGACCAAAGACTTCTTCATTGCAAATACCTTCTTTCACCAACATAAATGGCGACTATACACACGGACCTCGCCAGATGGAACACACAGAAATCAAACTGGCTACATCTGTGGAAAGAGACGATGGAAAAGCTCAATATCATCAGTCAGAACAAGGCCAGGGGCCGACTGTAGAACAGACCATCAATTGCTCATATGCAAGTTCAAGCTGAAACTGAAGAAAATCAGAGAAAGTCCATGACAGCCAAAATATGACCTTGAGCATATCCCACCTGAATTTAGAGACCACCTCAAGAATAGATTTGACACATCGAACGTTAGTGACCGAAGACCAGACGAGTTGTGGAATGACATCAACGACATCATCCATGAAGAAAGCAAGAGGTCACTGAAGAGACAGGAAAGAAAGAAAAGACCAAGACGGATGTCAGAGGGACTCTGAAACTTGCTCTTGAGCGTCGAGCAGCTAAAGCAAAAGGAAGAATTGATGAAGAAAAAGAACTCAACAGAAGATTTCAAAGGGCCTCTCAAGAAGACAAGTAAAGTATTATAATGACATGTGCAAAGAGCTGGAGATGGAAAACCAAAAGAGAAGAACATGCTCGGCGTTTCTCAAGCTGAAAGAACTGAAGAAAAAGTTCAAGCCTCGAGTTGCAATAGTGAAGGATTCCATGTGGAAAATATTAAATGACGCAGAAAGCATCAAAAGAAGATGGAAGGAATACACAGAGTCATTATACCAAAAAGAATTAGTCGATATTCAACCATTTCAAGAGGTGGCATATGATCAGGAACCGATGGTACTGAAGGAAGAAGTACAAGGTGCTCTGAAGGCATTGGCGAAAAACAAGGCTCCAGGAATTGATGGAATATCAGTTGAGATGTTTCAACATACAGATGCAGCACTGGAGGTGCTCACTCGTCTATGCCAAGAAATATGGAAGAAAGCTTCCTGGCCAGCTGACTGGAAGAGTTCCATACTTATGCCTATTCCCAAGAAAGGTGATCCAACTGAATGTGGAAATTATAGAACAATATCATTAATATCATAGGCAAGCAGAATTTTGCTGAAGATCATTCAAAACTGGCTGCAGCAGTATATCGACAGGGAACTGCTAGAAATTCAGGCCAGTTTCAGAAGAGGATGTGGAACCAGGGATATCTTTGCTGATGTCAGATGGATGGATCATGGCTGAAAGCAGAGAATACCAGAAGGATGTTTACCTGTGTTTTATTGACTATGCAAAGGCATTTGACTGTGTGGATCATAACAAACTATGGATAACACTGCGACAATGGGAATTCCGGAACACATAGTTGTGCTCATGAGGAACCTTTACATAAATCAAGAGGCAGTTGTTCGGACAGAACAAGGGGATACTGATTGGTTTAAAGTCAGGAAAGGTGTGCGTCAGGGTTGTATTCTTTCACTATACCTATTTAATCTGTATGCTGAACAAATAATACGAGAAGCTGGACTATATGAAGAAGAATGGGACATCAGGATTGGAGGAAGACTCATCGACAACCTGCGTTATGCAGATGACACAACCTTGCTTGCTGAAAGTGAAGAGGACTTGAAGCACTTACTAATGAAGATCAAAGACCACAGTCTTCAGTATGGATTACACCTCAACATAAAAAAAATAAATAAATAATTATTAAAATCCTCACAACTGGACCAGTGAGCAACATCATGATAAACAGAGAAAAGATTGAAGTTGTCAAGGATTTCATTTTACTTGGATCCACAATCAACAGCCATGGAAGCAGCAGTCAAGAAACCAAAAGACGCATTGCACAGGGTAAATCTGCTGCAAAGGACCTCTTTAAAGTGTTGAAGAGCAAAGATGTCACCCTGAAGACTAAGGTGCACCTGACCCAATCCATGGTAGTTTCAATCACATCATATGCATGTGAAAGCTGGACAATGAATAAGGAAGACCAAAGAAGAGTTGACACCTTTGAATTGTGTTGGCGAAGAATATTGAATATACCACGGACTGCCAAAAGAACAACAAATCTGTCTTGGAAGAAGTGCGGTCAGAATGCTCCTTAGAGGCAAGGATGGCGTGGCTGCATCTTACATACTTTGGACATGTTGTCAGGAGGGATCAGTCCCTGGAGAAGGACGTCATGCTTGGCAGACTACAGGTTCAGCGGAAAAGAGGAAGACCCTCAACGAGGTGGATTGACACAGTGGCTGGAACAATGAGCTCAAGCATAACAACGATTGTAAGGATGGCGCAGGACCGGGCAGTGTTTTGTTCTGTTGTGCATAGGGTCACTATGAGTTGGAACTGACTTGACGGCACCTAACAACAACACAACACAGTATACCAAGGCAAGTCTGGCACTTCAACTTGATTTAGTGTGGGTCACCGCATTATCCATGCTTCAGTGAACCAAACAAACTATTAGATCCTGTCCTAACCTCTCAAATTGAAACGTTGAATGAAGGACTTGTGTTTAGTTGGCCCATATTAATAAACCCAGACTGAACCAGCTTTATATTCCCCCTTGCACCATTATCTCACATATAGCCATTCCCACACATTCCCCAGGTTTCTGTTTGTACATATTAGAAAAGTCACGTAGCTCTTCTGGAATGTAGTGTAACACCTTCTGGGTCACGGTTGGTACTTTACCTTTTGGGGTTTGCTGGGACTTACGTCTAGTTACAGGTCTAGAAGCAAAATGGGCGGTGGGGATGTGTTTTGAGAACGTTTAGGAATGCCCCAGGCAAAGGCCCTTCAGACACAGCTGGGTTAATTTCATCAGATGAGGGTGCAGGAGCTAATGGTTTTACTGGGGAGGGTGGCTTAGCAGAGAAAGATGGAGTAATCTCTTCAGATGGGAGTGAGAGGGCTGGTTCTGTTGGCAGGAGTGATTGAGTGGAATTTAGCAGATCAGGGTCCTCAGCTTCCTGATTATCTGCCCATATGACCCCATTTCAAGTTTCAGGATCCCATTTCTTCCCAATCAATGCCCTCACTTTAACTTCAGACACCTCTTGAGATTGGGAATTCAGTTGGCGTTGGAACTCAGTCATCTTATGATAAGACTCTGGGATTGATTTGTGACAATATCAGCTCTGTTGCTACAAGAAATAAGGCTTTCTTCCAAGGCACAAGCAGAAACTTTGAGATCATTTATGCAGTCCCCGAGCTGTGACCCTGAAGCCCTGAGCTCATCTCTTTCTTTCACCACTTTGTCTAGCGAAAGTAAGACCAACCTATCAGCTTCCTTACACTTCTCATTCTGACAGAACTGTACAAAGGTATCAAACATGTTATCACCCAGTGCCTTGCCCTTCATCAATACCTGATCTATTGGTGGTGATATTTTGCATATTTCTTTTGCCACCTCACACCATGGATTAGCATTGCCCTCTTCACTACTGGAAGCAGAGTCATCAACATCTTTAAAACTAACCAGACTTGAGAACCAATTTAGAAAACTCATCCTTAACATTTAGTTTTTCTAGAACCACTCTTGGTTCTCTCTAGAGAAGCAAAACCAGTGAAGCATATATATATATATTTAGAGAGAGAGAGAGAGAGATTGATATCAAGGAAATGGCCCATGCAGTTGTAGAAGCTGGAAAGTCCCAGCTCTGTGGGTCAGGCTAGAGGCTCCTCCTGAATCATGTACCTTCGGGGGCTGAAGAAGATCGGCATGTCAGACAGCAGGCCTCTGGCTCACAGACTGCAGAGGCTGATGAATCCCAAGAACAGTGGATAAGCTCCTAGCTCAAGTCCCAAGATTCAGAGGTCAGATGAAGAGGAGCCAGCTGCAGGATCCAGAGCAAGTAAAAGCCCACGAGCTTTGCCAGAAAGTCCACCTATATTGGATGCAGACTACACCAACAAGGAAACTCCCTTTCAACTGATTGGCTGGTCATAATAGGTCTCATTATGGAGGTGATGACATTATATCAGATCACATTATGGGGGTGATTACATCATTACATAGCTGCCAAATTAGATCATACCACCAAACCACTGAGAATCATGGCCCATCCAAGTTGACACAAACCTTAACCATCACATGTGTATGTGTAAATATACACAGAGAAAGATTTATCTCAAGGGAAAGACTCATGTGGTTGTGGAGGCTGGCTAGTCCCAAGTCCGTGAGTCAGGCAACATGCTGGAGGGTTCTCCTGACTCATGTAGCTTCAAGGGCTGGTGAACCCAAGATCAGCAGGTCAGATGGTAGGCCACTTGTTTGTGGGCGTGGAGGCTGACAAATCCCAAGATCGGCAGTTAATATGGCAGGCTGCTGGCTCAAGTCCCAAGAACCAGGGTCAGACAGTGATGAGTTGGATGCAGGATCTAGCACAAGCAATCAAGATTTGCCAGAACATCCATATATATATACATATTTATATATATATACATTTATATATACAGGATACAAGCCATACCACTGAGGAAGCTCCTTTAACAACTGATTGGCAGATCACATCATGGAGATGACTATATCAATACATAACTGCCAAATTACATCATTACATAACTGCCAAACCACTGAGAATCATGGCCCAGCCAAACTGACACTCAGTCTTAACCATCACAGCCCACCCTTTGGGACAGAAGAGGTAGGAGACAGGATGAGGCTGGGGAGAACCACATTCAGGGGAGGGGAAGGGTGCTTTGGTCTCGTGAGGGCCAGAAAGGCTTCCTGAAGGAGGACGTCTGGAGGAGTAGGAGGCAGAGTGGGAGAGCCCTGAGGGCAGACCTGAGGCAGAACCCATGGGTCCCCTGACCTCACACTGACCTATATAGGTCTTCTCCCAGGGGAGCTCCAGAGCACTCAGGTCAAGAGATGGGAGAGGCAGGGACCCCACCACCTCTCATGCACTTCCACACATGACCATAGTGCCCAGCAGCCTAGCATGGTGTGGGCTTGTCTGGGAGATTGACCAGTAGGGGTCTTGAGGACCCTTTCTCCAAGAGGAAATGCTCAGGCCTCAGGAAGTATTGGCTGCACAGAGCCAATGCCCTTCCCACCCTAGTTCACAGAGTAGACTGGAGGTTCCCTGCAAGTTCTGTTCTCTAGCTGGTGGTGGGAGGCAGGCTGAGAGGAGGGAAGCTGGAGGCTGAGTGCCAGGGCTGGAAGATAGGGGTATAAATTGCTAAGACACCATCACAAGATGCAAACTGGTAGCCCAGCCCTTGGCGGAAATGCATCTCTTCAATACCTTTCTGCAGGTCAGCAGCCGGCCTCCGCTTCGGTGGGGGCCCTGTTTCCTTAAAGCCCCCCAGTCCCCTTCACAGGCAGGAGGATGGCCTCCACAGCTAGTGTGGCCTAATGCTCCTCCTGCCCAGAGCTCAGAGCCCGTGTGGAATCCAGAGCAACCCGAGCCTCTCCTTCCCAGCTGTGAGGGTTTGGAAGGTTGGGCCTCCTCTCAGGCCTCAGTTTCCCCACCTGTAAATCGAGGGGCTGGATGGATGGCCTGAGCTCATAGCTGCCTTCCAGCGCTGGTCTTTTCACAGATAAAGCCCAGTGAGCTCAGCAGTCTAGCCACCACCCTCCCCTACTCCCACCCTGGGATGCCAGACATGCCCCCCGCCTCGCCCCCACCAGTTTCCAGGCTGACAAGACAAAAAAGAGCTCAGAGGGCTAGAAGGGTGAGGGTATAGGAGATAAGGATGTGGGGGCAGGGGGCCTGGCTGGAAGGGGAGGGGACACAGTGCTGAGGGCTCTTTAAAAATGTCCCTACTCACACCCGCCCTGGAGAATTCCCACCTCCCCCCTCACCCCAGTCACCTCCTGTCATCTCCCATCACCTTCCACTCAGGAGAGATGAAATGAATCACCTCCAAGGAGCCGCCTCAGCCCAGCCCATAACCCTGCCGCCTTAGACTTAGACTGGCGTCCTTGTCCATTCTTTCTTCACACTGCCTGCATCCAGCCACGCTCCAGGGGCAGCTGTGGGTGGGTGGGTGGGGGGGCCACAGAAAAGGCCACATGTCTACCCGGTGAGGGGTCGCCGATTGGCAGGGCAGAGCTGGACAAGCCCTGAGGCCCTCTGCTCTGCGCCCTCTCCCCACACCCAGGTCCCCCACCGCCCCTGGCTTTGAGGGTGGCATGTGAAGATGGGGGGAAGAGCTGCGGCCTGGAGTGGCTCTGTCCAGGTGGTGTTGCTGCGGGCACTGCTCAGGTTGTTCCCTGCATGAGGGATCCTGCCAAAAGGGCTGGGGCTGGACTGCAGCCCAAGTTTCTTTCTGGAGTGGGATTTCACCTACCCAGGAATGTGTGGAGAGGCTGTGCCCAGCTAGGCTGGGAAGGCTTGTCAAAGGCAGTGGACAGAGTTTTGTCCCTGTGGACCTGGCAGGAGGAGAGTTTCAGGTGGTTGTCGCTGTCAGTTCCTGTGAGTAAATTCCAACTCATGGTGAACCCCTGCATGTAGACTAGAAGTGCTCCATAGGGTTTTCAAGGCTGGGGCCTTTTGAAAGAAGACCACCAGGCCTATCTTCTGAGGCACCTCTGGGTTGGTTCAAACCACCAACCTTTTAGCTACTAATTGAACGCTTATCCATTGTACCACTCAGAGGTGAGGAGTTGAAATCAACTCAATGGCAACTTGTTCCAAGGGGAGGTTACAGCAAAAGCAGAGTGTGGGGGCAAGAAATCCTAGCTGGGAAGGCTGCTTAACCTACCCACACAGCATTGACACCAAACCTCAGGCTGTGTTGCATGGAGAGGCCAGAGGATGGGACTGCGGAGACCTTGAACTCTGAACTCGGGGCCAAAACAGAAGTACATGGGAATACAAACTTTCAGAGGTCCTTGGTGTCCCTCGGCACCAGCTGAACGCTCCGAGTGCCCCGTTCTGAGTCCCAGGCTCAGACCACTGGGGCCAGCTGGGTGTCTCAGGCTGTACAAAGCCTCCAGTTCTGATACTGTTGCGGTGCTGCTCTGACCAGCCCCATGGAAAGGACCCAGCCCATGCAAGGAGCTGGCAGGGCCTCCTGGCACCCTGAGGGCCCATGTCCGCCCAGCTTTTCCCGGGGCAGAAACGGCCTCCTCTGTCAGTGCGGCTCCCATCACAACTGGGCGCATGGAGGGCAGCTCTAAGCCTGGTAACCCCAGAGTAGCAGGAACAGCGTTCAAAGGAAAAATGCCAAACACCAGACCTGGACCACCCCAATGTCTTTCTCCTGCTAGCTCCGTCTGCCTTTGAACTTGGGGAAATGGAAGGCAGATGCCTGTGGCCGAAGAAGTGTCTGCTGGTGGAAGCCGGTCCTTGCAGAGGGTCCTGGAGTGTTAAAGGAGGCAGGAAGCTGGTCACGATGACCCCTTGCTGGCCATGATGACCCCTAGGAGGTCTGCAGGGAGGGATACAAGATCAGAGCCTCAGTGTCATGGCCAGGGCAGGCTGAAGGCTCTGGGCCTGCAGGCCTCAGTGGGCAGGGAGGCCAGGCTCAGAGCAGCAGTGCACTCCTGGAGGTGCAGGGCTGGACTCATGTGGCAGTGTGGTGGCCTGGTTAGGGGGCAACCAGTGTATCCCCTGGTAGTCACAGCACCCACCAGGTGAAATGGGCTCAGGCCACACTGTGACATAGGCCTTACCCAGCACACTGTCACCCCAAAGCTCTGATCCACCATGAGGCCCCCCTTCACTGCCCCCACCCCAGCCGTAGGCTCACCTGGTGAACTTTGTGAGGAGGGGCTGGCCTTGGCCCCAGTGGTGTGTTGACCCTAGCTCCTGGGGCAGAGGAACGCCCAGCCATTGTGTCTGCTCCAGGTATTTAACGAAGACTCTGCAAGGCTGGGTCAGCCAGAGGCCTCAGGAGGCTGCCCCGCCTGCACACCGGGCCAGTTCCAAGCCTCCTCGTTAGGGAAGCCTGGGCCGCCCAGCATCCATGGAATGTTCTCAGCATCCAGTGCTCGCCTGAGTCAAGGACAGCTGCGGGCATGCACTGGCCCCCAGGTTAGGTTGCAGGTGGTAGGGGGGAGCCCTTAAGCCACACCCTCGCTCCCAGGTGGGCTAGGCTGAGGTTGGCCAGGGTTCCGAGGCCCATCCCCACCCCTGCTGGGCTCCAGCATCCTGCCCTTCCAGCTAAGGCAGTTCTTGGGGCTCCTCTGGGACAGGCCAGCTCCTGGATCAGGCGAATGATGTAAATAGGGAAATGTCCTAACACCCTTATCCTGACGCAGTGTTTTACGTGTAGACGCAGCAATGGGTCAGCGCCTATGTAACTAATACGTCCTTTTAAGAGACATTAAGTACTTTAACTGACTCCACTAACGATGGTCATTTAGCTCATCAACAACCTTCCAGCATTACAAATTATGTGGCAATGGTGTAGTCTTGCACACCCGAGGTGTATTTCTGTAGGGTGGATGTTTTAGAAGGGAATTGCTGGGTGGAAGGGTCAGCATAGTTATAAAGTTGTGGACACTGTCCAATTGCCCTCACATAAGGTTGTACTCCTTTAAAGTTCCACCAATAGACTGCCAAAGTGTTTTCTAAAAGAATTTGAGCTGTGTTGTGGATTGAATTGTGTCCCCCCCAAAAAATGTGTTGTAAATCCTAACCTCATGCCTGTGGTTATAATCCCATTTGGGAACAGGTTGTCTTTGTTATGTTAATGAGGCAGGATTAGTGTAGGGTGTGTCTTGAGTCAGTCTCTTTTGAGATATAAAAGAGATGAAGCAAGCAAGCAGTGCAGAGATGGGGGAAGAGAGATGCCAAGCCACATGAAGATCACCCAGGAGCAGAAGCTCAAAGAGACAAGAACCTTCCTCCAGAGTGGGGAGACAGAAAGGCTTCCCCTAGAGCCGGCACCCTGAATTCACATCTAGCCTCCTAAACAGTGAGAAAATAAAGTTCTGTTCATCAAAGTCACCCACTTGTGGTATTTCTGTTATAGCAGCACTAGATAACTAAGACAAGCTACTTTACACACTTACAAGTCCCTGGGTGGTACAAACAGTTAGCACTTAACTACTAATCTAGAGTTTGGCGGTTCAAACCCACCCAGTGGTGGCTCTGTGGGAGAGAGGCCTGGTGATCTGCTTCCATAAAGATTACAGCCAAGAAAACCCTGTGGAGCGCACGGGGCTGCCATGAGTCAGAACTGACTGCACGGTAACAGGTTTGGTTGGGGTTTGGTTTTACGTACTTACAAGCATTGTCCAAAGGTGCCCATCTCACAACAGGTTGGGTAGTATCGCATATTATTATTTTTTAAATGCTTTACCATTCTAGCTCAAGGGTCAGCAAACTGTGGCTTGCAAGTCAAATCTGACTTGCTCCATGTTTTTGTAGGGCCTGCAAGCTAAGAAAGGTTTTTATGTGTTTAAATGATTGACAAACAATCAAAAGAGGAATACTATTTGGTGACATAACAAAATGAAAACTTCAGTGTCTGTAAATAAAGATTTATTAGAACACAGTTATGCTCATTCATTTTCGTATCACCTACAGCTGCTTTCACAGCGCAGCAGTAGCAGTGAGTGGTTTCGACAGAGACTGTAAGGCCCGCAAAGCTGGTGGAAATAATGGTAACTCATTGCTGTTTGTGCAGGTGGTAGACACCAGTGTCAGGCTGACACCACCATGACCCATGTTATACTGTTGCTCCAATACCCTCACCATCTCCCCAGGGCCTTCTGGAAAAGCTCGGTATAAAGAACCCACCAAGACCTGGCCCTGACCTGCCTTCTCTGCCTCTTCTTCCATTCCTGGGTGATCACTTTGGCAATTCCCATTCTTTCAACGCTGGACAAGTTTCTACTTTTTCAGCTGGTCTTGTCCTTCTGCCTCTGAGCCTTTTTTTATACTGTTCCATGCCTCTTGCTAGAATAGGAAGGGTGACTAACTCTCCTGAGAGTTGGACCAAAGGGGATCCTAGGATGTAGGACTTTCAGTGCTAAAGCTGGGAAAGCCCCTAGCAAACCAGGTTCAGCTGATCACCCTGAATATGGACAGATGTATATGAGTTGCAATTTTTTCAGGTGTTTAAAAAAGGGGTGGAAAGAAAAGGGGGGATCTAATTAGATATAATCACGGATCCTCTTGGCTCTACCTGTAAAACTGTGTGCTTCCCTCCAGCCTCTAGGGATGGTTCAAGCATCCCTTACTCCCAAACCCTCCCTTCCCTCAGTAGGTCCTCTCTAATCCCCCCTTCCCTCAGAAGATCTCACTTAATCCCTCCCTACCCTCAGGAGACCCTCCCTAACCCTTCCTTCCCTCAGGAGGTCCTCCCTAGCCCTCCCTTCCCTCAGGAGATCCTCCCTAACCCTCCCTTCCCTCAGGAGATCCTCCCTAACCCTCCCTTCCCTCAGGAGATCCTCCCTAACCCTCCCTTCCCTCAGGAGATCCTCCCTAACCCTCCCTTCCCTCAGGAGATCCTCCCTAGCCCTCCCTTCCCTCAGGAGATCCTCCCTAACCCTCCTTTCCCTCAGGAGATCCTCCCTAACCCTCCCTAACCCTCCCTTCCCCTCAGGAGATCCTCCCTAGCCCTCCCTTCCCTCAGGAGATCCTCCCTAACCCTTCCTTCCCTCAGGAGATCCTCCCTAACCCTCCCTTCCCTCAGGAGGTCCTCCCTAACTCCTACTGGGCTGGCAGTACCTGAGACCTCCTCTCTCCGTGTTTCTTTGTGTTTCTCTGTCCTGTGTCTCTCTCTCTCTGTCTCTCATATTCTCTCCCCTACAGCCAAATCTTAAATAACGGGGTTACCTCCATTTCTCTCCAAAGCATCCTCCCTCCCCAGCAGCCCTGGTGGCTTTGGTTGGATGAAGCCTGTTTGGTGTACCCTAAGTCCTCTTGTGGTTCTTCTGGCCTGTTGGTGGCCCTGGGCACTGGGGAACTTGTCACTGAGAACTAGAGGAGGGTCTCAGCACAGAGAGGGAGAACCATTCTCGGGAATACCCGACCCGGCAGCTCCCAAACCAAGCTCAGGCTGAGCTGCGAGCCTACTGTGTGTGCAGTTAAATAATGGATTTTGTCTGAATTTAATTTAATGATGTAAATAAAGAAAAGGTGCTATATATGCTTATTCTGTATTATTATGTGACGGCAGACTCTTTAGAGTGGTGCAAGCAGCTAAGCATTAACTACTAGCCCAAAGGTTGTTGGTTTGAACGCACACACAGGTGCCTCAGAAGTAAGGGCTGGCAGTCTGCTTCCAAAAGGTCCAAAAAAACAAACAAAAAAACCCCACTACCGTCAAATAGACTCGAACTCATAGTAACCGTACAGGACAGAGTGGAATTGGACCACAGGGTCCAAGGCTGTAAATGTTTATGGAAGCAGACTGCCACACCTCCTGCAGGGCGGACTGCCACACCTCCTGCAGGGCGGACTGCCACACCTCCTGCAGGGCGGACTGCCACACCTCCTGCAGGGCGGACTGCCACACCTCCTGCAGGGCGGACTGCCACACCTCCTGCAGGGTGGCTGGGAAATTCAGACCGCCAGCCTTTAGGTTACCAGCTGAGCACTTCAACTCCTGTGTCTCCATGGCTCGGAAAGGTCACAGGCTTGAAAACCCTATGAAGCAGTTCTACTCTACACACGTGGGGTCACCATGAGTCTGAGATGACTGGACAGCAACTACCAACAACAGCAACCACAGGGTCCTCAGAAATGGAGGCGGCGGCCAGGAGCAGCTGGAGCTGTGGGGCCTCCACGCCTGCGCCCAATGTATTCAGGCCGCGGGAGCCGGAGGACCCCTCGGGGTGTCCTGCTGGGCCCCCAACATGCCTGGCGCTGCTTAACTGCCCAAACCCTTCCTCCTCATGCTTCTCCTGGTCACCTCCTCATCACCCTTCGGGTCTCAGCTTAAATGTCTGCCCCCACCTAAATCTCCCTCTCACTCATAGCATTGCGTTTCCATCTTAGAACTCACCGGTTTAGAACTATGTACTTGCTGGGGGTAGTAAAAAAAAATAAGCGCCTCCCTCATTGGACTCGACTGTAGGCTCGGTGAGGGCAGGGCCCCGTCCGTCCGTCTTCCTCGGCCCAGAACCCAGTGAGGGGACTGTAGGCTCGGTGAGGGCAGGGCCCCGTCCGTCCGTCTGCCTCGGCCCAGAACCCAGTGACTGGACTGTAGGCTCGGTGAGGGCAGGGCCCCGTCCGTCCGTCTTCCTCGGCCCAGAACCCAGTGAGGGGACTGTAGGCTCGGTGAGGGCAGGGCCCCGTCCGTCCGTCTGCCTCGGCCCAGAACCCAGTGACTGGACTGTAGGCTCGATGAGGGCTGGGCCCCGTCCGTCCGTCTGCCTCGGCCCAGAACCCAGTGAGGGGACTGTAGGCTCGGTGAGGGCAGGGCCCCGTCCGTCCGTCTTCCTCGGCCCAGAACCCAGTGAGGGGACTGTAGGCTCGGTGAGGGCAGGGCCCCGTCCGTCCGTCTGCCTCGGCCCAGAACCCAGTGACTGGACTGTAGGCTCGATGAGGGCTGGGCCCCGTCCGTCCGTCTGCCTCGGCCCAGAACCCAGTGAGGGGACTGTAGGCTCGGTGAGGGCAGGGCCCCGTCCGTCCGTCTTCCTCGGCCCAGAACCCAGTGACTGGACTGTAGGCTCGGTGAGGGCAGGGCCCCGTCCGTCCGTCTTCCTCGGCCCAGAACCCAGTGAGGGGACTGTAGGCTCGGTGAGGGCAGGGCCCCGTCCGTCCGTCTTCCTCGGCCCAGAACCCAGTGACTGGACTGTAGGCTCGATGAGGGCTGGGCCCCGTCCGTCCGTCTGCCTCGGCCCAGAACCCAGTGAGGGGACTGTAGGCTCGGTGAGGGCAGGGCCCCGTCCGTCCGTCTTCCTCAGCCCAGAACCCAGTGAGCGTACCGCATAACCTCAGCCCAGAACCCAGTGAGCGTACCGCATAAGTGAACGCGCAGCCCCCGAGGTAGCTACCACCATGACTTCTGTTTTACAGATAAGGAAATTAAGGCTCAGGTCTTAGGCAAACTTGAAGTGCAGCTGCTCTTTAACTGTATTCTTGCTCAGCCCTCCCCCCAATACCCACTGAACTGACCCCCCACCCTCTCACGGACCCCCAGACAGGTACGTGAGACTATCCTAGACGTTCAGCTCCAGGCGGCCCAGCCCAGAAGGGTTCCGAGCTGGCCTACAGAATGGTGAGAGGAGACACGTTTGTTATTCCAAGCCACCATGTTTTGGGATGGGTTGTCACACAGCAAAAGCTAACTGATACATAAGAAAAGGCAGAACTGGATTCAAGGCCTCTAATGCCAAAGTTCATGACGGGGTTAGATCGGGTGTCCTGGACATATGTGGGATTTTTCTGAGCTATTTTCCCCATTGCTTTGGGTGAGGTGCCCGCACTGACTGCTGGGGTTAAGCTTCCCATACCTCAAGTATTATACTTCCCAGAAACAACCCTAAATTGACAGGCCTAAGAATTATTTCCAACACGCAAAGACCCTTTCTAAGAGATGGTTCTGACTGGAGCAGGGCCAGGCCTGACTCAGTTTACCTCTGGCAAAGCCTCTGTGTCCCCCAGTGAGTCCCCTGGTTGTAGGGAGAAACATTCCTCGCTCTGGAGAGTCCTGGTCAGGAGAAAGATGTGGCTATGACAAAGAGAATGGACGCAAACAGAAAAGTGCCAGCCCCACAGGCTTGCTCCCGACCTCAAGGCACCAGGTGAAAGAAGGGTGTGGGGCTGTTCCTCTGGAAAGGAAGGCTGAGTGGGTGAGGGCAATAGACCCAGCAGGCTGAGTCCACCTCCCTCCATCTGGGCCCAAGGGCAGGCACTGGGCAGCCAGTCAGAGGACCCCAAGGGGTCTGAACACGGGATCTGGCACAGCCTCCGCATCCCTGGGCCTCAGTTTCCACAACTGTAAAATGAGGGGCAGCAGGAGGTCGTCACTGGGGAGATCATGTGAGGGCCAGTCCTCCTTCCAGGCACATTTTTGTTCCCCACCCCCACCCAGCACAAGCACAGCTGTCTTGGATTAGCCAGCTCAGCTCCCCGCACCCAGGAGGCAGAGAATTAAGTGAACTTGTCAGGCAAATGAGGAAACCTGAGCTGATACCTCTCATCCCACATTCCTGCCCCAAAGGAACTCTGCAAGCAAACACTGGCTCCTGCCCTGCAGCCAGGGCCCCAGGACCCTCTGCCCCTGCTCACCCTGGCTCAGGACTTGACAAGGTCCCTCTGGCTCCAGGGGAAGCGGGGCTGGAACGTGGCTTCCCGCCAAGTCCACGGAGGGCTCAGGCAGGGGTTTTTGGCTAGAGCCCTGGGAGGGGGTCGGGGTTGCTTGCAGCCTCCTCCAAACACCAGCATACCCTGCTGATCCCACCTCATGGGGAGTGGGGCTCCTGGAACCTCAGCCTCCAAGGGGTGGAGAAGACACATCACCCATCCCCTCACCCTATGAGGACTGAGCCTCCCATGTCCCCACCAGCAGTCCAGCTCTGGGCTAACTCCTATGGGTCAGCTCGGTGCTGTAGGGCCATAATCCCCGTCCTACTGCTGGCCCAGAATCTGAGTGCACCACGACGTCCCCTCCCTGCACACCTCCCCACACAGCCTGGGTGCCACGTCCCCCGACACACACACACCCTGCGCAGGCAGAGCCCTCAGGCCGGAGCTGGAACATTCAACTCATGCCTGTGCTGCTTCTTCTTCTGGGGCTCCTGAGTGCCTGCTCCCCAGGTTCCCCTCCCCAGCTCGCTGTGAGGGAACCCCTCCACAGGAGCCATGGGAGGGGTGCTCCTAGGCATTGTATGGGTGAAGATCAGACGCCTGTTCCCTGGAAACTCAGGGAGCCCAGGGCAGGCTCAGCAGGGAAAGCCTGGCCCCAGGGCAGGCTGGTCCCCAGGCCGCCCTAACCACAGTGTTTGTGTGGGATCCTTGAGGCCCTTGCTGGCCCAGGCACCACCAGTACCATCTGGAGGAAGGAGGCCACTGCCCACTTCTGCCCCAGACTGTGGAGACCAGCTGCCATGAAGCCACAACTCTAGGGTCTTGCTCCTGGAGGTTGCTCCTGGCACTGCTGGCCTCTCTGAGGGGCCCCATAGGGAAAAGGGCCTGGGGTAGGTGAACAGGGGACAGGGGTGCTGAGCTCTAGTCTTAGTCATCTAGTGCTGCTGTAACAGAAATACTACAAGTGGGTGGTTTTAACAAAGAAAAGTTTATTCTCTCACAGTTTAGTAGGCTAGAAGTCCAAATTCAGGGTGCCAGCTCCAGGAGAAGGCTTTCTCTCTGTCAGCCTTTTATCTCTTGTAAGATAAGATAAGAGGTGGTGCAGGCCACAACACAGGGAAACTCCCTTTACATTTGATCAGGGACGAGACCTTAGTAAGGGTGCTACATCCCATCCTAATCCCCTTTAACATAAAATTATAACCACAAAATGGAGGACAACCACACAATACTGGGAATCATGGCTCAGCCAAATTGACAAACACATTTCTGGGGGGACATAATTCAATCCATGACAGCTCCTGAAGAGCAGGTGTAGCCCCACACTGGGGGTCCACTTTCCTAGGGCCCCTTTACCCTAGGTCTCCAGGGCCCCCAATTCCTGTAGGACCTGCCCATCAGGAGTGTCCAGCCAGTGCCTCTCCGAGGGACTTGGGCACACCCTCCAGAGCTCAGGGTACCACAGGCCCTGGTGGAGGGCCAGTGCTTGGGGGAGGCAGGCACAGATGTCAAACCATACACATTGTCCTCACTGATCCCCTGCAACACCCACTCAGGGCCACCACCTACCCAGATGCCCCCCGAGGCCCTCCAGGTAGATGGCTGCTCGTCTAGCCCCATGTTGGGGGTGAGGGCCCCATGCAACCCCGTGGGTGGTGGACGGCTGGGTCTGGGTGTCCCTGGGCTGCCCCTTTGAGTCATACCAGGTCTCTTTGCCCCATCCCATTGCAGGGACCTGGAAGGTTTTGGGCCGCTTGGGCCCTGCAGCCCTCCTCCTCTGCAGTGAATGAGCACATACCCTAGCCATGGAGGTCTGCGTGGGCCTTGCAGTTTTTACAAGAGGAAACAGCATCTCAGCATCTGGAATCCCACTTACGGTGCCTCCTCAGTCCCCAGTCAACAGTGCCAGGAGCATGTGGTTGGCATGGTCTTGGGGCTGGGGGGTGGGGAGGAATGGGGCAGGGCAGAGGATAGACGTGGGGACAATGCCAGGGTCCCCTGAAATGGTCAAGAGAGGGAGAAAGGAGAAACTGCCAGGTTGTGGGGGGGCACAGTATGGGGTCCAGACCCACTGGGTGCAATGCTGGGTGCATTATGGGCTCCCAACCCTCCTCCCCATGCCTGCTTGAGTTGCTCCCCATGGCTCCCCCTCTGCACACAGCAGTAAGCTGTTCTTGACCACCCCTCCACCGCTTGGGCCCCAAACTTCCTCCTGCCCGGCCTGCTGCCTCTGCCCAGGCCCCTGCGGTCTGGAGACACCAAGCCCCCCTGCACACTCACTGTCCCTGCCTGGCCTTGTGGTGTCCCCTTCCTGCTCCATCACCTGCTCATGGGGCATCTCCTGGGCACAGGCCCTGGGCTAAGGATGAGCCGGGAGCAGAGGGGCTGGCTCTGGGCCTGGCTAGTGTCTGAGGAGGTGAACCAGGCTCAGACCGTCTCCTTCTCTGTGTTGTAGCACCTGCAGGGTGATGTGCAGGACCCACAGCCCCAGGCCAACACTGCATAGCTGTTTGCAGCGAAGGTGAGCAAGGCTGGAAGGCCAGCGTGAAGCCACAGGTCTGAAAATGTGAGGAATCCAGGCCAGTCTGGGCTGAGGGTGTTGGGCAGATATGTCCCTGTGGCAGTTCCCTTAATCTGCCCTTTCCTTCAGCTCTGGTTCTTCTGGTTGGGCTGCTGGTCAGTCCTCCTCTGGCCACAGTGGTGGGAGTGTGCTCCGAGCCAGCTGTAGTAGTCAGCTTCATGAAGGCCTGGTGGTTTCGCCTCCTGGCACTCGTAGCAGAAGGGGCTGTGTGCAGCTTCCAGGACAGTCCTAGAAGGCACTGCAGCTTCCGCTGTCTCCTGGATCACTGGCTCCCGGGGAAGGCAGGTGCCATGTTGGGAGGGCACTCAAGCAGCCCTGTGGAGCCTTCTGCCTGGCCAGCACCACTGGCTGGCTGTGTGATGTGCTGTCTTGGAATCTGTTGCGTGCCTTCAGATGAGAGCAGCCCCAGACAGCATGTGAAGTCTCAGGAGAGACCACAGCCAGAACACCCTGACAAGCCACACCCGGACCCCTGACACACAGAAAATGTGAGAGATGATTAATTGCTCTTGCTTAAGATGCACGTTTTAGGGCTCTCCCTGGGGGTCAGATGGGCCCTGGCCGAGGGTGAGGTGGGCCTAGTGGGCCTGAGGCCATGCCACTCCTGCAGCTGCCCTGATCATGTGGAGGCTCTGCCTGTAGTGGGAGAGAGTGAAGACCACAGGGAGAGCAGCAGTGGGGGCCCTACCGTTACAGGAGCCACAGAGCCTCCTTTGAGGCAGGAGCAGTTTAGGGCCCTGGCTGAAACAGCCCCTGAGTTGCTGTTGGGCCCAAGCAAGTCATGCTTTTGTCAGGTGTCTGCTCAGTTTCCCCATTCTGCCCTCCAGCAGACACTCCCATGGCATACACCACATGGGAAATCCTTTTTAAGCGGTCACACGTCACATAAGCCAGGGGCCGTGTTATTGGGCTTCTGGGACCAGGTCATCTATGAGGTCTAGCTGCCTGTGGGCTTGAAGCCCTGTGGGCCGGTGCACAGTGTAGGGCTGGGGGTGGGCCAGGAGCGCTCCTTCTGTGCACAGCCTCCTGCCTCCCAGGACTTGGAGCCTTGAAAGGGGCTCAGGAATGTGTGGAGAGAGGGCAATGGGGGCCACGTCCACACACTGGGTCCCCAACTCCCACAGCTGGAGATTTCTCCCCATGATTTTATTTAATGTTTACAACAACCCTGGCAGGTGGGTGTTAGCCCAGTTGCTAAGATGAGAAAGCAGTCTTGGAGCTTTGTGAGGTAGAGCCAGGATTCGATGGCCCTCAGCCTTCTGTTCTCTGCAGCCCTAGTTTTGTGGGAGCCAGACTCTTTGAAGCCCAGTGCCCTGGCTGAAGCCACAGAGCTGGGGCATATCACATCTAGAGACAGCGACCTGGAGGCATGCCTTCTATGTGCAAAGCACGGTGCTGGGCCTGGCTCTCCCCAGCTCCAAATCCTATGCTCTTGCAAGACCACTCAAGGGATGGGAGAGCACAACCCTGGAGTGTGAGCCCTCAGGGAGGCCAGTGGGGCCTGAGGAAGCAGGAGGAGTTCCCCAGACCCAGATGCCACCCAACCTCTCCAGGGGCCCCTCCACCACTTATCAGGGAGTCCTGCCCAGTGGAACCTCCTGGGAGTGAGAGCACCCTGCCTGTAGGCCTAGATTCCTCAGTGAACATGGGTTTCTGTGGGAGGGCCCATCTGTACCAACAGCACACAGACGTGGACCTGGGGAGACCCTGAGGCCTCAGTCATGGGGCCGGGGGCATGGAGAACATCTACATGGGTTTCCAGACAAATGCCAGGCTGCTGCTTTGTGTCTAGCTAAGGCCCTGGAGGGGTCTCCTCCCTGCCCTGGGCCCCAGGAGCTGGTACCACCACCTGCCCACATAAACTCAGTGGCAGTCCTCCCTCAGCCCCTGCTGGCCACCAAGCAGAGGACTGTGGCATTGAGTGTCCTTCCCGAGAGCTGTCCATGCAGGCAGTATCCTGTGGCCTTCATTGGGCCATCCAGCAGAAGGCTGACTCCACACTCTTTGGCCCCTTCATGTCACCCAGGCCCTGGGCCACACCCTCCAGATCCTCCTGCATTCTCCAGCCTCTCTGTGTTCTGACCCCAACCACAGAGCCCTAGGCTGGGGGGTGCTGCCCTAACTGGTGGCCACTCCCTGGGCCAGACTGACCATGTGTGCTGGGTGTGTGGAGCAAGGAGCACCTCTTCTTTTGGGACAAGTTCTTAGGAGCCAAGTCAAAAAAGGAAGACTGAAGAATTGACACATTTGAATTGCAGTATTGGTGAAGAATACTGAATCTACCATGAACTGCCAGAGAAATGAACAAATCTGTCTTGGAGGAAGTACAGCCAGAATGCTGTAGAAGCAAGGATGTGAGACTTTGTCTCACTTACTTTGGACATGTTATCAGGAGGGACCAATCCCTGGAGAAGAACATCATGGTTGGTAAAGTAAAAGGTCAGCAAAAGAGAGAACAATAGGGTGGGGAAGCCAGCACAACTTGTACAAGGCAAGGTCATGGAACCTCTATAGACACATCCAAACTCCCTGAGGGACTAAATTGCTGGGCTGAGGGCTGTGGGGACCATGTTCTTGGGGAACACCTAGCTCAATTAGCATAACATAGTTTATCAAGAAAATGTTCTATATTCTACTTTGGTGAGTAGCATCTGGGGTCTTAAAAGCCTGTGAGCAGCCATTTAGGATGCTCCACTGGTCTCATCCCTTTGGGAGCAAGGAAGAATGAAGAAAACTAAAGGTACGAGATTAGTCCAAAGGACAAATGGACCACATCTACCATGGCCTCCACCAGGCTGAGTCCAGTAGAACTAGATGGTGCCCAGCTACCACCGTTGGCTGCTCTCTGAGGGATCCCGGACACAGCTGAAGAAAAATGTAGAACAAAATTCTAATTCAAAAAGAAAGACCACACTTGCTGGCCTGACAGAGACTGGAGAAACACTGAGAGTATAGCCCCAGGACAACACCTTCAGCTCAGTAATGCAGTCACTCCTAAGGTTTACCTTTCAGCCAAAGAGTAGACAGGTCCGTAAAACAAAACGAGATTAAAGGGGCACACCAGCCCTGGGGTAAGGACTGGAAGGCAGGAGGGAACAGAATGCTGGTAATAGGGAACCCAAGGTCGAGAAGGGAAAGGGTTGACCTGTCGTGGGGTGGTTAACCAACGTCTTAATACAGTATGTATACCTTTTAATGAGAAACTAGTTTGTTCTGTAAACCTTCATCTAAAGTACAATAAATAAATAAACATAAAAAAAGAAGAGAGAACAAGAGGGGCCGAGATAGCCACGTCCTTCCTTTTCTGGGGTGAGAGAAGAGATGGATTGACACTGTGGCTGCAAAAATGGCCTCAAACATACCAACGATTGTGAAGATGGCACAGGACTGGGCAACGTTTCGTTCTGTTATACTCGAGGTTGCTGAGTTGGAGCCAACTTGGTGCCAACCAACAACAATGGTCTTTTCTAAAGAGAGGGGTTCACATGTTCACTGGCATCAGGGTCATCAGACTGCAAATACAGATTCCTGGGCTCCCAGGGTTATGGCTCCAGTCTGCTGTGGAGCCCAGAAATTTGTATTTGTAACTTGCAGTCTAATGAAGCAAGGATGGGTCAGAGCTCCACAGATTCTGCAAGAGTGCCACAAGGCAACGTGCGGCCCCAGGGGCTGGAGGGTGTCACTCTGGCCTAGGGAGGACCACCCCCACCTTGACCCTGCTACAACTCCACCTCCCGAAGCCCCCTCACTCTGTGAGCTGGCAACCACTGCTCTAAGTGTGGATACTGCCGCTGAGGCACCTGCCTCCGATGGACTTTTAGTGAAGGGGATGAGTGTAGGGAGGGGGTCGGGACAATAAAGACATAGTCACTGGCCTGGAGGTATAGGGTCAGGGACCTGCTGTTGAAACCCAGGCTGGAGGCCAGATCAGGAACATCTGGATCCTAGGCAGGGCAGATCTCTGCTGGGAGACCGTTGCATGAAATGACATACATGACAAGGCACCCACATTGCCCTTTTTTTTTAATTTAATTTTTTTTTAACACCGCACTTTTAATGCACTTTTTTTTGCTATGAAAATATTTTTGAAAGGAGTCGTATAAATTTGCTTTTGAAATAAGTAATTTAAATTCACCAACGTTCTTTTTTGTATTCACAGACCCACACATGCATCTGGGGGCTCCCAGGCATCCTGGCAGGTCCTCAAAAAGGCTGGAAGGCCCAGTACTGGGGGCTGGGCCTGGGAAGTACAGCCGTGGGGCAGATGTGTCCCTGACCTCCCAGAGCTTTGCACATGCTGGGAAGCACATGCGCACATAGGGACACACCACTACACAAGCGTGCACACAGACACACAGGGACACACACAGGGACACTGCCATGCACACACATAGATGCGCACAAACACACATGTACATGTGCACACAGACACATGGATACCTGTGCATACAGGGACACACCCATATGTACAGACACACACCAATACATATGCACACATGGACATACTCATGCACACACTTAAGCACACACCAACACACATGCACACATGCAGACATACAGGGACATATGTGCACATGGGACACACCCATACACATCCATGTGTGCACATGCACACATGTGCACACTGGGACATACCCAATCACACACTTAACACACACAGGGACACACCCATGTATACACACAGATGCATGCACACACAGACTCACACAGATTCCCAGAGGTCACCTCCTCCGTGCTGAGCTGGTGTCAGGTAGGCGAAAAGCACAAGGCCCTGCCCTCAGGAGACTCACCCTCTGGACATAGACAAGCTCACCCAGAAAAGGCAGGACGTGGAGACCACGGCCCCTCCTGCCATTTCTGTTTCAGTTTCCTACTTTGAGAACTTGCCATTCAGAGACTTTTAGAAATGTTCAAGGGGCAATATAGAGTCAGAGGCATCAGGACTGGAGGCCCTCAAGAGAGATGCAGGAAGGCTTCCTGGAGAAATAGTCCTGGGGCTGAGCTTTGAGAAGGAACCACTGCACTGAGCAAGGTCCGGGCCAAGCGTGGATGGCAGGAGAGGGCAGGGGGCAGGGGCAAGGGGCCAGAAGCAGCCGGTAGAGGGAGGCAGGGCCCTGATGGGTTTAGGGACGTTGGGGTGGGAGTTCAGGCAAGGGTGGAGGAGAACCGGGTGGGGACTGGGTGGCCAAGCTGGGGCTACAAGAGCCCCCTGGGCAGAGAAGCAAGTCACTGGGGAGTGCTCTGGGAGCCCCTCCCAACTCCAAGTGAGTTGTTACCTCAGTGAGCCTCAGGAACCTGCCTGCATATCAAGCCAGCCTCTCATTCACTTATTCATTCGCTCATTCAATACAGAAAACCGACCTCTGCCCAGAGAGAACAGAGTCCAAACGGGGGCGGGGGTCAGGCACCCCTGCAGGGACAGTGTGTGCCAGGAAGGAGCCTGAGGACCCCAGCATGGGCCTCTGCAAATGACATCAGCTTTGTGGTACCAGAGCTTAGCCTGAGGAGGGTGGAAGGTTAAAGGGGATGACATGGGTTGGGGTGTGCCAAGTGCCCAGGGGGCTCCAGGAATTCTAGCCATGGCTGTTATCTAAGCACAAAATAAACTCCAAGGGACCCCTGCCCCAGATGGAACAACAAGTGCTCAGTCACCTTGGAGGCCCTCATGGGGGATGCAGGGCCAGGCTGCAGGACATGCTGGGACCACCGGGTCAGCCTATGTGTGTGGGGGTGTGGGGAGCACTCTTTGTGCTATGTCAGTCTCTCGCTCCCACTCATGGTCTGCCCTGATGACCTCAGTGATACCAGCCCTGCTCCTCAGAGAGGATGGGAAGGCTGTGCCCCTTCCCTGTTCCTTACAAGCCGAGCCTGGCTGCAGTTATGCCATTTTACGAATCATGTTTCAGGGTCTGTCACTCGGGCTCTCTCAGGTCCCTCAGCCTGTCTCTGTCTGTCCTTCCCACACCCACTGGGGCCCACTGTGCCCTCCCACATCACAGCCCACCTGGCACTAACCCTCCTAACATCCCTGTGCCATCGGCTTTGCACAGAGGGTGCAGTTAAGCACCCCACTACTAGACGAAAGGTTGTTGGTTCAAACCCACCCAGAGGCCCCTTGGGAGACAGGCCTGCCGATCTGGTTCCAGATGTCTCATCCTTGAAAACCGTACGGAGTAGTTCTACTCTGCACATACTGGGTGCTGTGAGTGAAAACTGACTCGATGGCAACGAACAATAACAACTCACACCTGTTGCAGTATGGCCCTGGGGCTCTGGGCACATCTGAGGACACACGAAGGCCCTCAGAGGCTGGCAGAGACCAGCTTGGTGACACCTTGACCTATGTTTCTGTCTTCCCAGTTTTGCTCTTCCAGCCACCACTCCTGTACCCGACACCTCCCCTGTGAGCCTTGCTCTTGGCAAAGACAGCATAGGCAAGGCTGAGGAAACCCCAGCCCACACTGAGTCCGGCCTCTGCCTGGGGAAGTCTGGGGGTCACACTCCTCTCCTACGAAGGAGGCAGCTGGGGGAGCCCTCAGAGCTGTGGGCTCTGAGCACAGCCCTGAAGCCCGCAGCATGAGGATGTCGCTCCCTGAAGCCTGTTCTTTTTGTATGTGGTGCCAGTGCCATAAAAGCAAGCCCAGAAGGGGGTGTGAGCATGCTTATCTCTTCATTTTAAGGATGAAGTCGTTTTAAGCACTTTGCGCTAATTAAAACCATGTCTTTCTCGCACCAGCCCCAGAAGAGCCCCATTTGCACGCGAGAATCTGAGGATGGAGTTTAGACATGAGTCTCAGGCCCACGGCTGGACGGGGTGGACCAGGGCTGGCCTCTCTCTCACCGCACAGAATGACCCTCCTGCACCGCTCAGCAGGCTTCACAGTGCAACCACCTGGCCCCACAGTGTCCTCCCCACCTGGAGCCCTGAATGGGAATAGGGAGCCTTATGAGGGCTCCGTGGTGGGGGAGGCCAGCCCCTCCCTGCACGGCCACCATCCAGTGCTAGAGCCCCAGAGAAGGCTGGTCAGGTGCGGGTCCCTATGCTCACAGTGCCTCGATGGGTGGCTTACAGCCTCCACTAGGAGGGGATGGCACCATCTCTGCCAGGAGTGAAGAGCAGAGGTCGTTGGAACTTGGGGGACAGCTGAACCCCCCCCAAGGCAGCAGCCTGGCAGTTCTACAGCTGGTCCTGGAGACACCCAGGCTGCGGTGGCCATCCTGAGAGCGCACATTCGTTCATGGCTGGTCCTGGAGACACCCAGGTCGCAGTGGCCATCCTGAGAGCACACATTCGTTCACTGAAACACCACCACAGATAACGCAGCCCCAAATGAAGACTCTGAGGAACAGAAAGGCTAAGGGGCTGACCCAAAGCCTCACTGCACAGCCCCCGTCCCCCTCTTCGTGCGAGCTCTGGGAGCACCCAGAGCAGCATTGGGAGAGGGGTAGTGCCCCCGCCCTGAAGCCCACGTTACCTTCTCAAGTGAAGAGTCAGGAAAAGCAGGAAGAGGACTATGGCCATTAGCCCCAGCACCCAGAAATGAGCGGCTGCTCCAGAGTGGACAAGACCTGCAGGAGGTGGGCACTGGCCCTGGAGGCCCCTGGTAGATGTGGACCATCTGGTCTTGAGCCTGCAAAGCAACCCACCTCTTAGCCCCTTTCAAACTCAGAGGCTGTGGCCATGTGTCGTTTGGCTAAAGTCAGGTCATTCTTCACTTATTTTGTGGACACACTCCTCTCAGGAGCGCAGGGACACAACAGGGGGAATGACTGCCCCACTCCAACTAGCACGTGAGGGTGGCCACGACTCCCAGGCAGACAGCACCGCTGCTCTCCGGGACACTTCCAAGTGCAGACTCAGCCAACCCAGACCTTTACTCTGGACTCTGCATGGTGACCAGGTCCCACAGCCCCTTCCACGCCACACCTGGAGGAATGATGCCTGAGGAACGAGAGGATCCAGAAAATCCACTTCCAACAATATGGACGTAGGTGGCACGATAAGAGAGGCCCAGGTGAGCTGGAGGCTCCAACCTCAGACAGCAGCACACATGCCTCGTTAGCGAGCATTTTCAAAAGGGCTCATCCAGACCTTGTGAGGCTGTGGTGAAACTGGGCACCTTCCACCCACCCCTGCCGGCGGTGCAAAGGGTGCAGCGCTTCCAGAAAACATTAATTAATTTAGTGATTAAAGGGCCATAATGTGATCTGATCCTTTCCCTTAGGCCATGTTAAGGAAAGGACCCAAAAGGACACAAAGTCTTACACACACGTAAGCTAAGGACCGTGTTTTCAATCACAAGCCTGAAAACTGGTCGTGACTTAGATGCCCGATAGTGGTGACTCGGTTCAGCAAACGTGATGCATTCGCTCAGTGCAACAGCGCACGCCTGTTAAGGTGTAACTGCACAAGGGTGGCGGCCACAGCGGGAGAGGTTACTGACGCCACGTGGGAAGGGTGCTGCGTCCCCCGGGACACTGTCACACACCTCCACGCCTGTTAAGGTATAACTACACGAGGGTGGCAGCCACAGCGGGAGAGGTTACTGACGCCACGTGGGAAGGGTGCTGCGTCCCCCGGGACACTGTCACACACCTCCACGCCTGTTAAGGTATAACTACACGAGGGTGGCAGCCACAGCGGGAGAGGTTACTGACGCCACGTGGGAAAGGGTGCTGCGTCCCCCGGGACCCTGTCACACACCTCCACGCCTGTTAAGGTATAACTGCACGAGGGTGGCAGCCACAGCGGGAGAGGTTACTGACGCCACGTGGGAAAGGGTGCTGCGTCCCCCCGGGACACTGTCACACACCTCCACACCTGTTAAGGTGTAACTACACGAGGGTGGCAGCCACAGCGGGAGAGGTTACTGACGCCACGTGGGAAGGGTGCTGCGTCCCCCCGGGACCCTGTCACACACCTCCAGAGCTCGAGCCCAGGAGGGACTGTGGAAAAGTATAAAGACCGAATCTGTAAGGGTGCTGGTATCTAAGTGGCTTAAATTTTTCATTATTAGAATTATATTATTTGGGCAACAAATAATTCAAACACACAGACACAAAAGATGGGAAACTTGGGAAATTACTGGGACAAAGTCGATGCTCACATCTGGGTGATAATGACTGAAGATGCTCCCCCAGAGGCCACCAGGCTCAGACAGGTTTCCAGGCAGTTTCCAGCCACCCTTTGAGGTGTGATCCTGTGCTGTTCCAATGCTGCAGTCACAGAGTAGTGAGGCTGGACGGGACTGCGGGTCCAGAGCTGTGGCCAGGTCTTCTCTGCCAATAGCCCAAGGACTTCCACCTGCTGATACTGACGTGCAACTCTGGAAGTTCAGCTGTCTTCTTGTCTCATCATTGGCCTCCCTGATCCCTGAGGCCATGCCAGCTCTCCCTGACTGGTACCCGTCCCTAGTTGATGAGAGGTTCTCTCTCTCCTGATGGAGTTCCAAAGCCTCAGCAACCTGCCTCTCAGGCCCAGAACCTTGGCCTCACTGAGCACAGTGCAGGGCCAGGCCCCAGATGGACTTGGGGAAGACCCCCTCGCTGGCTGGAACCTGCATCTGGAGACCCCTTGCCCTTCCTGGCCTCCTTCTTCCCTGAAGCCCAGGTCCCAGTTCCTGCTTCGAGAGCCCCAAAGATATGCTCACTTTCTGGAGCCTGTGAATCCAGTCTGACCCCCTGGCCCCTCCCTGTCATCCTTAGCCACGGGCCACCCAGAGCTTTAGAAGGTCCTCAGAACAATGTCTACCCCAAATAGCCACCAACAGGAAGAGGCAACCCAAGGGTCCCCGGGAATTTAGGGAAGCATCCTTTGGCCAGGTCGCTTCCTGTGGGCAGTTTGTGTCTCGCTCATCAGGACACAGAATTGTTCTTATGCCAGCTTCCTGTGATGCGTCCCCAACCCCCATTCCATTGCCTGCACCCCAAAGGCTTGGCTAGGAGACCCATGGCCTCCCCTCATGCCAAATAAGACCACCCTCACCCGAAAGAACCTGGATGTGAGTGTGTGCAGTGCACCCAGTCACTGTGGGCCTCTGAAAGGGACTGTCATCACTCCGTGCCATCTTTTAGGCTGCGGACCTCACCATGTGGCCTGGTGGGTATGTGTGTGTGTGTCAGGGAGGGGGGTGAGTGTGTGAACATGTAAGAATATGTGTATGTGTGAGTGTGAGGATGTGTGTATGTGTGTTTGTGAGTGCCTGAGAATGTGTGTATATGAGTATGTGAATGTGTGAGGATGTGTGTGACTGTGAGAATGTGTATATGTGTGGGTGAGAGTGTGAATGTGTGAGAATGTCAGGGTGTGAATGTGTGAGCGTGATAATGGTGTGAATGTGTATACGTGTGAGAGAATGTGTGTGTGCGTATGAAAATGTGTATTCATGTATGAGTGTGAATGTGTACATATGAGTGTGAGAATGTGCGTATATTAGCGTGTGTGGATGTGTGTGAGCATGTATGTGTGTGAATTGTGAGAATATGTGTGTGTCAGAGCAAGAATGTGTGTGTGTGTGTATGAATCCCCTTGAAGGCCACAACTGTGTATAATTTCCCTCAGTGAAGAACCTCTTAACGTATCTAAGGGTGCTTGAGAAGACAGAACACAAGGCCAGAGTTCAAAATCTGTGTTTCAGTCCTTGGGTCTATGCCTGGTTTCTTCGAGCATCATTTTTACAGGAAAGTGGCTGTGGAGCCAAGGTCCAGTGCATGTGAGAGCTGAGGGGGCACATGGAGCTCTTTCCAGCTGAGGATGACATGCTATAATGCAGTGAAGTGAGTTGTCTAAATTCACGAGGAATAAGAATCAGGGTCAGCACAAAGCTGGTTCCTATGAGGTAGAAGTCAGAGGCCTCTGCTTTCCAATTTCTTCACCATTTCTGACACCAGTCATCCTCCCATGGCACTCCTTTCTTCTCTGCTGGGTTCTATAATTTATTGCAATGGCCACACGGAACTCACAGATCATACTCACAGTTATGTGGTTTATTAGGGAAGCTACGACTTGGGACCAGGAGCAGGAGCAGGAAGCACACAGACGAGGTCTGGAAGGCTCCCCCAAGGTGGAGTCCACATCCTCCTTTCTTCAGTGCCGGACAGATTCCAACCAGGACAGCTTTCTCGGCTGCTCTCTGCCTTTAGGTTTCTCTGCCATCAGGCCTCTTTGCTGCTAGCTGGCCCAGGTAATGGCCCGTGTTAGCAGTCTGCTCAGTTCCCTTGTCTCCTCTCTGCCATCAGGCCTCTCTGCCGTCAAATGTCTCTGCCACCAGCCTCTCTACTTATAACTGGCCCAGGTCGTAGCCAGTGGAGCAGCCCTCTCAGCTCTCTCAGATGCTGTCTGCTGAGGCCATCGGGCCTCTTGGCTACTAACTAGCCCAGCTCACAGCCAGGGTAGCAGCTTCAGGACTGCTCAGTTCCCACATGGCTCTGCTTCCCTGCCAGCCCAGCTTTCAGCCAGCATCTCTCTCAGCTGCAGCTTTTTCAGCTAACCAGCCCAGCTCTTAGGCAGCAGCTTTCTCAGCTGCAGCCTTTTTTTTTTTTTTTTGCCAGGCCGGGTAGGGGCTTTTATGTCCCAAAGGACATGCCTCTCTCCCAGTTCCTGTCAACCAGGAGACCTGTTAAAACTGTGTCGTTTCAGCGGTTTATATATCCCAGTCCTCATCAGTTACAAGGCGGAGACTCCCTCACCAGATCAGAGTTCAACCAATCCTCAATTACCCATGAGATATCAGTCAACTCAGATCTTGTACAAAAGTAACATTTTCTACCTACAGAGACCAGCTTCTTCCCTGGGCAAAAGTAAAAATCCTCTAGGGTAGAAAGCATCCTCGGAGGTCCTTCAAGTTTCTTCTCCAAAGAACTGGGGGCAAAGATAACAATTCCTTGGGGGTTAGGGGAAAAATCTCCCAAGCTGTTTTTCCAAAGACGAAGGCAAAAGGTCACATAAAGGAACTCATTGCACCATGTGTGCTGAAAAGAAACCTCTATTAAACACAAGAGAGCAGGCATGAGTGAGTGTGTGCACACACACGTGACCGTGTGTGAGCGTGAGTGTGTGCCTGAGGGAGTGAGTGAACATGGATGTGACTGTGTGTCTGTGAGTGTAGGGGTTAGTGAGGGTGTGTGTATGAGTGTGTATCTGTGACTGTGTGCAAATGTCTGTGAGTGAACATAGATGGGAGTGTTTGTGTGTGTATGGGTGTGCATTTGTGAGTGTGTATAAATGTGAGTGAACATGAATCTGACTGTGTGCCTATGAGTGAGGGTGTGTGTGTATATCTGTGAGTGTGCATCTGAGGGTGTGGGAGTGAACGCGGATGTGATTGCGCGTGTGAGTGTGAGTGTGTGAGTGAATGACGGTGCATGGGTGTGGGAGTGTTTGAGTGAACATGGATGTGACCATGTGTCTTTGTGAGACTGTGAATGAATAAGGGTGTTTGTGTGTGTGTCTGACTGAGTGTGTATGGCTCCACATCCCCACGGCCCAGGCCCTCCCAAGACCAGAGCTGTGCTGCCAGTGTCCCTGGCAGAAATGGCCTGGTGATGCTAAAGCTGACTCTTGAGGGGCAGGCAGGTGTCTTCCAGGCATGTGGCAGGTGGGAGGAGGGGGAAACTGGGATGTGTGGAGGAGGGATGGTGGTGGCTTGGGTACAATGCCATTCCAGGCAACGGCAGTATCAGCAAGAACAGAGGAGCAGGCACAGCAACGCACTTTCGGGGACTGGAGTCCATGGCAGGGCTAAGGCAAAGGGGAAAGGGGCACCTGGTGAACGAGAAAGCCAGAGCTGCACTAGAGCCAGCTGAAGAGACGGTGACTTTGTTCCAAGGACCTTGGACCTTATCTAACCATCAAGGTCATGCTGTCACTCATCACCCTCTGTGTACAATCTTAATTATTAATTTGCTATCTCCTTTAATCTTGTTGGAATCTCTCATTCTCTTTTATTTTTATATTTTAATTAAAATATATTTTTAATTCAGTATAACAGCACTGCCCAATAGAAATACAAGGCAAGCAGCAGATGTAATTTTTTTTTTTTTAGGTGAAATTTACGTAACATACAATGAACCATTTTAAAACGTACACTTCAGTGGCATTTTGGATATTCACCATTTTGTGAAACCATCACCTCTTTCTAGTTGCAATTTTTTTTCATCATTCCAGAAAAACCCCCCATGCCCATTAAGTAATCACTCCCAACTCCCCTCCCCATCACCTGGTGTCTTAGGCTGGGTTCTCCAGAGAAGCAAAACCAGTAAAGTGTATAAATACCTGTATAGAGAGGTTTATATAAAGGAAATGCCTCACACAACTATAGAGGCTAGAACTTCCCAAGTCTGTGGGTCAGGATAGAGGCTTCTCCTGATTCACATAGCCGTAGGGGCTGGCGAACCCAAGAGCAGCAGGTCAGACAGCAGGGCTCTTGCTCACAGGTTTCGAGGATCCATGAATCCCAAGATCGGCAGGCAAGACCTCAGGTAAGCTGCTAGCTTAAGTCCCAAGAACCAGATGTGAGATGAACAAGAGTCAGCTGCAGAATCTGGTGTGAGAAAAAGCCCTCAAGCCTTGCCAGAAAGTCCACTTATATTTGATGCAGCCTACGCCTCCCCATGGAAATTCCTTTTCAACTGATTGGCTACTCACAGCAGATCCCATTATGAAGGTGATCACACTATATCAAGTCTCATCATGGAAGTGATCACAACATCATACAACTGCTAAACTACATCATGACTGCCAAGCCACTGAGAATCATGGCCCAGTCAAGTTGACACACAACCTTAACAATCATACCTGGTAACCACTAATTTGCTTTCTGTCTCTATGAATTTGCCTATTCTGAATACTTCATATAAGTTGAATAATACAATATGTGACCTTTTTTATCTGGCTTCTTTCATTTAGCATGATCTTTCAAGGCTCATCCATGTCATGTTTTTTTCCATTTTATGGCTGAGTAATATTCCATTGTAAGTATATACCATGATTTGTTTATATATTCATCTGTTGATGGACATTTGAATTGTTACCACTTTTTGGCTACTATGAATAAAGCTCTTATGAAGAGTTGTGTAAAACTGTGTGGAGATATGTTTTCATCTCCCTTGTGTATGCATCTACAGTGGAATTTCTGGGTCACATGTAATTCTGTGTTTACACTTTTGAGGAATGGACAAACTGTTTCCCAAAGTGGCTGGGCCATTTTACATTCCCACCAGCAATGGATGTATTTCCCTCACGTCATGTCTTACGCAAAGACAGGTGAGAAACAGGCCAGACTTCCAGAATGACTGAGTGAGGACCAAGGCAAATAATCTCCGCTAAAAAGCAACAATAAAATGACAAAGTTGTCGAAACAACCATTTAAAGACTCTAAAGATTGTCTGAGGGGCATACAACAAATTGAGAAGCATTTTTTATTTTTCAAGAAAATCTACCCAATGGATTAAACCCTACAAAAAAGAGGCAAAGATTATAAGACTGGATAAAAAAAGTAAGATCCAACTACATATTGTCTTCAAGAGGTACACTTTCAATTCCCTCTCTCCCTCCATGCCTCCTTCTTTCTGTTTCTCTCTTTCTCTTTCCTTTATTGTGTCCTTCCCTAACTCCCTCCTGGCACCCAACTCTCCTTTTCCCTTCCCCTATCTCTTTTTATCCCTCTCTCTTCCCTGCTCCCAAATATGCACACTTTCATTCTGCATTCAACTGTCTGGATGCCAATGGGGCTCCTTCTACCTACCAATTCTCCCAAGATCTGTTCAGGAACTGAGGCAGATCTGCCTGCATGTGAACAAGGGCTCACCTAGGTTTCAGCCTTGGAGGCTGTCTTAGTTTCTTAGTACTGCTGAGACAGAAACACCACAAGGGGTGCTTTTAAGTCAGAATGGGCTCAATGGCAATGGATTGGGTTTTTGTTGTTGTTGTTGTTTATTTGTTTGGGTTACGTGGTTTTAAAGAACAGAAATTAATTTTTCTCACACTTTAGCAGGCTAGAAATTCAAATTCAGGGTGCTGGCTCTAGAGGAAGGCTCTCTTTTTTCATTCCAGGGGAAAATCCTTTTCTCAGCTTCTCTAGCATTCTTCTTACTTCCCTTGGAGATCTCCATGTGGCATCTATCTTTCTCCCATTTTTGCTTGCTTCTTTCTGTGTCTAAGCTGCTCTTTTTATATCTCAAAAGCAAGTAGGTTTAAGACACACCTTACACTGATATGTCCTCATTAACGTAATGTTACATTATTCCCAAATGAGAGTATGTCCACAAGTAAAGGGGTTAGGATTCCAATGCATATTATGGGGAGACAAAATTCAATCTGTAACATTCCACTCTGCCCCTCCTCAGACTTATGTCCTTACTACATACAAAACACATTCACCCTATTACATCATACCCCAAAAAGCCTTATCGAGCATCAACTCTAAATCTAAAATCTCACCTTCTTAATCATCTGAATAAAGTATGAGTGAGACTCTGGGTGTATTCCATCCTGGGGCAAAATTCCTCTCCATCAGTAGACCTGTGAAACCTGTAAGTACAAGTTATCTGCTTCCAAAGTACAACGGTGTAACAAACATAGGGTAGACATTGCCATTACAAATGGGAGAAACTGGAGGGAAAGAAGGGTTCATGGGCACCAAGCAAGTCTAAAATCCATCAGAACAAATTACATTAGTTCTCAAGGTTTGAAAATAATCCTCTGTTCTCCAGGCCCATCTAGACAATGGCCCCCACTTTCCAGACTCTGGGTTCTGGGTGAAGGCCCCTCAACCCTGGATGTCAGCTCCACCGTCCAGGCAGACAAGGACAGTAACCTCACCTCCTCGGCTTTGCACAGCCCTATTCTCCTAGTCAACCTGACTGGTGACCCAGCCTCTTGGCCCTGGGCAGTTCCATTCTCCTGAGCCTAGAGCACAACAGCCTTGCCCCCGCAGCTTTGGGTGGGGACCCCGTCCTTTTGGCCCACATGAATTGCAGCCCTACACTCTGGAGCCAAGATGTTGGAGATCTGACCCTTTGAAATCAGGAGGTGGTTCTTCTACCCTTTGAAATGGAGGTGGGGGTTCTACCCTTTGCAACAGAGGCATCCCTGCCTGCCACGGTCCCTCCTCCGACAGTTGGGCTGATCTACAGATTGTTGTTCCCAGGACGTTGCCTTCCTTTTCTTGGAGAACAACAGATGTTTGCAACCAAGTAGCTCCACTGGCCCGTTTCCCATCTACAGAATTCAAGGAGGTAGATACCTTTCCTTCGTTTTGTACTGTCTCTGCCCCTTTCAGCCTAAGCGGAAGGTATTTCTGCTTAAGTGGTTGAACAGATCCATCAGTCACAGGCTTAATCTCTTTAACAAAAGATTGAGCAGCCACACCGTTGGTGAGTTTTTCTAGAACATATTTCCCTAGTTTGTACAACAGATTTTTCCAAATCTTTAAGTTTTGGTTTCTTTTTGCAAAGTTCATTTTTAATTCTATCTCTATCCTCTCACATTTTACTATAAGCAGCAAGGTTTAGAAATCTCCTCAGCCAAATATCCAAGTTCATCACCTAACGAGTTCTTTGCAAACGCATAAAAAGCATCAGCCTCTAATATCCAATTACATGCTCATCATTTCCTTTTAAAGCTTCACCAGAAGCACATTGAACGGCTGTGGGGACGGCACTCCCTGCTCGCTCTGCGGGAAGGACGGCACTCTCCGCTCGATCTGCGGGAAGGACGGCACTCTCCGCTCGCTCTGCGGGAAGGACGGCACTCTCCGCTCGCTCTGCGGGAAGGACGGCACTCTCTGCTCGCTCTGCGGGAAGGAAGGCACTCTACTCGCTCTGCGGGAAGGACGGCACTCCCTGCACTCCCTGCTCGCTCTGCGGGAAGGACGGCACTCCCTGCTCGCTCTGCGGGAAGGACGGCACTCCCTGCTCGCTCTGCGGGAAGGACGGCACTCCCTGCTCGCTCTGCGGGAAGGACGGCACTCCCTGCTCGCTCTGCGGGAAGGACGGCACTCCCTGCTCGCTCTGCGGGAAGGACGGCACTCCCTGCTCGCTCTGCGGGAAGGACGGCACTCCCTGCTCGCTCTGCGGGAAGGACGGCACTCCCTGCTCGCTCTGCGGGAAGGACGGCACTCCCTGCTCGCTCTGCGGGAAGGACGGCACTCCCTGCTCGCTCTGCGGGAAGGACGGCACTCTCTGCTCGCTCTGCGGGAAGGACGGCAACTCTCTGCTCGCTCTGCGGGAAGGAAGGCACTCTCTGCTCGCTCTGCGGGAAGGACGGCAACTCTCTGCTCACTCTGCGGGAAGGACGGCACAATCTGCTCGCTCTGCGGGAAGGACGGCACTCTCTGCTCGCTCTGCGGGAAGGACGGCACAATCTGCTCGCTCTGCGGGAAGGACGGCACTCTCTACTTGCTCTGCGGGAAGGACGGCACTCTCTGCTCGCTCTGCGGGAAGGACGGCACAATCTGCTCGCTCTGCGGGAAGGACGGCACTCTCCGCTCGCTCTGCGGGAAGGACGGCACAATCTGCTCGCTCTGCGGGAAGGACGGCACTCTCCGCTCGCTCTGCGGGAAGGACGGCACAATCTGCTCGCTCTGCGGGAAGGACGGCACTCTCCGCTCGCTCTGCGGGAAGGACGGCACAATCTGCTCGCTCTGCGGGAAGGACGGCAACTCTCTACTCGCTCTGCGGGAAGGACGGCAACTCTCTGCTCGCTCTGCGGGAAGGACGGCAACTCTCTGCTTGCTCTGCGGGAAGGACGGCAACTCTCTGCTCGCTCTGCGGGAAGGACGGCACTCTCTACTCGCTCTGCGGGAAGGACGGCAACTCTCTGCTCGCTCTGCGGGAAGGACGGCACTCTCTGCTCGCTCTGCTCTGCGGTAAGGACGGCACTCTGTACTCGCTGTGCGGGAAGGACGGCACTGTCTTCTCGCTCTGCGGAAAGATCTTCGCCTCAGTTTCTCCAGCGTTCTCAGCATTCCTTGGAGATCTCTACAGGGTACCTATCTTTCCCCCTTTTTTGCTTGCTTCTCTCTGTGTTCATCCACATAAAAATGGTATAGGTATTAGGTATTAGGATTCAAATACATATTTTGGAAGGATACAATTCAATGCATAACAGGGGTTGTCACGGGAAGAGTAGGAGACACAAACCCCAGACCTGGGGTACTGTATGCCCTTCAGGGTGGTTTCTTCTGGTTTCTTCTTCTCCCCAGAAAGCATGTGGCATCCCCTGGTCTCCCACACAGTCTCTGGCCTCATGCTCCTCCAGAAGTTTTCTTGCAGTGGGACCTCAGATAGTCCCCAAATTGTTTAGCCATTTAACAACACTTAGATTTTTGTTATAGAGGCTGTCCAGGCTCCATGGCACATGATTCAAACTGGACTGCAGCACTGCCATTTCTTAAGAGGAATTACTGCTTGCTTGAATGTACACTCCTCATAGTCTCAATTCTCAGCCATGAAACCCAAGGTAGCATGTCCCCTAGTGCCTTCTCCCATTGTGCAGCTCCAATTCTGTCATTCCTCTTCTTGCTGTCCAGGTAAGTGGAGGCACAACTCAGCCAGATGACCTTATGGGTTTTACCCCACCCCCTCTAGCCAACATGCCCAGTGCAACCCAGACCAGAATGGACGAAGCAATGCCTTGCAACAATCACGCAAAAAATTCATTGCAATTCCTATTCCACAAGCTGTGAAATAGCAAAGTGCACAACGAAAGCACGGTTATCTCTGAATACCTAGGGAAAGGCCAGGGAAGTTTTGCAGAAATCCCTTCTTTCTCTATTCCTCTGGTGCTCTGAAACCCACCCTATGTTACAGCATCCCCTCCCCACTATTCTCAAACACACTACATACTTTCCTACCTCTGTACCTTTGGGGATACTGTTCCCTAGACCTGGAACTCTACTGCCTCATCCCACCTACTTGGTGAGTTCACCCGTCTTTTGAAGCTTGTCATCATCCCTCCGCTTCTCCTGTCAGGTTGAGCTCCTTGAGCCAAGCAGCATAAGGTTGGTGCCTCTTGAGTGCCGTTATCTTTGCTCTGCCTTGCACCAACCCACTGTAAGCCTCCTGAGCTCCTGGAGAACAGGGACCACATCTCATCTCTCTGTGGTCCTTGCTGTACCTTGCCAAGAATAGGCTGGCCAAATGTTGTTGACTTCGTAACATTACAAATTTTAGAATTACACTACCTGGTAAGAGAGGAGTTTCCTTGCTCATCAATCGTAGAGGAGAAATTGCCATCTACCCAAGGTGATTCATTGAAACTGAAGAAAATTAAAACAAGTCCACAAGAGCCAAAGTATGACCTTAAGTATATCTCACCTGAATTTAGAGACCATCTCAAGAACGGATTTGATACGTTGAACACTAATGACTGACAACCAGACGAGTTATGAAATGACATCAAGGACATCATACATGAAGAAAGAAAGAAGTCATTAAAAAGACAGAAGAGAAAGAAAAGGCCAAAATGGATGTCAGAAGAGACTCTAAAACTTGCTCTTGAACATCGAGTAGCTAAGGCAAAAGGAAAAAATGATGAAGTAAAAGAACTGAAGAGATTTCAAGGGGTGGTTCGAGAAGACAAAGTAAAGTATTATGATGACATGTACGAAGAGATGAAGATAGAAAACCAAAACAACACGCTCCGCATTTCTCAAACTGAAAGAACTGAAGAAAAATTCAAGCCTCAAGTTGCAATACTGAAGGATTCTATGCGGAAAATGTTAAACAATGCAGGAAGCATCAAAAGAAGATGGAAGGAATACACAGAGTCACTATGCCAAAAAGAATTGGTCAACGTTCATCCATTTCAGGAGGTAACATATGATCAGGAACCGATGGAACTGAAGGAAGAAGTCCAAGCTGCACTGGAGGCACTGGCAAAAAGCAAGGTGCCAAGAATTGATGGAATACCAATTGAGATGTTTCAACAAATGGATGCAGCGCTGGAAGCACTCACTCGTCTATGCCAAGAAATTTGGAAGACAGCTACCTGGCCAACTGACTGGAAAAGGTCCATATTTATGCCTATTCCCAGGAAAAGTAATTTAACCCAATGCAGAAATTATTGAATAATATCATTAGTATCACATGCAAGCAAAATTTTGTTGAAGATCATTCAAAAGCAGCTACAGCAGTATATCGACAGGTAACTGCCAGAAACTCAGGCCGGACTTGGAACCAGGGATATCATCATTTATGTCAGATGGATGGATCATGGCTGAAAGCAGAGAATACCAGAAAGATGTTTACCTGTGTTTTATTGACTATGCTAAGGCATTCAACTGTGTGGATCATAACAAATTACGGATGAAATTGCGGAGAATGGGAATTCCAGGACACTTAATTGTGTGCATGAGAAATCTGTACATAGATCAAGAGGCAGTTGTTAGAACAGAACAAGGGGATACTGCATGGTTTAAAGTCAGGAAAGGTGTGTGTCAGGGTTGTATCTTTTCACCATACCTATTCAATCTGTATGCTGAGCAAATAATATGAGAAGCTGGACTATATGAAGAAGAATGGGGCATCAGGATTGGAGGAAGACTCATTAACAACTTGTGTTATGCAGATGACACAACCTTCCTTGCTGAAAGTGAAGAGGACTTGAAGCACTTACTAATGAAGATCAAAGACCACAGCCTTTAGTATGGTTTACATCTCAACATAAAGAAAACAAAAATCCTCATAACTGGACCAATAAACAACATTGTGATAAACAGAGAAAAGATTGAAGTTGTCAAGGATTTCATTTTACTTGGATCCACAATCAATACCCATGGAAGTAACAGCCAAGAAATTTTCCACTGGGAAAACCTCCTGCAAAAGACCTCTTTAAGTGTTGAAAAGCAAAGATGTTACCTTGAGGATTAAGGTGCACCCAAGCCATGGTGTTTTCAATCACCTCATATGCATGTAAAAATTGGACAATGAATAAGGAAGACCAAAGAAGAATTGATGCCTTTGGATTGAGGTGCTGGCAAAGAATATTGAATATACCATGGACTGCCAAAAGAACAAACAAATCTGTCTTGGAAGAAGTATAACCAGGAAGCAAGGATGGCAAGACTACCTCTCACATACTTTGGACATGCTGTCAGGAAGGAACAGTCCCTGGAGAAGCACATCATGCTTGGTAAAGGAGAGGGTCAATGAAAAAGGGAAAGAACTTTGAAAGAGATGGATTGACACAGTGGCTGCAATAATGGGCGCAACAATTGTGAGGATGGCGCAGGACAGGGCAGTGTTTTGTTCTGTAGTTTGCAGGGTCGCTATGGGTCGAAGCCGACTTGACGGCACCCAACAACAACAAGATGATTCAAGACTCCCCAGTGATGGAAATGAGAATGTGGCAGATGGATTTAATTCTTCACGTCTTCTCTGTATCCACACTCTTGGTTGGTGTCCTCCCACATTGACATGTGACTTGCTTTGACCAATGAGAACAGGAGGAAACTTGACAAAAGCAGAAGCTTAGAAAAGCACTTCCATGTTTACACCTCCTCTCTTGATCCCCTACCACTTCCGTGAAATTTGTCCAGGCTACTCTGCCAGGGGATGGCCATGTGAGCACAGCCAATCTCTGCCAGCCCCCAGCTGACCCATCAGCTAGTGGCAGTCACAGGAATGAGCCCAGCAAAGATGAACCAAGGCATGTCCAGATCAGTGGAGGCTTCCCGCTATGGAATGGCAGCCCAGACACCCACGTGATGCCTAAAGGCAGCTGGAAAGTCTGTGAGTGGTGGTAATTCTCTGTTCAGCGACATGCAGTTTGCAAACCTATGCCATCTTCATTCTAATTTGAAACCCACTGTTAAGTAGTGAAAGGGGCAGAGAGGATAAGAACACCTGCATTTTACAGAGGAGAATGCTAAAAATCAAGGAACAAAAATAAACTTTGCTCATGCTCACACAGCTTGAGTGGCAATTTACTGGCTTATTTCTGGCCCTAATATTCCTCATCCATCTGGAGATCATGCCTACATAAAGGAAGATGAATCAACGTGTGTGTTCATTTCCTAGAGCTGCTGTAACAAAGCACCACAAATCGGTGGCTTTTAAGAATGGAAGTTTATTGTTTATTGTTTCACAGTTCTGGAAGCCGGAAGTCTGAAATCAGGATGCTAGCAGGGCTCTTCCCTCTCTGCAGCCTCTAGGGGAAGATCCTTTCTTCTGGTAGCCCCAGGCAAAAGTTGCCTCAATCTCTGCCTTCATCCTCACTTGGCTGTCTTCCCTCTGTGTCTTTCTGTGTCTCCTCTCCATTTCTGTAAAGACACTCAGATGGGATCAGTAAGTGATAAGGCTACTAACCAAAAGGTCAGCAGTTCAAATTCATCACCCACTCTTTGGAAATCCTGTGGGGCACTTCTACTCTCTTCTCTAGGGTCGCTATGGGCCAGAATCAACTCAATGGCAATGGGTTTGGTTTGGTTTGGCTCCAGTATAACCTCATGTTAACTGATAATGGTCTTTTAAGATCCTATTTGCAATTAAAGTCATGTTCGCAGGTACCTGGGATAGGACTTCAACATATCTTTTTTTTGAAGGTGGGGCAGAATTCAACCTCTAAGAGTATGCGTTCGATGGAAAGAAGAGCCACATAGGAATCAGGATGCCTGGACACTAGGACTTGTCGCATAACTGACTAGTGCCTTTGAATAAATGGCTTGGCTTCTCTAGACCTCATATCCCTCCCCTGTAAAGTAAGGAGGTTCTTCACTGCAGACAACACAGCCCACTTCTCCTGTGGTTGCTACGTGTCATCATCATGCCAGGACTTCACACACATCTCACTATGCAGACCAGGAGTACCTGGGAGCCACTGAGGGCAGACAGAGAAAGAGTCACCAAACTCAGCAGCCAGCAACATTCAGCTCTTTCAACAACTGAAATTCACCTCTAAGTGTTGAGGATTTTATTCCCTTGAGGAGAATGAAAACGCATTTCAACATGTGCACCTACTGTGTCCTTTAGCAGGCACCAGATGCTGGCCTGGCATTCAGAGTGCCCTCTAGACTCTGCCCAGGCTGATGGCACAGATGTGGGTGTCTCTGGGTGTGGCAGGGGAGGGACCTCCAGGAAGAGGACTAGCGCCGCTGCTTTGCCCTGACCCTCTGATCCCAGGAGGGAGAATGTGTAGGAAGGAGGGGGCGTCTGTGGCACATTGCTCAAATCATGGGTGGGCCCCATGGATGGCTTACAAGCCAAGCATGTCTCGAGCACTCTGGGAGAAGGGAGGGAGGTGTGCTCACCACATGTGCTAGAAGACACAGTAGACCAACGGCACCAAACCTTTTCCTGAACACATATCCCCTGCCATGCTCCTTCATGTAAAGAACTTGAAAACAATGCTTCAACTTCGGGGCACTGATTCAGTCTGGGGTTTGCCCAGCCAAGCACAGTGTAGGCACCATAGCAACATCTTCATTCCCCGTTGGGATCATTCACAGCCCTGGGGCACAGGTGAGCATGGAGGAAACGGTGCCTTGGAAAGAGAGCAGGGTGGGGCTTGGCAGCCGACTTCCTGCCAACCTCCCTCGAAGCTCCAGAGTTTGGGAGAGACGGTGCTGCTGCCAGGGCAGGTGAGGATGGGCTTGAGGACCAGTAGGGCAGACTTGAGGAGATGCGCTCAGGGTGTCTGGGAGAGTGTCAGCCCTCAGCCGCCCCAGAGTGCACAGGGACAGGGTCTCCAGCTCATTCATCAAATACTTTTGGATATAGTCCTGGGCACTCCAATCCAATCCATGTGTGGGGTTGGGGCAGATGAGGACTTAAATAAATAACAGACCCTCAGAGGGTGGTGAGTCTTCCAAAGGCTCTCAGGCAGGAAGACCATCGATGCTCTGTAATTGCTCCGGGCTGATCCCTCCGTGTGTGGGGTTTTCCCTCTGACCCTAGGCAGTTGTTGGCGGCACATTCTGCACCAGTTGTGGTTTGACATATCAGCCATGGTCCCCACTAGCCAAGTGTAGGCAGAAGGCTGGTCTGACCTTCACAACATGCTCACTGACGAAATCCCCAAGCAGCAGTAAGCTTCCCCTTCGCCAACCGGATGTCCAAGTTGGAAAGGAACCGGCAAGTTAAGTCTAAGACCCCATTTTACAGACAGGAAAACTGTGGCCTAACAAGGGAAAGAAATGTCTAGGATCACATGGCCACACAGCTGCGATGGGTCTGTTGGTTTCCACCACGGGACAGAAATGGTGTCACCGGGGGTGTCCAACACAATCCCCTGCTCCTCCTCACACACGCTCTTAAAGCCCACACTGCATTTGGCCCTGAGAGGACAACCTCCAGCAGCCCTGCGGTGGCAAGTGCAGGACAGGACCACACTGCTGTGGCAGCCACACACACCCAGGAGAGAAAGCAATCTCCTTCAGCCAGAATCATCCACTGTACACCAAGCTCTGTGCCAGCACCAGTCAACAACATGACTCCGAGCAGCTTTGTAAGGTAGGTGGGAGGGGGTAATGTCTGCCTCCCCCTGCACCCTCCCGTCCCCCACGAGTGGCTGAGTTGGACCCAGTGCGCCCAGCATGCAGTAGGTGCCACCTGAGTGCTTGCTTCAGTTCCCTGTGAGCACAGGCTTTCTGTCAGCTGTCCCTAAACCCAAAACAAACCAACCCCAGTGCCGTCGAGTCGATTCCGACTCATACGGCCCTATAGGACAGAGTAGAGCTGCTCCCATAGAGTTTCCAAGGAGCGCCTGGCAGATTCGAACTGCTGACTCTTTGGTTAGTAGCCGTAGCACTTAACCACTACGCCACCAGGGTTTCCACAGCTGTCCCTATCTCCTTCTAATGCCACTCTCCTCAATTTTCCTTCTCGAAATTGATCGTCTAATTCCAAATTTATTGTCTGAGGTATTTTACGCATTCTTTAGAGGCTGTTCTAAAAATGTTCAGAACGCAGTGTGTTGGGTGTGTGCTGTGTGTGCTTCTGTGTGTCTCTGTGTCTGCTGTACGTGCCTTCTGTAGGTCTGAGGGCGTTGGCAACTAGTGTGTCTGTACTGGGTGTCTCTCCATGAGCCTCCATGCCTCTGAGTGGGTCTGTGTGTCTCTGTGTCTCTGCGTAGGTCCCCATATCTCTGTGTTGCTCTCCATGTCTCTGTGTGGGTCTCTGTACCTGTATGTTATCTGCATGTCTCTGTGTGTCTCTACATGGATCTACATGTCTCTATGTGGTCTGTAGGTCTCTGTATATTCTTGTGGGTCTGTGTGAGTCTGTATGTTTCTCTGTGTGCCTATATTGTGTCTCTGCATGGTATGTTACCTCTGCATGTCTCTGTGTGTATCCACATGTCTCTGTGTGGGTCTGTGTGTCTCTGTGGGGGTCTGCCAAGTCTCCTCTAGTCTGCATGTGTCCAGGTGTGTTGCATGCGTCTGAGTCTGTGTGTGTCTGTGTTTCTGTGCACAAACACACACACACACCTCACATGGTAGTGAGGTGAGATTATAATTACACTTGAGTTGGTGTGCCCCCAGGAGCCCTGCGATGGAAGGCAAGCTTCCACAGAGTGGCCGCACAAGAGGTCCCTGCCAACAATTTCCTCCCCTCCAGCCCAGCTGCGTGGGAAATGAGTTTATAGGGCAGAGATCTTGAATAGACAATGAACTCTATACAGTATATTAAATACATGCTGACATTAGATGGAGACCTGGAACAGACCAGCAGCGCACCTACAGACCCTCTCAGGACACAGTATCGGACCTCACCGGCAGCTTCTCACTCTAACACACGCTCCACGTCTGCAAAGCAGATTCTTGTCTGAAAATAACCTCAATTTCCTTATGTCGATTTTTAAAATAAATTAGAGAAGAGAAAAACTTTCTAGCATTAATTTCCCCCCCTCTTCCTCTTAACAACAACAACAACAACAAATCCACTGATACAGCTTTGGAAATGTCATCCAACGTGTAAAAAAAGAAAAAAAAGACACAGATACCAGCTCTGGGGAGAAAGCAAAGAGGTTTTCACCATCTGGGGTCAAAGAGTGAGAATGCTTTCTGCATAGTTATTACCAGAAATGATTCTTCAGGGCCAAGTATTGCTTACAGAAATCAGGGTTTAATTTTTCAACCCCATCAATAAGATACAGGTAGCAATTGAAGAAAAATCCCAAAGAAGAGATGTTGGATTTCAAACTTTCTTTTAGCAATGGAGCAAATGAAATTAGCATTTTTAATTATACATTTATGACTGTTTAAATTTATAACATTTAAAAAGACAACCAAAGGACAGCAACGACACTGCTTCATAGACACAAACATGTGAAAGCTGAGAATATAAAATAACCATCTACCCCAGCTACAACTTATCTGGTTGGTTGTAGAGTAAATTCAATGTTTGGTTTTTAAGCTTATCTTGCAATATCAAAACAGATTTTAATTAAAGTGATCCAGAAACTGGCAAGAAGGAAAACTTTTTTTTTTTTTTTGCAAAGGTCAATCACGACTGCTTGCATTTTTAATTATAAATAATGGAAGTCAGCAAGACATATCCAAACCTTACAAGCAGCATTCAGACCATGTGAATGAATAAAGACATTGAATTTCAATATGTCTGGGCCACTTAAGAACCCCAGAGACCCAGTTCCAAGGACACCTGGAGCAACTGAGCTCTAAGACATCTGTAAGCAGGACTCTCCAGGCCTGCAGAGTGCCACCACAGAGCTCACTGCCCTACCTCAGAAAGGGCCTCCACACGGCCTCTTCAGACCACAGTGACAGAAACAGCCCGCTTCTCCCTTCAACTCTGAGCTAGTCCACATTCACCAAGTGAGAGCTGTGTGGCCTGAATATCTATTTACAGGCCTCTTTGGCTTGGGCTCCAGGAAACCCAGGCAAAGCCTTCAAATTTCTATCCAGTTTCACAATCTGTCTCCGCTTCCATGAAATGGTTACAGCCCTCTAATTTTATTTTTTTTTCAATTTCGACCATTCCAGCATAATCCTTTTTGAGAGAAAGTGAGCATAAACTGTGAACGAGTTGATGGATGCAGTAATTAATGACACTTGATTACTGATTGTTAAGAAGCTCCCCAGGAGGCACCCCTGCTCCTGGTTCACCCAAAGCACTAGGTGACACCCAAACTGGTGGAAGGCAGTGTGTGCTGCCCACCTCTAGGGAGGCAGCTGTGTGGCCAGCAGCCCCAGGGTCCTTCAGACCTGTCCACACCAGGACCTTGGGAGGGGGAGGCTGGGTCCTGCGCTTGACAAAACTCGGGGGCCCTGTGCATGTGGCTGGGAGAGGGCTGCACAGGGGTGGGCGTGCGCAGGGGGTGGACATGGGCAGGATGCCGACACAGGGGCTACAGTCACGGGAGCTCCGCAGGGGCTGCACTGACCTTGATGGACAGCGGTTGTCTGGCACCCACGCCTGGAGGCCCCACCTCCCACTGGAGACTGGGCGTCGGTGCTGTTGACAACAACATCCCTCATGAATGGGGCCCTGTTCTAAATGGGCCACCCAGGGAAACCAGGAGGGGAGCTCTGGACAGGGTGGGGCAGCTGGGGATGCAGGTCAGACACAGAACACCATCGGCTGACTCGTTAGGACGGTCTCCCGGTATCAGGAGGGGTGGGCCACCTGGCCGCAGTCTCAGCTCTGCCCAGGCCTCGCTGTGCCCTGATGGCTTTGCTGTCTCCACCAGGTGCTCCCCTCTCCCTCGGGGAGCATGGAGGGTGCAGAGGACGGGAAGGGAGAGGATGGTCTCCAGGCTTCCCTTGCAGGAAGCCTCCTGCCGGGAGCCCCCGCCCATGGCCCTCTGTGGGGGAGACCCGTCCGGTTCCACTACGCCACGGCCATCGTGGGCAGGCAGTCTCCATGAGACACCCAGCTCTCTGCCACTGCCTGGGAGGCTTTACTCCGTGCAGGTGGCTCCGAGGAAGGGTGGCGCTGTCCTGACCCTTCCAGAATCCAGCTCTTGCTTGTCCCCGAGTAACCGGGGCCCAGAAGTGGGGTGGGCAGTCAAGCCCTGTCATCCCATGGAGCACAGAGGGAGAGGAGAAGTCAGAGGGGCCCTTGGAGGCCTCTTGCTTAACCTCCGCCCAACACAGACAGGAAACTGAGGCCCAGAGAGGGAGAGTGGCCTGCCCAAGACACCATCAGCTGCAGCAACCCTACAGTTACTGCTTACCAGAGCTGCAGCCAGATGCTTGTCTTAGAGGCCACAAAAATACAGCCCGACTCCCACAGGGACACTACAGGCAACCTGGGCGCTGGCACTGCTGGATAGGGCCCTCTGTGCCCAAGTAGGGGCAGGCCTCTGTCCTAGCCATATTCCAGTTTTTCCCTGTCTTCACTGAAGAGGCCAGAAAGGATTTGAAAGGTTTAAGAAAGCCACAAGAGAAGGGAAATAAGGTCTTAGGAAGCATGTACGGGCCACAGATGAACAACCCCTAGAGCTATCTTTTACTTCTGAGACATTAATCTTCCAATAATTCTACTTTGAGCCTACCCCAGACACCCCAATCCCACTGATCTTGTAGGACCTCCCTGGCTAAGTCAATCATTCCCTCCTAAGTGGCATGACCCCTGGCCTCAGGTCGGACACAGACACCACAACTAGGCTCCCCACAGGGCCCCACTCCCGAACCACTTATGCCAATGAGGCAGATGAGTGGACAGCCATGCAGAAGACAGCGGGTGGGCGGGGAGGGCCGAGGCCCAGGGCTTCATTCTTCTCTATCTGGAGGAGTTGAGACACTCGCCTCATGGGCACTGAGTGGGTGGAGGCCACACTGACAAGGCTTTGAAGGACTGACTGGTCACTCTCCTGTTCCTCTGCAGGTGCCCTGGCAATAGACAGCACACACAGGTTGGCAATGCTTACACTAAGTTAAGTGCCTAAGAAGGGTAGCTCTGAGTGGCAGGAAAGCCCAAAGGCTCCTGAGCAGGATGCAGGTGGGGGCTGAAGCTGAAGGAGGGCTAGTGCAGGGTGTGGACAGAGGGCCAGAGGGGGCCAGGTAGGCCTGGCAGGGAAACACAGGGCTGCAGAGGTTGCAGCGGGTTACGCACAGATGCAGACTGGCCTCAGAGAGCTGTAACCCACCGTGGGGTTACAGGCATGGGCTCCTGGGTGAGGGCTGTACACAGCAAACAGAAGGGGAAAGTCACAGACACAGCAATCCCATCGGTCAGGGCTCAGGTGGCCAGCGTGGGATCACAGAGAACCTGGATTGGAGGTGGCAGATGCCAGGCCTATGCTGCTGCTTTCTGGACCTGCCACGAGCCACTGCTCTGCTCATGTACTAACTATGGAGAACGACCCTGCTGTCGGTCCTCGGGGCAATGGGAGGAGTAAAGGAGACTGGGTGTCATCGGAGTCTTTGAGACAGGAGAAAAGTGATAGTTGGAGTGGAGCTCCTGGCCCCTCCTGCCACAGAAGACAGGGCCTTCGCCAGCTCCTCTAATCTCCAGGATAGAGGGAGAAGCAGGAGGAAACAGAGGACTTGAACTGAGAGGTGAAGTCACTCTTGCAACAAACACTGGAGAGGGAGCAGCTTGTGCTGCAGGGGCGCTGTGGAGAGAGGCAGTACATCAGCAGGAGAGCAAAGGAAATTCCAACAACGGATGCTGCTTCTAAGCATGCTCATTTATTTGAGAAACACAAGTGAAAGGTATGAGCTAGTCTGAAGGCACTTTTGGTTGACGGACTGTTTCTTTGGCCACTGCACTCAGGCTGGACCATGTGGATCTTGAATTTACCAGGGTTCCTCACATATAAGGTATGGAGAAGCATGGTCCTGATTTGTCCACAACTGTCCTAGTTTTCGGAAACCCTGGCGGTATAGTGGTTAACTACTACGGCTACTAACCAAAGGGTCAGCAGTTCAAATCCACCAGGTGCTCTTTGGAAACTCTATGGGGTAAGCTCTACTCTGTCCTATAGGGTCGCTATGACTCGGAATCGACTTGACGGCACTGGGTTTGGTTTTGGTTTTTTGGTCCTACTTTTAACACTGTCCCCAGAATGTGAAAAGTTCATGTTTTCAATGGATGTGGAAGTTGGAAGAAAAGTAAAAAAACTGTATGGTGATCCTGATCCCCAAACTAGGGGTTGGAAATAACACTGTTTTTACTGTCAAAGGGATATAATATAGGTTATCAGCCTTCTGCAGTCACTGCCACTGCTTTTTCCCTTGACTGCTGCTGTTGGCAACCTTGATTTGCAGCTCAAATGATGGAGAGATCGTCCACTGTTGTATCAATCTAAGTGGTGCAACTTAAGCGCTCAGTCTAAGAGCCTTGTGACTGTTAACGGTCTGCCTTTGAATTAACTGTTGTGCTTTGTTTTAACACTGTGAATGTTGTGACCATGTATTTTAAGAGTCCATATAATGAAAATGAGAATGATTGTAATACCAATGTCAGTGTGACCCAAACATCACCAAAAAAGAAGGCTAAGCAACTGTTACTTTAATGACTGATGGAAAGACACATATAAGTGATTATGGATAAAGCCAAGCATCCTGAACCATACGCATAAATGAATTTGGGGTTGTACACAGAGGAGAAGGGGATGTGGAAGCAAATAGAGACACTAAACCTCAAATCGAAGGTGAAAGAGGCAGTATTTCCAAACCAATCAAAAGCTTTTTTCCATCTTCCCCAAAGATGCCAATGTTCAGTTGAAAATAATGGTTGCTAAATTCACTTGTGTATACCACACAAATCCTGTGTCTGTCAGTTTGTCATACTGTGGGGACTTGTGTGTTGCCGTGATGCTGGAAGCTATGCCACCGGTATTCAAACACCAGCAAGGACACCCACAGCAGACAAGTTTCAGCTGAGCTTCCAGACTAAGACAGATTAGAAAGAAGGCACCTGGCGGTCTACTTCTGCAAAGCATTAGCCAGTGAAAACCTTATGAATAGTAGTGGAACATTGTCTGATATAGTGCTGGAAGATGAACCTCCCCCGTTGGAAGGCACTCAAAAGATGACTGAGGAAGAGCTGCCTCCTCAAAGTAGAGTCGACCTTAATGACGTGGATGGACTCAAGCTTTCGGGAACTTCATTTGCTGATGTGGCACAACTCAAAATGAGAAGAAACAGCTTCAAACATCCGTTAATATTCTGAACATGGAACATACAAAGTATGAATCTAGGAAAATTGGAAATTGTCAAAGATGAAATGGAACACATAAACATCAATATCCTAGGTATTAGTGAGCTGAAATGGACTGGTATTGGCCATTTTTAATTAGACAATCATATGGCCTACTATGCTGGGAATGACAACTTGAAGAGAAATGGCATTGCATTCATCATCAAAAAGAACAGCCTTTCAAGATCTATCATGAAGTACAATGCTGTCAGCGATAGGGTAATATCCATGGGCCTACAAGGAAGACTAGTTAAAACAACTATTATTCATATTTACACACCAACCACTAAGGCCAAATATGAAGAAATTGAAGATTTTTACCAACTTCCACAGTCTGAAATTGATCAAACATGCAATCAGGGTGCATTGATAATTACTGGTGATTGGAATGTGAAAGTTGGAAACAAAGAAGGCTTGGTAGTTGGAAAATATGGCCTTGGTGATAGGAACAATGCAGGGGATTGCATGATTGAGTTTTGCAAGATCAACGACTTCACTGCAAATACCTTTTTTCATCTACCTAAATGGCAACTATACACGTGGACCTCATCGGATGGAGTACACAGGAATCAAATTGACTATATCTATGGAAAGAAATGATGAAGAAGCTGAATATCATCAGTCAGAACAAGGCCAGGAAAACATTCTGCATCTTACTTTGGTGAGTGGCGTCTGGGGTCTTAAATGCTAGCAAGGGGCCATCTAAGATGCATCGATTGGTCTCAACCCACCTGGATCAAAGGAGAATGAAGAACACCAAAGACACGAAGTAATTATGAATCCAAGAGACAGAAAGGGCCAATAAAACAGAGACTATATCAGCCTGAGACCAGAAGAACTAGATGGTGCCTGGCTACAACCGATGACTGCCCTGACAGGGAACACAACAGAGAACCCCTGAAGTAGCAGGAGAGCAGTGGGATGCAGACTTCAAATTCTCATAAAAAGACCAGACTTAATGGTCTGACTGAGACTAGAAGGACCCCAGAGGTCATGGACCCCAGACCTACTGTTAGCCCAAGACTGGAATCATTCCCAAAGCCAACTCTTCAGACAGGGATTGGACTGGACTATAAGATAGAAAATGATACTGGTGAGGAGTGAGCTTCTTGGCTCAAGTAGACACATGAGACTATGTGGGCAGCTCCTGTCTGGAGGGGAGGTGAGAAGGCAGAAGGGGGACAGAAGCTGGCTGAATGGACACGGGGAATACTGGGTGGACAGAAAGAGTGTGCTGTCTCATTAGGGGGAGAGCAAATAGGAGTACATAGCAAGATGTATACAAATGTTTGTATGAGACTGACTTGATTTGTAAACTTTCACTTAAAGTGCAATAAAAATTAAAAGAAAAAAGAAAAAGGCCAGGAGCCAACTGCCGAGCAGATCAATTGCTCATATGCAAATCCAAGCTGAAACTGAAGAAAATTAAAACAGGTCCATAACAGTCAAAATATGACTGTTAGTATATCCAAGCTGAATTTATAGACCATCTCAAGAACAGATTTGACACACTGAACACTAATGATTGAAGACAAGACGAGTTGTGGAATGCCATCAAGGACATCATACATGAAGAAAGCAAGAGCTCATTAAAAAGGCAGGAAAAAAAGAAAAGACCAAAATGCATGTCAAAAGAGACTCTGAAACTTGCTCTTGAACACCGAGTAGCTAAAATGAAAGGAAGAAATGATGAACTAAAAGAGCTAAACAGAAGATTTCAAAGGGTGGCTCGAGAAGACAAAGTAAAATATTATAATGAGGAGGCAGAGCCAAGATGGCAAAATAGACAGATGCTTCTGGAGAGCCCTCTTACAACAAAGACACAAAAAAACAAGTGAAACGAGTATATTTATGACAAGCTCTACTCTGTCCTATAGGGTCGCTATGAGTCGGAATCAACTCAACAGCACTGGGTTAGGAGCCCTAAACATCAAAGGCAAGCTTACAAAATGAACTGAGGGGCAGGGGGAAGAAGAGATGGTTCAGAAGCACAGAGGAGTTACTGGACCTGTGTCACGGGGAGCCCTCAGGCACCATTCCGGGGAGTGGTGGCAGCGGGCTGGTACTAGCATTCAGCCGCAGTTTCCTCAGGGAGAAGCAGCCAGCCACACAGGCTACTCACCTCCGGAACAAGAGAAGAATGGCGCTCTCGGCAAAAGCTAAGTACTTGCCTATATTTTATGGTGTTCCCCACCTCCAAGCCGGCTTCAGAAGCTGTTGATTTCCCTGGGCCTGAGAAAGGTCCTGTTAAGCATCCAGAGCTATTCTCCTGACCTTGGAGAAGGAATAAATACACAACTGGGGGAAAAGATAATTTGCCAGCTCCGCTAGCCTGGGGAGCTCAGGACAGAAGCGGCTCCTGTCCAGGCATAAATGGTCCATGGACTTTGAACACCTCTCCCCCTACATGGACCTGTGTGGACCTATTTCAGGAAAACAGGTCCTTGTTGGCAGGCTGCAACTGTTTCAGCTGTGCGGTGGAGAGGTGGGTATTTGATGTTTGACATCGCTTTGTCTATAAAACAGGGTCCTCACCTACCCACATCAGGGGCCTAAGGACCGGTGGCTCCACTCAGGTCACCCAGCCACCCGTGACATGGGTCCAAGGATAACTGGTACCTCCCAGTCCTTACAGCCAAAAGCACTGGGTGCCCATGGTCTGTCTGCAGAACCGACCCACCTATACGCTCTAGGGAATAGGGACACGCTTTCCTCAGAGATACTCAGGGAACAATTCTCAGCCCCCTGCCTTCTTCAGAGCGTGACCCCCTGCTGCAAGCAAATACTTGTACCTACACCAATCACCTCTGCCCCTCTAAGACTGTAGGACAGAGCATGTACCACACACTTGATGATCAGCTACTGGGACACCCGAGTTAAATTCAGACAACAAAACTGAATGGACTCCTAGACTGATATACCTGATAACAGCTCTAGCCATCTGGGGACAGGACGTCAGAACTCGAAAGGTGAAAAAAATCAAGCTAGCTCACTGAAGCAACCCATTTGGGCATATCAAAACAAAACAAAGCAAGAAGCTATGCCACAGTAAGCAAACATAAAATAAACTAATAGAATAACTTATAGATGGCTCGGAGATAACAGTCGATGTCAAGTCACATAAAGAAACAGACTGTGATTGCTTCAACAAGCTCTCAAAGCAAAGAATCCAGGGATCTTCTAGATGAAAGTGGTTTCCTGGAATCACCAGAAGCAGAATACAAAAGATTAATATACAGAACCCTTCAAGACATCAGGAAGGAAATGAGGCAATACGTAGAATAAGCCAAGGAACACACAGATATAGCTGTTGAAGAAATTAAAAAGGTTATTCAGGAACAGAATGAAAAATTTAATAAGCTGGAAAAATCCACAGACAGCAATCAGAAATTCAGAAGATTAACAGTAAAATTACAGAAGTAGACAACTCAACAGAAAGTAAGAAGAGCAGATTTGAGTAAGTGGAAGGCAGAATTTCTGAACTTGAAGATAAAGCACTTGGCACCAATACATTTGAAGAAAAATCAGATAAAATAATTAAAAAAAAAAATGAAGAAACCTTAAGAATCATGTGGGACTCTATCAAGAGAAATAACCTACAAGTGATTAGAGTATCAGAACAGGGAGGGATAACAGAAAATACAGAGAGAATTGTTGAAGATTTGTTGGCAGAAAACTTCCCTGATATTGTGAAAGATGAGAAGATATCTATCCAAGATACTCATTGAACTCCACATGAGGTAGATGTTAAAAGAAAGTCACCAAGACATATTATAATCAAACTTGCCAAAACCAAAGATAAGGAGAGAATTTTAAGAGCAGCTAGGGATAAACGAAAAGTCACCTAAAAAGGAGAGCCAATAAGAATAAGCTCGGACTACTCAGCAGAAACCGTGCGGGCAAGAAGGGAATGGGATGACTTATATAAAGAAATGAAGGAAAACAGTTGCCTGCAAAGAATCATATATCCAGCAAAACTGTCTCTCAAATATGAAGGTAAAATTAGGACATTTCCAGATAAACAGAAGTTTAGGAAATTCGTAAAAACTAAACCAAAACTACAAGAAATACTAAACGGACTTCTTTGGTTAGAAAATCAATCATATCCGGTATCAACCAAAGACTAGAACACTGGGCAGAGCAACCAGAAGTTAACCCAGATAGGGAAATAAAAATAAATAAATAAATCAAGATTTAAAAAAATGGTCAAAACAGGGAAACGGCGATGTTATTATGTAAAAGACAACATGAAAACAATAAAGACAGAGAGTGGCAGAATGGATTAAAAAACATGATCCGTCTATATGCTACATACAAGAGATACGCCTTAGACTTAGAGGCACAAACAAACTAAAACTCAAAGGACGGAAAAAACTATATCAATCAAACAACAATCAAAAAAAAAGCAGGAGTAGCAATATTAATTTCTGACAAAACAGACTTTAAAGTTAAATCCATCATAAAGGATAAGGAAGGACACTATATAATGATTAAAGGGACAATATACCAAGAAGATATAACTATACTAAATACACACCAATGACAGGGCTGCAAGATACATAAAACAAACTATCAGCATTGAAAAGTGAGATAGACAGCTCCACATTAATAATAGACGACTTCAACATACCACTTTTGGTGAAGGACAGGACATCCAGAAAGAAGCTCAATAAAGACACGGAAGATCTAAATGCCACAATAAACCCACTTGACCTAATAGACATATACAGAGCACTCCGCCCAACAGCAACCAAGTATACTTTCTTTTCTAGTGCACATGGAACATTGTCTAGAACAGACCACATATTAGGTCATAAAGCAAGCCTTAGCAGAATCCAAAACATTGAAATATTACAAAGTATCTTCTCTGACCATAAGGCCATAAAGGTGGAAATCAATAACAGAAAAAGTAGGGAAAAGAAAACAAACACTTGGAAATTGAAGAATACCCTGCTCAAAAAAAAACTGGATTATAGAAGACATTAAGGGTGGAATAAAGAAATTCACAGAATCCAATGAGAATGAAAACACTTCCTATGAGAACCTTTGGGACACAGCGAAAGCAGTGCTCAGAGGCCAATTTATATTAATAAACACACACATCCAAAAAGAAGAAAGGGCCAAAATCAAAGAATTATCCCTATAACTTGAATAAATAGAAAGAGAGCAACAAAAGAAACCCTCAGGCACCAGAACAAAACAAATAATAAAAATTAGAGCAGAGCTAAATGAAACAGAAAACAATTGAAAGAATTAACAAGACCAAAAGCTGGTTCTCTGAAAAAATCAACAAAATTGATAAACCACTGGCCAAACTGACAAAAGAAAAACAGGAGAGGAAGCAAATAACCCAAGAAATGAGATGGGTGATATTACAACAGACCCAACTGAAATTAAAAGAATCATATCAGATTTCTATGAAAAACTGTACTCTAACAAATTTTAAAACCTAGAAGAAATTGATGAATCCCTAGACCACACTACGTACCTAAACTAACACAAACAGAGGTAGAACAACTTAAATAGACCCATAACAAAAGAAGAGATTGAAAAGATAATCAAAAAACTCCCAACAAAAAAAAGCCCTGGTCCTGACGGCTTCACTGCAGAGTTCTACCAAACTTTCAGAGAAGGGTTAACACCACTACTACTAAAGGTATTTCAGAGCATAGAAACGGATGGAATACTACCAAACTCATTCTATGAAGCCACCATATCCCTGATACCAAAACCAGGTAAAGACACCACAAGAAAATTATAGACCTATGTCCCTCATGAAAGTAGATGCAAAAATCCTCAACAAAATTCTAGCCAACAGAATTCAACAACATATCAAAAAAATAATTCGCCATGACCAAGTGGGATTCATATGCAAGGATGGTTCAACATTAGAAAAACAATGTAATCCATCACATAAGTAAAACAAAAGACAAGAATCACATGATTTTATCAATTGATGCAGAAAAGGCATTTGACAAAGTTCAACACACATTCATGATAAAATGGGAATAGAAGGAAAATTCCTCAACATAATAAAGGGCATTTATACAAAGCCAATAACCAACATCATCCTAAATGGAGAGAGCCTGAAACCATTCCCCTTGAGATCAGGAACCAGACAAGGATGCCTTTTAGCACCGCTCTTGTTCAACATTGTGTTGGAGGTCCTAGCCAAAGCAAATTAGGCTAGATAAAGAAATAAAAGGCATCCAGATTGGCAAGGAAGAAGTCTAAGTATCTCTATTTGCAGATGACATGATCTTATACCCAGAAAACCCTAAGGAATCCTCAAGAAAACTACTGAAACTAATAGAAGAGTTCAGCAGAGCATTGGGATACAAAATAAACATACAAAAATCTGGTGGATTCCTCTACACCAACAAAAAGAACATCGAAGAGGAAATCACCAAATCAATACCATTTACAGTAGCCAAGAAGATAAAATACTTAGGAATTATCTTACCAGAGATGTAAAAGATTTATACAAAGAAAACTACAAAACACTTCTGCAAGAAACCAAAAGAGACCTACACAAGTGGAAAAACGTACCTTGCTCATGGATAGGAAGACTTAACATTATAAAAATGTCTATTTTACCAAAAGCGAGCTGCAACAATGAGCTCAAGCATAACAACAATTGTGAGGATGGCTCAGGACCAGGCAGTGTTTCATTCTGTTGTGCATGGGGTTGCTATGAGTCAGAACCGACTCGATGGCACCTAACAAGAACAATAACCAAAAACGATCTATAGATTTAATGCAATTCCAATCCAAATTCCAACGACATTTTTCAATGACATGGAGAAGAAAATCACCAACTTCATATGGAAGGGAAAGAGGCCCCAGATAAGTAAAGCACTACTGAAAAAGAACAAAGTGGGAGGCCTTACTCTACCTGATTTTAGAACCTATTATACCACCACAGTAGTCAAAACAGCCTGGTACTGGTACAACAACAGACACATAGACTAATGGAACAGAATTGAGAATCCAGACATAGGTCCATCCACCTGTGAGCAGCTGATATTTGACAAAGGCCCCAAAAGAGTTAAATGGGGAAAAGACAGTCTTTTTAACAAATGGTGCTGGCATAACTGGATAAAAAAAATAACTGGATAGCCATCTGCAAAAAAATGAAACAAGGCCCATACCTCACTCTATGCACAAAAATGAGCTCAAAAAGGATCAAAGACCTAAATATAAAATCTAAAACAATAAAGATCATGGAAGAAAAAATAGGGACAACTTTAGGAGCCCTAATACATGGCATAAACAGTATACAAAACATTACTAACAATTCAGAAGAAAAACTAGATAACTGGGAGCTCCTAAAAATCAAACACCTATGCTCATCCAAAGACTTCACCAAAAGAGTAAAAAGATTACCTACAGACTGGGAAAAAGTTTTTAGCTATGACATTTCTGATCAGCGCCTGATCTCTAAAATCTATGTCATACTGCAAAAACTCAACTCCGAAAAGACAAGTAGCCCAATTAAAAAATGGGCAAAGGATATGAACAGACACTTCACTAAAGAAGACATTCAGGTAGCTAACAGATACATGAGGAAATGCTCACGATCATTAGCCATTAGAGAAATTCAAATCAAAACTAAAGTGAGATTCCATCTCACTTCAACAAGGCTGGCATTAATCCAAAAAACACAAAGTAATAAATGTTGGAGAGGCTGTGGAGAGATTGGAACACTTTTACACTGCTGGTGGGAATGTCAAATGGTACAACCACTTTGGAAATCGATTTGGCGCTTCCTTAAAAAGCTAGAAATAGAACAACCATACAATCCAGCAATCCCACTCCTTGGAATATATCCTAGAGAAATAACAGCCTTTACACAAACGAATATATCCACACCCATGTTCACTGCAGCACTGTTTACAACAGCAAAAAGATGGAAGCAACCAAGGTGCCCATCAACAGATGAATGGATAAATAAATTATGGTATATTCACACAATGGAATACTATGCATCAGTAAAGAACAGTGAGGAATCTGTGAAACATTTCATAACACGGAGGAATCTGGAAGGCATTATGCTGAGTGAAATTAGTCAGTTGCAAAAGGACAAATATTGTATAAGACCGCTATTACAAGAACTCGAGAAATAGTTTAAACAGAGAAGAAAATATTCTTCGATGAGAAGGTGGAGGGGGTTAGAAGCTGGCGAAATGGACACAAAAAGAGAGAGTGGAGGGAGAGAGCAGACTGTCTCATTAGGGGGAGAGTAATTGGGAGTGTGTAGCAAGGTGTATATCGGTTTTTGTGTGAGAGACTGACTTGGTTTGTAAACTTTCACTTAAAGCACAATAAAAATTATAAAAAAAAATTCTTCAATAGTTATGAGAGGGGGAGGGAGGGTGGGTGGGAGAGGAGTATTCACTAATTAGTAGGTAAGAACTACTTTAGGTGACAGGAAAGACAACACACAATACAGGCGAGGTCAGAACAACTGGAGTAAACCAAAAGCAAAGAAATTTCCTGAAAAAACTGAATGCTTTGAAGGCCAGCATAGCAGGGGCAAGGGTTTGGGGACCATGGTTTATGGGGACATCTAAGTCAATTGGCACAATAAAATTTATTAAGGAAACATTCTGCATCCCACTTTGGAGAGTGGTGTCTGGAGTCTTAAACGCTAGCAAGTGGCCATCAATTGGTCTCAACCTACATGGAACAAGGGAGAATGAAGAACACCAAGGACACAGGGTAATTACGAGCCCAAGAGACGAAAAGGGTCACATAAACCAGAGACTACATCAGCCTGAGACCAGAAGAACTAGATGGTGCCCGGCTACAACCGATGACTGCCCTGACAGGGAATACAACAGAGGACCGCTGAGGGAGCAGGAGAGCAGTGGGATGCAGACCCCAAATTCTCATAAAAAGACCAGACTTAATGGTCTGACTGAGACTAGAAGGACCCCAGTGTCATGGCCCCTAGACTTTCTGTTGGCCCAGAACAGGAACCATTCCCAAAGCCAACTCTTCAGGCAGGGATTGGACTGGACAGTGGGATGGAGAGGGATGCTGGTGACGAGTGAGCTTCTTGGATCAGCTGGACACCTGAGACTATGTTGGCATCTCCTGCCTGGAGGAGAGATGAGAGGGTGGAGGGGGTTAGAAGCTGGCGAAATGGACATGAAAAGAGAGAGTGGAGGTAGGGAGCAGGCTGTCTCATTAGGTGTAGAGCAATTCCATACGTAGCAAGGTGTCTATGGGTTTTTGTGTGAGAGACTGACTTGATTTGTCAACTTCCACTTAAAGCACAATAAAAAAAAAATTATAATGACGTGCAAAGACCTGGAGATAGGAAACCAAAAGGGAAGAACACGCGCAGCATTCTCAAGCTTAAAGAACTGAAGAAAAAATTCAAGCCTCAAGTTGTAATAGTGAAGGATGCTACAGGGAAAACATTAAACGACGCAGGGAGCATCATAAGAAGATGGAAGGAACACACAAAGCCACTGTACCAAAAAGAATTGGTCGACGTTCGAACATTTCAGGAGGCAGCATATGATCAGGAATCAGTGGTCCTGAAGGAAGAAGTGCAAGCTGCACTGAAGACACTGGCGAGAAACAAGGCTCTGGGAATTGACGGAATACCAACTGAGATGCTTCAACAAAGGTATGCAGCACTGGAGGTGCTCACTCGCCTATGCCAAGAAATTTGGAAGACAGCTGCCTGGCCAACCAACTGGAAGAGATTCATATTTATGCCTATTCCAAAGAAAGGTGATTCAACTCAATGTGGGAATTATCGAACAATATCATTAATATAGCATGCAAGTAAAATTTTCCTGGATATCATTCAAAAGTGGCTGCAGCAGTATATCAACAGGGAACTGCCAGAAATTCAAGCCAGATTCGGAAGAGGACGTGGAACCAGGGATATCAATCCTGATGTCTGATGGGTCCTGGCTGAAAGCACAGAATACCAGAAGGATGTTTACCTGTGTTTTATTAACCATGCAAAGGCATTTGACTGTGTGAATCATAACAAATTATGAATAACATCGTGAAGAATGGGAATTCCAGAACACTTAATTGTGGTCAGGAGGAACCTGTACATGGATCAAGAGGCAGTTGCTAGAATAGAACAAGGGGATACTGCATGGTTTAAAGTCAGGAAAGGTGTTCATCAGCGTTGCATCCTTTCACCATACTTATTCATCACCATACTTATTCAATCTTTATGCTGAGCACATAATCTGAGACACTTATGAAGAATGGGGCATCAGGATTGGAGGAAGACTCAGTAACAACCTGTGTTATGCCAATGACACAACCTGGCTTGCTGAAAGTGAAGAGGACTTGAAGAACTTACTGATGAAAATCAAAGACCACAGCCTTCAGTATGGATAACACTTCAACATGAAGAGAACAAAAATTCTCACAACTGGACCAATGAGCAACATCATGATAAGCAGAGAAAAGACTGAAGTTGTCAAGGATTTCATTTTACTTGGATCCACGATCAACACCCATGTAAGACGCATTGCATTGGGCAAATCTGCTGCAAAAGACCTCTTTAAAGTGTTAAAAAGCAAATATGTCACTTTGAAGACTAAGGTGTGCTTGACCCAAACCATGGCATTTTCAGTCACCTCATATGCATAAGAAAGCTGGACAATGAATAAGGAAAAAAGAAGAAGAATTGATGCTTTTGAATTGTGGCATTGGAGAAGAATATTCAATATACCACGAACTGCCAAAAGAACAAACAAATCTGTCTTGGAGTAAGTACAACCAGGATGCTCCTTAGAAGCAAGGATGGCGAAATTACGTCTCACACACCTTGGACATGTTGTCAGGAGGGATCAGTACCTGGACGACATCATGTTTGGTAAAGCAGAGGGTCAGAGAAGGAGCGGGAGACCCTCAATGAGATGAACTGACACAGTGGCTTCAACAATGGGCTCAAGCATAACAACGATTGTGAGGATGGGGTAGGACCAGACAGTGCTTCATTCTGTTGCACACAGGGTCGCTATGAGTCGGAACTGACTCAACGGTACCCAACAACAAGTATAGATATTTATTTCATTAAACCCCGAAATCAAACCTACTGCTGTCGAGTTGATTTGGACTCATATTGACCCTATAGGACAGAGTAGAACTGCTCCGCAGGGTGTCGAAGGCTATAAATCTTTTCAGAAGCAGACTGTCACGTGCTTCTCCTGCGGGGCAGCTGGTGGGTTCAAACCACTGACGTTTTGTTTGGCATCCAAGCACTTTAACCACTGCACCACCAGATCTTCTATCTATTTAATTAGTCCTATTATATTTATGTTTTCCTTTTAGAAAATCTTATATATCTTAACATATACAATATGCTACAAAATTGGAAATATGTAATTAAGTGTTAGAAGAGTTAAATTAAATTTCTATATCCAAAGACTGAAGGAAACATTACAAAAATATTGTTACACTTTTATTTGCATACATTAGTTGCTCCAACTCAAAGTGACCTTACTTGTGACAGAACAGTCCTGCACTATCTTCATGATCGTTGATATGTTTCAGGCCAGAGTTGTGGCTATCACGTCACTTAATTTCATTGAGTTTCCTTGTTTTCACTGACCTCTATTTTACCAACGATGTCCTTTGCTAGCAAAATAGTCCTACTTTTATTAATTACTATTAAATGGTCCTACTACTAACTGCCACTGTTTGTTAATCCTATCATTGTTTTAAATAATAGCATTTATGTAAAAGAAAATAATAGAGAATTATATATAATAATAATATATGGAACAATAGATATTCTATATATTATACAATAACAATTAAAAAAAAAACCTGTCGAGGCGATTCTGTCTTAAAGCAACTGTAATGGTTTAAGTTGTGTGCCATCTTTGCTGGGCCATGATTTTCGGTGATTTGATAGTTGGATGACGGTGTGATCACTTCCATGATGAGATTTGATATAATGTGATCACCTCCATGTTGGGATCTGCTGTGAGTGGCCAGTCAGTTGGAAGGGAGTTTCCTCGGGCATGTGGCCTGCATCCAATGTCAGTGGATATTCTGGCAAGTCTTGTGGGCTTTTGCTCATTCTGGATCCTGCAGCTGGCTCCTGTTCATCTCATCTCTGGTTCTTCGGACTTGAGCTAGTAGCTTACCTACAGTCTTGCCTGCTGATCTTTGGGATTTGTCGAGCTTCACAGCCTGTGAGCAAGAGCCCTGCTCTCCGACCTGCCGATTTTGGGTTTCCCAGACCCTATGGGCCACATGAATCAGAAGAAGCGTCTATCCTGGCCCACGGACTTGGGACGTTCCAGCCTCTACAAACTGTGTGAGCCATTTCCTTGATATAAATCTCTCTCTCTAAATATATTTATACACTTTACGGTTTTGCTCCTCTAGAGAATCCAGTGTAAAACAGTGACCCTATAGGACAGAGTAGAACTGTCCCATAGGGTGTCCAAGGAGTGGCTGGTGGATTTGAACTGCTGTTCTTTTGGTTAGCAGCCAAGCTTTTAACCACTGTGCCACGAGGGCTCCATAATTAGAACAGATTAGAATAATATAGAATATAGATTACAATATAGAATATAGAACATTATGAAACACTGAATAATAGATATAAATAATATCTATGCCAGTGCCAGAGGCTTGTAGAATATATAACATAGAATAATACATAATTTCAATAAAAACATTTCCTTAATATTTTTATGCCAAACTCAAACACATGTGCATAATTAGTAATTATATATTATTATTTTTTGTCTGGTGTGACTGTGTCACTACTAGTGGTTTTCTACAAAATCAGTCATCCTATTTGAGCATCAAAGCAAGAAAGACAGACGAGATCACACCGTTATCACTGATTGGTGCCACCGCATGGGAAAGGACGTTTCAAGGAATAGTCATCTGCCTGGTGCAGGACCATGACACAGGAGGTAGGCGCCAAATCCAGGCCTGGGGTGGTGAGAGCTGGTGGGGGAGGGCACCACCCCCGATGACAGAGCAGACTGTCCAGCTGCGGTCCCTGGGAAGGATGAGTCCTCTACCTTTTGCCAAGTGCCCCACCCAACCCTTCACCACACCACCCCCTACCCATACCTCCACACATGCACACCCATATCCATGTACCCACACCCATGTACACCAAACCAAAAAAATACACACCCAGTGCCGTCGAGTCAACTCCGACTCATAGCGACCCTATAGGACAGAGTAGAACTGCCCCATAGAGTTTCCAAGGAGCACCTGGTGGATTCGAACTGCTGACCCTTTGGTAGGCAGCCATAGCACTTAACCACTACTCCACCAGGGTTTCCACCCCATGCGCCCACACACCCCCAATTCACACATTCACACACATATAGCACACACACACAACCCCCACAGCCTTCTATGTCCGTTCAGGCCCCCTACACACACCCACACACCCATGCACACACATGCACACCCACGTTCACTCATACTCACAGCCCCCCCACACCCGCGGATATCCAAGTACCTCCCCACAAACACACCTAACACCACACACTTCTATACCCAATCAGGTCCCCCACAAACTCACTGACAAACCCACTTACCCATGCACACCCCCCCACATCCATGCACACACACGTACACCCACACTCACGCACCCACATCACCATCCCCCCTCCACAGTCTAACCCTCACATACTTCTGTGCCCAGTCACACCATCACACCCACACCCACTGAGCCCCCCACATATTTCCACACCCATAGCCTCACACCCACACACCACACATCCAGCCCCACACATATTTCTACTCCCAATCAGACCCTCACACCCACACACCACACACACCCAGCCCCCGCATATCTACACCAAATCAGACCCTCACACCCACACACCAGACACCCAGCCCCCACATACTTCTACACCCAGAGCCTCACACCCACACACCACATACACCCAGCCCCCCACATCTACACCCACAGCCTCACACCCACATACCATACACACCCAGCCCCCACATGTCTACACCAAATCAGACCCTCACACCCACACACCAGACACCCAGCCCCCACACATTTCTACACCTAGAGCCTCATACCCACATACCACACACACCCAGCTCCCCACATATGTCCACACCCAGTCAGACCCTCACACCCACATACCACACACCCAGCCCCCCACATATGTCTAAACCCAGACCCTCACACACATACAGCACACACATACCCCCCAGCCCCCCACGTCTAAACCCAATCAGACCCTCACACACACACCACACACATACCCCCAGTCCCTCATATGTCTACACCCAATCAGACCCTCACACACACCACACATACCCCCAGACCCCACAGGTCTACACCCAATCAGACCCTCACACCCACACGCCACGCACACACCCAGCCCCCCAATATGTCTACACCCAGTCAGACCCTCACACACACACCACACACAGACCCAGTCCCCCATATATTTCTACACCCAGAGCCTCACACACACATGCTTTGTCACATATACCTTACCCATACACACACACCTGTGTATGCATGTACATACACACTGCGTGTACACAAACACATGCCATGTATACACACACAGCAGGCACACACACACACCAGTCAACCTGTGGCATGTCTCTCCAGGACCTGGAACACTGATATCAGCCAATGCAATGGAGCTACATGGCACAACCTCCTCATCGCCCCCTCTGCCTGGCACCAGGTTGGCTTCCTTCCCCCAAGTCCCTGCTGAGCCAGCTCGCCCAGTGCAAGGATGTTCTCCTGGACCAAATCCCACCTCTGGCACGGGATGGGAACAAGGCTAACTGTGGGGAGGGCCCCATCAGTCTCCTGACAAGCCCTGGCATTTAGGACCTGAGGAGACAGATGGGTCTGGTCTGAAGGTGGGCTCAGCTAGTGGACTCAGCAGCAGGGCCAAGGGGAGCTTCCCGCGGCCCTGTTGATGTCAGCCTGGGCTGTGAGGGCTGTCTGCTTCCAGACATGCTTATCTGGGGGCTCCACACAGTGTGAGCAGGGTCTCATGTGTCACCTCAGCTGCTGTTCCCAGCTCATTCTGTCGGGCTCCACCCTGTCTCCCCTCCCTAGGCTGGGCTTCCTGGAGGGTGTGGGTCTTCTCCTTCCCCCACCCTGACACTTACTACAGACTTCCCTCATAAAGATAACACCTCAGCATCCTGTTCCTTTCTCTGCCCCAGCGCCTGCCCTTACACGCACACAGGATTCCCCCCCGGACAGGACCCCAGCCCCACCTCTGACCCCTCCACCCAGGTCCACATTCTCAGTGTCTCTTGTCCTGTTCATGCCTCCTGCCCGTCACCCCGGCCCACACCGGTCAGGCCCTCTGCCTTTCAGCAGCCTGTCCTCACCTCCGTCCAAGTCTCCAGCACAGGCTGTGAGCTCCTGGAGGGCAGCCCACACCCCGCAGGGCCCATGCACACTGGCACACAGGGCACACTCAACAAAGAGCGGCCAAAACGTGCACGCAACAAAGAACTTACCTGGATCCTTTTCGGCACCATACAGATAGTGGGGCTGTGTGAAAATAGGTTTCAATCTGTACCTCATTTTTATCAGACTCTGAACATAAGGAAAGAATTAAGCTTTTAAGAGATATCATTTCCAAATCTAAGCAACGATTTTTGTTTTGGAACCTTCTCCTTTGAAAATCATGGCAAGTCGATACTGACAGGCCTGCTTTCTTCTAAAATTGCACTGCGATTTATTTATTTATCCAGGCCGTGCACCCGCTGGGATGGCATCTGAGATAAACATCCGCTTTTCGTGAGTCTGTGATTTCTTCACGCCCGACACACGGTCCCTGCAGTCATACAAACGCAGCTGTGCCAGCTCTCTGCCTGACACCAGGGCCTGGTCGGCCCAAGCTTGGCAAGCAGTCCTTCCTTCCCCCTGGGGACGAGCACCAGGCCAGGGCTGAGCTTGCTGCCCTTCCCTGCCCTGGTCGGCCCTGACTGGCACACGTGGGTGCGTTCTCACACCCCTTGTGTCCTCAGGACTGAGGTGGGCTACACTGCCTGTCTGCTGGGCTAGGCCCTGTGCTTGTCCCAGGAGTTGGGCCGGCCATCCAGCCTCTTCTTTAGCAGAAAGGCAGCCTTGCCACTCCTGCTCCTTCCCCAGGACCTTCCTCAGTTGGCTGCTTTCAGGGCCTTCTCCACCTTTCCCACCTCATGCCAACACACTTCTGCTCAAAGATGCACACAAGTTAGGGGCTTCAAGCTTTAAGGGCAATAAAAAGTAATTTCCAGCAGCAACACTTTTAGGACCCTTTATCTTTGCTTTCCAGCTCAACAGACTGCTAATGTCAGAGACATGGGACTGGGCGGGGAGGTGAGGAGGCAGGGCCTGATTCCAGCCCCACAGGCTCCAACTGGGCTGGAGAGGCTGCTCATGCGCACACGGCCATGGTTCTACCACGTGGAGTGGAGACCGTGTGCCAGACATGCCTTCCCCAGCACTGGTAAACATCATCCTCCCTCAGCAATCCTCCAGCAGCCCGAGGCTAGCAGACGTGGCCCCTGGCAAGGAGGAGAGGCTGAGGCTGCTAAAGGCTGGCTAGGCCTGTCCCACAGCCAGCCTCCCCCGCCTTAGGCTCCCGGGGCCTCATCACCTCTGGGCCTCCAAACCCTGGCAATGCAGGTGCTCCCCTTGGCACCTGCTGGGAACTCACCGCCTGCAGGGGCCTTGCTGCTCCTTTCCCTTCTCGCTCCCTGTTGCCTGGTTTGCGCCATTTCCCACAGAGGACAGGGGAGAGCCGAGTGCCTGGCCTGAGCCAAACAGCACAGACCTGGGGCCTGTGCCCTAAAGACCCACTGGGTGGCCCGGCTCACCTCCACCAGGATGCCCTCAGGCTCCCTCCCCAAGAGCCACCTCACGTGGTGCAGAGGAAAAGAAAGATCAGAGCCTGGGGCACAGCAACAAAAGCTACCTCAGTCAGCCACTTCAGGTACCCATGCTCTCCAGTCCAGATACCATGTGGAGCCGAGTGCCATGGCCGGGCTGGCCAGAGAGGCCAGATCCTTGACCAATTGCATAAATTAAGGCCCACCAGGCTTGCTTTTTGTCTTTTGTTTGTTAGAAGACAGCCCCACCTGCAGGTGCTGTCCTGGCTGTGCCGCCAGCAGACAGACCACTTCTGAGTCCTTGCCTCCCAGCTAGGGGCCTTGGCCTTGACCCCCTTTGGCCATCTTCCCTTCAGAGCTGCAGTAGGGAGCACACTGACTGCCCTTTCTGAGGCCCCTCTGCCTCGCACCCCTTGCCTGCCTGTGATTCTCCCACAGTGGGGCCACATGGGCTCCGGGGTCTTCTGGGCTCAGAGGTGTTCCCTAAACAAGAGGGTGCCTGCAGTTCCATGGTATGAGGCTTGTCCCCCAGCCCAAACAGGAGTGCTTTGGAGCAGGGAACTTCTTACTTTATGTTCCTAACAAATGATTAGGAAGGCAAACTTTTGACCCAAGAAGTCACCCATGTCTCTACTGCCAGCTCTGCTTGGGGACCGCCCTGAAATGCCTCTGGTGATGGGGAAGCTCACCACTTGTGCTGGACGAAGAATCAGTGCTCTGTGTGGCTAAGATACTCCCAGAAATGAAAAAAAGATGGGGGAGAGTCCTGCTGCCCCGGGGAGCTGGGCTGAGCTCAGCTCTCTCCTGGGAAACTGCCTACACTGGGCCACCTGCCTGCCTCTCTCAATGACAATGAGGTGCCTGGGTTGTGCGAGTAGCTGGCCTGCGTCATCTAGAGGGTGGGTGGTTGGTTCTTTCACAGAAGCCCAGGCAAGCCACCAGAGCTGACACCAGGCGGTGTGCAGGGGCTTGGGGGCAGGTGGCCACCCACCCCCTCCAAGAGGAACAGGTTGGGGCGCCTGGGATCTGATTAAGGTACTGTCTGAGGCAGCAGGGTACAGGAAGGCCTGGCCTGGACTCTCCAGAATGGACCCCACCCTTGGGGTCTCAGTCTCACCCACTCCTCAGCCTGGCTGTCACTGGGCTGATCCAAGGAGATACACGTGAAAGGGGCGGGGTGGGGGTCAGGGTCTTTCCTGCAGACACTGGGCTCTGCCCTGGCCACTAGCAAGCTGGCAGGGCTCCGAGTGCTGAACGAGAGGGTGCACCCGGGTGTCTGCCACGGAGTCTGCCCACAGTGACCTCCTCCACCTCCGCCTGCGACTCTGCTGCTGTAAACACCACTCACTGCCATACAACCATCAAATTAAAACCACACCGAACATGTGGAACAGATCACAGCGTTTCCGTGGGTGGGGCTGTTTATTCACCCCAGGCTTCCTAACTGTAGTCAATGGAGCAGAGCAGCCCCACCCTGCACTCCTCGCAGTTGCTATGGCCATGTGTCCGGGCGCCCTCCCACTCTCCTCGGAGCTGCCCTGGCCCAGCAGGTCCTGGTCCGTGTCACCTGAAGCTGGTCGGCTAGGAACGCAGGCACTAGTTCTGGTTAGATGGCAGTGAAGCAGCCAGGGCTAAAGAGAGCAGAGGGGTGGCTTCATCTCCTCTACTGCATCCCTTGCACAAATGGGCTTGATTTGTTCCCTTCATCCTAGCCAGTCTCTCCTCCCTTCAATACAATGAGGTAGAGAAGGGGGGTTCCACCCATATCCCTCACTCATTCCCGCAGCGCAACTGGGCTCCTGGAACAAGCACAGCGGTTTACAAGGCACCTTCCTGGATTGTCTGCCTGACCTCCTAGAACACATAAGGACACTAAAGGCAGAAGAAGGGGGCAGAGAGAGCTGGTAAGCCTACCCGTCAGGCAACGTATGCCAGGCCCCAGGCCGGGAGTTTTGCCTCCTCGTGCCGTTGAGCTATCAGAACTGCATGTGGGCAGCATCGATACCCCACATTGTAGATGCAGTAACTTTCCCAAGGCCCCCAAGCAGAGCAGTAGAGCCAGAACCCAGCAATGGTGGGCCCACTCCCCATGGTTGGATGAGGGGTGAGGACTTTCCTGGATGGTGGGAATGCAGAGGAGCAGATTCTACGATGTTCCAGATTCCTGCCCTTGGTGTACACACACCTTCTCCCAGTGATTCTAATACTCATCTAGGTGCTGCTTTAAAGGGTCTTTGCAGACGTAATAAAAAATCCAGATCAGGGATAATCTGGGTGGGCCTGACCTAATCACAATAGCCCTTTAAATGCAGAGTTTTCTCTGGCTGGAAGAGAAAGTCAGACATTTGAGGCATGAGAAGGATATGGCCTGCCACTGCCGGCTCGGAGATTGAGGTGGCCACATGGCAAGGAATGCGGGTGATCTCTGGAGCTGAAAGTAGTTCCTGGCTGACAGCTAGCAGGAAGCAAGGACCTCAGCCCTACACCTGCAAAAAGCTGAATCCTGCTGACCACAGGAATGAGCCTGGAAGAGCCCCAGGTGAGCACCAGATGAGAGCTCAGCCCAAATGACACCTTCATTTTGGCCCTGGACCCAACTAAGCCATCTGGACACTTGGCTCACAGAAAGTGAGATAATAAATTCATGTAATTTTAAGCTGCTAAATTTGTGGTGATTTGTCATGTAACAAAACAGGAAATGAATATAAGCTCTCATGGACCAAAGCCAACACTGGTCGTTAGCCCTAAGAATAACTACAGACATAGATGAACAGGAGCCGATGGGAGCTCTGTCCTCTGTGCCTGGTGTGCGTCCTTTCAGCCACTTCTTTACGATCCACCCCTCTCTGGGTGAGGAAACCTAGGCTGAAGAGCAGGGCCCTTGGTTCCCAAGCTCTGGCCATGACAGTACCTTTCTCTACATATAACAGGGGCGCATACTGAAGGCCCAGCAACACCCACATTCACTCCTGTCCACTGCTCTGCTGGCAGGTCAGCACATGGTGAAGGTTCTACACATGGAATCCTTTGAGGAAAGGCTGGGTCTCCTCCAGAGTAGAACCATCTAAGTCCCTGAATGGCACGATCAGTTAAGCACTTGGCAACTAAACCAAAGGTTGGTGGTTCTAAACCCACCCAGGAGATGCCTGGGAACATACACGAATTATTATCCAGCAAATATACCTAATGACTAAATATACATTATTCAGAGTCATTCGGCAGGTTTAAGATGCAAACCATCTGGAACCTCACACGTCAGTGTGAATGCTGCAGTTAGTGGAAATATCAAAGGGATAGTCTCCTACCTAGCACCAGTATTACCAATGAACTGAGAGCCTTGCATTGTTGCTGAGTTGGCTGGTGGAGGAAGGCAGGTGTGAGGCCATAGGTACTTGGCGAGTGCAGACCAGCAAGCTGTGTGGAGAGGCCAGGGATACCTTACATGCCCTTAGATGGGCAGAGCTAAGGGAGCATCTTGGAGGAAAAATGGAGACGAACTGAGTCTAGTTCTCAGGAACCACACACCTACAATATCCCCTTGCTCCTTAAACAGAGAGGTAACCTCAGAGTGAAGAGAAGAGAGGAAATCATCACAGGCACACGCTTCCCTGGAGAAAATTTTTTCCTGGAAGGAAAAATACATGAGAAGTGCCAGGGACCAACCAGGTGTAATGGGCCTGAGAAGTCCACCACCTCCACTTCCACTTTTGAATGGTGAAGCACCAGGCCAGGTGTCATGGGAGACCCCAGCCATGCTGATGTTCTGTGGACCTGAGAAGTCCCCTCACCTCCTACAGTGGGCTCAACGGTGGCCCCTAAAAAGATATGCCCACCTCCTAATACCTGGAAGCTCTGCATATGATCTTATTTGGAAAAATAAAGGTCTTTGCAGATGCAATTAAGTTAAATATCATGAGATTGGGAGATCGTCCTGGATTATCTGGTGGGCCCTAAACCCAATGACAAGTATCCCTGTAAGAGAGAGGCAGAAGAGGACGTTTTGAGACAGACACACAGAGGAGAGAGACACACCAAAGAGTAGAAAGTGATGTGAAGATGGAACAGAGAGATGTGGCCTCAAGCCAAGGAGTGCCAGCACCCACCAGAAGCTGGAAGAGGCAAAGGACAGATTCTCCCCTATAGTCTACGGAAGGAGTGTGGCCCTGCCAACTCAGGACTTCTAGCCTCCAGAACTGTGAAAGAGTACGTTTCTGTTGTTTTAAGACACTAAATTTGTGGAGATTTGTTACAGCAGTCACGGGAAACAAATACAAATTTTGGTGCCAGGAAGTGGGGTGCTGCTGTAACAAACACCTAAAAATGTCAAAGTGGCTTTGTAATTGGGTAATGGGTACAGGCTGGAAGAGTTCTGAGATGCATGATAGAAAAGGCCTAGATTGCTTGAAGCAGACAGTAGAAATATGGATGTTAAAGACTTGGCCAGTGAGGACTCAAGAGAAGCGAGGAACATGTTATTGGAAACTAGAGGCAAAGTGAACTGGCTGAATTGTGTCCTCACAGTTGTGTGAAAGCAGAACTTGTAAAGGATGAACTTCGATATTTAGTGAGATTTCTAAGCAAAATCTTCAAGAAGCAGTAGGGTTTCTCCGTGCTGTTTATAGTAAAATGTAGGAGGAAAGATAAATTGAGGAAAGAAACTGTTAAGGAAAAAGGAACCAGCACTTGGTGATTTGGGAAATTTTCAGCCTATCCAGATTGCAAAAAATGATAAAATTAGAAGACTCACTGTAGGGAAAGTAGGCTCAAGAGAGAAGGCCAACGTTTTGCATATGAGATTAGGTGTGTGACTCACGGATCCAAGCAACCATTTCAGCAGAAGCCAGGAATAGAGATGGAATTATTCAGAAAAGATCTGTGGAGAAACCTCTTGTCTAATGGTGTGTATTCCCATGGCATACACAGGACCTGGGAGGTTTTTTGAGAATCTTGTATCAGCAGAAACATTGCCATCTTTGAATGAAAGAAACAGAGAAGGACAAAGTGAAAAAGGACCGTTGAACTTCCAATATTCTGTAGATAAGAAAGGGGCTGATAATCAGCTGCAAACACTTACTGCCCTTCAAGAAAAAGAAAGGCTGATTCTAAGGGTATCCACCAGTGTAGAGGCAGAGGTGTAATTCATGGTCCGAGAGCAGCAAGCTCCAGGCCCAGAGGAGGGAACGCTGGGCCCAGAGGGCAAAGCTTCAAGTAACAGAGGATTATTTCCAGGCCTTGAAAAAAAAAAAAAAAGCCTAATGGAATTTACCCTGCTGGATTTCAATATTGCTTGGGACTGGTAACTCCTTTGTAACTTCCTTTCTTTTTAATTTTTATTGTGCTTTACGTGGAAGTTTACAAATCAAGTCAGTCTCTCACACAAAACCTTATATACACCTTGCTACATACTCCCAATTACTCTCTCCCTAATGAGACAGCCCGCTCTCTCCCTCCACTCTCTCTTTTTGTGTCCATTTCGCCAGCTTCTAACCCCCTCTACCCTCTCATCTCCCCTCCAGGCAGCTGATGCCAACATAGTCTCAAGGGTCCACCTGATCCAAGAAGCTCACTCGTCACCAGCATCTCTCTCCAACCCATTGTCCAGTCCAATCCATGTCTGAAGAGTCTAACTTCCGTTTTTTCTCTTTTGGAATATGAATGTCTAAATTGTTACCCTATGCCTATCCCACCATTGTATTTTGCAAACAGGTAACTTGATCTTTTGTTTCACAGGTTAAGACGGAGAGGAATTTTGCCCCAGGATGGATCACACCCAGAATCTCATACATGATTTCAATGATTTAGATGAATAGATTTGGGGCTTTTGAGCTGATGCTTAGATAATATTTTGGATTTAGAGCTGATGCTGTAATGGGGATGGGATTTGGGGGGATATTGAGATGGGGTGAATATATTTTGCACTTGGGATGGATGTGAATTTTTCCAGAACAGAGGACAGACTACAGTGGCTGAATTGTGGTCTTCCAAAAGATACGTCCAGGTCCTAATTCCAGGAACCTGTAAATGTGACCTTATTAGGAAAAATGGTCTTTGCAGATGTAATTAAGTATCTTGAGATCATCCTAGATTATTATCCAGTGGCCCTAAATCCAACAAGTCCTTATACGAGAGGCAGAGGGAGTTTGAAGGCAGATACACAGAGAAGAGGAGATGGTGAGGGAAAGATGGAGGCAGAGACCGGAGTGATGCAACCTGAAGCCAAGGAGTGCCTGGAACCACTGGAAGCTGGAAGAAACAAGGAAGCATTCTCTTCTTGAGCCTCTGGAGGCAGCACGGGCCTGTCAACACCTTGATTTTGGAATTCTGACCTCCAGAATTTTGAGAAAATAAATTTCTGTTGTTTCCCATCCAGTTTATGGTAACTTGTTACGGTGGCCCCAGGAAACTGATACACCTGTTTCGTCTTCTATACTGTTTGTGGCTGGGCCAGTAGATATGGGAGAGCCCATTCCATGCTGAGGTTCTGTGGACCTGAGAAAGCCCCTCACCTGTGTTCCTCTTCTATATAGTTGAGGGGCTGGGCCAGGTGACACAGGAGACCTATCCCTACACCTGTTCTGTGGCTCTTCTTGGGAGGGGGGCTGTGATCCAGAGAAAGCATGCTGATGGACAGGGTCCACTTTATAGCTGTGTGTCTTTTTCAGTCATCATAGGCATGAGGGCGTGGAGGCTGGGTGTGCATGTCACAGGCTAGTGCCATGCCATGACCCAGGTTATCAGATTAGGGCTCAGACAAGGTACAAACATGTTTTTCTCAATCCACGAGGTGTCCATGTAACTCCAACAAGCACACAAAGCCAAGTAAGGCTGCAGCTTATTCCACGGTGGAGCTCCTTGGTTTTGTTGTTTTTTTCTTTAGCTCCGCCAGGCTTGGGCTTGTATGCCTAGAAGTGCTGTGGGCCACAGAACCACAGACAGATGGCCAGTCCTGAGCTGCTGTCTCGCTTCTCTCCCAGCCCAGCTTTTGCTTGAAGCCCCTTTGCAACCTCCCTGCCTAGTGGCGGTCCTGTTTCTAAACCCTCTCCGTGTAGGGGCACTCAGACCTTGCCAGTTCTGGGTAGCTGCTAAGTTGTTATAACCCAGCTTGTCCCTAAGGCATCCACCACTGTCTCCTACGACTTCCTGATCCACCCACAACTACAGCAAGCTCTGTGCTAGAGAGATATTCTGTCAAAGATGAGTTATTAGGGAGAAGAGTGGTCTTTGGGTTTGGCAGGTAGCTAATGCCTCAAAAAGGAAACTAATTTTTGCTAAGGTTAGAAGGGGACATAGATGGGTGGGTTTGGGATTTGTAGTTGACATCTCAGAACACCTGGATTTTACAATGGATGCTAACCTTGACCCTCACTCAGCAGCCCTGGCTCTTATCTGGGCCCTGCCACGAACTTGCTCCATGACCCAAGACAGCCATTTTCCCCACTGTGCCTGTCTCCTCTCCTATGGAGCACACTCCTCCTTGGGCAGGCCGCACCCGGGCTCCTGCACAGCAGATTCCCCTGGGACTGTTTTGAGTCACTCTCTGTAAGTACACAGGGCAGCGCAGGCACACAGGAGCACAACACAAGCATCCCATTAATAAAAAGATGAAGCAGTTCATCAGTCATGGAATGAGCAGAGTGCAGCTGGGAAGAGGGCCCAATGCTCTCACTCAGGCGTGCCGCCCTCCCTCTCAGGACACCCCTCTCACCAGCTAGGCCAGACTTCCTTGGTCCCACCGACTCTGCCCATGTGGCCCATATCCTGGCCCAGAGTTTCCTGCCTGAGACCACTGTACATCTGACCTTCCCCGCTCCATGGCCCAGCTACAGCACTGCCTCCTACAGGAAGCCTCCCCCAGGCTGTGGGCTTGCTTGCCCTCTGTCTTAGTTACCTAGTGCTGCTTTAACAGAAATACAAGTGAATGCCTTTAACAAAAGGAAATTTATTCTCTCACAGTCCAGTAGGCTAGAAGTTCGAACTCAGGGCACCAACTCCAGGGGAAGGCTTTCTCTCTGTGTCAGTTCTGGGGGAATCCTTGTCATCAATCTTCCCCTGGTCTAGGAGCTTCTCAGCACAGGGACTCTGGGTGCTCTGCTCCCAGCGCTGCTTTCTTGGTGGTATGAGGTCCCGTCTCTTTGCTCACTTCTTTTATATCTCAAAAGAGAGTGACTCGAGACACAACCTAATCTTGTAGATAAGAGTCCTGCCTCATTAACATAACTTCCGCTAATCCTGCCACATTAACATCATAGAGGTAGGATTTACAACCCACAGGAAAATCACGAGATGCCAAATTGCGGGCAATCACACAATACTGGAATCACAGCCTAGCCAAGTTGACACATTCTTGGGTGACACAATTCAACCTACAACACCCTCTGACCTGCCACTGTCATCTCAAACCTTATTCTTGCATCTCAGCTCTGCAGTTCGCAAAGGCCCCACTGTGGGAACTGCTCAGTAGCTGTTAAATAGCACTTAAGGCTACACGAGTAGCCAAGCCACCCCCAGAACATCTTCTACTGGAAAACGCATCCCAAAGTCCAAACAACTACGTTCAGGAGACTTTATCATCTCTGCTCTCTCATAAACTGAGGATCATTAAGAGTGTGGATGGCCTCAGTGAGGCAGATTGTGTAATAGTTTGTCCTTACCTTCTGAGTTGTAGTAAGGTCCCCAGGGTACTGGACATGCAGACTGCTGCCTTCCCTGCACTCCTTTTTTCAGAGGACCTCCCTCTGTGCCTCTGATCAAGGCCCAGCCCTATTGAAGGTGACATTCTCCCTCCTGGACACCGACTCCATGGCTAGGTGGCTCCTCCTGGTCATGGGGACCAGGGATAAAGGGGCTGGTGGCTCAGTGCTGGTGTGCATGTCACAGAGCATCCACTGCTGGCCACTACATGAGGCCACCAGCGGGCTAAGTTCAGGATACATATAGGGGGGTCCTGGCGGCAGCAGTGCCTCGGCTGTCTGTGGTCTAGGGTCCTGGGATATCTGAGGGCCCCAAAGCCCCCTCGACCACCCAGCGAGTTTCTGTGTCCTGCTTCAGCATGACAGATGGAGACACATACTCTGCATACCCACTCCCCTTTCCTATGCACTTTATACATTCTACGAAATATACCCAGTCCACACTCTTACCTCCTCAAAACTGGAACCAAGCAAAGCCGGCCCCCCAGATGCTCCGGTGGGGACTCACAGTCCCAGTCTCCTTTCTGCTGTCCACGTGGCTCTCCATGCATGCTGCCACGGCCACCGCTGGGCATGCTGCCTGTCTGCAGACATGCCGAGAGCTCAATGACTGGTCCCAAGCACCTTGGCCACTTCTTCCAGAAGAGTGGCCCTGCCAAAGAGCCATGGGGGATTGTAGACCTGCCTCCTGCCCAGGTCTGCCTGCTGACTCCCTTGGTGGCTCTGAGCACCGCCCACGAGGGCGTGCTCCTTTCTACCAGGACACACACCCTCCACCCTTGAGGGGCTTGCCATCTACCAGGGCAACACAGTGGTCCTGGAGCCCTGAGCCGGAGGCTCATCTGTCACACACACAGGAGGGCTCTTGTCTGCAAGAAGGCTGAGGGGTTCACAGAGAAATCCCCTCCCAGGGCAGGGCAGTGTGGAGCAGTTCGGGTGAAGTGAGGTGCCTGCCCTCAGCTTGCCTCCCTCCATGGGGCGAGAGAAAGGGGCAGAGCTGGGGACAGGAGATGGTGAATAAAATCCCAAAGAACAGACTCAACAGCAACACTTGTGGCAGCCTGAGGAACAGGGTGCTGGTCAGATCTTGTGGAAGGATGTGCTGAAGGGTCAGGACAGGCCACCTGTTCTGCACAGAGGGCCCCCATGGACTCCAGGGACACAGCGCAGGATCGGCGCCTGCAGCCACGCACAATGGGGACGACCTGTCACAGCTTTCCAAAGGGCATGCCCCACATGAGGGAGCCCCAGGAGCGCCCTGACCTGCTGGGCCAGCTCTGGGACTTGCTGGCGGTATGGCTGGGGCGAGCCACACACCTGGCCTGGGTCCCCTGAGCGCCAGAGCTGAGGGACTAACCACATGGCCCCCATGCTCCGTCACTCTACAGGTTCCTCTGACGTGGGTCTTCCAGGATGGTCAAGAGCCCTCTAGGGTCTGTAAGCGCATGCATTTCTCCACTTACCCCCATACCACCGTCCTTTTCCCTAAAGAAGCTGGTGGGTGAGTCAGAGACACCCTTTTGGGAATCCAGGACCACAAGAGCATCACAAAGGACCACCCTTGCCTTCAGATGAGCCAGAGGACTAACCCTGTGCTTTCAAAATGAATCAAGAAAAATTAGCTCTTCAACAAATCACTGCTAATCCAAGTTTCCAAATGGATGCCAAAAGCTTGAAATACGTGAATTTGAAAATCAGTTGCAAATGTTAAAACCGACTATAATTTGAGTTTCTTTTAAGTTTTCTCAAGTTCCAAACTAATAACTGAAACGGCAGAAGCGAGAGGACAAGGCTGGGGGTCAGGCCTCAGACAACGTCCTAAAGGAAGAGGCTTCCTGTGGCATACTCCAAACTGAGTGTCTGATGCCTCAACTAAGATGCAGCTGCTTTTGACAGAGGGCATTTGATTAAACTCCCACCTTTACTAAACACATATAGGTGAGTGTTTCACAGTCTGCAAATGCCTCAAGGAACTGATAGCTACAGTAATCAAAACAGCCAGGCGCTGGTATAATGATAGACACAGAGGCCAATGGAACAGAATTGAGAGTCCAGAAATAAAGCCACACATCTATGGTCAACTGATTTTTGGTAAGGATACTAAGTCCATTCAATGGGGGAAGAAGAGTCTCTTCAATAAATGGTGCCAGGAAAATTGTATTTCCACGTGTGGAAAAATGAAACAGGATCCAGGCCTCACACCATACACAAAAACAAATTCAAAATGGATTAAGGACCTAAATGTGCCAATTAAAGCCATACAATTCTAAGAAGAACAAGCAGGGGCAATGATGTCAGGCCTGGATACCTAATATAATAACAAAAGCACAAACAGCAAAAGACTAAATCAATAAATTAAAAAAACCAAACCAAACCCATTGCTGTCCAGTTAACTATGACTCATAGTGACCCTATAGGAGAGAGCAGAACTGCCTCATAGGGTTTCCAAGGAACGGCTGGTGGATTTGAACTGTGAACCTTTCGATTAGCAGCCAAGCTCTTAACCAGTTCACCACCAGGGCTCCAAATAAATAAATAGGACCTTGAAAATTAAAAACTTTCGTTCATCAAAAGACTTCACAAAAAAAGTGAAAAGACAAGCTACTGACTGTGAGAATATCTTCAGAAACCATGTATCCAACAAGAATCTAATAACCAAAATACATATAAAATTTTGACGAAAGACAAAAAAAAAATCATAAAATGGACAAAGGACTTGAATAGACATTTCACCAAAGAGGACACTCAAATGGGCACCAAACACGTGAAAAGATGCTCAGCCATCATTAGCCATCAGGGAGATGTGAATCAAAACCACCACGAGATATCATTTCATTCCTGCTACGATGGCTAAGGTAAAAAATAAAAATAAAAAAATAACAAATGTTGGTGAGGATGCAGGGAAACTGAAAACCTTATCCACTGCTGGTGGGAATGAAAAATGGTACAGCCATTGTGGAAAACTGTGTGGAATTTCCTCAAAGAACTAAAAATAGAATTATCCCATGACCTAGCAATTCCGCTCCTAGGTATATACCCAAAAGACCTGAAGTCAGAGACTCAAACAGAGACTTGTACACCAATGTTCACTGCAGCACTATTCACAATAGCCAAAAGGTGGAAATAACCTAAATGCCCATCAACAGATGAATGGATAAACAAACTGTGGTACATACATATAATGGAATACTACTCAGCTAGTAGGAGAAATGAAGTCTTGATACATGCTATGGTATGGACGGAGCCTGAAGACATTATGCTGAGCGGAATAAGCCAGTCACAAAGGGACAAATATTGTATGATCTCACTTATATAAAAAGACAAGAAAAGATAAATGCATAGAGACCAAAGTTTATTAGTTGTTACCAGGGGTGGGAAGGAGCGGGAAAAAGGGAGTTAACGGTAATGGAAATATTGCATCGGTTAAGAGCAGGGCTGCACAGCAATTACAATAGGTTGCAGTATTGTAATTGCTGTCAATAAGTTGTACACCTGTAAAAAGTTGAATTGGCAAAAAAAAAAAAAAAGTTTTTTGTTGATTTTGGGACGCAAGATAAAATCTTGGATGGAAACTCCCTTCCTTCACTCTTCCTTTCCTGGCCCGTCCCCTTTCTGGAGTTCTGTCTTTTAAAAGGAACAGGACTGAGTGTTGGCAAACACAGCAGGGTCAAAGCACCAGACAGCAAGAGCATTTGCTAAGAAATGAGATGTGTGTTTTCCCTGGCCACGTGTCCCATGGCTGGGATCCTGGATTCAATAAGCTACAGCAACCACAGAGGTGACAAGGATGGTTCTGGAGGTGCCTCAGGCCACAGTCGAGTCTGGGGGGCTGGAGTGGTGAGGGGACAACGTATACACAGGGCTTTGTGAGCTGAGGGCTATGGTTGAGTCTGGGGGGCTGGAATGGTGAGGGGACAACGTGTACAGAAGGGCTTTGTGAGCTGAGGGCCATGTTCGAGTCTGGGGGCCCAGAGTGGTGAGGAGACAACGTGTACACAAGGGCTTTGTGAGCTAAGGGCCATGGTCGAGTCTGGGGGGCTGGACTGGTGAAGGGGACAATGTGTACACAAGAGCACTGTGAGCTGGGGGCCATGGTCGAGTCTAGGGGGCTGGAGTGGTGAAGGGGGCAACGTGTACATAAGAGCACTGTGAGCTAGGGGCCATGGTCGAGTCTGGGGGGCGGGATTGGTGAAGGGGGCAATGTATACACAAGAGCACTGTGAGCTGGGAGCCATGGTCGAGTCTAGGGGGCTGGAGTGGTGAAGGGGGCAATGTGTACGTAAGAGCACTGTGAGCTGTGGGCCATGGTCGAGTCTGGGGGGCTAGAGTGGTGAGGGGACAGGTACACAAGGGCTCTGCGAGCTGGGAGACGAGTGTCAGCCACAGGCTACAGGCCCAAGCACAGTGCTGGACCACTACTAGCATCTAATTGCATTCATGCACACCCCACCTAGGCTCAGAAGCTGCAGCCAGGCCCAGCCCACTGCCTGTCTCTGTAGCGCCTGCATACTAAATATGGTTTTCACACTTTTAAACGAAAATCAAAAGAAGAAGAATATTCCATGACATGTGAGATTACTTGAAATTCTAATTTTTAAGTGCTACTGTCCCACGGCCACGCTCACATATTGACACGTGTGTGGCTACTTTTATGCTACCATCAGCAGGGGTGACTCGAAAACTAAAGCATTTACTATCTGGCCCTTTACAGAAAGCACGCTGACCCCTGCCCTAAACAAACAAAAGAACCTGCAGTTTTTGATGAAATGTCAAAGCAGTTTTATTTCGGTTCATTGTTGGTATTACAGGTGCACTAAACATGGGTTTTGCATTTTGCTTTCTTTATATACTCTGTAACACGGAGCTCAAAGCAAGCTTTATGTGGAAACACATTTATAAAGTGCAGATACCTGAGGGGTGACACCAAAACTAAGGGCATTCATTCCATGCACACTAGGTGAAAGGGCCGGTGCTGTTTGGTGCGGGAATAAAGCACATACGATGTGGTCGATCCATAGGCAGGGGTCGTGAGTGAATGGCAGGGCCCAGGGTTCACATCTGAGAGCAAAACAAAGGGGATGCCTGACCCCGATGCGTAGAGCAGAACTGATGACAAGTGGCGTACACAGCCTTGCCTTGCTTCACTGTAGCCGCCTGAGGGTTCCATCTACCTGGTCTGCTCTCTGGGCTGATTCCCCCACTGCCGAGCCCATTGCCACCCAAGTGAGCAGCCCTCCCTGGTCCCTTGGTCCTTTCACCCAGGCCCACCTGCAGGCTCTGATTGTGCTCCCTTGGCCACCCCTGCCACACCGCAGGACAGCAGGCCGCTGCAGCTCTCCCCAAATCTCCAGGCCCCGTGGCAGCATCCCTGCCACAGACACAGGCACCGGTTCCGTTGCCAGCACACACAGCTTCCCCCTTCCTGCTCGTCTCCTGTGCCTGGGGTCCCCTGCCTACACCTATGCTGCAGGAGATAGGGACTGCCAGGGCCCTGGGACACAGACCACGCCGCGTACTCCTCGCCCCGTTCTGCCTGCCCTTGAGGCCAGTTCGAAGTCCCCTTCCCTAGAAGACCTGCTCTCTCATTCCTTCCCCAACAGAGTACAGGCCGCTGCTGGACAGTCCTTCCCACCTGGCCTGCCGCTGGGACTCGTCTGCCTCCTCCGACACTTCACCCCTCTATCAAGGGCTGCCAGCCCTCCCCGGGCACATCGCCACACACTCTGCGTCTCAGTCATGTCTGTGGCCCTCCTACCTTCCCTCTCCCACAGCCACCTCCTGGCTTTCTCCCCAAATGTGAGCAGTGCCTACGAGACAAGGTGCCCTGACCAGGCTGCAGTCTAACCCACCAGACGCGTGGACCAGAGAAAAGGAGCTTCACGGAACATCTCCTACATGGTCTCGCTGTGCCTTCCTGGGGACAATTCCTCCCGCAGCTGTTTCAAAGCAGTCTGGAAGTGAAAAGCTTTAAAAGTTGATGAAGTGGCATGCTGTGATAAGGGAGGGGCTGTTTGTAAAGGCCCGAGAATGCCTCCACACCCCTTCCACGTCTCATCACACACCACGCAGAGCCCGCCTTATTTTGAGATGCCCCCCCCCAAGGTGAGGGGAGCACCTGCCATGTTTTGCCCCCTAACTAAAATAAAATACATAAACCAAGCAAAGAGGAGAATCATTAAGTAGTTTTAAACACTCTTCTAAAGCTGGCATTTCTTTCTTGTTTCTGGATAGAAACAGGGCAGTAAAAGCTAAAATCGACATTTTTTAAAAGAATGGTATAGCTACTATTTTCACTTTTGGCTAAAACTGGCCAGTGAAAGGGTATTTCAGGTGTTTAGAGGACAACCTAGAGATGTACTAGACTCTGAACTTCAACTACAGAATTTCAATCTTCCTAAAACGGAAACTGGCCTGTACACCAAAGAGGAGAAAGCAAAAGCTTCGGTGAAGGGTTTGTCTTCCCCGCCCCAAGCGGAGCCGGGAGGGCGCATGGGCTCGGGAAGCTCACAGCAGAAAGCAGGGGGCCCTGAAGAAGAGACTCACTGACGCAGAAGCAGCCTGCAGTGTCAAGACAGGCAGAGTTAGAAGTGAGCAGCCAATTTCTTCCAGAAAGACTCAGCCCTTCCTTTCACGCTCAGCTCGGGGGATGAAAGATGAAGACACAGCCTACACTCGAGCTGGTAACGTGGGGCAGCACGCAGCAGCAGCTGTAGCAGGCAGGTGGCCGCCTGGCCCACCGACATGGAGAGGAAGAGCTCCTGATTCCAGGACAGTGCTGGCTCAGCACCACTGTGAATAGCGTGTGGTGATTGAGCCTGACTCTAGAAGGTGGCAGTGCCAGCTGAGTGGGGATGGTGCGCGAGCAAGGACGGCACTGCCCCATCTTCTCTGTGTGAAGGCAGAAACCCCTTCCTTCTGGGCTGCGCTGCGGCTTCACTGCTCAGAAACCCCTTAAGTGGAAGTCACTATCACCCCCAGCTCCCCTTCCCCCACAATTCTTCATAGCAGAGGTCAGATGAGCAATCCCTTCATCCCAAGGAAAGGGCACCTTCTTGGGCAGAGCTTGTAAACACTTCCCGTCTTTGGAATTACTTCCCAGGGCCTCCGTCTCAAGGGAAACATGCAGGGGTCAAGAAGAGACTGTCTTCACGAGCAGCCCCACCTGCACTTCCTTCTCCCGCTACGTCAGTCTTTTCATCCGTCGGTTGTGCTTGTCGATGATGAGGGTCGCCCTGTCCACAGATGAGCTGATGCCATCCAAAGCCTCATCCTGTCTCTCCAGCTCTACCTCCGTGTCCAAGGCGAGACTCTTCAGCTTCCTCAGGATCTGGGAGAGGAGCACAAAATGACAGTAGATGGTGCTTAACACTCTAGATAATGCGTAATGACTTTTTCTTCCATCAGTTTTACAATATTTAAGAAACGTTATTTAGTGATTTAAATGAAGTGTTCTTGTGCTTGTGACCTGAGGGGGGCAGTGTGTCAATGAGGACAATGAGCACCTCTATCAGGAGACAGAGTCCTTATGACAGTGTGCAAAGGGTCCTAGAGGTCACATGTCTGGGTCTGGAGGTCAGAGGGTCAGAGGGTCAGGGTCTCGGCTCTCTGGCCTTGAGCAAGGTGCTCAGTGTCAGCCTCCTTACCTGTGGAGCAGGCTGCTTGCTGTGGAGGCTGTCTCGGGAGGACGCACTTGCCCTCTGCCCTGCTCCTGCCTGCACTCAGAGGAGGCCATCGGAGCAGGGAGGTGGCTGTGCAGTCCTGGGTGCACCATCCACCCGCGACCAACATGCTGGCCAATGGCACCCCTGGTGGGCACCACTACTTCTGATCACAGTGGGTCCCTGCACACGCTCAGCGTGGCAGCTGGGCACAGAAGGCAGCATGCAGGATCACAGCTTCGAAACTTATGTTTCAGTTCCTGTTCTCACCCACTCTTCTTTTCATCACCTGTCTGTGCCCAGGTACCTAACTGCATACTGAAGCTGGAAAAACAAGATTTACAAAGAAAGGCAAAGCCCTTTTCCTGTCTATATGTTTGTAATATTTTACAAACAAATACAAAAAGACAAAACACAACCCAAAGTGGTGGAGGAGTTCACATCACACACACCCATCACAGGGTTGCAAGATCACACAGCTTTCTGAGACACGCTGGAGCTCATGCCTGGAAAAGGTGACTCGGGGGTTCCAGGCCACACCACACCCAGGATCTGCTCCGACAGAGTGGGTGGGAGTGGAGAAAGCACCAAAGAGGCGTCCAAGGACTGGTGGGGCTGAGGACACGTCAAGGGACTAGAGAGATGCTGGCTGAGCGTGGAGACCACTGAGCCCTGCGGTGGCATTACACACGGATCTCACACGGGGACTCCTGGAGAGACAGCAGCACCTCACAGGGGCAGGAGGGCCACTCAAGTGTGGTGGACTAGGGAGACCCATCAGTCTCATCTGCAGTTCTCCAGGCCCCCCCATTTCTATGACTCACGTCATACTTCATGTATTTTTATAAACAAGAGTAACCATTTTATTACAATTCTATTGAGATTAATCACATTGTTAAATGTTACTTAAACTACGCACTTGCTGAGCCTGGGTTTTAAAATTTAATATGCTCAAGCTGACAACAAAAAAGGTACGTTTAAAAAGAAATCTTCATGACCAACCATTTGCAATAAATGTTAACGCGCTCTCTTTAGGGAAAGTCACAGATCACTGCTTAGGTCAAGAAAAAGGAATTGCAGAATTTGAATCAATACGGAGGAACCCTCAATACCATGTTTACTAACTCCCAGGGCGTCAACGCGTCTGAAGATACATTCAGCGCACCTTAGCACAAAGGTAAGGAATACCAGCGGCGAACAGCTGTGCCGACGATTTCAGCGCAACCCTAGCTCTGACCCACTGATCATGTATCATATCCATCCTGAAAAGCAGGCCCCACCCAGGCTCTCCCAGGTGATGGGAAGGGAAGCCATGTCAGGAAGCTCTGTGCTTCACAGGTGAGGTGTGACTGACTCAGTGTCCTACAACAATCCTGCGCAGTGCCACTGCCAGAAAAGGTAGCAGCCCCACCCCACCCAAGAGCAAGCTGGGTCCCACCTGCGGTAGCCACGCGCTAAGCCAAAGGCACCTGAGCCTGACATCGGGAGGCACGCCTCACTTCCAGTCTGACCAGGAGGGCTTGGGCAGTGCGCTCTTTACACCTGCACTTCGTCCGGTTGATGAGAAACCAAATCAAGGCGGCGAGATGGTCAGAATGCTAGGAGGACAAGAAGATCCTCCTTGTTCCAGAGGACTGGTGAGGCTCAAATGAGATCACAAATGTGAACAAGCTGTGAAAACTATAAAGCACTATGTAAGGGTCCTAGCAGCCAAGTCTCAGAATGTTTAAACTAAAGGAGCCTCGGGCCACCGGGCCCAGCTCCCCACCCTCACTTTGTAGCAGGAGACAAGGGCACTGAGATCTGAAGCCATTTAAGGTCATACAGCAAGCTGGTGACAGAGGCAGGACCTAACCCCAAATACGGCTTTATTACTATTATCTCTGCCATTAGGCTCAAGAGTAAGTTCTTGGTTCAAGTTAGCAGACTCAGACAACAACCTTTTCGCACCCTCTGGGAACTGGTGGAAACTCCATCAGTTGAGTCACTTAAAAAATTGGATAGAGCCCTGGAAAATATACTGTGGGGATCAATCTGGCTCTGGAAGAGGGGGACGGACTGGATGACCTAATACAGTAGGTCTTTTCCATCTCTCATTTCTATGATCTCATATGGCTGATGCCCAAACAGCATAATAAAAAAAAATAAAAAAAAAAAAAAACCATCATTCACCACCATGTGAAGCAGGGTCTCCCATGCACTTTCTCTGCTAAGTGTTCCTGTTTCACTTACCTCCATTCCACCTGGCGCCTGCCTTCTCTGGTAAGTGTTCCTGTCTCACCTCCATCCCACCTGGGGTGTGCCTTCTCTGGTAAGTGTTCTTTCTTGTTTACCTCCATCCCACCTACAGTATGCCTTCTCCGGTAAGTGTTCTTTCTCATTTATCTCCAAACCACCTGGAGTGTGCCTTCTCTGCTAAGTGTTCCTCCCTCACTTACCTCCATCCCACCTGGGGTGTGCCTTCTCTGGTAAGTGTCCTTTCTTGTTTACCTCCATCCCACCTGGAGTGTACCTTCTCTAGTAAGTGTTCCTCCCTCACTTACCTCCAACCCACCTGCAGTGTGCCTTCTCTGCTAAGTGTTCCTCCCTCACTTACCTCCAACCCACCTGCAGTGTGCCTTCTCTGCTAAGTGTTCCTCCCTCACTTACCTCCATCCCACCTGCGTACCTTCTCTAGTAAGTGTTCCTCCCTCACTTACCTCCATCCCACCTGCAGTGTACCTTCTCTGCTAAGTGTTCTTTCTCGTTTACCTCCATCCCACCTGGGGTGTGCCTTCTCTGCTAAGTGTTCCTCCCTCACTTACCTCCATCCCACCTGGAGTGTACCTTCTCTGCTAAGTGTTCTTTCTCGTTTACCTCCATCCCACCTGGAGTGTACCTTCTCTGCTAAGTGTTCCTCCCTCACTTACCTCCATCCCACCTGGAGTATGCCTTCTCTGGCAAGCGTTCCTTCCTCACTTACCTCCATCCCACCTGCAGTGTACCTTCTCTGCTAAGTGTTCCTCCTTCACTTACCTCCATCCCACCTGGAGTATGCCTTCTCTAGTAAGTGTTCCTCCTTCACTTACCTCCATCCCACCTGGAGTATGCCTTCTCTAGTAAGTGTTCCTCCCTCACTTACCTCCATCCCACCTGGAGTGTGCCTTCTCTGCTAAGTGTTCCTCCCTCACTTACCTCCACCCCACCTGGAGTGTGCCTTCTCTAGTAAGTGTTCCTCCCTCACTTACCTCCATCCCACCTGGAGTGTGCCTTCTCTGCTAAGTGTTCCTCCCTCACTTACCTCCATCCCACCTGGAGTGTGCCTTCTCTAGTAAGTGTTCCTCCCTCACTTACCTCCATCCCACCTGGAGTGTGCCTTCTCTAGTAAGTGTTCCTCCCTCACTTACCTCCATCCCACCTGCAGTGTGCCTTCTCTGGCAAGCGTTCCTTCCTCACTTACCTCCATCCCACCTAGAGTATGCCTTTTCTGGTTAAGTGTTCTTTCTCGTTTACCTCCAACCCACCTACAGTGTGCCTTCTCTGGTAAGTGGTCCTTTCTCGTGTACCTCTGCCCCACCCAGAATATGCACAGAGTATCTCCCAGAAGAGCTGCCCTCATGTACATGTGCCACTTTACCTGATGTCCAATGAGGCAGCTGCATCTGTGCTAATCAAGCACGTCACAGAGACCCCAGGACAGCCTTCTCTGGAGTCCGTATTTCTTCTTCAAATCACTTTAAAAAGCAGTACAGGTTTATTTTAAATGGAAATGTCTTTGAGGACCCCAAGGCTCCTAGCTGTAAACAATGACCTCTTTGTGCCTGAGCTCACAACTGGGGAGGCAGGGCTTTTAGGAAGGACACCCACCACTGGAGCTCCACAGCCTTGGGTCAGGCTGTGAATGTGAGAACTCTCAGCACAATGGCACTCAAAACCAGCTCAGACACAGTTGTGCTATCTCCAAAACCATTTGTTTCCTTCAGTAGAGGACATTCCTTGGGTTTTGTTCTGATAAAAGTGCATGTAGTAAATTAGGAAACAATAAAACAAAAGTCATCCATAACCCAAATCCAAATCCATACTTATCAGATAAGCACTACTGGTAATACCGTGGTATATTCACACCTAGCTATTTTTTCCCCCATTCCCATATCCATATGCTTTCGCAAAAAAGTAGAGTTCGGGATTAAAGCATACATAGCTTTATTTTCTGCTTTTTTCACCCCCTAGCTAACCTAAGAAATCCTGGTGGTGTACTGGTTAAGAGCTACAGCTGCTAACCAAAAGGTCAGAAGTTTGAATCCACCAGCCACTTCTTGGAAACTCCATGGGGCAGTTCTACTCTGTCCTATAGGGTTGCTATGAGCCAGAACTGACTTGACAGCAACAGGTTTGGTTGTTTTGGCTTAGCTAGCCTAAGTAAAAGTTAAGAGTTACGCGACCCACATAATGTGCCGTAACACTGTTCTAGGAACTTTATACATTTTAGCTCAGTTAATCCTCAAACTAACTCCGTTTTTCAGATGAGGCCAAGACAGGTCGGGAAACTTGCCCAAAGTCCCCAAGCTCCTGGGGGTCAAGCTCAACGCTGACCAAGTGGGCTGATAGCAGAGACAGGGCCCATGGGTGCTGTTCTACCCTAACTACTATTGTGACCAATAGAGGCCATGCTAGTGGGACACGCAGAGGAAGTACATACTTCCTCCAAGAACATGGCATGAAGACCCTCACCAGGGACTGGCAGAAAAGAATTCACTCATCCGAGGCAGGCTGGGCCCAGGACCTGTGTCATCCCTTACAGTCCTGAGTGTCTATGGCAAGAAGTTCAATATAATACAAGCCATATGTGTCATTTTAAATTCTCTAATGTCCACATTCTAAAAAGTAAAAAGTGAGAGGTAAAATTAATTTTAATAATATATTTTATTTAACCCAATATATCTGAAAGATTTTCATTTCAACATGTAACTAATATAAACAATTATTAATGAAATATTTTATATCATTTGTTTATACTAAGTCTCGGCAATCTGGTATGTAAGCTACACTTAGGGTTTCAACTTGGACTGGACACTGTCCAAGTGCTCAGGAGCCATGTGTGACCAGGGATGGTGACCTTGACAGCAGGGGGCCATGGGCACAGGACAACCCTCTCCACCAACAGCCATTTCAGTGACAAATCCTACGTGCTTCTAGGCCTTAATCAACCATCTTCGTCAAGAAGATGTGTTAACCGACTCTTTTCCAGTCCACAATTAAACAGTGGCAAAAGCATGAAACCTGTATCTCTGGGTATTTGCTTAACAAGGACAATAATAATAAACACTGCATATACAACTCATTTTATGCCCAAGAAACAGCTGACATTTTACTGTACACTCAGTCCAAATAAAGACTGGTTCCCGCAGGACTTCCGATTTGGAAAAAGTCTCACAAAAAAGAAGGCTTTAAAAATAGCACTCATTCCACATCATCTGTAGTGATCCTTGGTCTGTCTGCAAAAATGACACTTGAAATTAAGTAATCTGGCAAAAATTACAAGAGAGATCTTCACAGCTACTAGGTCTGCAGACAAAGAAAATTACTGAATGAACCTTCAAACTACCAGTCCTCCTGGAGCCTTGGTCCAGATTCCTCTTCCTTTAAGAAGGGGATTGAAGCAATTCAACAGCATCGTGTGAATTCCATACAACATGGGGTGGAAAGAATGGAGAACACGACGTCTGGCCAAACCTTAAAAACAGTTGTTACTTTTGTGGCCTAGGATGACAAGCTGTCTAGTCACCAATGTGTCATGCTGCCAACCTCTGAAATATCAAGTGGCCTCTCGGATGAGTCCTCGCTGGGCTCTGAACCAAAGGCCAGGCGCAAAATGAACGCTCCCCACGTCCCTGTTACACCACCAAACAAGCCATCTTCTTGGCCATGCTTTTACCTATATATGAAATCATCTGCTTAGAAGTGTTTTTAGAGAAATGAACTTCCATAAACGCCAAAGAAATACACACTCCATGTGAACGCAGGCAAAGCAGAAAAGTGCGCATGCAGGTCCGGCAAAAGCAGCATCTTGAGAGAAACCACAGAAACATTAAAAGCTCTTCAGCTTGGAGCAGTCACAGACGCTCAGCCAAAGCCAGAGCAACACGTTTAGCTCTCCAGCAGGACATCTGAACCCCTCTCACCCACGTCAAAGCCGGGGAGGGGAAGAGTCCTGGGCGCTTCAGACAGGAAGTGGGGAGGCCCAACTTGAGCAAATAAACTGAGCGAATGAGGCAAAAACAAAAGGGAACAAATATCTGTGGGCCCATCGGACAAAGTGGAAGTTATTTTCCTCAAACAGCAATGCATGAGGAAGATGCTCTGGGCCCTGCGGACTGTGCCAGCCACCGCTTTATGGCCTCAGTCCAGCTGCCTTGGAAGTGGGGGAGCCTCGGCTTCATTCCAGTGCTGTGGCTGCCTTCCACCTCCACAGAACACCCCAAAGCTCGGAACAAGGGCCACACACACAGTCTGGGTCAACGGCAACGCTGAATCAGGTGCACCAGAAAAGCAAATATGGAGACTCCTTTGCCTTCTAACCATTTCCATTTTGTTTATAAAAACAAAAAATAAATTAAAGAAAAACAGCTTAATAAAATAGAGCAGGTCACCTCACCAAAGACGTGTATAAATGTGTGTCTTGTGCCTGCCATGTGACATTACACACATCATCAAGGTGGAAGACTAGGCACTCGAGACACAAATCTCTGTTGTAAGCCATACCACCACATACAACCCTGAAAAAATGGCGTCAGCACGGGACAGAAAGAGCAAGCTGTGCAGAAGAAATGGGGTCTTCAATGCTTCCAAAATGGTCTGTAAAAGCTAGCTGCTGTCTCAACACATTCTGAAAAAAAGAAAATGTCTCGCTCTCCCTCCTGATAAAGCTCTAGGATTTAGAACATCACTACATTGATATTAAGCCTCTAAAGTGTGTTTAGAATTAGCTAGACTGTCTGCCTGGATCTTGTTATTAAGCTGACTCAATGAAAAACTGTGAATTTTCGTGCAGTGAGAAATTAGCAACCATTTAAGAACAGAGCTTGGATAAATCAAGCTGTCTGCAACTCAAAAATAGTTCTACCAGTTGGGGTCATTAATATGCTATAGAGAAGGGAAAAGGGGGGAAAAAATTGGCGTTCACCACAGCCAAAGCTCTGGGGACTGTAAAGAACATTCTACGCTGCAATCTGTCACATTCAGCACTCACAGACCACCCCCAAAGTCCCCCCCGGGCCCCCTAGGTTGCAGCATTCCTTGAAGCCCCCAACAGTGATTTGTGGCTGAATGACCTGACGTGCAGGGGCAGGCACAGGGCTCTCTTCTGAAGGAAGGGCATCTATCCAGGGCACTCCACTTCATCATCCCCGCCTCACAGAGTCAGAGATGGCTCGCTGACGAGGAGTTGGGCAGAACCCTCCTCATAGTACACTAGGGCCTCGTCCGTACAGTAAGACCCCGGGAGCTGTTTCTGAGGGGACTTTAAAGATAGCAGAGCTGGTTGAGCTTAAATTTTCAAGAATCTGTTAGCCCTCACTCTGAGTGTGCTGACCAGTGACCAGTGGCCCTGAGTGGCCCATGGCATGAGCATGGTCAGCCTAACTCAAAGGCCAGGACACAAACCAGAGGAACATCTCCTGTGACTACAGAGCCTGGATCCTGAGAGTGGCCTGGTTCCACTAGACGAAGGACATGTAGCTCCCTGTTACTGGATCATAAACAGAGTTTCTCATGAAGAGAACCAAGTTTTTAAGACAGCATTCCTACTGAAAGAAATATTCAATTGATTTAAACTCAGTAAGTAAAGGTTCATCTTGGGATATCCTCAAAATACTGAACCAACTGAAAATGCATTAAATTTGAGGGTCTTCAAAGTTGACAGGGTCACAGAAATCGCCCTAGTCAACATTTATTTAGAGCTTGTGGTGGCGCAGTGGTTAAGAGCTTGGCTGGTAACCAAAAGATTGGCAGTTCGAATCTACCAGCCACTCCTTGGAAACCCTGTGGGGCAGTTCTACTCTGTCCCATAGGGCTGCTATGAGTCGGAAACAACTCAACAGCAACAGGCTTTTTTTTTCCTGTTTTTTGTGTCAGAAGTTTGCTTCACTTGGCATAGGCTCATCCTCACTTCATTCTCGCACAATCCCCCTGAGGCGATTTTCACTTCATTCTCACACAAAGCCCAAGGTAACTTCCAGCTCTATTTAATGGATATCATAACAGAGCCTAACCCTTAGGGAAAATAAGCAACTTGCTGGAAAGTCGCCCAACCAAGAAGTGGCAAAGGCCCTCACCTACCATCTAAAGCCTGTGTTCTCCAGAGCAATTGTTCTCCACCCCTCATACTACAGACAAGACAGACACAAGTCAGCTGTCCAAGGCCCTTCGGCTAACCAGCCTCCCCACCATTACTCTTTCATTCCTCTGGTAGAATTCAACAGTTTCAGAAACTGCACAAAACCTACTCTCCAACCTGAACCAAAAACCACACAATACTTGCTAATTAAGTATTTTTAAAAGTTGATAAAGATCAAGAACCATATATCTGATAGTGTTCTACTCCCCAAAATATACATATTCAAAAAACTTCTACGATTTAACAAAAAGACAACCCAATCAAAAAATGGGCAAAGGACATGAACAGACATTTCACCAAAGAGGATATTCAATGGCTAATAAGCACATGAAAAGATGCTCAATGTCATTAGCCACTGTTGTCAGTTGCCACTGAATTGATTCCGACTCATGGCGATCCCATGTGTGCAGAGTAAACTGCTCCACAGGGTTTTCAAGGCTGTGACCATTCAGAAGCAGACTGACAGGCCTGTCTTCTGAGGCGTCTGTAGGTGGGCTAGAATTGCCAGCCTTCTGGCGAGTACTCCAGCGCTTAACTGTCTGCACCACCCAGGGACTCCTCATCAGCCATTACTATTGTTGTCATGTGCTGTTGACTCGATGCCGACTCGTAACAACTCTACAGGACACAGCAGAACTGCCCTACGGGGGTTCCTAGGCCATAAATCTTTACAGAAGCAGACCACCAGATTTTTCCTCCTTCAAAGCAACTGGTGGGTTCAAACTGCCGACCTTTCAGTTAGCAGCCAAGTGCTTAGCCACTATGCAGATGGAAGTCCCTCTCCAGGGCTCCTTCACTAGCCATTAAAAAAAAAGAGATGCAAATCAAAACCACGTGAGATACCACCTCACCCTTATTAGAATGGCAATGATCAAAGACAAAAACACAAAAACAGAAAACAACTGGTGCTGGTGAGGTTGTGGAGAGAGTGGAACCTTCTTCTATTGCTGGAGGAAGTGTAGAATGGTACAGCCCCTGTGGAAAACAGCCTGGTGGTTCCTAAAAAAGTTGAACATTAAAAAAAAAAAAAAAATTTGGACATAGAACTACTACTATATGACCCAGCAATCCTAAGCCTATATGTTCACTGCAACATTAACCAAAAACCTGGAAAGAACCAAAATGTCCAGCCACAGACAAATGGATAAAGTGTGGCACATACACACCATGGAACACTGCTCAGCCAAAAACAGGAAGGAAGGCCTGACAGAGGCCACAGCACGCATGAACCCTGAGAACACGAGGCTGAGTGAAGCCAGCAGAAAAAGGGCAAAGACTGTATGATCTCACTTACATGAAAAAGGCAAATACGTACAAACCAAAGATTTGTGGTTACCAGGGGCAGGAGCAAGGCGGAAAGTGGAAGTTTCTGCTTAGGGCCAGTGGGTTTGTGTTGATGGTGGTGGAATAATTTAGGAAAGGACAGAGGTAATGGTTCCACGACATGGAGAATGTGATCAATCTCACTGAAATAGACATTTAGAAATTGTTCAATTGGCCAATATTTCGGTGCATGTATTTTCACCACAATAACCAAGTTACTACAGGAAGATCTCACGCTGCTGTGCTATGAATTACCTTCTGTCTAAGACCTGAACTTCATTAAAATGATGACTAAGGAGACAGAGCAATATTCAGAGGAAGGAAACTAACCCTCTGCTAAATCCAGAGAGTTCCACATGAGCATCTGTTCTCTTCCCACTTACGTTCCCACCTCCTGCAGAGCCCAGCCGCTGCCCTATGAAAGAGCCTCACTGAGATGATGGTGCACATTCTGGAATCCTGTCCTCAGCATAAGACACTGGAATTCTTTATCTGACAGCACCCCGCCGCCCCCCATACCACTTCCTGAGAGTGTTCTCTAAGCACCAGCTGAAGGAATGAAACACGTCTCGGCTGGTCTGCATGGGCATCTGGAGTCCAGAAGGGCGGACGTCTCTCTCCAAGCAGCCCCGGGGGAGGTCCTGAGCACCCAGCACAGTCTTCTCTGCCATTCTGGACACCGGTAGGCGCCTCCTGCAGCGAGTGCAGAGCCTGATGAATTGACATCCTGCCACTTCAGGACGCCACCACTGAAGGACCATGCCGGGGCCTGAGCACACTGACGATCCATCCAGTACAGTCAAAGCTCTGGAGGGCTGTCACGGAGAGGCACTGACTTGTCCTGGGTGATTTCAGAGGGCAGAGTGGGACAGCAGAGAAACCACAGAGAGGTCAAGGGGTTCAACGCAGGTGTGCTGGTGGGTCTGAGCTGCCTTGGAACTGGTATGTGTCATTTGTCAGAAGCATGCTTTCAGCGGCTCTGGAGATGAGCCCGGGCCCTACTCTCTGCTTTCACAAGGCCACCCCACCAATCGGAGAGGGCCCTCAAGAGCAGCCAGACCTGGTCAGCCCTCATTCTGGGCAAGAAGGAGCAGATAACAGAGGAGGGGAGGGGCGGCCACCCCAGAAAGCAACAAATCATTGCTGAGGTAAGAGATTCAGCTACAGAGCCCAGACAACACTGAAGTGTGCACAATGCTGTAACAGGCATCTGGAGAGCTGGGCAGACCATCAGGTGGCCGCTACCTCAGGAGGCTCCCAGGTCGGGCAGACTGGCCAGGGGACACTGTTTGAGCTCTCACTAGTGACTCAGAACAGAACAAAAGGCCCAGCAGCCATTCCCTACAATCCCCCTCCCCGTGCAGGCTGCCCACCAGGCTGCCAACCTGCGTACAAGGCTGCAACAAGCCACCTCGGCTGACGTGCGGTCATACCTGCATAGCCACACACCAGCCCTCTCTACCATATGTTTCCTGCCATCTACCCCACAGAGGCCAGGACTGGTGAGGAGAGACTGTATCACAGACTGTGCGCAGAGAAAGGAAGACAGAACTACTTCCAGGCACCTGGTGCCGTCCTTCTCCGCAGCCTCATTTAGCCAGCAAGAACTGTGTTCGGCTCTGGCCCCGCTAAAGCCCCTCCCTTCTGCATGACCCACTGAGCCACTGCTCCCAACTGACGTGCTGAAACTCTAGACAACTTTTCTAAAATATGACAGGTCCACGAGCACGTGGACTGCGCAGCTGCAGCCATCACCGCTAAGGGCATTAGCCTGAGCCAGAACTACGAAGAAACACCACTTGGTACCCTCCAGAACATCACCTATTTTGCAAGTGGCCCTTTTACTTGTCAAAAGGCCTTAAGAGGTTAACTGCAACTCAGAGTTAGCACCTCTAAATTCTAAATATTGTGCCTGTTGAACTTAGTTCTACAGAACTCTGAATTCAGAGAATCGTTTTTCAAGGCCCTGACGAACATACTAATTAAAAGCAAAAGTTTTTACATTAAAAATGTATTTCCAGAAATGACCCTCATGATCCAGAAGTTGGATTCAGCATTATTTTTGTGTCCAGTGACACCTGAGGACACCGGCTCCACAGAACACTACCTGTGCTCACAGTGAGGAGTGCATGCTCTTCAGGTCAGGAGGCCTTCCACACACACCACAAGCGTTCAGAAGGGCCTGCCACACCACCTGGAGGCGCCAGTGGCCCCACACGTCCTTGTAACCAGCCTTTCACACGTGTACAGTCCTGCTAGATGAGAAGGTTCTTTCCCGCCTTGTTTCCTTTACTGCCAACTACAAGTGCACATGGTAGGGGTCGCTGATGACCCTGTTACAGAGAGAAGCTGCACGGCCAGCCCAGTCCCTCCCCTCTCCTGCACCAATGCCCAGAGCTAGGCCAACCAGCGCCACTTCCATACCATCAGCAACAGAAGTGAAAGCATTCTGTGGGCTGACAAGAATTTTAATACACATGTTTGATATTTAAAAACAAATCAATCATCACACCCAGGGTGTTAAAAAATTACCACAAGTAAAAGCTGCCGCCACATGGAACATCTGGGGCTGCACTGACAAGGAGTCTGGGGTCCCTGTCAGCGCTGCACGGTGGGTCGGGGAGATGGCGCACCTTGTCTGAAAGAGAAGCTAGGACCTTGGTGGACTGAAGCCACAGCGCAATTTTCTTCTTTATACTTTTCTGTATTTTTCTAACATTCCCCTACAGTGGGAATGCATATTCATAAGCAAAAAAAAAAAATACTTTTTCAACCATTGGGAATAAATCACAAATTCCCCTAACACCTACAGCTACCCTAGGGATTCCAAACTCATGGTAGTCTGTGTCCTCCCATGTAGGCCTGTCACCCCACCCCACAGGGCAGTTTCCACCCCGGCCCTCCTCCTTATGCCCCTCCCCCCTTCTTTACTAAGCTGAGCACAAATGCAAATCTTCCCCAAACAAGGCGGACTGACCTGGGTGGGGAGTCAACAGCATGGTTTCTAGGCCTCCCTCTGCACTGACGAGCCATGGGACCGTGTCTGGCCCCCACCCCCACAAGGACAGATTGGGCCAGAACTACAAGAGAGCTCAGAGGACCCACTGTTTCAGGTGCAGGCCCTTTGTATACAGGGAGCCCCAGGGGGCCAGACAGGGCACAGGTCCCTTTCAGCTCTGAGAAGCCACAGGGCAGCCGAGGGTGGCTGTTCTTCCATAAATGCTTATTTTACCACACCCTTTTCCCCAACAAATATGCATAAACTGTATGCTCCTAAGAGACAAGGCTCCTGGTTTTCTGTATCTTTTGCCTGATCAGCAAGTTACAAAAGCAAGCTGTTCATCAACAAAGGAAAAATACATGGAAAAGCAAAGTGGTTAAAAGATGACCTTCTGTAACTTCTTTAGACTCTCCAAATCCCGGAGTCACTAAAAGTAAGGGAGAAGTCAGGTCTAAAGAATGGTAAAAGGAGCTGTCTCTACCAAAGCCCCCTCATGTGTGAAGGGCCCCTGCAGAGTCCAGACACAAGGCCTGGGCTGGGGGTGGGGCACTGCATGTGTTCTGTCTGTCAGAGGGTGTTCACGTTAACCTACAGAGCAGCAGAATGAATGAAGGTGGAGCACCGTTCTGTAATTCACCTTCATCTCACTGTGACACTACATGCATTAGATGGTGGTGAGTGGAGGTCCACACTGCTGAGCCCAAGTGTAACCTCCATCCCTGCCACCGTGGCCGCTTTGTTCACAAACCCATTGGGTAGTGGCTGCAGAAAGAAGCTGACTGGTGTTCACAGAACACGTCATCCTATCCACTTGAGCATTAAAATCCTTCTCTGCTGAGGTCACCCTTTGGTGAGCATTCACACGGGACACAAATATCTTCATATCTTTTGCCCGTTCAGAGAAGTCTACCCACATGCCTCTTCCCCACAGCTCCTTGTCACCGATTTTCCAGTCACATTCCTTCCAGGTCCCTGACCGCTCAGCTGAACCACTGGCCACAGCCCAGGGATCAGTATACAATCCCACATCTGGCATTTCTCCTTCCAAGCAAAATGAACAACCAGGTGCGTTGTTTGAAGTTCTGCCCATGGGGAGCACTCCCCTTCACCACTGTCCTTCAGGGAAGTTCCACAAAGGGGCTGCAGTGCTGTAGCTGATGACTTTCGAGTGGTGCCTGCATATGGCACGAGTTTTCTCTTCCTCGGTCAACTGGTCATAAGGAACTCCCTATGAGGCCATAGGTGCAGACTGGGAGATGGAAGGTAATGGGACAGGAGTGGGGACCATGCGCATCTGGGCCACTTCCGCATACAACTTACTTGTGCCTTAAGGTCCTGCTCCAGCCCGACCTCCTATGTACCACTTCCATTTAATGATGGAGTGCTGCTGTGCATGTCTGACATTATGGCTCTGTGGGTCTGACAACACCCAGTTACGATGGGCAGCTCAGGCTGCAGGGTGACTTGGTGGCCCATGATTAGGCGTTCAGTCTCTACTAAGGCCCAGTAACAAGCCAAAAACTGCTTCTCAAAAGGAGAGTAGTTATCCACAGAGAAGGGCAGGGTTTTGCTCTAAACTCCTATGGGTCTGTGCTGTGATTCACCAACAGAGGCCTGTCATAGGCTCCAAACAGCATCTCTTTCTGCCACTGACACGTCAAGCACCTTCAGATATGCCAGACCATATGGCCAAATGCATCCTTCAAGTCCTTGATGGTGGCACTAATCTTTGTGATCTTTGTGATCCCTCCAGGTATTGCTTTTGGTTTACTATTTTCCTAGGTACAGGTAGTTCCTCCCAGTGGCTTTCATCTGGTCTCTCCTACCATAACAGAAACTCACTGCACTTGTCTGAGCGTGCCGATTCCAATCATGTGTTCTGAACTGGGAAAATCAATTACAGGACGGTTTTGGGGACTCACTGTAACCGCTGTGAGATGGACCTGAACTAAAACCCCACTGACACCTAACCTCCACAGCCCCTACTCTGATTGGTGGACCACAGTGATGTTTTTGGTATCCTGGATTAGAGTCTGTTCAAAGTCAATGTCCAGTGATCCCCGAAAAGTCTGATCATTACCTTTTCCTCAACGCACAGCCACCCTGGTAAAAACGCTGTAGGTCCTTTTGGGGAAGGCTGGGAGAAAGATTAACAGTATGCATTTTTGGAAGTATAGCAGGGTGCCTCCTCAAGGGTACCCAGCCTCGCCTTCATTCAAGGGGTTCTGGGTCTCTAAACTGGCTCAAGTCTGGGAATTGATTGGGGGGCTGACTCTCTGTTTTGGTGATTCAAGTTAGACTTCTATCCACCTGACCAAGAATTATTCTGCTTATAAAAGATAAGAACTTAGTAACTGACTGTCCATCTATTTCTCTTCTAGAAATACCATAACTGACTAGCCAACACCAGAGAGCTCTGCAAGTCAGACTACTCCCATTACTGCTTTGACTCCTCTGTCCGTTACGGCAACCATGCCCGCCTTGTCTTTGGCGATTAAGTGCCACCACTTGGCCTCTGTCACCCTGGGGTCCAATCAGTCCCACTGATTTAAGTATCTCTGCTCAGTGGCAGCAGTGGCCACTATGATACCTGACCTACAGAGAAACACAGCTCTCCGAGGATGCTGGGGCTCTCCTCAAATTTATTTCTCACAGTCATGGTGAAAGGCATGCCTTTTCACCCAAGGTGGTTGGGTAGGTCTTAATGATAAATCCATTCTAACATTCCAGTCTCCCTAAGCCTTTACAGTATACCAAGTTCTGACATTTCAATTTCATTTACGTGTAGTCCACCTTTTCTTTCACATTTCAAACAAATCTGTTCAGCCCTTTCTAATACCTCGAGCCACAACACTGAATCCAGAACCTCTGCTTAGTGGGCCCATATCAATAAATTCAGCCTGAACCAACTTTATGTTCCTGCTGACATTATCCCACCCCCTCACTATCCTTTCCCATACGTATTCCTTGGATTTCTGTCTGTATAAATCAGAAATATCATGCATTTCTTCACACCTCCTCATGGGTCACACCTGTACCTCTTACTGTTTCCCACATCAAAGCTTCACACCAGTCAAAGGGTGTCACTCTGCCTCCCCTCCCAACATGACATGCCTACAGGAGCGCTCTGTCCCCACCTTTCTACTCTCTAGTTATCCTCTCTTCCTACATGGTGGTCTCTAACTTGTGAGGCGTCAGTTCTTGCAGGTACAGTCCTTGAGCGTGGGGACCACAGTCAGGCTGTCTTTACATACACGGCACCTTGCCAGTGCCACAGCTGGTGTGTAACACCTACCTGTCAAATAAATGAAGCACTATCATACTGCTCCATGCTGGTTACTTGTATGATTGTCTACCAACAGTTATCCAAAGAAATACAGATTTGTCTCTTTAAATGCAGAGTTAACTCGTTGAAACCAAGCATAAATAATTCATTGATTCAGACATTTTTTTGAACCCCTACAACATTTCAGGCTGAAGGACATGTGTTACGTATAACTCTCTTACATAAATTGAATATGGAAGAAATAATTGGGGAAAAAAAGATAAAAGACAGATATGATTGACTTTTTTCTTCCTACTAGGAGAAAAAAGAAGACGAATGAATCAAGATAATCTTAAATCAGGGACCCAGGGAATAAGGAATAGGGAAAAACAGACCAGGGAAGTAGGGTTACTAAAGAAGATGAAATGTGTTCTACAGTTTCTCAAAGACAAAGAAAAGGGAGAAAAAAAAAGGCGACATTAATTTTTCAAGATAGTTTCACAGCAAATAGACAAGCTCATCATCCTTTCTGCCCTCGAATCATTCCAAGAAAGTTCCAGTTACCTGCCAGGGTGAGCACATGTGGAACTTGGCTCTGCTAGACAAGGAGACAGGAGACAGGGTTTAGAAACAAAGACAGAAAATAAAAAACAAACAACAAGCAAAAACCTCGAGTACTCCACAGGTCTCAGAAACCCCCTGGTCCCTCACCCCCGTGTTACACGAAGACAAATATCGCTCCCCTCCAGTATAAGTCCCATGAAGCGCAGCTTTGCCAATTAAATTTTTTTCTTCGCAACACCAATCAACTAGTTTTCTAATTTTTCCAGTGAACTGCTTGACTTTGACTGAACTGACTGAATCAATTCGATTTTTCTTTTAATTTTTGTGTTTACTGTTTATAAAGATACCGCATATAGTAGATAGACCAAGTGCCCTAACATGATCAAATTCAAAGAAAAAAGAACCATCCAGATGACCTAAAAATTCCCTATGAATTCACACACGCCTACCGCAACAAGCCACTGTGTGCTTTTTCCATTGCACATTATGAGAACCATCCAGCAGAAGTCTATGGGAAAAGCAGAAACATCTCACTACTTCTAGATTTTTGCTAGATTCTTTAAGAGTTTTTGCACAACTGACGTCAAAGACAGTGCTAGCTTTCCTAGCCCACCCATCCACATCTGATAAACCACTAGATCAGACCACGCTATTTTCCCATCTAGCGCTTTCTCAGTTCAAGGAGGAGGCAGGATGAAGAAACACCAAATGCAGGACAAGACAAATGGAGATGAGGAAGTTGTGTAAAAACTTTACAGAAAACTGAAGTTCCCTTAGGGAAAAGCCAAATGCCACTTTTCTTTTTTCATTTCCAACTCTATCAAATCTGTGGTATCCACAGGTTTAGTAAACAAAAGAGCAGAAGTTCTAAGGCAGGAAAAGTTGAACACATCAGACGCAGAAATGATTCAGGCGACTCTGCCAAACCTAGTCCAGCGACTCCGATTCCTCTCCCAGCCTCCCTCCCCGTCTGCCTTCCCACATCCACTGACGGTGGCCGGCCCGTGGCCGCAGCAGACAGGGCCTGACCGCGCTCACAGGCGTCCCGCCCGCCCGCTCTCTGGGCACCGGAGCCCACTCCTGAGGCTCACCCCAGGAGACCGCAGCACACCGCATGGAACACGGGTGTCCCTGGTGAAATCATGGCAAAGCTTCTCACTTAACTCTCCCAGTTGCAATTTAAAATCCTGGAGACATCGCGTTTCAACGTAATGGCTTTAATAGCATTTGCCACAAAAACCACAGCTGAATGGAGGAGGATTTTCTTGCATTTTTGTTTTCCTCGGAATTTTAACTCATTCCTATCTGTGCTTGAGCTTCAACTGCCCACTAAGAATTCTTCTCTAACTATGAGACGTGTGTTTTTACCTCAAAAAGGCAACCTCCAGTGACACTAGGTTCCTCCTACAAAAAAGGAAGACCAAACAGCCAACTAAGAACGCCCTCGCCCCCCCAGACCGCCAGGAACGAAGGGAAAACAGCAGACTAAGAATGGCCTCGCCCCCTTCCACACCCCCGGAAGGAAGAGAAAACTGCCGAAGAAGAACGCCCTCGCCCCCTCCGCCCCGACACCCCCCAGGAAGGAAGAGGAAACAGCGGACTAAGAACGCCCTCGCCCCCCCCGCCCCGACACCCCCCAGGAAGGAAGAGGAAACAGCGGACTAAGAACGCCCTCGCCGCCGGACACCCCCAGGAAGGAAGAGGAAACTGCAGACTAAGAACGCCCTCGCCCCACACGCACCCCCAGGAAGGAAGAGGAAACTGCGGACTAAGAACGCCCTCGCCCCACACGCACCCCCAGGAAGGAAGAGGAAACTGCGGACTAAGAACGCCCTCGCCCCCTTCCACACTCCCAGGAAGAGGAAACTGCGGACTAAGAACGCCCTGGCCCCCTTCCAACCCCCCCCCAGGAAGAGGAAACTGCGGACTAAGAACGCCCTCGCCCCGTTCCACACCCCCCAGGAAGGAAGAGGAAACAGCAGACTAAGAACGCCCTTGCCCCCTCTACACCCCCCCCCCAGGAAGAAAGGGGAAACAGCGGACTAAGAACGCCCTCGCCCCCTTCCACACCCCCCAGGAAGGAAGAGGAAACTGCAGACTAAGAACGCCCTCGCCCCGTTCCACACCCCCCAGGAAGGAAGAGGAAACAGCAGACTAAGAACGCCCTTGCCCCCTCTACACCCCCCCCCCCAGGAAGAAAGGGGAAACAGCGGACTAAGAACGCCCTCGCCCCCTTCCACACCCCCCAGGAAGGAAGAGGAAACTGCAGACTAAGAACGCCCTCGCCCCGTTCCACACCCCCACGAAGGAAGAGGAAACAGCAGACTAAGAACGCCCTTGCCCCCTTCCACACCCCCAGGAAGGAAGAGGAAACTGCGGACTAAGAACGCCCTCGCCCCACACACACACCCCCAGGAAGGAAGAGGAAACTGCGGACTAAGAACGCCCTCGCCCCACACGCACCCCCAGGAAGGAAGAGGAAACTGCGGACTAAGAACGCCCTCGCCCCCTTCCACACTCCCAGGAAGAGGAAACTGCGGACTAAGAACGCCCTGGCCCCCTTCCAACCCCCCCCCAGGAAGAGGAAACTGCGGACTAAGAACGCCCTCGCCCCGTTCCACACCCCCCAGGAAGGAAGAGGAAACAGCAGACTAAGAACGCCCTTGCCCCCTCTACACCCCCCCCCCAGGAAGAAAGGGGAAACAGCGGACTAAGAACGCCCTCGCCCCCTTCCACACCCCCCAGGAAGGAAGAGGAAACTGCAGACTAAGAACGCCCTCGCCCCGTTCCACACCCCCACGAAGGAAGAGGAAACAGCAGACTAAGAACGCCCTTGCCCCCTTCCACACCCCCAGGAAGGAAGAGGAAACTGCGGACTAAGAACGCCCTCGCCCCGTTCCACACCCCCCAGGAAGAGGAAACTGCAGACTAAGAACGCCCTCGCCCCCTTCCACACCCCCCAGGAAGGAAGAGGAAACTACAGATTAAGAACGCCCTCGCCCCACACACACACCCCCAGGAAGGAAGAGGAAACAGCGGACTAAGAATGGCCTCGCCCCCTTCTACACCCCCAGGAAGAGGAAACAGCGGACTAAGAACGCCCTCGCCCCACACACACCCCCAGGAAGGAAGAGGAAACTGCGGACTAAGAACGCCCTCGCCCCCTTCCACACCCCCCAGGAAGGAAGAGGAAACTGTGGACTAAGAACGCCCTCGCCCCCTCTACACCCCCAGGAAGGAAGAGTAAACTGTGGACTAAGAACGCCCTCGCCCCCTTCCACACCCCCAGGAAGAGGAAACTGCGTAGTAAAAACGCTCTCAGCCCCCACACACCCCCCCCAGGAAGGAAGAGGAAACTGCAGACTGAGAACGCCCTCACCGCCTCTACACCCCCCAGGAAGGAAGAGGAAACAGAGAGCTAAGAACTCCCGTGCCACCCCAACATCCCCCCAGGAAGGAAGAGGAAACAGTGGACCAAGAACTCCTGTGCCCTCTCCACAGTAGGCCTTCTCCTAGGAGCTGTTCCCAGATCCACTCTTCAGGGATAAACAGTTCGGCCCAGGGCAGGCAGCCATATCACTTCCTAGGGAGGATGCAGTCCCACTTGTGACTACCATGGTCTTGCTATCTCAGCATAGAACACCAGAGGACTCACAAAGTACTTGTTGATGACGACAGTTGTCATGCTCTCACAGGGAAAGACGGTGGCCGACGTGGATCCTGAGGAGGCTGACTCTACTCGCAGTTATGTGTGTATTCATCCTAACATATCCCCATCCCATCACTGGATTTTAGGAGAAGGAAGGACATACAGATGGTAGTGGAAACTGAAAGTATGGAAACTGAAAGGGCTCTCTCAAACTATATGGCCTCGATCAGAACTAACAAGTAAACCAAATGATCAATATTTACCCAAAGGCAAAGATGAGAAGGCAAGGAGGGGCAGGGAAGCTAGATCAATGGAAACAGAACAAACAGAACAGAAATAATGAGAATGTTGACACGTTGTGAAAAATGTAAGCAATGTCATGGAACAATCTGTATAAAATCCTTGAACAGGAACCTAATTTGCTGTGTAAACTTTCACCTAAAACACAATAAAATATATTTTTTAAAAATGTAAGAAGGACTCAACATGCCGTTGGTGTCTCTGAAGACGAAGGAGACCATATGAAAGGGCCTGGTGGCAGCCTCCAGGAACTAAGAGTGGCTCTTCCCACCCACCCACCCCCTGCCAACTCCAGTAAGAAACTCAGTCCTACACCCCAACAAAGCTGATTCAGCCCAAACCCTGAATGTCAGAAGTGGATTCTTCTCTAAATCCTCCAGATAAGAACGCACCTTGGGTGACATCTTGATTTCAGCCTTGTATGACTCCAAGCAAAAAACCCAGCTGAGCCCACCTCAAATTCTGACCTACAGAACTGTGAGGTCATAAATTGGTGTTGTTTTAAACACCCCCCTCCAAATAAAATAATAAAAAAAAATTAACAAGTAAAATTTCCTACTTTTTCTATCAAAAAAGCTTTGTTCCAGTTTCACCCTAAATGTAACTGTGGGGTGGAGAATTAAAACAAGTCTCTTCATAAGAGGATGGGAGTGGGAGGTTCTGAGATCCCACCAGCCTAAAGCCTAGGGGCTTCCAGAGGCTCTCAGGGGAAGTGTCCAGTGAAATCCTGGGTACGTTTGCCTTTACAGTACTACCAGTGGCTGTCGCGTTGACTCCAACTCATGGTGACCCCATGGGTGTCACAGTAGGACTGTGCTCCACAGGGTTTTCAGTGGCTGACTTCTTGGAAGTAGATGGCCAGGCCTTTATTCTGAGATACCTCTGGGTGGACTTGAACCATCAACCATTCTGTTAGTAGCCGAGTGCATTAACTGTTGGCACCACCCAGGGACTCCTTAAAAAAACCCAAAGACAACAACAAGATCTGCACCAAGTGTTTTGGAGTCAATGAGCACAACAAAAGAAGTGATTAGTAGCCTGCAAGCCTTGCTAGTTGCAGCTAGCAAGCAGCATTTTTTGTGTGTGTTGTCATTACTAAAAGCAACTAGGTAAGACCAGAGAAAAAGTGACAAATGATGTATGTTTAAAAACCTCAACACAATGACACTTTTTTCCCAAAAAAGACATGTTTGAGCTCAAAGGAATTTTTGCCTATGCAGACACATGTAGTAAGAATCATCTTTTAAAAACAGGTTTTAAAGACACACAGACTTTACATTCCCCCTAATGAAAGGTGCAGCGCGACTTATGAAGCGATCTCTCTGGACCCTGGGCCCCACGGAGCCGCCAGATTCACCTGCCCACTGACAGGGGTACGGTGCAGAGCACACACTGACTGTACCATGGGGATACAGGCAGGGAGGCCCACACCGTGCAACTTCACAGAACACACAGCTTCATTTCTTTCAACAGATCCACTGCAAGGAAAAAAGAGAAGGAGATGGAGGGGGACTTGCAGATTAAAAGACACTTCAACCATCCTGCAATGTAGCAGCCTTAGTAGAATTCATATTTGAACACGCCATTTTTTTTTTTTTTTTAAATGAGATGACTGGGGAAATCTGAGCACTAACTTGATATTTCATGATACCGAGGAACTTTTTATTATTTTTTTTAAGGTTGAGAGTGATATTGTGCTTTTTTCTTTTAACAGTTGTCATGGATTGAACTGTGTCCCCCCAAAATATGTGTCAACTCGGTTAGGCCATGATCCCCAGTAGTGTGTGGTTGTCTTCCATTTTGTGACTGATGTAATTTTCCTACATGTTGTAAATCCTAATCTCCATCTGTGGTTAATGAGGTAAGATTTAATTTAAAAAAAAAAAAAAAAAAAAGCCACCACCATCAAATTGATTCCAACTCCTAGCAACCCTACAGGACAGAGCAGAACTGCTCAAGATTAGATTATGTTAAAGAGGATTAGGGTGGGATGTTAACACCCGTGCTCAGGTCACATCCCTGATCCAATGTAAAGGGTGTTTCCCTGGGATGTGGCCTGCACCACATTTTATCTTACAAGAGATAAAAGGAAAGGGAAGCAAGCAGAGAGTTGGGGACCTCATGCCACCAAGAAGGCAGTGCAGGGAGCAGAGCGCATCCTTTGGACCTGGGGTCCCTGAGCAGAGAAGCTCTTAGTCCAGAGGATGATTGATGACAAGGACCTTCCTCCAGAGCCGACAGAGAGAGAAGGCCTTCCCCTGGAGCTGACGCCCTGAATTTGGACTTCTAGCCTCCCAGACTGTGAGAAAATAAACTTCTGTTTCTTAAAGCCCTCCACTTGTGGTACTTCTGTTAAAGCAGCACTAGATGACCAAGACAACAATTCTTATCTTTTAGTGATACATACTGAAATATTTACAAATAAAATGATATGATACTTACCTACTTGCTTCAAAAAATATTTAAAAAGGAAAAAGATGAAGCCATTGGATTGTACAGCAATACAGGAAGACAAGTTGAAATGATTTATATAAAATAGTTTAAATTTCAACTTTCTGGACAAAAAGCAGTAAGCCTCCACAGGAACCCTGTGCTGAGGACTTGCAAGCCTGCGCGAAAAGGGCAGGTACGGCCCGCCAGCTGGTGTGCTCCGCGTGCACACACATGTACCATCCAGGTCTACCCCGAAACTCACACTCGGAATGTGGCACTGCCTCTCTCCTTTCCCCGCTATAGGCAGCACAGCTCGTGGGCAGGCATTCCAGCAGTCCCTTTAGGGCAGACGCAAGCCTAGATCGATGGAAGGTTTGTTTTCAGGCAGGAGAGAGAAAAGAGTTGCTGCAGGGGAGGGCAGAAAGCCACATCAGCAGTGGCATGGCACTGTGAGTGAACGTCACCTGTGTCAGCTCCTCGGCTTCTTCCTCGGAAACGAACGGCTGGCTCTCCTGTAGCTGGGTCTGCCCTCCTTCCTGGCTTCCTGACGAGGGCTCGCAGTGCATCAGGCGGTCCATCAGCCCAGATGCTGGAACAGAGAGGCACACAGTCACACAGTGACATCTTCTGGAAGACGCAAAGAGTGCACAGAGCCAGGGACGTTCAAACCTCACAGGGAGTGACAGCGTACTACTGTCATTGAAGAGCCTTAGCCTAACAAAGTGTTCTCACGTACATGTGAAGTGTTTTCACGTGCACGTCATTGGTCTGCAGCCATGCCGACTTGCCTAGTCGGGAGTGAGGCTGGTTATTATCCCCAGGTCAGTGAGGAGGAGCCTCTCTGACTCCGATACCAGGGCTCTTTTCTCACCCCACACTGACTGGCCCCTGAATTTCTCAGAGTGTGCAATACTGTCAATACTCAGGATCTAATTCTATAATCAGCTCTCAGAAGAAAGGCCATTTTTCAAAGAGTGGTGAGTTTATTTCCTGAATCCTGATGAAATGTACATAAAATACATCACTAGGAAACTGCAGCAACATCTGCGCTATCCTACAGAACGCTGAGTTCCTGAGGCTACAGGAAGTGGCCTCACCCGTACAGCCAAGTGAAGCCACAGGGATGAGCAGTGGTGCTGTGGTGGGAGGTGAGTCAGAGTGCCACACTGTAGCCAGGCCTTTCCCGGGAGGGAGAACAGGGTGTTCTCAGGACTTCCGCACTGCCCATTAACCATGGGGCTCCCTGAACACCTGTGAGGTGGGTAATCTCCCCAAAGAGCAGAAGGGCACCTGGTGATAAACAGTGCACACAGAGCTCATGACGTGTGGCTCCCCTGCCTCCCACGGTGTGCCACCTGTCGTTTATTTAAAGAGCAACACTAGGCACCTCCTGGCTCAGATAAGGGCATCAATTAAAGCCTACCGTTTGCTTTGCTCCATAATAAAGAGCACTCCAGATTTTCAGCAGTAGCCATACTGATTTATTAGGACACTGGAAAACAGAAGCAGAAAGTACTGGGCTGAGCGTCAACAGTGTGGGCTCCAGCACCAGCTCCTCCAAGCAGCCTCCTCTGGTCTCTGGAGGATGAGGGGATTGGGGCAAGTGACCTCAAATGTCCTTCCCAGGGTCCTTTAAGTCCTGAGTAGACAGACGTAAAAGGTCCAATTGCCAATGCCTTTCATCATAGCTGGATGAAATACAGCAACGCGCAAACAGCTGTTAAACAAAACATCAAAAACAGAAAAGGAAAAGGAAACGGAAACGCATCTGGAGGTAAAGGCTGTCGCTGGGCCTGAAGGGCAGGAGCCAAAGTGGCAGGCCTCCCAAGCACCTGACTGTACAGGCCTGCCTTCTCCAGGGAAGAGACCAGCTACCTCCAAACACGCATACAAACACCACGACTTCTTAAAATCATTCTTAAACATTAACATTCCCTGAGGACATGTGACTGAGAAAAGGAGGGCTGGCCTTGTCCAGGATAAACGCAGGCTAGAATGGAGACAAGAAAGCAGGTAGCTTGGGGATCCCAGAGGGAAAAGACATGGAGAGAGTTCTGGAGCCCAAGTCAGCAGAGCAAGAACTGGGTGGAAGAGAGGCCCAAGGGTTCCAATCCGTCTGATTCTGCCAGGGGGCTCCTGGGCTGAGAGAGCTACCCCCACAGACCCTGTCTCCCCAGGGCAGGGGGGCTCTGTATTACAGAAGGCGTTATGCCTTTAGACTGTGACCCACTGTAAGAAACACATTTTTACACAGAACCAGTCCATCCTAGGTGTGTGAAAACACCCTTAGTACAGACCACGCACTCAGATGGTGTCTTTTCTACTCTATTAAAAAAAAAAAAAAACAACCTGGTTGCCACTAACCAAACTGATTTTTCAGCCCCTGTTTACAAAATACCAACATCCTCTAGATAATCACCAAAGTCCCATTCTACTCCACCAGCCTAAGAGCTTATTAACAGCACAGGAACTACTTCTGAGCTTATAACTCACAGTGCCGCTTGGTCTTAAATGATCTAAAATGCCATGACCTCAAATGTTAGGTAATAAAAAGCACTTTTCTAAAACTGTCGGCAACAGAACACTCTCAGAGGGTAGGCTGGAAGATGTTACAGCAAAACGAGAGGAAAGTTATTAGCTGAAATAAAAGGCTAACTGAGGGGAGTGAAAACACTGTCCATGTTAATGCCATAGCAGTACTGCACTCATCTTCCTCCAGTACAGTGGTTCCCGTACCTGCCCTCAGCCAGCACCCAGGGCTCCACACCCAGCCCTCATCCCTTCTTCCTTCTGCCCTGGTCCTAGCAGGACCCCTGCTCTGCCACCAGGGTATCCCCTGTGCCTGCCACGCCGGCCCTTCCCACCTCTGCTCCATCACTCTGGCCTCCCTAGGGCAAGCGCTCTCTGTGCAGGACTGCCTGGAGCGCTAAGTCTGGTTTGGAAATTAACTATGTGCTGGCTTACAAGACCTCCTCAACTACTGTGCTGGTGTTTCAATTTTCACACCTTTGCGTATTAACTTGCTTGGTATCTTACTATTATTTATTTTTCAGCATCTTCTTGGACTGGGCTCTCCCCACCTGGAACACAGGCTTATGAAGAGCAAGGTCCACATCTGATTCATATTTGCATCCAGCACTGGGCTTTCTTAACTGTCATTTTGATTTTTATTTCAGCACCTAAAGCTGTATTATACAGACAGAGGCATACTATTTTTGGATTTTTAATAAATGGGATTTTACTTTAACAACCAGAAAGCCAAAATAGAGGATTTTTTTCTTCCTGGATTTTCTTTGAAAAAAAAAAAAAGCAAATACATTAAGTCAGAGGTTTGGTTTTTTTTTTTTTCTTTTTTTCAAAACAAGCATAGGGTCAACTGGGATTCCATTTAAATCTACAATATTTCCCCCATTTTTAGTACTCTGTGTTGATAGATGAGTTGGCTGACTCAGTTATTTGAATATTTTAAAATACCTTCTGAAAAGAAAACTTGAATTTGGTTCAGTATAGGATGGTTTTTTCTCTCCTCTTAAATCATCCATAATCTCGGTTAAACAAAACAAGCATACGTTGTTCAAGCAGAGAGGGATGACCTCGTTTTCTGGGAACCTGGGGCAGCCGAGAGGAGGGCCCGAGCAAGGGCACAGGCCAGGCAGAGGCTGCCGTCTTCGCCCTGTGCTGGCCTGCAGAGCGCTGCTGAGCTTAATTCCCGAGGATGAGGACGAGGACGAGGAACAGTACCACTGCGTGACGGTTTACCTTTGTGTAGAACAGACCTCCCCACTTCACTGAAGTTGCAAAAGAAAGACACCAGACACCGTCACCCCCTCCCGGCAAGCACAAGGCTTGGCCCAAAGCTGGCTCACAGCTTCTGACTCAAGGCCATGAGCAACTCTCTGTCCTTTGCCCTGGGCCTCAAAGCCCTCACCTGTCAAACATGGGAATAACCTACTTTACCCTAGGGCAGACCCAGGTTTTGTGGGGCCTGAAGCTCATACAACTGAGGGTGGGAAGTGCTTTAAGAAAAAACACAAACCTAAGAACACAACTGCAAATACAAAATGCCCACACTGCTCAACACAAGGGGAAATGTGATAGAGGGAAACTGAAATGGAAGGAGACAGTGGTCTCAGTGGCTTGCGGCTTGCCTGGCAGGAGGGAGCAGGAGGCTGCGGAGCCGGGCTGCCTGCCCCAAGCCTGCTGGAGCCAAGCTGCTGGAACCTCAGTCACAAGGGCTGTTCCCAGGGACTAGGAGGCCCAAGCTTGTGTGCCATGTATTTTTGTAAATTTCCCAAAGTGAGTGATTTACTTCTAAAAGTAAATGATTGCAATTGTTTAAGATTCTCTCTGAGAAGGTGACAGACAACAAACAATGAAGATAAAAATCAATAAACAAAACCCTTTAAATATGCTATCTAAGGTACAGTACCTCACCTTTGTGGTATTCCTCCCAAAATCCATAACCCCAGTGTAATTATGAAAAACACCAGGCAAACCTCAACTAACGGACAGTCTACAAAGCACCTCACCAGTACTCCCACAAACTCTCAAGGTCATCAAAACCAAAGGAAGCCTGAGAAACCGTCACAGCCTGGAGGAGCCTAACGAGACAGGACAATCAAGTGGAATGTGGGATCCTGGATCAGAAAATGGATGTCCAATAAAACCTTAGGAAATATGAATGAAGTACAGACTTCAGTTAATAATAACGTACCAATCCAGGTTCATAAATTCTGACAATGTGCCACACTAACGTATGGTGTCAACAACGAGGGAAACAGGATGTGCAGGACACGGGAGCTCTGTACTATCTGCACAACATTTTCTGTAAATCTGAAAATATTCTTTAAAAAAAAAAGTTATTTTAAAAATGCTACACAGGGAACCAGCAATTTGCACTCGTTCTTCCCTAAGGAAGAAGCTGGGCACCTTCCTTCAATCCCCCACTTACACTCAAAGCCCATGGTCCTTTCCTGCCAGTCAGCAGGACTGGGGAGAGGGGAGAAGGGGGCAGTAATTGGGTTATTTAGGTCCCAGGAATTTATTCAAACTCTTAGGGATGACGGTGCTTATATTTTGACATATCTATTATATTCTTAAGACTCCTTTCAAGATGCAATTATTTTCTGCTTGAAAAAATTTTTTTTTTTGGATAGCATGTGTTTTTATTAATGGAAGCATGCTGAGTCATGGAGTGTGTTTAAATTTTTGGTTGGTAATACGGATTTTGAGAAATATTATCTGGTAGTACATAGTTACCACAGAACTTTTAAGTTCTCAAACCCTATAATTAGTGCCACCCATCTGTACCATTGGACCTTGGTTGCTGATGTTTTTCATGGTGCCTTCTATTAGGTTACACGAGGAACCTCTGGTTTTCCAAATATGACACAAAAAAACAAAACCAAACCCACTAGGGCTCCCTAACTATCACACAGGAAACCATAAATCTGCTTAGAAGGCTTATCTAGGGGTACAAAAGCCAAAAGAGACAAAATTTTTACCCAATACACTTCTTGGTTACACTACTTTACTTGCAAGTCTCATACCCTATTTTGCTTCAACTAACGTTTCCTTCACCTTTCATCGTTACACAAGTCCCCACTGGATGGCAGCAAATACTTGCAGTGGTAAAATTACACTACCAAAGAACCTGAGAGCCAGAAAAAGTGGGTGGCATACCATGTACACCACAGACTATGAAAGGGTTGTCCAGCACAGGGCTAACTTTAAATCTGAAATAAAACAGCTTTAAGTACAGTGCCAATTTGCTCCACTATCCCTGCTCCTTAATAATCAGACTTGTTGGTTTTAATATTAAAGCATACTATTTTAATGACAAACCTACATATTTATAATAAATACCATGAAGTATTTATTACAGGAGATAGTCACACCAGCTATTGTTACTCTACCTGAGGACAGAGCAAGCAACAAGTTGGACTGTGTACAAAGCAAAACTTTTTAATAATGCAGTGGGAAGACGGGGTTTCAAACTATCTTTGGTCATATGGCAAAATGCAGAGATGGAACAGTGTGGGAGAATATCAACGTTAAGGGGGCTAGGTTTTTCATGGAATCACAGAGGTTTACAGATGGGAAGGAAGCCTCAGCAATCTTTGACACAAACACTTATTTTACAGAAAAGAAAATCAAGACTGAAGGTGAAGGGCTGCCTTGGGTAATTCACCTAGCTGGCCCAAAGGCAAGGCTGGCAACAGAACTTGATCCAAGTCCTTTCCAACACTCCTGCCCACAAGATCCCATAATGCCCCCTCTGCATTTACTGTGTGCCATGAAGGTGACCACACTGTCCACAGATGCTCCTCAGTCATGGGGACCCGGGGGAGGGGGGACATGGATGAGTCCACACTGTCTGCTGGTACTGCTTCTGTCATGGGGACCTGTGGGGGACAGGGAAGAGTCCACACTGTTCGCTGGTGCTGCTTCTGTCATGGGGAGCTGTGGGGGACAGGGAAGAGTCCACACTGTCCGCTGGTGCCGCTTCTGTCATGGGGAGCTGTGGGGGACAGGGAAGAGTCCACACTGTCCGCTGGTGCTGCTTCTGTCATGGGGAGCTGTGGGGGACAGGGAAGAGTCCACACTGTCCGCTGGTGCTGCTTCTGTCATGGGGACCTGTGGGGAACAGGAAGAGTCCACACTATCCACTGGTGCTCCTTCTGTCATGGGGACCTGTAGCAGACAGGGAAGAGTCCACCCTGTCCGCTGGTGCTGCTTCTGTCATGGGGACCTGTGGGGGACAGGAAGAGTCCACACTATCCACTGGTGCTCCTTCTGTCATGGGGACCTGTAGGGGACAGGGAAGAGTCCACACTGTCCGCTGGTGCTGCTTCTGTCATGGGGACCTGTGGGGGACAGGAAGAGTCCACACTATCCACTGGTGCTCCTTCTGTCATGGGGACCTGTAGGGGACAGGGAAGAGTCCACACTGTCCGCTGGTGCTGCTTCTGTCATGGGGACCTGTGGGGGACAGGAAGAGTCCACACTATCCACTGGTGCTCCTTCTGTCATGGGGACCTGTAGGGGACAGGGAAGAGTCCACACCGTCCGCTGGTGCTGCTTCTGTCATGGGGACCTGTGGGGGACAGGAAGAGTCTACACCGTCCACTGGTACTGGGGAGCTGCGGGGGACAGGGAAGAGTCCACACTGTCCACAGGTGCTCCTCTGTCCCAGGGGCCTGGGGTTCATGTGCTGTGCTCCAAGGCCTTCTTTCCCAGCACGAGGAGCAGCACTGCCCCCGTGCCAGCTAGAATGGACCATCCCCAAGCATTCAAGAGACTTCTGCAGCCTCTGGCATTTTATCCATCTATATTATACTCAATTACAGTACCCAGTAACCCAGTGCCCTCATAGGTCTCGGGAAAGCTTCCTCTTTTAAAGTGTGTTACTAATAGTAACTAGAAACTGACTGAGGCAAACACTGGTCAAATGTTACTAGACTGCCATCTTGTGGCCATACATTATACAACGAACCTAACACATTTCTGAGGAGTCAAAAAAACAACCACCCAACCATGGTTTCCACCTCCACTGCTTCTGTAGAACTTCCAACTTGGACCAGAAGAAATGGTGGTGCTGGCAAAGAGCCATTGTCCTGTACTTCCCAACTCCAACACAACAGCAACAACAAGGGCGATGTTGAGAAATACTTGCTGGGAGACGAGCTTGTACGTGTTCGGTGCCTAGCAAATTAAATGCCATTTCTTACATAAAATCCAGCATGTTGGCTTCTGCCAAATATATGATCACTTTGCTGAACATGTGCAGCTGCCTCTGTGCCCCTTTCCCACAGGCATGGCAGGCATCGCTGGTGGTGGGCTTCCTGCTCAGTCCAGATTCATACCCACACCAGGTAGTCCCACCAAGGCAGGAAAACCCATCTGTCATCCTGGGCTTAGTTCAACGCATTCCACGGACAGACAGCTAATTACCGTGTGGTCAGGTCCGTGGGTCACCGTGGCTAGACTACCATCCCCAGGTATTCAATGGGGCACCCATCCTGGTGCTGCTGTGAAGGCATTTTGTACCTTTGATGACAGCCCACCATCAGTTGACTTTAAGCAAGCGAGGTTATCCTCGATAATCTGGTCGGGCCTGATTCAATCAATCGAAAGGCTTTAAGAACAGAACTGAAGTTGCCCTGAGAAAGAAGAAATTCCAACTGTGGACTGCAGCTTCAGCCCCTGTCTCAGAGTTTCCAGCCTGCCTGCTGTGTTCTTACAGAAGTCAGACTCGCCTACCCAGCCCCACAATCGTGTAAACCAATTCCTTGCAACAAATCTCTTTATACAGATATCATCCTATTGGTTCAGTTGCTCTGGCTGAAACTTGGAGGACAATTACCAAATTCCCAAGGAAGTGTATACTCTTCAAAAGGCACACATGCCTCCAGGCCACTTCCTTTAGTCCATGTCCACAAGCCCCTGCAGACCAAAGAAGAGTCCAGTTGAGAGAATATTGGGTGGGATACAGGGATGTTGCTCACACGTGGTGTTTCTCTACAGCCTTGTCTCCTGCACAGACACTGCAGGCTGGAGCCCACCCTCCAGCCTGGGCTCGGGCCCTCCCTGAGGATAAGGAAGGCACAATGCCCTTTTCCTCTCCTCATCTCTAAGCATGGGTGTTCCATGCCACCAAGTCATGCTTGGCACCTACCATCTCCTTGTTGTGTCCATGTGCTCTCTCTGAAACCACCAAGTATGACACAAGAACCACAAACACGGTAGCTACTCAGTAAATATTAGCCGTGAGCTCCATGACAGCAAGGTTGTGGTCTCTGTTTGGTTTTTCAAGGATGGCACATGGTGAGTTCTCAGGAAGTCTCAACTGAGCAAACAGCTGGCAGCACACTGCACCTGGCCCACAAGTATGGGTTCTCACCTCTTGCTGCTGAGGCCCCTTGCAGGAGGAAAAAAGCAGTGTGGGGAAGATTCAGGCAGTGATCTGGGACATCAGAGCGGCTGTCCCAGACTGTGCTTGGCAGATGGTCCTTTCCTGAAGGATCAGGGTCTTCGTATCACTGCTAATACCATTTAAAGTTGGTTGGCAGAACCCACCCTGCTCAGCCTTTATCTGTGCCAGCTTCTAAGTGCTGCCTTGAGTTAGGGACCCAAGACAAATCTGGAAATGCCAAAAATGTTTTTAAATTAAGTTTTTAAATAAATATTTCCAACATTCTGATACTAATGGGATCAGATCTATTACCCAGTATATTTCTTTTGGAAGCTTGAAGCCATCTAGAATAATAATCAAAATATTCACGCATTAGGGAAATACATTACATACTGAAACTGAAATCAATCACTTAAAGGAAAAAAGAAGAGAAGAAGGCAGGATAGTAACAAGCATATCTCTACTATAACAGACATCTGGTAATCATGGCTAATAAGGAAAGAATATTACTAGTTAGAAAAAAATCACTGACAATATAGAAGTACGATCACCTGTAATACTGATACAGAAAATGTTAAGAGTATTTTATGACTTCAAGATTTCTTAAGCAGAGCTCAAAAACAAACTTAAGGGAAAACACAGTGGATTTGACCACTGGAAAATTAAACATTTATGCAATGGAAGCTGAGAGTATAGAAGTGGTTGCAGCCTCTAAAGTCAACAAAGGAGCCCTTGTGGTACAACGGTTAAGTGCTCAGCTGCTAACTGAAAGAAAGGCTGGCAGTTCAAACCCACCAGCAGGTCTGTGGAAGAAAAGACCTGGCAATCTGCTCCGTAAAGATTACAGCCTAGAAACCCCATGAGTCAGTTCTACTCCGTCATATAGGATCACTGAGAGTTGGAATCGACTTAGCAGCACACACCAACAACAAAGGCAACAGGGGATAACTATCTAGAACATATAAGAAACCTTTGCCAGTCGGTGGGGGGAGGGGAAGCCAATTAAAAAAAAAAAAACAGACTCTGCGTCCACAGAACAAAATCTGTGGGGCCAAGAAGTAAATAAGAAGCATCAGATGCTCAACATCATAAGCAAGCAAAGAAATGAAAACTGAAGGGACAGTTACACTCTGTCCTACAAGGTTGCTATGAGTCAGAACCAACTCAACAGCAACGGGTTTTCATCGCATGCTAGAGAGGCAGCTGGGGCCTGAAACCCTCTGGAGTATGGCAGGCACGTACAGTATCCATATATCCCACCACCCACAACCCTGGCCTGGGATCACACCCCGCGGAACTCCCACATATTCCACACAGAGACGTGAGAGGATGTCCACTCCATTCTGCCGGAGAAAGCAAGGGGCTGGCTTCACAGCACGATACCTTAAGGATATTAGGAAACACACAAAAACCGGTGCTGTCGTTTTCAAAGATACAGATGCCCGAATACAAACCTAGAAGGTGGGCTGGAAAGACGGCTACTAAATATCCAGGGAAATGGAGAGAGGCTCAGTAAGGTGAAAGGGAAAGAGAGGCCCATCAGAGCAGACAGAGAAAACGCCACCTGGCTCTCCAGGAGGAAGACAAGACCCTAAAATGCTGGCTGTCAGATCAAACCGATGAAAGAGATGAGAGAACAAGACGAGGTGAAAACGCTTATCTTGGAGCTTTCTTTCACTCTGGAAGATTCGCCAACGCCATTTCTGACCTATTCTGAAACCTACGTATCTATCAAGTGTACGATAAACCTCAGTGATTTGACATTCACAGATGCCAAGTACTAAGGAAAATCGTTTGAAATTACTTTTATTTACAAACCGGCAGTTGCTTTAGGTGATACGTTATATTAAATGTCACCGGCGCACCGAATTGACTGTAATTTTTGAAGTGAATAGGCTGTTTTGTTGGCTACTCACCTGCATGCCAGGCTGAGCAGCCCTTCTCAGCTGGAGAAGAGGCTCCGGTGCTCCTGAGCATCAAGGCATCTTCTAAAAACTCAATCTTCTTGCTGAACTGCACTTCTAAAATTGGGATAACCTCTGGCATTTTTGCAGATATCAAACGATAAGCTATGTCTGGCTTCCCAATAAACCGCTGGCGTATGCTAATTTCATAAGGAGTGTGAACCTTAATGTCGTCTACATCATCTCTTTCAAATCTGTGCATGAGCAAAGAATCTGAGTCCTGGACTTCCAAGCCAGAGACAAGGACGATAAGCTTTCCTGGTTTAACATGAGACTCTGTTCTTTGGGAAATAATGGCAGGAATTTTGATGACTATCCCTTCTTTTCCAAAAGCCTCAGAACTAGACATCGAAGCGCCTTCCTTGGGCTTTGTTTCTGATGGTGTCTTCCGAAGCTTGGAACTAAAAGGCCACCAAGAAGGAGACTCCAGTTCTGTCAGCAATCTAAAAGGGCAAACAAAACACAGAAAACAGGGGTCAATATACATTTAAATAGTAGTACTTTTTTTGGAAACTGCTTTAACCTTTATAAAGCACTATACCATGTTATAATACTTCTTTTCCACAAGTACTCCATGAAGCAGGAGGGGCAGGAATTATTCTTCTCATGTTTTAGAAGAAAACAGAGGCTCAGAACAATAAGGAGATTTGTCTAGGCATACTCAGCTAATCAGTAGTAAAACCAAAAAAAACCAAACCCAGTGCCATCGAGTCGATCCCGACTCATAGCGACACTATAGGACAGAGTAGAACTGCCCCATACAGTTTCCAAGGAGCGCCTGGCAGATTTGAACTGCCGACCCTTTGGCTAGCAGCCGTACCACTTAACCACTATTCCACCAGGGTTTCCATCAGTAGTAAAGACACAACAAAAATGCCTATCTTCTGACTCAAATATTGTTCTTTCTACGCTATGCTGCCTTGACCCATATAATTTTGATTTAAAACAAATGCAGATTTTAATCCCTAGAACAACTATGTAAAAGAACCTTTGGAAGTGATGGAAATATATCAGCCTCACATGGCTACCGAGTACTGGAAATGTAGCTAATGCAACTGAGGAAGCTAATTTCTACTTTAATTTAATTTAAATGTAGCTAGTGGCTACTGTGCTGGCCAGCAAAACTCTAGAGTAACCGCTAATAAAACAAAGAGGTATAGCTAAAAAGTCAACAGAAAAAATAAAATGGAATAATAAAACAACACTTCATTTGTCCAAGAGAAGGTAGGAAAGGAAAAGAAAAGGAACAATGGTCAGATGGACCAAACAGAAAACAAATAGCAAGATGGTGGAATTAAAACTCAACCACATCAGTAAACAATTATCAGGAATCATATTAAATGTACATGAATGAAATATTCTGACTAAAAGGAAGACTGTAAGCCTGGATATAAAAAAAGACTCAGTTATCTCCTGTTTACAAGGGACAAACTGTAAACATGACGACACAGATAGGCTGAAAGCAATGAACAAAAAAAAGATTCATCATGCCAAAAGTGAACTTGAAGACAAGCAGAACGACCAGAGAAAGAGAGACATCATGCAGTAATACGAGGGTCAGTCGAAGAGAAAGATATAACTAAATGTGTACACACATAACAACAGAACTTCAAAATTCATAAGGCAAAAATAGGCAAACTAAGAAGAGAAACAACCATAGTTGTAGACTTTAACACACCCCTCTCAATGACTGATAAAGACCAAAAAAATAAATAAATAAATAGTAAGAATACAGAAATTTTGAACTCAATTTTTCCAACTCACTTGAGATTTATTTAAACAGCACCCAAAAACTGTTGAATACATACCTGTTTCAAGTGTATTCAGAACATTTATGAAAACAGAATATAACAAGTCTAAACGAATTTCAAAGGACTGAAATCATACAGAGTATGTCCTCTGTCCTCAAAGAAATAAAATTAGAAATCAACAAAAAGATACCTAGAAAATCCTTAAATATCTGGAAATTAAGCACACTTTTAAAAATACAATGATCAAAAATGCATAAAGGAAATTAGAAGACATCTGAATTGAATGAAAATGAAAACACAGTACGTCAAAAATGTGGAATACAAATAACGCAGTCATTAAAGGGAAATTTACAGTTCTCAATGCATATATCTGAAAACCTGACAGTTTTCAAATCAGTGATCTAAGCTTCTATCTCAATAAGTTAGAAGAAGAGCGAAATGAACCCAAAGTAAGTAGAAGAAAGGAAAAAAATCAATGAAATCGGAAACAGAAAAAAACTACAAAATATTAGCAAAGCAAAAGGTGGTTCTCTGACCCAATTAAAAAATTAATAAATCACTAGCAAGAAATGATCAAGAAAAAAAGAGAGACAATACAAATTACCAATACTGAGACTGAAAAACGGAACATCACCACAGACCCTTCAGAAAAGCAGATAAGGGAATATGATAATCAGCTTCACACCAATTACTTTGACAACTTATATGAAAATGGACAAAACCCTCGAAGCACCCAAACTTCTGAAACTGAAGGAAAAAAAAAAAACCAGAAATAGCCCTATATAGAAATGAAAGTTATGATTTAAAATCTTGTCACAGAAAAAAATATAGCTCAGGGGGCTTCACTGATGAATTTTGCCAAACACATAAAGAAGAAATAATACAAACTGTACAAAAACCCTTTAACAGATAGAGAAAGAGGGAATACTTTGTCCATTAATTTTGCCAGACCACTACAGCTCTAATACCAAAACACAATGTATATAACAAAATCTCCCGTTAACACACATAAAATTCCTTATGAAAAACTGGCAAATCTAACAATACACAGAAACAATAACATATCATGATTAAGTACTATTTATTTCAAGAATATGAGGTTGGTTTTCCACTTGAAAATTAGTCAATGTAGTTCATTTCATTAACAGAAAGGAAGAAAAATGATATGATTATCATAATAGATTCTGGAACAACAACAACAAAAAAAACTTTTTGAATTTCAACAGTCATTCAAATTAAAACTTCCAGGAAGGATGAGTTAGGAAAATTTTCTCAATCTCATAAAGGGCATCTATTAAAAAAACGGAGCTCTGGTGGCGAGGTGGTTAAGAGATGTGCAGCTAACCAAAAGGTTAGCAGTTTGAATCCACCAGCTGCTCCTTGGAAAACCTAGGGGGCAAGTTCCACCCCATCCTATAGGGTCGCTATGAGTCAGAATTGACTCAACAGCCACAGTTTTGGTTTGGGTTTTGGTATAAAAAAACCTTACAGCTAACTTTATACTTAATGGTGAAAAAGTCAGTCTTTTCTCTCTAAGATTAGGAACAAAGTAAAAACTGGACTTCCAAACTACCTGAATTTTGAAGTCATTCCCCAAGCCACACGCAGACCCAAAAGCAAAGGGGTAGAAGTCTTATTAGCTCAAGGTGTTTAAGGATAACCTAATCTCTGAGAAATCAATGGTTGACCACAAAGTTATGCTGACCTGGGGACAATCTTTAGGAACCAAGACAAGCTTAAAAACTAAAACAAGAAAAAAAACAATATATATATATATATATATGTGCATTTATGTATACGTGTTTATGAATGTGTGTATATATATGTATATATAAAAAGCTGAGCAGAGAAATCAGATGTTGTATACTGTGGGAGACATGCACTTCACAGAAAGCTGGCAAACCTACTCATAAAAATAAAGAAGAAAAACAAAGTCAGTAAACACAAAATCTACAAAAATGAAAAAAAAAAAAATCCACAAACAAAAGGAACTCTGCACAGAACAAAAAGAGGAACAAAGAAAACATCAGTACCACCAAAAAAAGCACTACAAAATGACAGCAATAAACTCACATCTATCAATGATCGCACTGAATGTACACGGCTTAAATGCACCCATAAGGAGAGAGTGACAGAGTGGATTAAAAAAAACAAACCAGGACTCATCAGTATGCTGTCTACAAGAGATATGCCTTTGAGACAAAGACTTAAATTCATTAAAAGTCAAAGGATGGAAAAAATTTTATCAAGCAAACGACTACCAAAAAAGAGTAGAAGTGGCAATAATAATCTCATATAAAAGAGACTTTAAAACAAAATTTACCATAAAGGACAAAGAAGGGCATTATATAATGATTAAAGAGACAATCCAGCACAAAGACATAACCGTAATAAATATCTACGCACCCAATGACAGGGCTCCAAAATACATAAAACAAACCCCAAGAGCACTGAAAAGAGAAACTGACAGCTCCACAATAACAGTGGGAGACTTCAACATGCAACTCTCACTAAAGGACAGAACCTCTAGAAAGAAACTCAACAGAAGATCTAAAGGCCCACAATCAATCGACTTGACCTCACAGACATATAGAGAACACTCCACCCAGCAGCTGCAAAGCACACATTCTTTTCCAATGCACACAGAATGTTCTCCAGAATAGGCCACATCTTAGACCACAAAGCAACCCTCAACAATATCCAAAACACTGAGATAATACGAAGTATCTTCTCTGATCACAACACCATCAAAATAGACACTAATAAGTGGAAGTGCAAGGAAAAAAAAATCAAATTCATAAAAACTGACTTAACACCCTGCTTAAAAGCCACTGGAAAACAGGAAAAATCAAAGATGGAATAAAAAAATACCTAGAATCAAATGAGAATGAAAACACATCATACCAAAACCTTTGGGACACAGCAAAGGCAGTCCTCAGAGGTCAATTTATAGCAATAGATGCACGCATCAAAAAAGAAGAGACAAAATCAAATTATTACCTACACAACTCGAACAAATAGAAAGAGAACAGCAAAAGAAGCCCACAAGCACCAGATGAAAGAAAACAGTAAAGATCAGGGAAGAAATAAATGAAATAGAAAAACAATAGAAAGAATCAACAAAGCCAAAGTTGGTTCTTTGAAAGGATTGATAAACCACTGGCCAAACTGACCAAAGAAAAACAGGAGAGGACGCAAATAACCCAAACAAGAAATGAAATGGGGGTCACTGCAACAGACCCAACTGAAATAAAAAAAGGATCATAACAGAGTACTATGAAAAACTATACTCCAACAAATTTGAAAACCTATAGGAGATGGACATATTTCTAGAAACACAATACCTACCCAAACTAACACAAACTGAAGTTTAAAATATGAACAGATCCGTAACAAGAGACTGAAAAGGTAATAAATTTTCAACCAAAAAAAAAAAAAAACCCTGACCCAGATGGCTTCACCAGAGATTTCTACCAAACATCCAGAGAAGAGCTTACACCAGTACTACTCAAACTATTTCAGAACACAGAAATGGAAGGGACACTTCTGAATTCATTCAATGAAGCCAGCATAAGCCTGATACCAAAACCAGGCAAAGACACCACAAAAAAGGAAAAATACAGGCCAATATCTCTCATGAATATAGATGCAAAAATTCTCAACAAAATTCTAGCCAACAGAATTCAGCATCTTATCAAAAAAAGAATACTCCATGACCAAGTAGGATTCATACCAGGTATGGAAGGACGGATCAACATTAGAAAATCAATCAACATAATTCACCACATAAATAAAATTTAAAAAATCACACGATCATCACAATCGACACAGAAAAGGCATCTGACAAAGTTAAATACCCATTCCTATAAAAAAAAAAAAAAACTCTCAATAAAATAGGTATAGAAGGGAAATTCCTCAACATAATAAAGGGCATCTATACAGAACCAACAGCCAACATCATTCTTAATGGAGAGAGGCTGTAAACATTCCGCTTGAAAACAGGAACAAGACATGGATGCCCCTTATCACCACTCCTATTTAACATTGTGCTGGAAGTCCTAGCTAGAACAATAAGGCAAAATAAATAAATAAGGGACATCCAAATTGGTAAGGAAAAAGTAAAGCTGTCCCTATTTGCAGATGATATGATAGTATACGTAGAAAACCCAAAAGACTCCGCGAGAAAACTACTGGAACTAATTAAGATTCAGCAGTGTTGCAAAATATAAGATAAACATACAAAAATCGTCAGTAAAGAGAACTATGAAAAGGAAATCAGGAAAACAATATCATTTATAACAGCCCTTGTGATGGTTAAGATTGTGTGTCAACTTGGCTCGGCCATGATTCTCAGTGTTTATATGTGATTGGATCTGCTGTGAGTAGCCAATCAGTTGAAAGGGAGTATCCTCGGGCATGTGGCCCGCATCCAAATACGCCCAGTTCTGGCTTTTGTCTGCTCTGGGTCCTGCAGCTGCCTCCTGTTCATCTGACCTCTGGTTCTTGGGACTTGAACTAGCAGCTTATCTGCTGATCTTGGGGTTCGTCAATCTTCCCAGCCTGTGAGCAAGAGCCCTGTTCTCTGACCTGCCGATCTTGGGTTTGCCAGCCCCTGCAGCTACATGAATCAGGAGAAGCCTTGCGGTCTTGCCTGCCGATCTTGGGATTTGTCGATCTTTCCAGCATTTGACCAAGAACCCTCCTCTCCAACCTGCTAATCTTGGGTTTGCCCGCCCCTGTAGCTACGTGAATCAGGAGAAGCCTCTATCTGGATCCACAGTCTTGGGATGTTCCAGCCTCTACAATCAATCGTGTGAGCCGTTTCCTTGACGTAAATCTCTCTCTGTATATATTTATATGCTTTACTGGTTTTCTTCTCTAGAGAACCCACCCTAAGACAGTCCCTAAAAAAATAAAATACTTAAGAATAAATCTAACCAGGGATGTAAAAGACCTATACAAGGAAAATGCCAAAACATTATCGCAAGAAGCCAAGAACAAAACCCATTGCCGTCAAGTCAATTCTGACTCTTAGCAACCCTACAGGGCAGAGTAGAGCTGCCCTATGGGGTTTTCAAGGAGTCCCTGGTGGATTCGAACTGCCGACCTTTTGGTTAGCAGCCGTAGCTCTTAGCCACTAAGCCACCAGGGTTTCCTAAGAAGCCAAGAGACCTACATAAATGGAAAAATACACCACACTCATGGATAGGAAGACTTAACATTGTGAAAATGTCAACTCTACTCAAAGCAATCTACCATGCAATCCTGATCCAAATACCAACAGCATTCTTGAAAGAGATGGAAAAAACTAATCATTAACTTCATATGGAAAGGGAAGAGGTCCCACATAAGTAAAGCACTATCGAAGAAGAATAACGTAGGTGGACTCCCACTACCTGGCCTCAGAAGCTACTATACAGCTATGGTAGTCAAAACAGCCTGGTACTGGTACAACAGACACATTGACCGATGGAACAGAATTAAGAACCTAGATGTAAACCCATCTACCTACGGTCACCCTGGTCTTCAAGAAAGGCCCAAAGTCCACTGAATAGGGAAAAGACAGTGCTGGCAAAACTGGGTGTCCATCTGCAGAAAAACGAAACAGGACCCATACGTCACAGTATACACAAAAACTAATTCAAAATGGATCAAAGACCTAAATATAACATCAAAAACTATAAAGATCACAGAAGAAAAAATAGAGTCAATGCTTGAGGCCCTAATACGTGGCATTAACACGATACAAACCATAACTAACAATATACAAATATCAGAAGACAAGCTAGATAACTAGTATCTTCTAAAAATTAAACACTTATGCTCATCAAAAGACTTGACCAAAAGAGTAAAAAGAGAACCTACAGACTGGGAAAAAATTGGGGGCTATTATGAAATCAACAAAATTCTAATCTCAAAAATCTACAGGAAAATCCAACACCTCTACAACAAAAAGACAAATAATCCAATTAAAAAATGGGCAAAGGATATGAACAGACATTCTCACCAATAAAAGACATTCAAGTGGCTAACAGGTACATGGGGAAATGCTCTAGATTATTAGCCATTAGAGAAATGCAAATCAAAACCACAATGAGATACCATCTCATCCCAACATTACCGGCACTTATCAATAAAACAGAAAATAACAAATGTTGAAGAGGCTGCAGGGAGACCGGAGCTCTTAGGCGCTTCTGGTGGGAAAGGCAAAATGGTACAATAGTTTTGGGAAACTATAATGGCGATTCTTCAAAAAGCTAGAAATGGAAATACTGTATGATCTAGCAATCCCACTCCCAGGAATACAGCCTAGAGAAATAAGAGCAGCCATACAAACAGACATATGCACACCCATGTTCACTGAAGCATTGTTCCCAATAACAAAAAGATGGAAACAATCCATGTGCCTGTCAACAGAAGAATGGGTAAACAAACTACGGTACATACACACTATGGAGTATTACCCAAGGATAAAGAATAACGATGAATCTGCAAAGCATGTCACAACATGGATGAATCTGGAGGGCATTATGCTGAGTTAAATAAGTTAATCACAAAACGACAAATATTGTATGAGAGCACTAATATAAAAACTCATGAAAAGGTTTATGCACAAAAAGAAACAATCTTTATGGTAATGAGGGGTGGGAAGAAAAAACAGTAAATAGCCAATAGATAAGTGGTATGTTTGGTGAAGGGTACGATAGTACACAATACTGGGGAAGCCAGGACAACTTGTCCAAGGAAAAAGGTCATGGAAGCTCCACAGACACATCCAAACTCCCTAAGATACCAAATTATTGGGCTGAGGGCTGTGGAGACCATGGTCTCAGGGAACACCTAGCTCAATCGGCATAACACAGTTTATAAAGAAAATGTTCTACCTTCTACTTTGGTAAGAAGCGTCTGGTGGTCTTAAAAGCTTGTGAGTGGCCATCTGAGATACTCCACTGGCCTCATCCCATCTGAAGCAAGGGATAATGAAGAAAACCAAAGACACAAGAGAAAGATTAGTCCAAAGGACTAATAGACCACAACTACCACAGCCTCCACCAGTCTGAGTCCAGCACAACTAGATGGTGCCTGGCTACCACCACCAACTGCTCTGACAGGGACCCCAATAGAAGGTCCTGGACAGAGCAGCAGAAAAATGTAAAACAAAATTCCAACTCACACACACACAAAAAAACACACCCTTGCTGGTCTGACAGAGACTGAAGAAACCCGAAGAGTATGACCCCCAGACACCCTTATAGCTCAGTAATGAAGTCACTCCTGAGGTTCACCCTTCAGTCAAAGATTAGACAGGCCCATAAAACAAAACAAGACTAAATGGACATGCCAACCAGGGGCGAAGACAAGGAAGTCAGGAAGGGACAGGAAAGATGATAATGGGGAACCCAAGGTTAAGAAAGGGTGGGTGATGACATGTTGTGTGGTTGGCAACCAGTGTTACAAGGCAATATGTATATTAACTGTTTAATGAGAAACTAGTTTGCTTTGCAAACCTTCATCTAAAGTACAAAAAAAAAGACACTTGAAGACAAATCAAATTTTTTAAAAGGGGATAAGACTATAGTGTGGCAGGACACACCTGTCAGTGATATAACTATCAGTAAAGACAAGGAAGCAAGAACTATGCATGGTAGCACAGGGGTCACTTTGAGGGTAAAGGAGGCAGGTGTGACGAGGATGGGGCACATGGAGGACTTCTATTTCTTGACCTTAATGGTGGTTATGAGGGAGTTCAAGTTAAAATAACTCTTTATGCATTTGTTTTGTGTTTTCTTCTGTATCTGTGTTTGACTTTACAATACATGAAGTTAAAAACCTTAACTAGGATTCCTCAGCCTCAGACACACAACCAGGGAAGTCTCACCTACCCTCCTCCTCCACACCCCAAGAAGGCTGACCTGCTTCTCCCCTTCTACTGATCACCTTGATTGGCTATGAAAACACTGAGGTACATTTGTTTGCTGACTTGCCTATTTCCCTTACTGTGTGCTATCCACTTTGGGAGGTTAAAAACTATACTTTATCCTTCATGTGTCAGGGAACTCATAATGTCTAGGAAATTAATCAATGATATATCATGAGCAACAACTGCCTTTTAACTATTTCTGCAACTCACAACTTCTAATCTTTCCTAGAGACTAGACCATGTCCCTGCCCCTGCCCCCATGGCCTTCTAGGGAGAAAATCTTAACTTGTGCTTTCCCCAATCAATAGAGAGAGCCACATTTTCCCTCTGTCCTTCAAGCTTTGACCACACCATAGATTTGTGCTGTTCTCTCAAACAGAATTGTCATCTACAGGTGGCATCCCTGACGACATGCTACCAGCTTCCTTGGCCAGCCGCTTGGTCAAGTCTCTTTCCCGGATATTTGTAAATTCAAGGCCTTGACTAAGATCCTCTCTAAGGTACCTCCCATGATCCTAAGCCAGGGGTCTCACTTTGGACCCACCAATCTTCTAGGATCCCATTAACAGAATTCCATGGGTCCTTGAAACTGAATGGGGGAAAAAATGCCTAATTATTTTCACTGACTTCTAACTGAAACTCAGCATTTCCTCTAATTCTGAATGTCGGCCACCGCGGCATTATTAGCAGCAGCTGTGACAGTCGTCAAGAAAACGCTCACATTTCTTCATGTTACATGAGCGTTGCTGTAGATCCCAAAATCCTGTTTATGTTCATCACGACCCTGAAATTACTGTGGTTATTGGGCCTGCCATTTGTATTGTCTAACAATATTAATAAAGAAGCACTTATGTTACGTTATTAAAGGGCTGCAACACACATTCCTCTTTTATTATAGAACATTCTTGATCAAGATTGTGCATAATTATCCAAATCAAACAAAAATCCTATGGTCAGTGTAGACTGATAATTTGTGATTCTGATTAATGTAGGAAAACGAGTATTCTGTGATTTCTTTGCCCACCTTTATTTTACTTTTTAAGTGACTGAAAGATTTCTGGTGTATTAAATAGATGTGAAACACCAAAGTAGCACCACCTACATCAGCTGAGACTACATATACACTATTTTCACTTTCATGAGAGGGGTTCAAATATTTTAAGGTTTTCTTTTATAGTAAAGACTTCCAGGCCCTATAATGAATGTTTGAAGATGTGTGGGGCAGGAACACTGGCAGAGTCACCACCATTTACACGGAGCTGCCAAAGGCTATCAGAATGTGGCAAAGTGGACACAGCCGCTTGGCCAGGCATTTGGGTCCAAATTAGAATGGACGTTAGTCTGTATAAAAATACCATATCTTTGCAAATTACAACCTTACAGAAAGCTGCTATTGAAAAAAAAGGGAAAAGAACACACTCATATCTGAGAATCTCAAAGCTGCAAGGAGACTACAGGTCCTCTGTAGAAGCAAGGACGGCGAGGCTTAGGCTCACTTACTTTGGACACAACATCAGGAAAGACCAATCACAACATAAGGACATCACATTTGGTAAAGAAAAAACAAAACAAAACCCACTGCCGTCTAGTTGATTCTGACTCATAGTGACACTACAGGACAGAGTAGAAACTGCCCCAGTGGTTTTTCAATGAGCAGCTGGTGGATTTGAACTGCTGACCTTTTGGTTTGCAGCCAAGCTCTTTAACCACTGCGCCACCAGGGCTTCTTGGTAAAGAAGAGAGTCATCAAAACAAGGGAAATTCTCAATGAAATGGATTGACACAACGGCCACAAAAATGGAGTCAAACATACCAAGCATCGTGAAGACTGCACAGGACTGGGCAACATTTTGTTCCGTTTTACGTAAGGTCACCATGAGTCACAGCTGACTTGATGGCAACTAACAACAACAAGGCCTATGTTTATATGACACTGACATGAATCACTCTTACAACATTCCAAAACAGAGATGAGAGACTTTCCACCAACTATATGTAGTCAAAAAAGTTTCTTTTATTAAGCAAAATTTTCTTTCCCCATGTCTTCCAAGCAAAGAATCTTGTGTTTTCCAGAGAACTAGTCTCATCATTCCATACAAATGCTTTTTGGTTACTTTAAGGCCCAACTCTTAGTTCTGCTCCTCCCGAGGCTAAGCACCTTTGATTCTCTCTCCCAGTTTTAAGTCTCTTCAATTTACTATTAGTTCTTCATTTTCTCCGTGTTTCTCCATGATACAATACTCCCAGTGTGATAGTCCTGTTCAACCTAAAAGGGAGCAGGATGAAGCCAACTCTCTCAGATCACATAAGGTTATTTTGTCAAGCACACAATAAAGTTTGTTCATACAACATTTAGGGTTTTTATATAATAGTAGTTTATTTCCTTAGCAATTTTAGGTTTTCTGACTTGCTTTTCAAAATCCTGAATCAGGTTTTCTTTTTCTTACATATATTGTAAATTTCTGGTAAGTTCTGGGGGCTGGAAACCACAGTCTATGAGGACTACTGACTGTTTAGATCTAAAAGGGCTATCATGGGAAGAGGCACCAGACACTCTTCATTCTGCAGAAGACAGTTCTCAGAGATATCTGATAAAAATGCAAATAGGCATACAGGAAGCACTAACATAGGTGTCTATTCTCATTCTAAGTATAATGGTGCTGATTCTGGTGAGGTATCATGAGAACTGAATGCAGCAGCCCCGGGGGAAGAACAGCCAAGACTCGGCAATGGAGAGTTCCTGAAGAGACAATCTACCCCAAAATAGAATGAGAGCTGAAGGGAGGACAGCACAGGGAGACGGTGGGATTGATGTAGTGACGGCTTTTCCAGCAGAAAGAGTAGGCAACAATGGGGACACAGGGTATCAGGTCTCACAAAGAAGTGGGAGGACAAGCATCAGAAGAGCCACCAAAGAGACTTCCTTTCCCAGATGCAGAAGCTCAGGGTGTATCCACTCTACAGGAAGTCATCTGGAGGGGATATGACAGGACTTTAGGGTTGGCTGAAGGTGGGAGTAGCGTGCTAAAAGCAGGACAATGAAGCAAAACCCTCCATACCGAACAAGGAGACAAACCCAAGGCACTTCCCACACTTGGCTCCCAGGACACTGGTAGCCAAGTTTAAACCTTCCAAGTAGGAGAGTGGAAGATGCTTCTCTGGCCAAAGGTCCCCAGCCATTCACAACACCCCTCCAACACAGGAGGCCAGGTATCACTAGACATTTGAGGAATGCTTCTAACAAAAAAGACAGAGAACAAAATAAACTGACAGAAGAAAGCACCTTGGAAGAACCAGACAATGCATGCATAAGAAATCTTAAAACCAAAGCAAAACTGCTAATAATATCCTAAGAGATATGACATCAATGAAATGAGAACAGGATGCCTTCCAAAAGGAACATTTAGATAACAAAAAAAAAATTGGGGGAATTGAAAAATATAGCAGTAATAGGACAGGAAGATACAGCTGAGGAATATGAAGTAGAACAAAAAAACAAAGAGGAGGAAAGACACTAGAACAGAGGTCCAGAAGGTCATTTATCTAAAAAATGGGGGCTCCAGGAAGAAGCAAATTAAAAAAAAACAAGGTGAAGAAATTATCAAATAAATAGTACCAGAAATTTCCCCAGGTCAGATGGACAAATTAAGAGAGCTCATTGAGGGCCTACCACAATGAATTAAAAAGGACCCATACCAAGGAACAACATGAAACATCAGAACACGACTATGGTGGCCCTGTTTATACCCTTCCTGTTCACGTTTTTATATTTCAATTATAAAAATATTTTTCCTACAGTGCTGTTTTGCATACTTTTTTAAATTTTATAAATGGTATCATGCTGTACGCACCTATTTGCTACTTAAAAAAAAAAAAACAGTTTTTGGATTTATCCAAGGTGATACATGTAGATCAAATGCATAGCAGTTAACATGAAGGAAAGCCTGCAAAGGCTAACTGCTGTAAGAAACAACTACCTACATCTTCACGGCTTAACCAAATAAAGGTTTATTTCTTGTGCAAGTCACAGTCCAGTTGAGGGCTGGGGGCCTGGGCTTTGCCCTGGATGTCATTTGGGGACCCAAATTCCTTCTAGTCTCTGTTCTCCTTAGGGCCTCCTAGTCCTCTTCAGTATTCTCTTGGAGGACTTTTACGGTACAGGCCTGGAAGAGAGCTACATCATGTCTGCCGACATTCCACTGGCCAGAACTCAGTCACATGATCCCACCTTACTGAAAGGCAGGCTGGGAACACCATCTAGCTGTGCTCCCAGGAAGCAACACACAGGGTTTAATGAACTTATACCTTATCTGACACAAGTATAAACCTCCTAACATTAAGACTAGTGTCCTTGAACTTGCAGCTCTAGAAATGTACCCTTGACACAGCAGGTACTTAAGAAAGGAGCATCCGAGAAACAGCAACAAGAGTTAACCGCAAAGCAGGGGATAACTTAGAGGCATGTTCTTGCAAACAGTGGCCATGCAACATTGATCCGACAAATCCTCAGTGCTTCAGCTCATCACCAAGCAGCTAATACAGAGATCTCACTACAACCCTCTAAAAAAACAACCCTCTAGGAGCTGAAAAAGACAGAGTACCACACTTCCTGACCTACCAAATAACTCTTCCAGCTTAGGTAAGAATTTCTATTAGATATACAACATGTAGCATAGTGAAGTGGTTCTCAAAGTGTAATCTGGCTAAGTTTTATTTTAGGTGAAGGGAAAGACGATACACAATACAGGAGAGGTCAACATAACTAGACTAAACCAAAATCGAAGAAGTTTCCTGAATAAACTGAACACTTCAAAGGCCAGCGTAGCAGGGGCGGGGGTTTGAGGACCATGGTTTCAGGGGACATGTAAGTCAATTGGCATAATAAAATCTATTTAGGAAAACATTCTGCATCCCACTTTGGAGAGTGGCGTCTGGGGTCTTAAATGCTAGCAAACAGCCATCTAAGATGCATCAATTGGTCTCAACCCACCTGAAGCAAGGAAGAATGAAGAACACCAAAGACACAAGGTGATTATGAGCCTAAGAGACCACATAAACCACAGACTACATCAGCCTGAGACTAGAAGAGCTAGATCGTGCCCAGCCACAGCCGATGACTGCCCTGACAGGGAACTCAACAGAGAACCCCTGAGGGAGCAGGAGAGCAATGGGATGCAGACCCCGAATTCTCATAAAAAGACCAGGCTTAATGGTCAGACTGGGGCTGGAGGGACCTCAGAGGCCATGGTCCCCAGACCTTCTGTTAGCCCAGGACAGGAACTATTCCCAAAGCCAACTCTTCGGACAGGGATGGGACTGGAATAGGGGATGGAAAATGATACTGGTGAAGAAAGAGCTTCTTGCATCAAGTGGACACATGAGACTACATTGGCATCTCCTGTCTGGAGTGGGGATGAGAGGGCAGAGGGGACCAGAAGCTACCTGAATTGACACAAGTAGAGAGAGTGGAGGGAAGAACTGTGCTGACTCATTGGAGGGAGAGCAATTAGGGGTGTATGGCAAGGTGTATGTAAATTTTTGTATGAGAGACTGACCTGATTTGCAAACTTTCTCTTAAAGCACAACAAAAATTAATTAAAAAAAAAAAGTGTTATCTGGGGACCTTGAGGGTCTTTCAGACCTTTTCACGGAGTCTGGGAGGTCAAAATTATTTCCTAATAATACCAAGACATTATTTGCCTTTTTCACTCTCATTCTCTCAAGAGTACACATTGTAAGTTGTGATATCTAGAGCTATCACAACAGACCACAGAATCAGATACGAGACTCCAGATATCTTCTACTAAAGAGATCTGAAGAAATCTCAACAGTGCTACTCTTCTGATTAAATACTTTTGGCTTTAAAAAAGTTATTTTTCATAAAAATGTCACTTATATTGTCATGAGTTTATTACTGTTGTTTTTAAATGAATTTTTTTTTTTTAATTTCTGTTTCTACTTCTAATATAGTAAATATTGATATAACCCACATCAACAAAAGTTATTTGGGGTCCTCAATTTTTAAGTGTAAAAGGGGCCTGGGACCAAAAGGTTTGAAAAAAGATAGGTTCATGAGCCAAATCAGCTAAAACCTGCCTGTCATTTCTTAGTGCATGTGACTTGGCTCTCTGCCTCAGTTTCCCCACATGTAAAATGACACGAACAGCCACACATTCTTCTTGGTTTGTTGGTGATTAAAGGAGATAATCCTCACCAAACACTTAAACAGTACCTGGCATATAAGTGCTGGATCCCCACAGAGTAACTGTATACAACAGGTCCATAACCAATGTTTTCAGGCTGCTAAATGCATATTACATAAGGAACAATGGAAAAGATACAAAACATTAGTAATCCAAAGGTCAAGATACACCAACAATAAAAGTGATTTACTATACCTGTCAGCCACGTCCAGGTCAGATTCAATCTTGTCTAGTCCTTTCATGATGTTATCAAACTGCTCACCCTGATGGTGGAGGACTTTGGCTGTATCTTCCAAACGCTTCTGGGAACACGCCATCAACCCAGTCAGCTCCTTCCCCTTGGTCATGGGGGAGGACGACACCTGAGCAGCAGCTCCTGGCTGAGACAACAGCAGCTCTCTCCAGAAATGCTCGATGATGTTGAAAACGGCATTCCGACTAGGCTGTAAGGAACTAAACCAGTGCTTAACGTGGTCCTCTTCCAGAATGGTGATAGAACTGAAGATAAAATGGGATGCCTCTTTCTTGATCTCAATTATACTAGAAAGGGGAAAGTCGACAAGAATTTTGCCAGTTTTATCAGTGATAAATTTTAGTGAAAGAGAAGTTAATGAAAGTTTTCCAGGGACCCATCGCTTCTCAGGTTCTAAATAGTAGGAGCACGGCCAGGTGTGGATACAGATGTCTCTGCTCATCTGTTTCCTAGAACGGGTTGCCACCAAAGTCACAACTTCTGCATCTAAAGGAGAGGAGACAAAATAATGGGTAGGAGAGGCTGGAGATGGAACAAGAACTCTTAGAACTAGAGACACGAGGAAATTAACAAGCTAGATATACCTGCTAGCACTGCTCTGGACTGACAAAGACTCTAAAACCTGGCCTCATTCTCAAACTGTTCTGTACAGGGGTTCTCTACCTATCAACAGGTCTCACACCAACTCTGTGACAGGCAGGATATTGTCATCACCCCTACTGTGGAGTGAAGATCTAACTTTACCCAAAGAATTTATCTGTCCTGTGGTTACGAGCTATGGTTGCTAGCCAAAAGGTCAGCAGTTCGAATCCACCAGGCGCTCCTCGGAAACTCTATGGGGCAGTCCTACTCTGTCCTATACGGTTGCTATGAGTTGGAATCGACTCGATGGCAACAGGTTTCCTTTGGGGTTTTTTCATCCCCAGTTCCTGAGAAGTTACCTCTAAGCCCTCGGAACTTCTCCAGTGATTGGAGTGTCGCTGTTATTCACGGTGGGGCCCTCTGACCACAACCCATAGTTTATGTTAACAAGGTAACTCATGGTGGGGGCTGGCCAAGAGTGGTGGAAAGACCCATCAGGCCCAGAAAGGTCCATCACATGATATCAGCCAACCTCCAGGGAGGGGAAAGAGAGCTGCAGATTGACTTCAATCATATGACCAATGATTCAATCAATTGTGCCTATGCACTGAAACCCCTGTTAAAACTCTGGGCGTTGAAGTTCAGGTGAGCTTCCCTGATTGACAATATTCTACATACATCAATGTGCCAGGAGGATGATGTGCCCCTGGAGACACAAAAGCTTCATATTTGGGAAAAGGTCCTGGGACCAAAAGGTTTGAGAGACACTGGTGTAGTAGTTGAGAAAGCAGGTTCTGGACCAAAAGGTTTGGGAGCCACCGGTGTAGTGGGTTAAGAAAGCAAGTTCTAGATCCAAACTGCTTCAGCTCAAACCTACCTGCTGTTTCTTAGTGCATGTGGCCTTGAGCAAATTACTTGCCCTCTCTGCCTCAGTTTCCCCATATGTAAAATGAAGTTAACAGTAACATATTAGTCTTGGCTTATTTGGCAATTATGTCAGGTAGCCATTACTAAACACTTAAGCAGAACCTGGCACACAGTGAGTGCTCTCTATGTGCTGGATCCCTGACCTTGCCCTACGCCTCCCTCGCTTTGGCTGCTTCTGACTTGTATCCTTTTGTTGTAATAAAATTGTAATCATAAATTCGGCGCTTTTCATGAGTTTGGTGAGTCATTCTAGCAAATTACTGAACTTGAGTGAGTAATGGGAAGCCCTGAATTCAGAGCCAGCTGCTCAAGTGAGAGTGTCCCCAGGAACCGTGGCTTGTGCCTGGTGTCCGAAGGCTTCGGCAGACTTGGCAGTCTGAAGGTCTGAGCCCTTAACCTGTGAAGTTCAGCCTAGCTCTGGGTAGTCAGTGTCAGAAATCATCTGTACGTACTTAGCAAATGAAGAAAGTGAGGCCAGAAAGGTAAAGGGCTTGGATCAGAACCAAGTTTCCTAAGTCCCAGACTTCTGTTCTTCCCCTCTGGCAGGGGTTTTCAAACTATTGTCCCTAAAACCTCAAGGGCTCTCAGAATGTTCTACATGAGATTCTCCACCCCTGTGACTACCAAAGCAATCCCACTCAGACCGGTGCCTACAGCTACAAGCTGAAGAAAGGGTACTGCAGTTAAAAGAAATCCCTAGAAACTACTGCTCCAAGCCCCAGTGCTTCTTTTCTCAGTTTTGACTGATAAGTCATTCTCAGATCCTTCACACAAACACTACATTTTGGCTATGATTTCCCCTATCATTACACATTGATTGCAAGTTTTTAAACTAACACCCCCTTTTAAAATTTTTTAAAATCTATTTAATTACATGGAGAAAACAATCCTATAGAATAAAACCATGTTTTTTCTTTTCTTTTTTTCTTCTTCTAATTTCAACTAATTCTGGAGGTATGTTGGAAGAATGGCTTGGCAATCTACTTCTGAAAGATCACAGCCACTGAAAATCCTATGAAGAACAGTTCTACTCTGAAACATATGGGTCGCCGTGAGTCAGAATCAACTCAACAGCAATTGGTTTTCTTTGTTCTATGTAACTATATAGTCATATAGATATATATACAAAAATACATATATACACACACACACACACGTACAGTTATATAGTTTTATACATTTTTAAGTAATAAAAGTGTCCTATTCATATTTTCATATCTACATTTACATTTGTCAATACAGTCTGAAAAGCCATGGATGAGAGATATGAAATAACCCTTACAGAACATTAGTCCCACCACGCCACTGCACAGATAAAGAACATAAGGTCAGAAAGGATGAGGACCTTGTGTAAAGTCAAACCACACGTTTATGACATCGCCAGGGCCAGCACCAAGCCTGTAAAACCTAGTCCAGTGTTCTTTCAAGGAGTGGTTCAACTGCAACATGGCATTTCTCCTGCTCCTCTCACACGCATACTGACACGCACATACACAGTGACACACAACTTAATAATGATGTGACTTCACTTAGAAAAACAGAATAGCTAGTTTCATCCCTTCAACTACTAAAAAGTATGGGCTTTTCACAGAACGGTTGGAGGCTACAAAGATTCTCCTCACTCATTCAGTCAACAAGCTGGTAAGCCCCTATTGTGTGCCAGATACCATGTTGGGCTTCAAGTACTCAAGGAACAAGACAGACACAGGCACTGGCTCATGAAGATCTGTGTCAAGTGGAATTCTATCAATCTACTCATCCGATTCTACAATATAGAACCAGACTCTTCAATATGATCACTGGACTAGACATCAAATCAAACACTACAAGGCTAGACAAGACACACCCAAGACACTTCTTGAAGAGCCTGCATCAAAATAAAATTTCTAATTACACAAAAACAAAGTAATTTGAGAATAAGTACATATTATCAAATATAAAGTGATCTGATGCAAACTAAACCCCACAGCTTATGAGGCATAAAAATGCTAAGGGAATAAAGAAGGGCCTCCTTTTTAACTCTAATTAGACTATGGCAGTGGTTGAACTGGTCTCCCTACCTGCCTTTGGTACTCCAAGGCATCCTCCCACTGCTACCACATTTTTTTGTCTAAAATGAGAAGGACTCCATCCACCACTCAGCCCTCTCCCTTTCTCGTGAGGCTATTACAGGCCTTATGTATACTTACCATAGGATAATAATTTGTATAATTGACTGGAAGCCTTAGGGGGCAAGGACCATATCTTATTCATCATCCTAACTCAGTGAATACTTTGTGACTAAATGAATGGGACAGAAACCCTGGTGGCATAGTGGTTAAGTGCTACGGCTGCTAGCCAAAGAGTCCGCAGTTCAAATCCCCCAGCTGCTCCTTAGAAACTCTATGGGGCAGTTCTACTCTGTCCAATACAGTGGCTATGAGTTGAAATCGGCTCGACGGCACTGGGTTTGGTTTTTTTTAAATGAATGGGACAGACACTCACGGTTTATGGTATTTGCTCGGCTGGGACCCTGAGAGGCATGGCTGAGGTCAGTAATGCAGTTAGCCCATCCTGCAGCTTGGAGTCCTATTGATGGTAGCCTTAATTAAATACCACATGAGACAAAATGAAAGATTTGGCCCCAATCAAATTAATTAGAGTGGATGATGGAGTGGCATACTTAAAGGAAAATTCACTAGAAGCCAAGACAGTGTAGAAACTAAGTGTAAATACTGTTGGGAGGCAGTGGTGTTTCTACATGTCTTGTGACAGTTTTTGTCTCAACCCATCTTTTAAAGGATGTTTGCACAGCAAACTTCCTCAGAGCTAGACATGATAACTCCCACCTGGTTAGCGGCAGATTTGTCTTCTGACCAGGATAATAAAGATATTGTCTCTCTTGGGGGCAAAAGTTAGACAAGTTTGCCAGCAGCCCCCTTAAAGACTGGGAGTTTTCTAAGCTCAGGGTTCCTCGGCTGTGACACAAACCAGTTGTGTGTTAGTGTCCATCCATAATTCGCATCGCCTCTGTGGGACTTGAGAGCCAAGGGGAACGGAAGGAAACACAAAGTCAGCTGTGCCATGAGTAACAAAGTCCTTTGTCTCTGACCCGGGAATCTCATGTTTTTGCCAGCATCTACAAAACTATGGCAGGCTAACTTCTCCAAACTTTCACAGCTGCTGACAGTGATTTGTACCCCAAAGGTCATTCTGCTTTAGGATACAGATTCTTCATACTAGAATGCTTCATTTCAGTAAAACTAATATTTAATACTAAGAAACAGAAATGATGGCTCACTGAAATGAACAAGATGAAGAAAGAGACATATCTCTGGAAGTCTGATTAATGGACAGAGTAGAATAATATAATAATATTAAACAAGCTCATAGAACTAAAGGAAAACACAAACTGAGACAAATTAGGAAACGATAAACCATAAAAAGAAACCAATCAGAAATATTGGACTGAAAGAGATAATAACTGAAATGAGAAACTCAACGGAAGATTTGAATAACAGAGTTGAACAGGCAGAAGAAAGATCAGTGAAAAAGAGATAAAGCAATCAACATATTAAAGGCTGAAGAACAAAAAGGGAGAAGGATCAACAACACAGCACAGTTTAATGAGACTATGGGACAACATCAAACGAACCAACACAGACATCATGGGGATACCAGAAAGAGGGAGAAAGGGACAGAAAAATTTTTTGAAAAAAAAAATGGCAGGCAACTTTCCAAGTCTGATAAAGGATATACAACTAGATATGCAAGAAGCTCAACAAATTCCACATAGGATAAATACAAACAAATACACACTGAGACATTCCACAATTAGGCTCTCGGAAAATTAATGACAAAGAGAAAATTTTGAAAGCGCTGAGAGATGAGCAAAAGGTGACATATGAAGGAGCCCCAATAAGACTAAATGCTGATTTTTCCGCAGAAACCTCGGACGCCAGAAGGTAATGGAGTGAGATTCTTCAAGTGCTGAAGGAAAAGGACAGTCAGCCAAAAATAATATACCCAGTAAAGCTGTCCTTCAAGGACGATGCTGAATTTAAACATTCAAAAACACTGCAAGAATGCATTTCCACAAGACCACCCCTACAAGAAATACTAAAGGAGTCCTCCAGACAGGAAAGAAAGAACACTAAAAAGAAACTTGAAGCCATGTATACAAAAGTCTTCAGTAAAGGAAACTGCATACATAAAATGAAGGGCAAATCTGAAGGTATTTTCACTTGATAACTATAATGGTTATGTCTTTTCTACTTTACAATGACAAACACATTTAAAGAAATAAGTATAAATTTGTGTTACAGGTCACAAGATGTATAAAGATGTACTTGAAATATCAACAACACAATAAGGGGGAAAAGAACTGAAGGGGTACAGAATTTTTGTATCTTACTGAAGATTAGTTAGTATCAATTTAACCCAAGTTGCTATAAAAGATTACCATGCTATACTCATGGTAATCACAGAGAGAAAATCTAAAAACGCACACATACAAATGAAACGAAGTGAATCAAAACAGCTCACATCAAAAAAGCCCCAAGGCATTATGGTTGCCTTAGTCATCTAGTGCTGCCATAACAGAAATACCACAAGTGGATGGCTCTAAAAAAGAGACGTTTATATTCTCACAGTCTAGTAGGTTACAAGTCCAAATTCAGGCTGTTGGCTTCAGGCGAAGGCTTTCTCTGTGGGTTCTGGTGGAAGATCCTTGCCCTCAATCTTCCTGTGGTCGAGGAGCTTCTCAGGCTTAGGGACCCCGTGTCCAAAGGACATACACTGCTCCTGGTGCTGCTTTCTTGGTGGTATGAGGTCCCCAACTCTCTGCTTGCTTCCCTTCCCTTTAATCTCTTCAGAGATAAAAGGTGGTACAGGCCACACCCAAGGGAAACTCCTTTTATGCTGGATCAGGGAGGTGACCTAAGTAAGGGTAGTGTCACAATCCCACCCTAATCCTCTTAACATAAAATTAAAATCACAAAATGGAGGACAGCTACAGAATACTGGGAATCATGGCCTAACCAAGTTGATACACACATTTGGGCGGGGGGGAGGGGACATAATTCCATCCATGACAATGGGTAAAAAAGGACAAAGAAGACATACATCAAACAAACAACAAGATGCCAGAAGTAAGTCCTTCCTTGTTGGAAACTAAAGTGAATGTAAATGAACTAAATGCTCCAATCAAAAGGCAGAAAATGGCAGAGTAGATAAAAAAATATGATCCATCTATATGCCGCCTATAAAAGACACATCATCTGAGGCCCAAAGACAGAAACAGACTGAAAGTGAAAGGATGGAAAAACATACTCCATGCAAGTAATAATCAAAGGAGTGGGGGCTGTGATCTTAAATATCAGACAAAATAGACTTTAAGTCAAAATCAGTTATATGAGGCAAACAAGGACATTGTATAATGATAAAAGAATCAGTCCATCAACAAGATATAATGATTACAAGTATATATGCAGCTAATATAGTTTAAAAAAAAAAAAAAAAAACACTGCCATCGAGTCAATTCCAACTCATAGCAACCCCACAGGGTTTCCAAGGCTGTAAATCTCTTCGGAAGCAGACTGCCACATCTTCCTCCCTTGGAGCAGCTGCTGGTGGTTTCAAACCACTGACCTTTCAGTTAGCAATTGATCACTTTACCCAACGTGCCACCAGGGCCCATGACACCCAAAGATAAAAAGAAAAACACTGAAAAAAATCTAAAGAAGTAGTCGGTTCTACAGTAATAGTGAGAAACTTCCATACACCACTCTAAATAACGGACAGGATATCTAGGGAGAAGATCTGTAAGGAAACAGAAGACCTGAATGACACAACAAAGAAACTAGACCTAACAGACATATATATATAGAAAGCTCCACACAAGGGCGCCGTCTTAGGCTGGGTTCTCTAGAGAAGTAAAACCAGTGAAGTGTATATATAAATAGATAAGAGAATTAACACAAGGAAATGGCTCATGCAGTTGTAGAGGGTGGCAAATCTCAAGTCTGTGGGTCAGTCATCAGGCTGGAAGCTACTCCTGATTTGCGTAGCTACGGGGGCTGTCGAACCCAAGATTGGCAGGCAATACGACAGGCTGCTGGCTCAAGTCCCAAAAACTGGAAGTCAGATGATGAAGAGTCAGATGCAGGATCCAGAGCAAGCAAGCTTTGTTAGAGCATCCATATCAATACTGACTACAAGCCACCTCCTTGAGGAAACTCCCCTTACAACTGATTGGCTGATCACATCAGACCACATCATGGAGGATGACTACATCATTACATAACTGCCAAACTGCTGAGAACCATGGCCCAGCTAAGTTGACACACAAACTTAATCATCTCAGGCACTATATATACTTTCTTCCCCAGTACACATGGTTCAGTCAGTCTCCAGAATATATGACATGTTACTTCACAAAATAAGCCTCAATAAATCTAAGAACATTGAAATAACACAAAGGATTTTCTGATCACAATGATATGAAACTAGAAATTAACAAACAGAAAGAAAACTGGAAAATACACAAACAGAGGGAAATTAAAGAACACACTATTAACTAACCAATGGGTCAAGGAAGAAATCAACAGGGAAATCAGAAAATACTTAGACAAATGAAAATGGAAGAACAACATATTAAGCAGTGCACAGTGGGCAATTTAATACCTGTATTAAAAAAAAGAAGTCACTAATCAAAAATCTAACCAAAAAAACTTGAAGAGCTAGAAAAAGAACAAACTAAACTCAAACCAACCAAAAGGTAGGCTATAACAAAGACCAGAGATGAGTGAAACGGAGAATAGAAAAACAATAAAAGCAAAAGTGGGTTTTTTCAAGGACTGACAAAATCAACAAGTCTTTAGCTAGACTGACAAAAAGAGGAATACTCAGGTACCAAAAGTCAGAAACTAAAATGAAGCCATAATAGCAGACCTTAATGAAATAAAAATGCTTAGAGAATACTATGAACAACTGCTTGCCAACAATTTTAATAACTTGTTTGAAACAGACAAATTCCTAGAGACACACAAACCTCCTACACTAACTCAAGAAGAAACAGAAGACCTGAAAACACCTGTAACGAGGGAAGAGATGGAAGAAGTAATCAAAAAACTCCCAATAAAAGAAGTCCAGGACCGGGCAGTTTCACTGGGAAATTCTACCAAACATTTACAGAAGAAGTAAGGACAATGCTTCTTAAACTTTGCCAAAAAATAGAAGAGGAGGGAATTCTCCCTAAGTCATTCTATGAGGCTAGCATTACCCTGAAGCCAAAGTCAGACAAAGACACCACAAGAAGGCTACAGACCAATATCCCTGGTGAATATGAATGTAAAAATCCTCAACAAACCAAACACAGAAGAATATTGAAAGCATTATACACCATGATAAAGTAGGATTTATCCCAGGAGTGCAAGGGTAGCTCAACATAAGAAAATCAATGTAATAAATATGCCATATTAAAAGAACAAAGGAACCACATGATCATCTCAACTGATGCAGAGAAGGTTTTTGAAAAAAATCCAACACCCTTTCATGACAAAAGCACTCAAGAAGATAGGGAAAAAAAAAAATCCTCAATTTAATAAAGGGCATTTATGAAAAATCTACAGCTAACATCATAATGGAGAAAGACTGGTACAGTTTTTGCCTTAAGATCAGGAATAAGACAAGAGTACTCAACTCTCTCCATTGCCATTCAATATTGTACTGGAAGTTCTAGCCAGAGCAATTCGGCAGAAAAATGAAATAAAAGACATCCGTATCGGGAAGGAAGAAGTGAAACTATTCCTCTTTGCTGATGACGTGATCTTACATATAGAAGACCCCAAAGAACCCACAAGAAAGCTATCAGAACTAATACATGAATTCAGCCAAGTGGCAGGATACAAGGTAAACACACAAAAATTAGTAGGACTTCTTTATATCAGCAACAAGCAATCTGGAAAGGAAACTAAGGAGACAATTCCATTTGCAATAACATCTAAAAGAACAAAATACCAAAGAATTAACCCGAGAGGTAAAAGGCCTGTACTCAGAAAACTATAAAACATTAGCGACAGAAACTAAAGATGACGTAAACAAGTGGAAGGACACTCTATGCTCAGGGACAGCAAGACTTAATCGGGTCAAGATGCCAATACTACGGGAAAGCAATCTATAAATTCAGCACAGCCTCCATCAAGATTCCAACAGCGTTCTTTGCAGGACTGGAAAACTCAGTCCTCAGATTTACATGGAACTGCAAAGGGCCCTGACCTGCCAGAGCAATCTTGAAAAAGAACAGAGTAGGAGGACTCTCAATTCCTGATCTCAAAGCCTAAAGTTACAGTAATCAAAACAATCTCGTACCGGCATTAAGGACAGACATATAGACTAATGTGAATAACATTGAGAGTCCAGAGCTAAGTTCGTGTACCTGTGGTCAGTTAATCTTCAATAAGGGTGCTAAATCCATCCAATAGGGAAAGAACAGCCTCTTTAATAAACGGCGCTAAGAAAACAGGATTTCCACACGCAAAAGACTGAAGTTAAACACATACGTACATACATACGTATCCGTTGCCATCCAGTCGAATCAAACTCACAGTGACCCTACAGAACAAAGTAGAACTGACCCACAGGCCTTCCAAGGCTGTAATCTTTACAGGAGATTGCCACATGTTTCTCCTGCAAAGTGGCTGGTGGGTTCAAACCACCGAATTTTCAGTTAGGAGCTAAGCACTTTTACCAACGCGCCACTAGGGCTCTTTGTTACATTCATACTCACATCAAATACAAAAACTAACTAAAAACAGACTGTGATCATTAAGTTGTATGTCAACCTGGCTGAGCCACGATTCTCAGTGGTTTGGCAGTTATGATGTAGTTTGGCAGTCATATGATAATATGATCACTTCTGTGATGAGATCTGCTGCGAGGAGCCAATCAGCTGAAAAACAGTTTCCTTGGGGATGTGGCCTGCATCAAATTTAATCGAACTCTCTGGCAAGGATCACAGGCTTTTGCTTGCTCTGGATCCTATAGCTGGCTCCTGTTTGTCTGACCTCCAGTTCTTGGGATCTGAGCTAGCAGCTTACCTGTGGTCTTGCCTGCCAATCCTGGGATTTGTTGATCTTCACAGCCTGTGAGCAAGAGCCCTGCTATCTGACCTGCCAATCGTGGGTTCGCCGTTCCCTGTGGCTACATGAATCAGGAGAAGCCTCCAGACTGACCTATGGATTTGGAGTGTTCCAGCCTCTACAACTGTGTGAGTCATTTCCTTGATATAAATCTCTTTATATATTTTTAGGCTCTACTGGTTTTGCTTCACTGGAGAACCCAGCCCAAGACATTTGGTACTAAGAGTGCTTCTGGAGAAACAAAATTGAAAGGACGAGTTTTCTAAATTGGTTCTCAAGTCTGGTTAGTCTTAAAAATGTTTATGACTCTGCTACCAGCAATAAAGAGGGCACTGCTAATCCATGGTGTAAGGTGGCAATTCAAATACATAAAACATCGCCACCAATAGAACAGGTGTTGGTGAAAGGCAAGGCTCTGGGTAATCAGAGGTGTGATACCTTTCTACGGTTTTGTCAAAATGAGAAGTATAAGGAAGCTGGTTGGTTGGTCCTACTTTTGCAAGACAAACTGGTGAAAGAAAGAGATGAGCTCAGGGCTTCAGCCACACAAGCGACCACAAAGTTTCCACTTGTGCCTTGAAAGAAAGCCTTATTTCTTTAGCAACAGAGCTGATATTGCCAAAACCAAACCCAAAGTCTTATTGTAAGAGTTTCTGAATTATAACACCAACTCAACTGCCAAACTCGAGAAGTTTCTGAAGTTAAAGCGAGGGCACTGGTGGAAGAAATGGGATCCTGAAACTTGGGAAGGTGACATATGGGCAGATAATCAGGAAGCTGGGGATATGAGCCCCTAAGTTGCACTGAATCACTCCTGCTGACAGACCAAGCCCTCTCACACCCATCTGAAGAGATTACCCCATGTTTGCCTGCTAAACCACCCTTCCCTGTAAAACCATTAGCCCCTCCAGTCCCATCTAATGAGATTAACCCAGCTGCATCTAAACAGCCTTTGTCTGAGTCATTGTCTGGGGCACGGTCTGAGGCTGATGCTTTACAAGACAATCCTGAATGTTCTCAAAACACTTCCCCACTACCGATTTTGGCTTCTAGACCTATAACTAGACTTAAATCCCAGCAAGCCTCAAAAGGTGAAGTACAAAGCGTGACCCAGGAGGAGGTATGGTACACTCCAGAAGAACTGGTTGACTTTTCTAATATGTACAAACAGAAACCTGGGAATATGGGTGGGAATGGCTGCTATGGATGTGGGACAACAGTGCAAGGAACATACAGATGGATTGGTCTGAGTTTATTCATATGGCCCTATTAAGCACAGATTCTTCATTCCATGTTTCAGCTCGAGAGGTTAGGAAAGGATCTAATAGTTTATTTGGTTGGGTTGTAGAAGCATGGATTACAAGAGGGCCTACACTAAATCAAGTTGAGTACCAGGCCTGCTTTGGTATACTGTAAAAGAAGGTATCCAAAGGCCGAGGGAAATTGGCATGCTAAAGTGGATTTATCAGGTTAGACCCACAGATCCACACATGGAGTGCACAGAGGACACACCTTTTACCACAACTGTGGGGAACGAATTTGTGAAGGGAGCACCAACATCCTTGAAAACTAGTGTGATTGCTATTTTATGTAAATCAGATTTGACAGTGGGAACTGCCCTAACTGAATTAAGACACCTAACTACAATGGGGTTGACTGGACACGTGGTGGTAGAGGTCAAGTGGCCGCATTCAATCGACAAATACAAGGTGCGCATTGTTACTGTAAGGGACAGAGGAGTCAAAGCAGTAATAGAATAGTCTGACTTGTATGGCCTTATGGCATTGGCTACTTAGTCGGGCGTCTGTAGGAGCGAAACAGAGAAGAAATCTACTAAATATTTACTTGGTCTGTACAAGCAGATGGATTCTAGGTCAAGTAAACAGCAGTCATTCAATAACTTGACTCGCCAGAATAGACAGTCACGGCCCCTCAGTCAATTTCCAGACTTGAGTGAGTTTAAAGACCTACAACTCCTTGAATGAACGGGAGGCTGGGTCACCTAGAGGATGGACTGCAATATACTGCCAAAAACTTATACTGTTACTTTCTCCTAGCCTTCCCCAAAGGGATTTACGGTCTTTATGAGAGTGACTGTTCGCTGGGGAAGAGGAAATAATCGGACTTTCCTGGGATTACTGGACACTGGCTCTGAACTGACACTAATTCCAGGAGACCCAAAATGTCACTATGGCCCACCAGCCAGAGTGGGGGCATATGGAGGTCAGGTTATTAATGGAGTCTTACCTCATGTTCATCTCACGGTAGGTCCAGTGGGTCCTTGAACCCATCCTGTAGTGATTTCCCCAGTTCTAGAATGCATAATTGGAATACACGCACTCAGCAACTGGCAGAACCCCCATGCTGGAAGCCTGACAAATGGAGTAAGGGCTATTACGGTAGGAAAAGCCAAATGAAAGCCATAAAAACTACCCCTACCTAGGAAAATAGGAAACCAAAAGCAATACCGCATTCCTGGAGGGATTGCAGAGATAACTGCCACCATCAAGGACCTGAAGGAGGCAGGGGTGGTGATTTCCACCAAAACCCCATTCAACCTTCCTATTTGTACTGTGCAAAAAAACAGAAGGATCTTGGAGAATGACACTGGATCATCAAAAACTTAACCAGGTGGTGACTCCAGCTGCAGCTTCTGTTCCAGATGTGGCTGCATTGCTTGAGCACATTAATCCATCTTCTGGTCCTGGTGTACAGCTGTTGATCTGGCTAATGCCATTTTCTCCATACTTGTTTTGAAGGACCACCTCAAGCAGTCTGCCTTCCACTGGCAAGGCCAGCAACACACCTTTGGTTGCCTATCGCAGGGCCACCTCAACTCTCCAGCCCTGGGTCATAATTTAGTCCTCCAGAACCTCAATCGCCTTTCCCTTCCACAAGACGTCACATGGTCCATTACATTGATGATATAATGCTGATTGGACCTAGTAAGGAAGAGGTGTCAATGACTCTGGACTTATTGGTAAAATATTTACGTGCTAGAGGGTGGGAAATTAATCCCACAAAAATTTAGGTGCCTTCCACCTCAGTGAAATTGCTAGGGGTCAAGTGGTGTGGGGCATGTCGAGATATTCCTTCTAAGGTGAAGGACAAGTTATTGCATCTGGCTCCTCCCACAACTATAAACGAGACATTACACCTAGTGGGTCTCTTCGGATTTTGGAGGCAATATATTCCTTATTTGGGTGTGCCACTCCAGCCTATTTATCAAGTGACTTGAAAAGCTGCTGGTTTTGAGTGAGGCCCAAGAGAAGGCTCTGCAACAGGTTCAGGCTGCTGTGCAAGCTGTCCTACCACTTGGGCCAAATGATCTGTCTGATCCAATGGTGCTTGAAGTGTTAACGACAAATAGAGATGCTGTTTGGAGTCTATACCAAAACAAACAAACCAGATGCCGTTGAGTCAATTCCAGCTCATAGCGACCCTACAGGGCCAAGCAGAACTGCCTCATAGAGTTTCCAATGAGTGCCTGGTGGATTCAAACTGCCGACCTTTTGGTTAGCAGCTGTAGGGCAGGCCCCTATTGGTGAATCACAGCACAGACCCTTAGGAGTTTGGAGCAAAGCCCCGACATCCTCTGCAGATAACTACTCTTCTTTTGAGATACAGCTTTTGGCTTGTTACTACTGGACCTCAGTAGAGACTGGTCACTTAACCATGGGTCATCAAGTCACCATGCAGGCTAAGGGAGCTGCCCATCTGGAACTGGGTGTTGTCTAACCCAGGAGTCATAAAGTTAGACATGTACAACAGCAACCCATCATTAAACAGAAATGGTATACACAAGATCAGGTCTGACCAGGGTCTGAAGGTACAAGTAAGTTGCATGAGGAAGTGGCCCAAATGCCCATGATCTTCACTCCTTTCACATTACCTTCCATCTCCCAGTCTGTACCTATGGTCTCATGAGGACTTCCTTATGATCAAATGACTAAGGAAAAAAACTCATGCCTGGTCTACAGATGGTTCTACACGATATGCAGGTACTACTCGAAAGTGGACAGCGCCAGCACTACAGCCCCTTGCTGGGACCTCCTTGAAAGACAGTGGTGAAGGTAAATCCCCCCAATGGGCAGAACTTTGGATAGTGCACCTGGCTTTTCACTTTGCTTGGAAGGAGAAATGGCCAGATGTGTGACTGTATACTGACTCATGGGCTGTCGCTAATGATTTGGCTGGATGATCAGAGACTTGGAAGGAACATGTTTGGAAAATTGGAGACAAGGAGGTATGAGGAAGAGGTATTTGGACAGACCTCTCTAAATGGGCCAAAGAAGTGAAGATATTTGTGTCCCATGTGAATGCTTACCAAAGGGTGACCTCAGCAGAGGAGAATTTTAATAATCAAGTAGATAGGATGACCACTCTGTGGAAACCAGTCATCCTCTTTCCCCAGTCACTCCCATCGCTCCCTCATGAGCTCATAAGCAAAGTGGTCATGGTAGTAGAAAAAAAAAACCCGTCACCGTTGAGCCAAACATGGACATTATGCATTTGCTCAGGAACATGGACATCCACTCACCAAAGCTGACTTGGCTACAGCCACTGCTGAGTGCCCAATCTATCAGCAGCAAAGACCAACACTGAGACCCCGATATGGCGTCATGCCTCGAGGTGATCAGACAGCAACTTGATGGCAGGTTCTACTTCCATCACGGAAAGGGCAGCATTTTGTTCTTACTGGAACAGACACTTACTTTGGATATGGATCTGCCTTCCCTGCACACGATGCTTCCGCCAAAACTACCATCCGTGGATTTATAGACTGCCTTGTCCACCATCACGGTATCCTACACAGCATCACCTTGGATCAAGGACCCCCTTCACAGTAAATGAAGTACAGCAACAGGCCCATGCTCGTGGGATTCACTGGTCTTACTATGTTCCCCATCATCCTGAAGCTGCTGGCTTGATAGAACGATGGGACGGTCTTCTGAAGATGTAATTATGGCACCAGCTAGGTGGCCATACCTTGCAGGGTTGGGGCAATGCTCTCCAGGAGGTTGTATATGCTCTAAACCAGCATCCAATGTATGGTACTATTTCTCCCATAGCCAAGATCCACGGGTCTGGGAATCAAGGGGTAAAAATGGGAGTAGCACCACTCACTATTACCCCTAGTGACGCACTCACAAAATTTTTGATTCCTGTCCCCTCAACCCTATGCTCTGTGGGTCTAGAGGTCTTAGTTTCCAAGGGAGGAATGGTCCCATCTGGAGACACATCACTAATTTCATTGAACTGGAAGTTAAAAATGCCACGTGGCGACTTTGGGCTCCTTATGCCTCTGGACCAACAGGAAAAGAAGGGAGTTACCATACTGGCTGGTGTGACTGATTCAGATTACCAAGAAGAAATCAAATTGAAATCACATAATGGAGGTAAAGAAGAGTATGTCCGGAGTATTACTACCATGCCCTGTGATTACGTAAATTGAAAACTACAGCAACCCAATTCCGATGTAATTATTAATGGCCCAGACCCTTCCAGAATGAAGGTCTGGGTTACCCCACCAGACGAAGAACCACGACCTAGCTAAGATGCTTGCCGAGGACAAAGGGAATACAGAAAGGCTGGTGGTTCTAAATACCAGTTACGACCATATGACCAGTTGCAGAAACAAGGACTGTAATTGTTACGAGTATTTCTGCCTTGTACGTGCACATCAGATGCTTTTGTTTTCTTCACTTATATAATATAAGATGTTGTCATGGATTGAATTATCCCCCAAAAAATGTGTGTATCAGTTTGGCTGGGCCATGAATCCTTGTATTACCTGATTTTCCTATTTATGTTGTAAATCCTGCCTCTATGATGTTAATGAGGGAAGATGGGCAGCAGTTGTGTTAGTGAGGCAGGACTCATCTACAAGATTGGATTGCGTCTCGAGGCAATTTCTTGAGATATTAACACAGAGAAGTGAGCAGAGACAGGAGGACCTCACATCACCAAGAAAGCAGCATCGGAGCAGAGCACATCCTTTGGACCCAGGTCTCTGTGCCTGAGGAGCTCCTCACAGGGGAAGATTGATGACAAGGACCTTCCTCCAGAGCCGACAGAGACAGAAAGCCTTCCCCTGGAGCTGACATCCTGAATTTAGACTTCTAGCCTACTAGACTGTGAGAAAATAAACTTCTCCTTGTTAAAGCCATCCACTTGTGGTATTTCTGTTAAAGTAGCACTAGATGACTGAGACAGATGTAAACAGGACTAGTACATTTTCGGTTGTATGCATATTAGTTGTATCATTTTAGGTGCAAGTATGACTTCATAGTTGTCTTTATTCAGGGATTATGTACAGTTTAAAAAAATGTGTATAGATGTCAAGTCGACCAGGGATGGACTGCAATAGTTAAAGACTGCTTGTCAACTTGGCTGGGCCATGATTCTCAGTGGTTTGGCAGTTATGGTGTAGCCTGGCAATCATATGATTATGTGATCACTTTCACGATGAGGTTTGATATAATGTGATCACCTCCATGATGGGACCTGCTGTGAGTAGCCAATCAGTTGAAAGGGAGTTTCCTTGGGCCTGTGGCCTGTGTCGAATATAACTGGACTCTCTGGCAAGGCTCGCAGACTTATGATCGTGACTTAGGATCCTGCAGCTGGCTCCTGTTCATCTGACCTACGGTTCTTGGGACTTGAGCTAGCAGCTTACCTATGCTCTTGCCTGCCAATCTAGGATTCGTCTGTCTTCACGGCCTATAATCAAGAGCCCTGCTGTCTGACCTGCCGATCTTGGGTTCGCCAGCCCCTGTGGCTACGTGAATCAGGAGAAGCCTCCAGTCTGACCTACAGATTTGGGAGGTTCCAGCCAGAACAACTGCAGGAGCCATTTCCTTGATATAAACCTCTTCATGTATTTATACTTTACTGGTTTTGTTTCGCTAGAGAATCCAGCCTAAGACATGTAGCAAAGACCTAATATACAGCCTAAAACCATAAAATTCTGAGAAAAAAAAACATAGGAGTGAATCTTCAGGACTTAGTTTTTAAGAATGGATTCTTACATACGACACCAAAAGCACAAGCAACAAAAGATAAAATAGACAAACGGGATCGCATCAAAATGAAAAACTTCCGTACCTCAAAGGACTTGACCAACAAAGAGAAGACACAACCTATTAGAATGGGGCAAGATTGTTGGGAACCATATGTCAGCTCAGGGTTTAATATCCAACATACATAAAGAACTCCTACAACTTAACAAGATTAAAAAAAACTCAGTTGAAAAATGGGCAAAGGACCTGAACAGACATTTCACCAAAGAAGACATATAAACGGCAACAAACACATCAAAAGATGCTCAATGTCATTCGCCATTAGAGAGATGCAAATCCAAGCCACAATGAGATACCACTTCACTCCCACTAGGATGGCTAAGATTACGAAAACTGAAAATAACAAATGTTGGTGAGGCTACGAAGAAATTGGAACTCTCGTCTGTTGCTGGAAGGAATGCAAAATGCTACAGCCACTCTAGAAAATGTAAATCTAAAGCTACCGTATGATCCAGGAATTCCACCATTTGGTATATACCCAGGAGGTTTGAAAGCAGTGATGCAAACAGATACCATGTACCAGTGTTCGTTGCAGCACTATTCACAATAGCCAAAAGGTGCAAACAACCCAAATGTCCATCAGCAGACGAATGGACAAACAAAATGAGGTACGTACATACAATGGCATATTACTCTGCCATAAAGAGAAATAAAGTCCTAATACTTGCTCTGACATGGATGAACCATGAAAACATCATGCTAAGTCAAATTCGTCAACCACGAAAGGACAAATAGTGTAGGATGACACTAATTCGAATTACCTAGAATAAACCAGTGTACAGAAATCAGAGTTTAATAGTGATTACCAGGGTTAGGAGAGACAGGGTTAGGGAGCACAGTTTTTGTTTATGGGGATGGAAAATTTGGCAACAGAAACTGGTGATGATTACCCAACATGATTGATGTAATTGGTTTTATTGAATTGTACATGTGGAAAATGTTGAATTTGGAAATGTTGTGCTCTTTATATCTTCACAACGATTAAAAGAAAAAAAAACTATTTAAGCCACAAACCCCACAAACCCACTGTATCAACTTAGAATGCTACAGAATTTTTCCATTTGACTCAAGGGGATATCAAAATTTTCCTCAAATTTTTCAGCCAAATTTTAATTCATTTTAAAAATGTGCATATGACAAGTTCAAAAATAGGAAATCAGAATGGTGGTTACGTTTGGGAAAAAAGGAAGGGAGGGTGCTGAAGGGATGCCGGTAATGTTCCATTTCTTGCCCTGGGTGGTGATTACAACGTTGTATTCATTTTGTTATAATTCAACATTTGTGTGTTTTCTGTACTTAAGATTTACTCAATGTTTCCACACGTGATATTTTAATAAAAGATCTAGTAAATGGTTATTAACAATACTTAATTGTATTAAAATAAAAAATGAATGCACATATGAAAGAAGCAGTAAAACCAAACTTTGGCTGGACACTATAATTTCAAAAACATGTGAAATTCCTGCCGTAGGCAAAAGCATGGCTAGAAGACTACCACCAATGCATGTATGTCATGCAGACAGCTGGCAGGTGTTCCCACTCAAGGTATACACATACTAGAGTTCAGTTAATCAGCTCTGCCTTTTGCTAGCTGTGTGATACCAGGAAAGTTACTTAGCCTCTCTGCCTCTACTTCCTCATCTGTAAAATGGGGATAATAATTGTACCAATCCCAGATGGCAGTTGTAAGGTTAACTGAATTGATATAGGAAAGCTGTGTGTACCTGGCATATAATACGTAACATATGACACGTGTGTGATTACTATTATACGTAAAGTATCCATCAGCTCATGCATTAGGAATGAGAAGAGTCTACAGTTCTTTCATGAATACATTTCTTTTATGACTGCTAGAGCATCACCACGCCTGAAATCTGCCATTTGGCATCAGTAGTTTTCACCATTTGATCAGAGTTGGCTACAGACAACACCTGATCACAAAAAGAAACAAACATGACCATGATGAAGAGAAGAGCACACTGACAACTCCATTACCAAAATAATAAATTTAAATTTTATGAAAGGTACAAATATTTCACAAATACATTCTAGAACGTCTTGATCACAACAGAAATGGCATGCCCAAATTTCCCAGATCTGCATATATGCCAATCCGCTATTCTTATTTACCCTTCTGTCCAGATCACCAGCACTACGAACTACTAGTACCTGAAATTAGGACAAGCCTAAAAGAAAGCTGCCATAATTTAAGTACAAGAACGTCGTCATCATCATAAAATACAACGAGGTAAGGTATGCGAAAGCATCAGTAGCGGGACTAATATAAATTAAAATGGTCGGGTTGGAAGGACCATTTTATGGAGGAAGGAGCAGACTGCATTCTTGGTCAAGGTTCCCTGGAAGTCCACTGAGACCTCAGCAGTGCATCCTACAGGCATCATCCAGTATTTTGTATAAGCATCAATTTTGAGAAAGTCATAGTTTTGGAATATAGACATTCAAGGACGTATAATACACAGTTTAGGTCCAAATGAGTACATTGGTGAGGAGACAGAACACACACATTTAAAGATAAATAATATTGGTGAGTAGGGTCTGGGGTCTTAAAAGCCTGTGAGCAGCCATCTAAGATACTCCACTGGTCTCACCCCTTCAGGAGCAAGGAAGAATGAAGAAAACTGAAGACACAAGGGAAAGATTAGTCCAAAGAACTAATGGGCCACAACTACCATGGCCTTCACCAGACTGAGTCCAGCACAACTAGATGGTGCCCGGTTACCACCAATGACTGCTCTGACAGGAATCACAATAGAGGGTCCCAGACAGAGCTGGAACAAAATTCTAACTCACAAAAAAAGATCAGACTTACTGGACTGACAGAGACTGGAGAAACCCTGAGAGAATGACTCCTGGGCACCGTTTTATCTCAGTAAGGAAGCCACTCCTGAGGTTCGCCCTTCATCCAAAGATTAGACAGGCCCATAAAACAAAATGAGACTAAAGGGGCACACCAGCCCAGGGGCAAAGACTAGAAGTTAAAAGGGGACAGGAAAGCTGGTAATAGGGAAACCAAGGTCCAGAAGGGAGAGTGTTGACCTACTGTAGGGTTGTTAACCAATGTCGAAAAAAAATATGTAAAGATGCAGTCTCGCCATCCTTGCTTCTAAGGAGCATTCTGGTTGTGCTTCTTCCAAGACAGATTTGTTCGTTCTTTTGGCAGGCCATGGTACATTCAATATTCTTCGCCAACACAATTCAAAGGTGTCAACTCTTCTTCGGTCTTCCTTATTCACTGTCCAGCTTTCACACGCATATGATGTGATTGAAAATACCATGGCTTGGGTCAGGGGCACCTTAGTCTTCAAGGTGACATCTTTGCTCTTCAACACTTTAAAGAGGTCCTTTGGAGCAGATTTGCCCAACACAATGCATCTTTTGATTTCTTGACTGCTGCTTCCATGGGTGTTGATTGTGGATCCAAGTAAAATGAAATCCTTGACAACTTCAATCTTTTCTCTATTTATCATGATGCTGCTTATTGGTCTAGTTGTGAGGATTTTTGTCTTCTTTATGTTGAGATGAAATCCATACGTAAGGCTGTGGTCTTTGATCTTCATCAGTAAGGGCTTCAAGTCCTCTTCACTTTCAGTAAGCAAGGTTGTGTCATCTGCATAATGCAGATTGTTAATGAGTCTTACTCCAATCCTGATTCCTTGTTCTTCATATAGTCCAGATTCTTGGATTATTTGCTCAGCATACAAATCAAATAGGTGCGGTGAAAGGATGCAACCCTGACGCACACCTTTCCTGACTTCAAAGCACTTAGTATCCCCTTGTTCTGTCTGAACAACTGCCTCTTGATCTTGAACAATCCAGAGTGGACTTTAAAAGTTTGTCTTTATTAGACCTTTTTCATGAAAGAAACAGTCACCTGAGTGCTTGGCTTTTGTACTGAGGGAAAGAAAACGAAGCAGCAGCAGCAGCAGCAGCAGCATTACCAGCCTGAGGCTCTCCCGACCATCAGACGAGGAAACCAGGTCTTTACAGACCTTTGGTATATCACGCCCGGACAAACGAGTACTCACAGTGAGTTGTGTACTGCTAAATCGCCTACTTGTGAGATAACCAGTGAGCAATGCACTTAGTCTGCTAGTGCTCTTCTGTCCCTGCCACCACAGAGGTCACTCAACAGTCATCTGGACTACGAATAATAGAAAAGGTATCTATTTCTCAGAATTGGGGTGGGGGGTGAACCACATCATTTTAAACATGGTTTTCACAGTACATAGTGATACCAATGTGTTTTCAAAGTCTAAGACAAACCCAGGAGTGGGGCGAGGAGCCTCAGGCCTCTATTCCAACAACGTACTTGGTGTGCTTGCAGCACCTGTCAGCCCCTAAAAACAGCTCTGCCTCTTGGCCTCCTGGCTGTAAGGAGCCCCAACCGTTCAGCCACACTAAGCTGTAGTGACCCTCCACCCTGCCCCCCGCCCCGACAGAGTGTCAGCTCCTTGGCAGGAGGGGCCCTATCTTTTTCACGGCTGTATCCCCATTACTTTGAGGGCTTGATATAGTGTGGAAATTGAAATTAACAATTACCTGATCCTGAGCATTCTTGGTTACCCTGGTGGTGTAGTGGTTAAGTGCTACAGCTGCTAACCAAAAGGCTGGCAGTTCAAATCCACCAGGCGCTCCCTGGAAACTCTATGGGGGCAGTTCTACTCTGTCCTATAGGGTCGCTATGAGTCGGAATCAACTCGATGGCACTGGGTTTGGTTTTTGTTTTTGAGCATTCTTGAGTATGTACCAAAAAAAAAAAAATCCGTTGCTGTCGATTCCAACTCACAGTGACCCTATAGCAACTAGGGGAAGTTGTTCCATGAACACTGAGTGAAATTATGCACAAATTTCCCAAAGAGTTACTGAGTCTGGCATTGCAGCATCAGAGGAAGCATGCTGGAGTTCCAATTCCCGCTCCGCCACAAACTTTATGACTTTGGAAAAGTTACTTCACCTTCTGGCACTCTGTTTCTCCACCTTTAAAATGATTAAAAGACCTAAGAACAACACCAGCCACCAGCTCTACGATATTCTAAAATTAAAAAAAAAAAGGAAAGAAAAGAAAAAGTTAAGAGAACCAAAACATTTCTTACTTTTGGGACAAAGAATAATCAATATGAAAAACGTATTCAAATTTCACAAATGCCAAGGAAGGAGCAAAAGGAGAAACATGTGGCCACAACTGTTTCCTACCACAGATTTCCATGGCATCTTTCCCAACAAACCAAAGTCAACAAAGAATAAATGGAAGGGTAAAAGTGAGAAAAACATTTCCATAATGCCTGAAACTCATACTTGTAGCCCAAACTTGTACATGACCGCGCCTGAACCCACCCCACACCCTTCCTCCCTTACTCACTCTCAGCTAAGGACCTCCTGGCCCTACCACCAAATCAACACTCCTGCCTGCACCTGTCCCCAGGTGTCCTGCCTTTCCTTCCATGCCCATGAACAGTCCACAGGAAGCCGTGTCCCTGCTCTGGATTCCAGCCCTTCTCTCCCCAGCACCAACAACTTCTCCATCTCCCCCAGACCAGGGGTTGGCAAGCATTTTCTGTGAAAAGCTGAACAGTAAATATTTTAAGCTTTGCGGACTATACAGGCTGTTACCAGTCAGCTCTGCCTCTGTAAGGTGAAAGCAGCCATCAACAATAGGTAAACAAAGGAATGTGGCTGTATTCCAGGACTGGACTTGGCCCAAGTGCCACAGTTTGCCTATCCCTGTCCTAGATCATTTCATCAGTTTAAAAATATGCTATCTCAAAAAACAGCGCCACCAGGCCCAGGATTTATCCTAGATCTCTCTCTTCCTCATTCCTTCCAAACAATTTATCAGCAAGTCCTGGCAGTTGTACCTCTCAAACAGACCTTGCATCAGTCCACTGCTCTCCATCCCCTTGGCCACAGCACTGTCCAAGATGCAGTCATTACTCCCCTGGACAACCCCTAACTGGTCTCCTTGGTTCACTCTGCCCCCACCACTCATTCTCCTTCCATCAGCCAATATGATACTCAAAAAACAGAATTAGAAAATGTCACTCTTCTGCCAAAAACCCTTCCCATCATACTTCAAGTGAAGTCCAAACTCCTCACTGTGGCCTAACAGGGTCTATGTGACCTCCAGTCCCGTCATCCAACACTTTCTCTCCATTCCCCAGCGTCCTTTCTATTCCTCCCTCAAGGGCTTTCCCCTTACTGTCTGCCCCGTCTGAAATATTCTCCCCCAGACTTCTTTCAGGTCTCTGCTCGGAGGCCCTCTTCCTCTCTTTGGACCCCTCACCAGCTCCTCCTTGCCACCACAGCACTGCTCACACCCTTCCCAGCACCTACAACTCCAGTGTGTTTGCTTACTTGCTTACACATCTATCAACCCGTCTGCACACTAGAAGGTGAACATCACGAGAAGAGAGGCCTGTGTATAACACCAGCACAGCAGGAACAATAAACGTGTTGAATGAACCACAGATGGTATCACGTGGAAACAGCAACTCATGTCCACTGTGGGCAGCCTTCTTGCCTTCCCATGCTAATCCATCTCTCCAATCCACGCTAAATTCCTAGAGTTCGTAACTGTTATTGCCTGCTGTGGCTGGGACCAGGGAAAACACTTGTAGACCTCCACTGATCCAGCAAACATGAAGAGCTGAATTAGAGAGGGGAGACTGTGGCCTGGCACCCCAAGGGCGTCTGATGCTGATCAACAGAAGTGAAGCTCACGGAGAAGTCAGTGACCCCAGGGGACTGCACTTACAATGCCCTGCAACTTATATAATGGATCTCTTTCAGCGTTTCCATCACACATGTGCCCCTTTGGTGAGACTCACTATCAAGTAAACACCCTATTTTTAGTTAGTTTCCAAATTAACAGAACAAGCAACATTTCACACACCTTCCAGTAACTCCTGACCAAAAGAAGGCTGAGAGTCAGAACAGTAGCCACAGTGTCTCTGCAGCAGCCACTGGCAGGTGCTTTGTTTTTTCCATTACTTTTCCCTTCTGCTCCCTCATACCCGTTTCCACTCCCTCAGAGGCTCCCATTTTCAGCCTGGGAGGATGAAACCGGGTTACGATTGGGGGTATTTTACTGCAACAACACGGCCTATTCACAGGGCAGGCACCATGAAGTACCGCCGTTCTAAGGTTTCAGCGAGAGGAACTAAGATTTTACATCATTCCTGCTGCATTTCCTACAGAGTGCTGGCTTCCAACTCCTCCTTGTTGCTGTTCTCTCTGGCTCTTTTGCGGCACCCCTTCATTGGGAAGTCACAAGCTCTAGAGCAGTGAGCCTCAAACTGGCTCCGCCCCCAGAGTTGCTGATTCAGTAGGTCTGGGTGGGGTCCAAGAAGATGCATTTATAACCAGTTCCCAGGCGCTGCTACTCTGGGGGCCACACTCTGAGAACCGCTGCTTTTGGGTGACAGAGGTCTGAGCTCCAGTCCCAGCCCAACTTCTCACTAGCTATATCAGAGGCTTAACGCATGTACAATGGTGAGAATGCCGCCAACACCAGAGGGCCACCATGCAATTTGAGGAAGTAAAGCAGAAAATACCTGGCCCAGAGTCAGCTCTCAAGAAATGAGAGCTCAATCCACTACTCTGAGTTACCAGTTCAGATGCCCTCCAACAATCCTGGGGAGCACATACACGGACCTCCTGGTCCGAAACTTTGCCTTTCTTAGGAAACTTAGTCTTAACCACAGAACTTTGGGAGCTCCAGGAATCCTAGAATTCCTCCCAGGCAGTGCCTATTGGAATTTCATATTCTTTCCTATGAGGCAAATTTTAAACCATACGTCCCAAATCTTCAGGCAATTAGGAACATGCTTCCCACACCTTTCCCATTTGCCTCCCATGATCTGCACTCATCACAACTGGAATTAGATAAAAAAGGAACACCTGGTCAATATGCATAACGATACCAACAGTATACTGTTAACTAAAAAAAGACAGGCTAAAAACAGCAAACATTTAAGCATATACATTACAGAACATGTGTGAGAGAGAGAGATTGTGTGTGTGTGTATCTGTGTCTGTGTAGAGAGAGAGGAAATAAATAAGTCAGTCTGGAAGGATAGGTTCTACAGCAAAAAATTAAAAAATCGTAATCTCTAGGTGGGACTACGGGTGATTCCATCCTCACCACAGCAGGTTGGGAACAGATGCTACTACACACAGAATAACACAATCCCTGCACTCTGCCTCACCTGCCACAAACGACTCTCCACCACAAGCCACAATGCTCCTCTGCCCCACTTCAGACCTCTCCTCTATCTGGGTCTCAGAGACTCCCAACACTCACTTTGGTCCTTGGTCCAAAGACCTTGGTCCTTCCCTTTCTCCACTTTTGATCCTCCCTCGTCTCCATCTGGGTTAACTTCACACACCTTGGAAAGGGCCCTCCCTCAAAAGCTCCCTCCAAGAATCAGAGAACCAGCATCTCCAGGAACCTTTCTTACCTAGATTTTCAGGGTAAGTAAAATGAAGTCCTCTTTGCTTAATAAAGAGGAGGCAGTTGCTCCTCCTCTCCCATGAGGATGTCCCCTGAAACACTGACAGGCTGGCTTTCTGGCGAGGAAGGAGATAAAACCTAGTCTGCAGATTGTACAATGCAAGACCACAGGCCTCTGACCCAGAACTGTAAACACACACCTCCAAGGTTAACTCAGGCTCTCTCACGAGATGTGCACGAAACTATCGCAAGGTGTGTCTATTTGTTTTGTTTTCTTCTCCCCAAGGAGATGAAAAGTTTTAATGGTTCTTTCTTCTACATTGCTGTATAAAATGTGTGAAATCCTGCCCAGACTCTGTACCCTATCTCGGACTGTCAACAGACATATGACCTGTCAAGCTTACACAAAAAGAAATCTGTTTTCTTTTTTTGCATCCTGATGTGGATATGTCAGTGTTGACAAGATTTTATTTCAACAAGCTGAGACCCTGACAGGATCCTCCTCCCTACTCAGATGTCCCACCCACTTCGGTCAGCTGATGTGGTTGTCTGAAAACCCTGCCCTCACTCCTCCACACCATCCTGGCACTTCTTCATCCCCTTTCCTTAGCAGCCCCACCAAGTCCCCAGCATCCCCCCCCCAGGCCCTCTAGTACTTCCTCCAGGTCCCCACCAGGCCCTCTAGCACCTCCTCCAGGTCCCACCAGGCCCTCTAGCACCTCCTCCAGGTCCCACCAGGCCCTCTAGCACCTCCTCCAGGTCCCACCAGGCCCTCTAGCACCTCCTCCAAGTCCCCACCATCCCCCTGGGCCCTCTAACACCTCCAGGTCCTCACCCTCCCTAGGCCCCCCCCCAGCAACCCCCCAGGTCCCCACATCCCCCTAGACACCCGGCAGCCCGTCCAGGTCCCCACCACCCCCCTAGGCCCTCCAGCACCTCGTCCAGTCCCCACCAACCCACCCTAAACTCTCTAGCACCTCTTCTAGGTCCTCACCCTCCCTAGCCCCCCCCCCCCGCCAGCAACCCTCCAGGTCCCCACCTCCCCCTAAGCGCCCACAAGCCTCTCCAGGTCCCCACCACCCCCTAGGCCCTCTAGCACCCCGTCCAGTCCCCCCCCCCATTCTCCCTAAGCCCTCTAGCACCTCCTCCAGGTCCTCACCCTCCCCGAGGTCCCCACATCCCCCTAGGCGCTCAGCAGCCCCTTCAGGTCCCCACCATTCCCCAGGACCCCACCTTCGGCCCTTCTGCCCGTTTCTCAGCCCTGCCCACATCGCACCACCTTCCCAAGGACCTGGGGCTTTGGGAAGAGAAGGTGAGTCATCACCGTGGCAACGGCAGGGGTGGGCAGGACTACGCAGGGGGAGGGCCGGAAGGGCTTGGGGCACAGGAATGACCGCAGGCTAGTGACGCCGCTTACCTGAGGCGCAGGGGGAAGCGTGAAGACGGCGAGACCTCGGGCCGACGCTGTCTGACAATCCCAGCAGCTAGGCGCCGGTTCCCAGGCGGCTGCGAGCGCGACCTGGGCCAGAGGTGCTACGAGCCACTAGGGCGCCTGCGCCGGCGAGGCAGCTGCGCACTGTGCGCATGTGCCCAGGGCCGGCGCGCGAGGTTTGCGGTTGGACAGCAACGCCGCGCCCTCGGCATCTTGGTTCCGCTTGGCGGCCCCGGGCGGCCCCGACTTTGCGTGAGTCTGTGCCCCGCCGACTCCGTTCCTGCCGGCCCCGCGGCCTTGCCCACGGCTTTTGCGCCGAAAGAGCCCTCCCTGTATAAAGAGTCAGAGATTGGGAGGCCGAAGCCGGATTCCGAGCCCCCGCCCCTTGCCGGGCTGGGTTTCGCCGCCGGGGCCCGCGGACCTCCCTACGTCCTCCAGCGGCCTTGCGCCCCGTTTACGGACGCGGAACCCGGGGCGCCGGGATGGACAGGGAGACGCGCGCACTCGCGGAGAAGCACTTCCGGGGCCTTGGGGCGCGTCTCCCGGACGGGGTCTGCGGGCCCCCGGGGCGCGTGGACTTCATCGAGAAGCCGGATGCCTTTTCCTACGCCGACTTCTTCAAGGGCTACCTGCTCCCCAACGTGCCCTGCGTTTTCTCCAGCGCCTTCACTGAGGGCTGGGGCAGCAGGAAGCACTGGGTGACGCCCGACGGGAAGCCCGATTTGGATTATCTGCTTCGGAAGTACGGTGAGGACCGAAGGGAAGGGTTCGGTCGTGGTGCGGGCGTTCCCTTACCAGCTCGGAGCGCGCCCCGTCCTAGAGCTGCTGCGCTCTGACCCTGACCCTCGCCCTGGCCCCAGTGCCCTTAGAGGCCGCAGATGAGGGGAGCCCTGGAGGGTCTGGGGGCGGCGAGGCGTCAGTGGTTCCTCTAGAGAGTTCACCTGGCGACGGTGTTGGCAGTGCATTGGAGGGCCGGTGGCTGGAGACAGGTAGCCTGGGGAGAGGTGGGAACAGGGCCAGTGAGGCTGGGCGGCGTGTATGACTCTCAGGAAAGGCAGCTCAGCGTGCAGAACACAAGCCTTGCACGTCCCTCTTGTTTCAGGAGACATGGTTGTACCTGTTGCCAACTGCGGAGTGCAGGAATACAACGCCAACCCCAAGGAGCACATGCCCCTCAGAGAGTACATCAGCTACTGGAAAGAGTACATCCAGGGAAACTATTCCTCTCCCAAGGGCTGCCTTTACCTCAAAGATTGGCACCTGTGCAGGTAAAAGGACCCGAGTAGGGACTGTGGCACGGCTTGCTTTTCCTAGAAGTTAATGACCCCTGAGGGCTTTCCGCCTTAGGGGCCATCAGCTGCCCCTAAGAGGAACTGTTCTTTTTCCACGTAGAAGTTTTAGTTGGTGTGAAAGAAACCTGCTCTCTTCAGCATGGTTAGAGGTGTAATTTTTCAGAACATTGCCCTCTCACGCTGCTCTTCTGTACCATGATTGCCCAGAGTCATGTTTGAGGACTCTTCTCCACCCTCCCCGTCTAACTGGCAACGTGAAGCCTGAACCACCTTCTTTTCAGATGCCCTGGAGCCTTCCTCTCCTTTCCGCCCCTTCTCTTTCAGTTCGGACCCTGTCCTTTGATGATTTGGTTGCTGCAGGGGCGTCCAGACTGAGCTTGCTGCAAGAAATCTTGCCCCCTCCCACGTTAGGCCCTTGAAAGGTTGTCAGAATGATCTTCCTAGCAGGATTGTGTCCTATCCCACGTTTAAAATTCCAGTCACTGACAAGGCCATTGTAAACTCTAATGTAGCATTCAGAACCTTTCACAGTCTGTCCCCACCTACCACATACTTATCCCTAGGGAGCTCCCACTTACTCCTCAAGACACATCTCAAATGATGCCCACTCTGAGAAACCCGTCTCACTTTCATGGGTAGGGTGGTCTCGCACAGCACAGCCCAACACCAACCCAGCGTTGTACTCTCCAATTTAGTCCTTGGGCATTGTGTCTGTTTCCCCCCACCCAAAGCTGTTACTGTTTTCATGAGCAGAGACCAGTGTGGTCAGACTGCCACCACTTGGCACAGCACCTCGCACATAGTAGGTACTCAGGTCATGTTGAATGAATGAGTGATCAATTGAATTCCTGTTTTACTGATGTGGAAACTAAGACTCAAAAAAGTGAAGTGAGGATAGAACCCAGGCCCCTGTGATTGATTCCCAGGACCAACCCAGTAGTGCATGAAAAGTAGCTATCACCTATCTCCCAACACCCTTATCTCAGAGCATCCCCCGTGGCATTCTGTGCCCCCACTCACACGCCTGGCAGTTGGCACCGGCTGTCAGCAGCCACGTGTCTCCAGTCAGTAGCTTGGGGTCACTCACCTGGCAGTGAAGAAAGCAGTGTACTTGTCTTTTCAGAATGCTGTTTGTATCTTATTTGCCAGTGCCCCGTTGACCCAAACCAGGCAGTGGCCAAAGAGCTTGCCCAGGTAGACTGTGGATAAGGTACAGTCAGGCGCTGGTCCAGCTCTCAGGGAGCTCATACTCCAGTAACAGACAGACACATGGACCCAAACACCGTCAGGCTCTGGGCGTCTGGGTTTTAGATGAACGATAAATTTTTTTTTTTTTAATTAAAAAAAAAATAAACAGTTGCTGTTGAGTCGATTCTGACTTATAGCAAACTAATGGGTTTTAGAGTAGAACTGTGCTCCATAGGGTTTATAATGGCTGTGACCTTTTGGACGTAGATCATCAGGCCTTTCTTCCAAGGTACCTCTGGGTGGATTTGAAATGCCAACCTTTCAGTTACCAGCCGAACGCTTAAGCGTTTGTGCCACCTGGGGACTCCATTAGGTTAGGTATGTCATGGGACATAATTATACTAGAGAATTGTCCATTGTTTATTTGAAATTCAGTTTTGAGTGGGTGTCTTGGTCATTAGTGCTGCTATGACAGAAATATCACAAGTGGATGCCTTTATCAAAGAGAAGTTTGTTCTCTCACAGTCCAGTAGGCCAGAGGTCCGAATTCAGGGCACAGGCTCCAGGGGAAGGCTCTCTCTCTCCGTCAGCTCTGGAGGAAGGTCCTTGTCATCAGCCTTCCCTTGGTCTGGGAGCATCTCAGCGCAGGAATCTTGGGTCTAAAGGTTGCGCTGTGCTCCTGGTGTTGCTTTCTTGGTGATATGAGGTCCCCATGTCTCTCTGCTCATTTCTCTCTTTTATATCTCAAAAGAGGTTGACTTAAGACACTACCTAATCTTATAGACGTCATAAATGTGATTTTCACTAATTCGTCTTATTACATCACAGCGATAGGATTTACAACATATAGGAAAATCACATAAAATAGTGGACAGTCACACAGTACTGGGACTCATGGCTCAGCTAAGTTGACATATTTTAATTTAGGGGGACACAATTCAGTCCATGACACAGGGTGTCCTCTATTTGATCTGGCAACTCTAAAAAAATAAAAGGGGTAGAAGAAGGCCTGGGGTCAGGCAGTCAGGAGAAGCCACGAGGGAGGTAATGTCTGAGCTGGGTTTTTAAGGTTTAAGGGGTTTAAGGTAAATAGGAGCTCACCAGGGGCACAAAGGCGTGCCAGGCAGAGGGACTGGCATGGTGTTTTGGGGAACTACAAGCGGTCTGGTGCTACTGGGGCTCTTCCTTATTGTTGCGTCTGGCCAAGATTTGCATGTGAGCTAATCCAGAAACTTTTCAGTGTGGCATTTGTAGAGTTGTCCTGTTATTCCCCAGAGACTCCCTCAGGCTAGTTTACGTGTTACTGTGTTTGGATGCCCATTTGTTGAGTTCTGGGATGGACCAGGAGGAAGGGCTAGGGCAAAAAGTGCTTCTGAGTAACGGGTTGTCCTCATACCTGGCCCTGTGGCCTCGCATCAGTAAGGGAGAGTGGAGTTCTCTGGGGTTAGTGAAAAAGAAAAGGAGGCCCACAGAGCCAAGAAAGCTAGTATAACGCACACGATGCGTTAAGAAGCCCCAGGTCAGCTGGAAGCTAAAATCCCAGAACTGGTGCAAGAAGGGGTCTAAAATGTCTGCTTCTTTGCCTCTACCAGTTATCCATTGCTGTGTAACAAACGACCCCAAAACCATTTGATTTGCTCACATTGCTGTGCCTCAGCAATTTGAACAGGGCTCTGCTAAGCCATTCCTCCGCAGGTCTCCTCTGGGTGTCTCGGGGGCTGTAGTCAGCTGGTGGCCCGACTAGGGCTGGATGGTCTAAGATGGGCCCACTCATACCTGGCAGTTGGCACCAGCTGTTGGCAGCCACATGCCTCCAGCCGGTAGCCCGGAGTCACTCACCTGTCAGTGGAGCGGGCAGTGTGCGTGTCTTTTCAGAACACTGTTTGTATCTCATTTGCCAATGCCCCGTGGACCCAAACCAGACAGAGGCCAGGCCCGCTGTTGTGTGGGGACCTGCACAGGGATATGGGTGAGAGAGGTGGGGTTCGGGGCCGTTCCTGCCACAGCCCACACGTGGTTCTCTCCCGCCACAGCCCATGTGTGGTTCTCTCCACAGGGACACCTCGGTGGAGGATGTGTACTCCCTGCCAGTGTACTTCTCATCAGACTGGCTGAACGAATACTGGGACGCCATCAATGTGGATGACTACCGCTTCATCTACATGGGGCCCACGGGCACCTGGTAATATTGAGCACCCGCTAGCTGCCCCAGGGCTGCAGGGTCTGCCTTCTCCTTCCCTACTGACTGCCTCAGGTCCCTCTGCGTGAACCTTCCCCACCAGTGTGTCAGCCCTTGCTCAGAACCTCTTGGAGATTTCGGTTAGCTAGGGCATAAAGTTGGGCTGTGAGGGTGGCATCCCAAGCCCTTCCTGTCTGACCCAGCCCGTTTTCCCTGCTTCCACCCCAAGCACATCTACAGTCATTCTGGGGGTCAAGTGTGGGAGGTATAGGCCACCCACCTGGCTTGCAGGACAGGGCTCTCAGGAGAAGAGGAGCTCCTTAGCACAGATATGAGAGCTGGCGGTGGTGGGGGAGGGGGGCTTGTCCGACATGAATAAGGGGGGCCACCCCACTTTACTCTGAGGCCTTTAGGATGGTGCATTCAGTAAACCAGAGACAGTCTCGTCCAGAAGAAACAAACACCAGATCCAAGCCAACAGGCATGAACCAGGAGCTCTCGCCACAGGTCTCCGTTCCACGCTGACATCTTCCGCTCCTTCAGCTGGTCTGTCAACATCTGCGGCAGGAAAAAGTGGTTATTGTTTCCGCCAGGGCAGGAAGAAGCCCTGCGGGATTGCCACGGTAGCCTGCCCTACGATGTGACCTCGCCCACACTCCTTGACGTCCGTCTGCACCCAGCATGTGCACGCTGCAGCCCACCTCTGGAGGTCACGCAGGAAGCAGGCGAGATGTTGTTTGTGCCCAGCGGCTGGCACCACCAGGTCCACAACCTGGTAAGGCAGGCCCTCCCTGCCCATGCGCCCTGGGATGTGGCCCAGACAAATCTGGAAGACACACCTGAGGCCAACGAGCCACAGAGGCTAGGCTGGGCTGGGCTCTGAATGCAGGCGCCTACCTCTCCCCACAGGGCCCTGGGAGTTTTCCATCTACCTCTCATATGCGTGTCTCCCTCTGCCCCATATCTTGCCTGCAGGCCACCTCATCCCTCAGCACCTGTCCTGCATGCCCACCTGCAGGAAGCACTCCTGGTACCTGCGCAGGCCAGTGCCAACCTGCAGCCCCACGGTGCGCAGGCCATCTCCCTGAGAGAGCCCATAGCTGACTGGCCCTCGTGTGGGGGCATTAGCTTCCTTCGTACAGCGTTGCTGAGGGCCTCCTGGCCATTCCGTGTTCCCCTCCCACATTCCTTCCACAGGCCAGTGGTGAGCATTGCCCCGGGCCGGTGCTGGATCAGCTGTGGATAGATTACCCCAGTCCCAGCTCCCTCTGCTCTCCTTAAGCAAGCACAGATAGTCTGCTGGTGTCTTTGTAGGAGAGGGAGCCACCTGGCTGAAGAGGGCTGGGCCTCTGTGGTCCTGTTCCAGACCTTAAACCACAGGGCCTGGCCCCATGAGGCCTGGTTGGTGCTCATGGACTGTGGGGAAAGGGGGCTTGTAAAGGCAGTGCCTGCTGTGGGCTCATGGCCCCACCTGTTCCCTGCCCCTTCTAGGAGGACACCATCTCCATCAACCACAACTGGGTCAACGGCTGTAACCTGGCCCCCATGTGGCACTTCCTGCAGCAAGAGCTCCACGCTGTGCAGCGGGAGATCAGTGAATGGAGGGATGCCATGCCTGACTGGCACCACCACTGCCAGGTGTGGCCAGGCCCAGAGGTGGGGGGACAGGCATCTTCTCTTCCCTCCTCCAGAAGTTATAGCCTGGGATTCAGGGCGCTTCACAGTGTGACTTTTCTCTGTCGACTTGTGTCGCTGCCCTTGCCTCCCTCCTGTTGTGTATAAGCACTTGTGCAGCCTAAGGCAGTGAGACCAGACCGGCAGTGGGCTCTGGGATAATCATGACGGGGGTTGTAGGCATGAAGGAGGGGCTCGTCAGGGCCAGGGCTACATGTGGGAGGGATGGTGGAGGCGTGCAGCAGGTCCCAGGGCCAAGGCCACTCTGTCCTTGTGGTTTCCAGGCTACAGGAGTTAGTCACATCTGATGACTGTGAGGCCACTGAGCCACCTGGGTGTCTCTCTTTTTTGTACCCAAATCTTTGTCCTTGTGGGCCGGGCCCATGTTTTGGGGTCCCTTGCAACTTGGGATTCTTTTCCATGGTCGTCAGTTGTAACAAGCTGTTAACAAGCAGTGCCTCATTCGGCCTCTCTCCTCTCCAACCCAGGTGATCATGAAGTCCTGTACAGGAATCAATTACAAAGAGTTTTACCACTTCCTCAAGGTCATCGCTGAAAGGAGGATCCTCACCCTGGCAAAGGAGATGGGCGCTGGGACAGTGGGGAGCGTCGGCGACAGCAGGCTGGGCACCCAGCAGGCTGCTTTTGACGTCAGTCGGATCACCGAGGTGCTGGCATCCTTGGTCGCCAACCGAGACTTCCAGAGAGTGGACACCAGCACCTTCTCGCTGCAGCCAGAGGAGCTCCTGCAGCAGCTGGAGGAGGTCGTCACTGCCACTGCAGCCCTGTAACACTCATCAGGGAGCACTCACCATGCAGACACATGCTGATGTGTAGGGACTCAGCTCCGCTGTCCACCTCAAGGCACTGGCGTGAAGGATGGTCACCTGGTTCCAGGTGTCCCCTCTGTAAATAAAGCACTGCCTTCAACTGTGTAAGCTGGGGCACACCCCCTCATCCCAAGCCTTGATTGCCTCAGTGCCTAACAGAGCAACTCCTACTCTTTAAGGGTTTGAGACTGTCCTGGCTGTCCATCGGCATCACCCTGGGCTGTTTCAAAGAACGGCAGCCCCAGAGGTCCTGTCTGAGTTCTTTTTGGGTGAGTCCCAGCCAGCACTGAGAACTCCTGCTACACTGAGAGGGTGGGCAGGAAGGGTATTGGTAGCTCTGACTGCAGTGAGAGGTCGTGGTTCTTGAAGGAGACCAGATAGTAGGTCAGGAACTTGGGAGTGGGGCTATGGCATTGCACATGTTCAGGGCTGCCTGTGGGACAGGAGGACAGGCCTGAGGATTTCTTTCCCAGCTATACAGCCCCCACCCCACATGTCCCCACTTACCAAGAAAAACTACTAGCTGATAACAGCTAGAGAGGGTTAATATGGGCATTAGGGCTGATTCACCAGCAGAGTCCCGGTGAGCCACCAGTCTTGGCTCAATGCCACACTTAATATTAGCCAAAAGATGAGTGTCATGGATTGAATTATGTTACTCAAAAAATGTGTGTATCAACTTGTTTAGGCCATGATTCCCAGTATTGTGTGGTTGTCCTCCATTTTGTGATCGTAATTTCATGTTAAAGAGGATTAGGGTGGGATTGTAAAATCCTTACCAGGTCAAATCCCTGATCCAATGTAAAGGGAGTTTCCCTGGGTTGTGGCCTGTACCACCTTTTATCTCTCAAGAGATAAAAAGGAAAGGGAAGCAAGCAGAGAGTTGGGGACCTCATACCACCAAGAAAGCACCAGGAGCAGAGCATGTCCTTTGGACCCGGGGTCCCTGCACCTGAGAAGCTCCTCAACCAGGGGAAGATTGAGGACAAGGACCTTCCTCCAGAGCCAACAGAGAGAGAAAGCCTTCCCCTGGAGCTGACACCCTGAATTTGGACTTTTAGCCCATTTTACTGTGAAGAAATAAATTTCTCCTTGTTAAAGCCGTCCACTTATGGTATTTACATTATAGCAGCACTAGGTGACTGAGACAGTGCGAAACAGCCCAAACATCCATCGATAGGTGAATGAGTAAACAAAACGTAGTGTATCGATACAATAGGATGATATTCAGCCAGTGAAAAAAGGAATTAAATGCTGGCATAGGCTACACACTGGATTTTACCTCAGAAACGTTAAGCTGTGTGAAAGAAACTGGGCACAAAGGCCATGTCATGGATTGAATTGCGCCTCCAAAAATATGTGTATCAATGTGGCCAGACCATGATTCCCAGAATTGTGTGATTGTCCACTGTTTCTCCTACATGTTGTAAATCCTGTCATTATGATGTTAATGAGATGGGTTAGTGGTAGTTACATTGATAAAATCTACAAGATTAGATTATGCCTTAAACCAATCTCTTTTGAGATATAAAAGAGAGAAGCAAGCAGAGAGACGGGGACCTCATACTGCCAAGAAAGCAGCGCAGGGAGCACAGTGCATCCTTTGGACTCAAGGTTCCTGCAGGAAGAAGCTCCTAGACCAAGGGAGGATTGATGACAAGAACCTTACTCCAGAGTTGACAGAGACAGAAGGCCCTCCCATGGAGCTGATGCCCTAAATTTGGATGTGTGGCCTATTGTGAAGAAGTAAATTTATCTTTGTTAAAGCCATCCACTTGTGGTATTTCTGTTACAGCAGCACTAGATGACTACGACGGGCCACATAATATATAGTCCCATTTAGATGAAAAATCCAGAGTAGGTAAACCCCTAGAGACAAAAAGCCCACTATTGGTTGTCAGGCGCTAGTTTGTAGGGGGTTGTTTTAGTCATCTAATGCTGCTATAACAGAAATACCACAAATGGGTGGCTTTAACAAATTTATTCTGTCGCAGTCAAGAAGGTTAGAAGTCCAAATTCAGGGCACCAGCTCCAGGGGCAGGCTTTCTCCCTCTCAGCTCTGGGGGAAGGTTGTTGTCATCAGTCTTCCCCAGTCTGGGAGCTTCTCAGCACAGGGACCCCCGAGTCCAAAGGACTAGTTCTGCTCCTGGCTTTTGATGGTAATGAGGTCTCTCTCCTCCCTGCTCACCCCTCTTAAAACAGATTGACTCAAAATAAAATCTAATCTTGTAGATTGTGTCTTGCCTCATTAACATCAGAGGTTAAGATTTATAACACAGGACAATTCTGTCAGATCACACAATGGAGGACAACCACACAATACTGGGAATTGTGGCCTAACTAAGTTGACAACGTTTTGGGAGGATGCAGTTCAGTCCATAATGGGTAATGGGGAGTAACTGCTTACTGGTTATGGAGCGCTTGTTCAGGATGAAGAAAATATTCTGAAATGAGACAATAGTGATGGTCGAACAGTGTTGTGAGAGCAGGTAAAGCCACTGAGTTACACACTTTAAAATTGGAGAATTTTATGTGAGTCGTAAAGCTTAAACCATAAAATACATAAATACATGAAAAACAAGAAAATACGACCAAAAAGAAAACAGCAAAGAGACAGGTGAGGGGCAGAAAAACTCTGGTGCTGGAGCTAATGCTGGCTGTGCTTAGGAACTGATACTGGAGAAGATGCTGAAGCTGGCTCTGCCTCTGGATCTGGTCCTAGAGGAGGCACTAGGTTTGGGTCTGGCAGTGGCGCTGGTACTGGCTCTGGTCCCAGTGCCAGACCTGACAGCGGAGGTGGCTCTGCCTCTGCTACTGGTACTGGAACCGGTGATGGAGTTGGCTCTAGCTCTGTATTAAAAAAAAAAACCCAGTGCTGTCAAGTTGATTCCGACTCATAGCAACCTTGTAGAACTGCCCCATAGAGTTTCCAAGGAGCACCTGGTAGATTCGAACTGCAGACCTTTTGGTTAGCAGCCGTAGCTAACCTCTAGCTCTCTAGCTGTTGCTATATATAGCACTGGTGTTCCTTAAGAAGCTGGCTCTGTTTCAGGAGGGGTGTTGGAACAATTTCTGGAGATGTTTCTAGCTCTTTGGCTGGCTCTAACTCAGGTGCTAGTACTTGAGGCGATACCAGAGTGGCTAATGTTGCTGGCTTTTACTCTGGAAGTGACGTGAGAGCTGCTTCTGGAGCTGAATCTGAAACTGGCTTGCAAGTCTGGAGATGGTGCCAGAGCAGGCTCTACCTCTGAAAAATTGTGCTGGACCAGATGGTTCTAACTTTACAGCTTGTGCTAAAGGTGGGGCTGAAGCTGGCTCCTGCTTGGAGCATAACATGAACGTTAGCTCTGGAGCTGGTGCCAGGACTGGCTCCAACTCTAGAGTCAGTGCTAGACTTGACTACCTCTAGAGTTGGTGCTAAGCTTGGCCCTGGGATTAGCTTTAATTCAGTAGCTGATGCCAGCTGTAGTCATGGAACTGACAAACTGGAGCTGAAACTCTCGTTCTGGAGCTGATGCAAGAACTTGGGTTCGAGTTAGCACTAGCTTAATAGCTGGCCCTAGCTCTAGCTCAGTAGCCGGTCCTCGCTCTAGCTCTGGAGCTAGTACAGGTCTGTTGCTGGAGTTGGCTCTCTCTCTCGCTTGCATTATCATGAGTACTGATGTTGGTACAGGAGCTAGCTCTAGCTCCACATGGGTTGCTAGAGCTAGTGCTGGAGTTGGCTTCATCTCTGGAGCTAGCTCAAGCTCTAGCTCTGGAGCTTGTGCCACTCCTGGTAGTAGACTGGTCACTAGCTAGCTATTGAGCCAGCTTTAGAGCTGGCTTTGGCCCTGGTGCTAGACATTCAAGAGGAGAAAAGTTCACTAGCATGACTGCCTTTTCTGAGGTTTAGGGTCATGGTTTCATGGGACATTCCAGTCAATTGGCCTAATATTTTTAGTGTTTCTCTTCTACCTGCTAGTTCATCGTGTAGTGTCTGGGGTCTTGAAAGCCTGCAAGAGGCCATCCAATGCACAACAATTGGTCTCTCTTCTCCTGGAACAGCAGAGGAAGTAGGAGAGTCAGGGATTGGAGGAAGAAGTGAAAGGAATGTCTGATTACCTCCATGATCAACTTCCTTTGCCATGACACCAGAGTGGGATGGTACCCGGCTACCATATCTGAACATTGTCATCAAAGATTCTGTAGAAGAATCCTGATCAAAAAGGCGGGGCGGGGGGGGGGAGGGCGAAGAATGTAGAACAGAATTTCAAACTCAGGGAATCCGGATGTTTTGGAGCCATTGAGGCTGGGTGAACTCCCTGAAACTATTGCCCTGAAGTAATCTGTAAACCTTAAACGAAAACTATCCCTGTAAGTCATGTTTGAGCCAAACAATAATTTGGCTTAATTAGTAAAGAATGTTTGCCTCGAACATTGTACTCTTTTAAAGAATTATCTGTATGTGATCAAATAGCAGCAACTCGAATGGTTAGATGAGAAGCGTAGTGGGCAGTGAGTTTATGTTATGGTGGAATAATTTGGAAAAAGATAGCAAGAATGGTTGAATATCTCGAAGAATGTAATCGGCATCGCTGAGTTGTAAATGTAGAAAGTATTGCATCTTGTGTTTTGCTGTGTACATTTTTGCCACAAAAAATAAAGTGTAAAAAAAAAAGTTCAAGAGTGTGAACACTAAAAGTTTTGCCAGGTTGCAGCCCACCAGGTGGGTAGTCTGAGGTTACTCTGAGTTCTGGACCAACACCAGGCTCTGGAGCTCCTCCTTGTGTGACCCAGCCCCGACCCCTCCTCACATGCAAGCACGCTCCCACGCCCAGTCCTGCTCACCCTCTAGCTCAGCTTCAGTTGGCTCAGGGTGCTCCAGCTGGGCAAAGAGAAGGTGGACACAGTACTCCAAGTCCAAGTCAGGCATGTTGAGATGTGCACAGGCCACCAGCGCCTTGATGCAGAGAAAGTTCAGAAGCTGACAGAAATCCTGTGGGTACCCACCCAGGCGGTGCCCAGGATGAAGGAGATGGCCCTGGGGGTAGGTGGGTGAACAGCAGAGTCAGAAGCCTGCCTTTTTTTGCCACACTGCCGACCCACAGCACTCCTGCAGGGGGCTAGGCCCCTGCACCTGACCGTGCCCTTCCAGAAGCCAGCCCCACACCATTCCCCAAGCCCACACTGTCTGTCCTGGCAATGACTGTCCTGGTCAAGCAGGGGGCTAGCAGAGAACCTTGATCCCAAGAAGCTCTTGATCAATCGTCTGACCAACTCCCCTTCCTCAGAGAATCCTGGCATACTCCTCTATCTGTCACCTCTGTTCCTGCCCCACTGGAAACTAAACTCCACAAGGGCAGGGAGGGATTGTGTCTGTGTGTTCACTGCCTGGTGCTGGCACGCAGTTGGTTCTGCATATATATCTGATGGACGGGGATATAAACAGAGTCTGTCCTGGCCCAGGCTTCCCAGGGCCTTTGTGACTCCCTAGCCTATACCTTGTGCACCAGTGTACTGCCTTATTTCCTACATGCATGTGTGGGTCTTCCCATGACACTATTATCCCAGAGGGCAGGGCCACATCCACCCCAGCCCTACATGCAGCTGAGCACACACCTCTGAGGTTCAGTAGACTTGGGAGCAAGTTTCTCCCTACATCTCCTGGGATCCCAGACTGGGGGAGGGTACCAGCAGAGCTGCAAGGGGACTATGGTGGGGATGGATTCTCTCAGAGTCCACCGAGCCCCCAGCCACCCCTCTGCTCTCTACAACATCCAGGGCTCTGTCCACAGCTCTCTTACTGCCTTCCTCCCGCAGGGGAGGTTCCCAGAACTCCTTCCTCTAGCGGACACCATAAGATGCATGGGACTCTGGGTTCTGCCCAGCCCCTCGCCAGCCACAGCCTCCTCACAAGCTCCCATTCTTATGTGCGATCAAAAGCCCCTTCTTGACCCAAAGTTCACTCTTTCAGTTGATTGTAGAGGAGGTCATGAGGGCATCACATCTGATGGGCTCCGTACACTACCTGTCGGTAATGTTTGGTGATACTGTTTGACTCCTGACTAGATTGGAAACCCAGGAGGGCAGAGATTATTGTCTATTTTATTCACCGAATGATGCTAAATGCCTAGAAAAGTGTCTGCACAGAGTAGATATGTGTGTGTGTCTGTCTGTGTGTGTGTGTGCACATGTGTGTGTGCGTGTGTGTATAAATGAACCCCAGTCAGTCCCTTCACCAATATCTGAGTAGGCCTGGGGTCCCTCTGCAGGTGCCCATGGATCCCTGTTCCAGCTACACCAGGATGTGACCCACAACATGGAATCTTGAACTCCCCTTACATATGAGAAAATAGGCCTACTCCAGGCCACAGGGTCAGTGAGTGAGAAAGACAACTTCTTAATGGGGGAGAGGAAAATAATACATATGAACAACCCCAGCCCCTCCAGCAGCCTTTTCCACAGAGCCAGGCTCTGGGTTAGCACTTACTGTGGCTTATCCCATATAATCCTTACAATAACTCTAGCAAGTTGGTTCTCTTACCAACCCACTTTTCAGAGGTGCAAACTGAGGCTCAGAAAGGTAAGGTGACATTCCCAAGGAATATAGCCGGTGGGTGGCCAAGGAGTCACTGTGCTATGGAGGGGCTGGGCACTCACATCAGGAACAGCAGGTCTAGGACCTGAAGGTTCTGTAGGTACCCAGGAATGTGGTGACATTGGAGAGGCCACCACTCAGGAGGGCAGGCACAGATGCTCTACCAGCCTCTCCAGTGTGCCTATCTTGACAGTTTGCACCTGGCAAGTCTCATCTAGCTCCTGAGCTGACTGGTTTCACACTGTGGGTGAGACAAAGGAGGGACACACAGTTGGAGGCAGCACCATGATCCACCAGGAACGTTGTGGGCTGGAGCTCAGACTGGAAGCACTCAGACCATCAGTGACTTCTGGTAAGAGATAGAATATGAGTGCCTCCAGCAGAAAGCTCTTAGCTTTCAAATTGGAATTGGGGGAGGAAGGAGGTTTAGTGATGAATAATATTAGTACCTTCAAGTTATTTTGCCAGCATACAAATAATAGTACCTCCCTGCATTGAGAGTATGTTTAAAAAAAAAAAAAAAAGATTATCCTAGTGAGGCCTCGGAAAACACCCCCATTCTAGAGATAAGAAAACAGTGGCTTACTGATGCAAAGTGGCTGCTCAAAGTCACGAGGTCAAAGACCAGAATTGTCCAGGGCTTGGGTTGTGTGATATTCCTTCTGTGCTATGTGAGGCATGGTCTGCTCCTGTTGCGGAGAAGAAAGGTCTGGTGCCCCTTCATTCCCTCCCTCAGTTAGAGACACTGCACAGAGCAGGCATACCCTCTGAGATCTCTTCTAACTGCAAAGCGAAACACTATTATTATTATTATTTACATAAATGGAGTTTTGAAAAGAAAATAAAAGGAGGTTTGAGAACATCAAACGCCTGGAGAATGCAGGGTGGGAGAAATTCCCTTGCAGGGTTAAGGATCTGAACTTACTACTTAGGAAGAAGAAGTCCAAAATACCAGTTAACAACTGAAAGGTGACACAACTTAGTGGGGCAATAGCAAGTCAAAGCAACACTGTGATTCCATTGGCCACACTGACACTGGATTGGAAAACACTGAGAAGAATCATAACACCCAGGCCAAGCAGGATGCAGGAAAGCAGCCACCATCTTAGACTGCTGGTGGCAACATACCTGCTACAGCTGTCCTGGGAAGTAGTCTTGTTTTCCCTATTTTAACTTTGAATATGCACATCCTTTGATCCATGAATCCCATTCCTGGGGATCTATCCTGAATGCAGGTAACACCAGAGGTTTACTGCAGCAGCGCCAACGTGGCAGGACCAAGACATCATGTTTGGGTCCGGCTGCAGTAAAAGGATAATCACTGCAACAACTTGCTTCCTTTCTGAAATATTCTACAGTCCAGTAAGGCCACGGCTCAGGACCTGGAGGGGTGTTGGCCATGTGTTCTATGAGATGTCAAGTTGTCAGAAAAGGTATGAGCTTAACCCCTACCCCCGCGCTCATTTTTTCTTTTTCTTAGCACTCCACAGGAAACCCTGCAATAGCTTGCCATCCTAAAACTCCGGAGGCGGAGCCAAGACGGCGGACTAGACAGACGCTTCCGGCGAGCCCTCTTTACAACAAAGACCTGAAAAAGCAAGCGAAAGGAGTATATTTGTGACAAGCTGGGAGCCCTGAGCTTCAAAGGCAAGCTTAGAAAACGAACTGAGGGGCAGGGGAGGAAGAGACCGTTCAGAAGTGGAGAGGGGTCACTGGACCTGAATCGCAGGGAGCCCTCAGGTCCCATTCCCGGAGTGGCAGTGACGTGGGCTGGTACTAGCGTTCGGCTGCAGTTTCCTGAGTGAGAAGCAGCCAGCCACGCAGCCTACTCACGTCTCCAGAACCTGAGGAGAACGGTGCTCTCCGCAAAAGCTAAGTACTTGCGTATATTTTAACGCACACCCCCCCACCCGCAAACTGGCTTCAGCAGCTGAATTCCATGGGAATGAGATAGGCACTGTTGAGCACCTAGAGCCATCCTCCCAGCCTTGGGGAAGAAAAAAATTTGCGTCTGGGGGAAAAGATAATTTGCTACCTCCACTAACTGGGGGAACTCAGGACAGAAGCAGCTCCTGTCCAGGCATAAACCATCCATGGACTTTGAGCACCTTTCCCTTCTGCATGGACTTGTGTGGGACTATTTCGGGAGAATAGGCCCTTGTTGGCAAACTCCAACTGTTTCAGCTGTGCAGTGGAGAGGTGAGTGATGTTTGGCATTGCTTTGCCTGTTAAACAAGGTTCTCTCCTACGCACATCAGGGACCTAGGGACTGGTAGCTCCACTCAGGTAAAGACATCACGAGAAAAGAAAATTACAGACCTATATCCCTCATGAACGTAGATGCAAAAATCCTCAACAAAATTCTAGCCAATACAATTCAACAACATAACAAAAAAATAATTCACCATGACCAAGTGGGATTCATACCAGGTATGCAGGGATGGTTCAACACTAGAAAAACAATTAATGTAATCCATTACATAAATAAAACAAAAGACAAGAATCACGTGATTTTATTAATTGATGCACAAAAGGCGTTTGACAAAGTTCAACACTCATTCATGATAAAACCTTTCAGCAAAATAGGAAGAGAAGGAAAATTCCTCAGCATAATAAAGGGCGTTTATACAAAGCCAACAGCCAACATCACCCTAATGGAGAGAGCCTGAAAGCATTCCCATTGAGATCGGGAACCAGACAAGGATGCCCTTTATCACCGCTCATATTCAACGTTGTGCTAGAAGTCCTAGCCAGAGCAATTATGCTAGATAAAGAAATAAAGCCCATCCAGATTGGCAAGGAAGAAGTAAAAGTATCTCTATTTGCAGATGACATGATCTTATACACAGAAAACCCTTAGGAATCCTCCAGAAAACTACCGAAACTAATAGGAGAGTTCAGCAGAGTATCAGGATACAAGATAAACATACAAAAATCAGGTGGATTCCTCTACACCAACAAAAAGAACATCAAAGAAGAAATCACCAAATCAATGCTCTTTACAGTAGCCCCCAGGAAGATAAAATACTTAGGAATAAATCTTACCAGAGATGTAAAAGACTTATACAAAGAGAACTACAGTACACTTCTGCAAGAAACCAAACATACCTTGCTCATGGATAGGAAGACCTAATATTGGGAAAGTGTCTATTCTACCACAAGCGATCTATACATTTAATGCAATTCCAATCCAAATCCCAAGGACATTCTTTGATGAGATGGAGAAAAAAATCACCAACTTCATATGGAAGGGAAAGAGGTCCCAGATAAATAAGGGATTGCTGAAAAAGAAGAACAAAGTGGGAGGCCTTACTTCACCTGATTTTAGAACCTATTATACCGCCACAGTAGTCAAAACAGCCTGGTACTGGTACAACAACATGTACGTGGACCAATGGAACAGCATTGAGAATCCAGGCATAAACCCATGCACATACGAGCAGTTGATATTTGACAAAGGCCCCAAAACAGTTAAATGGGGAAAAGACAGTCTTTTTAACAAATGGTGCTGGCATAACTGGATATCCATCTGCAAAAAAATGAAACAAGACCCATACCTCACTCCATGCACAAAAACGAGCTCAAAATGGATCAAAGACCTAAATATAAAATCTAAAATGATAAAGATCATGGAAGAAAAAATAGGGACAATTTTAGGAGCCCTAATACATGGCATAAACAGTGTACAAAACATTAAGAATGCAGAAGAACAACTAGATAACTGGGAGCTCCTAAAAACCAAACACCTATGCTCATCCAAAGACTTCACCGAAAGAGTAAAAAGACTACCTATAGACTGAGAAAACGTTTTTAGCTATGATATTTCCGATCAGTGCCTGATCTCTAAAATCTACATGATACTACAAAAACTCAACCATGAAAAGACAAATAATCCTATTAAAAAATGGGCAAAAGATATGAATAGACACTTCACTAAAAAAAGACATTCAGGTAGCGAACAGATACATGAGGAAATGTTCACGATCATCAGCCGTTAGAGAAATACAGATGAAAACTACAACAAGATTTCGTCTCACTCCAACAAACCTGGCATTAATCCAAAAAACACAAAATAATAAATGTTGGAGAGACTGTGGAGAGATTGGAACACTTCTGCACTGCTGGTGGGAATGTCAAATGGTACAACCACTATGGAAATCAATTTGGCGCTTCCTTAAAAAGCTAGAAATAGAACTACCATATGATCCAGCAATTGCAATCCTTGGAATATATCCTAGAGAAATAAGTGCTCTTACACAAACAGATATATGCACACCCATGTTTATTGCAGCACTGTTACAATAGCAAAAAGATGGAAGCAACCAATGTGCCCATCAACGGATGAATGGGTGAATAAATTATGGTACGTTCACACAATGGAATACCACGCATCAGTAAAGAACAGTGAGGAATCTGTGAAACATTTCATAACATGGAGGAACGTGGAAGGCATTATGCTGAGTGAAATTAGTCAGTTGCAAAAGGACAAATATTGTATAACACCACTATTATAAGAACTTGAGAAATAGTTTAAACTGAGAAGAAAATATTCATTTGTGGTTACGAGAGGAGGGAGGGAGGGAGAGTGGGAGAGGGGTATTCACTAATTAGATAGTAGATAAGAACTACTTTAGGTGAAGGGAAAGGTAACACACAATACAGGGAAGATCAGTACAACTGGACAAAACCAAAAGCAAAGAAGTTTCCTGAATAAACTGAATGCTTCGAAGGCCAGTGTAGCAGGGGCAGGAGTTTGGGGACCATGATTTCAGGAGACATCTAAGTCAATTGGCATAATAAAATCTATTAAGAAAACATTCTGCATCCCACTTTGAAGAGTGGCATCTGGGGTCTTAAACGCTAGCAAGCAGCCATCTAAGATGCATCAATGGGTCTCAATCCACCTGGATCAAAGGAGAATGAAGAACACCAAGGACACAAGGTGATTACGAGCCCAAGAGACAGGGCCACATAAACCAGAGACTACATCATCCTGAGACCAGAAGAACTGGATGGTGCCCGGCTACAACCAATGACTGCCCTGACAGGGAACACAACAGAGAACCCCTGAGGGAGCAGGAGAGCCGTGGGATGCAGACCCCAAATTCTCATAAAAAGACCAGACTCAATGGTCTGACTGAGACTGGAAGGACCCCGGTGGTCATGGCCCCCAGACCTTCTTTTAGCCCAGGACAAGAACCATTCCCGAAGCCAACTCTTCAAACATGGATTGGACTGGACAATGGGTTGGAGAGGGATGCTGGTGAGGAGTGAGCTTCTTGGATCAGGTGGACACTTGAGACTATGTTGGCATCTCCTGCCTGGAGGGGAGATGAAAGGGTAGAGAGGGTTAGAAGCTGGTGAAATGGACATGAAAAGAGAGGTTGCAGGGAAAGAGTGGGCTGTCTCATTAGGGGGAGAGTAATTGGGTGTAGGTATCAAGGTGTATATAAGTTTTTATGTGAGAGATTGACTTGATTTGTAAACTTTCTCTTAAAGCACAATAACAATTAAAAAAAAAAAACTCCCAAAAAATCAAACCCATTGCCGTTGAGTTGATTCTGACTCATAGGAACCCTATAGGTCAAAGTAGAACTGCCCCATAGAGTTTCCAGGGGGCAGCTGGTGGATTCAGACTGTCAATGTTTTGGTTAAAAACCAAGGTCCTGACCAGTGTGCCACCAGGGCTCCAGCTTGCCATCTTGGGGTAAAATCTAAAGGTTTTATGGTAGTCTCCAAGGCCTTGTGTAATCTAGTCCTTTTGACTTTATCTGCCATTCGTTTAGGTGTCCCTGAGTGGAGGTTTATTAACCTAACAGTCAGCAGTCCAAACCCACCCAGTGGTGCCACGGTGGAAAGGCCTGGTGGTTTGCTTCCACAAACATTACCGCCGAGAAAACCTTAGGGAGCAATTCTGCTCTGCGACACGTGGGGTCGCCACGGGTCAGAATCAGCTGGGTGGGACTCCCTTTTCTCTGTGTCCTCGCAGCTCCAGGCATGTTGGCTTCTTTGCTGTTCCTCAAACACTGCGAGTATGTTCCCGCTTTAGGGCTTGGACTTGCTCTTCTCTTAGCCTAGAATGCCTTTCTCCCTCACAGCTTCAAGGCAAAACCAAAAAAACCAAATCCAGTGCCGTCAAGTCGATTCTGACACATAGTCGACCCTCTAGGACAGAGTAGAACCTCCCCGTAGAGTTTCCAAGAAGCGCCTGGCGGATTCGAACTGCCAACGCTTTGGTTCGCAGCTGTAGCACTTAACCACTACACCACCAGGGTTCCTATTTCCTTCAGGCCTTTATTCAGATGTCACCTCACAAAAGGGCTTTCCCTGGTTACCCTCACTCCCACCCCTGCATCTCCTTGCTTTATTATTCTCAATAGCCCACATCACCATTTGATACACTCTATATTTTGCTATTATACATTTTTTGTTGTTGTTGTTGTTTGTCTCTTCTTAGCAAATGTATTATCCATAAGGCATATATACTTTTTTTTTCTGTTTTGTGCATTGCTCTATCCCAGTACCTAGAACAGTGTAGTCGTACATATTGTAGGCACTCAATGTTTATTTCTTTTTTTTAAATTTATTTTGTTGTTGCTGTTGAGAATATACACAGCAAAACACACACCAATTCAACAGTTTCTACATATACAATTCAGTAATATTGATTACATTCTTCAAGTTGTGTAACCATTCTCACCCTCCTTTTCTGAGTTGTCTTTCCCCCGTTAGGATAAATTCACTGCCCCCTAAGGTTCCTATCTAATCTTTCAAGTTGCTATTGTCAATTTGATCCGGTAAGATACTTCTTAAAAGAGCATAATGCTCAAGGCAGACCTTTTTTACTGTTGTAATTGTTGTTATGTGCCATCAAGGCAGCTCTGACTCATAGCGACTCTATGTACAACAGAAAAAGACACTACCCAGCCCCACGCCATCCTCACAATCGTTGCTATATTTGAGCTTACTGGTGCAGCAACCGTGTCAATCCATCTCGTTGAAGGTCTTCCTCTTTTTCACAGACTTTCTACTTTCTCAAACATGATGTCCTTCTCCAGGGTCTGGTCCCTCCTGATAACATGTCCAAAGTACGTAAGATGAAGTCTCACCATCCTTGATTCTAAGGAGCATTCTTGGTGTACTTCGTCCAAGACAGATTTGTTAAGTATTCTGGCTGTCCATGGTATAGTCAATATTCTTTGCCAACACTGTAATTCAAAGGCATCAATTCTTCTCCGGCTTGAACTTCTGGCAGTACCCTGTCAATGCACTGCTGCAACCGTTTTTGAATTATTTTCAGCAATGTTTTACTTGCATATGATATTAATATTGTTTGATAATTTCTGCATTCTGTTGGATCACCTTTCTTTGGAATGGGCACAAATATAGATCTCTTCCAGTGGCTGGCCAGGTAGCTGTCTTCCAAATTTCTTAGCATAGATCAGTGAGTGCTTCCAGTATTGCATCTGTCTGTTGAAACATCTCAGCTGGTGTTCCATCAATTCCTGGAGCCTTGTTTTTCACCAGAGCCGTCAGTGCAACTCGGACTTCCTTCAACACCTTGATCATATGCTACCTCCTGAAATGGCTGAATATTGACCAATTGTTTTCGGTACAGTGACTCTGTGTATTCTTTCTATCTTCATTTGATGCGTCCTATGTCGTTCAATATCTTGCCCATAAAAAAAAAATAGAATCCTTCAAAATTGCAACTTGAGGCTTGAAATTTTTCTTCAGTTCTTTCAGCTTGAGAAATGCCGAGTGTTTTCTTCCCTTTTAGTTTTCAAACTCCAAGTGATGGCATATTTCATTATAATATTTTACTTTGTCTTCTCGAGCTGCCCTTTGAAATCTTCTGTTCTGCTCCTTCACGTCATCACTTCTTCTGTTTGCTTTAGCTACTCTATGTTCAAGGGCAAATTTCAGAGTCTCTTTTGACATCCATTTTGGTCTTTTCTTTCCTTCCTGTCTTTAATGACCTCTTGTTTTCTTCATGTATGATGTCTTTGATGTCATCACATAACTTGTCTGGTCTTCAGTCATTAGTGTTCAATGCATCAGATCTACTCTTGAGATGGTCTCTAAATTCAGGTGGGATATACTCAAGGTCATACTTTGGCTCTCGTGGACTTGTTTTAATTTTCTTCAGCTTCAACTTGAACTTGCATTTGAGCAGTTGATGATCTGTTCCATAGTCGGCCCCAGGCCTTATTCTGACTGATGATATTGAGCTTCTCCATCGCCTCTTTCCACAGATGTAGTTGATTTGATGCCTGTGTATTCCATCCGGTGAGGTCCATGTGTATAGTAACCATTTATGTTTTTGAAAAAAGATATTTGCAATGAATAGGTCGTTGGTCTTGCAAAAATCTATCATGTGATCACCAGAGTTGTTTCTGTTACCAAGGCCATATTTTCCAACTATCGGTCCTTCTTCTTTCCAACTTTCCCATTCCAATCACCAATAATTATCAATGCATCTTGATTGTATGGTTCATCAATATCTGACTGCAGGAGTTGGTAAAAATCTTCAATTTCCTCTTAAATTTGAACTGTAGTCATATTAACTGGTCTTCCTTGTAGGTGTATTGATATTATCCTATCACTGACAGCATTGTACTTCAAGATAAATCTTGAAATATTCTTTTTGCTAGTGAATGGGAAGTCATTTCTCTTCAATTCGTCATGCTATGTATGACCATATAGTAGGCCATATAGTTGGTCAGTTCAAAATGGCCAATACCGGTTCATTTCAGCTCATTAACGCCTAGGATATTGATATTTAGGCATTCCATTTCATTTTTGATGACTTCCAATTTTCCTAGATTCATATTTTGTACAATTCCACTTTCCTATTATTAATGGATGTTTGCAGCTGTTTCTTCTCATTTTGAGTCATGCCACATCAGGAAGACTCAGATGTTTGATTTTAAGAAGACTTCAGAGGGTATTTGTGGTTTAAGGTTTAAAAATTATCTCAGGGTAATAGTTTTAGGGGTTCATCCACCCACTATGGCTCCAGGAAGTCTGGAATCCATGAGAATTGAAGTTCTGCTCTGCATGTTCTCCCTTTTGGCCAGGATTCTTCTATGGAACCTTTGATCTAAATACTCAGTAACGATAGCTGGGCACCACTCGGTTTTGGTCTCATGACAAAGGAGGCAGTTGTTCATGGAGGCAATTAGTCACACATTCCATATCCTCCTCCTATTCCTGACAATCCTTCTTCCTCTGTTGCTCCAGATGAATAGAGTCCTTGGATGGCCACTTGCAAGATTTTAAGACCTCAGGCACTACGCAGCAGAGTAGGAGGCAGAAGAGAGGCACAAAACAAGTTACTAGGCCAATTAAACTGGGATGTCCCATGAAATCATGACCCTAAGCCTCTAAACCAAAGAACAAAATCTCATGAAGTATTTGGTTGTACATAATCAGCCTCAGCAGGAACTCTTTTTTTTGTCATAGCTGTAAGTGTACCTATCACACAACTTTTGCCAATTCAACTTTTTGCAGATGTACAGCTTATCGACAGCAATTACAATAATTGACTGTGCAACCCTACCCTTAATCAATACGATTTTTCCATCACCATTAACTCCCCTTTTCCCCCTCCCTCCTGCCCCTGATAACCACTAATAATCTTTTGTCTCCATACATTTGCCTTTTCTTGTCTTTATATAAGCGAGGACATACAATATTTGTCCTTTTGTTGTTGGCTTATTTTGTTCAGCATAATGTCTTCAAGCTCCATCCATACTGTAGCACGTATCAAGACTTCATTTCTCCTACTGGATGAGTAGTATTCCATTGTATGTATGGACCACAGTTTGTTTATCCATTCATCTGTTGATGGGTATTTAGGTTTTTTCCACCTTTTGGCTATTGTGAATAGTGCTGCGACGAACACTGGTGTGCAAGTCTCTTTTTGAGACTCCGCTTTCAAGTCTTTTGTGTATATTCCTAGGGATAGCATTGCTGGGTCTATTTTTAGTTTTCGGCGGAATCGCCACACTGTTTTCCACAACAGCTGTACCATTTTGCATTCCCACCAGCAATGGATAAGAGTTCCGGCTTCCCCACATAGTTGCCAACATTTGTTATTTTCTGTTGTTTTTTTTTTTTTCAATCTTAATCATCTCGATGGGAGTGAAATGGTATCTTACTGTGGTTTTGGTTCACATCTCTCTGACAGCTAATTACACAGAACATCTTTTCATGTCTTTGACAGTGGTCATTTGAACGTCCTTCTGTTGAAATGTCTATTCAAGTCCTTTGCCCATTTTATGACCGGGTTATTTGTCTTTTTGCTGTTAAGTTGTCAAAGTTGTACGTACATATTGGTTATTAGATTCTTGTTGGATATGTGGTTTCTGAAGATACTCTCCCAGTCAGCAGCTTGTCTTTTCACTTTTTTGGCAAAGTCTTTTGATGAACAAAAGTTTTTAATTTTTATGAGATTCCATTTATTTTGTCTTTTGCTGTTTGTGCTTTTGTTATTATATTAGATAATCCATCGTTGAAAGCTAAGCCTGACAGTATTGCCCTTGCTTGTTCTTCTAAGAATTGTATGGTTTTAGTTTTCACATTTAGGTCCTTAATCCATTTTGAATTTGCTTTTGTGTATGGTGTGAGGCCTGGATCCTGTTTCATTTTTCTGTGTGCGGAAATCCAGTTTTCCCAGCACTATTTATTAAAGAGTCACTTCTTTTCCCTCGAATGGACTTAGTACCCTTGTCAAAAATCAGTTGACCATAGATGTGTGTGTTCATTTCTGGACTCAATTCTATTCCTTTGATGTACGTGCCTGTTATTTTACCAGTGCCAGGCTGTTTTGATTACTGTAGCTGTGTAGTATATTTTAGAATCACTAAGCGTGAGTCTTCCTACTTAGTTCTTCTCTTTCAACATTGTTTTAACTATTTGGGGCCACTTGCCATTCTGTATAAAGTTGAGGATTTGTTTTTCTATTAAGAAGGCTGTTGGAGTTTTGATCAGGATTGTGATGAATCTGTAGATCGCTTTGGTAATATTGATATCTTAACAATATTAAGTCTTCCAATCCATGGGATCATCTTTCCATTTGTTTAAGTCTTCTTTAGTCTCTACAGGGTCACTATGAAGTCAAAATCAACTCGACAGCAGTGGGCTTTGTTTGATTTTGGTTTTAGATTTCTTTCAGCAGTGTTTTATGGTTCTCATTTTATAAATCCTTCACATCCCTGGTTGGATTGATTCCTAGGTATTTAACTCTCTTAGACGCTATTTTGAATGGAATTGTTTCCCTTTCATATTTCTCATTGCCGGTATAGAAAAACCCAACTGATTTTTGTTTATTGTCCTTGTACCCTACTAAAAGTACCCTACAAAAAAAAAAAAAAAGTACCCTAGAGCTTTGCTAAATTCCTCTATTAGCTCTAGAAGTTTTCTTGTAGACTCTGGGATTTTCCATATATAGGATCATATCATCCACAAATAGAAATAATTTTACTTCTTATTTTGCAATCTGGATGCCTTATATTTGTTTTTGTCTTAGTGCTGTAGCTAGGACTTCTAATACTATATTGGACAGAAGTGGTGAGTGAAAGCACCTTTGTCTTCTTCTCAATTTCAAGGGGAAAGCTCTCAGTCTTTCTCTGTTAAGTATAATGTTGGCTGTTGGCTCTTCATATATTCCCTGAATTATACTGAGGAATTTCCCTTCTATTCTAATCTTCTTTAGGGTTTTCATCAAAAAAGGGTGTTGGATTTTATCAAATGGTTTTTCTGCATCCATAGAGATGATCATATGGTTCTTTTCTTTTATTCTATTGATGTGGTGTATTATGTTGATTGATTTTCTAAGGTTGAACCATCTCTGTACTCCTGGAGTAAATCCCATTTGGTCATTTGTCATGGGTTGAATTGTGTCTCCCAAAAATATCTGTCAACTTGGCTAGGTCATAATTCCCAGTATTACGTGATTGTCCACCATTTTGTCATCTGATGTGATTTTCCTATCTGTTGTAAATCCTATCTCTATGATGTTAATGAGATGGGATTAGTGACAGTTACATAGGCTCAATCTACAAAATTAATCTACAATTTAAGCCAATCTCTTCTGAGGTATAAAAGAGAGAAGACAGCAGAGAGACAGAGGGACCTCATACCACCAAGAAAGCAGCACCGGGAGCGTAGCATGTCCTTTGGACTGGCGGTCCCTGTTCAGAGCTCCTAGGCCAGGGAAAGATTGATGACTGGAACCTTCCCCCAGGGCTGACAGAAACAGAAAGCTTTCTCCTGGAGGTGATGCCCTGAATTCAGACTTCTAACCTACTGAAAAAAAAAACCTACTAGGCTGTGAGAAAATGAACTTGTTTGTTGAAGCCAACCATGTGTGGTATTTCTATTATAGCAAAAAAAAAAAAGAAAGAAACCCAAGCCATTGCCACTGAGTCGATCCTAATTCATAGCAACTCTATAGGACAGAGTAGAACTGCCCCACAGGGTTTCCAATGAGCAGCTGGTGTGTTCAAACTGCCGACCTTTTGGTTAGCAGCCGTAGCTCTTAACCACTGCACCACCTGGGCTTCTCTGTACTAGATAACTAAGACAGTCATGGTGTATAACTCTTTTAATATGCTGTTGGATTCTGTTCACTAGTATTTTGTTGAAGATTTTTGCATCTATATTCACAAGGGATATTGGCCTATAGTTTTCTTTTCTCTTAGTGTCTTTGTCTGGTTTTGGTATCAGGGTTATGTTTGTTTCATAGAATGAATTAAGGAATATTCCTTCCTTCTCTAACTTTTGGAAGAGTTTTAACAGTATTGGTGTCAATTTTTCTCCTAGTATTTGGTAGAATTTCTCACAGAAGCCATCTGGTCCAGGACTTTTTTTTGTTGGGAGATCACTGATTTCAATCTTTTCAGTTGTTATGGGTCTGCTGAGACTTCCTATTTCCTGTTGAGTCAGTTTGGGTAGGTTGTGTGCTTCTAAGAATTTGTCCATTTCACCTAGATTATCCAGTTTGTTGCCATACAGTTCTTCATAATAGCCTGTCGTAGTTCTCTTTATTTCTATTGAGTCAGTTGTAATGTCCTCTCTTCTGTTGTTTACTTTGATTATTTGCATCTTTTCTCTCCTTTTCTTTGTCAGCCTAGCTAAAGGTTTGTCACTTTTATTCATCTTTTCAAAGAACCAACTTCTGGTTGTATTGATTCCCTCTGTTGTTATTCTGTTTTCAATTTTATTTATGTTCTGGTCTTTGTTATTTCCTTTCTTCTGGTAGGCTTAGTTTGTTCTTCTCTTTGTAGTTTCTGGAGTTGTTGAGTTAGGCTGTCAACTTGAGATCTTTCTTCCTTTTTCATATAGGCATTTATTGCTATAAGCTTCCCTCTGAATACTGCTTTGGCTGCATCCTATTAGTTTTGGTATATTGTGCTTTCATTTTCATTTGACTCTAAGAAATTTGTGATTTCTCTTTTGATTTCTTCCTTGACCCATTGGTAGTTTAATAGTGTGTTGTGTAATTTACATATATTTGTGTATTTTCAAGATTTTTTTTTCTGTTATTGATTTCTAGCTTCACTCAGATGTGGTCAAAGAAAATATTTTGTACAATTTCAATCTTTTTAAATTTATCAGGACTTGCTTTGTGACCTAACATGTGGTCTATCCTGGAGAATGATCCATGTGCACTCGAATAGAATGTATATTGTGCTATTTTGGGGTGGAATGTTCTATATATCCGTTAAGTCTAGTTGGTTTATAGTGTCATTCGGGTCCTCTGTTTCCTCATTGATCTTTTTTCTACATGTTCTTTCCAATATTGAAAGTAGTGTATCAAAGTCTCCAATTATTATTGTAGTGCTATCTATTTCTCTCTTTAATTTTACCAGTGTTTGCTTTGTATATTTAGGTGCCCCAATGTTGGGAGTGTATATATTTATGATTGTTAAATCTTCTTGATTAATTGATGTTTTATCATTATAAAATGTCCACCTTTGGGGGCGGGGCCAAGATGGCGGACTAGGTAGATGCTACCTCGGATCCCTCTTGCAACAAGGACTCGGAAAAACAAGTGAATCGATCACATACATAAGAATCTATGAACCCTGAACAACAAACACAGATTTAGAGACGGAAAACGAACAAATACGGGGAAGCAGCAATTGTTTTCAGAGCCTGGAGCCAGCGTCCCAGTCAGGTAACCTTGGCGCCCAATTTAGGGCAGGGCCCAGGGGAGCTGACAGCGCAAACAAGGGGCCCAGCCCTACCCCCCTGAACTCACCCCGGGAGGGGGCCAAGCTGTCTGCGCGGGCGGCGTGGCGACGCAGCCGGTGTGAGAAGTCCCCGGGAGGCAGTGACTGGTCTTGGAGCTGGGAGTGCAGCATCCCAGCCAGGTAATCTTGCCACCGGGCTTTTGACTGGGTGCTGTCATGGCACAAGCACGGGGAGCAGCTCCACTCCCCTGAACTAACCCCGGGAGGGGCCCAGCTGGTCCACGAGGGCGGCGCGGCGCCGTGGCTAGCGGGACAAGAAGTCCCCGGGAGGCAGCGACTGATTTTGGAGTCGGGAGTGCACCGCCTCAGCAGGGGAGCCTTGACGCTGGGCGTGGGACTGGCAGCGGAGGATCTGACCATGGCTTCAGTGGGCCAGATCCCCGGGGGCAAGCTCCACACAGCCAGCGCACATAGGCGACACGCCCCTCAGGAGTCTCAGATAAAATAGTCATTCCAAGCAAGACAAGCAACTCTGGCTATATTCTGAGGTGCTACTCTCCTATCTCTCTGATCCCTCCCCTACCCTCCCCAGGCAGCTTCATTTACATTGGAATTTCCTGAGCCAGAGGGAGAACGGCTCCGGCTCCACGGCGGCTTTGCTTCCCCCCCCTTTTATTTTTTTTCTTTTGGTCTTTTCCTAACCCACTCTTCCGGCCTGAGAAAAGGAACCACAAAAAACCCAGGGACCAAAAATCCACCCCTAATTGGACTGAAAACACAGAACCAGCTACAGCCAAGCATATATGATCCAAATCTCAGACTTTCATCCTTACAGTGAACATGGTGGTGGTTATAATCCAAAGGCAGTTCTGATAGGGATCTGACTGCATTTTTTTTTTTAGCGGATTTTCTGGAAAAACTAGTTTCCCAGTGATGGCTCGAAGACAGCAGTCCATATCAAACCACATCAAGACGCAGACCATGACAGCTTCTCCAACCCCCCAAACAAAAGAATCAAAATCTTTCCCAAATGAAGATACAATCCTGGAATTATCAGATACAGAATATAAAAAACTAATTTACAGAATGCTTCAAGACATCACAAACGAAATAAGGCAAACTGCAGAAAAAGCCAAGGAACACACTGATAAAACAGTTGAAGAACTCAAAAAGATTATTCAAGAACATAGTGGAAAAATTAATAAGTTGCAAGAATCCATAGAGAGACAGCATGTAGAAATCCAAAAGATTAACAATAAAATTACAGAATTAGACAACACAAGAGGAAGTAAGAGGAGCAGACTCGAGCAATTAGAATGCAGACTGGGACATCTGGAGGACCAGGGAATTAACACCAACACAGCTGAAAAAAATCAGATAAAAAAAATTTTTAAAAATGAAGAAACCCTAAGAATCATGTGGGACTCTATCAAGAAGGATAACTTGCGTGTGATTGAAGTCCCAGAACAGGGAGGGAGGACAGAAAACACAGAGAAAATAGTTGAAGATCTCCTGACAGAAAACTTCCCTGACATCATGAAAGACGAAAGGATATCTATCCAAGATGCTCATCGAACCCCATTTAAGACTGATCCAAAAAGAAAAACACCAAGGCTTATTATCATCAAACTTGCCAAAACCAAAGATAAAGAGAAAAATTTTAAAGCAGCCAGGGAGAAAAGAAAGGTCACCTTCAAGGGAGACTCAATAAGAATAAGTTCAGACTACTCAGCAGAAACCATGCAGGCAAGAAGGCAATGGGATGACATATACAGAGCACTGAAGGAGAAAAACTGCCAACCAAGGATCATATATCCAGCAAAACTCTCTCTGAAATATGAAGGCGAAATTAAGATATTTACAGACAAACACAAGCTTAGAGAATTTGCAAAAACCAAACCAAAGCTACAAGAAATACTAAAGGATATTGTTTGGTCAGAAAACCAATAATATCAGATACCAGCACAGCACAAGGTCACAGAACAGAACATCCTGATATCAACTCAAATAGGGAAATCACAAAAACAAACTAAGATTAATTTAAAAAAAAATGCTCATAACAGGGAATCACTGAAGTCAATATGTAAAAGATCACAATAATCAAAAAGAGGGACTAAATACAGGTGGCATAGAACTGCCATATGGAGAGTGATACAAGGCAATACAGAACAATACAAGTTAGGCTTTTACTTAGAAAAATAGGGGTAAATACTAAGGTAACCACAAAGAGGTATAACAACTCCATAACTCAAGATAAAAGCCAAGAAAAACCTAACGACTCAACAAACATAAAGTCAAACACTAAGAAAATGAGGATCTCACAATTTACTAAGAAAAACGTCTCAGCACAAAAAAGTATGTGGAAAAATGAAATTGTCAACAACACACATAAAAAGGCATCACAATGACAACACTAAACACTTATTTATCTATAATTACCCTGAATGTAAATGGACTAAATGCACCAATAAAGAGACAGAGAGTCTCGGATTGGATAAAGAAACACGATCTGTCTATATGCTGCCTACAAGAGACACACCTTAAACTTAGAGACGCAAACAAACTAAAACTCAAAGGATGGAAAAAAATATATCAAGCAAACAATAAGCAAAAAAGAAGAGGAGTAGCAATATTAATTTCTGACAAAATAGACTCTAGACTTAAATCTACCACAAAGGATAAAGAAGGACACTACATAATGATAAAAGGGACAATTGATCAGGAAGACATAACCATATTAAATATTTATGCACCCAATGACAGGGCTGCAAGATACATAAATCAAATTTTAACAGAATTGAAAAGTGAGATAGACACCTCCACAATTATAGTAGGAGATTTCAACACACCACTTTCGGAGAAGGACAGGACATCCAGTAAGAAGCTCGATAGAGACACGGAAGACCTAATTACAACAATCAACCAACTTGACCTCATTGACTTATACAGAACTCTCCACCCAACTGCTGCAAAATATACTTTTTTTTCTAGCGCACATGGAACATTCTCTAGAATAGACCACATATCAGGTCATAAAACAAACCTTTGCAGAATCCAAAACATCGAAATATTACAAAGCATCTTCTCAGACCACAAGGCAATAAAACTAGAAATCAATAACAGAAAAACTAGGGAAAAGAAATCAAATACTTGGAAACTGAACAATACCCTCCTGAAAAAAACTGGGTTATAGAAGACATCAAGGAGGGAATAAGGAAATTCATAGAATGCAACGAGAATGAAAATACTTCCTATCCAAACCTCTGGGACACAGCAAAAGCAGTGGTCAGAGGCCAATTTATATCGATAAATGCACACATACAAAAAGAAGGAAGAGCCAAAATCAGAGAACTGTCCCTACAACTTGAACAAATAGAAACTGAGCAACAAAAGAATCCATCAGGCACCAGAAGAAAACAAAGAATAAAGATTAGAGCTGAACTAAATGAATTAGAGAACAGAAAAACAATTGAAAGAATTAACAAAGCCAAAAGCTGGTTCTTTGAAAAAATTAACAAAATCGATAAACCATTGGCTAGACTGACTAAAGAAATAAAGGAAAGGAAACAAATAACCCGAATAAGAAACGAGAAGGACCACATCACAACAGAACCAAATGAAATTAAAAGAATCATATCAGATTATTACAAAAAATTGTACTCTAACAAATTTGCAAACCTAGAAGAAATGGATGAATTCCTAGAAAAACACTACCTACCTAAACTAACACATTCAGAAGTAGAACAACTAAATAGACCCATAACAAAAAAAGAGATTGAAACAGTAATCAAAAAACTCCCAACAAAACAAAGCCCTGGCCCGGACGGCTTCACTGCAGAGTTCTACCAAACTTTCAGAGGAGAGTTAACACCACTACTACTAAAGGTATTTCAAAGCATAGAAAATGACGGAATACTACCCAACTCATTCTATGAAGCCACCATCTCCCTGATACCAAAACCAGGTAAAAACATCACAAAAAAAGAAAATTAGAGACCTATATCCCTCATGAACATAGATGCAAAAATCCTCAACAAAATTCTAGCCAATAGAATTCAACAACATATCAAAAAAATAATTCACCACGATCAAGTGGGATTTATACCAGGTATGCAAGGCTGGTTTAATATCAGAAAAACCATTAATGTAATCCATCACATAAATAAAACAAAAGACAAAAACCACATGATCTTATCAATTGATGCAGAAAAGGCATTTGACAAAGTCCAACACCCATTTATGATAAAAACTCTCACCAAAATAGGAATTGAAGGAAAATTCCTCAACATAATAAAGGGCATCAAAGCCAACAGCCAACATCACTCTAAATGGAGAGAGCCTGAAAGCATTTCCCTTGAGAACGGGAACCAGACAAGGATGCCCTTTATCACTGGTCTTATTCAACATCGTGCTAGAAGTCCTAACCAGGGCAATTAGGCTAGACAAAGAAATAAAAGGTATCTGGATTGGCAAGGAGGAAGTAAAATTATCTCCATTTGCAGATGACATGATCTTATACACAGAAAACCCTAAGGAATCCTCCAGAAAACTACTGAAACTAATAGAAGAGTTTGGCAGAGTCTCAGGTTATAAAATAAACACACAAAAATCACTTGGATTCCTCTACATCAACAAAAAGAACACCGAAGAGAAAATAACCAAATCAATACCATTCACAGTAGCCCCCAAGAAGATAAAATACTTAGGAATAAATCTTACCAAGGATGTAAAAGACCTATACAAAGAAAACTACAAAGCTCTATTACAGGAAATTAAAAAGGACATACTTAAGTGGAAAAACATACCTTGCTCATGGATAGGAAGACTTAACATAGTAAAAATGTCTATTCTACCAAAAGCCATCTATACATATAACGCACTTCCAATCCAAATACCAATGTCATATTTTAAGGGGATAGAGAAACAAATCACTAATTTCATATGTAAGGGAAAGAACCCCCGGATAAGCAAAGCATTACTGACAAAGAAGACGAAAGTGGGAGGCCTCACTCTACCTGATTTCAGAAGCTATTATACAGCCACAGTAGTCAAAACAGCCTGGTATTGGTACAACAACAGGCACATAGACCAATGGAACAGAATTGAGAACCCAGATATAAATCCATCCACGTCTGAGCAGCTGATATTTGACAAAGGACCAGTGTCAGTTAATTGGGGAAAAGATAGTCTTTAACAAATGGTGCTGGCATAACTGGATATCCATTTGCAAAAATATGAAACAGGACCCATACCTCACACCATGCACAAAAGCTAACTCCAAGTGGATCAAAGACCTAAACATAAAGACTAAAACGATAAAGATCATGGAAGAAAAAATTGGGACAACCCTAGGAGCCCTAATACAAGGCATAAACAGAATACAAAACATTACCAAAAATGATGAAGAGAAACCAGATAACTGGGAGCTCCTAAAAATCAAACACCTATGCTCATCTAAAGACTTCACCAAAAGAGTAAAAAGACCACCTACAGACTGGGAAAGAATTTTCAGCTATGACATCTCCGACCAGCGCCTGATCTCTAAAATCTACATGATTCTGTCAAAACTCAACCACAAAAAGATAAACAACCCAATCAAGAAGTGGGCAAAGGATATGAACACGCACTTCACTAAAGAAGATATTCAGGCAGCTAACAGATACATGAGAAAATGCTCTCGATCATTAGCCACTAGAGAAATGCAGATTAAAACTACGATGAGATTCCATCTCACTCCAACAAGGCTGGCATTAATCCAAAAAACACAAAATAATAAATGTTAGAGAGGCTGCAGAGAGATTGGCACTCTTATACACTGCTGGTGGGAATGTAAAATGGTACAACCACTTTGGAAATCTATCTGGCGTTATCTTAAACAGAAATAGAACTACCATACAACCCAGAAATCCCACTCCTCGGAATATACCCTAGAGAAACAAGAGCCTTCACACAAACAGATATATGCACACCCATGTTTATTGCAGCTCTGTTTACAATAGCAAAAAGCTGGAAGCAACCAAGATGTCCATCTACGGAAGAATGGGTAAATAAATTGTGGTATATTCACACAATGGAATACTATGCATCGATAAAGAACAGTGACGGATCTGTGAAACATTTCATAACATGGAGGAACCTGGAAGGCATTATGCTGAGCGAAATTAGTCAGAGGCAAAAGGACAAATATTGTATAAGACCACTATTATAAGATCTTGAGAAATAGTACAAACTGAGAAGAACACATACTTTTGTGGTTACGAGGCGGGGAGGGAGAGAGGGAGGGAGAGGGTTTTTTACTGATTAATGAGCTGATAAGAACTGCTTTAGGTGAAGGGAAGGACAATACTCAATACATGGAAGGTCAGCTCAAATGGACTGGACTGGACCAAAAGCAAAGAAGTTTCCGGGATAAAATGAATACTTCAAAGGTCAGCGGAGCAAGGGCGGGGGTTTGGGAACCATGGTTTAAGGGGACTTCTAAGTTAATTGTCAAAATAATTCTATTACTAAAACATTCTGCATCCCACTTTGAAATGTGGCGTCTGGGGTCTTAAAAGCTAACAAGCGGCCGTCTAAGATGCATCAATTGGTCTCAACCCACCTGGATCAAAGCAGAATGAAGAACACCAAGGTCACACGACAACTAAGAGCCCAAGAGACAGAAAGGGCCACATGAACCAGAGACCTACATTATCCTGAGACCAGAAGAACTAGTTGGTGCCCGGCCACAATCGATGACTGCCCTGACAGGGAGCACAATAGAGAACCCCTGAGGGAGCAGGAGATCAGTGGGATGCAGACCCCAAATTCTCATAAAAAGACCATACTTAATGGTCTGGATGTGACTAGAGGAATCCCGGCGGTCATGGTCCCCAAACCTTCTGTTGGCCCAGGACAGGAACCATTCCCGAAGACAACTCATCAGACATGAAAGGGACTGGACAGTGGGTGGGAGACAGATGCTGAAGAAGAGTGAGCTAATTATATCAGGTGGACACTTGCGACTGTGTTGGCATCTCCTGTCTGGAGGGGGGATGGGAGGATAGAGAGAGTGGGAAGCTGGCAAAATTGTCACGAAAGGAGAGACTGGAAGGGCTGACTCATTAGAGGGAGAGCAAGTGGGAGTAAGGAGTAAGATGTATATTAACTTATCTGTGACAGACTGACTTGATTTGTAAACGTTCACTTGAAGCTCAATAAAAGTTAATAAAAAAAATGAAATTCAACAGCAAAAAAAAAAAAAAAAAGTCCACCTTTATCTCTTCTGACAGATTTTGTCTTACAGTCTACTTCATCTAATACTAAGATTTCCACCTCAGTTCTTTTTATTATTTGCATGGAATATTTTTTTCCCATCCTTTCACTTTCAAGCTATTTGTGTCCTTGGGTTTAAGTTGTGTCTCTCATAAATGACATATAGCTGAGTCGTACTTTTCTAAATCTATTCTGCCACTCTCTGCTTTTTCATTGGAGCATTTAGTCTATTTACAGTCACTCTAATCACTAATAAGAGCTGACTTCTGCCATTTTGTTATTTGTTTTTTTGTTTCTTAAGCCTTCTTTGTCCTTGTCCTTCTGTACTGTTTGCTTTTGTGTTTTGTTGGTTTATTGTAGTGAACCTTTTCTGTTCCCTTCTCCTTTCCTTTTGTGTATGTCTTTTTTGTATTTTCTTAGTGGTTACCATGGATATTACATTTAAGAGCTTGTATTTAAAACATTCTAGGGTAAATTGGTACCAACTTAACTTTGGTAACATACAAGAAATTCTACATCTATACCACTCCTCTCGCCACTTTTGTTGTTATTTATTTATTTATTTTTTTACCATTCCTCTCACCACTTTTGTTGTTATCACTAATTAATCTTTATATTTCATGTGCCCTGTAACAACATTTTATCCTTGCTTTTTATGCATTTGTTATTAAAAACCATGAAGGACAAAACATTTAGAATTATCAAGCATGAATACTTTATTAGTCCTTATATTTGCCCATGCATTTCCCTTTATTAGGGACCTTTCTTTTTATGCATAGCTTTGAATTACTTTGTAGTAATTCCCTTCCATCTACAGAACTCCCATTAGTATTTTTTGCAGGGCTGGGTTTGGTGGATGTGAACTGCCTGAGCTTCTGTTTATCTGGGAATGTTTTAATTTCACCCTCATTCGTGAAGGATAGTTTCACTGGGTATAGTATTCTTGATTGACAGTTTTTTTTTTCTTTCAGCACGTTAAATATATTATTCCATTGCCTTCTAGCCTCCAATGATTCTGAGAAAAAAATCTGTATTTAAGCTTATCGGGGATCGTTTTTATGTGACGGTTTCTCTCTCACCGCTTTCAGGATTCTCTCTTCATCTTTAATTTTTGAGAGCCTAACTTTAATGTGTCTTAGTGTATATCTCCTTGGGTTATTCTTGCTCGTAGTTCTTTGAGCTTCTTGGATTTGTAGATTCATACCCTTCATTAGGTTGGGAAAATTTTCTGTCATTATTTCTCCAAATATTCTTTATGTCCCTTTCTTTCTCTCATCTCCTTCTGGAATTCCCATGATGTATATATTAGGTCTCTTGTTATTCTCCCATAATTCCATTAAACTGCACTCAGCCTTTTTGAGGCTCTGTTCATGTTACTCTTCATCATATATAATTTTAACTGTCTTATCCTCTAATTCGCTGATTCTTTCTTCTGCCTAACTTAAATCTGTTTGTAAGACCTTCTGTCGTGTTTCTCACTTCAGTTATTTTCACTTTCAGTTACGATATCTCTTTTTTTAGACCCTCATTTTGCTTTTGCGTTATTTTCCTTAATTCTTTTAGACCTTTGTGCTTTCCCTTAGTTCTTTAATTATGTTTAATGTTGCTGTATTATATTCTTCCATTTTTCTCTTTATTTGGTCATCCCCAGAGGCATTTTTACTCCCTTTGTCATGTTCATTTGAATGGGCCATTGTTTCTCTGTTCTTCATATGTCTTGTGATTTTTTTGTTGAGACATTGGAATTCTTGAGGATGATAACTTTCTCAGTTTTCCCCAGTACTTGGTGTTTTTGCCCACACTGTTTTCCCCAAGAAACTCTTAGGTGAGCAGAGCCTTTGGCCTTTGCTTACTGTTTCCTCTCCCTCTCTGTGATAGCTCCTTTTCCCTCCCTGGTTTAATTGGAACTTGAAAGTTCCACATCTCATTTTTCAAGTTCACACCAGAGAACAACCTGTGGTCAGTCTGTCCATCAGCGGGTACAACCACTCAGGAGAGGTATCATGTACTAATCAGTACGTCCACCAGGGGGCACAGTCGTCTCTCTCTTTTTATGCAATCATGTTTTTAGTCTAAAAACCCACTCCCACCAAGCCTCCTTTGGGGCTGGTTCTTGCTCCCTGGTTTTGCCTGAGATTTCCCTCTCTGCTCTACTGGGGCTGCTTGTATCTAACGGGGCATTCAGGGGAAGCACAGGCAGACTTTCCCCCATTTCAGTAAGGGGAGGGTCTGGCCTCCAAAAGATCTGTCTTGCTGGTTTCAGAGCCCCAGTGGTCCTGTGTCTCCACTTAGCTAACCCACCTCCTGACTCCACTGTAGGGAATCTTCTGTAGGCGTTTGTATATCTTTCAGTTACAATATCTCAGATTCAGAGTCCCTCAAAAGCCAAGTGCCATTTCCTCGTTGTATTTGTGGTGGAGGGTCAGAACGGTGGTCTGTTGACACCAGCATCTTCAAGCACTCCTTTCTCCTGCCAATTTTTTATAAAGAAGCTTACTAACCACGATGATTTCTAAGTCTTGGAGAAGGTGTATAAGGGCAGTCAAGGGGAACACAACATGGCGTATGTGAGGCCAGGCAGTTAATGAACACATAGGCAAAAAGCAGAAATATTCATAGCCTAATGTGAATGGGAAACAGTGCAAAATACTTGCTTCTGATATCCCTAGAAATCTGGAAAAAGTGACTTTGCACTTGGCCAAAGCTGAGGCTGGACTGTGGGAGTGGGGAGAAGGGAAGGGTGGTGGCCCTTTTCTTTGGGGAGAGAACTTTGGGTTACTCAAGATGGAAAGCCCTGGTAGGGAGCTTCTGGGAGTGTTCAGGTTGGTGTCCGGGCCTTGGGGACCTCTCTGGCCATCTTGGAACCCTGGATATGGAGATTCCACAATACTGTACTCACCCTGAGCCTGCACTGGCCTTTTTTGGCCCCTTTCTCAGGGGAGAAGGAGAAGATGATCTCATTGTCTTTCTCCTTGCCAATCTCCTGCACTAAGCTCTGCAAAGACTGTCTGGCAGCAGACTAATTTTGCAGCAGACTGGCATCTCCCTTAGTACCTACTTCCCTACCCTGCCAGCCATGACCTAGTGTGTGAAAATGTTATTCAGCTATTTTACAGATAGGTACATGGAAGCTGAAAGACCTAAGTCCATCCAAGATTGTGTAACTGTTGAAAAATTGTAGATCCCAGATTGTGGGGCCCTGATACAGCCAAGTGCATCAAGCAAGGTTACAGCCCCACAGAGAAGGGGTCTCCCCCAGGACCAGAGTCCCCATGGGCATCCTCATACTCATCCCCACATCTACCAGCCTGGAGGGTCCTGGGGTGACCCAGCAAAAGTAGGCAGATTCTCCTGGCAGGCCAGTTCAGCCCTGGAGTCAGTATCCCTACCCCCCATAGGACAAGTCTCCCTCATTTCTGTTCCTCAAACTCTCCCTGTGAATCTAAGAGGAAGGAGGTAGAGTCAGGGATGTCCTGCCCAGGGGTGGCTCCTGATTCCACCCTACCCTTAGGGAACACCAAACTACACATTGTCCTTCTCTTCTGGAAGCTGATCATTCTTCCCTGGGACGCAGACCACCACTGTTCTTCAGAGAAGATCCCATAGGTCATAACCAGCAACCCACCACTCTCGTGCTGCACCACTGCAGGGTCCACCAGGGCAGCACACACACAGTATTGAGACTTGGACATAGGCCATATTCTGGGCACCAGGGTAGAGGAGACTCAGGACAAAGGCTCAGGAACCTTCTAGCCCAACCTTCTGCAAAGACAGATGGATAGACTGAAGCCTCAGGCAGGAAGAGACTGAGGGCACTCATGTGGAGCCTGACCTTGGAGGAGCTAACTTCGCTGTCCTCCCCATGGCCCTGCCACCTAAGGTCGGGACTGTGTCCATTTCAGCAGGAAGCTCAGGCAACTCTTCAGTCAGACCCTCTGCTGATTCACCCCCAGCGCCAGAACAGGTGTCTTATGCCGAGCCTTAGTTTACTCATTAGTAGATGGATATTTCCAACCAGGACCCATGGTGTTCTCTTTCTGTCTCTCTTCCTCTTTTCTTTTTCTCTCTCTCTCCTTCTATCCCTAGTTCTCTCTCTCCCTATTCCTCTGACAAACACACATACTTCTCCATCCATCATGCACTGTTCAGGCCCAAATCTTGGCTTCATCCTTAATTTCTCCTTTTCCTTCATCCCTAACGCTTAGTTCTCTAATGGTCTTCTTGGCTTTGCCTCTACAGTGGATCCCAGATACATCCCTTCTCTCCATCTCCACTCTGCAGTCTCATCCTGGTAACCATCTCTTGCCAGGGTCCCATGGAGCACAGCAGTCTCTGGGCTTTTCTCTCTTAACAGTTCTCTATGAATGACTCTCTCTTGCTGGTCTCCAGGCTATCCCATCCTTAACCCTCTGTAATCTATTCTCTACACAGCAGCCGGAACGAGCCTTTAAAAACAAAAATCCGGTCAAGTTACGCTCCCACCTAAAACTTTCCAGCAGCTTCCCATTGCACACTCAATATAATCACCAGAGAGAGACTTCTTCTCTAAGCTCCCACTCGTGTCCAGTACACTCCTGAGGAAAGCCTTTCCTTTTTCTGGGTCTCTTTCAGGATCTGTAAAATGAACTGGGCTGCAGGAACTATTGTGTGAGGATGGTGATGGAGAGGGCCAAGGACCTTTCACTCATTTCACTTGCTTTTTTCTGATAGGTACCTTGAAGCTCAATCCAAGACTTCATGACTTGTGTTGTGGTGTCTTGCCAATGAAGAACACGGTGAATATATTCCATATTCAGGGTTCCCTCTGCAGCCTCACCCTGGAATCTGTTTTCTTTTTCTGACTTTAGCCCAAGGAGTCCCTCAATCGGTGGTGATACAGTTTCTTGTAACCATGTGTGTGCACACGGCTTGTGCACACACAAGCAAAAAATCCTTGGCTCCTTAAAAAAGGCAGCTAAAAATATATTTAAAATTAGAAAATTTATTAAAATCCTTGTTGAAAAGAGCATGACTTTAAATATACCTTTAAAAAGAGGTTTGTGAACATGTTCTGGATGCTAATGGTGATGGTTTCATCTCTTGAGTTCACACCCCAAGGCAAAATAGATTTTTGCTACAAGGTGGTTGATGGATACAAATCCATAGTTTGAAATTCTTCTGTTTAGTGGGCTTCTTGCCCATTTTCACCAGGACTTCTCAGAGGATCTGATTTTCTACTTTCAAATACTTATGTAAAAAACAGGAGCAGCCTCAGCCCTGCCACTTTCTTCATGTTCACTGGAGCTGGGGTAGTTTGAAGGCTGTCTTAGGCTGGGTTCTCTAGAGAAGTAAAGTGTATAAATATACATATATAGAGGGAGATTTATGTCAAGGAGATGGCTCACCCAGTGGCAGAGGCTGGAACCTCCCAAGTCCATGGATCAGGATAGAGGCTTCTCCTAATTACATAGCCACAGGGGCTGGCGAACCCAAGATCAGCAGGTCAGAGAGCAGGGCTCTTGCTTATAGTCTGTAAAGACTGATGAATTCCAAGGTCAGCCGGCAAGACAGCAGGTGAGTTGCTAGCTCAAGCTCCAAAAGCCAGAAGTCAGATGGACAGGAGTCAGCTGCAGGAAACAGAATAAGCAAAAGCCCCGGAGCCTTGCCAGAACATCTCATATGCAGATGCAAGCCACACTCCCAAGGAAACTCCCTTTCAACTGATTGGCTACTCACAGCAGATCCCATCATAGGGGTGATCACATATCAAATCTCAACAAGGAAGTGATCACAACACTCATTATATGACTGCCAAAACACCTTGAATCATGGCCCAGCCAAGTTAAGGCACAACCTTTTTTTTTTTCCTTTCAAATATGCAAGAAGTTTATTTCTTTTGTTATTGTACTTACAGGAAGGTTTACAGAACAAACTAGTTTCTCATTAAACAGTACATATATCATTCTGTGACATTGGTTAACACTCCCACTACATGTCAACACTCTCCCTTCTCGACCTTGGATTCCCTATTTCCAGCTTTCCTGTCCCCTCCTGCCTTCCAGTCCTTGCCCCTAGGCTGTTGTGCCCCTTTAGTCTAGTGTTTTTTTTATTTTGTTTTGTTTTTTATGGGCCTATCTAATCTTTGGCTGAAGGGCAAGCCTCGGGAGTGATTTCATTACTGAGCTAAAAATGTGTCTGGAGGACATAAGCTCAGGGTTTCTCCAGTCTCTTTTAGGCCAGCAAGTCTGGTCTTTCTTTCTGAGTTAGAATTTTGTTCTACATTTTTCTCCAGCTCTGAATGAGCCTCTCTATTGTGATCCCTGTCAGAGCAGTCAGTGATGGTAACCAGGCACCACCTAGTTGTGCTGGACTCAGTCTGGTGGAGGCTGTGGTACTTGTGGTCCATTAGTCCTTTTGACTAATTTTTCCCTTGTATCTTTAGTTTTCTTCATTCTCCCTTGCTCCCGAAGGGGTGAGGGCAATGGAGTATCTTAGATGGCCACTCACAGGCTTTTAAGAACCCAAGTACTACTCACCAAAGTAGAAAGCAGAACATTTTCTTTATAAACTATGTTATGCCAATCGAGCCAGATGTTCCCCCAAGACCATGGTCCCCACAGCCCTCAGCCCAACAATTTGGTCCCTCAGAGGGTTTGAATGTGTCTATGGAGCTTCCATGACCTTGCCTTGTACAAGGTGTTGATGCAGAATCTTAACCATCACAGTCCACCCCTTGTCAACTTGGCACCTGTACACATCTCCTTAAACCATACATAATCTCTGAATAAAGACAATTATAAAGACATGCTTGCACTTAATATGATACAACAAACACACATACAACCGAAAATGCAATAGCCCTGTTTACATCTTACATTTTATAAGAAAACCAAAATAGTCAATGTACACATACAAGGAAGGAACACTCATAACAATTACAGTCCTTGTTTCTGCAACTGGTCACATGGCTACTACTGGTATTTAAACTACCTTCTTCCACCACCCATTCCCTATCCCCTTTGCCTTCAGCAAGCACCTCAGCTGGTTGTGGTTCTTTGTATGGCGAAGTGACACAAACCTGCATTTCTGAAGGGTCTGGGCCTTTAGTAGTCATGTCTGAATTGGGTTGCTGTAGTCTTCAATTGACTTTAATCACAGAGCATGGTAGTACTAAGAGACACCCTAAGGGATCTCCTGCATTCCAGACATATCCTTCTTTACCTCCATTATGTAATATCAATCCGATATCCTTTTGGTAATCAGGATCAATCACACCAGCCAGTATGGTAACTCCCTTCTTCACCTGTTGATTCAGAGGGAGAAGGAGCCCAAAGTGGCCAGGGGGCATTCTTAGCTTCCAGTTCAATGGACTAAGAGATGTTTCCCCAGGTGGGAGCATCCTTCCCTTTGGAACTAAGACCTTAGGTCATGGGGATGGAAAGCAAAAATCTTGTGAGTGGGTCACTAGGGGTAATAGTGAGTGGTGACTCTCCCATTTCTACCCCTTGATTCCTGGATCCTTGAATCCTGGCTATGGGAGAAAGAGCACCATATATTGGATCCTGGTTTAGAGCATATGCAGAACTGCCCCATAGGGTTTCCAAGCAGCGGCTGGAGGATTCGAACTGCCGACCTTTTGGTTAGCAGCTGAGCTCTTAACCACTGGGCCTCCAGGGCTCCACAAGCTGCCCAGACCCCACTGAAAGGCAAACTGTTGTTATGGACTTCCAGGACTGGTTTATTTTTCTTCTCCAGATGTAATTCATATACCATGAATATTCAACCTTTTAAAGTCCACAACTCCACTGTTTCTAGTATATTCACAAGGTTGTTCTACCATCACAACTATCAAATTCCAGAACATTTTTGTCACCTTAAAAAGAAGCCCTGCATTTATACAAAGCCAACAGCCAACATCACCCTAAATGGAGAAAAATGGAGAGAGCCTGAAAACATTCCCATTGAGATCGGGAACCAGACAAGGATGCCCTTTATCACCACCCTTATTCAACATTGTGCTGGAAGTCCTAGCCAGAGCAATTAGGCTAGATAAAGAAATAAAGGGCATCCAGATTGGCAAGAAAGAAGTCTAAGTATCTCTATTTGCAGATGACATGATCTTATACACAGAAAGCCCTAAGGAATCCCCCAGAAAACTACTGAAACTAATAGAAGAGTTCAGCAGAGTATCGGGATACAAGATAAACATACAAAAATCAGGTGGATTCCTCTACACCAACAAAAAGAACATCGAAGAGGAAATCACCAAATCAATGTCATTTACAGTAGCCATCAAGAAGATAAAATACTTAGGAATAAATCTTACCAGAGATGTAAAAGACTTATACAAAGAAAACTACACTATGCTTCTGCAAGAAACCAAAAGAAACTTACATAACTGGAAGAACATAGCTTACTCATGGATAGGAAGACAACATTATAAAAATGTCTATTCTACCAAAAGCGATCCATACATTTAATGTAATTCCAATCCAAATCCCAAGGACATTCTTTAATGAGATGGAGAAACAAATCACGAATTTCATATGGAAGGGAAAGAGGCCCCGGATAAATAAGGCATTACCGGAAAAAAAGAACAAAGTAGGAGGTCTTACTTTACCTGATTTTAGAACCTGTTATACTGCCACAGCAGTCAAAACAGCCTGGTACTGGTACAACAACAGATACATGGACCAATGGAACAGAACTGAGAATCCAGACATAAATCCCTCCACATATGAGCAGCTGATTTTTGACAAAGGCCCCAAAACAGTTAAATGGGGAAAAGATAGTCCATTTAACAAATGGTGCTACATAATTGGATATCCATCTGCAAAAAAATGAAACAAGACCCATACCTCACTCCATGCACAAAAACGAGCTCAAAATGGATCAAAGACCTAAATATAAAATCTAAAATGATAAAGATCACGGAAGAAAAAATAGGGACAATGTTAGGAGCCCTAATATATGCCACAAACAGTACAGAAAACATTATAAAGAACGTGAAGAAAAACTAGATAACTGGGAGCTCCTAAAAATCAATCACCTATGCTCATCCAAAGACTTCACCAGAAGAGTAAAAAGACTACCTACAGACTGGGAAAAAGTTTTTAGCTATGACATTTCTGATCAGCGCCTGATCTCTAAAATCTACATAGTACTGCAAAAACTCAACTGCAAAAAGACAAATAACCCAATTAAAAAGTGGGCAAAAGATACGAACAGACACTTCACTAAAGAAGGCATTTGGGTAGCTAACAGATACATGAGGAAATGTTCACAATCATCAGCCATTAGAGAAATGCAGATCAAAACTACAATGAGATTTCAGCTCACTCCAACAAGGCTGGCATTAATCCAAAAAACACAAAATAATAAATGTTGGAGAGGCTGTGGAGAGATTGGAACACTTCTGCACTGCTGGTGGGAATGTAAAATGGTACAACCACTTTGGAAATCGATTTGGCGCTTCCTTAAAAAGTTAAAAATAGAACTACCATACGATCCAGCAATCCCACTCCTTTGACTATATCCTAGAGAAATAAGAGCCTTTACACAAACAGATATATGCACCTCCATGTTTATTGCAGCACTGTTTACAACAGCAAAAACATGGAAGCAACCAAGGTGCCCATCAACAGATGAATGGTTAAATAAATTATGGTACATTCATACAATGGAATACTACGCATCAATAAAGAACAGTGAGGAACCTGTGAAACATTTCATAACATGGAGGAACCTGGAAGGCATTATGCTGAGTGAAATTAGTCAGTTGCAAAAGGACAAATATTGTATAACACCACTATTATAAGAACTGGAGAAATAGTTTAAACTGAGAAGAAAACATTCTTTTGTGGTTAAGAGAGGAGGGAGGGAGGGAGAGTGGGAGAGGGATATTCACTAATTAGTAGATAAGCACTACTTTAGGTGAAGGGAAAGACAGCACACAGTACAGGGGAGGTCAGCACAACTGGACTAAACCAAAAGCAAAGAAGTTTCCTGAATAAACTGAATGCTTCGAAGGCCAGCATAGCAGAGGCAGGGGTCTGGGGACCATGATTTCAGGGGATATCTAAGTCAATTGGCATAATAAAATCTATTAAGGAAACATTCTGCACTCCTCTTTGAAGAGTGGCGTCTGGGGTCTTAAACGCTAGCAAGCAGCCATCTAAGATGCATCAATGGGTCTCAACCCACCTGGATCAGAGGAGAATGAAGAACACCAAGGGCACAAGGTGATTACGAGCCCAAGAGACAGAAAGGTCCACATGAACCAGCGACTACATCATCCTGAGACCAGAAGAACTAGATGGTGCCTGGCTACAACCCATGACTGCGCTGACAGGGAACACAACAGAGAAATCCTGAGGGAGCAGGAGAGCAATGGGATGCAGACCCCAAATTCTCATAAGACCATACTTAATGGTCAGACTGAGACTGGAAGGACCCCAGTGGTCATGGCCCCCAGACCTTCTGCTGCCCCAGGAGAGGAACCATTCCCAAAGCCAACTCTTCAGACATGGATTGGACTGGACAATGGGTTGGAGAGGGATGCTGGTGAGGAGTGAGCTTCTTGGATCAGGTAGACACTTGAGACTATATTGGCATCTCCTACCTGGAGGGGAGATGAGAAGGTGGAGGGGGTTAGAAGCTGATGAAAAGAGAGAGTGGAGGGGGAGAGCGGACTGTCTCATTAGGGGAAGAGTAATTGGGAGTGTGTAGCAAGGTATATATGGGTTTTTGTGTGAGAGACTGACTTGATTTGTAAACTTTCACTTAAAGCACAATAAAAATTATTAAAAAAAAAAAAAAAAAAGCCCAGTACCCATTAGCAGTCACTCCCTTTTTTCCCTTGATGTCTTGCCCCTAACCCGTAGCAGTCCCAAATCTACTTTCTGCCTCTATAGATCTGCCTGGTGGCACAGGGGTTAAGAGCTTTGTTGCTAACCAAAAGGTCGGCAGTTCGAATCCACCAGTCACTTCTAGGAAGTCCTAGGGGGCAGTTCTACTCTGTCCTGTAGAGTCACTATGAGTCAGAATCAACTGTACAGCAAGGGGTTTGGCTCTTTGGTTTAGGCATTTATATAAATGGAATCATACAGTATGTGGTCACTTGTGTCCAGCTTCTTTCACTCAGAATAATGTTTCCAAAGTCTATACATGCTGTAGCATTTGTTAGAACTTCATTGCATTCTATGGTTGATAATTTTAAGTTGTATGGATATCCATTTTGTTTATCCATTTGTAATGCAGTGTCTAACTTCATGAAGATAAGAATCAGGATTAGCACAAAGCAGGTTCCTATGAGGCAGAGGTAAGGTATATCTTTACCTTCCCACTTCTCCATTATTTCTAACACCAGCTGCTTCCCAATGGCATTCTCTACTTCTCTGTAGGGTCTGACACTTCATTGCAATGGCCACACAGAACTCACAGACCAAACTCGCAGCTATATGGTTTATTAGGGAGGTATCATATTTTATACAAATAACACACACGTTAAGTTTTTTCGCCAGCTGCACCCTCCCTGTATGAGACATTTTTGTAAGCACACTATGCCAATTTTTTTACATGTTTCTGTAAAAAAAAAAAAAAAATAGCATAGTGTGCTTATGAAAATACCTCTCAGAGGGGAGAGCATCGTTGGCAAAAAAAAATGTATAACGTGCATTATTTGTGTAAAAATATGGTAACAGACTACATTTCGGGGTCAGGATGAACTTGGAAGTAACAGGAACAACTCGGGATCAGGGTCAGGAAGCACATAAGCAAGGCCTGGAAGGCTCTCCTGTAGTGGAGAACATTTCCCTCCCTTCCTCAGTGCGTGACAGCTTCCAACCAGCACAGCTCTCAGCTGCTCTCTGCTGTCAGGCCTCCCTCCCATCGGCCTCCACTGCTAACTGACCCAGCTCATGGCCAGCGTAGCAGCCTACTCAGATCCCTTAGCTGCTTTCTGCTGTCAGCCCTCTCCGCTGTCAGGCCTCTTTGCTGCTAACTGGCCCAGCTCATAGTCAGCGTAGTGACCTTCTCTCAGCCATGAAGATCCTCTCTCGGCCCTACAGGCTCTCTCAGCTGCTGGCTCTGCCACTGGGCCCCTTCTGGGCCTCCTGCCATCTTCAGTGTTGCAGTCCTTGACCTGTATTACAGCTCTTTTAGGAGTTTCCCCTCACAGGAACCCCAGGTCCAAACCACTCTGCTCCAGGCTCTTCTTGGTCTTGATGTTCCCACCCCCCCATTCTAAACCTCTGTGAGGTTGGCTGCTTACAGAAGAAAACTCCTTGTCAATTTTAAGGCGTGGCCCTCCCAGGAGGGCCAGGAGGGCCACAACCCAACCAATCTCTTCAGTAGAACTCAAGTTGCTCAGTCCTACTGGGAGGTTTCAGGAGAAAGATGTGGCAATCTGCTTTCATAAAGATTTATAGCCTTGGAAACCCTATAGGGCAGTTCTAAGCGTGTCCTATAGAGTTGCTGTGAGGTGGAGTCAACTCGACTGCAGTCGGTTTGGTTTTGGTCTTATTGGGTGGTTTTACACTCCATCTTTCTGACTAGTAAACTGACCAATCCTTGCAAGGTGAGTTAAATAGACCAATCACAGGGCAGATTAGTTGCAGCCCAGCCAATCATTTTTCAGCAGAATTACAAACCCAGGCCTAGAAAGGCCATTTGTAAGAGAAACTCATTGCACTGCACCATGCATCAGCTGATGAACATTTGGAATGTCTACACTGTTTGGCTCTCATGAAGAATGCTACTGTGTACATTCAAGCGCAAGTTTTGGTATGAAAGGCTTAACTTATTATATTATTCAAATGTGTGCATACTAAAACTCAGTATAAACTCATTATTTTCCTGAGACTTACACACCCCTAAAAGTAAAATATGTTTCTGAATAAAATCTATTCTTGCATTCAACATGTGCTTATTGATACCGTTTTCTGTGTCCTGTGGATTCCCCAAGAACAAGAAAGAGAGATGGGCCTTTGCCCTCTCCAGGCTGCATTGTGGGGGGCAGGGTGGGGTAGGAGGTGGTCATCTGTGCTCTCAGGGGTACCACAGGACACTTGAGCCCCCATGAGGGTGGGCCTGAGCCAGACCTGAGACCTCCAGTCCACCTCCAGAACCACCAAGGACCCTCCACATGACACCTGCTCTCAGGAATGACTCTGCAGGGGCCCTGATTAAAACTCACAGCTCTTGTTTACAAAGTGCCCCTGACTCCAAGGCTCCTGATCTCAGGCTGAGCTGTCAAAAGGTCACCCCATCTGCCCGCCCTGCTTCCTGCCTGAATGGGCAGATAGTGGAGCCATAAGACTGCCTGGAACCAGACCATCTACCCGTCCTGCACCTCTCAGGACAAGGACCCGGAAGCCCAGCCAAGGGCCACTTTGCTCCAGGCCCTGCACTGTGTCTGGGAGGCCCTGACACCCTTTGGGTCCCAGCACCTAGCAGTACTCACTCTTTGCTCCTATTTCCCCGCACCCCCTCTGGGCTACAGCCTGCTATAAGTAAATCTTACCCCTGCCTCATCCTGTGGTTCTCTTTCTAGTTCCTGAAACTCTCCTCGCCCCAGTCCCCCTGTTCTGTAAGATGCGTCCCTCCTGCCTTGCCCAACTCACCAAATGGTGCAGGGAGATGGGAAAAGGTTAAGGAATAACTTCTAGGGACCTGGGCTCATTCCTAATTGTCTGGGATAGTGGCTGGGAGAGGGCGGTCCGCTCACCAAAGAGAAATGACGGTGACAATGATTTTTATAGTTCACCTTCATGGCACACACACACCATGCATGCCTACAAGTGTTTGCGTGTGTGTGTGTGTGTGTGCATGTGTGTGTATTAACCCACTGATATTTTCTATCCCCTGAAGTAGAGGGGGTGGTGGTGGTGGTGAGAAAACAGACCAGGAGGTTTTGAGGAATGTGGCTGCAAGTCTGCGCTTTTTGGCCTTGAGTCGTCCTCTTTCCCAGTTTCCAGAATACAGGGTTGGCTCCCAGGGCCTCCATGAGAATTAAGAGAGGTTGTTCTGGTTCTGTATCCTGGACACATGGGTCTGAACGTGTGTGACGGCTCGGCCCCGAAGGTCTCTGTCTTAAAGAGACACACCATTTCCATCTTGTCCTGAGGGCCCCCAGAGCTGAGCCTGAGCCCCAGGCCCTCTTGCCATGTTGACCTCTTGATGACGTTCTCTGAACCTGCTGCCCACCGCCTGGCTCGTGCCCAGGGAGGGCGCACACCAAGTGGTCCAGCAACTGCTGATGGGTGGTGGGGAGATGCAGCCTCCAGGGCTGCCTGGGAGGGTTGGGGGTGCACCTGCCTTCCCCACTCCCTGAACCCTGAGGGCTAAAAAATAGGTGAAAGCCCCAAGGTATCCCTTGTTTCTTGGCCCATTGCTGCACAAAGGCCCCTGTAAAGTGAGGCCCCTGATCACTTAATTTCTTTAAAAGTGTCATACATGGGTATTAGCTTTTCTAAACCCGAAATGGCTGTCATAGTCAGAAAAACTTGGAGTACATACAATCCCCGGGTAATGAACGAGATCTATTCCTAAGTGTGCTTTTAAGTCAAACTTGTAGGTAAGTCAGAACAAGTGCATACGGTTCTTATTTAGCCTTACTTTTGTGTAAGAGGAAACCTGGTGACAGAGAGGTTAAGAGCTGGGCTGCTAACCAGAAGGTAGACAGTTCAAATCCACCAGCCACTTCTTGGAAACTCTATGGAGGCAGTTTCAGCCTGTCCTATGGGGTCCCTATGAGTTGGAATCAACTTGACTACAACAGGTTTGGTTTGGTTCAAGCAGGTAAAGGCTTGAGGCCTTTTCACTTTTCAGCAAATGAAGGCAATTGTGATGAAGAATTTTATTGCAAGTAGGGGTTGGTTCAGTCCTTTCAAAGTGAGGGCAAATTTACATAGCATTAAAGGGCAAGTACAAGCTCTACATAAGTCAGATGTAACCCAGGCCTTACTGTAATCCACTGCAGGTATCCACACAGGTAAGAGCAAATTGATATCCCTTGCTTTTAGGGAGGGGGTAGATATAATCAGGAGTCCTGGTGGTCCAGCCACAGCTGCTAACCAAAAGGTCAGCAGTTCGAATCCACCAGGCACTCCCTGGATATACTATGGGACAGTTCTGCTCTGTCCTCTGTAGTTGCTATGAGTCAGAATCGACTCAGTGGCAATGGGTTTGGTTTCCGGTTTTTCAGATATAATCAATTTGCCAAATCTGGAAGCGACCCTCACCCCTTTTCATATGCCCTGTCTTGTCCTTGAGTGCAGCAGAGCATTTGGGGCAGTGTATCGGACACTCCTCATTCGACTTCCCTTCTGATAATGCCAAGTCCCACTCCTTAGGCTACTTTCCACGTGGTTTGAGCACCTCGATGCCCCCTCTCCTCAAGTATCCACATAGCTGTATCTAGATTATCACTGGGGACAACAGCTCTCACTGAGGCTAGAGCACCTGCTTCCATATTGCCCGTTGGGGAATTGACTGTGTGCTCTGGGACCTGGTACACAGTCAGTTTGTACCCAGGTGGTTGCAACTTATCCCAGTTATCTTGTCATAAGAACCCTGGGGGCGCAGTGGTTTAACATCTTGGCTGCTAACCAAAAGACCGGCAGTTCAAATCCACCAGCTGCTCCTTGGGAACACTACGGGGCAGTCCTACTTTGTCCTATAGGGCCACTCTGAGGTGAAATCGACTAGGTAGCAATATTTTTTCATCTTGCCATAATTCCTGCCCCCACAAAGGTCTCCCATAATTTCCCATCCATATTTTTCCCATTAAGGTATCTATAAAGTAAGGCGTTTCATCACTGCCCAGGAGTCAGTGCAAATTGTCAGTGGGTAGGGTTCCTGGGTGATTACTAGCCAAGCTGCCCCTTAGTTCTGCCCATTGGCTACTACATACAGTACCCTTTCTATCCAGATGGTGTCAGTAATGTGCTGGATAGCAACAGCTGACTGTTAGGGGGTTGGCCTACACCAGAACTATCAAGGTGTCCTCCAGAGGTGTGCCTGCACACTTTGACATGCCTAGGGCGTTCCAGAGGTATCTCTTGGTGGCCAGCAGGCATTTCCTGTATAAACTTGGTAACTCAACTTGGTAGGTCCCAAATATTCCTGTAATTCCTTGGAGAGCAGGATAGGGGACAATTTATCGCATTGTTGCAGAGAGGCATGCCACCTCACCGAGGTACTACTATGTGCCACAGCCAAACACAACTTGGCAAAGAGGCCCCCTACCCAGCCCTTGGTATGGTATGCTATTCTTCTACTTGTGCTTCTCTAGTGAGGGCTTCCATAAGCAACAATGCATTGTACACGTGCAAGAATTATTCTTCTATCAAGGTGTAACATGTCTCCAAACCCTTGAATATCTGTGACCAGGATCCTATAAGCCACCTCTGTTTATTTTTCCTTTGGCACAAGGCCCAACTCATGCCATCTTGAATAGCTGGAACGTCTAATTCAAAAGGCACCCCTTCTTCTGTGGCCTTTGGTGCCTTGGTTTGAGTAAAAGTATTTTGCCATGAGGTTCCCCACTTCCCTTTTTTATCAGTCTGTAGAGTGGTTCAAGGCATTGTACCAAGTATGGGGTAAAGGCTTTCCAATATCCTAGTAATCTCATAAATCTTGTACTTCCTTAACAGTCTGAAGATGAGAAAAGGCAATGATTTTATCTACAACTACTGTGGGCAGGACTTGGATCTTACCCTACCAGATGACTCCTAGAAATTTGACCATGGGCCCTGGTTTGTGTATTTTTTGTGGGTTTACAGTCCATCCTCACTGTTAAAGGTCTTCTACTACCAGACTGCTTGCCATCTGCAAAAAAACTCAAATTATTAGAGGTTAGCACAATATTATCTGCATAATGTTGTATATGAACCCCCTCTGGTGGGCAGATGGCAGCTAGATCTTGGGCCACCATCCCATGGCAAATTGTGGGCTACGCAAACATCTTTGGAGTAACCCTTGGAAAGTCCATTGCCTTCCTTTCCACGTGAAGACAAACGTATTCTGAGAACTCTAGCGGAGGGGAATACTGAAAAAGCATTCACCGAATCTAAAAAGACTGTGGTATTCTCCCAAGCATGTTGTCAGCCGTTCCAGAATGACGGCTGTGTCTGGTACAGCTGCAAGTATGGCAAGAGTTACCTTATTTAATTCTCGATAACCCATTGTCATTCTCCATGTTCCATCAGGCTTTAGGACAGGCCACACTGGGCTATTATAAGGCCACTGGGCCTGTCTAATAATTTACACCTTTTCCAGTTCCATTCTAGTTTGAGAGATTTCCTAATGTTTACTATTCTCCAGGGCTGAGACAGCAAAAGCAGCTGCCATTAAGCGCAACCGTATAGAGCCAGTTTTACACTCCTAGCCCACAAACCAAGCAAAACTCCTCACTGTTGCTTCTAGGAAGACTCCAAGTAAGTTGTCAGCGTCCAGTACATTTTCTGGGACAGGAGAATTATTAACCCAAAAGGTGGAAGGTGGAGTCTTCCCAATTTGCATTATGATTTTTGTCTGTTTACCAGTATCGATGAAACTTACAGCAACTATAGGACAGAGTAGAACTGCCCCACAGGGTTTCCAAAGAGCGCCTGGTGGATTCGAACAGCTGACCTTTTGGTTAGCAGCCATAGCTCTTAACCACTGCACCACCAGGGCTCCATACAGAACATAAGACCTGAAGATTCATGTGTATTACCATAAATTAAAGTACATTTAGCTCCAGTGTAAACCAAAGCCAGGATCTTTTGTTTGGCTGTTTGTCCCCCTGAATGGCCCTACAGTGAGGGGAACCTTAGCCAGGCTGTCGCAGGAAAGGACATGGGAGCTTCTATCCTGGCTGCTTCTGCAGCCCCTCCTTCTCCTCTTCTAGGGGAAGAGCTGAAGGCTTTTCTGGTTCCCAGGAATCTTTCTTTAGCTCTATTTTTCCAGCTAAGGCAGTAAACAACCTGGAAGCAGTTCTCATACCCCTTTCTAGCCTTATGTCTTCTTCAAGTTTTCTCGTCTTTGTTTCCGCTTCTAACTGGGCCTCCATCATTAAGTCCACTGCCCAGAGTAACAGCTATCCCACATTGGCTACAGCGTGGCAGCCATCCTTATTCAGGCTGGTCAGCTTTAATCCTTGTATTACTTCTGCCAGCCCTGTGAAGGTTTTGGGGGCTCTCCCTGTACTATCTTGGTGGTCCACAGGCATCAAGCAGGCTTGCCTCTTGGTCCCCACATTGAAGTCTGGGCCCAACTGGAAATTTCTCCCCGAGAACCCTCTAGTAACTGCCACCCCATACTGACTACAGCGTGGCGGCCATCCTTATTCTGACCATGCTGGTTAATTTTACTTCTTCTGTAACTTCTGCCAGCCCTGCAAGAGTTTTGGAGCTCTCTCTGAACCCCTTTGGTGATTCAAGGGAACATGCCAACTTACCACCAGTCCCCACATTGATGTCTGGGGCCAACCAGGGATTTCTCTCTTAGAATCCTCTTTTCCCCAGCCCATTTTTCCAGAATCCCGCTCACAGCGCCATTTGTCCCACCCCATTGGGCCAGCAGCAGACGTGACTCTTGGGAGCACAGGCTAGATTCCAAAAAGAGGCAGAGAAGGCCCAATTTATCAGATATAGCTTTATCGGGGACGTTATAGATTTCTGCGATGAACAGCTACATACCGAGAGTCACCGGGTAGAGGCCCATACGGACTAACATGGGGTGTGTTTATATACTGTATCATCTAATGCTGATGTGTAGGGAGAAAGACATGCCTATGTGCAAGGACACGTGCAGGGGAGCCAGTGAAAGAACATATCTATGATGGATAGGGTTGGTTTTGTACTAGTGAATGGGTTCCAATTGACATTACTGTGAATTCAGCTGTTGGGTGTGTTTTTTCTTGGCCCAGGTCACTGCTGCCTGGTAAGGTACTCTGGTTCTCTTCCAGGACTTGTCTTATATTGTTCACGGCCCTCCCACCTTCCTGGTTCCCATAAAAACGGAATGAACACCCTATGGTGCCAATCTCATGGGGGAGGCAGTGAGGTTCAAGGAAGAAAAGGACTGTGCACACCTCCACCGGAAACTCTGGTGGCCTAGTGGTTAAGTGCTACAGCTACTAACCAAAAGGTTGATAGTTTGAATCCCCCAGGCTTTCCTTGGAAACTCTATGGGGGAGTTTTACTCTGTCCTATAGGGTCATTATGAGTGAGAATTGACTTGACGGCAACGGGTTTTTGGTTTATGCCTCCACCACCAATGGGGTCATGTGAGACGAGCAACAGTAGTCATACTATAACATCGAGTCCTTAGGAAACCCTATAAGTCAGATGTCGATCTCTTCTACACTTTTCAGATGAGTAAACAGCCTCAGTGAGATCAGGCTGCTTGCCTACGAGTAATAAGTTTGAGGAAATCAGTGCTGATCAAGGAAATAGACATGACCACCAGACAAGCACTGTTGTAAACCAAGCTGTTTATGGAGGATGCGCATTTTGACAGGTTTGCATGTGGGAGAAATTCCTCAGGTCATGAAACCTTCCCGAGGTAAAGGCACTGGGGTTGCTCAGAAGAGGTGGAAGGAGCCGGAACTCCCAAGGGAGAGGGGAATCAGAGAAACAGCTTATGTATCTCGGTGCTACCCCTCAACAGCACAACAGACGTCTCTGGGTGAAAGGATTCTGGAGGGTAGCAGCAGCTTATGGCCTTTTACACTCCTGGAGTTCATCTTATCTAAGGCCAGCAGATTTGGGGTGTAGGTTTCTGGGGTATATAAAGCAGGAAGGCTCTAAATGGCTAAAATTCTCCTTGGGTTGTAGCGGTTAGCTGCTGTAGAGTAAGCTCCTGACTCATGATGACCCTCTGCACAGTGGAATGAAATGCTGCCGCTCATGCAAGATTTGGATGACCCTGTCCCCAGGCTGTTGCCCTGGTGAAATATTCAACCCTTGTTATGGATTGAACTGTGTCCCCAAAAAATATCTGTCAACTTGGCTAGGTCATGATTCCCAGTATTGTGTGATTGTCCACCGTTTTGTCATCTGATGTGATTTTCCCGTGTGTTGTAAATCCTATCTCTATGATGTTAATGAGTTGGTGACAGTTACATAGATCAATCTACAAAGTTAATCTACAATTTAAGCCAATCTCTTTTGAGATATGAAAGACAGAAGTGAGCAGAGAGACTTGGGGACTTCATACCACCAGGAAAACAGCACCAGGAGCAGAGCATGTCCCTTGGAGGGTTCTGTGCTGAGATGCTTCCAGACCAAGGAAAGATTGAAGACAAGGACCTTCCTCCAGAGATGACAGAGAGAGGAAGCCTTCTCCTGGAGCTGGTGCCCTGAATTCGGACTTCTAACCTACTGTACTGTGAGAGAATGAACTTCTCTTTGTTAAAGGTATCCACTTGTGGTATTTCTGTTATAGCAGCACTAGATAACTAAGACAACCCTTAAACCTTGGACCAAAACTGTACCCTGAAGTCATCTTTAAACCAAACAATAGTTTAGCTTAATTAGAAAAGAATGTCTGCCTTGAGCATAGTGTTCTTTTAAAGAATTCCCTATGTGAGATCAAATTAAAAACAATGAAAAGTTGGATGGGAAGCTTAGGGGGCAGAGAGTTTGTATTGGTGAAGGTGAGACAATTTGGGATAGGATATCAAGAAGGGCGACGCAGCTTGAGGAGTGTAACCAAAGTAACTGAATTGTACATGTAGAAATTGTGGGACTGGTATTTGTTTTGCTGTGTATATCTTCACAAAAAACCAAACCAAACAAGAACTGGATGTGTAAAACTTTGAGTTGAGCACTGGTAGGCTCTTGAGCTAACCGGTCCCAGCCACCTTTGAAGATGTAAGCAACCTAGAGGCCAATACACAGATGCCATTAATGGCTCGGTTATATAACTCCAAGTTCACACCAAGGGAGAGGTGGAGCTGGGTCACAGGTGTATACAGGGCACTGTTCCCAACCTCAGCAGTTTCCTTATTAACCTGGTGATGCTGGACACTGTGATGAAGGATCACCTGGATGTGAGTGAGCCGGGGGCCAGGGCAGGGCAGGAGCTGGGATCCTGAGGTTTAAGAGAAGAGTGCTCTCTTAATGAGCTCTGAGCTCTCAGCACTTAGCACAGCCACCCCTATGAACTGGGAGCACCACACCCATCTTGTTGTTGTTGTTAGGTGCTGTTGAGTCAGCTCTGACACATAGCAACCTTATGTATAACAGAACAAAACTTTGCTCAGTTCCACACCATACCATCCTCACAGTCATTGCTATGTTTGAGCCCATTGTTGCAGCCACTACGTCAATTCATCTCATCGAGGGTCTCCGTCTTTTTCACTGACCCTCTACTTTACCAACCACAATGTATTTCTCCAGTGATTGGTCTCCCCTGATGATAAGTCCAAAGTAAATGAGACAAAGAGTTACCATCCTCTCTGCTAAGGAGCATTGTATCTGCACATCCTCCAAGACAGATTTGTTCATTCTTCTGGAAGTCTACAGTATATTCAGTATTCTTTACAAATACCACAATTCGAGTGCATCAATTTCTTCATCTTCCTTTTTCATTGTCCGGCTTTCGCATGTATATGAGGCAAGTGAAAATACTATGGCTTGGGTCAGGCATACCTTAGTCTTCAAAGTGACATCTTTGCTTTTTAACACTTTGTCTTAGCTATCTAGTGCTGCTATAACAGGAATACCACAAGTGGATGGCTTTAACAAAGGGAAATTTATTCCCTCACAGTAAAATAGGCTAGAAGTCCAAATTCAGGGCATCAGTTCCAGGGAAAGTCTTCCTCTCTCTGTCGGCTCCGGAGGAAGTTCCTTCTCATCAATCTTCTCCTGGACTAGGAGCTTCTCTGTGCAAGAACCCCGAGTCCAAAGGATGTGCTCTGCTCCCAGTGCTGCTTTCTTGGTGGTACGAGGTCTCCCTGTCTTTCTGCTCTTCTCTTGGTGGTATGAGGTCCCCCTGTTTCTCTGCTCATGTCTCTTTTTTATATCTCAAAAGAAGTTGGCTCAAGGCACAATCCAATCTTGTAGATTGAGTCCTGCCTCATTAACATAACTGCCACCTATCCCCCTCATTGACTTCATAGAGGCAGGATTTACAACACATAGGAAGAGCACATCAGGTGACAAAATGGTGGACAATCACACAATACTGGGAAACATGGCCCAGCTAAACTGATACACATATTTCTGGGGGATACAATTCAATCCATGACAACTTTAAGAGGTCTTTTGCAGCAGATTTGCTCAACGCAATGCATCGTCTTTTGATTTCTTGCCTGTTGTATCCATGGCATGTATCCACTGGCCAGTAAACAAAGGCTCATCCAAGACACCAGTCCTGGTTCTCCGGGCAGTGGAGCAGCAAAGTGGCCTGACTGCAAAGCTACAGGAGGGCTTGGCTGAGCTGGACATAGCATCTCCCTCATGTAGGAGCCATGAAAGAGAGAGTGAAGTTAGTCCCTCCAAGAACATATAGCATGTGATTGGTTGAGCAGTGCCTTCCTGCCCAGGCCTCCGTCTCTCTCTCTGTCATCAAGGAGAGGTGTGCTAGAAGATTCCCAACCCTCTGCTCCAGGCCCTCATGCCCTGGTGCCCAGACCCTGGCCTAAGTCCAAGTTCTGGTGTGTGCGTGGGCGCTGTCCTTTCTTATGCCCCCACAGATGTGCAGCATGAAAGGGGCGCAGGTGCTTGGTAAAGGCCAAAGGGACCTTCCCTGAGGGACAGTGATGGTCCGCCTATCAGGGAAGAATGATCAACTTCCAGAAGAGAAGGGAGCACTTTGGTGCTCTCTGAGGGGGCAGGGGTGGAATCAGAGACACCCCCTGTCATGGATTGAATTACGTCCCCCCAAAAACATGTGTATCAATTTGGCTGGGCCATGATTCCAGGTATTGTGTGATTTTCCTGTATGTTGTAAATCCTGTCTGTATAATGTTAATGAGGGAGGCTGGGCAGCAGTTGGGTTAGTGAGGCAGGACTCAATCTCTACAAGATTGGATTGTGTCTTGAGGCAATCTCTTTAGATAGAAAAAAAGCAAGCAGAGAGACAGGGGACCTCATACCACCAAGAAAGCAGCACTGGGAGCAGAGCTCATCCTTTGGCCCTGGGGTCCCTATGCCTGAGAAGCTCCTCAGCCAGGGGATGACTGATGACAAGGACCTTCCTCCAGAGCTGACAGAGAGAGAAAGCCTTCCCCTGGAGCTGACACCTTGAATTTGGACTTGTAACCTACTAGACTGTGAGAAAATAAATTTCTCTTTGTTAAAACCATCCATTTATGGTATTTCTGTTATAGCAGCACTAAATGACTAAGACACCCACCTACCTCCCCCCTCTCCCCAGGCAGAACACTCCAATTCCACCTTCTTCCTTTGAGATTTAAAGGAGAGTTTGATGCACAGAGAAGGGGGAGACCCATCCCACTAGTGGGTGGTATAGGGGTTGGAATCAAGGACAACTTCCTGGAGGAGGGGTTGTTTGATCCCAGCTCTGAGAACAGGCAGGGTCTGGTTGGTCTTGAAGGGGAGGAGATACCACTGGAGCTAGAGCCTGGCCCCTGTCCTGCCAGTCTCCCCACCCACTCCCGTTCAACATCCTGCCCTTCCCTCTGGACCCAGGAATTGGAAGTGATCACTGACATCCAGCTGCTCCAGTCGGCCTGTGACAATTACAACATTGCACCCCACGAACACTTTGGGGCCTGGTTCTGGGCTATGGAGCTGCTCAGTAAGATTGAGAGGTAAAGTAGGGCAGGAAGTGGGGGACAGCATGAGCAGGCTGTCCCTGGTTGGTGCTCTGTAGTGGCAGTGGGAAATATTCCCTGTCTTCTTGGTCTTTAGGCTCTCTAAGACCACCCACTCCAGCACCTTGGGGCCCCTCTTAGGGGTGTTGGTGGCCCAAGGGCCCAAAGAGCCATGGGGACATAGAGCTGAGATCTCCTGGGACCTGCCCCATGAGCAGATTAGTTGATGTATGACCTGCACACACACAAAGGGGCAGGCTCTGAACTCAGGCACACACCAGCCCCAAGTACATGCGCAGCTATGGGTACAAAGCCTGGTTGCCCCGCAAAGGATCTGTCTCCTTCCACATCAGGGAAACCAGGTACCCATCCATACCCTTGAGTCATGCCCCATGCCCACCTCCATCCAGTGTGGGGAACCTGGCTCCACATTCTCTCTGAGTGTGCTTTTATGCCATTCAACGGGCAACCTCTCATTACATAAATAGGAAACTGGCCAGGGGAGCGGCAGGAACTGTTCCTGGACACACAAGGTGGGCAGAGTCCAGAGGATAAGAAAGGTTCCAGCCTCCTGGGTCAGGCCAATTCCCCTCCCATGGGATTTCTTTGGGAAATGAGAGCTCCTAAGACGTGCACAAGGTGCCCTAGTGACACAATGGTTGAGCTCTCAACTGCTAACTGAAAGGTCAGCCATTCGAAGCCACCCAGTGGCTCCCCAGGAGAAAAGACCTGGCTACCTGTTCCACTAAAGATTAACCAAAACCAGTTGCCAGTGAGTCAATTCCAACTCACAACCACCCTGTAGGACCTAGTAGAACTGCCCCAAAGGGCTTCTAAGGCTATAATCTTTATAGAAGCAGATTGCCGCATCTTTCTCCTACAGAGCTGCTGATGGGTTCAAATTGCAAACCTTTTAGTTAGCAGCCAGGTGCTTTAGCCACTGTGCCACCAGGGCTCTTCCCGTAACAATTACAACCTAGGAAACTCTATGGGGCAGTTCCACTCTGTCCTATAGGTTCACTATAAGTCAGAATAGACTCAATGGCACACAACAAAACATATGCCCACCCCATCCCCATGTGGGGCCGTTTGCCTCTCGCATTGCACATGCACATGCACACACACACACAGACACACACACACACACACACACACTGACTCCGCAGTGGAGACAATGGGGGTGAGGTCACAGGAGGAGAGGACATGGGGAGATGACAAGAGGAAAAAAGGTTGGAGGCAGCTTTAGCAACGGCATCCAGTCTCCTAGCAACATGTCCTCAGGCCCATAGCATACAAAGGGAGGGAGACATGCCAGGATGATGGGCTGAGATCTCCTGGGACCTGCCCCATGAACAGACAAAGAGGTCTGCTTGGGCCCAGCCATCTTCAGGGAACACTACAGATAAGAGGACCTGGGGCCTGCAGTCACAATTCTGGACCCCTGGAACTTGGAGGAATGCCTCCCAGAGTGGAGGCGGGCTATGACAGAGAAGGCCTCATTTTCTTCTTTATAAATTAGGGTGCTTGGATTGGGTGACCCCAAGGGCCCTACAAACTCAGAGATGTGTGTGCAGGCCTTGGTTTTCTGTTGATGACCCACTGTGCTCTGAAGTCTTAGAAAATGCATTCTATTCCCTGGAGGAACTTCAGACCCACAAGATAACTGAGGATCTGGGGAACTAGGGACTTGAGAATGAACAGAGAAGGCCAGAGAACTAGACTAAGAGTCTGGGCTCCAGGGCCAAGACCAGTCCTTCTTGCAGCCTCAGGGTCCTCTGGTGGAAGTGGTGCTGAAGCCTTTGTCCTGACGGTAGGAAGGATGCCTTGTGAATGACTGGACACCCCAGGGCCAGTGGGTACAAAGATGGGGAAAGAGAGGATGCAGAGGTACCCCACACCACTTACAGAGCCTGAAGGTCCCGCTTCTTTCCCCCACAGGAGCTGGAAGTACTGCCACCTTGAAGACACCTCAACAAAGGTATAGGTTTTGTTGAGATTTTCCTGCCAGTGCTAGTGCTGGCCATCAGAAGGAGGCAGCTTCTTCTGCCTGTGGTGCCCTCTGGGCTTTGCTGGAGCCACTGGGGCTGGGAGAGAGTTGCTCAGAGGTCATTCTGGCCATCCCCCAGCCTCGGACTTACACCTCCTGTTATTAGGATACATCTTCAAAACCCGAGCTAATCAGAGGTGGGAAGGGAATCCAAGATTCGCTTTTTCCTCCCTTCAGCAATTGTGCCCTGAGCACTTCCCCTGGGCCAGGTGTTGTGTTAACCCTGGGTGGGTGCTGAAAACAACTCACATATTCCCTGTCCCCAGGAGCTCACAGTCTGGAGGTGAGTTGGACAAAAGCATGAAAACAAATATGTGTGAAAGAACAAAACAAGTGCTGTAGCAAAAATAAAGCCGGGTGCTGTGAAGAAGGGCTGGGGGAATACTAAGCGGGGGGCGGGGGGGGGGGTCTGAGATACCTCACTGAGGTGACACTGATGCTGCGACCGGTGAAATGAGAGAGCCAGCCTTTCACAAGCCTGGAAACAGTGTGCCGGGGAGAAGGCAGAAGTGAGTTTTTCCAGAGAGGGGCTTAGATAGTGGTCAGTATGGCTGGAGTGAGCTTGGGAGAAGAGACGGAGAGGGCAGGGCCAAGTCCTGCTCTGTGACTACATCACCCCAAAACTTAATGGCTCACGACAAGCAGTGATTATCTGACAGTTTCTGTGGACCTGGATACTGAGCAGGGTTTAGCTGGTGCCTATGCCTCAAATCTTCTCAGGAGACTGACTGTGGGCTCTACGGAGGCTCTACTGGGAGAGGGTCCATTTCCAAGCTCACTTCCATGTTATTGGCCAGATTCAGTTTCTTGTGATGTGTTGGACTAAGGATCCCTGTTCCCCTCTGACTGCTGATCAGGGTCCTCCTCGGTTCTCTGTCATGTGGGCCTCTCCACAGGACAGATTATACACCACAGCTGTTTCCACAGAGGGAGAGAGAGAGAATGTAAGAGAGAGTCTAAATGATTTTGCGCTATCTTATCCTATAGAAGCGAGTCACTAAATCCAGTCTATATTCAGGGAGAGGATTGCACAGGCTGTGTAGACCAGGAGGCGGGATTGTTGGAAGCCATTGTGCAATCTGCCCATCACTTAATTGAGATGGGGTCAGATTCTAAATATAATGGGGAGTTATTGAATAGTTTTATGCCAGAGGATGAAGATATCTAAACTTCATTTAATTGCAACCCTTTCATGGTGCATACTAAAAAACAATCCAAGAGGGAACGTGACTTTCCCAAAATCATATTGCCAGAACCTAGCCACAGTTCTGAGTTGAAGTACATGCTGCTTTCCACTCCCTCGTGGAATTCTTCACCTCTATGTTTGTACATTAGCTACACATATCAACATCTGACAACTTTTATAGGTATTGTCTCACATACTGCTAATGAAGTCCCCAGAAGTAGATGCTAGAATGATCCTCATTGTGTGGGTAGGAAGACTGGGGAGGCCCTGAGTGGAATAAAAACTTGTCCAAGGTCACAAACTGGTTGGGAGGGATGATCCAGGTGTGAACCCAGCTCTTTCTTCTCAAACCTGGGGCCCTGGATACATCCAGGACTTCCCAGGTGACTGTGTGGAGGGCTATGTAGGTGTAACTGTGTACTGTTATGGAGATGGAATAGGAGAGAGGAGCATTCTGCAGCCCACAGGAGTCTTTAGGGGAGCCTTATCGAAAAACGGGATCCAGTTAAAGGGACCCAGGATGTGACTTCACTTCCTCAGTAATAGAGCCCAACCAAATTTGGAATTCTGGTCACCAGGCACCCACATACTATAGACAGCCCTTGACCTAGCTCATCTGGGCAGAGACACTAGAGAAAGCAACATATTTTCTTGCTGTTTCCCAACATTCCAAGACTCTAGCCTTTGCCCTCCTGAGGTTCAACTCTTTTCTGAAGGTTTAGACAGCTCAGTCCTCATCCCTGAAGGCTCTGGACATTTGCCAAAAATAACCCAAAGGTAACACAGGTCAGGCCACGATTGTGATCCCACTAGGACAGCCCCACACCCCTCTCCCAGGTAATACCAGCCCCCAGGCCATGCCAGTCCCCAGGCCATACCAGCCTCCAGGTCACGTCAGCCCCCAGGCCATGCCAGCCCTTGTCTTCACTGGTTCCCAGTAGTGAGGGCAGGGAGGGAATGAGACAGAACTGATGAGGCAAAAAATCGTCCAGATGAGACGGGGTTCACATGGGGAGAGAGGTGGATGGGAGTTCAACGAAGTAGGCACTATATTTTCTGGAAAGATTTGGAAAGGTAGAGGTGATGATGAAGATGACGAAAACAATGCTGTTGCTGTTTCTTCATGAATAGCACCGATTGAGGGCTCACACAGGCTCCGTCACCTGACTCCTCATAATCACGGGTTCATAAGGCTGGGTCCGACCAGGACGTGGGGCGTGGCTGGGCCTAGAACATTAAGCTGGGTGCCTTGGAGACTGGGGACTAGGATGGCACAAGTGAAGACCTGGTTTGCATCCCTGCCACCCGGCCTCTGCCCCAATCACACAAGATGCTGAGACCTAAGCCTCTACCAAGGGTGCCCAGTTTAGACTCAGGACTTTAGGGACAGGATGGTCAGTGGGTCACAGGCCAAGTTAGCACTTTCACCTGGATCTTCTCCGAGCTCCATGCTTCCCCTGTGTGGAACAGTCTTAGCTCCTGGCATTGACTGGGCCATTGATGAAACGGTAGGCCTAGCTCCTCTCAGATCCTCCTACAGCTATCAGAGGTTGATATCTTTGCCTCAGTTCTCCCTGCCCCCTCCTGTCCACTGCAATCGCTCCTCTCCTCCGGACAGTGGGAGGTGGGAGCAGGGGGTTATAGAGCGTGGGGCAGCCATGGCTAAATGGATTTGGCAGGGTTTGATGCTGCAACACCCAGGACAACCTACCAAACAGGATCAACATTTTCCTCCCAAAACAAGGGCCTTACCTTTCGGCCTGCAGATTCAGTGAGCAGCCAGAAGAATCATCTTTCCATTTCAGCAAAGGCCATGAAATTTTGGGGTTTTGTGGTTAAGAGCTTGGCTTCTAACCAAAAGGTCGGCAGTTTGAATCCACCAGCAGCTTCTGGGAAACACTTATGGGGCAGATCTACTCTGTCCTATAGGGTCACTATAAGTCGAAATTGAGTCAACGGCAGTGGGTTCAGGTTTGATTATTCAGGCTCTAAGACGCCCTGGTAGTGCAATGTTTAAGCACTTGGCTACTAACAGAAAGGTTGGTGGTTCGAACCCACCAGCAGCTCTGTGGAAAAAAGACCTAGCAATCTGCTACTGTAAAGATTGCAGCCTAGTTCTGCTCTGTCCTATAGGGTCACTATGAATCAGAACTGACTGGACAGCACACAACAATAACTCATGCTGTGGCTAAGTCAGAGCAGAGACCCATTCTCTTTCCCCTGCCTGCCACTTCCAGGCTTTTAGAGTTGTAAATTCCCAGACGAATACCCTTGGTAGGGTCTGGCTGCCAATCTTCCTAAGGGCATCTGGGCCCTGTCCTCAGCCCCAAATGCCACCATCGGGGACTGAGGCATTGTCTGAGGTGTGGAAGGGACCTGCTTCATCTGCTGTCTGACGATATACACACCAACGTGGTCATGTAAGTATGGAATGGGCACAGTAGCAACAAGTCAGTTGAGGGCCTGCTATGGATATTATGATGCAGCAAGTGAAGTAAGAAGAGCCCCGCCAGTCTGTGGGCCCTTAGCTTCTGGAGGTAGCTTCAGCAGGTGGCCTGCCTGCTCTCTCCCCAACCAGCTCTTCCCTTGGTGCCTTTTTCCTCATCAGCAGGACTGGCCTTTTTAAACCGTTCTTGCTTTTAGCACCCTGGTGGCAAACATTTTTGAGCTCGTTCCAGAGTAAGAAATGCATTTCAAATGAACACATACACAAATACACACACATGCACACACGCACGCAAAAACAACTGAACAAAGAGATTCATGAAATGATTTGTATGTACCTGTACTATGTGTGATGCTCTCTGATATTTTCTCTGGTGCTTTATTTATTCCACTTAATTTAATTCTTACAAACCATAGTCTGGCCCCTAATGTGCTCCATCTTTGATAAGGAAAACACATCTCTAGTATGTCCAATGGTACGGAAGGAAGAAGTCCAAGTTGCACTGAAGACATTGGTGAAAAACCAGGCTCCAGGAATAGATGGAATACCAGCTGAGATGTTTCAACACACAGATCCAGCATGGAGGTGCTCACTCATCTATACAGGACAGCTGCCTGACCAACTGACTGGTAGAGATCTGTATTTGTGCCCATTCCAAAGAAAGGTGATCCAACAGAATGTGGAAATTATAAAACGATATCATTAATACCACACACAAGTAAAATTATGCTAAAAATCATTCAAAAGCGGTGGCAGCCGTACATTGACAGGGAACTGCCAGAAATTCAAGCTGGATTCAGAAGAGGACATGGAACAAGGGATATCATTGCTGATGTCAAATGGGTCATGGCTGAAAGCAGAGAATACCAGAAGGATGTTTAGCTGTGTTTTATTGACTGTGCAAAGGCATTCGACTGTGTGGATCATAACAAATTATGGGTAACATTGAGAAGAATGAGAATCCCAGGACACTTAATTGTGCTCATGCAGAACCTGTACATAGGCCAAGAGGAAATCACTCAAACAGAACAAGGGGTTACTGCGTGGTTTAAAATCAGGAAAGGTATGGGTCAGGGTTGTGTCCTTTCACCATACTTATTCAATCTGTACGTTGAGCAAATAATCCAAGAAGCTGGACTATATGAAGAAGAATGTGGCATCGGGTTTGGAGGAAGACTCATTAACAAGCTACAATATGCAGATGACACAACCTTGCTTGCTGAAAGTGAAGAGGACCTAAAGCGCTTACTGATGATCAAAGATACAGCCTTCAGTATGGATGGCACCTCAACATAGAGAAAACAAAAATCCTCACAACTGAACCAGTAAACAACATCATGATAAACAGAGAAAATATTGAAGTTGTCAAGGACTTCATTTTATTTGGATCCACAATCAACACCCATGGAAGCAGCAGTCAAGAAATCAAATGACCTATTGCATTTGGCAAATCTGCCTCAAGAGACCTCTTTAAGGTGCTAAAAAGCAAAGATATTACCTTGAGGACTAAGGTGCATCTGACCCAAGCCATGATATTTTCAATCACATCATATGTAGGCGAAAGCTGGATAATGAATAAGGAAGATCAAAGAAGAGTTGATGCTTTTGAATTGTGGTGTTGGTGAAGAACATTGAATGTACCGTGGACTGCCAAAAGAATGAACAAAACTGTCTCGGAAGAAGTACAACCAGAATGCTCATGAGAAGCAAGGACGGCGAGACTACGTCTCACATACTTTGGACATGTTTATCAGGAGGTATCAGTCCCTGGAGAAGGACATCATACTTGGTAAAATTGAGGGTCATTGAAAAAGAGGAAGACCTTCAATGCTGTGGATTGGCATAGTGGCCTCAATGTTGGGCTCTAGCACAACGATTGTGAGCATGGCACAGGACCGAGCAGTGTTTCGTTCTGTTGTACATAGGGTCTCTGTGAGTTGGAATTGACAGGATGGCACCTAACAATGACAACAGTATGTCCTCTATAGATCTACTTTAGCTTTTTCCTGCATCTTCTCTTTCCATCATCATTGGAAATTTCTGTGTGACCACACACATTTATCCATTCACCTAATACATATTTTTCAGATACTATTAAGTTTCAGGCATCAAATAAAATGCTTCCAGGGAATAAAATTATATAAAATACTGCTACATCCCTCAAGGCACTCACATCCTAGCGGGGATAAAAGACATGGAATTAAATGGAAACAGCATATAAGGAAAATGAATACCATCTAAATTAAGTACACACAAGAAGTTGTTGTCTTCCTGTAGTGATATACAAAACAAGCTTCATGAGGAGGTAACTCCAGGCAGCCCTGAAAGAGGAGATGGTGTTTTCCAGATGGAGAAAGGATGAAAAAATTCCAAGAGGACACAAGGGAGAGAGAATCCAGGCAGAAAAAAGTGAGTGTATAAAGATGCTAAATATTAAAATGATGGTGCAATGGTGAAGCTTCCAGTTATGGAGATCAGCATGGACAACAGCAGGGCAGCAGGGCAAGGTGACTCTGGCAGGCTCATCATGGAGAGTCCAACCTCGTGTGTGAGACTTGTGAATCTGGTTTCATTCTCCAGTACATAGTTACCAGGGGTTTTGAAGTAGGGAGGTTCACAATCACTTTTGTAATATCTCTGGGTCAATATGAATATTGGGGGCTAGAGACATGTCAGCCTGGGGTTGCTTGGAAACATGATAAGGAACTGAAATCCGAAATAAAGCTCTGCAGTTGGGGCCTAAGGAGTGCAGAAGAAATGGAGACATTTGAGAGGTAGAAGAAAAAATCAGCCTAGTCTCATCACCAGTGATAAGCGACTAACAGATAGGAACTATGCTAAGCTCTATCCATATATTAGGTCTGTCAACCATCTTAAAAGGATGGGTACCGCTGTCCTCACTCTGTAGGTGACGATATCGAGAATCGGAACAGTTCCACTGCCTGCTGAAGTTCAAACAGCTAATACGCTCTACATCTGAGACTCAAATCTTTCCCTTGCTTGTTCTTTGTGGCCCTGAGATACATCAACCTTCATCCTGGAACAATTCCATTTGTTTCTCTCATATTTGAAACCCCTATTTTTGAGATCCCATAACTTCTTGCATTATTTCCTCATTTTGATGGAGTGCATCTTTCAGAAGTTTCCTGATGTAGGATATCTGGTAGATAAATCTGCAGCCTTGCATGTCAGATAAATGCGTCAATCTATCCTCTTTATTGATTGATAGTTTGGCTAGATACAGAATTATATGTTGGAAATAATTTCCCTCCTGAAATTTTTTAACTACATAAACAATACTAGCTTCTCATTGAACAGTTAGTACACATATTGTTTTATGACATTGGTTACCAACTCCATGACATGTCAACACTCTCCCTTCTCGACCTTGGGTTCCCTATTACCAGCTTTCCTGTCCCCTCCTGCCTTCTAGTCCTTGCCGCTGAGCCGGTGTGCCCCTTTAGTCTAGTTTTGTTTTATGGGTCTGTCTAATCTTTGGCTGAAGTGTGAACCTCAGGAGTGACTTCCTTACTGAGCTAAAACTGTGCCTGAGGGCCATACTTTTGAGGTTTCTCCTGTCTCTGTCAGGCAAGTAAGTTGAGTCTTTTTTTGTGAGTTAGAATTTTTTTCTACATTTTTCCCCAGCCCTGTCCAGGACCTGCTACTGTTGCCCCTGTCAGAGCAGTCAGTGCTGGTAGCCGGGTACCATGTAGTTATGCTGGACTCAGTCTGGTGGAAGCTGTGGTACTTGTAGTCCATTAGTCCTTTGGACTAATCTTTCTCTTGTGTCTTTGGTTTTCTTCATTCTCCCTTGCTTCAGGTGGGGTAAGACCAGTGGACTATCTTAGATGGCCACTCACAAGCTTTTAAGACCCCAGACGCAACTCACTAAAGTAGAATGTAGAACATTTTCTTTATAAACAATGTTGTGCCAGTTGACCTAGATGTTCCCTGAGACCATGGGCCCCACAGACCTCAGGCCATTAATTCAATCCCTCAAGGAGTTTGGATGTTTCTATGAAGTTTCCATGACCTTGCCTTGGACAAGTCGTGCTGGCTTCCCCAATGTTGTGTATTGTCTTACCTTTCACCAAATTTACACTTATCTATTGTCTATTTTAAGTTTTTCCATCCTCTCCCCTCCCCTCCCTCATAACTATCAAAGATTGTTTCTTTTTCTGTGTAAACCTTTTCATGAGTTTTTATAGTGGTGGTCTCACACAATATTTATCCTTTTGTGATTGACTTATTTCACTCAGTATAATGCCCTTCAGATTCATCCAGGTCTGGAGATGCTTTGCAGATTCATCATTGTTCTTTATTGTTGCGTAGTACTCCATTGTGTGTATGTACCATAGTCTGTTTATCCATTCATCAATTAATGGGCATCTAGGCTGTTTCCATCTTTTTGCTATTGTGAACAATGCTGCAATGAATATGGGTGTGCGTGTGTTTATTCGTGTGATGGCTCTTATTTCTCCAGGATATATTCCTAGGAGTGGGATTGCTGGGGCGTATGGTATTTCTATTTCCAGCTTCCTAAGGAAGTGCCATATCATTTTCCAAAATGGTCGTACCATTTTGCATTCTCACCAGCAGTGCATAAGAGTTCCAATCTCCCCACAGCCTCTCCAACACTAGTTATTTCCTGTTTTGTTGATTCATGACAGAAATGTTGGGATAAGATGGTATCTCATTGTGGTTTTATCCCTAGCATTTCCTCTGTGTCTGTTAGCTGCTTGAATACCTTCTTTGATGAAGTATCTGTTCATTTCCTTTGCCCATTTTTTAGTTGGATTATTTGTCTTTTTGTTGTAGATGTATTGGCTTTTCCTGTAGATTTTAGAGATTAAACATTTGTTGGATTTGTCATAGCCAAAATTTTTTTCCTAGTTTGTAGGTTCTCTTTTTACTCTTTTGGTGAAGTCTTTTGATGAGCATTAAGTGTTTAATTTTTAGAAGATCCCAGTTATCTAACTTCTGGAGTTTGTGTATTGTTAGTTATGGTTTATACCCTGTTAATGCCATGTATTAGGGCCTATAGTGTTGACTCTATTTTTTCTTATATGATCTATATAGTTTTGGGTTTTATACTTGGGTCTTTGATCCATTTTGAATAAGTTTTTTTGTATGGTGTGAGGTATAGGTCCTGTTTCATTTTTTTGCAATGAACATCCAATTTTGCCAGCACCATTTGTTAAAAAGACTGTCTTTTCCCCCATATGATGGACTTTGGGCCTTTGTTGAAGATCAGGTGACCGTAGGTGGATGGATTTACATCTGGGTTCTCAATTCTGTTCCATTGATCAACATATATGTCATTGTACTGATACCAGGCTGTTTCGACTATGGTAGCTGTATAGCAGGTTCTGAGGTCAGGTAACCAGAGTTCTCCTACTTTATTCTTCTTCTTCAATACTGCTTTACTTATACAGGGCCTCTTCCCTTTCCATATAGTTAATGATTAGTTTTTCCATCTCATTAAATGATGTTGTTAGTATTTGGATCAGGATTGCATTGCACTTGTAGATTGCTTTGGGTAGAACTGACATTTTCACAGTGTTGAGCCTACCTATTCATGAGCATGGTATGCTTTTCCATTTATGTAGATTTCTTTTGGTTTCTTGCTGTAGCATTTTGTAGTTTTCTTTGTATAGGTCTTTTACATCCCTGCTTAGATTTATTCCTAAGTATTTTACTTTTTTAGGGACTATTATGAATGGTATTGTTTTCCTGATTTCCTTTTTGTCGTTCTCTTTATTGGTGTATAGGAATCCAAACAATTGTTTAATGTTTATCTGGTATCCTGCTACTCTGCTGAATCTATTAGTTCCAGTAGTTTTCTCGTGGAGTTTTTTGGGTTTTTTATGTGTAGTATCATATCGTCTGCAAATGGGGACAGTTTTTATCCCATCATTTATTTGTTAAAGAAGCCAGGTCATGTTTCCTGTAGAAAAACTTAGAAGTGTTTATTCATCATTGTTAGTATTTTTAAGTTTCAGCTTTATGTGATGGTAGGTAACTTCAAGTTTAAATTATTTGCTCACCTCAAATAACCGAAGCATCTAAATAATTGTGAATGCATTTCCCCTGCTTCTTTTTTGTTGTTTTAAGTGAACGTTTACAGTTCATTAGTTTCTCATACAAAAATCTACACACAGGCGGGGCCAAGATGGCGGACTAGGTGTACGCTACCACGGATCCCTCTTGCAACAAAGACTCGGAAAAATAAGTGAATCAATCATATACATAACAATCTACGAACTCTGAACAACAAGCACAGACTTAGAGACGGAAAACGAACAAATACGGGCAGACAGTGACCATTTTCAGAACTAGGAGCCAGTGTATCAGGCAGGTGATCTTCGGAGCCCAGTCTGGGGCAGAGCCCAGGGGGGCAGACGGCACAGACAAGGGGTCCAGCCCTACTCCCCCGAACCCATCCCGGGAGAGAGTCTAGCTGGTTGGCGCTGGCGGTGTAGTGGCGCAGCCGGAGGGAGAAGCACCCGGGAGGCAGTGACTGATCTTGGAGCAGGGAGAGCAGCGTCCCAGCCGGGGAGCCGGCCCCCCGGGAGTTTGGCGGGAAGCGGGCGGGGCGCGAGCGGGGGGGGGGTCAGCTATATTTCCCTAAAGCGACCCCGGGGCGGGGCCCACACGTTCGTGCGGGGGGACACCCAACCAGTTCGCGCGTGTGGTGCGGAGCACTGGAGGGAGAAGTCCCCGGGAGGAAGTGACTGGTCTTGGAGCGGGGAGAGCAGCGTCCCAGCCGGGGAGCCCTTCCCGCTGGGATTTTGGTGAAAGCGGGCGGGGCGTGAGCGTGGGGTCCAATTATATTCCCCTGAATTGACCCGGGGGCGGGCCCACCTGGTCGTGCGGGTGATGCCCACCCAGTTCGCGTGAGCGGTGCCACGCACCGGAGGGAGAAGTCCCCGGGAGGAAGTGACTGGTCTTGGAGTAGGGAGAGTAGCATCCCAACCGGGGAGCCGTCCCGCCCGGATTTTGGCGGACGGGGGCGGAGCATGAACGCGGTGATCAGCTCTATATTCTGTGGTGCTACACTCCTAGCTCTCTGATCCCTCCCCCACCCTCCCCAGGCGGCTCCATTAACATCCGAATACCCGGAGCCAGAGGGAGAATTCAGATAGGGATCTGACTGCATTTTTTTTAGCTGATTACCTGGAAAATCTAGTTTCCCAGTGATGGCTCGGAGACAGCAGTCCATATCAAACAACATAAAGAAACAGACCATGACAGATTCTCCAACCCCTCAAACAAAAGAATCAAAATCTTTCCCAAATGAAGATACAATCCTGGAATTATCAGATACAGAATATAAAAAACTAATTTACAGAATGCTTAAAGATATCACAAATGAAATTAGGATAAATGCAGAAAAAGCCAAGGAACACACTGATAAAACTGTTGAAGAACTCAAAAAGATTATTCAAGAACATAGTGGAAAAATTAACAAGTTGCAAGAATCCATAGAGAGACAGCATGTAGAAATCCAAATGATTAACAATAAAATTACAGAATTTGACAACGCAATAGGAAGTCAGAGGAGCAGACTCAAGCAATTAGAATGTAGACTGCGACTTCTGGAGGACCAGGGAATCAACACCAACACAGCTGAAAAAAAATCAGATAAAAGAATTTAAAAAAATGAAGAAACCCTAAGAATCATGTGGGACTCTATCAAGAAGGATAACTTGCGCGTGATTGGAGTCCCAGAACAGGAAAGGGGGACAGAAAACACAGAGAAAATAGTTGAAGAACTCCTGACACAAAACTTCCCTGACATCATGAAAGACGAAAGGATATCTATCCAAGATGCTCATCGAACCCCATTTAAGATTGATCCAAAAAAAAAAAACACCAAGACATATTATCATCAAACTTGCCAAAACCAAAGACAAACAGAAAATTTTAAAAGCAGCCAGGGAGAAAAGAAAGGTTTCCTTCAAGGGAGAATCAATAAGAATAAGTTCAGACTACTCAGCAGAAACCATGCAGGCAAGAAGGGAATGGGACGACATATACAGAGCACTGAAGGAGAAAAACTGCCAGCCAAGGATCATATATCCAGCAAAACTCTCTCTGAAATATGAAGGAGAAATTAAGATATTTACAGATAAACTCAAGTTTAGAGAATTTGCAAAAACTAAACCAAGACTGCAAGAAATGCTAAAGGAGATTGTTTGGCCTGATGACCAATAATATCAGGAACCAGCACAATACAAGGTCACAAAACAGAACGTCCTGATATCAACGCAACTCAAATAGGGAAAGCACAAAAACAAACAAATTAAGACTAATTCTAAAAAATAAATAAATAAACAAAATAATACACATAACAGGAAATCATGGAAATCAATAGATAAACGATCACAATAATCAAAAAGAGGGACTAAATATAGGAGGCATTGAACTGCCAGATGGAGAGTGATACAAGGCGATATAGAATGATACAAGTTAGGTTTTTACTTAGAAAAATAGGGGTAAATAATAAGGTAACCACAAAAAGGAATATCAATTCCATAACTCAAGAAAAAAGCCAAGAAAAACGTAACAACTCAACAAACACAAAGTTAAACATTATGAAAATGAGGATCTCACAAGCTACTAAGAAAAACGTCTCAGCACAAAAAAGCACGTGGAAAAATGAAATGGCCAACAACACACATGAAAAGGCATCAAAATGACAGCACTAAAAACTTATTTATAATTACGCTGAATGTAAATGGACTAAATGCACCAATAAAGAGACAGAGAGTCACGGACTGGATAAAGAAACACGATCCATCTATATGCCGCCTACAAGAGACACGCCTTAGACTTAGAGACACAAACAAACTAAAACTCAAAGGATGGAAAAAAATATATCAAGCAAACAATAAGCAAAAAAGAAGAGGAGTAGCAATATTAATTTCTGACAAAATAGACTTTAGACTTAAATCCGCCACAAAAGATAAAGAAGGACACTATATAATGATAAAAGGGACAATTGATCAGGAAGACATAACCATATTAAATATTTACGCACCCAATGACAGGGCTGCAAGATACATAAATCAAATTTTAACAGAATTGAAAAGTGAGATAGACACCTCCACATTTATAGTAGGAGACTTCAACACACCACTTTCGGAGAAGGACAGGACATCCAGTAAGAAGCTCAATAGAGACACAGAAGACCTACTTACAACAATCAACCAACTTGACCTCATTGACTTATACAGAACTCTCCACCCAACTGCTGCAAAGTATACTTTTTTTTCTAGTGCACATGGAACATTCTCTAGAATAGACCACATATGAGGTCATAAAACAAACCTTTGCAGAGTCCAAAACATCGAAATATTACAAAGCATCTTCTCAGACCACAAGGCAATGAAGCTAGAAATCAATAACAGAAAAACTAGGGAAAAGAAATCAAATACTTGGAAACTGAACAATACCCTCCTGAAAAAAGACTGGGCTATAGAAGACATCAAGGAGGGAATAAGGAAACTCTTAGAAAGCAACGAGAATGAAAATGCTTCCTATCAAAACCTCTGGGACACAGCAAAAGCAGTGGTCAGAGGCCAATTTATATCGATAAATGCACACATACAAAAAGAAGAAAGAGCCAAAATCAGAGAACTGTCCCGACACTTGAACAAATAGAAAGTGAGCAACAAAAGAACCCATCAGGCACCAGAAGAAAACAAAGAATAAAAATTAGAGCTGAACTAAATGCGTTAGAGAACAGAAAAACAATTGAAAGAATTAACAAAGCCAAAAGCTGGTTCTTTGAAAAAATTAACAAAATTGATAAACCACTGGCTAGACTGACTAAAGAAAAACAGGAAAGGAAACAAATAACCCAAATAAGAAACGAGAAGGACCACATCACAACAGAGCCAAATGAAATTAAAAGAATCATTTCAGATTACTATGTAAAATTGTACTCTAACAAATTTGAAAACCTAGAAGAAATGGATAAATTCTTGGAACAATACTACCTACCTAAACTAACACATTCAGAGGTAGAACAACTAAATAGACCCATAACAAAAAAAGAGATTGAAACAGTAATCAAAAAACTTCCAACAAAAAAAAGTCCTGGCCCAGACGGCTTCACTGCAGAGTTCCACAAACCTTCAGAGAAGACTTAACACCATTACTATTGAAGGTATTTCAAAGCATAGACAAAGACGGAATACTACCCAACTCATTCTATGAAGCTACCATCTCCCTGATACCAAAACCAGGTAAAGACATTACAAAAAAAGAAAATTTTAGACCTATATCCCTCATGAACATAGATGCAAAAATCCTCAACAGAATTCTAGCCAATAGAATCCAACAACACATCAAAAAAATAATTCACCCTGATCAAGTGGGATTTATACCAGGTATGCAAGGCTGGTTTAATATCAGAAAAACCATTAATGTAATCCATCACATAAATAAAACAAAAGATAAAAACCACATGATCTTATCAATAGATGCAGAAAAGGCATTTGACAAAGTTCAACACCCATTTATGATAAAAGCTCTTACCAAAATAGGAATTGAAGGAAAATTCCTCAACATAATAAAGGGCATCTATGCAAAGCCAACAGCCAATATCACTCTAAATGGAGAGAACCTGAAAAAATTTCCCTTGAGAACGGGAACCAAACAAGGATGCCCTTTATCACCGCTCTTATTCAACATCGTACTTGAAGTCCTAGCCAGGGCAATTAGGCTAGACAAAGAAATAAAGGGTATCCAGATTGGTAAGGAGGAAGTAAAGCTATCACTATTTGCAGATGACATGATCGTATACATGGAAAACCCTAAGGAATCCTCCAGAAAACTACTGAAACTAATAGAAGAGTTTGGCAGAGTCTCAGGTTATAAGATAAACATACAAAAATCACTTGGATTCCTCTACATCAACAAAAAGAACACCGAAGAGGAAATAACCAAATCAATACCATTCACAGTAGCCCCCAAGAAGATAAAACACTTAGGAATAAATCTTACCAAGGATGTAAAAGACCTATACAAAGAAAACTATAAAACTCTGCTACAAGAAATTAAAAAGGACATACTTAAGTGGAAGAACATACCCTGCTCATGGATAGGAAGACTTAACATAGTAAAAATGTCTATTCTACCAAAAGCCATCTATACATATAACGCACTTCCAATCCAAATACCAATGTCATATTTTAAGGGGATAGAGAAACAAATCACTAATTTCATATGTAAGGGAAAGAACCCCCGGATAAGCAAAGCATTACTGACAAAGAAGACGAAAGTGGGAGGCCTCACTCTACCTGATTTCAGAAGCTATTATACAGCTACAGTAGTCAAAACAGCCTGGTACTGGTACAACAACAGGCACATAGACCAATGGAACAGAATTGAGAACCCAGATATAAATCCATCCACGTCTGAGCAGCTGATATTTGACAAAGGACCAGTGTCAGTCAATTGGGGAAATGATAGTCTTTTTAACAAATGGTGCTGGCATAACTGGATATCCATTTGCAAAAGAATGAAACAGGACCCATACCTCACACCATGCACAAAAACTAACTCCAAGTGGATCAAAGACCTAAACATAAAGACTAAAACGATAAAGATCATGGAAGAAAAAATAGGATCAACCCTAGGAGCCCTAATATAGGGCATAAACAGAATACAAAACATTGCCAAAAATGATGAAGAGAAACTGGGAGCTCCTAAAAATCAAACACCTATGCTCATCTAAAGACTTCAGCAAAAGAGTAAAAAGACCACCTACAGACTGGGAAAGAATATTCAGCTATGACATCTCAGACCAGCGCCTGATCTCTAAAATCTACATGATTCTGTCAAAACTCAACCACGAAAAGACAAACAACCCAATCAAGAAGTGGGCAAAGGTGATGAACACACATTTCACTAAAGAAGATATTCAGGCAGCCAACAGATACATGAGAAAATGCTCCCGATCATTAGCCATTAGAGAAATGCAAATTAAAACTACAATGAGATTCCATCTCACACCAACTAGACTGGCATTAATCCAAAAAACACAAAATAATAAATGTTGGAGAGGCTGTGGAGAGATTGGAACTCTTATACACTGCTGGTGGGGTTGTAAAATGGTACAACCACTTTGGAAATCCATCTGGCGTTATCTTAAACAGTTAGAAATAGAACTACCATACAACCCAGAAATCCCACTCCTCGGAATATACCCTAAAGATACAAGAGCCTTCACACAAACAGATATATGCACACCCATGTTTATTGCAGCTCTGTTTACAATAGCAAAAAGCTGGAAGCAACCAAGATGTCTGTCAACGGATGAATGGGTAAATAAATTGTGGTATATTCACACAATGGAATACTACGCATCGATAAAGAACAGTGACGAATCTCTGAAACATTTCATAACATGGAGGAATCTGGAAGGCATTATGCTGAGCGAAATGAGTCAGTTGCAAAAGGACAAATATTGTATAAGACCACTATTATAAGATCTTGAGAAATAGAAAAAATGGAGAAGAACACATACTTTAGTGGTTACAAAGGGGGGAGGGAGGGAGGGAGAGGGCTTTTTATTGATCAATCTGTAGATAAGAACTGCTTTGGGTGAAGGGAAAGACAACACTCAATACAAGGAAGGTCAGCCTAATTGGACTGGACTAAAAGCAAAGAGGTTCCCGGGATAAAATGAAAGCTTCAAAGGTCAGCGGAGCAGGGGCTGGGGTCTGGGGAACTTGGTTTGAGGGGACTTCTAAGTCAATGGGCAAAATAATTCTATTATGAAAACATTCTGCATCCCACTTTGAATTGTGGCGCCTGGGGTCCTAAATGCCAACAAGTGGCCATCTAAGAGACATCTATTGGTCTCAACCCACCTGGAGCAAAGGCAAAGGAAGAGCACCAAGGTCACACGACAACTAAGAACCCAAGAGACAGAAAGGGCCACATGAACCAGAGACCTACATTATCCTGAGACCAGAAGAACTAGTTGGTGCCCGGCCACAATCGATGTCTGCCCTGTCAGGGAGCACAACAGACAACTCCTGAGGGAGCAGGAGATCAGTGGGATACAGACCCCAAATTCTTATGAAAAGACCATACCTAATGGTATCACTGCAACTAGAGGAATCCCAGAGACAATGCTCCCCAGAACTTCTGATGGCACAGGACAGGAACCATTCCCGAAGACAACTCATCAGGCATGAAAAGGACTGGTCAGTGGGGGGGAGAGAGATGCTGATGAAGAGTGAGCTAATTAAATCAGGTGGACACTGGAGAGTGTGTTGGCAACTCTTGACTGGAGGGGGGATGGGAAGATAGAGAGAGAGGGAAGATGGCAAAATCGGCACGAAACGAGAGACTGAAAGGGCTGACTCAATAGGGGGAGAGCAAGTGGGAGAAGGGAGTAAGATGTATGTAAACCTACATGTGACAGACTGATTGGAATGGTAAATGTTCACTTGAAGCTTAATAAAAATTAATTAAAAAAAAAATCTACACACACATTGCTATGTGACCCTAGTTGCTCTCCCCACAATGTGACAGCACATTCCTTCTTTCCACCCCAGATTTCCCATGTCCATTCAACCAGCTCCTATCCCTTCCTGCCTTCTCATCTGTCCTCCAGACTGGGGCTGCCCATTCTGCAGTTGATCATGGGGATGGCAAAGGCCCAGTCAGTGTTTTGTTCCATTGTGCATGGGGTTGCCGTTAGTCAGGCCAACTTGACAACAGCTCCCAACAACTCAGTGGAAGAAATGGAAACATGCAACTAAAAATGCCCAATACAGCGTGAGAACAGTGGCCATTGTTTCTGGACATGGATAATGAGAAGGCTAACAAGTGGAAGCTGTTTTAGAAGTGAATGTTCAACCACCTGAATATCAGGCAGTGGGGGGCAGAGGGTCTTCCCTAAAAGTCACTACCATAGAAATTTAGGAATTTCAAATTAAGGAATCAGAATTTCATTTAAATGATGAAATATCGCATACTTTTTAAACATTTAAAAGATATATATATAAATTTCATGCTATATAAATAAGCATATATATATACATTTTGTGTACATGTATACATAGACATATATGTGTATATATATACATACACACAAACACACACACACACACACCCATTGCTATCAAGTTGACTCTGACTCATAGTGACACAGTGTGAGTCTGAATCAACTCAATGACAACAGGTTTGGTTTTGGTTTATATACATACACACATGTATGTATATGTTTTTAATAGACTTTAGATTAGATTGGCAGAAAGTACAGAGAGCTCTCATATACCGCCTCTTCCCCTGCATGATTTCTATTATTAACATCAGGCATTAGTGTGTATTTGTTACAATTGAGGGACCAGTCTTGATTCATTATTATTAACCAAAGGCCATGGATTACATTGGGTTCATCTTCCTGTTGTACAGTTCTATGGGTTTTAACTACTGCATGATGCCATGGTGCCCCCATTGCAGTGTTAAATGTTTTAATTCAGGCCATAAACTTGTCTAATCTCATAGTAACCTCGAGCATTTCTCAGGGCTGTTTTTCAAAGCAGCATCAAATTTATGCTAGGTGTCCTAGACAAAGTCAGAGTTCTCACAAGAGACAAAATACCCATAAACTCTGGAAGACACTAATTGATACTCAAAAAGCCTGCCTTACATCAGCTTGTCAGCTGAGTCTCTTGGAGTCACTCAACCAAAGTCTAACCAATCATAAAGAATTTCTCAAAGCACCCAATGGATTATCTTTCCTCACTTTTATAAACCATCAGCCAAATTTAAAGGTTCCTCACTTAACGAATCGTTTAGACGGTCTCTGCTAACATTTTGTCTCACTGTCTATATATATCTATATGTCTTCTATTACAGAGTTGGCCAAAGAAAAACTCCTGGTTGAAAAAAGAAAAACTCAAGCAGAAGAAAAGTTTATTGTGGGGATCAGAGCACAGTTTAAACTGGAGGAAAAGCAATTCATTGAGTGCTCCTCATCAAGCTATTCAATTAAAAACAGGGGCTTAAAAGGCAAGAACCACAAACATGAAGAGCTAGCTTAAATACCTCTGACTGGCTGGCACCTGGGTTAGCTAGAACAAGGTTATGGAAATGTATGAAGTGTAGAAGGTCAGAAAAACATTTTTTGAGGGGGCTTGAGGGACGTCTTCTGAGAATCAGCTTAACCACTAAAGCCACATGTTTCATGGAACATCTGTGCAAGCCAAAAGATCTTTATTACGATCTTGACTTAGTTAACAATGCTTGGCCTAGTTAGGAAAGTTTCTGAGAATACAGAAGTAACTTCTGTGAAGCAGTCAGGCTGACAAAATGGAGTCAGGTCTACAGTTCAGACAGAAGCATCAGCCCAAGCCAAATGCCTTGAATTTCAGAACTCTCTTTACCACTTGCCTTTCTTTTCCAAGTGGGAGCTTTGCGCCAAATTTAGGCAGAATGCTCCTCTGCTAAGGAGCTCTGGTGGCACAGTTGTTAAGCTGCTGACCTGAAGATCAAGCTCAAACCCACCAGCTGCTCAGCAAGAGAAAAATGTAGCAGTCACTTCTGTAAAGATTACAGCCTTGGGAACCCCACTTTGTCCAATAGGGTCACTGTGTGTCTGAATCGACCTGAAGGCCAGAGGTGGCCAGGGACAGCCAGAGGCAGCAACATCTCTACCAGCTGATTTAACTACTTAATAAGCATTTGTGTAAACGACTCTGTTTTGTTGATTTGACAGCAGTATTACAGAGAATACTTTCTCTGCCTTAAAAATACCTTGTGTTCCACCTAATTATCCCTAGTCAGCCACTCTGTGGTCAAGTGAGTTTAAGAAATGCTACAGCAGTTATTCACCTCTTTGAGTTCACAATGCAAATTAGTTTAGTAAAGGCTCTGAGAGGTAGGCGCTACAGAGTGGTTTACTAAACCCACATGTGGCCAGACCATGGATCAATGACTCTTCATTTTTTCCATAGTCTACTAGTTTTGTAGACACACTTTGGGAAACACTAAATAGTGTGAGGTTAAAAGTGCCACAAAACAGGGGAGGCGGAGCCAAGATGGCAGAATAGGCAGCCACTTCTGATGAGCCCACTTTACAACAAAGACTCGAAAAAACAAGTGAAACAAGAATATTTGTGACAAGCTGGGAGCCCTGAGCTTCAAAGGCAAGCTTAGAAAATGAACAGAGGGGCAGGCAAAGGAAGAGACCATTCAGAAACGGAGAGGAGTTCCTGGACCTGAATCATGGGGAGCCCTCAGGCACCATTCCCAGAGCGGTGGCAGCGGGCTGGTACTACCGTTCGGCTGCAGTTTCCTCGGGGAGAAGCAGCCAAGCACAAGGCTACTCACACCTCCAGAACCTGAGAAGAACGGTGCTCTCGGCAAAAGCTAGGCACTTGAGTATATTTTACTGAGCTCCCCCACCCCTAAGTCAGCTTCAGCGGCTGAATTCCCTGTGCCTGAGATAGGCCCTGTTGAGCACCTACAGCCATCCTCCTGGCCTTGGAGAAGGAAAAAAATTGCAATTACGGGAAAAGATAATTTGCCAGCTCCGCTAACCGGGGGAGCTCAGGACAGAAGCGGCTCCTGTCCAGGCATAAACGGTCCCTGGGCTTTGAGCACCTTTCCCTTCTGCATGGACCTGTGTGGGCCTATTTGGGGAGAATAGGCCCTTGTTGGCAGACTCTAACCATTTCAGCTGTGTGGTGGAGAGGTGGGTGTTTGATGTTTGACATTGCTTTGCCTATTAAACAAGGTCCTCACCTACGCACATCAGGGACCTAAGGACTGGTAGCTCCACTCAGGTCACCCAGCCACCTGTGACAGGGCTCCAAAGGTAACTGGTACCTCCCAGTCCTTACAACCAAAAACATTGGGCGCCCGTGGTCTGTCTGCAGAACCCACCCACCTGTGTGCTCCAGGGAACAGGGATGCACTTTCCTCAGAAACACTCGGGGGTCGGTTCTCAGCCCCCTCCCTTGTTCAGAGCGTGACCCCCTGCTGCAATCAGATACCGGTACATACACCAATCACCCCTGCCCCTCTAAGACTGTAGGACAGAGCCTGTACCATACACTTGATGATCAGCTACCTGGACACATGAGCTGAATTCATACAAGAAAAGTGAATGGAATTCTAGACCGAATATACCTGATACCAGCTCTAGCCATCTGGAGACAGGACGTCAGAGCTCCAAAGGCTAAAATAATCAAGCTAGCTCACTCAAGCAACCCACCTGGGCATATCAAAACAAAGCAAAGCAAGAAGATATGACACAGTAAGCAAGCATAAACTAATGCAATAACTTATAGATGGCTCGGAGACAGCAGTCAATATCAAGTCACATAAAGAAACAGACCATGATCACCTCAAGAGGCTCTCAAAACAAAGGATCCAGGGATCTTTCAGATGAAAGTGCATTCCTGGAATTACCAGAGGCAGAATACAAATGTTTAATATACAGAACCCTTCAAGACATCAGGAAGGAAATGAGACAATAGGCAGAACAAGCCAATGAACACACAGATAAAGCAATTGAAGAAATCAGAAAGATTATTCAGGAACATAATGAAAAATTCAATAAGCTAGAAAAATCCATAGATAGACAGCAATCAGAAATTCAGAAGATTAACAAAAAAATTACAGAATTAGACAACTCACTAGAAAGCCAGGGTAGCAGAATTGAGCAAGTAGAAGCTAGAATTTCTGAACTCGAAGATAAATCACTTGGCACGAATATATTTGAAGAAAAAGCAGACAAAAGAATTTTTTTTTAATGAAGATACCTTAAGAATCATGTGGAACTGTATCAAGAGAAATAACCTACAAGTGATTGGAGTACCAGAACAGGGAGGCATATCAGAAAATACAGAGAGAATTGTTGAAGATTTGTTGGCAGAAAACTTCCCTGATCTCGTGAAAGATGAGAAGATATCTATCCAAGATGCTCATCAAACTCCACATAAGGTAGATCTTAAAAGAAAGTCACCAAGACATATTATAATCAAGGTTGCCAAAATCAAAGATAAAGAGAGAATTCTAAGAGCAGCGAGGGATAAACGAAAAGTCACCTACAAAGGAGAGCCAATAAGAATAAGCTCAGACTACTCAGCAGAAACCATGCAGGCAAGAAGGCAATGGGATGATATATTTAAAAAATAGAAGGAAAAATATTACCAGCCAAGAATCATATATCCAACAAAACTGTCTCTTAAATATGAAGGTGAAATTAAGACATTTCCAGATAAACAGAAGCTTAGGGAATTCATAAAAACCAAACCAAAACTACAAGAAATACTAAAGGGAGTTCTTTGATTAGAAAATCAATAATATCAGGTATCAACCCAACACTAGAACACTGGGCAGAGCAATGAGAAGTCAATGCACACAGGGAAATAAAAAAAAAAAAAAGCAAGATCATTAAAAAAAAAGCTCAAAACAGGGTACCAGCGATGTTATTATGTAAAAGAAGACAATATTAAAAAAAACAAAGGACTAAAATGTAATCATAGGTCTTCCATATGGAGAGGAAGATACAGCAATACAAAGAAATAAAAGTTAAGTTTAAATTTAGAAAAATAGGGATAAATAATAAGGTAACCACAAAGGAGACAAACTATCTTACTCATCAAAATAAAATACAAGAAAAAAATAGAGACTCAGCAGAAACAAAATCAGCAACAACAAATCTGAGAAAGGACAATTTATAAAGATAATCTACTCAGCACATAAAATTAAGTGGGAAAAAGAAACTGTCAACAACACACAAAAAAAGACACCAAAATGATAGCAGTAAATTCATACCTATCCATAACTATGCTGAATGTAAATGGACTAAATGCACCAATAAAGAGACAGAGAGTGGCAGAATGGATTAAAAAACAAGATCTGTCTATATGCTGCCTACAAGAGACACACCTTAGACTTAGAGACACAAACAAACTAAAACTCGAAGGATGGAAAAAAATATATCAAGCAGACAACCATCAATAAAGAGCAGGAATAGCAATATTAATTTCTGACAAAATAGACTTTAAAGTTAAATCCATCAGAAAGGATAAGGAAGGACACTATATAATGATTAAAGGGACAATATACCAATAAGACATAAACATTTTAAATATTTATGCACCGAATGACAGGGCTGCAAGATACATAAAACAAACTCTATCAGCATTGAAAAGTGAGATAGACAGCTCCACAATAATAGTAGGAGACTTCAACACACCACTTTTGGTGAAGGACAGGACATCTAGAAAGAAGCTCAATACAGACACCGAAGATCTAAATGGCACAGTCAACCAAATTGACTTCATAGACTTATACAGAACACTCCACCCAACAGCAACCAAGTATACTTTCTTTTCTGGTGCACATGGAACTCTCTGCAATAGACCACATATTAGGTCATAAACCAAGCCTTAGCAGAATCCAAAACACTGAAATAGTACAAAGCATCTTCTCTGACCATAAGGCTGTAAAAGTGGAAATCAATAACAGGAAAAGCAGGGAAAAGAAATCAAACACTTGGAAACTGAACAATACCCCGATCAAAAAAGACTGGATTATAGAAGACATTAAGGATGGAATAAAGAAATATCATAGAATCCAATGAGAATGAAAACACATCCTATCAGAACCTTTCGGATACAGCAAAAGCAGTGCTCAGAGGTCATTTTATATCAATAAATTCACATATCAAAAAAGAAGACAGGGCCAAAATCAAAGGATTATCCCTACAACTTGCACAAATAGAAAGAGAGCAACAAAAGAAATCCTCAGGCACCAGAAAAAAATAAATAACAAAAATTAGAGCAGAACTAAATGAAATAGAAAACAGAAAAATAATTGAAGGAATTAACAAGACCAAAAGCTGGTTCTTTGAAAAAATCAACAAAATTGACAAACCTTTGGTCAAACTGACAAAAGAAAAACAGGAGAGGAAGCAAATAACCCAAATAAGAAATGAGATGGGCAATATTACAACAGACCCAACTGAAATTAAAAGAATCATATCAGGTTTCTGTGAAAAATTGTACTCTAACAAATTTGAAAACTTAGAAGAAATGGATGATTTCCTAGAAACACACTACCCACCTAAACTAACACAAACAGAGGTAGAACAACTAAATAGACCCATAGCAAAAGAAGAGATTGAAAAGGTAATCAAAAAACTCCCAAAAGAAAAAAAACCCTGGGCCCCCGATGGCTTCGCCCCAGAGTTCTACCAAACTTTCAGAGAAGAGTTAACACCACTACTACTAAAGGTATTTCAGAGCATAGAAAAGGAAGGAATGCTACCAAACTCATTCTATGAAGCCACCATATCTCTGACACCAAAACCAGGTAAAGACACGACAAGAAAAGAAAATTACAGACCTATACCCCTCATGAACTTAGATGCAAAAATCCTCAACAAAATTCTAGCCAGTAGAATTCAACAACATATAAAAAAAATAACTCACCATGACCAAGTGGGATTCATACTAGGTATGGAGGGATGATTCAACATTAGAAAAACAATTATTGTAATCCATCACGTAAATAAAACAAAAGAATCATATGATTTTATCAATTGATGCAGAAAAGGCATTTGACAAAGTTTGACACCCATTCATGATAAAAACTCTCAGCAAAATAGGAATAGAAGGAAGATTCCTCAACCTAATAAAGGGCGTTTATGCAAAGCCAACAGCCAACATCATCCTGAATGGAGAGAGCCTGAAATCATTCCCACTGAGATTGGGAACCAGACAAGGATGCCCTTTATCACCACCCTTATTCAACATTGTGCTGGAGGTCCTAGCCAGAGCAATTAGGCTAGATAAAGAAATAAAGGGCATACAGACTGGCAAGGAAGAAATCAAAGCATCTCTATTTGCAGATGACATGATCTTATACACAGAAAATCCTAAGGAATCCTCAAGGAAACTACTGAAACTAATAGAAGAGTTCAGCAGAGTATCGGGATACAAGATAAAAAAAAAATCAGTTGGACTCCTCTACACCAACAAAAACAACATTGAAGAGGAAATCACCAAATCAATATCATTTACAGTAGCCCCCAAGAAGATAAAATACTTAGGAATAAATCTTACCAGAGATGTAAAAGACTTATACAAAGAAAACTACAATACACTTCTGCAAAAAACCAAGAGACTTACATAAGTGGAAAAACATACCTTGGTCGTGGATAGGAAGACTTAACATTATAAAAATGTCTATTCTACCAAAAGTGATCTACACATTTAATGCAATTCCAATCCAAACTCCAACGACATTCCTTAATCAGATGGAGAAACAAATCACCAAATTCATATGGAAGGGAAAGAGGCCCCGGATAAGTAAAGCGTTACTGAAAAAGAAGAACAAAGTGCGAGGACTTTCTTTACCTGATTTTAGAACCTATTGTACAGCCACAGTAGTCAAAACGCCTGGTACTGGTACAACAACAGATACACGGACCAATGGAACAGAATTGAGAATCCAGACATAAATCCATGCACATACGAGCACTTGATATTTGACAAAGGCCCCTACACAGTTAAATGGGGAAAAGACAGTCTTTTTAACAAACGGTGCTGGCATAACTGGATATCCATCTGCAAAAAAATGAAACAAGACCCATACCTCACTCCATGCACAAAAACGAGCTCAAAATGGATCAAAGACCTAAATATAAAATCTAAAACGATAAAGATCATGGAAGAAAAAATAGGGACAACGTTAGGAGCCCTAATACATGGCATAAACAGTACACAAAACATTAAGAATGCAGAAGATAAACTAGATAACTAGGAGCTCCTTAGAATCAAACACTTATGCTAATCCAAAGACTTCACCAAAAGAGTAAAAAGACTACCTACTGACTGGGAAGAAGTTTTTAGCCGTGACATTTCCAATCAGCACCTCATCTCTAAAATCTACATGATACTGCAAAAACTCAACTACAAAAAGACAAATAACCCAATTAAAAAATGGGCAAAAGATGTGAACAGACACTTCACTGAAGAAGACATTCAGGCAGCTAAGAGATACTCGAGGAAATGTTCACCATCATTAGCCATTACAGAAATGCAAATCAAAACTCAATGAGATTTCATCTCACTCCAACAAGGCTGGTATTAATCCATAAAACACAAAATAGTAAATGCTGGAGAGGCTTTGGAGAGACTGGAACACTTATACACTGCTGGTGGAAATGTAAAATGGTATAGCCACTTTGGAAATCCATCTGGTGCTTCCTTATAAAGCTAGAAATAGAACTACCATACGACCCAGCAATCCCACTCCTCGGAATATATCCTAGAGAAATAAGAGCCTTTACACAAACAGATATATGCACACTCATGTTTATTGCAGCACTGTTACAATAGCGAAAAGATGGAAGCAAGCAAGGTGCCCATCAACAGATGAATGGATAAATAAATTATGGTACATTCACACAATGGAATACTATGCATCGGTAAAGAACAGTGAAGAATCTGTGAAACATTTCATAACATGGAGGAACCTGGAAGGCATTATGCTGAGTGAAATTAGTCAGTTGCAAAAGGACAAATATTGTATAACACCACTATTATAAGAACTGGAGAAATAGTTTAAACTGAGAAGAAAATATTCTTTTGTGATTACGAGAGGGGGGAGGGAGGGAGGGTGGGAGAAGGATATTCACTAATTAGATAGTAGATAAGAACTACTTTAGGTGAAGGGAAAGACAGAACACAGTACAGGGGAGGTCAGCACAATTGGACTAAACCAAAAGCAAAGAAGTTTCCTGAATAAACTGAATGCTTCAAAGGCCAGTGTAGCAGGGGCAGGGGTCTGGGGACCATGGTTTCAGGGGATATCTAAGTCAATTGGCATAATAAAATCTATTAAGAAAACATTCTGCACCCCTCTTTGAAGAGTGGCATCTGGGGTCTTAAACGCTAGCAAGCAGCCATCTAAGATGCATCAATGGGTCTCAACCCACCTGGATCAGAGGAGAATGAAGAACACCAAGGACACAAGGTGATTACGAGCCCAAGAGACAGAAAGGGCCACATAAACCAGAGACTACACCAGCCTGAGACCAGAAGAACTAGATGGTGGCCGGCTATAACCTATGACTGCCGGGAACACAACAGAGAACCCCTGAGGGAGCAGAAGAGCAGTTGAATGCAGACCCCAAATTCTCATAAAAAGACCAGACTTAATGGTCTGACTGAGACTAGAAGGACCCCTGTGGCCATGGTCCCCCAGATCTTCTGTTGGCCCAGGACAGGAGCCATTCGCGAAGCCAACTCTTCAGACATGGATTGGACTGGACGATGGGTTGGAGAGGGATGCTGGTGAGGAGTGAGCTTCTTGGATAAGGTAGACACTTGAGGCTATGTTGGCATCTCTTGCCTGGGGGGAAGATGAGAGGGTAGAGGGGGTTAGAAGCTGGTGAAATGGACATGAAAAGAGAGAGTGGAGGGGGAGAGCGGGCTGTCTCATTAGGGGGAGAGTAACTGGTGTGTATAAGTTTTTATGTGAGAGACTGACTTGATTTGTAAACTTTCACTTAAAGCACAATAAAAATTATTAAAAAAAAAAAAAAGTACCACAAAACAGCTCCCCGATCAACCAAAATAAACCTGCCAAAAATGAAGCCCATGGGCTTTTTCCTTGGAAGAGCCCAGAACCAGCTCTAGGCAGAAAAGAAAAACCAAGTACCTAAAAGTTCATGTCATCTGCAGAAACGCACATGCTCAGGTTAATAAAAAAACATGCCTCTTCCTATTTTCAGACAGAAGTTCTATGTTAAATTTCTCTCTAGAGTGTAAATACCCCATTCCTATTCTAGTCACCACTGGGAGGAAATACAGTTTACCGATGATAATCACAGTGGTTTTCCATACTGCTTTTGTGATCTGATTAATGAATACTCTTGTTTCAAGTAAAAGAACCCACTCTAGTGATATTTAACATAGATGTGAGTTCATCAGATGAAGGGGCACCTCACAAAACCCAAAGATAGGAATGGGAACATAATGGATCCAGAGCCTGCACCACCACTGGGGTCTCTCTCTCCCCTTTTTCTTCCATCACTGAATTGGTCCCCCACACCCCACCTCTTTTTCTAAAGTATTTCCTGGCTTATTCTGATTTTCCAGTGAATATGGCAGAAAAACATGGTACTCACAGCTCCTGAGGTTAATGTTACAAGTGCAACCACCACAAGAGGCCGAATTCTGATTGGTCCACCTTAGGTCAGTTGCCACCCCAGAACTTCCGAGAGCCATCCCAGTGATGTTGTAGACAGGGGATGGGGAGGATAAGACATTACCACAAAAAGGGAGAAGGAAGATCGATAACCTGTATCTACTATATCTGCCAAATTGCTTAAGCAGAGCCAAGATTCTCTTGGTTGATCACACACCTGCCATTAATTCCATTACTGTTAATAATCTAAATGTGCCTCCAGGGTGGAATACTCATAAGAAATTAATATAAGCAAAAAAATGGGTTCATTCCCTCTTCTTATTTAAACACGCCAACAAAAGGAACCTTAGAAACAAAATCAACAGGATAAAGGTGAGAAAAAGTACTTAAATGGAATTAATAATCATTAATAATTGACGGACATTCCACCCACATACTGGGATTCTAACTTTATTGTTAATAATGTAAGTAAATACTCAGGGTTATTCGTTACTCATCTGTCTGTTCGTCATACTGTGGTGGCATGCATGTTGCTGTGATGTTAGAATCTATGCCACCAGTATTTCAAATACCAGCAGGGTCACCCATGGTGAACAGTTTTCAGCGGAACTTCCAGGCTAAGACAGACTAGAAAGAAGGACCTGGCGATCTACTTCTAAAAAAAATAGGCCAGTGAAAACCTTATGAATAGTAGTGGAACATTGCCTGATATAGTGACAGAAGATGAGTCCCTCAGGTTGGAAGGCACTCAAAATATGACTGGGGAAGAGCTGTCTCCTCAAAGTAGAGTCGACCTTAATGATGTGGATGGAGTAAAGCTTTTAGAACCTTCATTAGCTAATGTGACATGACTCAAAATGAGAAGAAACAGCTGCCAATATCCATTAATAATGGAATATGGAATGTACAAAGTATGAATCTAGGAAAATTGGAAGTCATAAAAAATGAAATGGAACACATAAAGATCAATATCCTAGGCATCAGTGAGCTGAGATGGACTGGTATTGGCCATTTTGAATTGGACAATCATATGGTCTACTATACCGGGAATGACAAACTGAAGAGGAAGGGTGTCAAATTCATCATCAAAAAGAACATTTCAAGATCTATGCCAAAGTACAACGCTGTCAGTGATAGGATAATATCCACACACCTACAAGGAAGACCAGTTAATACAACTATTATTCAAATTTATGCACCAACCACTAATGCCAAAGATGAAGAAATTGAAGATTTCTACCAGCTTCTGCAGTCTGAAATTGATCAAACATGCAAACAAGGCGCATTGATAATCACTGGTGATTGGAATGTGAAAGTTGGAAACAAATAGAAAGGATCGGTAGCTGGAAAATATGGCCTTGGTGATAGAAACCATGCCGAAGATCACATGACAGAATTTTGCAAGACCAACGACTTATTCACTGCCAATGCCTTCTTTCAACAACATAAACAGCTGCTATATATGTGGACTTTGCCACATGGAATACATAGGAATCAAATTGACTATATCTGTGGAAAGAGATGATGGAAAAGCCTATATCCTCAGTCAGAACAAGGCCAGGGGCTGACTGTAGAACAGATCATCAATTGCTCATATGCAAATTCAATTTGAAGCTGAGGAAAATTAAAAATAGTCCTTGAGTATATCCCACCAGAATTTAGAGACCATCTCAAGTATTGATTTGATGCACTGAACTTTAATGACTAAGACCAGATGAGTTGTGGGATGACATCAAGGATATCATACATGAAGAAAGCAAAGACTCATTAAAAAGACAGGAAAGAAAGAAAAGACCAAAATGGATGTCAGAGGAGATTCTGAAACTTGTTCTTGAAAATAGTGTAGCTAAATCGAACGAAAGAAATGATGAAGTGAAAGAGCCGAACAGAAGATTTCAAACGGTGGCTAGAGAAGACAAAGTAAAGTATTATAGTGAAATATTCAAAGACCTGGAGTTCGAAAACCAAAGGGGAAGAACACTTTCGGCATTTCTCAAGGTGAAAGAACTGAAGAAAAAATTCAAGCCTTGAGTTGCAATACTGAAGGATTCTATGGGTAAAATATTGAACGACTCAGGGAGCATCAAAAGAAGATGGAAGGAATACACAAAGGCGCTGTGCCAAAAAGAATTGGTTGATGTTCAGCCATATAACCAAGAATCCACTGTACTGAAGGAAGGAGTCCAAGCCGCGCTGAAAACGTTGGTGAAAAACAAGTCCCCGGAAATTGACAGAATACCAATTAAGGTGTTTCAACAAACGGAAGCAACACTGGAAGTGCTCACTGGTCTATGCCAAGAAATTTGGAAGACAACCAATGGAATGGAAGAGGTGTATATTTGTGCCCATTCCAAAGAAAGGTGATCCAACAGAATGTAGAAATTATCTATCAATATTATTAATATCATATGCAAGTAAAATTTTGCTGAAGATAATTCAAAAATGGTTGTAGCAGGTACATCAACAGGGAACTGCAGGAAATTCAAGCCAGATTCAGAAAAGGACATGGAATAAGGGATATCATTGCTGATGTCAGATGGATCCTGGCTGAAATCAGAGAATACCGGAAAGATGTTTACCTATGTTTTATTGACTGTGCAAAGGCATTCAACTGTGTGGATCATAACAAATTACGGATAAAATTGCAAAGAATGGGAATTACAGAAAACTTAATTGTGCTCGCGCGAAAGCTGTTCATAGACCAACAGGCAGTCATTTGAACAAGAGAATACTGTGCAGTTTAAAATCAGGAAACGTGTGGGTCGGGGTTGTATCCTTTCACCATACTTATTCAATCTGTATGCTGAACAAATAATCTGAGAAGCTGGACTATATGAAGAAGAATGCGGGATTAGGATTAGAGGAAGGCTCGTTAACAACCTATGTATGATATGCAGATGACACAATCTTGCTTGTTGAAAGCAAAGAGAACCTGAAGCACTTACTGATGAAAATCAAAGACCACAGCCTTCAGTATGGATTACACATCAACGCAAAGAAAACAAAAATCCTCACAAGCGGATCGATAAGCAATATCATAATAAATGGAGAAAAGATTGAAGCTGTCAAAGATTTCATTTTACTTGGATCTACAATCAAAGCCATGGAAGCAGCAGTCAAGAAATAAAACAATATATTGCATTTGGGCAAATCTGCTGCAAAAGACCTCCTTAAAATGTTAAAAAGCAAAAACATAGCTTTGAGCACTAAGGTACACCTGACCTGAGCCATGGTGTTTTCAATTGCCTCATATGCATGCAAAAGCTGGACAATGAAGAAGACTGAAGAAGAATTGATGCCTTTGAATTATTCTGTTGTCAAAGAATATTTAATATGGATTACCATAAAAACAGACAAATCTGTCTTTGAAGAAGTACAGCCAGAATGCTCCTTAGAAACAAGGATGGAGAGACTTCATGTCACGTACTTTGGACATGTTATCTGGAGGGACCAGTTCCTGGAGAAGGTCATCATGCCTGGTAAAGTAGAGGGTCAGTGAAAAAGAGGAAGGCCTTCAATGAGATGGATTGACTCAGTGGCTGCAACAATGGGCTCAAACAGAGCAATGATTGTGAAGATGGTGCAGGATCAGACAATGTTTCCCTCTGTTCATAGGGTCACTATGAGTTAGAACCAACTTGATAGCACCTAACAACAACAAAGTTTTATTTATATATATATATATATATATATATGTATATATACAGATAGATAAATATACACACAAATATATATATATAAGTTACTGCCATAGAAACATCCTCAACACACAAATTTAGAAATTTAGGGATCAGAATTTCATTTAAATGATGAAATATTGTATAGTTTTTAAATATTTTAAATTATATATATATGATATATGTAAGTATCATATATATATAGCTTTTACTTCAACAATTCTATAGTTATTCAAGAATTCTGTAATTATTCTCAAATTAGCTTTCTCTGTAAGCAAGTTTATCTACAGAGCTAACTTTTCTCTCTTAAGATCTCCCAGCCTGAACCCCAGGACATCCCTGCCCCTTCCCCAAGCCCACCCGTGTTCTAGCTGCAAAGAATGTCTTGCACCTCCCAAATGAATAGGGCAGGCTTACACAAAAAAGTATTCATTTTTCTGTCTGAAATTAAAATTTAATTGGGCATCTCATGTTTTCATTTGCTAAATCTGGCAACCTTTCCCAGATCACAGTTTTCAAATCTCCTTGAGCTTGCCATTCTAGTGCCTTCACTTAGGATGCCCTCCAGCAGTCCCCTCCCCTTGGCCAACTTACCCTCTAAGAATCACCTCAGGTGTCATATTTTTTGCATGCTTCATAGTTTCCTCAGGTAGTTAGACCTCCTGTGATACTTTTCTCAGGATTTTATTAGAGCACTTATCACATCAGACTGGCTACATTTCTCTACCATTGACCATGAGCTCTTCAAGGGTATCCTTTTCAGGTATCCTTGATTCCCATGCCTAGCATATGGTAGATAATTAATAAAATATTTTTTCAAGAAATGCATTCATGTATTTATTTATAATTGAACTATTACTATCACCTATTTACGGCCATCCTGCTCCTATTTCCCCTTCCATAGTTCACTCTAATGATGCATCTCCTCTCAAACTTCTGGCCACTCCTTTATAGGTAAAAAATAATAAATTAAGCAGCATGAAGTACAGTCGAGGGAGTTGGCATGAAGTGGAGTGGAATGTAGTAGAAAATGGAATGCCACTCACACAGTAAGGCCAAGCCTTGTTTTATTAAACTTGTTTCAGCTGTGTGTGTACGTGTGTGTGCGGAGGGGAAGCATATTTGTGTAGTCCAGGGAGCTCCACGTCACTTTCACTTCCTTATCTTCATGACCCACATCCATGCATAGATCTTTTAGGGTTTCCTCTAACGTGCCTCTCTTGCTGGGGTCCAGAACTAGAACCTTCTTCAGCAGCTTTTCATAGTCCTCTGACACATGGAAGGGAACATCCTACTTTCCCTTCAGTACCTGCTTCCACAGCTCCATGAAGTTCTGCCCAACAAAAGGCAGGGCTCCACTCACCAGTGTACAAAGGATGACCGTCAGTCTCCACACGTCCACGGGGATCCATCGTACTTTTGTCCCTGGAAGAGTTCTGGGACAAAATAAGGGGGAGTGCCAGAAAGTTTTCAGCTTTTTTCCAACATGAAGCTTATTGGTGAAGTCAAAATTTTCAATTTTATTATTATGTTCATACAGGCATTGAAGAGCAGATTTCCTGCCTTTGGGACTCAGTGAAAAATATCCTTCTCCTGACGGCACTGCACAGAAGATACTCCCTGGCAGAATATGGCCCAGGCCTCTTTTTCTTCCAAACTCCCATGAGCCACTTGGTGAGCAAACACCTCTTCTCCACTAGCGTGCTCCATAACTACGTAGAGATTGTCCTCATTCTCGATTGCTTCAAAGAACTTCATAATGCTGGTGTGATCGAGACCCTTCATGACTTTCACTTCACGAGTTAGTCTGTGGAGGCTGTTATAAGTTTGACCTAAGGATCAAACACTTAATGATAAGAATGTTTGAGGGGGAGGAGCGGGAGAAGTGTACAGACTTTACTCCTAAGTAAATACTATTAATCTGGGGAGGCACTGGAGGATTTTTCACAGACAACTGAGGTAATCTGACTTATGTTTTAAAGAGTCACTGGGATTTTTGGCAGTGTCAAGGATAAAAATGGCAGAAGTAGGGAGACACTAGGAAATACTGCTATAAACCAGGTGTGTAGTGATGGTATATTGGACCAGGGTCAGGGAAGCAAAGGTGGGAAAAGGAGTGTGCACCTGTGGCTGGCAGATTGTACCTGCTGAATTAATCATCAGTTGGCCTGATTTAGTATGTTTCTCCAACAGGGCTCTTGCTTGCCCCCCAAGGCTAAGTCTGCCTTATATCCTTTTCTCCCTACCTCTTCTCCCAGCCCCTCTCTTCTAGCTAATACCAGAATATTCAAGTAGTAGAGGCAAAAGGGGGTAATATAAGATTCAAGTTAATAAATATGGAACTCAAGAGGAAGAGAAGGTCATCAGTTCATGGGTTTTAGTTGCAGGCATCAGAAACCAAATCAGGTTGATTTCCACAGAAAAGGAATTTGTGTAACAATATTAGGTAAATCTCAATTTTGACAGAATGGATGGAGAACTAGGTTTTATGAAACACAGGTAGGATCAATGCCCACAGCCACACAGCACAACTCCTCTGGTGAGGACATCCCTACTACCACCAAGCAAAGACTACAGCTTGTATCACCAACACCTCTAGCACTGGACACTGGATGCACCCTCTAGCTCTGCTGCCACTACTGACATAGGAAATCAATTGGGATGAATGTTCATAGTCCATACCTCTTTGAGTCATGGATTTCTGCTCCCAAGTCTGAAAGCGATTAGTGCAATGTAACTCACTAGCCCATGCCCTAGCCGCAAGAGATTCTAGGAAAGCCAAGCCTTTGGCATTTTCATTTGTTTGTGAGTAGGCAATCTCTGTATCCCACTATGGCTAATACCCAAAACCCATTGCCTTCAATTCTGACTCATGGTGACCCTACAGGACAAAGTAGAACTGCCCCATAGGATTTCCAAGGAGTGCCTGGTGGATTCAAACTGCTGACCTTTTGATTAATAGCCATAGTTCTTAACCACTAGGCCACCAGGGTTTCCCTATGGCTAATGAGGTTAGAGAAATCCCAAATATATGATGGATTTCTTATATTAAGCCAATCAAATAGCATCACGAGGATCCATAAGAAAAAGTGTATCAGACTGAGATCAATGAAGGTATTGATTATAAAATTAGCACGCTGATTGACTTCTGTGGCTCTAATCCCTACTGCAAAGCCAGTTGCCATCGAGTCAACTCTGACTCATGGTGACCCCATGTGTGTCAGTGTAGAACTGTGGCTCCGTAGGGTTTTCAGTGGCTGACTTTTCAGAAGTAGATCACTGAGCCTTTCTTCTGAGGCACCTCTGGATGGACTCGAACTTCTAAACTTCTGGTTAGCCGATGAGTACATTAACCACCTGTACCACACAGGAACCACACTACCGGAGGAAAATTCCAAAAGAAAAATTACAAAAATGTTCCATTATTTCAGAAAAATTATTTGTCCTCCTGAGGGAACTACCTTAAATGACTACAATTATTCAAATATTTATTTTAATATTATTGCCAACATTGTGATAAAATGTTTAAAAAACAAAATTTTGTGTGATAGATAGATTGCTAGATAGATAACACTAGAGTTCTGGCAATATATTTTGACACCCCCAGTGATTAAGCTGTAAATAGAATTGAACGTTGTTATGTGCTGTCGAGGTTATTCTGACTCATAGTGACCCCATACGACAGAGAACTGCCCCATAGGGTTTCCTAGGCTATAATCTTTCTGGGAGTAGATTGCCAGGTCTTTTCTCTTGCAGTGCAGCTGGTGAGGTTCCAGCTCCTGAGCTTTCAGTTAGTCCATGATTCCCTGTACTGTGTGACTGTTCACCATTTTGTCATCTGATATGATTTTCCTATGTGTTGTAAAACCTACTTCTATGACGTCAATGAGCTGGGATTAATGGCAATTATGTTTATGAGGCAGGACTCAATCTACAAGATTAGGTTGTATCTTAAATCAATCTCTTGATATATAAAAGAAAGAAGCGAGCAGAGAGACATGAGGACCTTATGCCACCAAGAACAAGGAGAATAGCATGTCCTTTGGACCCTGGGTCCCTGCTCTAAGAAGCTCCTTGATTGAGGAAAATTGATGAAAAGAACCTTCCCCAAGAGCCAATAGAGAGAAAGCCTTCCCCTGGAGCTGGGACCCTGAATTCAGACTTCTAGGCTCTTAAACTGTAAGAGAATAAAGTTCTCTTTGTTAAAGCCATCCACTTGTGGTATTTCTGTTATGGCCGCACTGGATGACTAAGACAGTTGTACATATGCAGCCTCAGCAGCTACCTTTTTTTTGCACTGTTGTAAATATATCTACCACACAATTTATGCCAATTCAACTTTTTACAGGTGTACAACTTATTGATAGCAATGACAATAATCAGCTGTGCAGCCCTACCCTTAATCAATTAATGGTGATATTTCCATCACCATTAACCTCCCCTTTTTCCCCTCTCTCCTGGCCCTGGTAACCACGAATAAACACTGGTGCACATTTGCCTTTTCTTGTCTTTTTATATAAGTGAGGTCATACAAAATTTGTCCCTTTCTGGCTGGCTTATTTCACTCAGCGTAATGTCTTCAAGCTGCATTCATACCGTAATATGTATCAAGACTTCATTTCTCCTACTGGCTGAGTAGTACTCCATTGTATGTATGTACCACAGTTTGTTTATCCATTCATCAGTCGATGGACATTTAGGTTGTTTTCACCTTTTGGCTATTGTGAATAGTGCTGCAGTGAACATTGGTGTACAAGTCTCAGAGTCTCTGCTTTCAAGTCTTTAGTTTATAAACCTAAAAGTGGAATTGCTGGGTCAGATGGTAGTTTTATTTTTAGTTTTTTGAGGAAACACCACACTGTTTTCCACAACAGCTGTATCATTTTTCATTCCCACCAGCAATGGATAAATGTTCCAATTTCCCCACATCTTCTCCAATGCTAGTTATTCTCTGTTTTTTTTTTTTGTTTGTTTGTTTTTAAATCTTAGCCTTCCTAGAGGGAGTGAAATGGCATCTCATTGTGGTTTTGATTTGCATCTCTCTAATGGCTAAGGACGCTTAGCATCTTTTCATATGTTCGGTGGCCATTTGAATGTCCTCTTTGGTGAAATATCTATTAAAGTCCTTAGCTCATGTTATGATTGGTTTACTTGTGCAAATATTTTTTAATGTGTAGTTTCACCACAGTAAAAACGACAACAGCAACTTGAAAGAGGTATTTTGAAGCAGATTTGCTGAACGCAATACATCATTTGGTTTCTTGACTGCTGCTTCCATGCGCATTGGTTCTTCATCAAATCAAATGAAATTGTTGAAGCTTCAATTTTTTCTTCATTTATCATGATGTTGTTTATCAGTCCAGTTGTCAGGATTTTCATTTTCTTCACATTCGGGTGTGATCCATACTGAAGGTTATACTGAAGTGATACTTTTAGGGACCCCCCCAAAATAATTTCATTTTATTTTAATATCAAATGGAAAAATGAATGTAAAAATGAATATAAGAAAAGTGAATATAGAATATCAAATTTAATATGGATCATATTAACTACACTTTACTTGAATCCACAATCAATGTCCACAGAAGCAGCAATCGAGAAATCAAATGATGTATTGGCAAATCCACTGCAAAAAAGTCTCTTTAAGGGATTAGAAAACAAATATGTCACTTTGAGGACTAAGATGCACCTGACCCAAGCCATTTTAAATCTTTTCATGTGCATGTGAAATGAATAAGGAAGACTGAAGAATTGATGGCTTTGAATTATGGTGTTGGGGAAGAATGTTGAATATACCATGGACTTCCAGAAGAATGAACAAACCTGTCTTGGAAGAAGTACAGCCAGAATGTTTCTTAGAAGCAAGAATGGTGAGACTTCATCTCACGTACTTTGGACATATTATCAGGAGGGACCAGTCCCTGGAGAAGGACATCATGCTTGGTAAAGTAAAAGGAAAAAAAAGGAAGACCCTCAATGAGATGGATTGACACAGTGGCTACAACAATGAGCTCAAACATAGCAATGACTGTAAGGATGGCATAAGACCGGGCAGTGTTTTGTTCAGTTGTACATAGGGTCACTATGAGTCGGAACCAACTCAATGACACCTAACAACAACAACATATTAACCTTTATGATGCGTTGGTAGTTCAATGACACAGTTTTTGCATTCCCTGCTTGAGATATGGATTCTACCTAGGTTCAATTTCTGGTCAGTGCACTTCATGTGCATCTGTTGGTGGCAGCTTGGATGTTTCTATGATGCTGAACAGGTTTTAACAGAGCTTCTACACTACAGTGGACTAAGAAGAAGGCCTGGTGAGCTACTTCTGAAATTCAGCCAATGAAACCTTATGGATCCCAATGGTCCAATCTGCAACCAATCATGAGATACCACAGGACCAGGCAGCATTTCATGCATGAGGTCACCATGAGTCAGGGATCAACTCAACAGTAGCTAACAACAATAACAATAGGAATCTTTATACCACTGAAGCTGTAAAACAGAATTTTTCTATTTTTTTTATGGAGGAAGGGGCCACAAAGGCAAAAGTGTCTAAGACCCACAGAAGTCGTAATGCAGCCCTGGCTTCGGGGCAGGGGGAACCCAGGGGAAGAATGAAACTCGATAGTTTCATTTGAACAAATCAAAAGGTGATTTGGACCTCTGTCAGAATTTGACAGAATTTAGTGATGAGTACATAAAAAAATAAGCGAACAAAAATAAGAACAACATATAGTCAAAGGAAAACAAAAATATACATAAGAAAAGAGATGTTATCCCAATATACTACAAGCTGAGCTGTGAATAATACACTGACAAACTAAACACTGAATACCGATTTAATAAAAAAATGATATTTCTAAATTAGGAAGATGGGAAAAAGAATATGTACCAGGTTTTAAGAAATAGTATTAGAGACATGTTATAGAAATGCAAAGGTAAATAATAGAAGAAGAAAAGATGATGAAAATAGAAAAAGGATGACAACTGTTGCCATTGGGATTTGAGAATCAGTGACCGAGAAGAATAGAACAGGGTGTGTTGACACTGCAGGACTTATACCACTTTGACATTTTAAATAAGTACATATGTCATTTTAATGAAACATAAAATTAAATTAAAGGAACTATAGGCATTGCTGAAGAGTTAACAAAACTCTGAAGTTTTTTTTTTTTGCAAGTGTTTATGCATTACATTTTTAAAAGTTTGAGAAGTGTACAAGTAACTGAGCTGAGAGAACACTTAGAAACCATGAAAGAGGTGCTCATGGGTCCTTAAAGAGGGGACTGAGTAGACAGTGAGGCAAAATTGAAATTCTACAATCATGAAGATAAAGATATTAAAAAGAGAATTTTTTAAATTGAGGAAATTGAAAAATACTAAAAGTAGTTCAGTGGAAGTATCAGGAGACATTTAATAGGTTATTATCAGTAGGGAAGAATATTAAATAAGTTACAAGGATGGGCTCTTCATGACAAGACATAGGGAAAAGGGTAAGACAATAGAATAAAAACCATGGTATGAAGAGAATTACTTGTATTCCAAGCCATTTATAGATACTATATTACATTTGGAGCCCTGGTGATGCAGTGGTTAAGAGCTCGGCTGCTAAGCAGAAGGTCTGCAGTTCAAATCCACCAGCCTCTGCTTGGAAACCCTGTGGGATTCTATTCTGTCCTGTAGTGTCGCTATGAGTTGGAATTGACTCGAAGGCAACAGATTTTTTTTTGTTGTTGTTGTCATTGTTTTTTTTTTTGTAATCTACTAAAATGGCATATATTAGATGGGGTATAGTTTATAACAAGTCTTGAAGATATTACATAATATAATCCCTGAAAATTATTTAAAAAAAAAAACATTCAGAAACGTATTTCATGATCTTTTAAATGCAACTTTCCAACCACATGTCCACATCACAATACTATATTTTAACCCATGAATGGTTGAGCTGTATGGCTTTATAAAGTATAAAAAGAAAAAAGATACTCTTAGCCAAAACAAGACCCAAGGAAATAGTGCTTCTTTTAGACCAGAATCAACAAGTTAGATATGTATAAAATAATTAGGGGAATTAAAAAAGTTCATGTTACTTTATATAAGTAAGAAGGAAAATTTTGTTGACCACACCATATTGAAGAAAAGAAAAATTCAGGAAGAGCAGAGAATTATGACGATGGTTATTAGTGAGCTGTGAGTACAACCAAAATGTTTCAGACACTCAAATACCCTACAGACAGAACTCAAGGCAAAACTGGTAGTTGTAAGAATTACTCAGAAAATGGGTCAGCATAGACACGTGTTGTCTCCAGAATCTAAAGAGGCCCGCTAGTCTTGGTGCCTCTTTCTCAGTAGTAGGAGAGAACAGATGCAAAAGTTGTCCTTCTCATTGGAAAGGATATATCAACATGTTTCAGGCAAAGGACACCTAGAAATTTCACCTAGGTCACAGGCCTCTGAACTTTTAAGGTGCTTATTTCCTACCCACTGGTCCACATATGTCTTCCTGATTCCTCCGCCCAAGTCAGCACACCACCACCAATATCTAAGTGGACCAGGATGATGCTTGGGAAATGGAGAAATGATCACAGTCTCTACAGAGAAAATAGTGACAGAAGGTTGGAGAATTTATATGTCCCTGAGACGGGACAAAAACCAACCAAACCCATTGCCTAGAGTTGATTCCGACAGGGAAGGTGTATTTCTAGTCCTGCCAGCTGAAAACAAGCAGCTTGTGTCAGTCTTTTCTACCCAGACACAAAATAAAACATTTACCATGTAAATAGTTGCGCACCGGGTTCCGGGGACTGTGCTGATCTGCCCGATAGTGGAACAGCAGCTGCATTGGGGTGGCCACCTGATTAAATAGAGAATAAACCCGTTGTCCTCCACCAAGACCCCTCTGCGTTTTGCACAGACATCCGTATTTAGGCAATCCATGCTTCAAAGGAAAATAAACTGGGGTTAAGATCACACAGTCTGAAGTGTCTGACCAGGATTCAAACCATTTGTCTAAGTTCATCCTCACTGCACCTTCTTAACCTTAGTGGCTCTGTTATCCTGTCAACTAAAGAAGCCTGGACCTGCAGATTCACTGATAGGAATTAATCTTATTTTTGGTAAATTTTTTTTTTAATTCACCCTTCTCAAAATATTAAATGATTACAAGATAGGTACCCCGATTAAGAACCAACTTTCCCGTGCAATATTTAAAAGATTTCTGGTGGAAGCGCAAATAGTTACTCACTTTCTAGATCCAGTTTGGTAGCGGATCAGCTCCTAACGGTTCCCCAGGGACTCGAGGAACCCCCGCCCCCTTGACTGCGGGTCCACCGCCGCGCCTGGGAGCACGGGGTGCGGGGGAAGCCGAGTGTCGCTGCCCCAGCCTCCGCCCTGGTAATGTCACAGGTAAATTTTTTTTGTCTTCTTTTTTTGAAAGAAAAGTAATACGTTATTGCATTCCTGTGGTGAAGAGTGAAAGTACACTCGGCGACTGAGATCTTTTATACGATTTTGTTATAGAGAAAAATCTGCGAGTACAGTTTTTCACTTTCCTGTCAGTCATTTCTTTCTACCTTAACTGCTCTTCCTGCTAATGCAGACCTTCACGTACGGATGTGTTTTATAGCTGCTCCTCTGATCATATTCATCTCATTGGGATCCCGTCCTCTTATTCAGCTCAGTGCCCACAGTGTCTGCCAGGGTCCCTGATGGAGGGGAATAAAGCAATACTTACTTATCAAATACAGGCCTTTAGAGAGTGTCCACATAGAAGAGGTATTTGTATAAATAGGTCGAATTAATATGGCTAGAGTTAGTTGTTTATGGCAGAGAAAATCTTAGTTTACGGAGCCAGTTAAACCTGTAGTCCGTTTCTTTCTCTGATTCCTGGGTCTCCTTCCTCTACTGTTCCAGAAGAATAGAGACCAATTGTTTTATCTTGGGTGGTGGCTTGCAAGCGTTTAAGACCCCAGGGACTACTCACCAAACTAGGAGGTAGAACAGAAACTTGAAGAACAACTTTAGGCCAAATGACTGGATAGACCCAACGAAGCCATGACCCTAAATCTTTGAACCAAGAAAACTAGTATTTAGTTTTTAAGTGGTATAAATAGTTGTAGTAGTCTTATTCTTTTTTTTTTTTTTCTTTGGTGGGGGGGAACTGCTGTTATAGTTGTAAAGTTATATAAAATACTTCATTTGCCATTTCTTCCTTTTTTCTGGTGTAGAGCTTAGCGATAACAGCTAGGTTAGTCAAGTTGTATAACCGTTACTGTTAGTTGATGCCAATTTTCCCATCACCATGACAAAAATTCACTATTTCCAGAGAGTGATTTTCCCTCTCCTTTCCTGCTCCTGCCCCTGCTAACCACTTATAATCATTGGTCTCTATGTATTACCCACTCTTGTCATTTTATGTAAGTGAGACCATTCAATATTTGTCCTTTAGTGATTGACTTATTTCACTCAGCATAATATCTTCTAGTCCATCCATGTTGTAGTATGCATAAGGGCTCATTTTTCTCTAAGGCTGAGTAGTATTCTATTACATGTTATGTACCACATTTTGTTTATCCATTCATCTGTTGATGAGCACTTGGGTGGTGTCCACCTTTTTACCGTTATGAACAATGCTGCAATGAACATCAGTGTACATACGTCTGTTGGTGCTCGAGGGTATGTACGCAAGAGTGGAATTGGTGGGCCATATGGTAGTTTTAGGAGTCTTGGCGGCACAGTGGTTAAGAGCTTGGTTGCTAACCAAAAGGTCAGCAGTTCTAATTCACTAACCGCTCCTTGGAAACCCTATGGGGCAGTCGTACTTTATTTTATAGGGTCGCTATGAGTTGGAATCAACTTGACAGCAACGGGTTTTGCTTAATTTTTGCTTAGGTTCCTGGGATCCCTTAGATTACCCTAGAGGTTTAGACTTTGGCGTCTTTTATAGTAGAAAATGCATGTTTCATATGTTACAGAAAAAAGTGTACTTTTACTAGTCTGCAGTGTTCTTGCAGTTATTATTGATTAAATTAGTATTTCTTTATTCAATTTTTATTTTGGTGAGCTTTGTTTACCTGGTGGTGCTGGAGCACCTGTCTTTCCCTCCTGGTGCCACCTGTTGTATGGCAGGAGCTTCCCAAGGCCCATAGTCCTGGTGCCTGTAGGAGGGACAGGATTTCCTGGCACAGGGGGACAAAAGTGCTTTCCAGGCCAGACTCTGGATGTGGCAGAGTCACCCTTGTCAGAGCTCCCAGGACTCTCGGTGTCTCTAAGTGGTTAAGGCCAGTCTCAGGCCTGTTGGGGAAGGAGAGCACTCCTATTGGATGGTTACTGTCGTGGTGCTCCAGATGGATCTTTCTTACTGGGACCTCTTGGCTGCCCTGGTGTTGTCAGTGAGACTTCCGTTATATCTGGGGGAGAAGTGAGCCTGCCTGTGCTACCCTCTGCTGCTAGGTTCTTGCTTGTGAAGTGCCAGACCTGAACTGGTTTATTATAAGGCCAATTTCCTTAATAATCTTCTTTCTAGATGTTCTCTCCAGTGTTGCAAGTGGTGTATTGAAGTCCCCAAATATTGTTGTGGAATTGTCTATTTCTCCTTTCAGTTCTGTCTGTATTTCGTTTATATATTTTGGGGCACTACACTTAGCTCCATGTGTATTAATAATTGATATATCTTCTTAATGAATGGACCATTTTATCATTACATAATGTCCTTTTTCATCTCTTGTAAATAATTTTGACTTAAGATCTATTTTGTCTGATGTCAATATAACCAACTCTGCTTTCTTTTGGTTACTATTTGCATGGATTATTCTTTTCCATCCTTTCACTTTTAGTGCTTGGGCCTAAGATGGGTCTCTTGTAGACAGCATATAGATGGATCACGTTTTTTTAATTTATTCTGTCCCTCTCTTCCTTTTGCTTGGAGTGCTGGTCTATTTACATTTAAGATAATTACTGACAAGGAAGCCCTTACTTCTGTCATTTTGCTAATTGTTTTTTGTATGTCTTGTACTTTCTTTGTCCCTCAATTCCTGTACTTTGGTCATTATTTGTGTTAGTTGCTTTTTTTATGCTAAGGCTTTATTTCTTTCTTCTTACCTTCTGTGTATAGCCTTAAAAAATATTTGCTTATTGGTTACCATAAAATTACATTTAACTACTAACATTTACAACAACCTAATTTAATTTGATACCAACAAGTAACGTATAACGTTAACATACAAAAACTCTATTCCTGTTTTGCTCCTTTCCCATCTCTGTTGTTGTTGTCACCTTTTACATCTTTACACATGCTCTGCCTGTTAGGATAAATTTATACTTATTTTTTATGCATTTGCTGTTATAAAGCTTATAGAACAACTAAATTTACTAACTGAAAATACCATAAAACTGGCTCTTTTATTTGCTTTTGCCATTACCTTTGCTTGGAACTCTCTTTCATTTATTTATTTTTATTTCTTATATTTCTCGTATGTACAGCTTCAAGTAGCTGCCTGGTGTTCTTTTCTTTCCATCTGAAGGACTCCCTTTAGCAATTCCTGCAAGACAGATCTGGGGGTAACAAATTCCCACAACTTTTGTTTATCTGGAATGTCTTGATTTCATCCTCATTTTTTAAGGACAGTTTTGCTGTGTAAAGCATATTTGGTCTACAGTTCTTTTTTCTCAACACTCTATGTATATCTTCCCATTGGTCCTGGCCTCCAAGGTTTCTGAGGGGAAATAGGCACTTAATCTTATTGAGAATCCCTTGTATGATATACTGGGCCTCTCTTGCTGATTTCAGAGCTCTCTCCTTGTCTTTGATTTTTAAGACTTTTATTACAATGTATCATGCGGTAGGTCTCTTTGGGTTTATTCTACTTGGAGTTTACTAAGCTGCTTGGATTTGCAGGTTCGACTCCTTACTCAGGTCTGGAAAGTTTTCTGCCATTATTTCTTCAAATATTCTTTCTGTCCCTTTCTTTCTCTCATCTCCTTCTAGGATTCCCATGATGCATAAACTGTTTCATTTGACAGTGTTCCACGATTCCATTTTGCTTTGCTCATTTTTCTTTATTGTTTACTCCTCTTTTTCTTGGATTTGATATGTTCAATCTGTTTGTCCTCTAGTTCACTTATTCTTTCTTCTGTCTGCTCAAATCTATTGTTGAATCCTTCCCTTACATTTTCCAATGCAGTTATTGTATCCCTCAGTTCCACTATCCCTGTTTGGTTCATTTTTATATTTTCTGTCTCCTTATTGAGATTCTCATTTTTCTTCCTGATTTCCTTTAGTTGTTTGTGTGTTCTTTAAATTCCTTGAATATAGTTAATGTTGTTGTTTAAAAAGTTTTCTGTCTTGCCAACTGTCTTAGCTTCAATAATACTGATTTCTGCTTCTGTGTAATTTGCCCTTTATATGGTGCCATCTTTCCTTATATGCCTTAAAATTTTTTGTTGAACTAAGACATTTGACTATTGTACTGTGTTAATTCCAGAACTCTGAATTTGGTTTTTCTCCAAGATTGTAGTTGTGTATATAGTTCTTTTCTTTCTTTTTTTTTTCCCCCTCTCCCTCTTCTAAATTTCTCTAGAGGGCATGCTGGCCCTTTGACTCTGCCAACACTGACTGTGTGCTAGGAACAGACCAGTATCTCTCCAATTGTTCTTCAAGGCATCACTGGACAAAGCCTTCTCTGCAGATTGTGTGACCCTAAATCCTTGGGGCATAAGGTCTCCACTGCCCATCTTGGCACCATCCTGCTGTTCTGGGAACATGTGCCACCATCTCCACCTCTATGGAGGGGCTAATGAGTAGTGTGTGTTAGACTATTGGTGCATGTTTTCACGTAGGCATAGGCAAGTTCAGCATCCCATCTCTTCCTCAGGCATATGTCTGGTTGATGTAATGAGCTGATCTGTTCCCAGAGCCCCTAAATAGACCTGACAGACTTTTCACCAGTTAATGGTTGTTTGATGTATAGGTCAATCTCAATCACCTTTTATTTCCTTTTAGAAGTTTCAAGTTTCTGGGAGGAAAGCCATGTCTGAGATTAGTTTTGGGGCACCTATTGCATACAACTGTTAACTTAAGCTGCTGCTCCCTTTTGTCGTGTAATCTGGAGACAGAGCAATTTTTTTTCCTCAGTCCTGCCTGGAGTAGGGTAGGGAAGTAGGCTTCTCCATGAGGGTCCTGTGTCTCTCCAGTTCCTCTGGGTGCTCCCAAACAAATATGCAGAATATGACCAACCAGACCATCAGCAAAAGCCAGGTTCATTCACCTCTCTTCTGGGCTGAGGTAGGATAGTGTTCTACTGTGTTAACTCTGAAACTCAGAATCTGCTTTTTCCCCAGCAATTGTAGTTGTGTATATGGTTCTTTATTTTCCCCCCTCCCTCTCATAAATTCCACTAGAGGGTGTGCTGCCCCTTTGATTCTGCTGGCACAGACTCAGGACTAGAAACCATGAGCAATTCACAACTCACAGTTTACAGCCAGGTTCTCTGGCCTCATGCCATTGGGCCTGGGTGGGAGCACCTCCTGTGTAATAGAGAGGAAAAAAAAAATCCTACCTTGTCAGCTGCCTCTCTCATCCTTCAGCCTTTGGCCAGGTGCTTTATTTCTTGAACTGGTTTCCAGAGTTCTGAATCGGTCAGTTTCACCACATTATTTGTTCTATTTTATTTATTTTTTCTTTAGTTGTTCTGGGGGAATGGACACACTCGACAGCCCATGTCTTCAGCTTGGGAAGGAGTCCTAAATCTTACTTTATGTCCCTTTCCATGTATTTTTCTACCCTCCTCCACAGTCAGCTTCCCTCATTTCCTCTCATCATTTTTCACACTTTCCATGGCATATAGCTTCTTCATGTCAGCAACGGCTATCTTACTCCATCCAAGGGACATTCTTTAGTCTTCATCTTATTACATACTTCCCAGTAGCTATTAAAACTCCTCCTTGGTTTAAGTGATACTGATTTTCCTGGTTTCCCTTCATCATCCCTTGTCTCTCCTTATAGTCCCTTTTGTGGGCTCAAATCCAAAGTTTAAAAAATCCCATGTTCAAGACTTAGTATTTGTTCCTATTTTTTTTTTTCCTCATTAGTATTCTCTATCTAGATGATATTATCAAAACCTAGAGTTTCAGGTTGGTTCTGGCCTTCAGCTAGAAGGCCTCTGAGTTTAAGCCTGAATAACCTACTATATAATTATAGCAGCTGTTCTCAGATATCTCATGTTTCATACACTTGATTCCTCAAACAAATAATATATTCACTCAATTAAAATCAAAATAAATAAATAAACAGCACAAAATCAACAATTCATTTGACATTGTCTGTTTTCTGAATTTTTTTAATTGGGGTGGGGGTTCCAATTTGCAATTTGGATATTATCTCCTTAATTGTTGAATATTCTCTTAAGAGTCAACCATTTATGTTTAACTTCATGTTTTTTAATTAAAAGGTTTTAAATTTAATGTAATGAGATTAATGAGTCTTAAAAAAAAAAAAAAAAAACTTGTCTCTTGAAACCTTCCCCATTCTCAGGTTATAGACCTAGCTTCCCAATTTTATTTTTTGTATTTTTAGATTTGTAAACATTTAGTCTTTAATCCATTTGGTACTTATTTTATATTTGCATGAAGTCTTTTTAATTTAAACAAGAAATAGATTTTTAAAATGAGCAGAGTTTCATTTAACTGCCACCCGAGATTCTGTTCCCACCATCCTATTATCCCCTTAGAGGCACCATTGTCATCAATTCAGTGTGTGTTTCCAATTTCTTTTTAAATCTTTACCTATAAAAAATTAGGTACAATAAGTATGCCGTACTTGTTTTGGTTAGTGTTTTTTATTCAAGTTAATACAGATATATTATACAGTGTGCACCATTCTTTGTCTTTTTTCTTTTCTTTCACTGTGTCTGGAATTTGGAGATCTTCCCCTGTTAACACATATAGCTTTCATGTCTTGAATTTACCACTGAGAGGAAGCTTTATCAGTAAGCACACCACAGTTTGTTTCCCGCTCCCTGACTGACTAGCAGACGTTAAAGCCCTTGCTAGTTTCAGGCTCTTACAGATCCTTCTGCAGTGAAAGCAGTGGTGGAGCTTCCTGGGCTCTTCCGTACAGTTTTCCTGAGTTTATTCTCATAAGAGCATTGCCGGCTGCTTGGTGTCTGTTTGCTAAATATTTTCCTAAATTTGGAAATGGATAGTTGTGATGGATGCACAACATGAGAAATGTAATGATGGCAGTGAATTGTGCATGTAAAAACGCTGAAATGGCAAACGTTTTGCTTTGTGTATATATATATATATATATAAGTGGTCTGTTTTATATTTATAAACGTTTTGTTATATATATATAAATGTTCTGTTTTATATACATATATGTTTTGTTTTATATATATAAATATAAATGTTTTACTATATATCTGTATATAGACTTATGTATGTGTGTGTGTGTGTATATATATATATCACAGTAAAAAATTCTACTCTCACTTGTCCTATAGTTTTTTCCAGGGGGGTTAGAATTTTGCTTTTTTGCAATCTGGTGATACAGATGCCATTCACGCTTTGCATGGTTTCAAGGTGTAAAATTTTCAGTCACTATGGAGCCCTGGTGATGCAGTGGTTAAGAGCTCAACTGCCAAAGAAAAGGTTGGCGGCTAAAATCCATCAGCCGCTCCTTGGAAACCCTGCGGGGCAGTTCTACCCTGTCCTATAGGGTTGTTATGAGTCAGAATCGACTTGATGGCAATGGTTTTTCTCTCTTTTTTTGGTTTCTGGTTTAGTTAGTAACAGTAGCCCTTCAACCCAAACCAAACCAAGTCCATTGCCATCAAGTTGATTCCAACTCATAGCAACCCTATAGGACAGACTAGAACTGTCCCACAGGGTTTCCAAGGAGCAGTTGGTGGATTCGAACTGCCAATCTTTTGGTTAGCAGCTGATCTCTCGACCATTGTGCCACCAGTGCTCCAGTCCCTCGACAACACAGTTCAAATTTCAGTTGGTATATTAACTGTGAGGAGTTGCGAAAATTACTGTACAAACTTTGCTGGTAGCTCTTCAGCCCAAAAATCATTCTGTAGGTAACCGAGGTGTTTTATGATCAGTCGCACATCACAGCACTTCTTTCAGGGTCTCTTGGTGGTCGGTCACTGAATGTCTGTTATTGGTTCTTATTCAAAGTTAACATGGATATATTATACACAAACAGAGCGCAATACATGTAGTTCTGTTCCCTCTTTTGTCTCCCAGCAATAAGCCTATGTGCATTTTACGAAAATGGATAATTGAAAGGGGGAGTGACCAACAAAGTGATAACATCGAAAGTCAAATTTAAATAAAAAATAAATAAAATTAGGGAAGAAATATCTTTCCATGTGAATGTTGACACTGCTGATGTTTGAAGTCTCTAGATATGCAACCCCACGAACTTAGCAAAAGCAAAATTATCAACATAAATTAGAAAAGTAGTTCTGATGAAAAGGATGAAGATAATCCAGAGGAAGTGATCAAAAGGATGAAGATAACCTGGCGGGGGGAGAGGGGGAGGAACTCATATTAAAGGAACTCGCAGAGATATTTTACAACTTCGAAAGTGCAAAGGATAAATGTTGGAAACTGATTGAAACTTAGAAAATACTACAATTTTCCAAGACACAGAAAAGAAGCTCACTCCATATTATAAGCTATACAACAAAAAATAGAAGCTTTCAAGGTCATTTTTATAGTCCTGCACTACCTGCCAAGGAAGGACTGCCTGTATCTGTACGTGGGTGTATAGTGTATGCATGTATACATACGGTATAGTGTAGTGGTTCTTAACTGGGGGCAATTTGTCTCCCAGGGAACATTCGCCAATGTCTGGACATACCTACGGTTGTCACAACTTGGAACTTTTACTGCTACTTAGTAGTGGCCGCTGCACAGGACTTCCTGCCCTTCCCAACAGAGAACAGTTTGAGACTATAGCCTTCAGTGTAGAGTACACCTGAACATAACCCAAAACAAGACAACAAAAATCCTCACAACTGGACCAATAAGTACCATCATGATAAGTGGAGAAAATATTGAAGTTGCCAAGGATTTCATTTGGATCCACAATCAACGCCATAGAAGCAGCAATCAAGAAATCAAATGATGTATTGCATTGGGCAAATCTGCTGAAAAGACTTCTTTAAAGTGTTAAAAAGCAAAGATGTCACTTTGAGGACTAAGGTGCGCCTGACCCAAGCCATGGTATTTTCAGTCACCTCATATGCATGTGAAAGCTGGACAATAAGGAAGACCGAAGAAGAATTGATGCCTTTGAGTTATGGTGTTTGTGAAAAATAATTGAATATACCATGGACTTCCAGAAGAACAAATAAATATCTTGGAAGAAGTACAGCCAGAATGCTCCTTAGAACCAAGGATGGTGAGATTTTGATTCGCATACTTTGGGCATGTTAACAGGAGAGACCAGTCCCTGGAGAAGGACATCATGCTTGGTAAAGTAGAGGGTCAGTGAAAAAGAGGAAGACCCTCAACAAGACAGATTGACCCAGTGGCTGCAACGATGGGCTCAAACATAGCAATGATTGTGAGAATGGCGCAGGACTGGCAGAGTTTCATTTTGTTGTACATAGGGCTGCTGTGAGTTGGAACCTACTCAACGGCACCTAACAACAACAATACATGCCAAGAGTGTTGATTCGAAAAGCTCTGGTGTCAAGGAAGGGTTGACTTTCTCTCCACTTTGAGAGGCTTACTCCGAGAGCATTTTTTAATAGGTCATCATTTCTCTAGTGATATGAGATGTTATTTTATCACAGACTCTGTTTCCTTAGAAGCGTGAGTGAGGCAGACAGAATTATAAGATGGCCCCATGATCTTTGCCCCTTGGAGTTATGCTCCGTATCCCTTCTTCCCTGCATTGTGGGCAGACCTGTGACTTGTTCTAGACAATGGAATATGGCAAAGGTGAAAGGATGGCACTCCCACAATTACATTTCATTATGTAAGAAGCCACGTTAGCTGAGTAGAGAGAGATTGTTTTGCTGACTTATGGAGACACCATTGTCAAGGCACTGCAGGTGGTCTCTAGGATCTGCTGGTGACTTCCAATTGACAGCCAGTCAAAAGCCAGGGTTTTCAGTTATGCAGCCACAAGCAAATGAATTCTGCCAACAACCTGGGTGATCTTGGAAGCAGATTCTTTCCCAGTCGAACCTCTAATGACAACACATTCCATTAGACACCTTGACTACAGCCTTGTGAGACCCTGAGCAGAGCACCCAGCTAAGCCACGTCCAGCCTCCTGGCACACAGAGACTGAGACAATAAATGCATGTGTTGCGTCACGCTGCTAAATTTGTGGTAATTATGTTACACAACCTAGAAAATAATCCTGTGTGTAAGTTTCTGAGTGCCTCATTTCTTTCATTGGAAAAGTAGTTGGGAACTGAACATAAAGACCAATGAATTAATGAATTACCGTGTGGAGGTGCTGTAAACAGGTGCTTTATAGTCTTAACTCACATGAGGCTTATTACAACGTCGTGATATATGTATTAAGGCCTAGCTTTACATTTTTTTTTTTTACATATGGGGGATTGAGGCACATTTCTGCTATTTTTTACCTGCAACTCTGATATTTGTGTTTTTGATAGTTGACAACATGCTACTACTTGGCGGGGGGCCGGGGGGGGGAGCAGGGGTCATATTATTGCTCTAATTAAAAAAAAAAAAAAGTCTCTAAAGGGCGTTGAATTTGGTCCACCGGGGAGAGTTTGTAGAAGAAATTTAGGGAATTACGTCAGGAGAGACCAATGTTTTAGCTACGTGGATTGAAACCCAGGAGAACGGTGAGGGATGGACAGATGTCTTGGCTGGGGGACTGGGGCAAAGATTAGAGTGAAGCAACAGTATCCCAAATCCTGATTGAAGCAGGCCTTCCCAGGTCCCCGTTACACACTCCGGGAACCAGTCCAGTGAGAACCCAAATGCAGCCCTACAGACGTTTCTCCCACACTGCCCGCACATCCATTTTCCGCGCACACATGAGGATCACAGGATGTGAAATTATATACAACGAATCAGGTTCGGGATGACGCTTTCACTGTGCGGTAGAATCACGGCCAGCCCCTGACCCTGAAAGTCTTGCTGTTTCTTTCATGGCTCACAGTGAGACGTTTCCCAGGAGAAATCTAGGAGAGGGACCGAGTGATTTCCTTAGCGCTACATGGCCCGGGAGCCCTCGCGGGAGCGGCTAGATGCTGGACAGAGACAGGCGAGCAGCTCTAGGCCATACTGTTTTTCAGGCGAGGCCCCGCTCCAGGTGGACAAAGGGCCTTTCTGAGTCACTGGAAGAAAAGGGGGCGCGGAGGTGGCGTGGGGCTAAACGCGCCTCCTGGTGGACACGCTGGAAATGCTCGCCGGCTCTGACTGCAGGACCTGCTCAAAGCCAAAAGAAACCCAAACCCACTGCGGTGCAGTCGGTTCCGACTCATAGAGACCCTATAGGACAGAGTAGAACTGCCCCATAGAGTTTCCAAGGAGCACCTGGTGAATTTGAACTGCCAACCTTTTGGTTAGCAGCTATAGCTCTTAACCACTATGCCGGCTGCTGAGGTTACTGAAAAATACCTTCAGTCAGGGCTTTCAACCTGCCGGCTCCTGTTGAGTAGGTTCCGACTTCCAAAGGTGGCTCTCAAGTCCTGAATTCAAGAAAATTCAAACCTTATTATTTTCTATAAGCTGCTTCATGGCGGAGCCATTTTCAGTGGGCTTTTTCCCTGGTTATTTTTCATATGGGCTCCACGTCCAGTGGTGGAGATGTTTGCCATTTTCAAAATGGCTATTGGAAAAACAGTATGTTTTTTAAGTCCTCTGTAACACACAGTAATAAATGCAGTTTCCATGGTGATTCAATATTAATATACCTCTTATGAAATAAGGTTCACCATTATTGCATGTGATGGGCTGTGATGTTTTCTGATCTATTCTAGCCCACAGGTTGTCCTCTCTTAATTTGTTTTACTTCCACTCATTAAGATCCTTACCCAAGATTCTGAAGAATATCACAGTTCATTTTCATCATTTTAATTGAGGTAGACTCTGTGTCCCACCAGAGAGGGAAAGGAAGTTACATGGCTAATGTGGTGGCCAGCTTGCCCTAAGTTACCTGTGTGTGTGGTTTCAGTATGGCAGTTCCATGGGGTCTGTGTTGGGGTAGTGTTGGAGGGCAAGGCTTCTGAGCTCTGTACTAAGCCCTGACTAGGTTCTTGCCTTCTGCTGACCAAGAATGATCAGGAGAGGCTCAGAGGTTCCACACGAACAAAGGTATTTTAGTGGCGGAAAGAGAGTAAATGTTCGCCAGCCGGGAACAGGGAAGGACCAGGCAACGCTAGACTCTGTTCCCCGGAGCAAAGGTTTTTCTGGGGCTTATGTGGGTTTGGCGAGGATAATAGAGTAATGAATATTTAGTAGGTTTCTTTCAAGGGGTGGGTACTTCTCAGAATGGCAGGGTGTACTAAATTAGGTTGTGTACCCATCTGGAATCTAAGATGGAACCCATAGCAAAGGCTCCTGGGACTGGGTGGCAGGACTTATTATGGGGTGAAATGCCTGCAGAGTCCGTCCCGTGGTGCTAGTTCGATTCTGTCGCAGGTACTTGCATCAGGCAGAAGTCAACCGTAGGTCACCTCGCAGATGTCTGTGCATGCTCCAGGGCCGGTTCCTCTGAAAAACATCTTACAAGGGAGTACATTGTTTGTTCTTTCCCTATTAGACATTCAAGGATGGGGGTTTTGCATCATTAGCCAAACACATAATTTTTGTAAGTAAGTTGCAAGTTGCAGGTGTTGCAGGGCTCCTTGCCTAGGGGTTCAGTCCCTGTTTCTTCCCTATCTCGGTAGGACACTGTCTGAAGTCTCAGCCCCACGTACCAGGGTTTGGATATGGAATATACTCTGCACAGTGTGTTCTGAGATCTGCTGAGCCAGATGAAGTCACCTTCTTTCTAGAGCTCACCATGTCCTTCATTTCCTGCACCTCCATTAGGTGTTGTCTTCTGCTGATCAACCTGAGGGTTCTCTGCTATATGGTAAGTGGACATTGGTCATCAACTTCTACGGTACAATTTTCTGCTTCTTCTTAAAATTTCCGGATCTGAGGTAGTTCTCTCTGTCTGAAGGGCACTGACTTCAGATGTCCGTATGGTTGTCTCTGTCTCCCTCACGTCTTTGATCAAATGTCAGGTCCAGTGGAATCAAAGAGCTCTGGTTAAACATTGCCTCGTCTCCCTCTTTCTCTGAAAACTGAACAAATCTTCCCTTTGTATCATTTACCTTAAAGGTTGACTAAATCTTTTCCTACTTTCTTGAATCTGTTTCACAATGAAGTTCTTTGGAATATCTAACAGTTCAGTTGACATTCTCTACCAACCATAGTCTATGACCCTTTATCACCATTGGGTATATTCAATTGTCAGTTTTTGTCTCCAGGCTAAATATTAAACTAAAAATGTCAAGGTGGGTGATGCAAACCCTATTGTGGTTGTAGACTCCTACAGTTTCAATTACAAAAAATTCTGGAACTGAGTTTTATATAACATTAAGAAATGATTTGTATTTCGGTAGGTATGATAATGGTATTGTCATTTTTTTTTTTCCTTTATCTGTAGAAATAGGTACTAAAATATCTGCGAACTAAATGACATACATTTTATATTTGCTTTAAAATACCCCAAGGATAACTGGAGCTGATAGTTGAAAATGAACAGCAAAATAACGAAAAGTGTTGAAGGCTTGTGATGGGTACTTACAATGGGTTTTATTATATAATTATCCCTGTTATTAAGAAATACTTTAACTTTCTAAAATAACTTTTATATAAAGAAGTTGAGAATGTTTTTAAAAGCCTCCACACACTGCACACAGTTCTGTTACATGGTGAAAAACAGCAAATACCTTCTTGCACGTTGTAGTGATGAATTTTGGTGGAACAAATGCGTAGAATACAGTGAAGTTTCAGAATTGGGAAGAGATTACTCTAAAAGTTCCTGAAACTATGGACATGGGGACCGGAAAAATCCTTAGGTAATATGGCTTCTTTGAGTTTCACTCGAGAAGAGGTATTCTTACCTCTATTATATCACCATTACGTGTGAGTCAGAGCTGTGTGTCTTCCAACAGTTATCATTTACTTAAGTTTCTGGTCTTCTAAAAAGAACAAAAATATTTCTGTCCGTTAATACTCCATACAAACTTCAGTTTTTCTTTTTCTATAAACATTTCTAAGTTACTCCTCTGCCCTTGCATTCTGTGCTTCTTTTAATATTCCTTGAGGTGGACAAGAAGTGGATTCGGTGTTCAGATCCTGTGACTTTGGCTTCAGGAAGTCATTGACCAATCTGATTGTCTTCTTGTCATGCTTATTCTTAAACAGTTCATTGTGATATAATTTACATAACATAAAATCACATTTATAAGGTCGAGGAAGTTTCCTTCTATTCCTAGTTTGAGGGGGGATTTTGTTATAAATGGATTTTAGAATTTGTCAAATGCTTTTTTGTGTGTCTGTGTATATGTACGTATTGGGAAGTTCATGGGACTTTTTATTAACATGGTCTATTAATTGATTTTTAGATGATAAATTGACTTTGCATTCCAAGGATAAATCCACTTGGCTAGTTGCTCTACTACATTTGCTAGTATTTTGTTGAGGATTTCTTTGTGTGTATTTCTGAGAGGTACTTGTGACTGTGTCTGGCTTTGGTATCAGGGTAAAACTGGCCCATAGAATTAATTGCAAAGTGTTCTCTCCTCTTCTTTTTTTTCAGGAGTGTTTGTGAAGAACTGGTATTAATTCTTTTACATATTTGGTAAAATTCATCATTTAAGCCATCTGTGCCTGGGCTTTTTTGGGGGGGAGGGGGTAGGATGAGTTTTAATTAATTTAACCTGTTTATGTTTCATAGATATGTTCCCATATTCCATTTCTTCATATATAGGTCTGTTAGTATATTCTTTTTCTTGAGTCTCTTTTGATAACTTGTGCCTGTCAAGGAATTTGTTTCTTATTTGTAGCATTCCATGTTTCTAGATTTTCATGGAAGTTGAGGAGGAAGAATAAGGAAAGATAATGTGGAAGAATAGGGCTTTGGGACAGTGAATGGATGCCCCTAAATCTTATAGTCCCCTGTTTTAGAAAGGAGAAAACGACTATACTAGCTGCACCTACCACGCCAGCTTATCATGTAGGACAAAAGAGGTCCTGAATTTATAGTAATTTTGAGAACTCTTCCGTTTGACTCTGGATTTCATCAAGACGGCAGACTGAGCCTACTTCCTGTACTGTACCAATTTAGAAACAATGAAACACACAAGTTAATAGCTGCCAGAATAAAGAGTCAGAAGAAACTTGATATTGGCATTATGTTTAAAAGGTAAAGAAAATACAGGTAATCAAAATAACGTGTAAAGAGCAACGAACCATAAACTTGACAAGCTATATTTGGAATAGACAAAATGATATTAAACAATTAAAGTATAATAAAGTTAATTTACAATGTATGGGTTAAACATAAAGTTAATCTGAGCTGATGAGAAGATTAAAAAACTAAGAGAAAAAAAAAACAGAGCCGTTGCCATCGAGTCAATTCCAACTCATGGTAGAACTCATAGTAGAACTGCCTTATTGGGTTTCCAAGGAGCACCTGGTGGATTTGAACTGCCGACCTTTTGGTTAGCAGCCGAGCTCTTAACCACTGCACACTGAGCTAAAGCAAAACAACAAAAAAGCTGAGCAAAATGTAGCATAGAAAGACAAAGTAACAGAAAATATAAATATAGTTGAAGATATGTGAAAAATAGAATGGGAAGCAGTAAAACACACTTATTTGAATCATAAGAATTAAATAATATATTTAAAGAGTGAAAAACCATAATCAAGTAAATAATGACTTATACATTTCTGAAATTGAAAACTAGATATGCATCCTTGAACTCAAAAGCACAGTGTGTCACAAAATAAAGAAAAATGCTCAAACAAAACCACTAGTCAGATATCACTAAAAAGAGAGGAAAATATTAAAAACATTGAGAGAAAAGAGATATTTTTGAAGGCTTCAGCAAAATCTCCACATCAGGAAGGAAAGAAAACAGAAAAATAAAATATGAAGAGTTCTGAGAAGAATTAATTATCAAGCTAGAATTAGATACTTAGATAAAATATCTTTAATGAATAAGGGTTAAGTAACAGTATTCTCCAAAGTAAAAAAAAAGAAAAAAATGGAGAGATTTGATTGCCCATAGGAATTTCTAAAGAGTACATTTCAAGAAGAAAAATTTTCCTGTGTAGAAGTGTCAAAGAGAAGCAAGCACGTACTCTATTGAAGTAAAAGCAAGGAGATTTATTGAAGATTTGAAAATACCCTGGACCCTGGGAAATGTCTGATCTCACCAGTAAAACAAATGCTCCAAGCAGAGAAGGGGAAAGGGCACCTTTATGTGGTAAAATCAGGAGCTAACAGTGTAAAATCTATGATGGGTGCTTGGTGAGATAAGGTAGCTGAGGGCAGGATATCTCAAAGCTGGGAACCGAAGGGGATTGGTTATATAGGATAACTGCAGAAATAGTGACTGTAAGGTGTACAGGCACAGCTCGGAGATATTGTGGGCTCAGTTCCAGACCACCGCAATCAAGAGAATATCACAATAAAGCTAGTCACATGAATTTTTTGGTTTCCCAGTGCATGTAAAAGTTAAGTTTGCACTATACTATAGTCTATTAAGTTTTTAATAGCATTATATCTAAAACCAATGCACATACCTTAATTTAAAAATATTGCTAAAAAATGTTAACCATCATTTGAGCCTTCAGTGAGTTTTTGCTGGTAGAGGGTCTTGCCTCGATGTCGACGGGTGCTGGCTGAGCAGGGCGGTGGTTGCTGAAGGGTGGGGTGGCTGTAGAAGTTTCTTAAAATAAGACAATAATGAAGTTTGCGGCATCGATTGACTCTTCCTTTCACGAAAGATTTCTCTGTAGCATACAATGTTGTTTGATAGCATTTTACCCACAGCAGAACTTCTTTCAAAACTGGAATCGATCTTCTCAAACCCTGCCGCTGCTTTATCAGCTATGTTTACGTAATACTATAAATCCTTTGTTGTCATTTCAACAGTGTTTACACGATCTTCACCAGGAGTGGATTCCTTCTCAACACACCACTTTCTTCATTCATCCATAAGAAACAACACCTTATCCATTAAAGTTTTATGAGCTTGCAGCAATTCAGTCACATCTTCAGGCCGCACTTCTAATTCTCTTGCTATTTTCACTACAGCTGCAGTTACTTCCTCCTCTGAAGTCTTGAACCCCTCAAAGCCATCCATGAGGATTGGAATCGACTTCTCCAAAACTCCTGTTAATGTTGATATTTTGACCTCCTCCCATGAATCATGAATGTTCTTAATGGCATCTAGAATGGTAAATTCTTTCCAGAAGGTTTTCAATTTACTTTCAGACCCATCAGAGGAATCACTATCTATGGCAGCTATAGCCTTACAAAATGTATTTCTTAAATAATAAGATGTGAAATTTGAAATTACTCCTTGACCCATGGGCTGCAGAATGGACGTTGTGTTAACAGGCATGAAAACATTAATCTCCTTGTACATCTCCATCAGAGCTCTTGGGTGACCAGGTGCATTGTCAATGAGCAGTAATATTTTGAAAAGAATCTTTTTTTTTTTTTTTTTCTGAGCAATTGGTCTCAACAGTGGGCTTATAATATTCAGAAAACCATGTTATAAACACATGTGCTGTCATCCAGGCTTTGTTGTTCCATTTATAGAGCACAGACAGAGTAGATTTAGCATAAGTCTTAAGGGCCCTAGGATTTTCAGAATGGTAATAAGCATTGGCTTCAACTTAAAGTCACCAGCTGCATTAGCCCCTAACAAGAGAGTCAGCCTGTCTTCTGAAGCTTTGAAGCCAGGCATTGACTTCTCCTCTTGAGCTATGAAAGGCCTAGATGGCATCTTCTTCTAATATATGACTGTTTCGTCTGCACTGAAAGTCTGTTGTTTAGTGTAGCCAACTTCATCAATTATCTGAAACTTACCGCAGCCTCTACGTCAGCACTGGCTGCTTCACCTTGCACTTCTATGTTATGGAGAAGCTTCTTTCCTTAAACCTCATGAACCAACCTCAGTTAGCTTCAGACTTTTCTTCTGCAGCTTCCTCACTTCTCTCAACCTTCATCGGATTGAAGAGAGTTAAAGCCTTGCTCTGGATTAGGCTTTGGCTTAAGGGAATGTTGTGGCTGGCTTGATCTTCTCTCCAAACCACTAAAACTTTCTCCATATCAGCAACAAGGCTGTTTTTGCTTTCTTATCATTCATGCGTTCACCGGAGTAGCAGTTTTAATTCTTTCTTCGCATTCACAATTTGGCTAATGTTTGGTGCAAGAGGCTTCCAACATGCCTTCCACACTATGTTTAATCGTTCCTAGCTTTTTATTTGAAGTGAGACTTGTTAGACTCTTCCTTTCACTTGAACACTTAGAGGCCATTGTAGGGTTATTAACTGGCCTAATTTCAATATTGTCATCTCAGGGAAGAGGGAGGCCTAAGGAGAGGGAGAGAGATTGAGAGAACAGCCGATAGGTAGAACAGTCAGAACACACACAACATTTATGTTTTAAGCTCGCCGTCTTATATGGTCGCAGTTCGTGGCACCCCGAAACAATTACAATAGTAACATCAAAGGTCACTGATCACAGATCACCATAACAGATATAATAATAATGACAAAGTTTGAAATATTGCAAGAATTACCAAAATGTGACACAGAGACACGAAGTGGGCAGATGCTGTTGGAAATACGGCATTGATAGACTTGCTTGACACAGGGTTGCCACAAACCTTCAAATTGTAAAAAATGCAATATCTGCTAAGTGCAATAAAACAAGATATGCCTGAATTGCATTGGGCAAATCTGCTGCAAAAGACTTCTTCAATTTTTTAAAAAGCAAAGATACCCCTGATGACTAAAGTCCTCCTGACTCAAGCCGTGGTCTTTCCAATCACTTTATTTGCATGTGAAAGCTGGACAATGAAAATGAAAGACAGAAGAATTGATATATTCAAACTGTGCTGTTGGCAAAGAATATTGAACATATCACGGACTGCTAAAAGGTTGAACAAGTCAGTCTTAAAAGAAATACAACCAGAATTCTACTTAGAAGTAAGATGATGAGACGCTGACTTGCTTACTTTGGACATGTCATCAAGACCAGTCACTAAAAAAGGATATCATGGTTGGTAAAGTGGAGAGTCAGCAAAGGTGAGGCCCTTGGTGAGATAGATTGACACAATGGCCAAAGCAGTGGACTCAAACATAGCAATAATCATGAAGATGACAAAGGACCAGGCAACATTTCATTCTTTTATACATACAGTTACTGTTTTGGAGCTGACTCAATAGGAACTAACAAGAACAATTGCTTTCTAGTTTTATTCCTTTTTAGTCAGAGAAGATACTTTGCATGATTTCAGTATTTTAGAATTTATTGAGACTTGTTTTGTGACTTAGCATATGGTCAGTCCTGGAGAATGATCCACGTGTCCTGGAGAAGAACGTGTACTCTGTTGTTTGGTTGAGTGTTCTATGTATTGGCTGTTGGGTATAGTTGATTTATAGTGTTGTTCATGTCTGCTATTTCTTTATTGATATTTTGTCTAGATGTTATGTCCATTATTAACAGTCATGTACTGAAGGCTCCAACTATTATTGTAGTACTGTTTTTCCCTTAAATTCTGTCTGTTTGCTTCATGTATTTTGGAGTTGTGTTTTTAAGTGCATATATATTCTTGATGAATTGATCCTTTTATCATGGTATAATGCCTTTCTTTGTTTTTTGTAATAGTTTTTGAGTTAAAGCTTATTTGTTGCCTATTAATAGAGCAACTCTGGCTTTCTTTTGTTTATTATTCGCATGGAATATTTTTACCGATCCTTTCACTTTCAACCTATTTGTGTCTTTGGATCTAAAACTGGTCTCATATAGACAGCATTTAGTTCGACCATGTTTTCTTTTCTCTTCTGCCAATCTTTGCCTTTTGATTGGAGCATTTGACCATTTACATTTAAAGTCATTACCGATAAGAAAGGACTTACTTCTGCTGTTTGGCTATTTGTTCTCTGTGTGACTTTGTTGTTTGTCCTCTGCGTACCTTTGTTATTGTCTTTATACCTTTTGGGTACATCATTTCCTCCTAACTTCTTTTGTGTTGGTTTTTTGGTAGTGAACCATTTGATTCCCTTCTGGTTCCCTATTGTATGTATTAAAAAATATATGTATTTTTGTAATTACCATGGGGATTACACATAAATTCCTTTTAAACTGACACCAGTTTAACTTCAGTAACATAAAAAGCTCTGTTTCTACACCACTGTGCCCTCCTTTTATATTGTTGTCACAAATTACATCTTTATACATTGGGTGCCCCAAAATATTAATTTATAATTATCTTATGCATTTTTCTCTTACATCTCATAGGGTACAACAAGTAGAGCTACAAACTAAAAATACGATAAAACTTACTGTTATGGATTAAATTCCGTCCCCCAAAAATGTCTATCAACTTGGCTAGGCCGTGATTCCCAGTATTGTGTGGTTGTCTGCCATTTTGTGATCTGATGTGATTATCCTATGTGTTGTAAATCCTAACCACTATAATGTTAATGAGGCAGAATTAGAGGCAGTTATTAATAGAAAAAAAATTTTTTTTTTTTTTATTAATGAGGCAGGACTCAATCTACAGGATTAGGCTGTATCTTGAGTCAATCTCTTTTGTGATATAAAAGAGAGAAGGGAGCAGAGAGGAGAGGGACCTCATACCACCCAGAAGTGCCAGGAGCGGAGAACATCCTTTGGTCCCAGGGTCCCTCCACTGAGAAGCTCCTAGACCAGGGGAAGATTGACAACAAGGGCCTTTCCCCAGAGCCAACAGAGAGAGAAAGTCTTCCCCAGGAGCTGGTGCCCTGAATTCAGACTTCTAGCCTCCTAGACTGTGAGAGAATAAATTTCTGTTTGTTAAGGTCATGGACTTGCGATATTTCTGTTATAGCAGCACTGTATGACTAAGACACTTGCCTTTGTATTTACCCATGAAATTAACTTTAACAGAGATCTTTATTTCTTCATATGACTTTCAGTTACTGTCTAGTGTCTTCTCATCTCAACTTGAAAGGCTCCCTTTAGCATTTCTTGTAGGGGCACATCCAGGGCTGGATTAAGGCGTGTAAGGGTCCTAAACACTGATAATCTGTGGTGCCCCTCCTGTGTTTATGCATTCAAACAGGATATGTGAGTTTTATATATATGCATTATAAATGCTTCAATATGTATATGTGAGTGTGTTTGTCTGTCTTAGCCACCCATGATGTAACTTATTTTTAAGTGTGATTAAAATATTAGTAATTGAATGCAAAAGAACTGGATTATAAAATTTTTCACAGATGTGAGAAAGAGGAGATACAACCACCACAGAGGAAGAACAGCCAGGAGCAGAGAGCATATCCTTTGGACCCAGGACCCCTGCACTAAGAAGCTCCTGGAACCAGGAGACCAAGAGATAGCATGAGCTGTAACCCTGAAGACAGTGAGAAGCAGTGGCAGGAGAGCCCTGGCAGCAGGAGACAGAGTGGTAGGCTTCCTGGCCCACAGAGAGAGAAAGCTGAGTGCCTTTGGGCAGAGGCCGAGGGCCAGGGAGAAGCATGCCTGTGAGCATGGCTGGGAAAGGCTGTCCTGATGGAAGAACTGTATCCTGAGCATTCCCGAACCTAAGTTGTAACCTGTTGCTTCCCTAATAAGCCCCGTAATAGTCAGTATGGTCTATGAGTTCTGTGTGGCCATTGCAATGAATTATCGGACCCATCAGAGAAGTAGAGAGTGCTGTGGAAAGGACGATTGTTGTCAGAGTTGGTAAAGATGGCAGAGAGAGGAGGCGTGTCTGACCTCTGGAATCAGCCTTGGGCTGTTGATCTTGATTCTCCTTCCCCTGCTGAAGTTAGAGGAGATCAGACACTGTCCCCATGTTATTTTTACACCTGGATATAGTATTATGTCACTTTTTAAATTTGGTTCTACCATAGCAAATAAATTTGAAAATTTAAAAAAAATAAAATTCATAAACCAAGTAAAATTGACAAAATAAAATTTATGTTTGAATTTGGACATTAACACAAAAATTTATATTTTATGTCTTGAAATAATACTTAAAAACTTACACACTCACTTTCCATCCTTTGATACTGCATCTTCACAGTTCATTGGGCTGCTGCTAATACCCAATGGGAATGAGAGTGATCACAAAAAGCAAGATACAAGTACAAAGTGTGCTCAATCTGAAGAGGAGTTTTGGTTTGATTTGCACAGGACAGGATACATCACGAGTCACGTGATTATAGTGCCATTGGAGTATTCCTTTGTGGTCGACGAGAACTGAATGAGGTTATACCCGATCAGTCCCAAATGAAAAGGAAAATGTAACTGTTATTGTATGCAAAATTTATAAATTGTTGTTTCATTTAGTGCCCTGCTAGTTCCCTTCTACTGTGTCATTCACTTTTTTGTGTGTGTCCTGTCTGGTTGGAATCTATGGGTCTTTGCTTTGGACAACTGGTGGCCCAGTTTTTTTTTGATGCCTGTGATGGTTAAGATTGTGTATCAACTTGCCTAGGCCATGATTCTCAGTGGTTTGACAGTTGTATGATGTTGTGATCACCCCCATGATGGGATTCACTGTGAGTAACCAATCAGTTGAAAAGGAGTTTCCTTGCGCATGTGGTCTGCATCAACTATAAGTGGACATTCTGGCAAGGCTCTTGGCTTTTGCTCGCTCTGGATCCTGCAGCTGACTCCTGTTCATCCGACCTCCAGTTCTTGGGTCTTGAACTAGCAGCTTACCTGCAGCCTTTCTTGCTGATCTTGAGATTTTGTCGATCTTTGCAGCCTGTGAGCAACAGCCTGCTCTCTGACCTACCAATGCTGGGTTTGCCAGCCCCAGCGGCTACATGTATCAGGGGAAGAAGCATCCAGCCTGACCCACAGACTTGGGCCATTCCAGTCTCTAAAACCAAGTGAGCCATTTCTTTGATATAAATCTCTTTATATATAGATTTACATGCTTTACTGGTTTTGCTTCTCTAGAGAACCCAGCCTAAAACAATGCCCTGAACACGTGCTTTCCTTACGTATTGGGTGATCTGTCCCTGGGCAGATCTAGAGGTAATGAACTCTTTCAGCTAGTGTTTATATGAGAATCTCTTAATTTTACTTTCATTATTGAAGTACAGTTTTTCTGAATATAGAATTTTTGGATAACTTTAAATATGTCATCCTACTGCCTTGCTGAATATCATCAAAAGCAGCTGCAGTAAACCAAAAGCAAAGAAGTTTCCTGAATAAACTGAATGCTTTGAAGACCAGCATAGCAGGGGCAGAGGTCTGGGGACCATGGTTTCAGGGGACATCTAAGTCAATTGGCATAATAAAATCTATTAAGAAAACATTCTGCATCCCACTTTGAGGAGTGGCATCTGGGGTCTTAAACACTAGCAAGCAGCCATCTAAGATGCATCAATTGGTCTCAACCCACCTGGATCAAAGGAGAATGAAGAACACCAAGGACACAAGGTGATTACGAGCCCAAGAGACAGAAAGGGCCACATGAACCAGAGACTACATCATCCTGAGACCAGAAAAACTAGATGGTGCCCAGCTACAACTGATGACTGCCCTGACAGGGGACACAACAGAGAACCCCTGAGGGAGCGGGAGAGCAGTGGGATGCAGACCCCAAACTCTCATAAGACCAGACTTAATGGTCTGACTGAGACTAGAAGAACCCCGATGGTAATGGCCCCCAGACCTTCTGTTGGCCCAGGACAGGAACCATTCGCGAAGCCAACTCTTCAGACATGGATTGGACTGGACAATGGGTTGGAGAGGGATGCTGGTGGGGAGTGAGCTTCTTGGATCAGGTGGACACTTGAGACTATGTTGGCATTTTCTGCCTGGAGGGGAGATGAGAGGGTGGAGGGGGTTAGAAGCTGGCAAAATGGACACGAAAAGAGAGAGTGGAGGGAGAGAGCGGACTGTCTTATTAGGGGGAGAGTAATTGGGAGTGTGTAGCAAGGTGTATATGGGTTTTTGTGTGAGAGACTAACTTGATTTGTAAACTTTCACTTAAGCACAATAAAAATTATATCTATTAAAAAAAAAACAAAACAGCTGCAGCAGTATATTGACAGGGAACTGCCAGAAATTCAAGCTGGATTCAGAAGGGGAGGTGGAACCAGAGATATCATTGATGATGTCAGATGGATCCTGGCTGAAAGCAGAGAATACCAGAAAGATATTTACCTGTGTTTTATTGACTGTGCAAAGGCATTTGACTGTGTGGATCATAACAAATTATGGATAACATTGCGAAGAATGGGTATCCCAGAACACTTAATTGGGTTCATGAGGAACTTATACATAGATCAAGAGGCAGTCATTCAAACAGAACAAGGGGATACTTTATGGTTTAGAGTCAGGAAAGGTGTGCATCAGGGCTGTATCCTTTCACCATAGCTATTCAATCTGTATGCTGAGCAAATAATCTCAGAAGCTGGACTATATGAAGAAGAATGGGGCATCAGGATAGGAAGAAGACTCATTAACAACCGGCGTTATGCAGATGACACAACCTTGCTTGCAGAACGTGAAGAGGACTTGAAGCACTTACTGATGAAGATCAAAAACCACAGCCTTCAGTATGGATTACACTTCAACACAGAGAAAACAAAAATCCTCACAACTGAACCAATAAGCAACATCATGATAAATGGAGAAAAGATTGAATTTGGCAAGGATTTCATTTTACTTGGATCCACAATCAACACCCGTGGAAGTAGTAGTTGAGAAATCAAGACATGCATTGCATTGAGCAAATAGGCTGCAAAAGAGCTTTTCAAAGTGTTGAAAAGATGTCACCTTGAAGACTAGGGTACACCTGACCCAGGCCATGGTGTTTTCAATTGCCTCATATGCATGTGAAAGCTGGGCGACAAATAAAAAAGACCAAAGAAGAATTGACCCCTTTGAATTGTGGTGCTGGCAAAAAATACTGAATATACCATGGACTGCCAAGAGAACAAACAAATCTGTCTTGGAGGAAGTACATCCAAAATGCTCCTTAGAAGCAAGAATGGCGAGACTACATCTTACATACTTTGGACATGTTATCACGAGGGATCAGTCCCTGGAGAAGGACATCATGCTTGGTAAAGGAGAGGGTCAGCGAAAAAGAGGAAGACCCTCAACGAGATGGATTCACACATGCAACAATGGGCTCAAGCATAACAATGATTGTGAGGATGGTGCAGGACTGGGCGATGTTTCATTCTGTTGTACACAGGGTCACTTTTAGTCAAAACTGACTCGATGGCACCGAACAACAACAACACTGCCATCTGGCCTCCATGGTTTCTGAGGAGAAGTTGGTGCTTAATCTTATTGAAGATCTTGCATGTGATGATTCATTTCTCTCTTGTTACTTTCAAGATTCTCTCTCTTTGGCTTTAAAGAATTTGATTAACTTGGCTGTTAACCAAAGAGGTCAGCTGTTTGAATCCACCAGCCGCTCCTTGAAAACCCCATAGGGCAGTTCTACTCTGTCCTATAGGGCCGCTATGAGTCGGAATTGACTCGACGGCAATGGGTTTTTTCAGTGCAGATACCCTTGGGTTTTTCCTACTTTGAGTTTGTTGAGCTTCTTGGATATGTAGATTCATGTCTTCTGTCAAATTTTGGAAGTTTTCAGCCATTATTTCTTCAAACGTTGTTTCTGTGTCTTTTCTTTCTCTTCTTTTTCTGGGACTCCCATAATGTGTATGTTGGTCAGCTTGATGATGTCTCACGAGTCCGTTAGGCTCTGTTCATTTTCCTTCATTCCTTTTTTTTTTCTCCTCAGATTTAATAATTTCAGTTGTCCTGTCTTCAAGTTTGATGATTCTTTCTTCTGACTGCTAAATGTTATTGAACTCCTCCAGTGAATGTTTATATTTCAGTTATCGTACTTGTCATCTCCAGTATTTCTGCTTGTTTTTTAAAATAATTTTTGTCTTTTTATTGATGTTCTAGTTTTTTTTTATGTATAATTTTCCTGGTTTCTTTTTCAGTTATTTGTGTTTTCCTTTAGCTCTTTAAGCATATTTAATACTGTTATTTTAAAGTCTTTATCTAGCAAATCCACTATCTGGTATTATGTGGACTTGTACAGGGATTATTTCTGTTTCTCTATTTTCTTCTTTTTTTTAATTTTATAAATTTAGTGAAAGCATACATAGCCAAAGATAAACCATTTCGGCAATTTATACATGTACAATTCAGGGACACTGACTACATTCTTCTAAGTTGTGCTACCATTCTTGGTATGCTTTTCCAAATTATTCAACCACCATTACCTTAAACTCACTGCCCCCTAAGCTTCCCATCCAACCTTTTGAATTGCCATTGTCGGTTTGATCTCACATAAAGATTTCTTTAAAAGAGCACAGTGCTCGAAGTACACATCCTTTACAAATTAAGATGCTATTTTTTGGTTCCACCACTCGTCTGTCAGTTTGTGGTGGTTTGCTATGATGCTGGAAGTTATGCCACCAGTATTTCAAATACTAGCAGGGTTACCCATGGTGGACAGATTTCAGCGCAGCTTCCAGACTAGGAAAAATGGGGAGGAAGGACCCTGTGATATACTCTGAAAAAAATCAGTCTGTGAAAACCTTATGGATAGCAGTGGAACACTGATACAGAACCAGAAGATGAGCCCCTCAGGTTGGAAGGCACTCAAAAGACGACTGGGGAGGAGCTGCCTCCTCAAAGTAGAGTCAACCTTATTGACGTGGATGGAGTCAAGCTTTCGGGACCTTCATTTGCTGATGCGGCACGGCTCAGAACGGGAAGAAACAACTGCAAACACCAATTAATAATTGGAATGTGGAATGTATGAAGTATGAATCAAGGAAAATTGGAAGTTGTCAAAAATGAAGTAGAATGCATAAACATAAATATCCTAAGCATTAATGAGCTGAAACGGACTAGTATTGGGCCTTTTGAATCAGACAATCATATGGTCTACCAGGCCAGAAATGACAAATTGAAGAGGAACGGCATTGCATTCATTGTCAAAAAGAACATTTCAAGATCTATCCTGAAGTACAATGCTGTCAGTAATATGATAATATCCATATGCGTACAAGGAAGACCAGTTAATACAACTATATTATTCAAAGCAGGTGGGGGCCAAGATGGCTGACTAGGTAGACGCTACCTCGGATCCCTCTTGCAACAAAGACTCGGAAAAACAAGTGAATCGATCACATACATGACAATCTACGAGCGCTGAACAACAAACACAGATTTAAAGAGTGGACCTGAGTGACAGAGACGGAGAATGAACAACTACGGGGAAGCAGCGACTGTTTTCAGAGCCTGGAGCCAGTGTCCCACTCAGGTAACCTTGGCGCCGGGCTTAGGACTGGGCGCAGGGAAGCTGAACACGACATCTGTGACAGCGCAAACATGGGGCACAGCCCTAACCCCCTGAACTGATCCCAGGAGGGGGCCCAACCGGTCTGCGTGGGTGGCACGGCCACGTGGCTGGTGGGAGGAGAAGTCCTCGGGAGGCAGTGACTGGTTTTGGAGCCGGGAGTGCAGCGTCCCAGCTGAGGAACCTTGGCGCTGGGCTTTGGATTGGGCCCAGGGGAGCTGAACACGACATCTGTGATGGCGCAAACACAGGGCACAGCCCTAGCTCCCTGAACTGACCCCAGGAGGGGGCCCAGCCAGTCCGCGTGGGCAGCGTGGCGACGTGGCTGGCGGGAGGAGAAGTCCCCGGGAAGCAGTGACTGGTTTTGGAGCCGGGAGTGCAGTGTCCCAGCCAGGGAACCTTGGCGCTGGGCTTTGGACTGGGCACAGGGGAGCTGAACGCGGCATCTGGTCACGGTGCAAACACGGGGGCAACCCTACTCCCCTGAACTAACCCCGGGAGCAGCCCTACTCCCCTGAACTAACCCCGGGATGGGGGCCCAGCCGGTCCACGGGGGCGGCGCTGCAACGCGGCTGGCAGGACGAGAAGTCCCCGGGAGGCAGCGACTGATTTTGGAGCCAGGAGTACAGCGTCCCAGCAGGGGAACCTTGATGCTGGGCTTTGGATTGGCAGCGGAGGATCTGACCGTGGCTTCAGCAGACCAGACCCTTGGGGACAATCTCCACTCAGCCAGCACACATAGGCGACACGCCCCTTGGGAATCTCAGATAAAAGAGTCATCCCAAGCAAGATAAGCAACTTTGGCTATATTCCGGGGTGCTACTCTCTGCTGTGTTTCTGAACCCTCCCCTACCCTACCCAGGCAGCTTCATTAACATTGGAATTTCCTGAGCCAGAGGGAGAACGGCTCCGGCTCCGCAGCTTTGCTTTTCCCTTTTTTTTTTTTTTTGGTCTTTTCCTAACCCATTCTTCTGGCCTGAGAGAAGCAACCACAAAAAACCCAGGGACCAAAAATCCTTCCCTAACTGGACTAAAAACACAGAACCAGCTCCAGCCAAGCATATATGATCCAAATATCGGACTTTCACCGTTACAGGGATCAAGGTGGCTGTTATAATGCAAAGGCAGTTCTAATAGGGATCTGACTGCATTTTTTTTAGCGGATTTACTGGAAAAACAAGTTTCCCAGGTCTGATATCTCTGCTTATTCAACAGAGCCCTAACTGACCCACAACAGGGAACTGAGGGCTGAAGCTCCCCCCAGACCACCTAGCCTCTTGCCTTAGGGGTCTAAGGAGGGTGACACCTACCAATCAGTAGAGGTACTTGCATTCGGGGCCTAAGGTACAGCTGCAGAGCCCTCCCACCAAGGTGCTATAGGAATAAAGACACACCTACCTCACTGACACTTGGGGGAAGCCTGTCAGCATCCTGCCCCCCCTCCCCCGGAGTGTGAACCCCAGCTGCTAATAGAATCTGGTGCACACAACTATCACCACTACTTCTCAAGGTGGATAGATGTTAGGGTGCAGCACACACTTGATGACCCCAAATCAGATTCTACTCAAGAATAGTGAATAGACTCAGGCATATATATCTGACAACAGCCCAAACCAGCTGGTAATAGGTCATAAGTAAGTCAAGGGCTACAACAAACAAGACAGCACAATCTAGTAGCCCATCCACGTATATTGAAAGAAAACAAAACAAGATAAGACTCAGTGAGCAAATATAGAAAAAAACACTACTATATCTTAGTGATGGCTCGGAGACAGCAGTCGATATCAAACCACATTAACAAGCAGACCATGACAGCTTCTACAACCCACCAAACAAAAGAATCAAAATCTTTCCCAGATGAAGATACAATCCTGGAATTATCAGATACTGAATATAAAAAACTAATTTACAGAATGTTTCAAGACATCAGGGATGACCTCAGAAATGAAATAAGGCAAACTGCAGAAAAAAGCCAAGGAACACACTGATAAAACATTTGAAGAACTCAAAAAGATTATTCAAGAACATAGTGGAAAAATTAATAAGTTGCAAGAATCCATACAGAGACAGCATGAAGAAATCCAAAAGATTAACAATAAAATTACAGAATTAGACAATGCAATAGGAAGTCAGAGGAGCAATTAGAATGCAGACTGGGAAATCTGGAGGACCAGGGAATTAACACCAACATAGCTGAAAAAAAATCAGATAAAAGAATTTAAAAAAATGAAGAAACCCTAAGAATCATGTGGGACTCTATCAAGAAGGATAACTTGCGTGTGATAGGAGTCCCAGAACAGGGAGGGAGGACAGAAAACACAGAGAAAATAGTTGAAGATCTGCCGACAGAAAACTTCCCTGACATCATGAAAGACGAAAGGATATCTATCCAAGATGCTCATCGAACTCCATTTAAGATTGATCCAAAAAGAAAAACACCAAGACATATTATCATCAAACTTGCCAAAACCAAAGACAAACAGAAAATTTTAAAAGCAGCCAGGGAGAAAAGAAAGGTCTCCTTCAAGGGAGAATCAATAAGAATAAGTTCAGACTACTCAGCAGAAACCATGCAGGCAAGAAGGCAATGGGATGACATATACAGAGCACTGAAGGAGAAAAACTGCCAGCCAAAGATCATATATCCAGCAAAACTCTCTCTGAAATATAAAGGCGAAATTAAGATATTTACAGATAAACACAAGCTTAGAGAATTTGCAGAAACCAAACCAAAGCTACAAGAAATACTGAAGGAAATTGGTCAGAAAACCAATAATATCAGATACCGGCACAACACAAGGTCACAGAACAGAACATCCTGCTACCTACTCAAATAGGGAAATCACAAAAACAGATTAAGATTAATTAAAAAAAAAAATGCTCAAAACAGGTAATCATTGAAGTCAATATGTAAAAGATCACAATAATCAAAAAGAGGGACTAAATACAGGTGGCATAGAACTGCCATATGGAGAGTGATACAAGGCGATATAGGACAATACAAGTTAGGCTTTTACTTAGAAAAATAGGGGTAAATATTAAGGTAACCACAAAGAGGTATAACAACTCCATAACTCAAAATAAAAGCCAAGAAAAACGTAACGACTCAACAAACATAAAGTCAAATACTATGAAAATGAGGATCTCACAATTTACAAAGAAAAACGTCTCAGCATGAAAAAAAAGTGGAAAAATGAAATTATCAACAACACACATAAAAAGGCATCAAAATGACAACACTAAACACTTATCTATAACTACGCTGAATGTAAATGGACTAAATGCACCAATAAAGACACAGAGAGTCTCGAACTGGATAAAGAAACACGATCCGTCTATATGCTGCCTACAAGAGACACACCTTAGACTTAGAGACACAAACAAACTAAAACTCAAAGGATGGAAAAAAATATATCAAGCAAATAATAAGCAAAAAAGAAAAGGAGTAGCAATATTAATTTCTGACAAAATAGACTTTAAACTTAAATCCACCACAAAGGATAAAGAAGGACACTACAAAATGATAAAAGGGACAATTGATCAGGAAGATATAACCATATTAAATATTTATGCACCCAGTGACAGGGCTGCAAGATACATAAATCAAATTTTAACAGAACTGAAAAGTGAGATAGACACCTCCACAATTATAGTAGGAGACTTCAACACACCACTTTCGGAGAAGGACAGGACATCCAGTAAGAAGCTCAATAGAGACACGGAAGACCTAATTACAACAATCAACCAACTTGACCTCATTGACTTATACAGAACTCTCCACCCAACTGCTGCAAAGTATACTTTTTTTTCTAGCGCACATGGAACATTCTCTAGAATAGACCACATATTAGGTCATAAAACAAACCTTTGCAAAATCCAAAACATCGAAATACTACAAAGCATCTTCTCAGACCACAAGGCAATAAAACTAGAAATCAATAACAGAAAAACTAGGGAAAAGAAATCAAATACTTGGAAACTGAACAATACCCTCCTGAAAAAAGACTGGGTTATAGAAGACATCAAGGAGGGAATAAGGAAATTCATAGAATGCAATGAGAATGAAAATACTTCCTATCAAAACCTCTGGGACACAGCAAAAGCAGTGCTCAGACACCAATTTATATCAATAAATGCACACATACAAAAAGAAGAAAGAGCCAAAAGCAGAGAACTGTCCCTACAACTTGAACAAATAGAAAGTGAGCAACAAAAGAACCCATCAGGCACCAGAAGAAAACAAATAATAAAAATTAGAGCTGAACTAAATGAGTTAGAGAACAGAAAAACAATTGAAAGAATTCACAAAGCCAAAAGCTGGTTCTTTGAAAAAATTAACAAAATTGATAAACTATTGGCTAGACTGACTAAAGAAATACAAGAGAGGAAACAAATAACCCGAATAAGAAATGAGAAGGGCCACATCACAACAGACCCAACTGAAATTAAAAGAATCATATCAGATTATTACGAAAAATTGTACTCTAACAAATTTGCAAACCTAGAAGAAATGGATGAATTCCTGGAAAAACACTACCTACCTAAACTAACACATTCAGAAGTAGAACAACTAAATAGACCCATAATAAAAAAAGAGATTGAAACGGTAATCAAAAAACTCCCAACAAAAAAAAAACCCTGGCCCGGATGGCTATGCTGCAAAGTTCTACCAAACTTTCAGAGAAGAGATAACACCACTACTACTAAAGGTATTTCAAAGCACAGAAAATGACGGAATACTACCCGAGTCATTCTATGAAGCCACCATCTCCCTGATACCAAAACCAGGTAAAGACATCACAAAAAAAGAAAATTACAGACCTATATCCCTCATGAACATAGATGCAAAAATTCTCAACAAAATTCTAGCCAATAGAATTCAACAACATATCAAAAAAATAATTCACCACGACCAAGTGGGATTTATACCAGGTATGCAAGGCTGGTTTAATATCAGAAAAACCATTAATGTAATCCACCATATAAATAAAACAAAAGACAAAAACCACATGATCTTATCAATTGATGCAGAAAAGGCATTTGACAAAGTCCAACACCCATTTATGATAAAAACTCTCACCAAAATAGGAATTGAAGGAAAATTCCTCAACATAATAAAGGGCATCTATGCAAAGCCAACAGCCAACATCACTCTAAATGGAGAGACCCTGAAAGCATTTCCCTCGAGAACGGGAACCAGGCAAGGATGCCCTTTATCACCGCTCTTATTCAACATTGTGCTAGAGGTCCTAGGCAGAGCAATTAGACTAGACAAAGAAATAAACGGCATCCGGATTGGCAAAGAGGAAGTAAAATTATCTCTTATTTGCAGATGACATGATCTTATACACAGAAAACCCCAAGGAATCCTCCAGAAAACTACTAAAACTAATAGAAGAGTTTGGAAGAGTCTCAGGTTATAAGATAAACATCCAAAAATCACTTGGATTCCTCAACATCAACAAAAAGAACATCAAAGAGGAAATCACCAAATCAATACCATTCACAGTAGCCCCCAAGAAGATAAAATACTTAGGAATAAATCTTACCAAGGATGTAAAAGACCTGTACAAAGAAAACTACAAAGTACTACTGCAAGAAACTAAAAAGGACATACTTAAGTGGAAAAACACACCTTGCTCATGGATAGGAAGACTTAACATAGTAAAAATGTCTATTCTACCAAAAGCCATCTATACATACAATGCACTTCCGATCCAAATTCCAATGTCATTTTTTAAAGTGATAGAGAAACAAATCACCAACTTCATATGGAAGGGAAAGAAGCCTCGGATAAGCAAAATATTACTGAAAAAGAAGAAGAAAGTGGGAGGCCTCACTCTACCTGATTTCACAACCTATTATACAGCCACAGTAGTCAAAACAGCCTGGTACTGGTACAACAACAGACACATAGACCAGTGGAACAGAAATGAGAACCCAGATATAAATCCATCTACATATGAGCAGCTGATATTTGACAAAGGCCCAGTGTCAGTTAATTGGGGAAAAGATAGTCTTTTTAACAAATGGTGCTGGCATAACTGGATATCCATTTGCAAAAAAATGAAACAGGACCCATACCTCACACCACGCACAAAAACTAACTCCAAGTGGATCAAAGACCTAAACATAAAGACGAAAACGATAAAGATCATGGAAGAAAAAATAGGAACAACCTTAGGAGCCCTAATACAAGGCATAAACAGAATACAAAATATTACCAAAAATGACGAAGAGAAACCTGATAACTGGGAGCGCCTAAAAACCAAACACCTACGCTCATCTAATGACTTCACCAAAAGAGTAAAAAGACCACCTACAGACTGGGAAAGAATTTTCAGCTATGACATCTCCGACCAGCGCCTGATCTCTAAAATCTATATGATTCTGTCAAAACTCAACCACAAAAAGACAAACAACCCAATCAAGAAGTGGGCAAAGGTGATGAACACACACTTCACTAAAGAAGATATTCAGACAGCCAACAGATACATGAGAAAATGCTCTCCATCATTAGCCATTAGAGAAATGCAAATTAAAACTACGATGAGATTCCATCTCACTCCAACAAGGCTGGCATTAATCCAAAAAACACAAAATAATAAATGTCGGAGAGGCTGCGGAGAGATTGGCACTCTTATACACTGCTGGTGGGGTTGTAAAATGGTACAACCACTTTGGAAATCTATCTGGCATTATCTTAAACTGTTAGAAATAGAACTACCATACAACCCAGAAATCCCACTCCTTTGAATATATCCTAGAGAAATAAGAGCCTTCACACAAACAGATATATGCACACCCATGTTTATTGCAGCTCTGTTTACAATAGCAAAAAGCTGGAAGCAACCAAGGTGTCCATCAACGGATGAATGGGTAAATAAATTGTGGTATATTCACACAATGGAATACTACGCATCGATAAAGAACAGTGACGAATCTGTGAAACATTTCATAACATGGAGGAACCTGGAAGGCATTATGCTGAGCGAAATCAGTCAGAGGCAAGAGGACAAATATTGTATAAGACCACTATTATAAGATCTTGAGAAATAGTATAAACTGAGAAGAACACATACTTTTGTGGTTACGAGGGGGGAGGGAGGAAGGGTGGGAGAGGGTTTTTTACTGATTAATTAGTAGATAAGAACTGCTTTAGGTGAAGGGAAGGACAATACTCAATACATGGAAGGTCAGCTCAACCGGACTGGACCAAAAGCAAAGAAGTTTCCGGGATAAAATGAATGCTTCAAAGGTCAGCGGAGCAAGGGCGGGGGTTTGGGGACCATTGTTTAAGGGGACTTCTAAGTCAATTGGCAAAATAATTCTATTATGAAAACATTCTGCATCCCACTTTGAAATATGGCGTCTGGGGTCTTAAATGCTAACAAGCGGCCAACTAAGATGCATCAATTGGTCTCAACCCACCTGGATCAAAGGAGAATGAAGAACACCAAGGTCACACGATAACTAAGAGCCCAAGAGACAGAAAGGGCCACATGGACCAGAGACCTACATCATCCTGAGACCAGAAGAACTAGTTGGTGCCCGGCCACAATCGATGACTGCCCTGACAGGGAGCACAACAGAGAACCCCTGAGGGAACAGGAGATCAGTGGGATGCAGACCCCAAATTCTCACAAAAAGACCATACTTAATGGTCTGACTGAGACTAGAGGAATCCCAGCGGTCATGGTCCCCAAACCTTCTGTTGGCCCAGCACAGGAACCATTCCCGATGACAACTCATCAGACATGGAAGGGACTGGACAGTGGGTAGGAGAGAGATGCTGAAGAAGAGTGAGCTAATGATATCAGGTGGACACTTGAGACTGTGTTGGCATCTCCTGTCTGGAGGGGGGATGGGAGGATAGAGAGAGTGGGAAGCTGGCAAAATTGTCACGAAAGGAGAGACTGGAAGGGCTGATTCATTAGGGGGAGAGCAAGTGGGAGTACGGAGTAAGGTGTATATAAACTTATATGTGACAGTCTGACTTGATTTGTAAACGTTCACTTGAAGCTCAATAAAAGTTAATATAAAAAAAAAATTTACATAGCAACCGCTAATGCCAAAGATAAAGGAAATGAAGGTTTTTACCAATTTCTGCAGTCTGAAATTGATCAAACACGCAATCAAGACTCATTGATAATCACTAGTGATTGGAATGTGAAAGCTGGGAATGAAGGATTGGTAGTTGGAAAGTAATAGCCTTGGTGATAGAAATGATGCCAGAGATTGCATAATAGAATTTTGCAAGACCAATGACTTCTTCATTGCAAATACTTTTTTCAAGAACGTAAGCTTCAACTATACACGTGGACCTTGCCAATGGAATACACAGGAATCAAATCGACTACATCTGAGGAAAGAGATGATGGAGAAGCTCCATATCATCAGTCAGAACAAGGCCAGGGACCGACTGCAGAACAGACCATCAATTGCTCATATGCAAGTGCAAGTTGAAGCTGAAGAAAACGAAACCAAGTCCATGAGAGCCAAAGTATGACCTTGAGCATATCCCACCTGAATTTAGAAACTATCTCAAGAATAGATTTGACACGCTAACACTAATGATCAAAGACCAGATGAGTTGTGGGATGACATCAAGGACATCATACTGGAAGAAAGCAAAAGGTCCTTAAAAAGGAAGAAAAGACCAAAATAAATGTCAGAAGAGACTCTGAAATTTGCCCTTGAACACAGACCAGCTTAACAGAAGTAAAGAAATGAAGTAAAAGACCAGAGCAGATTTCTGATGGTTGCACAACAATTACCCAGGCTTTCATTGAGTTTAGGAATCAATCCAAGGTAAAAAGCGTAGGGTCTTTTTAGTTAATTTCTGAGCCTGCATCTTGCCCTGGCATACATGTGCCCGTCTCAATTCCCCAATATACATAGTGCTTTTGAAGGCCTTAATTTCTGAAAGAAACTCTCTCCCCGCTTCTCCTTCCAGTCTTTAGATGCCTACTTTATACCTTAATAACACTTTTTTAGCACCACATGGCTACATGTGGTTACAGCCTTAGGTTGTGGCCCCCTGCCACTCTACCCGGCAGGAGCTCCAAGACGAGCCAAACTGAGACACATGCGTTGTGTCAGTCCTTCATGTAGCCCCCATACATGTTATAACAGATATACAGTAATTTGAGAATAAAGTCTGCTCTGCTCACTCTGGAGCCAGAGACCAGGCTCCCTCCCTGGGAGTGTGTGCCTCTGCAGCTTTAAGAGAGCACTGACCTGGGGAGGAGATGGGGTGAGGCTCAGAGAAAAACAAAGCTTTCCTACCATTTTGACATTGTGTTTTCTTGATTCATGTTTGCTTAATTGCTATACCCCTTTCTGACAAAGTTAGTTCTGCCAGTTTCTGCTTGGCTTGTGTGTGGGGTGTGGGGGGGTGGGGGAGTGGAACAGGAGTGTGGCGCTGTTCACACCACCAGCTTGCTCCAGATTTTCCGAGGAAGCATCTTATTGTTGATTCTGTTTGCCACTTAACAGAGGCAAAGCACAAACTTAGAACAAGTGAGGGATGATTACATGGGGACAAGGTTAGGAGGAGGGTGAGAGGAGGAGACAGAGAGAGAAGAGAGAAGGTCTGTAAAAGCTGGAAGATATATACGGAACAGTGGCGACACCTAAGGAGTGAGACTGAGCAGGAGATGATAATTGGGAATTTTACTTTTGCCTCCTACATTTTGGTTCTGTTAGAAACATTTTGCAATGCAATAATCTAAGGCAACTGCAGAGATGAGGAAGAGGAATGGAGATATGAGGTCTCAGCTCAAACATCAGCTCTTCAGAAGAGCTGCCCTGACATGTGTCCAAACCAAATTAGGCCCCCAATTCTAGGGCTCACAGCAGCTGCACTTCTCCTTCAAACACGGTTTCCAGTAAGAATCAATCACTTATACAATTATTTATTCTGATTGTCTGTATCTAAGAAGGCGGCACATAGTAAATAATAATAAAAAAAAAGCGCCCCATAAATATTTTTGGAATAAGTGATGGAATGAATGAAGTCAAATTAATGCAACCTGCCCTTTAGTCAGATGTCACAGTGGGTGAAGGCTGCTCTGCTCACGTTTCTGAGAGGCCACGAATCTAAAGACAGGAAAGGTGTGTGTGGGGAAGGATGTGTGTTTATTACTGTTTGTGCATGCTATAAGGAGCCTTGGCTGCTAATGGAAAGGTCAGTGGTTCAAACTCATCAGCTACTCTGTGGGAGAAAAGACCTGGCAATCTGCTTCCATAAAGATTTCAGCCTAGGAAACCCTATGAGGCAGTTTACATATAGGGTCCTATAGGAGTGCTATGAGTCAGAATCAACTCTATGGTACACAACAACAATAGGCATATCATGCATAGCCTTCTTTAAGTCATGAATCACGATTCCAGAGATCAGGATACTGTGTGTCCTTGCAAGAGGGGGTTGTCTGTTGGGCGATATCTGTGATGTGTAACAGAACCCGGGTTAGGAATTTTAGAGAATTGTATACTATCTTCTCTGGTGATGTTGGAGACCATATACCCTAGGCCACATTGTCTCTGCAGGGGAAAGCCCTTATATAGGTGATTTCCACACACAATGAGAAATCCTATATTTCCCAAAGCCAAGGTTAAGGTAGGCCCCCTGACCCAACGATTAGATGACAAGTGGGCGCCTCTCCCCCCGAATCTAGTCATCTGGGCATCAGCACATCCCCAGTCCCCATGGTGTTCAGTGAAGTTCCATCCAATCGCATCGTATGAACAGTACACATTTTGGTGCAGGTGATACAGAAGGGTCTTCCTCTTAGCAGCACGACTGAACAAAATATTGCCGTTGCCAGACCAGGTTAATCCAGCCTTGATGTCCATCCAGGCAATTGCGTCGGGCTCTGCCCAAGGGGAACACTCGTGGGGTTCCATAATCTGGTTGTACAGTGAGCAGTTTCCCCATTGTGCCAACTATAGGAACCAGTCAGTGTACAGTAGACCACCAGGTCATATTCTGCAAGTTCATCTGCCTTTGTGATAACATTACACTCAGACTCAAAAATACTGTCTTCAGAGTCAAACCATATCGTTTGGTTACAATAGCCACCTGGAACCTTCTGCAAATTCAGTCCAGTTCTATTTAGGTTTTTACCACAGAGGGAGAAGTTTCTCTCCAAGGTTGGGGCAGTCTTTACAGGTAGTCCTTGTGCTTCAAAAGATGTTTCCCCTGAGTAATGGAGCCTACCATATTCCTCTACAGAATGAGCTCCTCAAGACACCAGGTAATATATCCAGTTGGTGGGCGTGGTCCACCATGTTGACAGATCAGCTGGTATGTTGTGGAGAGATGACTTGTCATCTCAGTTCAAACGCTGACAGAGCCAGTCAGCAGTTGGTCTAGTTGGTAAGTAGATCTAGCAAAAACCTTTATCACTGGGGCCCGTGGGTGAGGGCCTTATCCATCACTATGAGGTAGTCTGGGGAGAGAGAGAGAGAGACAACATCATCAATCCCCCTTCCCTACAACTTGCCCTACGCCGATGCCGGTGCACCTCACGTGCAGCCACCACTTGTCTGTCAGTGGGGACTTGCATGTTGCTATGCTTTTGCCCTATGACCTGAGATAAAAGGTTACCTAGTATAGCTACCCAGCCTGCCTGTCCAAGTTCTGAGGCAACAACTTCTGCAGGGGGCATTGCTCCTGTTGCTTGATTCAGACCTTTTGGCCCCGATCGTTCAACCTGGGGAAAGAAGTCACGTCCTAAACAAATTTGACATAGCCTGTGATGTCACCTACCTGTACTGAGTGGTTGGAGATCCTGGTCATGACCAGAGGAAGCCCAATGCCTTGGCATTCTGTCGCTCTCTTCCCCATCCCTCTGGGGTCCCACAGGAAAGGGGCACATGAGGGTAGCATTGCCTCCAGGTTTGAATCAGGAGACCCTGTTGGTGGTGCCACTGTAGCCTAAGCCACAAAATACCCCTGGGGTCTGCACCTGAAATGGCCCAACAGGCCCCACCCATAAGCACATGCACACCTCCTTGCCATGGGTCACCATGTCTACTCCCAAATCTAACAATGCCATCAGCTTCCTCTTGCCTCTAGAAGAGCCTGGGATGATGGTCACTTGGGCCCCAACATCTAGTCCCATAAATGTCTAAATTCTCATGGTTCTCTCTCTAGCTTACAGGGGCATAGGGCTGCTGGTCCTCAGAGGGAACATGAAAACCTTGGCCCCATCCCTAATCATTCTTTTTAAAGGGAGTAAGGTCAGAGTGGAGACAGTGGTTGTTCAGTGGTAGAACCCTTGCCTTCCATGCAGGAGACCAGGGTTTGATTCCTGGCCAATGCACCTCAGCGCAACCATGAGACTTGCATGTCGCTATGATGCTGAATATGTTTCAGTAGAGCTTCCACACCAGGACGGACTAGGGAAAAAAGCCTAGCACTCTACTTGCAAAAGTCAGCTAATGAATACCCTGTGGATCACAATGCTACAAACTGTAACCAATCATGGGGATGGCACGGTCCAGAGCAGTGTTTTGTTCCATTGTAAATGGGGTTACCATGAGTCAGGGGCAGAATTGAGGGCAGCCAACAACCAAGTTGGGGTACATGTGAGGAGGATCATCCTCTTTGTCCTTGTGGAGGTCTTTTGTATGTATCCCATCAACTTCTGTCTTATCTATCCCATTTCAGCAACCATAACTACATAGCTTTGAGGATTGGACACACTCCCGCCTCCTTCTGACCCTTCAGGCAAGGTTTCCTGTTGCTGGGTTTCCATCCTTCAGGGCCTTTGTTGGTAGAAATGGCTGATACCACTTTGCCACTTTCACCCCAAAGCGGGATGTTGCAATGCAGTTTCTCCACTGCTGTTCCCACTGTCATGCCAGAAGACAAAACAAGGACAAGGAATATTCCACTGGGAGGAACCTGGTTCATGAAAATATATGGGTGGGTGGAATGGAGAAAGAAAGGATATGTGCTCCAAGTAGTGCTTGGTTTGAAGTGGCAAAGGCTTTGAGGATGATGGCAATAGGGTTGCAAAGAAGGTACACCAACACCAGTTTCCCACAGGGGAACCCTGACCTCCTCGAATACTACCTTCTTCTGATGCCGTCCGTGATCCCCTCCAGTACCACCTGTCCCTGGGGCCTCCCCTGCCCTCTCCAGTACCACCTCCCCCTGGGGCCTCCCCTGCCCCTGCATGGGAACCGGCAGACTATCTGCCCTAGCACTCCTCATCTGACTTTGTGCTCTGTTCTTGCTGTAACACTTACCACCCTCTGACACACTATATAATTTATTTATTTGTTAATGGTCTGTCTCTCTCCACAGAGCAAGGTTTTTGTCTCTTTTGTTCCCTATATCCCAAGTGCCTAGAAGAAGACCTCGCACCTAGTAGGTGTTTTCTGGAGACACTGTGGAGGTTTAATGACTAGATACATGCTGTGCGAGCTGTGTACAGATAAAAGGATCTTACAGTTAAGTTTGGGGGTGGGTGATTCCTTGCGAAGTAAGGAATCTGAGTCTATGGAGAGGTTAACTGTAGGGCATGCTGAATTTGTGGAACTTATAGAATTCAAGAAGCTGCTAGAGATATGACCTAAGAGAGGAAATGCTGATGCTGGGGCTGTGATTTTCAAAGGTGCTGGTTTGTCCAACCTCTCCTCTCTTCTGTCCTTCCACACACTTACGGAGCACCCCATCTGCAAGGAACTGTGTTCTGCAAGAACTGTGTTCTACAAGATAGACAAATTCCTGCCCCCACAGCCCATGCATTCTAGGGATCTGGTATAAATTCCTATCTCCTCTAAGAGGTCAGAATATTAATAGCTTGAAGAAGGCTATCAGTAAAGAAATCTGTCTCAATATTTCCCCAAATTAATTTTCTTGGAAAAAAAATTTTAAATAATACCTATACGCATAAGGAACACACCTAACCACAGATGACAGGTCTTGATGAGACTGAACCCCAGAGACTGAACCCATGGGAGCCGATCAACTTACCAGATGGACGGGTAGGTAGAGATGGCAAAAAGGAACTCTGGGGCAAGCAGTGATGGGCATTAGATGAAGAGGAAGCGGGAGAGAAGCAGAGACAGAAGAGGCGAATTCATCAGAGTTATGCAGAGATGCCCCACAGGAGCTTAGAATCCATCATGAGGGGGTCAGTGGAGAGTTTTCAGTAGTTACATAAAAGTAATGTGAGTTGAAACCTGATTGTCATGGTTTACAAAATAAGGAAGTGAGTCTTGAGAAAATAGAAGTAAATAATATTGTCTAGTTTTTCAGAAAACTTGCTGAAAGGTAGGCAGTGGTAGGGATGCCCTCAAAGCCACCTGCGCTTTTTATTACTTTATAGGCCAAATTCTTGCAGCTCCAGGCATTGCAGAATCTGGGAGGACAGTTGAGCTCCATCCAGCAGAAACTCTACAGGAAGTCCATTCAGCAGACCTAGGGCCATTGACTGTTTTAAGTCAAGCTCTCGTCTGAAATGCCACGTGATGGTGTGATAACAGAAGACAGAGATAATATGTATTGAGCTAGTAATGTGTACATATCAAAGTAGGGTCTCTCAAAGAAATAAAATTCCCAGTTCTTGGGTGTATAGATGTAATTACACACAAACACACACACAGATATATCATATTTATATATATTGATACCACAAAGGGCCCTGAGATCTCTATAGGGCAATATGTAACTAATGGCTGATGAGACCAATACCTGAAACTAGAGTTCATAGATTGAAAAAAATAATCTCAGGGTATCACATTTAGGGAAGGTTTTGTGAAACAGCCATATATTTGATTGTTGAGACTGGGGGCAAGAAAATCTCATCACTTTTCCCTCCTCAATATGTAACATTGAAAGCCCTGCCTCTAATGGGAAATTATTATAACCCACGTTGACCTGCAGTGCATCATGGCTTGAGGAACTTCCTATGTCTGAGAACTGTTTGTTACTTCTTGTTTCTAAGCTTCCTTGAGCCTGAGTCTTCCCATTTCCCAAGTCCCTTAACTGCCAACCAGTCACCCATGGCCTTGCACGCACGGCCTTGTGCAGACAAAACGGTGACACGCCCCTGCCCTTAGGAACTTGTGGGTAACCCCAAGGACAAAGACGTAAGTGATCCAGTTTCTCAGAATTACATGCTCTGTGATTGGAGGACAACAATCTAAGATGCCGTCAACTCTAACATGGTTCTGTGCCAAGACGTCATCATTTGTAAGATGCACCCTGTTTTAGACACGTTAAATTGTGAAAAGATGTGCAACTCAGTATTGATGAAGGTACAGTATTATGCTAAAGGGTAAGAGTTGGATGGAGAAGGCTCCCTTGTGTGGGGCAGTCATGAGCAAAGAAGTAGAACCATGGGGTCAGCATGCCAGGGGGCAGGAATGCACACTCAATGTCCACCATCTTGTTTTAAAATATGTTTCGTCCACTTAGGTCTCACACAGAAGCTGATCACACTTAGTAGGGTGATTGGAGAAGATAGTCCTCTAGCTGGGTGGCCATATCCTGAGCCAAAAATTGGGGTCTGATTCTCAAGGAAGAAAGCAAGAATGGCTGTTGGGGGGCAGCTAGTGGTGTCTATCACAGCAGGTAACTTGACAGGAAGGGGCTGAAATCAGGCTTCACCCACCAGGATCTGTGCTCACTGTCCACCTGCCAATAGGTGAGACTTCAGCATGAGGGAAGAAAAATACTAGAGGGCCTTCACAAGAGGGACAGGGAGGGACAAAAAACTGCTCACCTACCGGTTTAATACGTTTAATGTTTAAATTCAATTAACCTGGTTTATAGGTATGGAGCCCTGGTGGCGCAGTGGTTAATAGCTCGGCTGTTAACCAAAAGGTCGGCAGTTGGAATCTACCAGCCGCTCCTCGGAAACCCTATGGGTCGTTTCTACTCTGTGCTGTCGGGTCACTGTGAGTTGGAATTGACTCCACCGCAACGGGTTTGGTTTTTTGGTTTATAGGCGTGAAGGGAATAACTACAGTAACTGTATCAGTGCATAAGCATTTTATGAAGGCCTTTTTACATAACTATGTTTACTAAATTTAAAGATGCTAATTGTTAATGAGGAGTCCCTGGGTGGCGTAAATGGTTAAGCGCTTTGACTACTAGCTGAAAGGCTGGCAGCTCAAAACGCACCCAGAAGCACCTCAGGAGAAATGCCTAGTTGTCTACTTCCAAAAAGTCACAGTCTTGAAACCCTACGGAGCAGTTCCGCTCCACACTCACGGGATCGCTGAGTCAGACTCGACTCAGAGGCAACTGAAGACGACAGTTGTTAATGAACAGTCTCAGCTCCATCGCCTCTTGTCACAGAAAGGAGAAACAGTGTGGATTGAATTGCGTCCCCAAAAAATATGTGTTAAAATTCTAACCCCTATACTTGTAAATGGAGTCCCTGGGTGATGCAAACAGTTAACACGGTCGGGTGCTCACCAAAAGGCTGGAGGTTTCGAGTCCACCGCGAGGCACCTCAGAAGAAAGGCCTAATGGTCTACTTCCGAAAAATCAGCCACTGAAAGCCCTGTGGAGCACAGTTCTGCTCTGACACACACGGGGTCGCCATGAGTTGACCCCACAGCAACTGTGTTTTGATGGTGTGGTAGGCAGAAAAGAGCCCAGACTCAAACTGAATTAAAAGAGATTTTTATTGAGCCAAGACAAAGATAATAATTTGAATGAGGGATCTGCCAGTGTGCACCAGGCACAAAACCCAGCAGAATATACTGAATTACAGTCAGGGAGTCTCTACTACTACAGAAAGAAGTAAATTTAGGAAAAACTCTAATTGGTTATTCATTAATACATCATTATCAAAGATGGGATAACGGAAGCAGGGACCTTACGCTGGTAGGTTAAGAGTTTTTGTTGACTTAGTTACCATGGGGTCATAGGTTTACAGAGTTTTTGTTGACGAGTTACTGCCTAATAATATGTGTGTCTTGTTGATTAGTTACCAGTTAATTGACCACAGGGGGTTCACAGAGATCACAGGATATTTACCAGACATTCATTTCTGGAAATGTAAAGGTTACATAAAGGCTCCTTGGAAACAAACTAACAACATTGTTCTTCACAGGCAGAACTGCCCTAACCAGTTCCGTTTTCAGGTTCTACAGGTTTTCTATACAAAATGGATTTCTAGGCCTGGACCCCATCCCAGCTTCTTTTACTCTGGTCAATGCCTTATACAGTTTTAAAGTCTCTATATCAAAAAATTTTTTATATCATAAGACACAGTGGCTGCAACAATGGGCTCAAGCATAACAACGATGGTGAGCATGGCACAGGATCGGGCAGCGTTTTGTTCTGTGGTTCACAGGGTCACTATGAGTCGGAACCGACTCAACAGCATCTAACGACAACACATATCATAAGCAAGTCATCTGAGAAGCAGTCCATCCCCACAGAGGTTGAGAATAGAGAAGTCCCTGTACCTCTTCCTCGGCCCTGTTTCTAAGGTCCTCTCTCCCTCCTCCTCATCCTTCCAGTGCAGAGGGAACCACGCGTGCATATTCTGCCTTCTTCCAGGTTTAGAGCTCAAGGGAAGATAAAGAGGGAAGTCCAGGGCAGACCATTTCTGAGGTGAGGGAAGTACCCAGTGCGCTGTTAGTGGGTGTCTTAGCTATCTAGTGCCGCTATAACAGAAATACCAGAAATGGATGGCTTAAACAAAGAGAAATGTATTCTCTCACAGATTAGGAAGCTAGAAGTCCAAATTCAGGGCACCAGCTCCAGGGTAAGGCTTTTTCTGTCTGTCGGCTCTGGGGGAAGGCCTTTGTCATCAATCTTCCCTTGAGCGGGTCTAGGGTTTTCTCAGCACCGGGACCCCGGGTCCAAAAGACACGCTTCCCCCCGGTTCTTTATTCTTGGAGGTAGGAGATGCCTCTGTCTCTCTGCTCACTTCTCTTTTATGTCTCAAAAGGGATTTACTCAAGATACAACCTAATCCTGTAGATTGAGTCCTGCCTCATTAACATAACTTCCTCTAATCCTGCCTCATTAACATCAGAGAGGTAGGATTTACAGCACAGAGGAAAATCACATCAGATGACAAACTGGTAGACAGTCACACAATACAAGAAATCATGGCCTAACCAAGTTGACACACATTTTTGGGGGACACAATCCAATCCCTAACAGTGGGGCTGGACCAGTCCAGGACCAGCAGGTTCATTATGTTCAGGGCACAGGCCCTGAGCAGCAGAAGTTTCGACACCCTGTTGCTAGGGCTGAGCTCACCATGACCAGAGCAGGCACAATGGGGAAGCCAAAGGCCTGGGTCATCAGGACCAGGGGTGGCCTCCACGGTGACTGATGGTCAGTTTGATGTGTCATCTTAGCTAACATTCAATCCCCAAGTATTTGATCAGTCACTCGTCTCTGTGTTGCTGTGAAGGTATTCTGTAGATGTAATGAAAGCCCATAATCAGTTGACTTAATTAAGTAAGGGAGATTAACCTCAATAACCTGGTGTGCCTGATCCAATCAGCTGAACAGCTTTAAGAACAGAACTGAGGTTTCTCTGGGAAGAAAAAATTCCACCCATGGACTACAGCTTCAGCTCCTACCTCAGTTTCTAGCCTGTCACCTGCCCTACAGATTTTGGACTTGGCTAGCCAGTCCCCACAATTGCATGAGAGTCAATCTCCCACAACAAATCTCTGAATATATATCTCCTACTGGCTGTTTCTTGAATGGAACTCTTACTGATACAGTGGCACAGACGCTGGGAAGATCCACCTCCCTGGCAAACAGCCACAGGGGACCTCACCAAGAGGAAAAACTCTTCAGATCAGCTGGTATGATGTGGAGAGATGACTTGTCATCTCATTTCAAACGCTGACAGACCCAGCCAGCAGTAGGTCTAGTTGGTAAGTAGATCTAGCAAAAACCTTTATCACGGGGGCCCATGGGTGAGGGCCTTATCCATCACTGTGAGGTAGCCTGGGAAGACAGAGAGACAACATTATCAATCCCCCTCCCCTACGACTTGCCCTACGCCAATGCCAGTGTACCTCGTGCAGCCACCACTTGTCTGTCAGTGGGGACTTGCATGTTGCTATGCTTTTGCCCTATGACCTGAGATAAAAGGTTACCTGGTATAGCTACCCAGCCTGCCTGTCCAAGTCCTGAGGCAACAACTTCTGCGGGGGGCATTTCTCCTGTTGCTTGATGCAGACCTTTTGGCCCCAATAGTCCAACCTGGGGAAAGAAGTCACGTCCTAAACAAGTTTGACATAGCCTGTGATGTCACCTACCTGTACTGCTGTCGAGTCGATTCCGACTCATAGCGACCCTATGGGGCAGAGTAGAACTGCCCCATAGAGTTTCCAAGGAGCGCCTGGTGGATTCGAACTACTGAGCTTTTGGTTAGGAGCCGTAGCACTTAACCACTATGCTACCAGGGTTTCCTCATTTATATATATAAACATATAAATATACATATATACACATACATATTAAGACGTATATACATGTATGTATATGTTGTTGTTGTTAGGTACTGTCGAGTCAGTTCCGACTCATAGTGACCGTATAGGACAGAGCAGAACTGCCCCATAGGGTTTCCAAGGAGCGGCTGGTCTGCACTGCTGACCTTTTGATTAACAGCTGAGCTCTTAACCACTATGCCACTAGGGCTTGGTATGTACACACACACACACACACACACACATATACACACTCATGTCTCAGTGGTTTTGCTCCTCTGGAGAACCCAGATGAAGACACTGGGCTTGGCACAGCCTTCCTTGGTGGCTCCAACTTCTCTCATGTTTTCCATTTTCTCCTTCTCAGTCCCTCTTTTCCTTCTCCCTTCCAAAAATTACTTAGACCCGCAGCAGCAATGCCAGTGAAGGCTACCAATTTTCCCTGCCTCTGCCCTTTTGAGAATGGTGGACAACAGCATCAGGCAGCTCAGGAACTCCATCCATTCCCAGAAGGGGCACTACAGGTCCTGAGAGGTTAGACGACCTTCTCACTCACACTCCTTTCTCCTTCCTGGCATAACCAGCGTGTGAACCTTCCTCTGAATTCTGGAACTTCAGAGTGACTGGAAGTGATGAGACTATGTTTTTGCAGGAGGTAAGCAGGAAGGACGGAAAATCCTTGTATTTTTTTTTTTTCCCTCTGTGTTTCAAAACACCCTTGAGTTTCAGCATTGCTCTGAGGGAGATGTACCCTGATGTTGGAGGAATGTTGCCTCTTGTCATCAAAACGGGCTCATGACAGGTCCTTCGGCCTTCTGAGTGTTGACATGCAGGCTCACACCCGTCATCATCCAAAGACATAACAGTATCTGGCAGGAATTTCTTTTTTTAAAGAAGAAAAAACGGGGGTCAGCTTGTATAAGAGATTAAAGCATGATTAAGCAGAACTGAAAAGCTGCATTTATTGGAGGCTTATCTTATGATGATAAAGGAGAGTTGGCTTTACTGACATGGGGCTTCGTCACAGCTGTGAAGGAGGGTCAACTCCTAGGAGGAGACATGAGGAGAAACACCCACATCAACGTCAACGTCTTTAACTGATGGGGCTTGGAATACAGTGAATCATGGAATCTTGGTTTGAAAAAGGTCATTGTCCTTGAAAATAGATAGAAGTTCACAGTCACATGTATCAACTTCGGTCTAAGAGACACGTAAAATTCCCCATCTTCCCTTCTAACTCAAAAGCCATGTAGGGCAGATGACCTTCCATTTGCGGCAGCTCTTGTATGGTTGACAAGGTAGCGGTTATGCCAGAGACTAGAGCAGTTACTCCTGAACGTGTAGAGCTTCTCTAGAAGCTTCACGGAACGTGGTTTGTCCCCTTTTTATATCCCTGTCTTAGTTATCCAGTGCTGCTATAACAGCAGTACCACAAGGGGGTGGCTTTAACAAACAGAAATGTATTTTCTCACAGTTTAGGAGGCTAGAAGTCCAAATTCAGAGTGCTGTCTCTAGGGGAAGGCTTTCTCTCTGTGTCCACTCTGGGGGAAGGTCCTTGTCTCTTTTCAGCTGCTGTTCCTCCATTCCTTGGAGATCTTCATGTGGCCTGGCATCGATCTTCCCCATCTGGGCTTCTTTGCTTCGGTGCCTCATCTGTTCTTTTTATATTCAAAGGTTATTGGCTTAAGATACACTCTACACTGATATGATCTCATTAACATAACAAAGAAAACCTGTTCCCAAATGGGATTACATCCACAAGTATAAAAACCAAGCCAAATCCACTGACATCCAGTTGATTCTGACTCACAGCAACTTTATAGGACAGAGTTGAACTGCCCCATAGGGTTTCCAGGGAGTGGCTGGTGGATTCAAACTGCTGACCTTTTGGTCTGCAGCCAAGCTCTTAACCACTGAGCCACCCAAGCTCTTTCATAAGAATAAAGGTTAGGATTTACAACACGTATTTTTGGGTGACACAGTTTAATCCATAACAGCCCCTAACCCTGTTCCGGTACTAGTACTTACAAAAATAAATGACTAAAATCCCAAGTTTTGCCCCTTCAGGAAGTTCTAGGGTTGGCCAGGCAGAGAGGCATGCCCAAAGCCTGGGCAATCCAGGGGCTCCCGGGAACGGCTCCCTACAGGAAGCAACCTGGATGAGGTGCCCAGAGTGGATGGGTCTGAGTTAAAAAGGTGGGAGAGGGGCCGAGCAGGATGCCATTGTAGGAGTGATTTCAGAGCTGGAGGGCACGTCGTTGACACCTGAGACTTCCAAACTTTAGATTTGTCCCGGGTCACTGCAGGCTGGCCAGCCTCGTGTGCACAGAAAAGTGGTGCAGTTTTAACTTGAAAGCAAAAAAGATCAGGCTAGTACAGTCTAGAAAAATCAAACAAACAAGGTAAAGGATTCCAATTTATAACGTGTCCATTTTGCAGTGAGGTACACTGGGGCCAGACATCATGTCTGAAGCATTCGTTCTGTTCCCTAATTCAGCAATCACTTTTTAAGCAGCTACAACGCATGTCAGCACAGTCAAGAGATTAAACAGAGGTGAATAAGATGGGGTCTTCAAGAAACCATTGTTCAGGAAATTTAATCAAGAGCAGTAATATATAAGAAAAAAAAAAAAACGAGTGTAAGATGGTGTGACTGGAGAGAACAAGGTTAGCGTATATCCATGTTCACTTTCAGGGTGCTGACGATATTAGGTATGTTGTTTCGCTCCATCTTAGTTATACAGTGGTTTTGTTCAAAAACACCACAGGTAGGGGGCTTTAACGAGCAGAAATTTGTTTCCTCACCGTTTAAGAGGTTAGAAGCTCGAATTCAGCTCTGTCTGCCCTGGGGGAAAATCTTTGTCTCAGCTTCTGTTCCTCAGTTCCCTGGCAGTCTCCTGTGGCATCATCTTTCCTCCATTTGGGCTTGTTTGGCACTGTGCCTAATCTGTTCTTTTTATGTCAAAAATCATTAGGTTTAAGGCACACACGATACTGATACAGCCTTATTGGCATAAAGAAAACCCTATTCCCAAATAGGACCGCCTCCACAAGTATAGGGGTTAGGATTCTAACATATATTTGGGGGTATCACGGACTGACTTATGTCCCCCCAAAATGTTAACAATTTCACTGGGCCATGATTCCCAGTATTGTGTGGTTGTCCTCCATTTTGTGATCGTAATTTTATGTTGAGAGGACTAGGGTGGGATTGTAACATCCTTACCAGGTCACCTGATCCAATGTAAAGGGAGTTTCCCTGGGGTGTGGTCTGCACCACCTTTTATCTTACAAGAGATAAGAGGAAACGGAAGCAGGCAGAGAGTTGGGGGCCACCAAGAAAGCAGTGCCGGGAGCAGAGCACGTCCTTTGGACCCGGGGTCCCTGCATGGAGAAGCTCCTAATCTGGGGGAACACCGATGAGAGAAAGCCTTCGCCTGGAGCTGATGCCCTAAATTTGGACTTCCAGCCTACTTTACTGTGAGGAAATAAACTTCTCTTTGTTAAAGCACCCACTTGTGGTATTTCTGTTACAGCAGCACTAGATGACTAAAACCGGGGGGGGGGGTACACAATTCAATCCACAGCCGACTCCCTTAAGTGTATTCATAACCCTAGTTAGCTATCCTGACTTTGGGTTCAGAAAATATAAGCATACTAAGTGCCATCTACTCTTCACTCTAATGGCACAGAGTTCTTTATTTTCTTCCCTTTCCCACTGCTTTCTTTATGTTTTATATTTTAATAAAAATGACAAATTAGGACTGAAGGGGATGGTTTTTAGGGGGAAAAATTTTCTGACATTTAAAAGTTTTCTCTTTACAAATTCTTGATTCAATTCCTATAATATTACAAGTTTAATTTGTCATTTAAAGCTTTCATTTTCTGAGAAATGACTGACTTTACAAATGATGGTCATGAACCAGTTTCCCTTCACAGGAGTCAGCAGGACCAGAGGGCTCCCAGGAAGGGGTGGGTGAGCTGGAGCATAAGGCCTGACAAATACAACTTCCCAGAAAGGAATCTGCATTCCAAGTGGAAGTGAGCTCATCTCAGAATGAGAAAAATCAAACTTTCTAAGAGGTGTTTGAAAATAGAATATGCTGCCTCCTGAGGTCAGAGCTCTGTGTGAGCAGAGGCCATGGAAAAGAGAATGCAGTTCGGGGTCCCCAAGACCACCCTCAGGTCCAGTGATTTGCTACAAGAACTCAGAACTCAGCAGAAAGTTACACACATGGTTATGGTTTATTATAGCGAAAGGACAGAATGAGATCAGCAAAGGTGCAAGAAGCAGAGGGCAGGGCCCAGGAGAGTCCAGGTGCCAGCTTCCAGCTGTCCCCCCCGCCCCCCCAGGGGTGTCATACAGACAGTACTTCCTTCTCTCCTGGGACAACGTGCACAGAGTATTGTCAACAATGGAAGCTCACCCAAGGCTTGGTGCCCAGAGTTCAGACACCACATAATCCCTCCAGATGGCAACTGATACGCGTGACCCCAGTCTCCCACCATAAATCACGCTGTTAGTATAGACTATTTGGTGTCGCCCAAGGCCTCCAGGTAAACAAAGACACTCTTAACAGGCAACATATTCCAAGGGCTTAAAGGTTACCTCCTGGGAGCCAGGGGCAAAGAGCCATACCTTTCTTTGAGCAAGGTTAATCTTCTAGCACAGAGGTGAAGGCGTGGTTCCTTGTATGTCTCTTCCTACTGTAGGGTTCCCTTTTGCTACCTGAAGTATATACTAACTGTATTTACAAATACAGTCATTCATACCTGAGAGAGGACTCTTAGAGGTCATCACAACCCCGGGGGTTTCAGTGGAAGTGGTGAGAACCCATGAGGGTATGTTGCTTCACCATTCACTGGGGGGCGCTGAGTGACCTGCAGCCAGCACCACACCCGATAAATGAGCAGGACAACACTACACAGCAGACTTGTTCCTGACATCCATTTAGGGCAGAACCCTGCTTAGAACGATCTGAGCCCCAGCTGTTCTACATATACAAACACAGAATGTTTTTGTGGCTTTTATAAGGAACGCAATTACTGGTTAATTGAGGAAAGACTGTTGTTTCATTTAGCTTGGAATGCGACGGAGAATTATTCATCGTTCCAGAAAAGCACCTCAGGGAGGGTAGCGCTGCCTGTGGCATTTACAACCTCAGTGCTTCTGTCCTCAGCCAGGGCTTTGTGGCTACAGTTCACACACACACAGAGCTCACAGTTGTGGCTCAGTAATTCTCACAGGCAGTTCTTTCTTTCTGATGGCTCCAGTACGCCTCCTGGCACAGCTGCGACCAAGCAAACATATGGGAAGACACTATTCTACTACTGAACACTTCCTTGTTATTTTTTCTTTATATTATAGGCAGGGCTCATGATGATTTTTTGTTTGTTTATGGGGAGGATTTGTTATCTATAATTTTCATTTTTGATAGTAAAGGGGGACATGAAATCCTTGTTAAGAAAAGGGGCACTGGGACTGACAAGCCTCCCACCATTCACGCAGCCCCCGCCCCACACTGCACCCTCTCTCTCCAGTATCACTGACAGGTGAGGGTCCAACCTTCCAGGGCTGGGGCAGCTCAGGCCTTCCTGTATCTGACGACAGCTAACAAGTCCCCAAACCTTCTCTTCTCCTGGTTAAACAACCCAGGTCTGCAGCCATTCCTCTCTCCTCCGGTTGCCTTCCTCTGAAAAACTCTGCTTTCCATGTTCCTCTCGGAATGTGGACATAGAATGGAACACAGCCCTGTGGAGGGGCCCTGGCCGGTGTATCCTGTGGTAGCTGGTTCCTGTTCTCTGCACTGAGATTGCCTTAACTCTGCGGGCGTTACCATGACACCAGGACTCATCATCCACTTGCCCCACCCTCCCTGAGCCCACCCACTCAGGATGCCCACCTCAGCCACCCAACACCACCCGTGACGGGGGTAGGCTGACACCCCGATCCGTATGTGAGTCCATGGTGCTCCCTCAACCGAGAGTAGAAGTACCAGAAAAGAGAAGAAATGGAGTTATCTGCAGCAAAGAGCTGTGAAGAATTAGCAATCCACCACATGGGGAGACCCAGCTGGTCAGATCCCCTAACTTCTTCCTCCAGCATGCATCTCCTTCTTGGGCTGCTCTGAGCTCAGGGGTTCAGCTGTGAAGGAAGACCCAGGTCTAAGGCAGGGGCACCTCCAAACACAAACAGAGGGGGCCTCAACGAGCCCCTCAGAGGCTTCTCTCCATTAGCAGAGGGGGTATCCTTGGCCTCGTTCCCTTGCCTCGGACAGACGGTCAGACGGGTCTGACACCAGGATGGTGTGATGAAGATGGGCCGCAGGGGCCCAGAGAAGCAAGCCCGAGGCAAGGTGTAGATGTGGGATTCTTCATTCACGTTGTAGAAAGAAAGCTCCCCAGCCTCATAGTCTAGGAAAACCCCAACCCGAGGGTGGGGCGTTTTCTGGGGGCTGAAGACACCTGCAGGAAAAAGGTCCCCCTTGCTCCAGAACCCATAGCCAGAGGTCCAGGTGGGAGAGTTCTTTCTGTCGGCGTCCTCTTTACACACCCCAATGAGCCATCTTCCTCTGTCTCTCACCTCCACTTCCCAGTAGTGCCTCCCAGCAGACAGCTGCTCGGAGCCCAGCACGCTCGGGAAGACCCCGAACAGCCCCTCTGCACCAGGCTGGCCATTCCAGGGCCGGGTCTGCAACACGGACCTCTGGTCCTCAGACAGGGTGAGGCAGGGGTGTGCGCTCTTGGGGTCCAGGGTCACCACCACTGCGGATTACACACAGGAAAAGTTGGACACAATGGTCAGCACACAGTAAGCGCTCAATAAATGTGGGCCTTTTATTATTGGAGCTACTTACTGAGGGAGGCTTCTTCCCAAATTGAGGGGAGGACAGTACCCCAAATGGGCAGGAAAGGGTTCTCGTTCCCCCTGCTCTGGGCTCACCCTGCCATCTGTAAAGCTGTACTTATATCTTGGCCTTTCAAAGGCTGGTCATCTTGGAAAAGACGGTGGCTGACTAAGAACTCTAGACTTCTGAGCCCTGGAGAATGGACATGCTTTGGTACCACATCCACAGGTCTACGGAAGAGGCCACAGGGGTCGCCTGGCAACCAGAGCTGACACTGGAGTGACAGGACAAGATGGACAGGATTTTGGAACCGGCAGTGGGAGGGGACAGTCAGGAGAGTAAGGTGGGATTTCCACGGGCGGGGGGTGTGGAGAGAATAGAGAGTGAGGGCTGGAACTGCGAGTGCTCAGGCCAGGAGTGCTGGTGGGAGGGGGTCACCCCTGAAAACTGAGGAAGCGGTAAAGAAAACAGGAGTTAGTTCAGTAGAGAGACCCTGGGTTGTGAGGACAAAACAAAAGGCGTGGAGAATAAACAGAGTTCGCTTTTTTTTTTTTTTTCCAACACCTCCGTAAGTTATAAAGTTTTCAAAATAAAAACCTTGGAAAAGAACAAGATGCCACTGGGGCTGGCCATCAAGAGGGCCACTAAAGTCTTCAGGAGCCATTTCCAGAGGTGCCATGGGGACAGGAACAAAGTCTGCCCCAGGGTCACCACCCTGGCAGGGCCTTCCCCCACCCCGTGAGTGGTCCCCCATCTAACAACCTGATGCTTCTCCTCAGAGTACACACACAAAGAGCTACCTGTCCATGTGTTCACTGTCTGCGTCAACTACGACCCCACAAACTGTCTACCACTCTGTCTAGGGTGCTAGTCTAGTGCTGGGCATATAATAACTATATGATGAGTGAATTGTGACTGTGCGCTTAATAATTACATAATGAAGGCCTTAAAGCTAATGCCCCCCTGTCCCTACTTTTTAATTCCAACTGTTGCCATCATCTCTGAGCCAGGAAGCTCCATGACATTGATTATGTCTGGCTAGAGCTGGATGGGGACAAAACAGCAGGATGAAGTGCTACACAGAAGGGGGAAATGAAAGGAGGAAAAAAAGGGCTTCCTTGGACCCTAAACCTTGGAAGATGGCCTCCATCTAAGGTCAAGGCTGGGATCTTTGGGAAATGTTCCTTAGAGACTCACTGCACAGAGAGGACCGGCTAGCTGGCCCTGGCATCACAGCATCTGAGACCTCTCAGGTCCCAAAATACACCCTTGTTATCTGCCATCAAGTGGACTCCGACTCATGGTGACTGCATGTGTGCAGAACAGAGCTGCTCCACAGGGTTTTCAAGGCCTGTCTTCCTCGGTGCCTCTGTGGGGGTTCAAACCCCTAACTTTTCAGTTAGTAGATGAGTGCTTAGCTGTTTCTGCCACCCAAGGCCTCCTAAAATACAGCCCACGCAGCCTCTTACCCTGGAATCTCCGCAGGGTCTCCACCAGCCCTGGAACTTTGCACACAGTCTTTAGCTCCATGGAAATGGCCTTTGGGGTCTGAAGCTCCAGACGTTTAATCCTAGAAGAAGGACATGGCTTGTTACCACTTTGGCCAGCAAGATCCAGGGACCACGTGGTTTACAAAGAGCACCCTTTGGCTCCTACGGAAAACATACCTGCTCAGAATCTCTCCTATACCCTGTGGAGAAGACAAAAACGCTGGGTTAGCGGAGAGAATGGTCAGTTCCATCACCACCACTCTCCTGACCTCAAGATCACTGAGAGCTTCTGCAGAGACCTCCCGATCTGGGCCTTGCCAACCTTCCTCTGCAGGCTGACCCCCCACCAGCCTCCAGGGGCTCCCTTTCCTCCCCTTCAAAGTCAGATGTCTTGTACAACTTGTCCATTCTCATCTCTGTGTCCTCCACCACCCACTCATACCTTGACCTACTCCAGCCTGACTTCCTTCCTCTCTGCTCAACCTAAACAGCTCTTGCTGTGGTCACTGATGGTCTCCATGTTGTAAACTGAGTGGTGGTTTTCAGTCTGTATCTTTCTGGACCATGCAGTGATGCCTCAGGGCCCTCTCTGCCCTCACAACACTTTTCCTTAATGGCTGCTGGTTCTCCTCCAGCCTCTCCTGGCTACTCCTCAGCGCCTTTTGTAGGATCCTTTACTCAGCCCTAACCTGGTGGCCTTCCTCAGGTCCACTGAGCTCTCCCCCAGAGCAATCCCACCCAAGCCCACAGCTTCAGTTAACATCTATAGTGACATGATTCACAAAAGCACGTCTCCAGCTGTGCGTTAAAGGGTTCTTGCTGTTAGCTGCCACCACATCGACTCAGGCCGATCCCACGTGTGCAGAGTAGGACTGCTCTGTGCCACCAGGTCGACTCAGGCCGAGCCCATGCGTGCAGAGTAGGACTGCTCTGTGCCACCACGTCGACTCAGGCCGATCCCATGCGTACAGAGTAGAACTGCTCTGTGCCACCACGTCGACTCAGGCCGAGCCCACGCGTGCAGAGTAGGACTGCTCTGTGCCACCACGTCAACTCAGGCCAAGCCCATGTGTGCAGAGTAGGACTGCTCTGTGCCACCACGTCGACTCAGGCCGAGCCCACGCATGCAGAGTAGGACTGCTCTGTGCCACCACGTCGACTCAGGCCAAGCCCATGCGTGCAGAGTAGGACTGCTCTGTGCCACCACGTCGACTCAGGCCGATCCCATGTGTGCAGAGTAGAACTGCTCTGTACGGTTTTCAAGGCTGTGACCTTTCAGAAGCAATCGCCAGGCCTTTCTTCTGAGGTGCCTCTGGGCGGGTTCAAACCGCCAACCTTTCCGTTAGTAGCCGAATGCTTAACCGTTTGCATCATGCAGGCAACAAAAAATTATTTAGATTCTTATGTAAAAGTAATTCTTCCAAAAACAGTTTAGGGAATCACACAGAATCACCCACAAATAAAGTCTGAATCATATGAAATACTGGGAAAGTAGCTGCCACAGCTTTCGCTATTTTGTTCTACCACACCAAGTTCGGAGTTGGGGTCACGGGTGGCTGGGAGTCTCCACTCTGGGCCTGCCACATGCAGGGAGGGGCATGGCCACCGGGCAAGAGCACAGAGCTGCCTCTGCCTGTGATACACCGTCCCACCACCTGAGATGGGCCCTGGGAGGGCTCTGGAGCCAGAGGAGGAGGGCACAGCCAGAAAACAACTGACCACAGTCAGTCCAGGCATCTCCTTTCTAGGTCCATAGGGAAGCTCTTCTCCCATCCTCCTTCCCATGTAAGTCAGGGAAGAAGGATAGCTGGAACCACGAAGGTACTACCTGCCCAAGGCTGCAGCCCAGCCTCTCCCACCTCTCCTTCATCCTCCCACCCCCTGCCCACGGTGGAAGTGTCACCTGGAGCAGCCCCAGGGCAGGGCGCTCAGTGCGCCCCTCCAGCTCGGAGATGAGTTCCTCCACAGAGCGGCCCTGCGCAGCCAGAGTGCTCTCCTCCTGCCTCAGCACCTCCACCACGGCGGCCTCCTCCTCCTCCAGCTCCCGCAGGACCCGCAGCTCCTCCTCAGCCAGCAGCTGCCGGAACTTCTCGAACTCGGCCACTGTCCTCTGCTTCCTCTCCTGCACCTTCACCTGGGGGTGAGGGAAGAATCAGGCCACAGCAGGGGCATGGGGTACCTACAGACAGGCCCTCACCAACAGAAAACACTTCTCTGAACCTGCTGGAAGAGCCGATGGTTAAATTTTCAGGAATTCTGCCGGTTGGCTGTGAAACAACCATTATTAGAAATTAAATCAGTTAAACTTGTTGTCAGCTGCCATCGCACCGATTCCCGCTTGTGGCTGCCCCATCTGTGCAGAGCAGAGCTGCTCTGTAGAGTTTTCATGGCTGTGAGCTTTTGGAGGAGCCCCGGTGGTGCAGTGGACACAGATCATCAGGCTTGTCCTCCAAGGCGCCTCTGGGTGGGTTCCAACAGCCAACCTCTCAGCTACTAGTCAAGTGCTTAACCGCCAGCGCCACCCAGGAACTCCTTACTGGAGCTTTTTAAATGACATAAGTTATAGTAAGAACAATTACATAAATTATATTAAAAATAGAGCTAATGCATACTCAAAAGGCATGATTTCCTAATTGCTACACTTCCCATCTGCGCTCTTGAGGTTATTTATGTCCGCTGCAGCTGCACGGCAGGCATACTGTACGTGGCCCACTGCTGAGCATCTGTTCCCAGCTCCTCATTCGGTGACGTCAGGGAATCAGCCAAGGCAGAGTAGTTTACACCAAGGGAATCGGCACACCTATATCACCCCACTCACCCAGAGCAGGCAGCTCCCGTTAATCAGCTCACCACTCCACAGAGACACCAGCTTTAACCGCTCTCTGACAGCAAACGATTCTTGGCTCCCTCCCCAGAGAGGCTCCTTTTTCAACTCTCAGATTAGACCTTGAATGAGCTGAGTCTACTCCTTTTGTTTTTATTAAAACCCAATCTGATAGCATGGCTATTTGAACTGAAGGCTCTAAACCCACCCTGTCAAATATTACAGCCACTGGCCACATTATGGCTACTGAGCAGTTGAAATGTGGCTACTGGCTAGAAAGGAGAGTGCTATGGGTGTAAATCAAACGTTAGATTTCAAAAACCGAGCACGAAAAAGAAAATGTAAAATAGCTCATTAATGATCTTAATACTGAGGATACCTTGATACGATAACTACAAATGTTAAATAAAATGTATTATTAAAATTAGTTTCACCTGTTTCCTTTTGCTTTTTTAAAATGTTGCTTGTATTGTACTTCTCTTAGAAGTGGTGGCTTCCAAAGCGATCCTTGTTCCCGCCTTGCTGTCTCCTACGTGTTCTCTTGACCCTCCCCCACGTTAGCTCTGACAAATTACCTCCTCCCTCTTCTTTCCGGTCTTTATTTTCTTCGTTCTCTGCCTCCACATTTTATGCCTTGGCCCACACCCAACAAAAATAAGGAAGCCCATGATCTTTCCAACTGGCAGTCTGACCTGGTCACAGCATTGTCTATCTAGAAGTCCAGCTGGAAATAAATTTAAAATATCCCTGACTGCCTTTTAACTCTCCGAATACTTTCTGCAATGGATTGAACTGTGTCCCACCAAAATACTTGTCAACTTGGCTAGGCCATGATTCCCAGTACTGTGTAAGTGTCCACCATTTTTTCATCTGATGTGATTCTCCTTTGTGTTGTAAATTCTGTCTCTGTGATGTTAATGGAAACCCTGGTGGCGTAGTGGTTAAGTGCTACGGCTGCTAACCAAGAGGTCAGCAGTTCAAATCCGCGAGGCGCTCCTTGGGAGCTCTATGGGGCAGTTCCACTCTGTCCTACAGGGTCGCTATGAGTCAGAATCGACTCGACGGCAGTGGCTTTAGTGAATGATGTTAATAACATGGGATTATCAGCAATTAGGTTAACGAGGCAGGACTCAGTGTACAAGATTAGATTATGTCTTAAGTCAATCTCTTTTGAGATATAAAAGAGAGAAGTGAGCAGAGAGACATGGGGACCTCACACCACCAAGAAAGACTAGCCAGGAGTGTGCATCCTTTGGACCTGAGGTCCCTGCACTGAGAAGCTCCTTGACCAGGGGAAGACTGGTAACAAGGACCTTTCTCTAGAGCTGACAGAGAAAGCCTTCCACTGGAGCTGCATTTGGACTTCTAGCCTACTAGACTGTGAGAAGATAAGCTTCTGTTTGTTAAAGCCATCCACTTGTGCTATTTCTGTGATAGCAGCACTAGATGACTAAGACAGAATTTGGTACCGAGAGAGTAGGGTGCTGCTCTAACAGACACCCAAAATGTGGAAGTGGCTTTGAAGCTGTATGGACAGAGGCTGGAGGAATATTAACGTGTCTAATGGTAAAGGCGGATTGACACAATGGCTGCAACAATGAACTCAAGCACGACAATGATTATAAGGAAGGCTCCGGACTGGGCGGCGTTTCGTTCTCTTGTGCACAGGGTCGCTACAAGTCGGAACTGACTCCACGGCACCCAACAACAACAACGGTAAAGGCCTAGATTGCCCTGGAGAGACTGTTGGTGGAATTATGGACAACAAAGGACATTCTCGCGAGGACTAAGAAGGAAGGGAGGAGAGCTGTAACACTGGAGACGGCACAGATGATGAGAAGTGACAGCAGCAGAGCCAGGGGACCAGCACGAGGCAACAGTGAAGCCAACCCACACAGCAAGAGAGCTGAGGGCCTGTGCACAGGAGGCTTCCTGGCGGAGTGGGGTGCCTCTAGGTACCTACCCGTGGAGCTAGGCTTGCCGACCTGGCTAACGTTTACTGGCGGAGTAGGGTGCCTCCAGGCACTTACTGGTGGAGCTACACTTGCCCCAGCAAGGCAGACATGGGCTGAGAGGCCTGAGGGACCAAGAGGCCAAGGAACCAGGAAGCAAAAGCTGAAGAGACAAGCAACACAGGAAGCCAAGCTGCCTCAGTCTCGAAGGGTATGGCCACGACCTCTGGAGTTCCAAAGGGTGGAGCCACGGCCCCTGGTATGTCTAACAGTGGAGCTGCCACTCAGATGGGACTAGGAGAATGGTGTGCCTGAAGCCAGCCCCAGTGGGCCTGGAAGGTGGAGCTGAAGCCCAGGGCCGAGAGGCCTCCACTCAGAATCTGGAGAGTGCGGCCAGTACCTAGAGTCTGGAGGGCAGGGCTATTGTGTAAATGGTCTCAGAGAACAGAGGATTATTTTCAAGGCTTGAGGGCTAATGTAATGTGTTCTGCTAACTTGCTTGTGCCTGTTATGCCTTCTTTCTCTCGAATCTCTCCCATTTGTAATGGAAATGTCTAGCTTGTGCTTGCTCTGCCATTGTACTTTGGAAGCAGATAACTTATATTCTGGATCTTGCAGATGAAGAGGAATTTTTGGATTTTGGACTTGCAGCTGATTTAAGCCTTTTGCTATGATATGATGGGTTGAATATGTTTTACATATGTGTCAACTTGGCCAAGCCATGATTACCAGTATTTTGTGATTGTCTACCATTTTGTCACATGATGTGATTTTCTTATGTGTTGTAAATCCTGTCTCTATGATGTTAACGACATGGGATTAGTGGCAGTTATGTTAACAAGACAGGACTCAATCTTCAAGATCAGATTGTATCTTAAGCCAATCTCCTTTGAGATATAAACTAGAGAAGTGAGCAGAGCTACATAAGGACCTCATACCACCTAGAAAGCAGCACCGGGAGCAGAGCACATCCTTTGGATCCAAGGCACATGTGCAGAGAAGCTCCTAGATCCAGGGGAAGACTGACAAGGACCTTCTTCCAGAGCCAACAGACACAGAAAGCCTTCCCCTGGAGAAGACATTCTGAATTCAACTTCTAGTCTACTAGACTGTGAGAGAATAAACTTCTGTTTCTTGAAGCTATCCACTTGTGGTATTTCTGTTATAGCAGCCCTAGATAACCAAGACACTTTCTGAATCCAGTTATATTTTCTAAGTCTAGGATCTTTCTTGGTTGAGTTCTCTAACCTAGCTGTTACCATCAGTGATTCCCTATTTCTCCAGAAGAAGAGGATTCTTTTATGGATGAAAAAATTCTGATGCCCAGAGTAATAATATTATTCTCGTTTGTTTCAAGGCCAGATGGTCTGGGTAAGAATCATGCCTCTATAAAATTATTCCTGTGTCACTATGAGCAAGTAACTTAACCCCTCCAGCCTCAGTTTCCCTATCTGTAAAATGGGGTTATAATATTTTTTTTTCATAAGCACTATTATCAACTGAATGGAAGAGATCCATATTTGTACCCATTCCAAAGAAAGCTGATCCAACAAAATGTGGAAATTATCAAACAATATCATTAATGCCACGTGCAAGAAAAATTTTGCTGAAGAGCATTCAAAAACAGTTGCAGGAGGCGGAGCCAAGATGGCGGAATAGACAGACGCTTCCAGCGAGCCCTCTTTACAACAAAGACCTGAAAAAACAAGTAAAACGAGTATATTCGTGACACGCTGGGAGCCCTGAGCTTCAAAGGCAAGCTTAGAAAATGAACTGAGGGGCAGGCGGATGAAGAGACCATTCAGAAGCGGAGAGGAGTTACTGGACGTGAATCGCGGGGAACCCTCAGGCAACATTCCCAGAGCGGCTGCAGCGGGCTGGTACTAGCATTGGGCCACAGTTTCCTCAGGGAGAAGCAGCCCAGCCACACAGCCTACTCACACCTCCAGAAACTGAGAAGAACAGTGCTCTCAGCAAAAGCTAAGTACTTGGGTATATTTTACTGCGTCCCCACACCCCCAAGCCGGCTTCAGCGGCTGAATTCCCTGGCCTGAGATAGGCCATGTTGAGTGCCTAGAGACATCTTCCCACCTTGGAGAGGGAAAATATTTGCAATTGGGGAAGAGATAATTTGCCAACTCCACTAACAGGGGGAAGTTCCGGACAGCAGCGGCTCCTGTCCAGACATAAACAGTCCATGGACTTCGAGCATCTTTCCCCTCTGCATGGACCCGTGTGGGCCTATTTCGGGAGAAGAGGCCCTTTTTGGCAGACTCCAACCATTTCAGCGGTGTGGTGGAGAGGTGGGTGTTTGATGTTTGACATTGCTTTGCCTATTAAACAAGGGCCTCAACTACCCACATCAGAGACCTAAGGACTGGTAGCTCCACTCAGGTCATCCGGTCACCAGCAAAAGGAATCCAAGGATAACTGGTACCTCCCAGTCCTTACAACCAAAAACATTGGGTGCCCATGGTCCGTCTGCAGAACCCACCCACCTGCACACTCTAGGGAACAGGGACACACTTTCCTCAGAGAAACTCGGGGAGTCGGTTCTCAGCCCCCTCCCTTGTTCAGAGCGTGACCCCCTGCTGCAGTCAGATTCCGATATATATGCCAATCACCCCTGCCCCTCTAAGACTGTAGGACAGAGCCTGTACCACACACTTGATGATCAGCTACCTGGATCCCTGAGCTGAATTCATACAAGAAAAGTGAATGGACTCCTAGACTGATATACCTGATAACAGCTCTAGCCAGCTTGGGACAGGACACCAGAGCTCCAAAGGCTAAAATAATCAAGCTAGCTCACTCAAGAAACTCATTTGGGCATACCAAAACAAAACAAAGCAAGAAGCTATGACACAGTAAGCAAGCATAAACTAATACAATAACTTACAGATGGCTCAGAGACAACAGTCAATATCAAGTCACATAAAGAAACAGATCATGATCACCTCAACAGGCTCTCAAAACAAAGAATTGAGGGATCTTCTAGATGAAAGTGCATTCCTGGAATTACCAGAGGCAGAATACAAAAGATTAATATACAGAAACCTTAAAGACATCGGGAAGGAAATGAGGCAATATGCAGAATGAGCCAAGGAACACACAGATAAAGCAATTGAAGAAATTAGAAAGATTATTCAGGAACATAATGAAACATTTAATAAGCTGGAAAAATCCAGAGACAACAGCAATCAGAAATTCAGAAGATTAACAATAAAATTACAGAAGTAGACAACTCAGTGGAGAGTCAGAGGAGCAGAACTGAGGAAGGAGAAGCTAGAATTTCTGAACTCGAAGATAAATCACTTGGCACTAATACATTTGAAGAAAATTCAGAAAAAAGAATTTAAAAAAATGAAGAAAGCTTAAGAATCATGTGGGACTATCAGGAGAAATAACCTACGAGTGATTGGAGTACCAGAACAGGGAGGGATAACAGAAAATACAGAGAAAATTGTTGAAGATTTGTCGGCAGAAAACTTCCCTGGTATCGTGAAAGATGAAAAGACATCTATCCAAGATGCTCACCGAACTCCACATAAGGTGGATGTTAAAAGAACTTGCCAAAACCAAAGATAAAGAGAGAATTTTAAGAGCAGCAAGGGATAAACGAAAAGTCACCTACAAAGGAGAGCCAATAAGAATAAGCTCGGACTACTCGGCAGAAACCATGCAGGCAAGAAGGCACTGGGATGACATATTTAACATATAGAAGGAAAAAACTTGCCTGCCAAGAATCATATATCCAGCAAAACTGTATCTTTAATATGAACGTGAAATTAGGACATTTCCAGATAAACAGAAGTTTAGGGAATTCAAAAAAACTAAACCAAAACTACAACAAATACTAAAGGGAGTTCTTTGGTTAGAAAATCAATAATATCAGGTATTAACCCAAGAATAGAACACTGGGCAGAGCAATGAGAAGTCAACCCAGACAGGGAAATCGAAAAAACAAAAAAAGATTTTAAAAAAAAAAAAGCTCAAAAAAGGGTAACAGTAATGTTATTATGTAAAAGAAGACAACATTAAAACAATAAAGAGGTACTAAGAAACGTAATCACAGATCTTCCATATGGAGAGGAAGATACAGCAATTCAAAGAAATAAAAGTTAGGTTTAAATTTAGAAAAACAGGGGTAAACAGTAAGGTAGCCACAAAGGAGACAAACTATCCTACTCATCAAAATAAAATACAAGAAAAAAATAAAGACTCAGCAGAAACAAAATCAACAACAACCAATATGATGAAAGGACAATATATAATCTACTCAGCAAATAAAATTAAGTGGGAAAAAGAAACTGTCAACAACACACAAAAAAGGCATCTAAATGACAGCACTAAATTCTTACCTAATTACGCTGAATGTAAATAGACTAAATGCAGCAATAAAGAGACAAAGAGTGGCAGAATGGATTAAAAAACAGGATCCGTTTATATGCTGCCTACAAGAGATAAACCTTAAACTTAGAGACACAAACAAGCTAAATCTCAAAGGATGGAAAAAAAATATATCAAGCAAGCAACAATCAAAAAAGAGCAGGGGAAGCAATATTAATTTCTGACAAAATAGACTTTAAATTTAAATCCATCATAAAGGATAAGGAGGGACACTATATAATGATTACAGGGACAATATACCAAGAAGATGTAACCATATTAAATATTTATGTACCCAACAACAGGGCTGCAAGATACATAAAACAAACTCTATCAGCATTGAAAAGTGAGATAGACAGCTCCACAATAATAGTAGGAGGCTTCAACACACCACTTTCGGAGAAGGACAGGACATCCAGAAAGAAGTTCAATAAAGAAACAGAAGATCTAAATGCCACAATCAACCAACTTGACCTCGCAGACATATACAGAACACTCCACCCAAGAGCAGCCAGGTATACTTTCTTTTCTAGTGCACATGGAACTCTCTACAATAGACCACATATTAGGTCATAAAGCAAGCCTTAGCAGAATCTAAAACATTGAACTATTACAAAGCATCCTCTCTGACCGTAAGGCCATAAAAGTGGAAATCAATAACAGAAAAAGCAGGGAAAAGAAATCAAACACTTGGAAACTGAAGAATACTCTGCTCAAAAAAAGACTAGATTAGAGAAGACATTACGGATGGAATAAAGAAATTCAGAGAATCCAATGAGAATGAAAACACTTCCTCCTATCAGAACCCTTGGGACACAGCAAAAGCAGTGCTCAGAAGCCAATTTATATCAATAAATGCACAAATACAAATAGAAGAAAGGGCCAAAATCAAAGAATTATCCCTACAACTTGAACAAAGAGAAAGAGAGCAAAGAAAGAAATCCTCAGGCACCAGAAGAAAACAAATAATAAAAATTAGAGCTGAACTAAATGAAATAGAAAACAGAAAAACAATTGAAAGAATTAACAAGACCAAAAGCTGGATCTTTGAAAAAAAAATCAACAAAATTGATAAACCATTGGCCAAACCGACAAAAGAAAAACAGGAGAGGAAGCAAATCACCCGAATAAGAAATGAGATGACGATATTACAACAGACCCAACTGAAATTAAAAGAATCATATCAGATTACTATGAAAAATTGTACTCTAAAAAATTTGAAAACCTGAAGAAATGGATGAATTCCGAGAAACACACTACCTACCTAAACTAACACAAACAAAGGTAGAACAACTATAACAAAAGAAGAGATTGAAAAGGTAATCAAACATAACAAAAGAAGACCCATAACAAAAGAAGAGACTGAAAAGGTAATAAAAAAAACTCCCAATAAAAAAAAGCCCTGGTCCGGATGGCTTCACTGCAGAGTTCTACCAAACTTTCATAGAAGACTTAACACCACTACTACTAAAGGTATTTCAGAGCATAGAGAACAACGGAATACTCCCAGACTCATTCTATGAAGCCACCATATCCCTGATATCAAAACCTGGTAAAGGCACCACAAAAAAAGAAAATTATAGACCAACATCCCTCATGAACTTAGATGCAAAAATCCTCAACAAAATTCTAGCCAATAGAATTCAACAACATGTCAAAAAAATAATTCACCATGACCAAGTGGGATTCATACCAGGTAAGCTGAGATGGTTCAACATTAGAAAAACAATTAATGTAATCCACCACATAAATAAAACAAAAGACAAGAATCACATGATTTTATAAACTGATGCAGCAAAGGCATTTGACAAAGTTCAACACCCATTCATGATAAAAAAAACTCTCAGCAAAATAGGAATAAAAGGAAAATTCCTGAACATAATAAAGGGCATTTATACAAAGCCAATAGCCAACATCATCCTAAATGGAGAGAGCCTGAAAGCATTCCCCTTGAGATTCGGAACCAGACAAGGATGTCCTTTATCACCACTCTTATTGAACACCGAGTTGGAGGTCCTAGCCAGAGCATATAGGCTTCACAGAGAAATAAAGGGCATCCGGATTGGCAAGGAAGAAGTAAAATTATCTCTATTTGCAGATGACATGATCTTATACACAGAAAACCCTAAGGAATCCTCCAGAAAACTACTGAAACTAATAGAAGAGTTCAGCAGAGTATCGGGATACAAGATAAACATACAAAAATCAGTTGGAGTCCTCTACACCAACAAAAAGAACATTGAAGAGGAAATCACTAAATCGATACCATTTACAGTAGCCACCAAGAAGATAAAATACTTAGGAATAAATCTTACCAGAGATGTAAAAGACTTATACAAAGAAAACTACAATATACTTCTGCAAGAAACAAAAAAAAAAAACATACATAAGTGGAAAAACATACCTTGCTCATGGATAGGAAGTCTTAACATAATCAAAATGTCTGTTCTACCAAAAGCGATCTATACATTTAATACAATTACGATCCAAATTCCAACGACATTCTTTAATGAGGTGGAGAAACAAATCACCAACTTCATATGGAAGGGAAAGAGGCCCTGGATAAGTAACGCATTACTGAAAAAGAAGAACAAAGTGGGAGGCCTTATTTTACCTGATTTTAGAACCTATTATACCGCCACAGTAGTGAAAACAGCCTGGTACTGGTACAACAACAGATACATAGACCAATGGAACAGAATTGAGAATCCAGGCATAAATCCATCCACATATGAGCAGCTGACATTTGACAAAGGCCCCAAAACAGTTAAATGGGGAAAAGACAAATGGTGCTGGTACAAGTGGATATCCATCTGCAAAAAAATGAAACAAGACCCATACCTCACTCCATGCACAAAAACAAGCTCAAAATGGATCAAAGACCTAAATATAAAATCTAAAACGATAAAGATCATGGAAGAAAAAATAGGGACAACGTTAGGAGCCCTAATACATGGCATAAACAGTGTACAAAACATTATTAAGAACGCAGAAGAAAAACTAGATAACTGGGAGCTCCTAAAAATCAAACACCTATGCTCATCCAAAGACTTCACCAAAAGAGTAAAAAGACTACCTACAGAATGGGAAAAAGTTTTTAGCTATGACACTTCCAATCAGCGCCTGACCTCTAAAATCTACATGGTACTGCAAAAACTCAACTACAAAAAGACAAATAACCCAATTAAAAAATGGGCAAAAGATATCAACAGACACTTCACTAAAGAAGGCATTCAGGTATCTAACAGATACTTGAGGAAATGCTCACGATCATTAGCCATTAGAGAAATGGAAATCAGAACTACAATGAGATTTCATCTCACTCCAACAAGGCTGGCATTAATCCAAAAAACACAAAATAACAAATGTTGGAGAGGCTATGGAGAGATTGGAACACTTCTACATTGCTGGTGGGAATGTAAAATGGCACAACCACTTTGGAAATCTATCTGGTACTTCCTTAAAAAGCTAGAAATAGAACTACCATACGACCCAGCAATCCCACGCCTCGGAATATATCCTAGAGAAATAAGAGCCTTTACACAAACAGATATATGCACACCCATGTTTACTGCAGCACTGTTTAGAACAGCAAAAAGATGGAAGCAAGCAAGGTGCCCATCAATGGATAAATGGATAAATTATGGTACATTCACACAATGGAATACTATGCAGTGATAAAGAACAGTGATGAATCTGTGAAATATTTCATAACATGGAGGAACCTGGAAGGCATTATGCTGAGTAAAATCAGTCAGTTGCAAAAGGACAAATATTGCATAAGATCACTATTATAAGAACTTGAGAAATAGTTTAAACTGAGACGAAAACATTCTTTTGTGGTTACGAGAGGCAGGAGGGAGGGAGGGTGGGAGAGGGGTATTCACTAATTAGACAGTAGATAAGCACTACTTTAGGTGAAGGGAAAGATAACCCACAACTTTTTGGTTTAGTCCAGCACAACTGGACTAAACCAAAAGCAAAAAAGTTTCCTGAATAAACTGAATGCTTCGAAGGCCAGCATAGCAGGGGCAGGGGTTTGGGGACCATGGTTTCAGGGAACATCTAAGTCAATTGGCATAATAAAATCTATTAAGAAAACATTCTGCATCCCACTTTGAAGAGTGGCGTCTGGGGTCTTAAACACTAGCAAGCAGCCATCTAAGATGCATCCATAAGTCTCGACCCACCCGGATCAAAGGAGAATGAAGAACACCAAGGTCACAAGGTAATTACGAGCCCAAGAGACAGAAAAGGCTACATGAAGCAGAGACTACATCATCCTGAGACCAGAAGAACTAGATGATGCCCGGCCACAACCGATGACTGCCCTGACAGGGAACACAACAGAGAACCCCTGAGGGAGCAGGAGAGCAGTGGGATGCAGACCCCAAATTCTCATAAAAAGACCAGGCTTAATGATCTGACTGAGACTAGAAGGACCCCGATGCTCATGGCCCCCAGACCTTCTGTTGGCCCAGGATAGAAACCATTCCCAAAGCCAACTCTTCAGACACGGATTGGACTGGACAGTGGGTTGGAGAGGGATGCTGGTGAGGAGTGAGCTTCTTGGATCAGGTGGACACTTGAGACTATGTTGGCATCTCCTGCCTGGAAGGGAGATGAAAGGGTAGAGGGGGTTAGAAGCTGGTGAAACAGACATGAAAAGAGAGAGTGGAGGGAGAGAGAGGGCTGTCTCATTAGGGGGAGAGTAACTGGGAGCATATAGCAAGGTGTATATAAGTTTTTGTGTGAGAGACTGACTTGATTTGTAAACTTTCACTTAAAGGAGAATAAAAATCATACAAAAAAAAATAATAATCCATTGCAGCAGTACATTTACAGCCGACTTCCAGAAATACAAGCTGGATTCAGAAGAGGACATGGAACAAGGGATATCATTGGTGATGTGAGATGGATCTTGGCTGAAAGCAGAGAATACCAGAAGAATGTTTACCTGTGATTTATTGACTATGCAAAGGCATTCGACTGTGTGGATCATAATAAATTATGTGCAACATTATGAAGAATGAAATTCCAGAACACTCAATTGTGCTCATGAGGAACCTGTACATAGACCAAGAGGCAGTCATTCGAACAAGGGGATACTGCATGGCTTAAATTCAGGAAAGGTGTGTGTCAGGGTTGTATCCTTTCACTTATTCAATCTGTATGCTGAGCAAATAATCTAAGAACCTGGATCATATGAAGAAGAATGGGGCATCAGGATTGGAGGAAGACTCATTAACAACTGCGTTACGCAGATAACACAATATTGCTTGCTGAACGTGAAGAAGGCTTTAAGCACTTACTGATGAAGATCAAAGACTATGGCCTTAAGTTTGGATCACACCTCAAGGTAAAACAAAAATCCTCACAACGGGATCAATAAGCAACATCATGATAAACAGAAAATACTGAAGTTGCCAAGGATTTCATTTTACTTGGATCCACGATCAACACCCAGGGAAGCTGCAGTCAAGGAACCCAGTGATGTATTGCCATCGAGTCAGTTTGGAGAATACCAAGCCACATCTTTTAAGCTTCTCTGGAATAACATCAGGGGAGACTGTGGAATTTATCTTTGATACCAGAAATATACCTAGATCTGACCCTTCCCCACCCCTACTCTTAGCCTGCTCCCTCCACAGAACCTCAGAGAGTGCCTACTGAAGAAAGTTTCTCAAAAAATACTGGATTAATGGATAAAGGGATGAATGCTTCTCAGCTCATATATCACATGCAACTGGCTTTGCGTTCACAAAAGACTGACACGGCCTCTTGTTTTGCTTTCTAAATTAAAGAAAAAATAATGTTAAATAGGGCTTTAAGGTGATATGGAAAACACTGGTAGGTGGTTCCCCAAATCTGTTTTCCCTATAGTTACCACATTCTAGGTTTTGGGCCAGACACATGGATGGTTGGGAGAAACCCCTCCCAGCCTTTGTTGAGACGACAGTGTCATGTGTCTAAATAACAGTTAATGGAATGTTGCATTGATGTGTGTAATTTCTGGAATGTGTCCTCAAAAATGCATGGATATGCCTTTTTATTTCCTTTCTTCCTTCCTGTTGGCTGGGATGTCAGCATAATGGCCTGAGCTGGAGCTGCCATTATGAGCAATGAGGTATAATCCAACTACTGAGGACAGAGTAACAAGACAGAAGGACACTAGGTATTCCAGAATGGAGTAGCCAAACGAGCCCTGTCAGCCTATATTTATGAGAAATGAAAAAAAAAAAAAGTTTATGTTGTTAAGCCACTGCTATTTTGGGTTTCTCTCAGTCTTCAGGAGAATTTATCTCCAAAACTCTCACTCTCTCTCTCCCATTTCTTCCCCTCTGTCCTCACCTTGTCCTGGCTTTGTCTGTCATGTCCTCTTTCTACAGGTTTCTATTCACCTGAATGTCTCTAGTCTCTGACTTCAGAGCCCCTCAGCCATGTCGTCTCAGTTCTTTCATCTGAATGCCAGATTAGTAGCTGGAATGTTCCTGGCTGAATTCACTCCCTCAAGAGGAGGGAAGCTCCATCTTAACTGGGCCTTAAGACAACCAAGGACATATTCGTAACCTACATGGCAGCCTTCAGAAGGAAAGGAGGTGACTTCACTGCTAGAAAATTAAAAGAGTCCTAAGACTCAGGATATGAATTTAATCATGATCTATGGAAAATAATACATGGACAGCATGTAGGGAGGGTTAGAAAAAACCAAACCAGTTGCTGTTGAGTTGACCCTGACTCACAGAGACCCCATGTGTGTCAGAGAACTGTCCTCCACAGGGCTTTCAATGGCTGGTATTTTGGACGATTATAAAGCCTTTCTTTTGAGGCACTTCTGGGTGGACTTGAACTGCCAACCATTCAGTTAGCAGCTGAGCACATTCATGATGGATACAAAAAAAACCCAAACCTATTGCCATTGAGTCAGTTCTGACTCATAACGACCCTACAGGACAGAGCAGAACTGCCCCATAGAGTTTCCAAGGAGCGCCTGGTGGATGTGAACTGCCGACCCTTTGGTTAGCAGCCATAGCACTTAGCCACTATGCCACCAGGGTTTCCTCATGATGGATAAGGTCACCAATATTAAAAATATAAAACACCCTGACAAACATCACCAAGGAGAAATACCCACCAGATCTCTCATTTTAAACTTAGTCTTCCACATTTGTTTTTAACCAGATTTCATCTGAATCAAAATGTTCCTCCTTGTTTCTGACTATCTCTAACCCCTTGGGATGGCTTTTGATCTATAATCGACTGTCCCCTGGATACAAAGGTCAAAGCAAATTTCCAGAAGACATATGACATACATTCACACATAAAGTTAAGAGTGATAACAATGATTGGGACCATTGGTATTTCATACCAGACCATGCTTTTAAAAATGGCTGAGTGAGGAACTTAGTAAATTCTCTCCCTGAAAAGCAACGTTAACACTAGACAAACTTGTCAGAACAAGCATCAAACATCTCTGGAAAGACTCCGAAAGCATATAATAAATTGAAAACGTTTATTCAAGAAAATCTATTGAACTTCGTGAAGACCAGTGGGAATGGGAGCGCTTTAGCCTGGAGCTGCTTACTTTCCCCATCTCTACCCCAGCTCCGTGATGGAGACGTTCTACCAGGGCAGGGTAGCCTGTAAGGATTGGCAGCTCTCCTGCGGAGAAAGATGCTTTCTTTGGAGCAAAGTGCAAAAAAAAAAAAAAAACTCCATGGCCAGGCATGCTGTCAAAAACAGTAACAATCTGAGTGGCAAACAATCAGGGAAGACCAACATGACAGCAATACTAGTGCGGCAAACAAAATGGCAGATCAGAACAGACAGAAAATTAACAGGGAGGTCAGGGGAATGGCATAGCCAATGTAGGCCTTGATAAAATAATACTCTTCCCCGCTGGTCTAGAGCACTGTGTGGTGCATGTGCAAGACTACACAGAGATCAAAGAGGACTTCAGCAAGCATCTTCTTCCTGGGTGAATGGGAAGTCTTTAAAACACAGAAAGCAACCGCCAGGCAGACTTGTAAACTCCCTGAAGCTGAATGCATTCCCATGTGTGTACCGGGAGTTCCAGAAGGTGAAGAGAGAGAGAGAACGGGGTTGAAAAATACTTGAAAAAATAATGGCCGAAAATGTTAATATACACATCCAATAAATTCAATGAACTCCAAGGAGGATAAACACAAGACAAATGGATGAAGGTGAAACACAAAGAGAAAATACTGAAAGCTGCAAGAGAGAAACAACTCATCACATACAAAGGAACCTCAGTAAGATTAGCAGCTGACTTCTCCTTAGAAACGACAGAGGCCAGAAGACAGCGTGTAGGCTTGCCCTACAAAAAATATTAAAGAAAGTTCCTCAGGCTGGAAGAAACTGAGACCAGATGAAAGTGAAATCTACATGAAAAAATAAGAGCAATGGTAAAAAATAATTACATCGGAAGATACAAAGGACAATATAAATAAGTTTTTGTTGTATCTTAACTGATTTAAAAGACAACTGCATAAAAACAATTATAAAATTGTATAATAAAAATTTAATATATATAATAATACTAGCACAAAGAACAAGGAAGAAATGAGACAATACTGGAGAAAGGAATTGACCTAGAAAACCCCAAACTCATTGCTGTCAAGTCAATTCCGACTCATAGCAATCCTACGGGACAGAGCGGAACTGCCCCCCTAGGGTTTCCAAGACTGTAACTTCACAGAAGCAGATCGTCACATCTTTCTCCCTCAGAGCGACTGGTGGGTTCAAACCACCGACCTTTCAGTTAGCAGCCACAGCACTTAACCACTACGCCACCAGGGTTTCCAGCAAAATGGTGGGTCAATATGTAACCACATAAAATAACAATGAACAAGAATACTTTAAATACTCAATAAAAAGGCAGAGCTTATCACTCACTAAACATAAAAATAAATGGTGTCTACAAGAGACACACTTTAGACTAAAAGACACAAATAGGTTGAAATTAAAAGAATAGAAAATAATACATCTTGCAAATAGTAACTATAAGACAGCTGGAGTGGTCATACTTATATAATAAAAAACAGAGTAAAACAAAAAAAAGTTACTATAAACAAAGGAGAATATTTTATAATGATAAAAGGTCAATTCATGAGGAAGATGCAACAATTATCACCAATGCACACACCCAACAATATAGCCTCAAAACCGATCAAACAAAATTGTCAGAATTACATGGGGTTGTTAACCAATACCATAAAACAATATACGTACTAACTATTTAATGAGAATCTAGTTTGTTCTGTAAACCTTCATCTAAAGTACAACTGAAAAAAAAAATAGGGGCAAAAAAAATTGTCAGAATTAAATGAGGAAATAGACAATTCAACAACACTTGGAGACTGCAATAGGCCCCTCTCAATGGTGGATAGAATAACTAGGAAAAAAACTACAAGAATATAGAAGACTTACTAAACATTATCGACCAACTTGGCCGAACTGACATCTATAGAACACTCAACAACAATAGTAGAATAAGCATCATGGAAGACAGGCCACATGCTAGGTGAAAAAACAACTCTCAACTTTAAAAGGCCTGAAATCATAGTATGTATATTTCTGACCAAAACAGAGATTAATTAGAAGTCAACAAAAGAAGGGAACTGGGGAAATTTTAAAATATTTGGAAATTAAACAACACAATTCTAACAATCCATTTGTAGAAGAAACTACAAAGATAATTAGAAAACATTTTGATCTGAATGAAAGTGAGATCAGCATATCTAAAGTAATGAGAAACAGCTAAAGCAGTGCTTGGAGAGAAATTTATAATTGCAAAGGAGTATATTAGAACAGAAGGAAATTTTCAAATCTATTACCTAAGTTTCAACTTTCAGAAACTAGAAAAAAAAAAAAAGCACAAACTAAACCCACTGCCAGCGAAAGGAAGGAAATTATTTAAAGACCAGGGTGGAAATCAACAAAATATAGAAAAACAAGAGAGACAGTCAATAAAATCAAAGGTTGTTTCTTTCAAAAGACAAGGAAAAAAATAAAAAAATAACTGCAAGGGAAAATGTTAGCTTGATTGCCAAGAGAAAAGAGAGAGAGAGAGAAGGTACAAATTACCAAAATCTGAAATGGAAGAGGAGACATCATTACCAGCTTTATAGTAATTAAAAGGACTGTAGGGAATATTTTAAGCAGTTTTCTGTCAAAAAATTAGACAACATAGATGAAAAGAACAAACTCCTATAATGACAAAAATTACAAAACTGAATTAAACAGAAAATCTAATACACTGATAATTGTTATACTAAAGAAACTAGTTAATTAAAATCTTCACACAAAGAAAATTCCAGATGGCTTCACTGAAGAATTCTATAAAACTTTTTAAAAAGAAATAATACCAATCCTTCACAAATTCTTCCAGAAAACAGAGAAGGAGGGCACATTTCCCAACTCATTCTGTGAGGCCAGTATTACCCTGATCCCAAAGCCAGAAAAATACACGATGAGAAAACTATAGACCAATATCCCTTATGAATATAGGTGCAAAAAAATCCTCAACAAAATATTAGCTAACCAAATCCTGCAACCCAAGGAACCAAGTGAGATCTACCCCAGGAATGTAAGACTGGTTTAATATCTGAAAATCAATTAACATAACAGTAATACATCATATTAATAGAAGACAAAAACCCCATAATAATCTCAACAGATGCAGAAAAAGCATTTGACAAACTCCAACACTCATTCATGATTAAAAACAAAACAAAAAAAACAAAACTTGTCAACAAACTAGAAATAAAAGGGAAACTTCTCATTACGGTAGAGGACATCTAAGGAAAAACTACGGAAACATGGTATTTTATGGTGAAAGACTGACTGCATGTCCCTACTATCAGGAGCAAGACAATCATGTCTGTTCCCTCTGCTTATATTCAACCAGTGCCATCGGGAAAGGAAATGAAAAGGCATCCAGGTTGGAAAAGAGGGAGTAATACTGCCTTGGTTCACTATGTAGAAAATCCTATGGAATACATACATGCACAAACCCATACATCCATCTACTAAAACTAATATATGAGATCGGCAAATTCACAAGATTTGATATCTGTATAAAAATCTGTATACCAAAGAAGGATCGATACATTCGAATTGTGGTGTTGCCAAAGAACACTGACTATACCATGGACTATCAGAAGAACGAACAAATCTGTCTCGGAGTAAGTACAGCCAGAATGCACCTTGGAAACGAAGATGGTGAGATTTTCTCTTGCTTACTTTGCACATGTTACCAGAAGAGACCAATCCCTGGAGAAGGACATCATGCTTGGTAAACTAGAGGGTCAAGAAAAAACAGCAAGACCCTCAATAAGATGGATCAACACAGCAGCTGCAACAATGGGCTCAAACATAGCAACAGTTGTGAGGACAGTCAGTACCAGGCAACATTTTATTTTGTTGTATACAGAGTTGTTATGAGTGGAGCCAATTCTATGGCACCCAACAACAACAACATACAAAAATCAATCACGTTTCTGTATATTAACAGCAAATACATGAAAACCAAAATTAAACACACAACACCACTTCCATTTTCTCCAAAGGAAATGAAACACATAAGAATAAAAAAACCAAAAACAAACCCATTGCCGTCGAGTCAATTCCGACTCATAGCGACCCTACAGGACAAAGTAGAACCACCCCATAGAGTTTCCAAGAAAAACCTGGTGGATCTGAACTGCCGACCTTTCGGTTAGCAGCCGTAGCACTATGCCACCAGGGTTTCCACGTAAATACACACTTAGCAAAACATTCATAGAATTTATAGTCGAAAACTGTAACAGTGCAGATGAACAAAATTAAAGGCCTAAATAAATGGAGACACATTGTTCATTTACTTGGAAGACTCAACACTGTAAAGATGTCAAGTCTCCTCAAATTCATCTATAGGTTTAATGCAATTCATATTAAAACCCAAGAAGGTTTTTGTAGATAGAGACAAACTTAATGTAAAACTAATATAAGAAAGGTATAGGGATATAGAATTTTCAACAAGTTTGAAAAAAAAAAGGAATAAAGTGTGAGGAATCACTCTACCCAAAATTTAAAAAAAAAAAAATTTTTTTTTTTTTTTTTTTTATTCAGCTAGGGTAACCAAAGAGAGGGTAACTTCCTCAACTTGATAAATTAAATCTACAAGAAACCTGCAGCTAGCATCATACTTAATGGTAAAAAAGCTAGATACTTTCCCCTTAAGATGGGGAACAAGACAAGGATGTCCCCTCTCACCACTCCTGTTTAACATCATATTGGAAGTCCCAGCTGATGCAGTAAGAAAAGAAAAAGAAATAAAAGGTATACAGATTGAGACCAAACCAAACCCAATGCCGCTGAGTAGATTCCCACTCAGCGTGATCCTATAGAACAGAGTAGAACTGCCCCATAGAGTTTCCAAGGAGTAGCTGGTGGATCCGAACTGCCAACCTTTTCGTTAGCAGCTGAGCTCTTAACTACTGCACCACCAGGGCTCTACAGACTGAGAAGGAGGAAATTAAAAGTATCTTTGTAAATTATACGATTGTCTATGAAGACTATCCCAAAGAAATCTACAAAAAAACTCCTGGAACTAATAAGGGATACCAAGTTTGCAGGATACAAAATTTACGAAAGTCAACAGCTTTCCTATATACCAGTAATAAACAACTGGAATTTGAAATTAAAAATTGAACATCATTTACAGTAACCCAAACCCAATCATTTACAGTAGCACCAATAAATATGAAATACTGAGATATAAATCTAACAAAATATGGATTTACGTAATATGTCTACCCATCCACCAACACCACTGTGTTAGTTACCGTAGCTTAATAAGCAGGCCTTAATTTGGGGTAGATTGATTCCTCACACTTCTTTTTGTTTTCTTCAAAACATGTACAAGATCTACAGGAGGAAAAGTACAAAACTCTGAAGAAAGAAATCAAAGAAGATCTAAACAAATGCAAAAGTATTCCAGGTTCATGGATAGAAAACTCAGTATTATTATTATGTCCATTCTTTCCAACTTGATGTATAGATTCACACAGTCCCAATCAAAATTCCAACAAGTTCTTTGTGAATACTTACAAACCAATTCTGAAGTTTATATGGGGAGGGAAAGGTCCAGAAAATTCAAGAAGAACAAAATTGGAGGACTGATATTACTCTATAGCAAGACTTATGGAAAGGCTACAATGATTGAGACCATGTAGGATAAGCAAACGAATACACAAATACATCAAAGAAACAATAGAGAGCCCAGAAATAGACCCACATAAATATAGTTAACTGGTCCTTGACAAGGGAGTAAAGATAACACAATGGGAAAGGGTCAATCTTTTCAACAAATGGTGCCAGGACAGCTGGACATCCACATGCAAAAACATGAATCTGGAGACCTCACACCTCCGCAAAAATTAACTCAAAGGAAATCACAGACCTACATGTAAAATGAAAAATTATACGACTTCTAGAAGAAATCACAAGAGAAAATCTAGGTGACCTTGGGTTTGGCGATGACTTTTTTAGAAAGAACATCAAAAGCACAAGGAAATAAAAAATTGAGAAGCTGAATGCCATTAAAATTAAAAACTCAATCCCCATCCTAGGCATATACCCAGAAAAAGCAAATGCAGAAACCTATACACCAGTGTTCGCTGCAGCACTTTTCGCAATAGCTAAAATGTGGAAACAACCGAAATGTCCATCAACAGATGAATGGATAAACAAAGTGTGGTACATGCATACCATGGAGTGGTATGCAGCCGTAAGGAGAAATGAACAATGTGCATGAACCCTAAAAACACGCCGAGTGAAATAAGTCAGCTGCAAAGGGACAAACACTATATGGTCTCACTTATATGAAACAAGGAAATATATAGAAACCAAGGATTATTAACAGTTTCCAGGAGTGGGGCGGAGGGGGGAGTTTTTATTAGGGCAGAGCTGAGTTTATGTTAATGGTGGTAGAATATTTTGGAAAAGGATAGCAATAATGGTGGCACAACACGAAGAAAAATGTAATCAATGTCACTGAACTGTAAATGCAGAAGTTGTTGCGATGGTGAGTATCTTGGTGTGTATATTTTCACCACCATAAAAATAAATAAATAAAAACTTCTGCTTTGTTAAAGACACTGTTAAGTGAATAAATGAGACAAGCCGGAGAATGGAAGAAAATATTCGCAAAACGCTTATCTGATAAAGGACTTGTACCCAAAACACACAACATACTCTTCAAACCCAACAATAAGAAAACCATTAACCCAATTAAGAAATGGACAAAAGATCTAAACAGACGCCTCACCAAAGAAGATAAACAAATGCAAACAGGCACGTGAAAAGATGTTCAATGTCATATATCATTAAAAAAAAAAAAAAACAAACCCAGTGCCATCGAGTCAATTCCAACTCATAGCGACCCTATAGGACAGAGTAGAACTGCCCATAGAGTTCCCAAGGAGCGACTGGCAGATTCGAACTGCCAACCCTTTGGTTAGCAGCCTAACACTTAACCACTACGCTACCAGGGTTTCCTCATATATCATTAAAAAACTGTAAATTAAGACAACAACGAGACACCACTATACGTCTATTAGAATGACTAAAACTTGACACCAAACAATGGAGAGGACGTGGAGAAACAGGAGCTCCCATTCATTGCTGGTGGGACTATAAAATGGTACAGATGCTTAGAGGAGTCGGGCAGTTCCTTACAAAGCTAAACAGACTTACCATACATACAACTCAATAATCACACTCCTTACGTATTTACCCAACTGAGTTGAAAACTTACGTTCACACCAAAACATTCACATAAACGTTTATAGCAGCTTTATTCATAATTGTCAAAAATTGGAAACAACCATGCTGTCCTTCAACAGGTGGATGGAGAAACAAACCGTGGTACATCCATACAATGGAATATTACTCAGCGATATAAAGAAATGAGCCACAAAAAGACTTCAAGGACTCTTCAATGCATATTGCTAAGTGAAATAAGCCATTTGAAAAGGTTATGTACTGTACAATCACAACTACATGACATTCTGGAAAAGGCAAAATCATACAGGCAGTAAAAAGATCAGTGGTTGCCAGGAACTGGGGCAGGGCGGGGTGTGAAGAGGTGGAGCACAGGGGATTTTTAGGGCAGTGAGACTACCCTGTATGATACCATAATGATGGAGACAAGACATCCTGCCTTTGTCAAAATGCACAGAACTAATGTAAACCACAGACCATAGCTAGTACTAATACGTCAATGTTGTTTCCTTAACTGTAACAAATGTACCACTGGAACGCAGGATGTTAATAACAGAAAAAACTCGGTGGGGGGTCATTTGGAATCCTGTACCTCCTGCATAATTTTTCTGTAAACCTAAAACGTCAAGTCTATTTTTTAAAAATAAAAAAATAATCACTGAAAAAAAAAACAAATCAATTGTATGTCTACATACTAGCAATGTACAATCCAAAACTGATTAAGAAAGAAATTCCATTCTCAATAGTACCAATAGTTAAATTCTAGGGAATAAATTTAACAAATCCAAGTCTTGTACACTGAAAACTATAAAACATTGCTATGCGAAACTAAAGACCAAAATAAACAGAGAGATACACCATGTCCTAGATTAAATAATATTGTAAAGATGGCAACTTTCCCAAGATTAACCTATAGATTCAATGCAATCTCTATCAAAATTACAGCAGGCTTTTTTTAAAAATCAGATCATAAACTAGATGGTACCTGGCTACCACCACTGACTACACCCATAGTGATCACAGCAGAGGGTTCTGGATAGAGCTGGAGAAAAATGTAGAACAAAACTCTAACTCACAGAGAAAAAAAGACCAAACTTGCTGGTCTGACAGAAACTAGAGAAACCCCAAGAGTATGGCCCCCGGGCCCCCTTTGAGCTCAGCAATGAAGTCACTCCTGAGGTCCACCCTTCAGCCGAAGATTAGACATGCCCATAAAACAAGACTAAAGGGGCACACCAGCCCAGGGGCAAGGATGAGAAGGCAGGAGGGGGCAGCAGAACTGGTAATAGGGAACGCAACGTCGAGAAGGGGAATGTGTTGACATGCCGTGGGGTTGGCAACCAATGTCGTAAAACATTACGGGTACTAATTGTTTAAGGCAAAGCAAGTTTGTTCTGTAAACCTTCATCTAAAGTACAATAAAAAAAAAAGAAAGACAACCTACAATGAGATAACTATCTCACCCTGATATTAAAAAATTAGATCATAAAACAAACATGGAAATGCAAAGGACTGAGAATGGTCAAAATCTTGAAAAAGTACAAAACTGAAGGCCTTATATGTTACGATTCAAAACTTATCACAATCTACATAATTAAGGCAGTATGTACTAGCGTTAAGTATGGACATACAGGTCAATGGAACTGAATTGAGTTAACCGATTTTCAATCGAAGTGCCAAGGTAATTCAATGGAGAAAGATTTTCACCAAATGGCGATGGGAAAATTGGTTATACACATGCAAAAATGATGAATTTTGCCCATTACCTCACACCAGTCACAAAAGCACCTAAAAAGATACCACAGACCTAAAAGTAAGAGCTAAAACTTAAACCCACTGCCAGATTTCCAACAGCATTCCTAGGGGACTCACCCTGAGTGAGCTTCCTAACGGGCTTAAATTTTAGACAAGAACATACTAAAAATATTTTTGATCTTGGGTTAGGGAAATATGTCTTAGATACAACACCAAAAGCACGCTACATCAGAGAAAACAAAAAAGGATAAATTAGACTTCATCAAAATAAAAAAACTTTCTTTTTTTGAGCTTCAAGAGGCCTTTAAGAAAATGAAAATATTTGCAAATCATATATCTGATAAAAGACTTGTATCCAGGACATGCAAAGAACTCTACGACTGAAGAAGACAGATAGCCAATGAAAAAATCACAGAAGATGTGAACAGACATTTTACCAAGCTCATGAAAAGATATTCAATATCGTCAGTCATTCCGTTAAAAAACCCACTGCCGTCAAGTCGACTCTGAGTCATAGTGACCCCTTAAGTTATCATGAAATCCATCCATGGGGTAGAAGTCAGGTGTGTTTACTTTTAACAAAACTGACTACAGCAGCACAGAATAGGAAATCATGTGTACTGCATACAAGTGAGATTATTCAATAAAATCTTTTTTCCTCCAACTACATACATATTTTCATATGTAGGTGTGTTTTAGGGCGAGGGTTAGAAGTTTCTGGTTACAGTGAATGTTAGTAAAAAATGTTGCAAAGCCACTGGCCTAGGATATGTAATCTAACCCTAAATCTAAGAAAGGTATTTTTCAAATGTAATTTTCCCCCCAAATGCTTCAATCTTTTTTCTTTTTCAAAAAGTCTCTCCAAATAGCGGCTTTCCCGCAAAAGCTCAAAGTACGTGAGTAACCTAACCCGTAGCTTTGCTGCCGCAATTCGAACAGCCCACCGAAGTGGCTGGCGGAGTGGGCTTTCTGACCAGTCAGCACCGCTACCCAACTGATCCTCCGGAGCTGCCAGCACCAGGCAGAGGACGAGCCCCTTAGGTGGGCAGGTTTTCCAGGTTGGCCCAGCCACTTGCCTGCCAGGCTTCTGACGTTTTCACTTTTTCAGCTTGCAGCTTCTGAGCCTTTTTCATCTTTTCCCTCAAGTCTTCCAGGATCTTTGGAAACGTGCCCTGCAGGAGACAGCAGAGAGGTTATGCTTCCTTAAGTAGGTGTTCCACCTAGGATCAGAGCAGAGGAAAAAGAAGAAAACTACGGTTACGCTCATCCATTCATCCAGCAAGCACTTACTGAGCGCTGGGGCTCAGAGGTACTAAGGAGAGCGTAGCTTCCTTCGGAGAAGACCCCAAACTGTGCGGGAAGGTACGGAAGACCCCTGCAGAATGGGACTTGAAGGTTGCAGTATGAACTCATGATTTCAAAATTTCATACATATATTTCCTAATTCTGCAAATTGAAAGGGCCTGTTGCTGTATGCCATCAAGTCGATGCTGACTCATACAGACCCTATATGACAGAGCAGAACTGCCCATAAGGTTTCTTAGGCTGTAATCTTTACAGGAGCAGATCACCAGGTCTATCCTCCCACGGAGCCACTGCGTGAGTTCAAACCACTGACCTTTTGGTTAGCAGCTGAGTGCTTAACCTCAGCAGCAATGAGCATACCTACCGCCCAGATCTTGGTCTCTAAACATCATTCCCCACTAACAGATAATATGGCAGATTCTAGGTCTGGCCCAAAATTACTTAAGAAAGACACAGGTACTGGCTTAGAAGGGACTCCCCTTGGTCAAACTTGTGACAATATGAGCATCAAGAAGAATGATGTAATAGATTAAGACACACTAAGTTAATATAAAAATCCATGACTCCATATTGATAGTCAAAAGAAAGGGGGTGTGATGGGAAGGGAAAGCTCTCCTTCACAGAAAAATGCTAGCTAATAAATGTTGAGGAAATGAAACCAGAAGACTGTGCAGTGCCACGGTAATAATCAATTCAGGCATCAATGCCTGTTAAGACCACCGGGTGACAAGGTGTTAACCAACAGGAGATAGTCACACTGTCTCAAAGCATCATCCCACAGATGGCTTGCTCCTTAGGAAGGGGAAAACGTACTGTACGATGGAGAGGTCAAGCAGATGCCACCTTAACCAAGCGGTCAAACAGCATCAAGCTGGCATCACGGGCCTTTTGACCTGATGCCCTTTGGAGTGTATACAACCTCACCTCTGCAGCATTCTTGACAGAATGTTTAACCTAAATCTAAGTACGAGAAAGAGAGAATGAGAATGAATAGATGGCAAAATGCAAAGGGTTTACCAGTGTTAAATGTGCAATGTTTTTTTCAGCTTTTCTGTAGGTTTGATATTTCTCTCAACGAAGAGCCGGGGGAGGGAAAAGAGGGCCCCAACCTGCTGGAAAAACGCATATAAACGTGCAATTCTTCTAGACTCAGGCTGCCTAGGTTCGAATCCCAGCTGTGTGACAGGAGGCAAGAACCTTTCTGTACCTCAGTTTCCCTGTCTATAAATTAGACATGGGAACCCTTCTGTACCTCATTTTCCCCATCTATGAACTGGAAATGGTATTAACTCCTACCTTATAGGGTTGTTATGAGGACTGGCTGCATTAACACAGGTAAAGAAGTTAGAACGGTACCTGGCAAGCAGCTGATGCTAGGTTAGGTGAATGGGCTATTGTGGAGTGCAGAAACAGATTATCAGTGTCTGTATAATTATGACAGACCTGGCACTCCGCAAGCGAGCTGACCACCTCTGTGAGCAGCAACCTGGACCAGGCTGCTGGGCCCGTGCAGTTAGGGGCGGTAGGGTCGAGGTGGGTGTGAGGACGGTACAGAGGGTGTGGGGTGAAGTGCGGGGGCGTCTGGGGACCTGTGTGTACATGTGCATGTACTGGTAAACAAAGTCTGAGCTAGGCAGCAGTAAGGGGAGTCACGGCGGGTCGGGATGAGCAGTGCTGAACAGAGGCCAGAGAGAAGGGGACATAGCCAGGCCCTGGCTAGAAGTCCAGAGGTGGTGGTGGGGTGGTGGGAGAGAGGCAGATCCCGGCTTGGGCAGAACCGGACGTGGTGCAGTTGGGTCAAGAGAGTAGGGTTCCAGGCAAGGCGGGACTGGGCGGGGCCGGAGGGGATCGAGCGCGGAGGGTACCTCCTCGCAGGCAATGGAACTGGGCGCGGAGGGGCCGGGGCAGGGCGCAGGTAGGCGCCGAGGGGCCGGGGCAGGGCGCAGGTAGGCGCCGAGGGGCCGGGGCAGGGCACAGGTAGGCGCCGAGGGGCCGGGGCAGGGCGCAGGTAGGCGCCGAGGGGCCGGGGCAGGGCACAGGTTAGGCGCCGAGGGGCCGGGGGTCCCGGCGCCGTGGGTCACGGGCAGGCAGGGAGCGGAGGGACCGGCGCGTGGCGCGGGGCCGGTCGTCGGCGACCGCTGTGCTCACCCGGTAGGTCTGCGCCGCCTCCTCCGCGGGCACCACGTGGTGAGTTCTGTGCTCCCGGGCCCGGTCGCACACCACGCAGACCGGGCTCTGGTCGTTCTTGCAGAAGAGCTTCAGCGGCTCCAGGTGCTCGGCACACAGGTCGCACGACCCCCCGCGACCCTGCGCCGGCCCGAGGCGCCGGAGCGCGGTGGCCACCCTCCCCAGCGGCCGGTTGGGCCGCAGGCTGCGGGTAGCGCAGGGCTTGCGACATTCGGGGCAGAGGAAGGGCGCGTCCCCGACGCCCCGGCTGCGGTCGACGCAGGCGCGGCAGAAGTTGTGGCCGCAGCCGAGGGACACGGGCTCAGAGAAGAGGTCGAGGCAGATGGGGCAGGTGGCCTCGTCCTGCAGGTCCCGGGCCAGGCTACGCACGGCCATGGCGCCGCGGGCCGGCTTTCGCTTTAGTGTTCGCGGCGGCAGGAGAGGCCCGGCGGCCGCCCGCCCCGCCCCAGGGCCGCGGCGTAGGAGGGGTGGGGCGGGACCCGGCTCGGAAAGCCCTGGGCCAATGCCCGCCGGAGCCTGCACCGCGCGTGCCGGCAGGTGGGCCTGGGCCGGGAAGGGGGGGCTCAGGGACACGAGGGTCCCGTGGGGTGACAGTGCTCATTGCACCACGCCGTGAGTTTACTGAAACGTTGCTGAATCGTACGCTTCGAACCAGCGAAGTCTGTGCTAAGTTACACCTCAACAAAGTTGTTCTGAAAATTCCGTCTTTATTCCAGGCAGTTTAGCCTATCTGTACCTGTGATCTTGTGTGTACGGTGGGGATGTTATTTACCTCATAGAGTTGGGTTAAAATTGTATCAGTAAAATGTGCTAAATATGTAGGACACACACACACACAAAATCGTGGAGTCCATTCCGACTCATAGCGACCCTATAGGACAGAGGAGAACTGACTGCCCCATAGGGTTTCCAAAGAGCGGCTGGCGGATTCCAACTGCGGGGGACCTTTTGGTTAGCAGCTGAGCTCTTGTTAATCACTGCACCACAAAATTATCCTTTATTTTTAACCCATCCTCGTAAATACATTGACAGTAGGATGTGGACACACCCAAGAATAGTGCAGAATGGAAGGGAATTAATAACTCACTGTGCCCTGAGAGGACATTTTTTTTTTTTTTTTTTACCATACTTCCTGTTTTTTACCCTCCAGCCGATTCCTACTTCTGGCGACCTCCCGTGTGCAGAGTAGAACTTCTGCATGGGGTTTTCAAGGCTGTGACCTTTCCAGGGGTTGCCAGGCCCATCTGAGGTGCCTCTGGGTGGGTTTGAATCGCCAGCGTTTCCATTAGCAATCCAGCACGTCACCATTTATTTAACCATTGTGCCACCTAGGGACTCTGCACTTACCAATGCAGTATTGCTAGTTGCCTCCCCTGACCCTCCAGTTCTCCATCATGCTGTCCCATTTAATTTCTTTGTAGCGTTGCTCACAACCCAAAATGCTGTTTACCTGTTTTACTTGCTCACTTTCCCTTATCTCCCAGATGAACTGCTGGGCCTCCTGAGAGGAAGGGTTTCTGGGCTGTGAGACTGTGGTAGGCTCAAGCGCTGACTGTCAGAAGCCCCTGGAATTGCTGCTACCACCCTGCCTGCCCCTGCTCCATTTCCCTTCCCTGCTTTTTCTCCAGAGCTAGTGTAGGACCTATCTTGTTCTGCTTTTTACCTCTCACTCACACTAGGAGGTGGGCTCCACCAGGCAGCCATCTGCACACTAGGAGATGGGCCCCACTGGGCACCTGTCTGCACACTAGGATGTCAGCTCCACCAGGCAGCGTCTGCACACTAGGCGGTGGGCTCCACCAGGCAGTGGTCTGCACACTGTCAGCTCCAGAAGGCAGCCATCTGCACACTAGGAGGTGGGCCCCACCAGGTGGCTGTCTGCACACGAGGAGGTCGGCTCCACCAGGCAGCATCTGCACACTAGGAGGTGGGCTCCACCAAGCAGTGGTCTGTACACTGTCAGCTCCAGAAGGCAGCCATCTGCACACTAGGAGGTGGGCTCCACCAAGCAGTAGTCTGCACCCTGGTGTTCCCCACCAGGTAGCAGTCTGCACGCTAGGATATCAGCCCCACCAGGTAGTAGTTTGCATGTCTGCTGCTCCCTGCTGTTTCCAGCCCCTAGAACAATGCCTAGTGTACGCAGGAACCCAGTGGTTACAGTGGGTGGAGTATCTGGAAAGGGAAAATTCAGTGCTGTGTGCTTGGTGATGGAGCTACTGAAGACTCCTCTTAACTGCGTCCAGCTTTGCTCTAAAGCTGGTGCCGTGGACAGCAGCGCTATCAGAGCAGCTGTGTCTGTTGTCTTACCCATGAGGCTGTCACACTGTTTGGGTGACCAGTGGTCACCTTTAAACTTCCAGACGGGTCATCCTGCTCCAGCATAAACAAGCACAGCAGTCTCATCATCCTCAACGGGGCACAAAGAGACAGACGGGATCTCTTGGGAGAATATAGCAATATTTATCCAAGCCCTAAAAATGCTCAGACGCCTTGGCTCAATTGAGAAAATGATCTCTAAAGGATTTGAAGAAATGACCAACTAAATGACAAAACAGCTATTAAACACAATGGAACAACACCAGAGATGTCATAAGGATTTTGGTGGGGAGGGGAAAGGAAAAACGCCTGTGTTAACTGTATAAAATACGCACGGGGCACAGAAGAGTGCCACCCGGTCTGTGATTTCTCCGGGCTTCTGCACTGGAATCGAGCTGTGCCTCCCTCCTTTACAGCCCAGCACCTTGCCTTGGCATCAGCCTCCCCAGGGCCAGCCCTCCACGCCACAATGGGATAAAACAACGGACAGACTACAGGCAAATGGTTAAAAGTTATTTAATGTTAGAACACTGTTCTTACAATAAATAAAATGGAGGGTACAAAAACAAGCTTAAGGGGGAAGAAACCCCAAACCTCAGAGCAAAGACACACTCATGGATTCTGTACGCATCAGGGCTCTCTGCAGCCACTCCTCCTCCAGGGAGGAGACAGCGCAGAGGAGAGGCCATCCTCGGATGGGAGGACCTGGGCAAAGCGCTCAGCGGAGTGCCCTGTGTATAGGGAGGGTTCAGTGAACTTTAACTCTTATTACTGGAGCATCTCTGAGCCCCCAACCTTGCTTTTGAAACTGGTGCCAGCCTGGTTCAAGCCAGGTTCCTGGGAAATGAGAGCTAACAGTTTCTGAACAGAGAGCATTACCTCATGTCATCACCTTGGCCCAGCAAAGTCGCCCTCACTGCATCCCACTCTATCAACAAGGAAACCGCACATGATGAGGTGAAGCCCCTTCCCGAGGTCAGGGCTGGTGATGAAGCATAATAAGGGAGGTGAGGCGAGGACACTGGCCTCAGGCTGCGGGGATGGACTGCCATCAGAGACTGGCATCTGGCTTCTGATGGATGCAGCAAAAGAATATGTCAAGATAAAACGAGGCCATCTTTCTCAAAGTTCAGGGACACACACAGTTCTAAAACCAAAACTGAGTTTGTAAGCCATTGTGTGAAGTATAATCTCTGCTTCCTGGTCTGGCCTCAGAACCCCACAGACCTACCACCTGGGAACCAGGAGGCACCCAGGTGGTCTGCACATTCTGAATACAGGTACCCACACTCAGCCCCTTTGTTCAAGGATTTCATCCATCCCTATTTCCTTTTGCTCTTTGGCTTTCCCAGATAACCTCTTCCCTAAAGACTCCAACTGCTATACCATAATTACATCCAGTGTTGTCATGGATTCTTACCGACCCCCTCCTCTTATAAGAACAGGAGTGGCCAGTAGCCTTGGGACCGACTCCTCCTACGTCCTTCTGAAGCGCGGGGCACTCCGCCAGTTGGGCTGCGACCCTGAGGTTGCTGGGACAGCAGCTTCTGGAGGTTTTGATGCCTCCCGCCCTCATGGCGACATGGCCGGTGTGCTGGTGAGGCTCCTGTGGGACCACAGGTCAGGCCCAAGGACTGTGACGATGAGGCTGTTGGCGAGGGCTGTCGGCCCTGAGTGGTCTGGCAGGGATGCTCAACACTGTACAAGCCTCAGCACAGTCCTGCCCAGGGACCGAGTGTCTTGCTGTAAAACACAGGTGAATGATGTCTCACAGCAAAGTGTCTGGAAAGCCTGATGGGGAGGGTCAAGGCAGTGCCTCACACACTGGCGCGCACCTTCCGGAAATATCAGAGTCCATGTTTCACACGAGATCCTGCCCATCAGCTCCAGGCACATGCTTCCTTCCCTGCAGGTTTCCCAAGGAGCCAGGCAGATGGGGCACAGGACTGTGAGAGGCAAAGCGAAGCCCCCACGAGGTATCACGCACACATGGGGGTCTGCAGGCATGCCGCTAGGGAACTGGCGCATCCCCAGGTCCGCCTTTTGCCCGGCAGATGGTCAGAGGGGTCGGGCTGCTCGACAGAGGCGAGAAGAGGGGCCGCAGCGTCCCAGAGAAGGAGGTCTCGGGGAAGATAAACAAGAGTGACCCATCGGTCACACTGTAGAAAGAGAGGTGTCCAGCTTCATAGTCCAGAAAAATCCCCACGCGCCGGGGCGGGTCCCGGAGGGGAACAAAGGCCCGCTCAGGTGAGTTGTAATAGCTCCCCAGAAAGACCAGGATCCAGAAGCCGTTGCCAGCCGACAGCTCACCTGTCTCCTTCCGGTTGACGTTCTCCCTGCACACACCTAGGGCCCAGTTGGCCCGCTCCCCAACCTCCACCTCCCAGTAGTGGCGCCCTGTGGTAAACCGCAAGTGGCCCAGCACGCAGGGGCCTGGGTCGAACCTCTCGGGGCTGTCGGGCAGTGCCTGCCGCAGGTCACCCCGACGCACGCTCCTCCGGTCCTCGGACAGCACCAGTTCTGGGTTCGCAGTCTCTGGATCCAGAATCACATCCCCTGCAGAGACAGGCCCAGGTGACTCCAGCAGCTCCAAACACGGGTACTCAGTACATGGCCCAGAAAAAGCTGTCCTTCCCCTCTCCCAACGAGCCGGAGCAAGACAACCTATATCCATTTCTTTCCAGGTCTGTCCACCTTCACAATCTTTCCCCATATGGACTTTGGGTGAGGAGGGGGACCCTCCCAGTGAGCTCTCCCCCTCCTCTTTGGCTCTACTGGGGAAAAAAAAAATGTCACCAACCACGTTTAGCTGCAAATCAGAATAACCACAAAAGTCTTGACTGCTTTTTAGCTTCACTTTTTGATTAGTACACCCCAGCTGCCCTCCCTCAGCAGTGAGAAAGGACAGCTCTCTGAAGACCCTGGGAAGAAAGTAGGCATTCTGACACTGGATGGATGCCAGATGGGGGTTAGGGGTCCAGCATCCATGCAATCTTTCAAGACCCTCTCCTAAAAGCATCAGGTGAAAACTCTGGGCCTGACTCTCCGCCCCTGACCCCAGCCTAGAAACCCTGGCTTTGCTTTCTTTTAGCCTTCACCTCTAGGAACCAAGGAGACTCGAGCACTCAGTCTGCAGGGGACTCAAGACAGACTTTCCTCCGGATGCCCCCTGCCCACCTGAGATAGGCTCGGGGCACCACTGCGCACGGCCAGCTAGCCTGTGTTCTCTGTAAGTCTCTGGCTCCGAGTCATGAGCAGTGCTGTCGCTACTGGGCCCCACCCACTCAGACCCCCATGTCCTTCCTTCCCTTACACCCTGGGCAAAAGTGAAGTCAGAGCCAGAAGTCCACAGCTCCTACCTCGGAATCTCCGCAGGGTCTCCACCAGCCCAGGGACCCTGCACACGGTCCTCAGCTCCATGGGCACCACCTCCGGCGGCTGCAGCTTCACATCCTGGATCCTGAGGGCGAAGCACAGGCGTCACCCTCCATGGCCAAGCCCCCACCCACACCCAGCCCGATTCCCCAGGGAGGGGCAGAGGAACTCATACCTGCGTAGGGCATCCCTGATGTCCTGTGGGGAGAGACACGCGGCATCAGTGCTACCACCACCACTGGCACCCGGTCCCAAGGGTCCCTCCCTGCAACCCGGTCCCTGGTCCTCTCTCCTGGCCCCCTCAGGCCCTGGGCATCAGAAACACAGATGCACCAGAAAATTGCTCTGGGCCTGTCCTGAGCATGGCTAGAAGGCTGAGACCTCCTAGGTCTCTGCTTAGAGATGGGAGAACTGGAGAGATGGTTCCAGGGTGTGTGTGCACCGAGGGGGTGTGTGCACGGAGGGGGTGCATGTTCCCGGGGTGCAGCCCAGCCTCCACAGGCCCCACCCAGACTGCAGTGTCCCCACACAGCTCCAAGGACTCAGGGCGCTCCGGTGCGGGCTCCCTCAGTCATCACAGAACCTGAGCGCCCTGGTCTCTGGCTTCAGACGGCACCCTTGTGGGGAGACAGGGCACAGCCACCACTGTGTTCAAAATGTGACCCCACCCAATGCCAGGGTGACCTCGCGTGACTCCCTGTGCAACGGCCTCACGACTCCCAGTCCTCTGCCCCACCCCGCCCCACAGGCCCACCCACCCAGCCCTTTCTTACCTCCTACATCCACACTGCTCCCCCTACCCCTTCACACAGCCTTCCCTGGCCATATTATCTCTCCATAACACACATCTGGTGTGACAGCATTTACTTGTTTCTGTAGCACGTCAGCTCTTTAAAGGTGGGGGTTTGTCCTGTGTCCCGTGACGCGCCTTTGGTGCCCAGAAGCATGACCGCACACAGCAGGGACTCAACACTCATTTGTCAAGTGAGTGAAGGTGAGGGAGAACACCAGGAGCCCCAGACACTATCCAGCCCCATGGTGCCCTGCAAAAGGAAGGCTTTCACATATAGAAGAAGTTACTTCTGTCTGGGCAGGAAGGGGCACACGAGGCCTAAGAAAAGGAACTGTGATAGGCCTGTGGAGCCTTGATGGAGTCTGGCCAGACGGATAAAAGATGGGCTTGAAGCCTGTCATGGGTTGAACTGTGTCCCGCAAAAATACCTGTCAACTTGGCGAGGCCATGATTCCCAGTATTGTGTGAATGTCCACTATTTTGTCATCTGATGTGATTTTCCCATGTGTTGTAAATTCTGTCACTATGATCTTAATGAGACAGGATCAGAGGCAATTATGTTAACAAGGCAGGGCTCAATCTACAAGATTAGGTTATGTCTTGAGTCTTGAGTGGATCTCCTTTGAAATATAAAACAGAAACAAGCAGAGAGGCAAGGGGACCTCGTACTACCAACAAACAAGAGCCAAGAAAATAGCCCGTCCTTTGGACCTGGGGTCCCTGGGCTGAGAAGCTCCTTGACTGGGGAAGATTGATGACAAGGACCTTCCCCCAGAGCCAACAGAGGAAGCCTTCCCCTGGAGTTAGCGCCCTGAATTTGGACTTGTAGTCTAGTACACTGTGAGAGAATAAATTTCTCTTTGTTAAAGCCATCCACTTGCGGTATTTCTTTTACAGCAGTACTAGGTAACTAAGACAGCCCAGCCTATGGTGGTTTTAGAGGGGGTCTGCCCCAGGGGCATTTGGAATGGGTAGGGTGTTTACAGTTGTCACAAGACTAGGCTATGCTGTGGGGTTTGGTGACAGTTCTGTCCTGGACTCACTGAAGACCTGCATGCCCAACCCTCCCCACGTGGGGGACAGAGAGCCCTCCACAGAGACCATGGGCCCCACAGGCAAGGCAGCGACGCGGACACACACCCTTTCAGTAAAACCACTCTGCAACTGCAAGGCTGGGAGATGGGAGCCGGCCCCAGACTCTGCTGCAGCTGCTGGGACCCCGCAGGCGGACACCGGGAAGCCACCCAAGCTCACAGCCTGGCCCACCCATGAGGCTGTGTGCGGACAGGGTCGGGGTCTCGGCCCGTGCACCCCGTGTACTGGACACAGGCGGCCAAGGGTGAACACACCAGAAGTGCTGTTCCTATGGACAGCAGTGCCCAGGGCCTGCTGTCCTGCTGTGCCTTACCCTCAGGCGGCCAGGGGCAGGTGTCAGGACAGGGTCAGTTAGACAAGGAAGTAAGGCTCAGAGAGGGCTGCGGAGCAGACAGAGGGCAGCTCTGGGTCCGAGTCGGGCGCACAGTGTCATCTGTGTCACACTGTAGCTCTCCTGCCTGACTCACTCCTGCACTGCTGGCCTCCTGCCTACCCGTCTGGCTCCATGGGACCTCGTTTCATTATAAACTCAAGGACCACAGACAGCACATGTGAAGGCCTGGATGCCATGCTGGGCACCCGGCACATGCCACTGCTCCCAGGAGGTAGGCCCCTGAGGCGCTCCTTCTCTCAGAACATCCAGCCTCCACCCCATGGCTCCCTCTCCATCTCATGGACCTGCACAGACAGCCTCCTGCCCCCTCCTGCCATCCATCAACCTCCTCTGCTAAAGCCGCATGCCCACGGGAACAGGCGATGCTGGCATCTGGGTCAGGGAGGCTAGAAGAGCCCTCCCTGTCATCATTTGGGCAAGGGCAGATACAGGCAGGGGTTCACTGTGGAGGGGCTGGATACTAGGGAGCCAAGAACCAGGACCAAACTAGGGACCAAGAGATGTGCGCCATGGGGGAAGGGGGCCGAAGGGAGCGGGGAGCTCTGAGAGAGAAAAAGGAGCAGGCTGGCCAAGATACCTTCCTGCTGAGACTACCTGGCTGAGACCCCAAATGACATCTTCATGACAAACCCGATTTTCAGCCTGGTCCATCTTCTGAAACGTCCTGCTCTGTCTGACATCTCTCCTCACTGCCTTCTCCCTCCCGAGCAGCTCCCCATCAGCATCCTGTGTTGGCTCCCTCAGCCTGGTACTTCGAATCCCAGTGCCTCCAGGATCCAAGAACAGCCCTCTTCCCTCATCCTGCCTCCAGATTGTTGCTGAGGGTCTGCTCTGTTCCCAAACCATTTTGGTGGCTCAGCAGAGGTTTCTGGATCAAGTTCAAAAGCCTAGGGACAGCAGCTGGGAGGCCTCTCTCGGTCCTTGAAACACTGGCTCAGTTCTGAAGGCTCCACCAAGGCGACCTCCCCTGGGGCATCCCCGAGAGGCCCCAGGCACCCTCTCCATACCCACAGCAACCATGCAACCTTCCCCAATGTGCATGCCTGAGCTACTCAAGGCAGGGCATCAGCCCTCATAGCCACACGGTGCCAGCGCAGAATACAGAGAAGACATTCACTGCATCCACTGGGTGAAAAGTCCAGACAGACAAGATGAGGGCCCAGATAATGGTCATGACAACCACATAAAGCCCCTACTGTGGGCTGGGCCCTGTGCTGGGAGCATTCAACCCATTCACTCACTCACTCCTCATCACGGCCTGTGAAGGCCACACCCATTCCACAGGCAGGAAAACCAAGGCACTGAGATGACAGGCCTGCTGGCAGGGGAGGCACACCCAGAGCCCACAGGGAGGAAGGAGACCCTGGGGTTCTGGCTTGGGGGGCACTGCCAAGGAAAGCCCAAGTGCAGGGGAGGAGCAGGCCCCACAGGGCCACCCACTGGGGAGACCGGCCAAAGGCACACAGAGGCGGCAGTGTAGGGATGGGCAAGGGTGGAGGATGGAGACCATCTGCAGAACTGGCTGCAGAGCCCAGAGCCGCCCAGAGTGTAGACTTGGTGCAAGCAGTAATAAAGAGCCCCAGGCAGGTCTGGGCCCAGGAAAGGCACACAAACATTCACTTGGGACCAGGAGGAGGCCGATGGCAGGAAGCCCAGGGGAGGACCACGGTGTAGGCCAGAGTGGGTAAGTACACAGGGGCTTTGGAGGTGAAGCCCACTGATGTTTCGGAGGCCTGCCTTCCTTCCTCTTTTCCTCTGCACTCAGAAGCGAACGAAGGTGAGGGAGAAGGGCATGCTTCTCCTCTCATCTCACCTGCCTCCCTTCTCGCTGTCTCAAGCCCAGTGGTCCCAAACCTTAAGGTGGAAGACTCCCTGGTGCTGATCTTCTAAAGGGCCCTAGAATCCTGGATCCACCACCACCACACAGCCAGCCAGTCCCACACAAGGCCCTGGACAGTGGTAACAGGAGACTTCAAGCTCAAGATTCCCCAAACCCTAAATACATCACATGTCCCCCACCCCCAGGCTACACAGATGGGGCAAAATGTCCACTCTATGCCATTGATCCACACAGACAGTAACTGAACCACATCGGTCTGTGATTAGAACTAGAGAAAGTGAAGACAGACTAAGTACTGATTTACCAAAAAAACCAAAACCAAACCCAGTGCCGTCAAGTCAGTTCCGACTCATAGCGAACCTATAGGACATAGTAGAACTGCCCCAGGGTTTCCAAGGAGCGCCTGGCAGACTCAAACGGCCTTTGGTTAGCAGCCGTAGCACTTAACCACTATGCCACAAGGGTTTCCTGTATTGATTTACACGACTTAATAATGCCATTTGTTTGAGTCTATGGAAGAAGACTAATTTTTTTTTTAGCACGTGGACTTTTGGTGGTGAAATGGCTAGGATACGTCCCCTTCATTTTACAGGTGAGCACAAGGCCCAGACAGGCGTGTATGGCATCTGGGTGTGGCTCTTCCCACAAGATAACACCCATCCCAGGCCTGGACAGGAGGTGCGGCCTCCTCCCGCCAACTCTAACTCCATTTTCCCACACAACACCCTTCACCAGAAAGACAGCATTCTCCACAGCCTCCACCAGACCAAGGCAGCATAACTAGATGGTGGCTGACTACCACCACCGACTGCTCTGGCATGGATCACAACAGAAGATCCCAGGCTGAGCTGGAGGAAAATGTAGAATGAAATTCTAACTCAGAAAAAAAGACCAGACTTACTGGTCTGACTGAGGCTGGAGAAACCCCAAGAGTATGGCCCACAGACACCCTTTTAACTCAGGACTGAAGTCACTCCTGAGGTTCAACCTTCAGCCAAAGATTAGACAAGCCCATAAAACAAATAATAATACATGTGGCTCTACCACGTATATGAGACTAAATGGGCACACCAGCCCAAGGGCAAGGACGATAAGGCGGGAAGGGACAGGAAAGCCGGACAAATGGAAATGGGGAACGAAGATCGAGAAGGGGAGGGTGCTGACACATCACGGGGTTGGCAACCAATGTCACAAAACAGCGTGTGTATTAATTGTTTAATGAGAAACTAATTTGCTCTGTAAACCTTCATCTACAGCACAATACATAAAAAAAAGAAAGACGGCACTCTCCACCCCAGCACCCCACTTCATGGGTCCTCACCTGACCAGTGTGTGGCTTTGCCCATCATGGCTGTACCCCTCGCCGTGCCTGCCCCACAGCAGGGCCCGGTGCAGGCTCATTCACTGAGGGCCAGCGGGTGAGCCGGGTTCCCTCCTGGCCCGCCCCGACCCAGCGGCCCCACCAGGTGGCTCACCTGCAGCAGCCCCAGCGCAGGGAGCTGGCAACGCCCCTCCAGCTCGGCAATGAGCCCCCCGAGCGCGGCGCTCTGCTGCACCAACCTGGCTGCGTTCTCCCGCAGCCGGGGCAGCACCTCCAGCTCCTCCTCCTCCAGCTTCTGCAGCAGCTGCTGCTCTTCCTCCACCAGGAAGCGCCGGAGCCGCTCAAACTCCGCCAGGACGTTCTGCCTTTGGCTCTCAATCATCTTCTGCAGGAGGGAGAGGACGGCTGAGGCCTGGAGCACCCCATACCCTGGTTTCTTCCCTGACCCCAATCAAGGCCTACACTGTGAGGCCTTGCACAGCAGGTGACACACAACACCTCGTCGCACAGGTGTTCCCCACTCCCCACCTAACTCCACCCACATGCATGCGTCCCTCCTCAGACAGGCCACATACACTCACACACACACACACCTCCCACCTCAGACAGGCCACACACACACACACAGCTCCCTCATCAGAGAGGGCACACACACTCACACACACACACACCTCCCTCCTCAGACAGGCCACACACACACACGCACACACACGCGCGCGCGCACATATACACACACAGAGCTCCCTCGGTATCTATGCAGCTCCTGTATGGAGATGGTGAGCACTCAGAGAACAAGGGTACCACGTTATCCCAATCTCTTGGTCCCTGAGTTTTGGACAGCGAGTAGAAAAATCCATACAGCAAAGGACACCGGCACTTTATCAAAATCTCTACCTGGCTCTCTTCAGCTCCTGAATTCAGAGGAAGCTCAGCAGTGAGAGTTTGGACAGCAATGACACCCTACTATCAGACTGCAATGGTTCCTAAGTTTTAGGTTATGAACAGAGTTCCAAGAGCAGATGCCACCTCACAGAAAAATCCTACCTACGTGGTTCCCAAGGGTGGGAGTTTGAACAGTGAGGGTCCAGTGAGCAGGGACCCCTGTGTCCCGAGGTGGGGCCTCCACTCCAAGAGCCATCCCACAGCCTCTGCCGGCCGCCCCACCATCTCCGGGATCTCAGGAGCCCAGGGCAGACCCAGCCACCTGCCTGCCACAAGGCACAGGTCTCCTCCGCCTGGGCCTGGAACAGCAGCGCGTCTTCCATTTGCTTCCGCAGATGCTCCAGCGACTTCTCCAGCTTCCCCTGCAGGGAGAGAGCACACAGCGACTGAGGACCGGCACCAAGACCCTCCGCCCCTTCCTAGCAATCTGCAGGCAGCAGGTCAGCTGCATCAGCAGGACCCACCCCCTCCAGGCTGGGCCCGGTCCCTGTGGCTGCTCTACTCAGACAATCCTCAGGCCAGACATCCATGCATTCGCAACTGACCTCCCCACCTAGGTCCCGAGTGACTCAAGTTCCTACAGGTGTTGTCCAAGAGAGAGCCACTCAAGTTTGTTCAACTGCAGCTGAGTCCGAAAAACCACAAGCAGGAACGACATTAAAGGAAAGTGCTGCTCAGACGTGACGGGGAAAAGTAAAATTTGTCAGAACAAGGGAGGTAACATACCTCCCATTGGCATGACCACCTGTGACAACCCCAGCTTTACCTGCTCTCCCCTGGTCTCCCCATAATGGGCAGCATCAGCCTCTCACCACACAAGCTCTGTGAACCCCAACCCCCCTCCCCTTATTCACAATGAATCTAGCGTTCTCCTTCCAAACATTCTCACATGGGACATCTTTCCCATTCTCAACCCCAGCGCCCTATGCCCCCTGCCTTAGTCATCTAAGTGCTGCTGTAACAGAAATAACATAAGCGGATGGCTGCAACAAAGAGAAATTTACTCTCTCACAGCCTAGTAAGCTAGAAGTCCCAAATTCAGGGTATCAGCTCCAGGGAAAGGCTTTCTCTGTGTCAGTTCTGGAGGAAGGTCCTTGCCATCAATCTTCCCCTGGTCGAGGAGCTTCTCTGCACAGGAACCCCAGGTCCAAAGGACGCGCTCTGCTCCCGGCACTGCTTTCTTGGTGGTATGAGGTCCCCAACTCTCTGTTTGCTTCCCTTTCATCTCTTGCGAGATAAAAGGTGGTGCAGGCCACACCCCAGCAAGGGTGATATATCCCACCTAATTCTCTTCAACCACAGGCAGAGATTATGATTTATAACACACAGGAAAAATCCCGAAACAGAGGAGAACCACACAGTACTGGATATCATGGCCTAGCCAAGTTGACACATATTTTGGGGAGACACAATTCAATCCATGACACCACATCTGCTAGATTCCTCTGCTGTTACCTCTACCTGCTCAAATCAGGGCCCTGCAGCAAGGTGGGCACGTGCCCCTCTGAACTTCTGTGACCCCCCTCCCAGCTGGCTGCTGAAGGCACCAAGCTCACCTCTGCCCCCTACCCTGTCAGTTCACAGGGCCCAGCTGAAGCCCGACTTCCCGTAGCAATCTCTCTCACTGCAGACAGCCATCTCTCCTCCAAATTCACAGGCCCTCTACATGTCCTACGCTTGTAGCAGCTCAGCTGAATCTCCGCGAGCTGCAGGATGTCCGTATCCGTGTGTGTCCTTGCTTCTGACGTTCCATTCTTAGGCTTCCCTAGTTGTAAGCACCCTCAACTCATTCGTACAAGGGAACGGTGAGAGTCCTGTGAGCAAGCAGACTGATCCACGTGTGCCTGAGCTGGTGATTCCACTGTTTTCTGCAAGGGTCTGACCATTAGTTTCAGCACGGGGTGACACATGTATCAGTTATGAAAATCACAGGAAGAACTGGATCTCGGGAGGGTCTCAGTGGTCATTATGACAAGAGCGCTAGAACCATGTTCATGGGGACTCAAGTGGCTTAGTGCTCACTCCCACATCCAGCAGTGCCCAGACCCTTGTCAGCGGGCCCCAAGGCATCCAGCCAAGTTCCAGAAGGGGACAAGAGGTATAGGGAGGTTCTGGAACTCTCCCCCGGGACAGGGAGCTGATGGCAGGGCCAGGATGTGAACCCAGGATGCTTGGCCACAGGGCACCGACGTTTAGCACACCACCCCCTGCCTGGTGACCCAGGCCTGCTGTCAGGAACTTCAGGCACACGAAGGATTTTTCTAATGCCACTTCTTTTTGCCTCTGCTGCCACTGCCTTAGCTCAGGCTCTCCCACGCTCTCTGGTGGCTAGATGTGCAGCCTTGGGGCACCCTCCCCACCCTGCTGCCAGCCTCCTCTAGAGAACACAGGTCTGGTCACCGGACCCCCACCCTTCCACACACACCGTCATCTCCCAAATTCTCCTTTCTAGGCTGCCACCTGTCAGCAGTGCTTCTTAAACTACAGTCACCACCTGCTCTGGGTCATTAGCCAGTTCTGGGAGTCACAAACAGCATTTCTAGAAAACGGAATTGAACATACAGTATCCAAATGCATCCAATACTGTTAATACCTTAAGTCTCAGTTGTGGGTGCATATGTCTCTGGCTGGGGTCAGAATGTAAACTTTCTCTTACCTGGACTGACCTGCTCAACCCAGATTAGATAGTGTCCCTTCATGCCGCCTGCCTGCATTGCCCCAGAGAATCTGATTCCCAAGGCCATTTCCTTTTTTATCTAACACACACTGGGTCACACTGGGTTTTTTTTCTGCTTCTCTGGGGTGGGAACCAGCCTGCGTCTGAGTCTGTGGTGCCAGCACAGGGTCAGGCAGGGAGAACGGGCCCCTCCTGGGAGGTCAGACATTGCCAGGGATTCCTCAGCACTTGCTCTGCCGAGATGACAGACTCCATCAGTGGGGTGGCTCTTTCTGGAACTTTGTCTGAACTCTGCCCCAGGGTTTCCCAAACTGCCAGTTACAGCCTGTAGCTGGCAGGTAAAAGCACTTGGGTAGGACATGCCCAACTTTAAAAAAAAAAAAAAAAAACTAGGCAATAGCATGAAAAGGGTTAAGGACTGTTTCATGAAACGTTTTCCCATCAGGTCTGTGAGAGGAGCCTCTGGGAGGTGCTGGTGACTTTCAGCACCCTAACCCCACACCCTAACCTGGGAGCTCGGTTGACAGGGTGAAACGTGCTGGGCTGACACTTACGATATGTGACATTCTTGTGGGCTTGTACACCTTGGTACAAGTTAGAATCCATCCTGATACGACCACTTACAGGGATTCTAAACCACCTTCACAGCCAAAAAACTAGGAGCAAGGGAAATGCTCATTACTGCATCTCAGGAATTGTTTTATGGTAGTAACAAAACTTCGACTAAATACCGATTTTAATATCAGACTAAACTATGTATTTGGCGCACCCTTTAACATACATACATATTCGGCCAGGATGCAAAATGCATGTCACAGTTAAAAACTTTGAAACACACCCCTGGTGTATGAAATACCTGGGGTTCCAAGAAAAAACATTTCAGCAGGTGAGTTAGACAGGGGCAGCTGCAAGCCCTGGCCAAGGTCAGCGGTCTGGCCCCATTGGCTCTTCACGACCTGCTTTTGTTTGGATTTCAGGAAAGGCAATGCTGGAGCGGGAAGACAAGAGCAACTTAACCTCTGGCCGAACGTGGGTTTGAGTCATCCAGTCTGAAGGCAAAGGCACCCCCTGGTACCCTACTCAACAAAGCAGTGGGGACCTAGACCTCTCCAGAACCCGCCTGCCTCTTTCCACCGTCTTTGGGGCCCGGAACGCAGCAGCAGCAGCAGCTTTCTCGCTGCTCTCCCCATCCCCGCACCCACCCCATTCTCAATAGGCAGGAAAGTTATAGGGTTGCACATCGGCGCATGCCCCTGCCCTGCTCCAATCCTCCAATGACTCAGAAAGGGCCTCCCTCCAGGGCTCCTGCGGAGGGTCCTCGCCGCCTAGGGCCGGCCACCTCTCGTCTCCCCGCGCACGGCCCTCCTCTGGTCTCAGCGCTCTGGGGCACTTCCCAGAGACGGCGGTCACCCCTGCTCCGTGCCTGCCTGAAACCCTCCTGCCCCGCGTGACCCCTCCGGGACACACGCTCTACAGGCCGGCGCCCTCGCGCCCCATGGGTCCCCACCTTGAGGTCATCGGCCGCCTCCTGCAGTGGGCGCACACGGTGCGCCCAGTGCTCCCGGGAGCGCTCACAGGCGGCGCACAGCAGGCGCAGCTCGTCGCCGCAGAAAGCGGCCAGCGGCTCGCGGTGCGCGGCGCACACGCCCTGCGGGACCGGCGACGGCGGGTGCAGGCGCCTCGCCATCTCGGCCATCTTGGCGAGCGGGCGGTTGGGCCGCAGGTTCCTCTGCGGGGACAGCTCGCGGCACTCGGGGCACGCGTAGGGCCCCTCGGGCTGGCCCCAGCAGCGGCTGATGCACTCGCGGCAGAAGTTGTGGCCGCAGTCGGTCATCACCGGGTCGGTGAAGTAGTCGAGGCAGATGGCGCAGGTGGCCTCTTCCTGGAGGTTGGCCGACAGGTCCGGGGCGGCCATGGTGCCCGAGGAGCGCAAGAGGAAGGCGGCCGGGCTGGGGGCCGGGCGCCGGGTCGGGAGCTGGAGGGAGCGGCTTCGGCTGCCGGCAACTTCGCGGAGGACGCGGGGCCCCGGGGACGCCGGCAGGAAGAGGAGTGTGCGGCGGAAGCAGGAAGCGGCTGGGTGGGAGGTTTTTTTTTTTTTTTGGAACCACCCGCTTTTGCCTCTGACTGGTCGAGGCCCGTCACGGGGCCGGCCTGCCGGACATAATTGGACGTCATTCACCGGTGGCCCGGTGTCACCGCCGCCCAGGAGCGATGGGGCCGGCCCGGGGGCTCAAGCTCAGGTGCTTGATCGCAGGCGCCCAGCAGAACCGCGAGTTTGGGGCAGGGCGGGTCTGCGGAGGGCCGAGTCCCCGTCCCCGTGCCTGGTCTTCTCCCCGGCCGGTCCTCTCCTGTGCCGCGAGCCCTCCCCCGCGACCCAAAGGTCCCAGATTCTCAGCCAGAGCGACTCCGCAGGTGGGCTGTTCCGGAATAGTCACCCCCGACTCCCCACAGAAAACTCTCCTAGTCCGGGTAATAGCGCATTGACTCAAATGTTCAGACTGTTATACCCGCTGGAGTTCCTGAGTGGCGCAAGCGGTTAAGTGCTCGGTGGTTCAGACCCTCCTAGAGGCGCCTCGGAAAACTGGCCTGGTGATCTGTACCCCAAAGCTCACAGCCAGAAAGGCCTATGGAGCACAGTTCTACTCTGCATACATGGGGTCCCTATGAGTCCGCATCAGCTTGATTGCAACGTCATACCCGTTGCCATGGAGACCCCATGTGCTCCAGAGTAGAACTGCTCCATAGGCGTTTCTTGGTTGTAATCTTTAGGGAAGCAGATCACCAGGCCTTTCTTCTGCCGTGCCACGGGGTGAAGTCAAACCACATGGCTGTATATATGGACTTGAAACTTTGAGGACTGTGAAGGAGTGGGCTTTAAAAAAGAGAAGAGTTCTGAAGAAGGGAAGGGAAATCTCCCCAATGAACCTTCCCTACTCCCCTCCTGGGTTCTTTCCCTGAATCTGTGCAACTTCAAGAGGTAGAAAGTGATGGGGGTGGGGGACGCTGGGGCTTTTAGGGATTCAGCTTGAAGAGGCTCCACTTTTCATTTTACTCCCGGAGAAGGACCCAGACCTTAGAAGGAATGACACAGCATTTGTATGACAAAGAACAGAGTAGACATGGCAAACCATCTCTCTAAAGTGTAATTTAGTTTAAATCAAGTGAGGAGCCAAAAACTAGGTTAAATGAATTAGAAATTCTCAGGTGGGGGCATACTAAATAAAAAGTTGATCAGACTGTGCCTCATAGGTTTAAAAACTATATATGTATATCCACCATTTGTCAGTTTGCTGTACTGCCTCATATACGTGCAAAAGCTGGACAATAAATAAGGAAGGCTGAAGAAGAATTGATGTCTTTGAATTGTAGTGATAGTGAAGAATATTGAATATACCGTGGACTGCCAGAAGAATGAGCAAATCTGTCTTGGAAGAAGTACACCCAGAATGCTCCTTAGAAGCAAGGATGGCAAGACTTCATCTCGCATACTTTGGACATGTTGTCAGGACAGATCAGTCCCTGGAGAAGGACACCATGCTTAGTAAAATGGACAGTCAGCGAAAGAGGAAGACCCTCGACGAGATGGAATGACACAGTGGCTTCAACAATGGGCTCAAGCATAACAAGGACTGTGAGGACAGCTCAGGACCGGGCAGTGTTTCATTCTGTTGTACATGGGGTCACTATAAGTCAGAACTGACTCAAGGCACCTAACAACAGCTGTGTGTGTATGTGTGTATATAACTCTGTGGGAGCAGTTGTAATCTGTCCTGTAGGGTCACTATGAGTCAGAATCGACTCGACAGCACTGGGTTTGGTTTGGTTTGGTTTTTGGTATGTGTGTGTATGTGTATTATATGGAAACCCTGATGGCGTAGTGGTTAAGTGCTATGGCTGCTAACCAAGAGGTTTGCAGTTCGAATCTGCCAGGCGCTCCTTGGAAATTCTATCGGGCAGTTCTACTCTGTCCTATAGGGTCACTATGAGTCGGAATCGACTCAATGGCAGTGGATTTGGTTTTGGTTATATATATATATACACACACACACATACATAGATGACAACCAAACCAGCTGCCATCGAGTCGATTCTCATTCACAGCGACACTATAGGACAGAGTAGAACTGCCCCATAGGGTTTCCAAGGAGCACCTGGTAGATTCAAACTGCCGACCTTTTGGTTAGCAGCCATAGCGCTTAACCACTGCGCCATATACATTTGAGGCAGTGGGGGTTCAGTGGTAGAATTCTCAACTCCCGCGCCGGAGACCCAGGTTCTGGTCCTGGCTGATGCTCCTCATGCCCAGCCACCACCTGTCTGTTAGTGTAGGCTTGCATGTTGCTGTGATGCTGAACAGGTTTCAGCCGAGCTTCCATTACTAAAACAGGCTAGGAAGAAAGGCCTGCCAATCTACGTCCAAAAATCAGCCAACAAAAACCCTGTGGATCACAAGGGTCTGATCATGGGAATGATGCAGAACTGGGCAGCATGTTGTTCTGTTGTATGTGGGGTTATCAGGAGTGGAGGCCCACTCGACGGCAGCTAACCACAACATACACACATATGTAATAAAGTTTAGGAGGTTACTTTCAAAGGTTCTATTAAGCATCTGTAAATACAGTCTTTTAATGTTTAACTGTTTTAATCATGATTATGTTTGGACTTTGTACACAACAACCCTGAACAGCTAATGGCACTCATCCTTGATGAGCCTTGACCATGGGCCCTATGGGCGAGCAGAAGGCACCCCACCTTACACAGATATGAGGACATCCTCAGCTGTCCTCCCTGCCTGGGTCTCTAACCCTTCACCCACGCGGTCACTGTGGAGATTACCATCTGGCCTGATTTAGGAGCCCCGAGGCAGAAGAAAGGCTGGAGGGGCCCCGAGAAGGCAGCCTGAGAGTAAGTGTGGAGGTGTGAGCCGTCATTCACGTTGTAGAAGGAAACATCCCCGGCCTCATAGTCCAGGAAGATCCCCACATGGCTGGGGGGCTCCATCAATGTGAAGGGGGTGGCATCCGAGAACATGGGTAAGTATTTCTTCCCCTTGGACAGCTGCACGACCCAGAATCCATTTGCAGGGGACTTGGGGACCCGGTCCTTCCGGCTAATGTTGTCTCTGCACACACCCAGAGCCCACAGCGCATCCCCGGTGAGGTTCATGCCCACCTCCCAGTAATGCCTCCCCGTGGAGAAGGCCGTCTGGCCCACCACGCAGGGGTAGGCAAGGAACCTGTCCTTGCTGCGGAGAGTGCTGTCCAGTGGGCAGTTGAGGTAGCACCTCTGTCGGCTCTCGTACAGGAGAAGGTAGGGGTACGCTGTGGCAGCATCAGGTACCACGTCCACTATAGGCAGCACAGGACCAAGGGAAGGCAGAGCCACCATGGGTTAAAATGGGGAGAGCCCTAGCAAGTGGCCAGATCTTCACATGGCAGGAAAACGTGGGATAGGGCTCTATCCTATGGTCCTCCTAGCCCCCTTAACTCCCAGAATTCTCCCCTCCACTGACACCAGCAGTCAGGCCTGAGAATTCATAGTCTCTTCCTTGGAAGTAGAGTCCTTATCTCTGGGAGCATGTCATCTGGGCTATCTCAACCTCTTGGGTTGGAGCTTGATGACAAAGCCAAGGTCAGAGGCCTGGCTGCTCCATCGACTATATTCCTCTGCCCCCATATAACTGAGCCTATGAATTCTTAATCCCCTACCCCAACTGTGGACATTGGTGTTGGTAAGGAAATGGGGGGGAGGGGAGGCATCATTTGGGCAGCTCGACCAGCTTCATCCTTACTAATGGGAAAAAGCATCCCCCATGAGGTGGACCCTGAATAAAGCCACCTGTATACAAAGGCAGCAATGAGAACAGAATACAAATACGATAATAAAATTAAAACAGAACACAAATACTTCCGACACTGAAGTCTGAGACCCGGGACGAGTTCCACTCATCGGGAGCTATGGCCCTGTGTGGTGGTTAGCTCCTGAGGCTGGGGGGCGGGGCAGGGTGTTGTCCAGTCCTGGCCCTAGGTCCCCACTTACCTTGGAAACACTTGAGCACCTCTATCTGCCCAGGAACCCTGCACACGGTCTTCAGCCCAGTGGGGATGGCTGCTGGGTACTCTATCTTCAGGTTCTTTATCCTCCAGTGAACACAGTTCTCATTGCCCCCTCTGGCTCGACAAGCCCCCCCCCCCATCCCACCGCTGCCTCCAGGGAAGCACAAGTGACCACATACCTGTCAAGTGGGTGATTCATATCCTGTGAGAGAAATGGAGACAGGAATCATGGGAGCTCCCCTCACCACCATCCTTAAAACCTCTGAAAGTCCCCCCTCATCAGTTTGCAGAGCAGCTCGGTCATCTCTGTCAGGCGTTTCTTTCCCAGAACCGTTGCACCCCCACCCTGGCCCTCTGCACTGTCCTACCACCAAGGTCTGCCTTCTGCAGTACACACGTCACAGCCTCTCAGCCCCAGTCAGGCATGTGAGATCCAGCTGGTGAGCAGGAAAGAGGAAGGGCTCAGGAGACCACGCCATGTTTGGAAAGGAGCCCTTGGTGCTTTGAAACCAGACAGTCCTGTGACCTGGAGCAATTCCTGTACTTTCTTATCCATTTCAGGTGGGGTGGGTACTGACCCACTGTTACTCATTGAATTGTGTCCCCCAAAAGATATGCTGAAGTCCTATAGGGCTGCTACGAGTCGGAATCGACTGGACGGCACTGGGTTTGGTTTGGTTTTTTTTTTTTTAACTCCTGTACTTCTGAATTTGACTGTTATGGATTGAACTCTGTCCCCAAAAATATGTGTTGTAAATCATAAACTCCTGTACTTATGAAGAAGCCCTGGTAACATAGTGGTGAAGAGCTTGGCTGCCAACCAAAAAGGTCAGCAGTTCAAATCCACTCTCCACTCCTTGGAAACCCTATGGGGGCAGTTCTACTCTGTCCTATAGGGTCACTGTAAGTTGAAATTGACAGCAATGGATGGATATAATCCTATTTGGGAGTGGGGTTTCCTTTATTATGTTAATGAGGCCATATCATTGTTGGATATGTCTTAAATCGCTCACTTTTGAGATCTAAAAAAGAGCAGATTAGGTACAGAACCAAGGAAGCCCAGATGAGGGAAGGTAGATGCCAGGCCACATGAAGATCACCACGGAACCAAGGAACAGAAACTGAAGAGACAAGGACCCTCCCTCAGAGCCAACAGAGGGAGAAAGGCTTCCCCAGAGCCACTACCCTAAATCCAGACTTTTAGCCTCCTCAACTGTGAGAAAATAAACTTCTGTTCAATAAAGCCGCCCACTTGTGGCGTTTCTTACAGCAGCACTAGATAACTGAGAGTTACCTTGCTTAGAAATAGGGTCTTTGATGACATCATTTCACTTGAGGTCATAAGGGAGTAGGGTCAGGTCCTAATCTAATCTGAGTGGTGTCCTTAGAAAAGAGAGACATAGAGGAAGGACAGCCCTGTGACGACCTCTCTGTGAGCCAGGAATCACGAGAGACATAGAGGAAGGACAGCCCTGTGAGGATCTCTCTGTGAGCCAGGAATCACGAGAGACATAGAGGAAGGACAGCCCTGTGAGGATCTCTCCGTGAGCCAGGAATCACGAGAGACATGGAGGAAGGACAGACCTGTGAGGATCTCTCTGTGAGCCAGGAATCACCAGAGACATGGAGGAAGGACAGCCCTGTGAGGATCTCTCTGTGAGCCAGGAATCACCAGAGACATGGAGGAAGGACAGCCCTGTGAGGATCTCTCTGTGAGCCAGGAATCACCAGAGACATGGAGGAAGGACAGCCCTGTGAGGATCTCTCTGTGAGCCAGGAATCACCAGCTGTCACCAGAAGCTGGGAGAGAAGCACAGAACAGATTCTGCCTCAGAGCTTCAGGAGGAATCAACACAGCCGGCACCCCGATCTCAGACTCCTAGCCTCCAGAGCTGTGAGACCATAAATTTCTGGTTTTTAAACGCCACCCACTTTGTGGTATTTTGTTATGGCAGCCCTAGTGAAACCAATACACCCACCCAGATAAATACAGCCATGATGTGAAGAAACTGGGGGTGGAGCGGGGATGGAATGAGAATAGGTTTGGCTCTCTCACCCACCAAGAAGACAACTTGGGAGGGGAGAGGGAAGCCAGGTAACAGTGATGAATGGCTCTAGAGCCTTCTTTAGAATCAGGAGGGAGGTCCCAAGATGATGGTTTTACATTTCTGGCCTTTCAGCCCTGCTTTTTTAGGAAGGCAGTGTACCTCCTGCAGAGCGATGAACTGCTCAAGATGACCCTACTCGCCATTGTCTTTGTGATTCACACAGACGGGTGAGTGGGACTATGCAAATAAGACGTATGGAGCCCTAATGAGGGGATTGGTCAATTTTGTCATCCCGCTGGGCTTCAAATGAGCCACCCCAGAAGAGGAAGGAGAGGATCTCACTACCACCAAGGAAGAGGAGCCAGGAATAGAATGCATCCTTTGGATGCAGAATCCCTGCACTGAGAAGCTGCGGGAACCAGGAGACTGAGAGAGAGCCATAACGCTGGAGACAGGAAGAAGCAGAGGCAGAGAAACCGTAGCAGGAGAGGCAGGAGACTGCACTGTGGGCCATGAGCCCTCGGATCAAGAAGGCTGAGCGCCTTCAGCAAGAGGCCTGCTGGCTGAGTAGGGGGCCCCCAGGCACTTGGTAGAGTTAAGTTTGCTGACCCATGGAGCCAGAGCTGAGCCCCTTCTGGCAGAGGCTTACTGGTGGAGTGGGGTACCTCAGGGCACTTATCGGCAGAGCTTTTTAACACTTGCAGAGCAGAGGCCAAGGGCCAAGAGAGGCGTGCCTCCAGGCATCGCTGAGAAGAGGCTGTCCCAGGGGAAGAGCTGTATCCTGGGCGTTCCTGAACCTGAATTGTAACCTGTTACTTCCCTAATAAACCCCATAATCGTGAGTATTCTCCGTGAGTTCTGTGTGGCCATTGCAATGAATTATCGAACTCAGCAGAAAAGTAGAGGGTGCTGTGGGAGGGACAGTTGGTGTCAGAGTTGGTCAAAAGGTTGGAGGGCAGAGGCATATCTGGACACCCGGGAAAACATGTTGACAGGCCAGTGGAGGTGGAGGGGGTTAAACGGGGTTTTTCAAACTGCAAGCCCCAGCCCTGCAGTGGTCATGAAATCCATTTATTGGGTTGTGGATAAATTGGTTTTTAATGAAGTAGTATAGTAGACAAAATATTACCCAAAGTTAGGGTGATTATATAATTTATCATCTAAACCAGGACATCTTACTTGAGAACAAACCCCACAGGATGTCAAGACAATGGGGATAAAACTGGGACTGTCCCAGGCAAACCGAGGCATATAGTTACCCTACACATAGAGTCTGTCTCATGAGACTGTTTCTAGAAGTGTGTGTGTCTGAGTCACAGTGAGATATATATTTACTGTCGACTCTTGTCAAAACATATACAGTCATGCGTCGCTTAACGTCCACCATATGTTCTGTGAAATAGGAAGTTATGCGATTTAGACATTGTGTGAAGATATTATATACAAGCAGTCCCCTTACAAGGGGTAGTTATGAGCCAACCCCTGTAAAACCTATTACATTAAAACCTTATGGAAGCCGGCTGGACAAACCCCAGAGCTGTATCCACTGCAGGAGGCCAGCTTTGCCAGGTGTGCAGCAGCAGCCCAGGCAGGGGCTATGCCAGCAGCCGGATTGGGACTTTGCACACGTCCAGGTACGGGGCCGGGGGCATACAGGGTGGAGAAGAGGTGGCCTTGGGGACTAGGCCATGAGCGGGTGAACAGGTGCTGGCAGCGCAGTTGGCAGCTGGCTGTGGCAGCCCTGGCTGCCAGCCGCCCTATTGGTGCAGACGCTGCTGCTGCTGCCAGGAGCTGGGAGCCTGCCAGCACCCCAAGCTGGGCGAGCGCCCCTGCCCGCGAATGCAGCTGGAGCGGAGGAATTGTGGTGAGCTCTGCCCTGCGCCAGGGGTGAACAGACTGCGGGGCTGCTGGGCGGGTGCATGAAGCTAGGAGGAGGCAGAGGAGCGCTTCCAACATTGGGTGGGATGTGCCCTGGAGCCCTGTTGTTGCTCTTCGCTCTGGGGATTTGGGGTCTTTAAAACTATCAGGGGCAATAATAAAAAGAGAGCTGCTTAAAAAGAAAAAATGGGAGCACAGACGTATATGTGGTTGGACATTGCTCAAACGGACGTTATACAGGCTGTGCCTGTACTTAGATGTACCAGAGTCATCTACTTGTCAGACCAAATCGCCCCAGCATCTTCTAGGGGACACAGGAGCAGACCCATTGCTGGCCAGCTGTCTAACCATCCCCAGCGGCCTTGCCCAGCTTTGGCCACGTGACTAGTTCCTGCCAGTGAAGTCGTGTGTGCCTGCCTGGCCATGGAGCCCTTCACACTGTGGCCACCAGTCCCTAGGGGTTGGAGGGGCCCCAGGTAGAAATCACCACTCAGACTAAAGAACATGTTTCAGTTGGGTTTCAGCCATTCTGTGTGGGGCTTTCTTGCCCCAGCAGTTCAGTGTCCCCTACAAGTCAGATCTCAGCCATGGGGACCCTGTCTTATTACTATGCCCTGATCCCACGAGTGTGCTGCAGTCACAAGGGAACTGATTCTAAAAGGATCCATGATTCTCCGCCTGTTTCCGCTCCCGCGGGCACAGCCCCCTCACCTCCGGGGCACCGCCCCTCACCTGCAGCATCTGCAGTGCCGAGTGCTCCCTTTTGTCCTCCAGCTCCAGGAGCAGCATCTCCAGGGAGCAGTTCTGCTGGGCCAGGACGGCCTTGTTCTCACGCAGCTTCTCTGCCGTCTGATCCTCCTCCTTCTTCAGGGCCTGGAGAAGGCGCTGCTCCTCCTCAGCCAGGAAGATGCACATCTTCTCAAACTCCATCGCTATGCGGTCTCTTAGGTTCCTCACCTTCTCCTGGGGAGACAGGGGCGGTGTCACCCCACCTCCACATGCGCACCTAGGCAGGCTGCCTTCCGGTCTTTTCCTAACAGACTGCAGCTGGGCAGGGCCTGTTCTTGGAGGGGCCAGCCCAGGAGCTGCCACCACAGGATCACCTGAGCCCCCCTTGTGCGAAACTGGATTTATATGTGGAACCAGGGGATAAGACAGGTCTCCCAAGGGTCCCCCAACACTGTCACTGTGATGTAACCCACTGGGTAACCCCCAAACGGCAAATGTCCAGAGTTTTTGTCCCCTGGAGCAAGCATTTCTTGTGTTGGAGAAAGGAGGAAGCCTGTGGAGGCATCCCCCACCACAAGTAGGAAACATAAAGTGGAAACTAGAAATCCAAACATGGGTCGATGTAGCAAAGACACAGATGGGGCTAGAGGCAAAAAACAGAGGCCCAGAAAGTTCCATGTAGAGAAGCAATCCCTGGAGTTCCAGGGCCTATTCCCTCTTCTTTCTGGGGTGTCACCTCGTCTCTTCTTTGGGTCTTACTGAAGAGCAGCCAGGAGAAGTTGCTGCCCTGGGTCCTTCTACATTCAGCTGTCGTGAGCCCTGCTTTCCAAAAGGTCCCCAGAAGAATGAGGAGGAAAAGGGGCCAGAGGAGGAGAGAAGGTGGGGAGTGGGCAGTAGCAAAGGCCACTTGGCTGTTATGGATTGAATCATGTACCCCAAAGAGATATGCTGAAGTCCTAACCCCTGTCCCTATGAACATGACCCTGTTAGGGGAAACAGAGTCAGCCCTGGTGGTGCAGTGGTTAAGGGCTCTGGCTGCTAACCGAAAGGTTGGCAGTTTGAATCCACCAGCTGTTCCTTGAAAACCCTGTGGGGCAGTTCTACGCTGTCCTATAGGGTCACTATGAGTTGGAATTGACTCGACGGCAACAGGTTTGGGTTTTTTTTTTTTTCCTTTGAAGATATCAGTTAAATCATACGGAAGTAGGGTGGGTGCCAATCCTAATCCCTTCTGAGTGGTGTCTTATAAAAGGAAGGAATAGACATGGAGAGAGGGTCACACACAGGGGGAAGACACCAGGTGAAGATCCACCTACCAAGCTAGGAACACCAAGAAATGCCCACAGCTACCAGAAACGGAAGGAGACAAGGAAAGATCTTTCCCTAGAGGGAGCATGGCTCTGCAGCCACCCCGAATTTGAACTTCTGGCCTTCAGGGCTGTGAGAAAATAAATTCCTGTTCTTTAAAGCTGCCCACATTATGGTATGTTGTGATGGCAGCGCTAGGAAACTTACACAGTAACAAAATCCTGAAAATGCCAGAGCCTGTTAACTATGTTTCAGACAGCCTGGCTGGGCTCAGCACCCGGTTTGGATCTACTTTCTGAGGTTCCATTTTTTCATCCATAAATAGTAATTCCCACCTCAAGGTAGGGATCTTTGTGAAAACTGAGATGGTGTGAACTTGTGCAAGCTCTAAGGCCACGTGGACACCAGGCCTGGTGGGTGCTCTGGTGTCTCGCTGACCCTAACCCACAGGGCGGTAGAGGAGACCGTTCCCCACTTTGACCTGGTCAGAACTTATTTCAAGCCCCGAGTCTTCCTGCCCTCTCAGCTGCTGTGTGCCCTGTGGAGCAGACACCTGCCTGCCATTCTTTCATAGTCTGGTCTTCTCTGGCCAGAGCCTCCTCAGTCTTCATCATTTCCTCTCTCAGGTACTCCATGTTTTCCTCCAACTTCGCCTACAGGACACACAAACCGTAGTATATGAGGACAGTGGATCTGTGCCCCCCCACCGCCCATCTGGATTGTACTCTCCTGCAGCCTCTCCCCCCTGAAGACCATCCTAAGGGGGGTCCCCTAGAAGGTGAGCACGTGGTGGCCAGGAGCCTGGGGCCAACAGCTGGTGGGCTCTGTGTGAACAGGTGAGTTCTCTGGTGAGACAGACCAGCAGATGCGAGACAGTAGCTCCGCCACATTCAGGAGTCTCCCAGGCACCACTGGCCATGGACACGTTACACAAAGGAACTGATGTGAAACAGCTCTCCACGTCAAGGGTAAGACAAACAGAATCTTTTTAAACTGTGGTTAATTCACGAGCTTTAAGTGTGAGAACAGTCTGGACTTCCAGGGCTCTGCTTCCTCTCTTTCCTCTTCCTTTTACTTGACCCCCTCAGGCAGATAGACCTCCCAAAGCAGTCCTGACTCTCACCCAGATCACAGGAGCCCATGACAACCTCAAAATCTACTCTGTCCTATAGGGTCGCTATGCGTTGGAATTGACTCTACGGCAACAGGTTTGGGTTTTTTTTTTTTTTCCTTTGAAGATATCAGTTAAATCATACAGAAGTAGGGTGGGTACCAATCCTAATCCCTTCTGAGTGGTGTCTTATAAAAGGAAGGAATAGACATGGAGAGAGGGTCACACACAGGGGGAAGACACCAGGTGAAGATCTACCTACAAACTAGGAACACCAAGAAACACCCACAGCTACCAGAAATGGAAGGAGACAAGGAAAGATCTTTCCCTAGAGGGAGCATGGCTCTGCAGCCACCCCGAATTTGAACTTCTGGCCTCCAGGGCTGTGAGAAAAAGCAAAAAAAAAAAAAAAAAAAAACTTTTTTTCAGGTGTGGTCACCAGACCAGCAGCAAGGCATCGATTCTGACTCACAGCAACCCTATAGTACAGAGTAGAGCTGCCCCATAGGGTTTCCAAGGAGCAGCTGGTGGATTCGAACTACCGACCTTTTGGTTAGCAGCTGTAGCTCTTAACCACTGTACCGCCAGGGCTCCACGAACTTCTCAGAAACACAAACTCTTGGACCCCATCCGGCCCTGCTGAATCAGAAACTCTGGAGGCGGTGCCAGCAATCCTGCTGTCCCCAAACCTCGGTGATGTTAATGTGCTGTAGTTGGCTTTCTCAGGTGAGTGGTATCCTTCCCATCATTTTCCTGGCACCCATACAGTCTCATGGAGTCCCTGGTGGTGCGAGTATTTCTGTGCTTGGCTGCTGAAGGTTGGAAGTTTAGGTCCACCCAGAGGTGCCTCAGAAGGAAGGCCTAGTGGTCTACTTCTAAAAAAACCAGCCACTGAGAACCCTGTGGGGCACACGGGGTTGCCACGGTCGGAATCCTCGCGAGGGTGTGTGATCTTCTCATAGGAGCGACACGCCGGTTGTGTGTTAAGTGAACGAGAAGAAACTACCTTCCCCCGGGAGGCTGCCAGTTTAAGATGCCCCTGGTTCCAGAAGCGGGTAGAACACGGGTGGAAAGGGACTGCCAACACCCTGAGCGGGAGACCGGGATCAGCCAGAGGGTGCTGTGCTCGGGAGGCACGTTCCTACGGAGCGCAGTGCTTCCAGGCCATTTCGTGCGTCCCTGTGCTGAAGTGCAGCCTAGTCTGCTCCCCACACTGCGCTGTCACCGTTCATGTCCCTGGGATTTATGTTGGCATGGTCTCTGTGGGCCACTGCATATGTTTATGACCTCTCTGTGTGTTATGGATTGAACTGTGTCCCTCCAAAATAGGTGCTGGAATCTTAACCGCTATACCTGTGCACGTGATCCTGTTTGGAAATAGGGGTTTTCTTTTGTTATGGCCAACGAGGCCATGCCAGTGTAGATGTATCCTAAGCTCAATCGCTTCTGAGTTATGGACAGACCAGAACAGACACACGTGTGAGAACGTACATGCATGCATGCACACAGGAAGACAGATGCCTTGTGAGGACCACCTACAAGCCAAGGAACTTGATGGAATCAAAGAATGCCCAGGGCTACTGACAAGCAAGGAATCAACAAGGCCAACACCTGTTTTAGACTTTTAGCCTCCAGAACTGTGAGAAAATAATTTTTTCTTTAAAGCCATCTGACATGGATTGAATTATGTCTCCCCCAAAATGGGTGTATCAACTTGGTTAGGCCATGATTCCCATTATTCTGTAGTTGTCCTCAATTTTGTGATTGAAATTTTATGTTAAAGAGGATTATGGTGGGATTGTAACACCCTTACTAAGGTCACATCCCTGATCCAGTGTAAAGGGAGTTTTCCCTGGGGTGTGGCCTGCATAGCCTTTTATCTCTTAAGAGATAAAAGGAAAGGGAAGCTAGCAGAGAGTTGGGGACCTCATACCACCAAGAAAGCAGTGCAGGGAGCAGAGCACGTCCTTTGGACCCGAGGTTCCTCCATGGAGGAGCTCCCAGTCCAGGGGAAGATTGATGACAAGGACCTTTCTCCAGAGCCGACAGAAAGAGAAAGGCTTCCCCTGGAGGTGACACCCTGAATTTGGACTTTTAACCTATTTTACTGTGAAGAAACAAATTTCTCTTTGTTAAAGCCATCCACTTGTGGTATTTCTGTTACAGCAGCACTAGGTGACTGAGACACTATCCACTTGTGATAGTCATGTAATAGCTCACTAGCTAGTTAAGACAACTCCTGAATAACCTTGGAGGCAGGCTCTCTTGCCAACCCGGCCACCTGTCATGGATTGAATTATGTCCCCCACAAAATGTGTGTATCAACTTGGTTAGGCCATGATTCACAGTATTGTGTGGTTGTCTTCCATTTTGTGATTGTAATTTTATGTTGAGAGGATTAGGGTGGGATTTAACACCGCCCTCACCTCCCTGATCCAAGGTAAAGGGACTTTCCCTGTGGTGTCTGAAGAGATAAAAGGAAAGAGAAGCAAGTGGAGAGTTGGGGACCTCATACCACCAAGAAAGCAGCACCAGAAGCAGATCATGTCCTTTGGACCTGGAGTCCCTGCGCCTGAGAAGCTCCTTGACCAGGGGAAGACTGATGACAAGGACTTTCCTCCAGAGCTGTCAGAGAGAGAAAGCCTTCCCCTGGAGCTGACACCCTGAATTCAGACTTCTAGCCTACTGGACTCTAAGAGAATAAATTTCTCTTTCTTAAACCATCCACCTGTGGTATTTCAGTTATAGCAGTACTAGATGACTAAGACACCACCCATCTAGTTTTGTCCTGTAACCAAGAGAAAGCTTTCACAGTGCTGTTCTCCATGTTGGGGTCTATTGCAGCATTCGGTAGCCTGCCCTCCCTCACACATGCCCTCTCCTCCCAACATACCTTGGCCCTCTGGGGTGGAGCCCACCTTGTAATCCTGGATGGCCTCATCGATAGGGAAGACGGTGTGGAGCCGGTGTTCTCGGGACTCCCTGCAGATCACGCAGATAGGGCTCTGGTCCTCCTGGCAGAACAGCTTCAGCAGTTCCTGGTGTGTCTTACACAGGTCCCTCTTCTGGAGGCTGGGGTGCTGGCGCGCCATCTCGGCCACTTTGGTCAACAGGCGATTGGGCCGGAGGTTCCTCTGTGGGGACATCTCCCTGCACTCAGGACAGGGGAAGGAACCCCTTCTCTTCCGTCTCCCTTTCTTCCCTCTCCCTTTCTCCCAGCTCATCTGGATGCATTCCCGGCAGAAGTTGTGGCCACAGGCCGTCATCACCGGGTCTGTGAAGTAGTCCAGGCAGATGGAGCAAGTGGCCTCCTCCTGAAGCTTTCTGGCAAGTTCCACAGCATCCATGGCTCCTGGGCAAGAAACCAAGAGAGCTGTTTGGCTTTAAGTACCTCCCAGAGGAAGTCTGAGGTGAGCAGTTTCCCCTCAGGCATCCAAGCCGACCCTGCCCACAGAGCTCCTTGGCTTTATCCCAGGTGCTGGGCATGTTATGAGGGTGAAAAATAGGGGTTCATATTTGCCATTTTAGCCTCTTCAACCAGAGGCACAAATACCTTCCAAGAAACCCCCACAGAACAAAGGAAAACAGAAACTCTTCCATTGGGAAGTGAGGCGTGAGTGGGGTAAAAGACACACACAGACACACACTCAAACGTATACACACACCAGATATTATCCCTCCCTACTTCAAAGGGCTGTTGTTAAGACCAGATCGGATAAAAAATTTGGAAAGTAATTTCTAAACCACAAGCACTGTACACATTCTTTCCTTTTTTACAATTACTTATAGCCGATGGTGGCATAGTAGTTAAGAGCTACCCCTGCTAACCAAAAGGTTGGTGGTTTGAATCCACCAGGTGCTCCTGGGAAACCCTATGGAGCAGTTCTACTCTGTCCTATAGGGTTGCTACGAGTCAGAATCAACTGGACGGCAACTGGTTTGGGTTTTGGGTATAGCTATGGAAACCCTGGTGGTGTAGTGGTTAAGTGGTATGGCTGTTAGCCGAAAGGTCAGCAGTTCAAATCCACCAGGCCCTTCTTGGAAACTCTATAGGGCAGTTCTACTCAGCCTTATAAGGTCACTATGAGTCCGAATCGACTACATGGCAATGGGTTTGGTTTTTTTTGGTTTATAAAGATGGTTTTTCAGACATTTTAAAGTCTCTTCCATCCGTTAATTTTATCAAGAGCTTTGCGTGCGGAGCATTTAATATAAGCTCTCTCACTAAATTCTCAGTAACTGTAGGCAAAAAAAAAAAAAAAAAAAATTTTTTTTAATTTTTTGTAGGCAGGGAGGAAACCCTGGTGGCTAGTGATTTAGTGCTGAGGCTGCTAACCAAAAGGTCAGCAGTTCGAATCCACCAGGCGCTCCTTGGAAACTGTGGGGGTAGTTTTACTCTGTCCTACAGGGCCTCTTTGAGTCGGAATCGACTCGACGGCAACGGGTTTGGTAGGCAGGGATGTGATTGCCCTTCCTTGTAAACAGAAGCCGGGTGCCCAGAGCGGAGCCTCTGGCTGAGGGGGGACGGAAAGCCATCCTACCCAAGTGGGTCCACTCCTTCAGATTAATGTCATTGGACAGGCCACTTGCGTTCCCTACAGTGTTTCTTCAGCGTGAACGCAAGGGCTAAACTAGTTGATCGGTCTGGTCATAGTGATCTATGGCTTGAATTTAGGAACATCTTTAGAGGCAGAAAAAGGCGGAATAAAGGCAAGGAGCTCAGGTTTACAAGGGCAGGAGGTGAGCCAGGTACCTTGACATGAGATTTAGAGCTGATAGCCGAGAACTGCGCAGCGCAGGAAAGCTGGTGATCCCGCAGCCGGCCCCCGGGCAGGGATGTCCACTCTCTCCCCTAAAGGGCTTTTACTCACAGTGTTGGGGGAGCGCGCGCAGAAGCGGGAAGGCGGCACTGGCGGCCGCACCGAGTACCGCCCACCGGGCCAAATAAGCCAACCGAGAGCCGCGAGGCGAGGCTCGGAATAGCTGAGTGTGCTGGAAGGAGACCCTCGAACCAATTGTAGGGCCGAGGTGGTGGGGGACGGGGGGAGGGTCGGTGGAAGGGCAGAGCTTTGTGGCGTCAGCGGAGTCGGGGGGACAAGCAGGGGTCTGGTTGGCGGGGCGCGGGAGGAGTTTGCCCGGATGTGTGCAGGCAGGCAAGGGAGAGGTTTCGGGGTTCAGGCTTCTCGTTGGCGGGGTGTGAGTTGCTGGGAGGCAGCGCGTTCCCGGCTCCCGCGCGGTGGGATCCCCCGCTTGACCTGCGCCCTGTTCCAGGGAGGTGAGCTGGCGTCTCGACCCGGGGCTGGAGAGGAGGGACGGGGCCCTCGCGGTGGGGCTCTTGCCAGCACCCCGAAGTGGTTTCATCTGGAACACCACCCTCAACCCTGGCTGCCCGCGGCTGGGCGCTGCGCCCCACTCCTTGTCCCAGGAAGCCGACAGATGAGGAAACTCAGGCTGAGGCTGCCCGGCGGTCCCCACCCGAGAAAGCCTGCTGAGGCCGGAGTCCCAGCGCGGCCTGCCCACTTGAGACTGCGGGACCGGGGAGCAGATGGGCTGCAACGTTAAGCAGCCCTGTCCCTCCATTTCCAGAGGCGCGCGGATCTGGCGAGTGGGTGCAGACTTTGCGGGTGTGGACGGCTTGGCAGCTGGACCTCCGTGCTGGGGGCAGCCGGGACCCCCTCCCTTTCCCCTGCCCCGGGGTGGAGTGTGTGCGTTTCCTTCGTGGCTGCCCCTCCTCACTAGACAGAACACAGGACAAAAGCAGGGTTTGTCTGGTTCGGTCGTCCCTGTGTGCCCCTGGGACAGGCGGGCTGGGTGGACACTCGGAAAAACGTGCGTAACGAGTGAATTTGGTCCGTGAATCCTCAGTCCCTGACCACCTCTGCGTGTCATTTTCATCAGTGAGGATATTTAAAGGCAGCATTTTATGAAGTAAAATGTAGAGAACATTGAATTATAATTAATATTGTTTTTTCAGCTTCATTTCCATAGCATAGTAAAAGCTTGGTATTGGGAGGGACCTTAAAAGTTAAATGGTTGGACCACCTTGCCAAAGCAGTAACCCGTGCAGACAGACAGGCAGCCTCATGGTGAGTCCCACTATTGGTAATCCCCACTGGTAAGAATTGCTTTATGTGAGGTGCCTAGCTACCTCCCTGCAACTTCTCGCCCTTGATTCTTCTTTTGCCCTTTGAAACAACACAGAGTGATCTCTCCTGCTTTTATATATTAAAACCAAACCAAACCTGTTGCCGTGGAGTCAGTTCTGACTCATAGCGACCCTATAGGACAGAGCAGAACAGAGTAGAACTGTCCCCATAGAGTTTCCAAGGAGCGGCTGGTGGATTCAAACTGCCCACCTTTTGGCTGGCAGCACAGCTCTTAACCACTGTGCCACCAAGGCTCCATTTTGTATGATAAAAACAGCCCTTCAAATATCTGAAGGTCTCAATTTTGATATCCACCCCACACTCCCTTTCCTGACCACCAAGTTGTTCCTTCTCCAGCCTGAACCTCAGCAGCTGCTACGTGACCTGGTATCCAGACTTCCTTCTACTGTGATCCTGTTTCTCTGTAGTTATGAAAGTGCCTGCTGTATCAGTCAAGACTGTGTTGCCATAACAAACAGCCCCGATAGCTCAGTGGCTCAGAGTCAAATGTGATTACCTACCCTCACTATGGGTTCATTGTGGGTTGCCTGGGACTTTGCTCCAGGATGTTCTTGCTCAGGGAGGCAAATTAACAGCCTCCAACATTTGAGATGTTGTCAGTCCCCAGGACGGGGCTCACCTGCTCTCAAGGGTCACGCCTCGTCTGCACTCATTTTTTTTTGGCCAAAGACCCTCTCCTTTACACACCTATTTCAAGGGGTTAGAGATGGGCTTCCTACCATGTTCTCTGAAGGAGAAGAATATGAATTTGGTAGATAGCTTGGGCATCTGTCCTGGGGAAGCTCATGTGCTTACTGACTGGGGATGCTCATTGCTCTGTTCCCAACTCGCCTGAAGAAATGTAGAAAGGCTCTGAATTCAGTCTAACAATAAGCACCATGAATTTACGGAAGAAAGTCAATGGATTTTCCCTTGGTTACTCAGGTACCCACACTCCCCAAGCTTTTTGCACTGATCACTTCTCCTAGCTGCCTGCCTGGGGATGGGGGCTCTGCCTAGGGGTGGGGGCTGCCATCTCAACATCCATGATAAAAAAAATTACCAAATCCGTTGTCCTGAAATCAGTTCAGACTCACGACGGCCCCATGCGTTAGAGTGGAACTGGGCTCCATAGGCTTTTTTTTTTTTTTTTTTATGTGGTTTGCCAGTTTTTTATTGTTTTTGTTGCTGAGAATATACACAGCAAAACACACACCTCTTCAACAGTTTCGGCATGTATCATACAGGGGCGCTGATTACATCCTTCGAGCTGTGCAGCCATCCTCACCCTCTTTTTCTGAGTTGCTCCTCCTCCATAACATAAATTCAATGACCCCTATGGTTTCTCTCTAATCTTTTGAGTTGCTGTTGTCACTTTGATCCCAGATAGATAGTTCTTAAAAGTTCTTAAGAAGACATCAAGGGATATTTTTGGTTTATCTCAGGGCAGTAGTTTCCGGGGTTCATCCACCCTCCGTGGCTCAAGGAAGCCTGGAGTCCATGAGAATTTGAAATTCTGTTCTGCATTTCCCCCTTTGATCAGGATTCTTCTACAGTAATGGTAGCCAGGCACCATCCAGTTCTTCTGGTCTCATGGCAAAGGGGAACATTTGTTTATGGAGGCAGTTAGCCACACATTCTGTATCCTCCTCCTATTCCTAATTTTTTCTCTGTTGGTCCAGGCAAATAGAGATCAATTGTTGTGCCTTAGATAGCTGGCTTGCAAGCTTTTAAGACCCGATGCACTATACAACAAACTAGGAGGTAGAAAAGAAGTATTAAACTCATTATTATGCCAATTAGCTGGGATGTCACATGAGACCATGACCCTAAACCTCTAAACCAAGGAGCCAAATCCCATGAGTTTTTTGCTTGTACGTAAGCAACCTCAGCAGCTGCTTGCTCTTTTGTTGTGGTTGTTGTTGTCCTAAATATATCTATCACACAACTTCTGCCAATTCAACTTTTTACAGGTGTATAACTTATCAACAGTACTTACAATAATCGGCTGTGCAAACTTGTCCTTAATCAATGTGATATTTCCATCTCCATTAGCCCCCTTTCCCCCTTCCTCCCGCCCCTGGTAACCACTAATAAACTTTGTTCTCTATACATTTGCCTTTTCTTGTATTTTTATATAAGTGCGGTCATACAATATTTGTCCTTTTGTGATTGACTTATTTCACTCAGCATACTGTCTTCAAGCTCCATCCATATTGTAGCATGTATTAAGATTTCATTTCTCCTCCCGGCTGAGTAGTACTCCATTGTACCACAGTTTATTTATCCATTCACCAGTTGATGGGCATTTAAGTTGTTTGCACCTTTTGGCTATTGTGAATAGTGCTGCAGTGAACATTGGTGTACAAGTCTCTGTTTGAGTCTCTGACTTCAAGCCTTTTAGTCTACACATAGGAGTGAAATCCTGGGTCATATAGTAGTTCTGTTTTTACTTTTCTGAGGAACTGCCACACTGGTTTCCACAACAGCTGTATCATTTGGCGTTCCCACCAGCAATGGGTAAGTGTTCCAATTTACCCAAATCCTCACCAACATTAGTTATTTTCTGTTTTGTTTTTTTTAATTTTAGCCATCCTCCAAACCAAACCAAACCAAACCCATTGCTGTCAAGTCAATTACAACTCATAGCAACCCTATAGAACTGAAAAGAACTGCCCCATAGGGTTTCCAAGGATTCAAACTGTTGACCTTTTTGGTTAGCAGCTGAGCTCTTAACCACGGCGCCACCAGGCCTCCTTAGCCATCCTACCCGTTTGCCATCCTAGTGGGAGTGAAATTGTACCTCACTGAGGTTTTGATTCACGTCTCTCTGATGGCCAATGATACTGAGCATCTTTTCATGTGTTTGGTGACCATTTGAATGCCTTCTTCAGTGAAATGTCTATTCAAGTCCTTTGCCCATTTTAAGATTGGGTTATTTGTCTTTTTGTTGTTAAGTTGTCAAAATTTTATGTATTTTGGTTATTAGATTCTTATTGGATACATGGTTTCCAAAGATATTCTCCGAGTCAGTAGTTTGTCTTTTTACCTTTCTGGTAAAATCTTTTGATGCACAAAAGTTTTTCATTTTTGTGAGGTCCCATTTATTTATTTTGTCTTTTGCTGTTTGTGCTTTTGCTATTATATTAGATAATCTATTGTTAAAAGCCAGGCCTGACAGCACTGCCCCTGCTTGTTCTTCTAAGAATTCTGTGATTGTAGTTTGCACATTTAGGTCCTTAATCCGTTTTTGTTTTTGTGTATGGTGTGAGGCATGGCTCCTGTTTCATTTTTCTGCGTGTGGTAATCCGATTCTCCCAGCACCATTACAGAAGATATGTTTCTTTTCCCATCTAATGGACTTAGCCGCCTTGTCAAAAATCCATTGACCATAGATGTGTGGGTTTATTTTTGAACTCTAAATCCTATTCCGTTGATCTATGTGTTTACTGTTATGCCAGTACTAGGCTGTTCTGATTACTGTAGCTGTATAATATGTTTTAAAATCAGAGACTATGAGTCCTCCTACTTTGTTCTTCTCTTTCAACATTACTGTAGCTATTCAGGGCCTCTTGCCATTCCATATAAAGTTGAGGATTGGTTTTTCTTTTTCTGTAAAGAAGGCTGTTGGAATTTTGATCGGGATTGCATTTTATCCATAGATTGCTTTGGGTAGTATTGACATCTTAACAATATTAAATCTTCTGATCCATGAACATTCCCATTTGTTTAAGTCTTCTTTAATCTCTCTCAGCAGAGCTTTATAGTTACCATTTTATAAGTCCTTCATGTACCTGGTTAGATTTACTCCTAGGTATTTTATTCTCTTAGATGCTGTTTTGAATGGAATTGTTTCCCTAATTTCCCCTTCAGACTTCTCATTGCTGGTGTATAGAAAACCAGCTGATTTTTGTTTGTTGACCATGTACCCTGCAACTTCGCTAAATTCCTCTAGAAGCTTTCCATAGACTTTTCTTGACTGTAATCTTTACAGAAGCAGATTGCCAGGGCTTTCTTCCACAGCACCAGCCTTTCTATTAGCAATGAGTGTAAACCGCTCCTGCCACCAAGGACCTTTTGGTCTCACAATGATAGGTATAATTTATACTACAAAAGCCCTTCTCCAAATGCAAGGTTTGGAGCCAGTGGCTGAGGATCTTCTTTTCCTGAGTTACTTGGCACCCAGTTGCTTCTGATTTGCCATTACTTACCACTTTCCTCTTTCTTTTTGGTCTCTTTTACCTCTACTGAACCATATTGGGCAAGCCTTCTTTCCTACCCACAGGGGCTGGGCCCAGGGAAGGGAGGATGTGTGAACTGGAAGCAGGCAGAGCAGTGCTTTTCCAAGGTGACCATGCCGGCCACCACCTCCCTGAGAACAGCTTGCAGCCTGTCTAAGGGAACCCCCACCAGGGACTGGGGATCAGATGGCCAAAACCCAGTTCTCTCTCCAGTAGGCCACCTGCCCCTGTCCTGAAGAAAGATGGCCTTGGACCAGGGTCCATGATAGAGGGCAAAACACTGTCCTCTGAGCCACCCCCTCCCCTGGTTGATTTGAAAGCCATGCTGGTTCAGTGGTAGAATGCTTGTCTTCCAGTTGGGAGACCCAGGTCTGTCTCCTCATACACAGCCACCACCCACCTGTCAGTGGAGACCTGGTGTGGCTCTGATGCTGAATAGGTTTCAGTGGAGCTTTCAGACCAAGATGGACTAGACTAGGAACCAATCATGGGGACAGTGCAAGACTGGGCTGCATTTCCTTCTGTTGTGCACGTGACCACCACGAATTGGGGATGACCCCCTGGAAGCTAATGACACCAACAACTGAGGGTAAGAAGTAGCTCCAGCTGGATCCCTGAAACACACATAGTCTGGAGCCCCCAGGTCCCCTGGTACTTGCTTAAAAGATACAAACACTCTGTCAACTCCAGAGGATACAGCCAGGGTCCTCTTGTCACCTCTACACATGTGGCAGAGAGAAGAAGTGTGGACACCCGTTTTAGACTGAGCAGAGATCCTTGCAAGAGCCGAAACCCCTCAGACGACAGATATGTGTATCTCTATCAGCATTGTTTCCAGGGCAAACATGGAAGCGACACCACCACTCAGAATTAAAGAGTTTTAGGGGCTCGTGTTACATTTCAGGTTCCCAGGTGGCACAAATGGTTTGCTTTTGACTACTAACCTGAGGGTTGCTGGTTCAAACCTGCGCAGCGATGCCATGGAAGAAAGGCCCGGTGGTCTGCTACCACAAGGATTACAGCCGAGAACACCCTATGGAGCCATCCTACTGTGGACACACGGGGTCTCCGTGAGCCAGAACTCGTCTGGTTTTCTGGCTTACGTTAACCCTATGGGGCCATCCTACTGTGGACACACGGAGTCTCCGTGAGCCAAAACGGGTCTGGTTTTCTGGTTTATGTTAACCCTATGGGGCCATCCTACTGTGGACACACGGGGTCTCCGTGAGCCAGAACTGGTCTGGTTTTCTGGTTTATGTTAACCCTATGGGGCCATCCTACTGTGGACACACGGGGTCTCCGTGATCCAAAACTGGTCTGGTTTTCTGGTTTATGTTAACCCTATGGGGCGATCCTACGGTGGACACACGGGGTCTCCGTGAGCCAAAACTGGTCTGGTTTTCTGGCTTATGTTAACCCTATGGGGCCATCCTACTGTGGACACACGGGATCTCCGTGAGCCAAAACTGGTCTGGTTTTCTGGTTTATGTTAACCCTATGGGGCCATCCTACTGTGGACACACGGGGTCTCCGTGAGCCAGAACTCGTCTGGTTTTCTGGCTTACGTTAACCCTATGGGGCCATCCTACTGTGGACACCCGGAGTCTCCGTGAGCCAAAACGGGTCTGGTTTTCTGGTTTATGTTAACCCTATGGGGCCATCCTACGGTGGACACACGGGGTCTCCGTGAGCCAGAACTTGTCTGGTTTTCTGGTTTATGTTACATTTCACAGGACAGAGCAACCACCTCGGAAGCCCCGATGTCTTCAAAGAGTGATTTGTGCAAATAACACTTTGAAGTTTTTACATGATTATGGAAAATAGAACATAATTATACATTTTTACCCAAGTCTGTGTGCCTTTCTGCAGCTGTGTAAGAAGGGGCCCCGCAGCCATTTCTGAGGTTTTTCTCCCAGTGGTTAGGAGCCCTGCAGTTTTCAAGCATTTGGGGCTGGGGAGGGGACCGTGCAGTGGCAGTAAGCAGGCCTGAGAAGCAGGAAAAATCATAATTAACAATGGGAAAGAAAAAGACTAGGACTGTTAACCAACGAAGTCAGGGCATGATGTGCTGTGCCTACACAAGGGAGCAGAAATCGGCATCCACCACTGGTCCAGTGCCCTGCGAGGCCCGGGGTTGTCAAGGTGTTGCCACTAGCTGGGTGGGATAGCCCAACAGTCATGGATTGAATTATGCCCCTTGCCCCAAAAAATGTGTGTATCAACTTGGTTAGGTCATGATTCCCAGTACTGTATGGTTGTCCTCCATTCATGGTTGTAATTTTATGTTGAGAGGATTAGGGTGGGATTATAACACCACCCTTACTCAAGTCACCTCCCTGATCCAACGTAAAGGGAGTTTCCCTGGGTTGTGGCCTGCACCACCTTTTATCTCTCAAGAGATGAAAGGAAAGGGAAGCAAGCAGACAGTTGGGGACTTCATACCACCAGGAAAGAAGCCCCAGGAGCAAAGCGTGTCCTTTAGACTCGGGGTCCCTGTGTGAAGAAGCTCCTTTTCCGGGTGAACATTGATGAAAAGGCCGACAGAGAAAGAGAGCCCTCTCCTGGAGTTGATGCCCTGAATTTGGACTTGTAACCTACTAGACTATGAGAAAATAAATTTCTCTTTGTTAAAGCCATCCAACTTGTGGTATTTCTGTTATGGCATTACTAGATGACTAAGACACCAACTAATAAGTCACAGAGGTGAGATTCAAATCCCTGCCTAATGCCTACATTGTGAGTTTACACCAAACCGTCTCCTAACCATTAGTGTCTCCCTAAGATCCTTTCTACAATTCCATCAGCCCCTGTGTTTTCTTACTCCCTTGCCAGAAGGTGGAGGAGGGAGACTAGATATGTAACTGGGGTGCCTCTCCTAATGGGGAGGCCTGCTGTGTCTTTCCACAGGCTGGTGTGCTGTGTCATTTCCATGTTTGGGGGTAAGCCGCCTATTACTCACGCGTGGAAGTTACACACAGCTGGAGGATTTTTAGTGAAATTCTAGCATTTCTTTTTTTTTTTAACTTAGTTATTTTTAATAAATACTGTTTTAATTAGAAATAGGTGTTGTGTTACTTTATGTTATCTGGAGAAAAGTGCCAATATCACATCTAATTCTAACTGTATTATGTATATGTTGTTGTTAGTTGCCATCAAGTCCGTTCTGACTCATGGCGACCCCACGTGTGCAGAGTAGAACGGCTCCATAAGGCTTTCAAGGCTCTGACCTTTCAGATGCAGATCAACAGGCCTGTCTTTCAAGGCGCATCTGGGTGGGTTTGAACCACCAACCTTTTGGAAAATAGTCAAGCACTTGACTGTTTTCACCACCCAGGGACTCTCTCTCTCTCTCTATATATGTATATTTGACTACATACATTATATGTAGAGAGAGAGAGAGAGAGAGACCTTGGGTAGTGTAAACGGTTAATGCGCTCAGCTGCTAACAGAAAGGTTGGAAGTTTAAGTCCCCCCTAGAGGCACCTCAGAAGAAAGGGTTGGTGATCTACTTCCAAAACATCAGCATTGAAAACCCTGTGCAGCACAGTTCTACTCTGACATGCATGGGGTCGCCATGCGTTGGAATCCACTCGCCAGAATGTGAAATGTCGTGCACTCACTGAAGTATAGACGATGCTCATGGAGAGCATCGGTGTCAAGATTCTTCATGCACCAAGAGGCTTCCTGGAGCAGCAGTTGGTGACCAGCTCCTGCTGGATTGGTACTTGGTGTAGGACAAGCACTTTTTAAAGAACAGATTACAACACAAGCTTTCTGTGATTAAGGCACATTGTGGCCAAATTAATGTTGAATAAATAGCTGATATTGTTGATAGGAAAAGAAAAACCAAGCCCATAGCCATCGAGTCAATTCTGACTCATAGCAACCCTATAGGACAGAGTAGAGCTGCCCCGCAGGATTCCCACAGAACGGCTTGGTGGATTCGAACTGCCTACTTTTTGGTTAGCAGCTGAGCTCTTAACCCCTGCACCACCAGGGCTTCATTGTTAATGTAAAACCAAACCAAACCCATTGCCTTTGAGTCGATTCAGACTCATAGTGACCCTACAGGACAGAGTAGAGCTGCCCCATAGAGTTTCCAAGGAGTGCCTGGTAGCTTCAAACTGCTGACACCACGGCTTGGGTCAGGCACACCTTAGCCCTCAAGGTGACATCTTTGCTTTTCAACACTTAAAGAGGTCTTTTGCAGCCGATTCGCCCAATGTGATGCCTCTTGATTTCTTGCTGGCTGCTTCTATGGGTGTTGATTTTGGATCCAAAGATAATGAAATCCTTGACAACCTCAATCTTTTCCCCATTTATCATGATGCTGCTTATTGACCCAGTTGTGAGGATTCTGGTTTTATGTTGAGGTGTGATCCATGCTGAAGGCTGTGGTCTTTGATCTTCATCTGTAAGTGCTTCAAGCCCTCTTCACTTCCTGCAAGCAAGGTTGTGTCATCTGCATAATGCAGGTTGTTAATGAGTCTTCTTCCAATTCTGATGCCCTGTTCTTCTTCATACAGTCCAGCTTCTCAGATTATTTACTCAGCGTGCAGATTAAATAGGTAGGGTGAAAAGATACAACTCTGACGCACGCCTTTCCTGACTTTAAACCAGGCAGTATCCTTGTTCTGTTCCAAAGACTGCCTCTTGATCCGTGTACAGATTCCTCATGAGCACAATGAAGTGTTCCAGAATTCCCATTCTCAGCAATGCTATCCATAATTTGTTATGATCCGCACAGTCGAATGCCTTTGCATAGTCAATAAAACACAGGTAAACATCCTTCTTGTATTCTCTCCTTTCAGCCAGGATCCATCTGACCTCAGCAATGATATCCCTAGTTCCATGTTCTTTTCTAAAATCGGCCTGAATTTCTGGCAGTTCCCTGTCTATATACTAATGCAGCCGATTTTGAATGGTCTTCAGCAAAATTTTACTTGCGTGTGATATTAATGATATTGTTCTATAATTTTCACATTCAGTTGGATCACCTTTCTTTGGAATAGGCATAAACATGGATCTCTTCCAGTTGGTTGGCCAGGTAGCTGTCTTTTAATAATTTTAGATTGTTATAATTTGTGGAAAGACATATTGCTCAAATTGTAACGATTTCTTTATCCACCTCCTTTTTTACTTCTTTGAAAGAGAGATTTTCCAACTTTGAAACTGTGAGGGGTATATACGTGTGGGTGGTAATTCATAGTTCCTCACGGACAATTAGCAAACATCTATTGCTTTTTGTCTTTTAAGATAAAGTCTACACTTGCGCTTCACAGCACTTTGGGAAATATTCCTCAAACCTTTAGCAGGTGATGATGAAATTGTAAAAACAAAATAAATTCTAAAGTAGAAACTGATAGAAGCAAATTTCTTGATGCCTTTGAAATTTTTTTCTGATCTAGATTTAAATGTTTCAATAAGCCCTAGAAGCTTTTCAACTGCAGCTAATTAATGGAGGTGACACATGGTCGAGGAATCTTGCAGCAAACTGACTTGTCCGTTTTCTGACACACCTTCTGAGTAAAATTCATCCGATTTAATTCTGTTCCGCTTCTGCCCTGATCCCCGCCGCCCGTGCAGCACCTCTTCCTCTGGCCCTGACCACTCAGAGCTAGGTCGGAACTCACAAGTTAAAGGGCACAGTCCTCCAGATGCCAAGTCGGCCCAGGACTTCACACACCAGGCACAAGCTTGGAGGTCCCAAGGCCTGCCTCAATTCTCATCTGCTGGCTACAGTTTGTGGGTTTCCCACTACCCTTTCAGAATACCAGCCACAAGCTCATGGAGTCCCCAGGGCCTACCTCACTTCTGACCTCCTGGCTCCCACCACTCCCTTGGTCTTAATAATTCACTAGAATGTCCCACAAAATTCAGGAAAACCTTATACTTGTAACTACAGTTTTATTATAGCAAAAAGGATACAAATGAAGAGACACAGAAGGCGAGGTCCAGGAGGGTTCCCAGTGGGGAGCTTCCATGTCCCACAAGGGACACAGAACCTTCCACATGCATCGGTGTGTTTTACCAACCAGGAAGCCCGTGGAGCTTCCATATCCACAGCCTTTACTGGGACCTCATCTGGTAGGCGTGATTGATTGAATCAACCTCCAGGGTCCCTCCCCACACCCCCGCCTGAAGTTTGGGCTGATATAACATAGTGGGTCTTTCTGGCCTGGCCAGCTCCCAATAAGGAGTCACCTTATTAGCATAGTCTGTTCAGGTAGCATCGTTATAAGTTGGAATCAGCTCCACAGCAATGGGTTTTTTTTTTTTTTTTGGTTCAGGTAGATGTGATCTAGAGCCCTCGTAGATAAAAAAAAACACTTCTATCACCGGAAAGATTTCAAGGTTATCTTTCAGGAACCAAGGACAAAGACCGAATTATTTGGGTAAAACACACACACACACTCCCACTGCTGTTCAGTCAGTTTCTACTCGTAGTGACTGTTTGGGTAAAGTTGAGTGTAAACCCCACAGGTCACCCCCTGGTCCTTAGCCATAGTTCCTTTTAAATGCCTAATGTTTGGAGGATTACTCCCCAACACCCCTTAATCTATTTGCATGGTTTTCTAGTTCTTCTTCAAACCAGTCATTGATTACATCCTGAGGAGAAACATGAGAACATGTTTCTGGGAGTCAGGGTTGTTCTAGCAAATCGCACTTCTCTGACACTGTAACCAAAGTCATGTTCTTGTCCTGTCCTATTAGCCAATTGAAATAATCTGACACCACACCACCAGTTGCAAGAGAAACAAAGTGGAAATTTATTGTTTGCACGAACAAGGAGCAATGTGGGGCCTAGCAGCGAAAAGACCATGCCCTCCCTGTCCCAAGGAAGCTGGGAGATTTTAGGTCCTCCAGTCCCCAGGGCGCAGGGATTGGCGCCTGAAATCTGAAACCTCTATCATTCCTATGACCATATTTGGAGATCCAGGTGCTGAGTAATGCTGCAAAGGAAGGGACCTCTTACTTTCCAAATGGCCTTGGGCACATTGATGTGCTGGAAAATATCTTCCTTTCTGGGGAGGTTCAAGTCCTTGGTCAAGTTCAGGGCCACAGCTCCTCAGGTCCTGCACATGCGCCAAGATCCCGGTCCGCACATGCGCGGGATTCTGGCACCAAATTCAAACCACAGTTAGGGCCGCGGTTAGAAACCTTGGCTTGGCGGGCCGCCGGGGGCGGGGAAGAAACTGCCGCAGAGCAGTGGTAGCCTCGGCGACATCTTTAACACCAACTAAATTGAATGAATTCATCCAATTCAATTCTGTAGCATTTCTGTTCTCATACCGACTACAAATGCTGTACTTCTTCCACTGGTCCTAACCACCAGAACCAGGTCAGACCTCACAACGTTAATAACATTGCAGAAAAGATTAAAGAGAAAGAAATAAGGTGCTTATACAAAATAAAACATGCTGAAGTGAACAGAAAGGATGGGGCTTGCCTGGAGAATTTTTTTTATAGGTATATTGTTATATACATTTTGGTGGTGAGGTTTTTCTAAAGAAGGGAAAGAACTCCAGAATATTCATAATATTGTTGATTCATTGTGCTACATTAATTTATTTCAAACTTCTGGCCTCTGGAGCTGTGACAGGATAGATTTCTGTTGTTCTAAGTCCCTGCACCCAGTACCAGTCAAGCCGATTCAACCCACAGCGATCCATAAGTGTCAGAGTAGAACTGTGCTCCATAGGGTTCTTAGTAGTTGATTTTTTGCAAGCAGGTCGCCAGGGCTTTCTTCTGAGGTGTCTCTTGGTGGACTCAAACCTCGAACCTTTCAATTAGCAGCTGAGTGCCTTAACTGTTTGCACCAACCAAGGATTCCCTCTAAGCCCCCAGTTTGTGATAATTTGCTACAGCAGCAACAGAAAATGAACTCAGGGCCTGTAGAACCTGCGTGACCTTGGGTGCCTCAGTGTAGCTGGCTGATCCTTCAATCCATGAGATCCTCAAAACACCACCCTGTGCGATGGAATACTACTCAGCCATGAAGAGAAATGAAGTCCTAATTCATGGTACAATATGGATAAACCTTGAAAACTTTATGCTCAGTGAACTAAGTCAATCACAGATGGACAAATATTGTATGATCTCACTTATACGAAATAACAAGAATAGGCGAATGCATAGAGACCAAAGTTTATTAGTGGTTACCAGCAGTGAGAGTGTTACCTGAATTAGGTTCTTGCCTCTCACTGGTCAAGAATGAGCAGGTAAGGCATGTTGAGTTTTCCACACAAGAAAAGTTTTATTGAAGAGGCTTGCAAGTCGAGACAAGGAGGGCCTAGAGCAATGCTTACCCTGTCTCACAGAACAAAGGACTTGCCTGGGTTTTTAAAAGTTCTTGGGCAGGAAAAGATTCGTGTTTATTCATAGACACAGGCAGGGATATGTTAACTACGGTGTGTGCCCACCAGCTTTCCAAGATGGCTCCTGTCCTGGAGGCCTCTGGGATTTGTAGCAGGACTTATTATGGGGTGTTGCGCCTGCGCAGTCTCTCACTGCCCAGGTTCGATTCCCTGGCTGGGGCTGTAGCCCCTCACTGCCCCTGGTGGAACGTCACGCAGTGGTCGCAGGCGGATGTTCTGTGCATGTCCCTGGGCCTGGTTTTCTCCAGCTGCTTCCCAAAGGCAGCTTTAAAGACGTTTCCAGGCTATTTTTAGATACCCTGCCCCACTGTTCTGGGGAATGGCTTTGTTTCTGTGGCCCTGGCCCATTTCTTGTTGCTTTGTTTGCAGATTTGAGGGCCCTTCTGTTCCTTGTCTTAATAAGTCTCTAGGTTCCACACTGAACCCTCTGTTACCTCCCCGATAGTGTAGTGTGTTTCTCTTTTACTTGCTTCTCCTCTAACCACACCAGTCTCTTTGCTATTCCTCAAACAGGCACCCTCCGATCTCAGGGCCTAGGATCCCTGTCTTTGGAGGAGGGGGAAGAGGGGGAGCCCTTGTTTAGAAAGTAGTGAGTGTTTACGGTGAAGGGAAATTTGGCAAGGATTATGGGTGATGCTGCACAACATGATTAAAGTAATTGATATGAAATTGTACACCCCAAAAATGTTAAATTGGCAAATGTTGTGTTATACATATTTTTACAATAAAAACAAAACAAAAAACATCCTGACCGCTGTTACTCTGAATTCATAATGTATATTCTTAAATTTGCTGGGTGTCTTAGTCATCTAGTGCTGCTATAACAGAAATACCACAAGTGGATGGCTTTAACAAAGCTTAATAAAGAAGTTTATTTTCTCTCAGTAAAGTTGACTAAAAGTCCAAATTCAGGGTGTCGGTTCCAGGGGTAGACTTTCTCTCACTGTCGGCTCTGGAGGAAGGTCCTTGTCCTCAATCTTCTCATGGTTGAGGAGCTTCTCACACACAGGGACCCCAGGTCTGAAGGATGTGCTCTGCTCCTGGTGCAGCTTTCTTGGTAGTATGAGGTCCCCCTGTCTCTTTGCTTGCTTCTTTCTTTCATATCTCAAGAGATTGCCTCAAGACACAATCGAGAATCTCGTAGGTTGAGTCCTTTCTCACTAACTGCCACCCATCCTCCCTCATTAACATTATAGAGGCTGGATTTACAACATATAGGAAAATCACACAGTACCAGGAATCATGGCCCAGGCAAATTGATACACATATTTTTGGGGGGACAGAATTCAATCCATGACACTGGGTAACTAAAGAAGTTCTATGGCCTTTCCTCTGGACTCTACAGTATTTTTTAAAAATCTCCCTTTTTTCATAGTGAGAACAAATGCCTTTCTGTAAGTATATCTGGGTGAAAACAAAGAGTTGAGATCCTGCTTAAGGCTCTCCTCTTTCTCCCTCATAGTGGTCAAACTCTCTCCCAGATCACACCACCCATGTTTTAGTACGCAACAGACACAGGTGGGCGGTGGGACAGTAGTACCAGAGCAGTTACAGGAGTAACTGAAAGTCGTACACTTAGGCCCCATGACTCTATAAACAAATCCAACAGAGCTTCTCCCCACTAAGCTTTCCTACCACGTCATACACCCCTCTTCACAGGTGGTACTTCACAGAGTGTAGGGTAGTTAGTTATTGGCCTGTCTCTGCCCCACTACGTTAGCTCCTTGAGGAGAAGGACAAAGACATCTTTGTGTTGCCAGGACCTAAAACCATGCCTGGCATTTAGCAGAGGCACCAAATAAATGAAAATATGAAAATATAAATAAAAGTGGGATGGATAGATATATGAAATATGAGTGAATGACAAAAGGAAATAAATTTCGGTGACTGAGTGATTTGGTACCATTGCTATGTAACCAGTTATTGCCCAAACGTAGTGGCTGAAAACAACAAACACTTGTTATTTCACAGTTTCCTTGGGGCCGGCATCTGAAGGCAGCTCAGCTGGTCCTCCGACTCTGGTTTCTCATGAGGTTGTGGTCATCTCCAGACTTGTCGGGGCTGGAGGATCTGCTTGTCCGCTCTCTCACGTGCTTGTTGGCAGACTATGGTTCTTCCCTGGGCTGTGGCACTGAGGGCCTCCGTTCCTTGCCGCTCTGTGTGGGCCTCTTCTATAGCGGGGATAATAGCACCGTAACATGCTCCCTCGGGGGAAGAGACAGCCAGAAAGCCACAGGTAAACTAATATCAGAAGTGATATCCCATCGTTTTTGTTCTATTTTTTCCTTACAAGTGAGTCACTAGGTCCAGCCCACCCTCCCCTACACAAGGGTGTGAATTCCAGGAGGTGGGATTCATTGGGGGTAGGTAGCCCTCTAAGAGATGGCCTGCCACACCGGGGAACAAGGTACCTGAGAAGTGGCAAACCATTCAAAACTTCCGAAAAGAATCAGCTCGTGGTAGATTGGGAAAACCACCATGTTTCCACCCCCCTCTACCCATGTCCTCCGCAGTGAAAGCTGGCAGCTCTTCCTCATGAAAAGTGGAGCCCATTTCCCACCCCTTGCGTCTGGGCTGACCTTCTGACTTGCAATATTAATATTTATGTTCCAATAATAGAATATTAAATGATTTCAGCCTGGATCTGCTCAGCCACTGTAAATGTGTTTCTGAATTTTTTTTTTTTTGAAGGGGACCCCCCCCCTTCTAACACCAGATAGGCACCCAAGGGATTAGCTCTGGATCTTACTGCTTATCACACCAACTGATTTTTCCCTCAAACTGAGTGTCAGAAGTACCAACCTTAACTTCCTATTATTAAACAAGATTTATTTTAACAAAACGATGTTGTTAAACCAGCTGTAGGTTTGGTCGTCGATCAGAATGTCCCTAAAACCTGGCTGCTGTGCACATGATGAGTCTAGCATTTTGTCTCTGGGGCCCACATTATCCCTGATTCCAGAGGCTTTGGCCCACTTTCTATACAGGAAGGGTTAGGGATGGCAACCTGGGGACTACCTGGAAGCTGCCTTTGTACAACACTCCTTTCAACGCTCATGTTTATTTGGGGTGGGGGAACACAGTACTGACAGAAATTATGAAGGCAGCCTCTCCCTCTTCCCCTCTCCTTTTTGGCACCCAGCGTTCCATATTTTCTTCCATTGCCTGGATATTACACAGCACAGTGGGAGGGCTCTGGACATCTCTCATGGTCAGACCCAGTGTGTGATGTGGTCTAGTTGGCAGATGAAGAGGGAATTTAGGGAATTGTGGCTGGCTGCCTCAGAGTGGACTCCAACTCCTGGCAATCCCACGCGCAGAGCAGAGCTGCTCCACAGGGCTTTCAAGACTGCGACCTTTTGGAAGCAGATCACCAGGCCTGTCTTCCGAGGTGCTTCTGGGTGCGTTTAGAGCTACCAACCTTTAGGTTAGTAGTCTAACAAGCTTAAAAAAAAACAAAAACAAAAACAAAAAACCATTGCCGTCTCGTCGATTCCGACTCACAGTGGCCCTGTAAGACAGAGTAGAACTGCCCCACAGGGTTTCCACGGAGTGCCTGGCGGATTGCAACCGCCGACCTTTTGATTAACAGCCTTGCTCTCAACCGCTACGCCACCTGGGCTCCAACTAGCATAAGTAGAACTCTCCAAAATTGAATAACTCCAAATTTTTACAGCAACTTTTTCACAGAAGATGGGTGGCTCTGAAAAGAGCCTTTGGTTCGATAGAGACGCAGTCTCCACGGCCTCTGCCAGGCCTTAGGCCCGCTCCCCGCGGAGCCGGCGCGCGAGCTGGATGTCTTTGGGCATGATGGTGACACGCTTGGCGTGGATGGCGCACAGGTTGGTGTCCTCGAACAGCCCCACCAGGTAGGCCTCGCAGGCCTCCTGCAGCGCCACCACGGCCGAGCCCTGGAAGCGCAGGTCGGTCTTGAAGTCCTGCGCAATCTCCCGGACCAGGCGCTGGAAGGGCAGCTTGCGGATCAGCAGCTCGGTGGACTTCTGGTAGCGGCGGATCTCGCGCAGCGCCACGGTGCCCGGCCGGTAGCGGTGCGGCTTCTTGACGCCGCCGGTAGCCGGGGCGCTCTTGCGGGCCACTTTGGTGGCCAGCTGCTTGCGAGGCGCTTTCCCGCCGGTGGACTTGCGAGCAGTCTGCTTGGTGCGAGCCATACCTGGCCACCACCCGACTGCCGGGAACCGCTCACGGAGCGGTGGCCTCAGCGACCCGTATTTATAGAGGCTGCCGTGTTCTGATTGGACGAGAGGCCCGAGCAAGCGCGTGCCATGGAATGCTGCATTGGGATTGGCTAGTCCGCTAGCCTATAGCCATTCTGCGTTCCATCCCTAATGGTGGTGGTTCGCCGGTCGCCTGCTGGCTTGTAACCTGTAATCGGAGGGAGCAGGGAGCGCTGGGTGCGGCCTCGGAGCGCCTACGTCTTCGTTCTCCCCCACGCAGCTTCCGATCCTTTCCTGTCAGCATGTCCCCCTCTCCCCTCACCTCCCCCTCGGCCATGGCTGGGAGAACCTTCTAGAACCCAATGCTTCTGCGGTCAGCCCTTGCCTGGCTATGACACAGCATTGCTGCCTCCCTTCCCATGTCAGGGCCAGAGTAGGACGGCTCGTGGTGCATGAGCGCGGTGTCTGCCCAGGTGACCTGGTTCATGTTCTCGGGGCCTTCCTGGATGGGAGAGTCCGGACAAGTTCTCGCCAGACCTGCCAGTCAGTCCCGAAGGTCTGTAGTGTGGATCTCTGGGTATCACCAGGCACTCACCGTGATCTTCCAACGCGGGGCTCAGGAGCTGCAGAGGGGCTTTCTCTGTAATGGGACCCGGACTTGAGACAGCCCTCTGAGTTTGGCCCGTATCTGAGGCCTCACCTTTTCTAGGCAGCAGAGGTTTCGTTTTGTGGTGATTCTCGGGGACTTTGAGCAGCACTGAACAAACAATAAAAGGGTATTAGGGGGCATCCCTGGTGGTGTGCTCAACTACTAGCCGAAAGGTTGGCAGTCTGAACCCACCCAGAGGCACCTCAGAAGTGAGGCCTGGCGATCCGTTTCCCAAAGGTCAGAGCCTTGAAAACCCTATGGAGCAGTTCTGCTCTGAACACATGGAGTCACCATGAGTGGGAGGCCGCACCCCACGGCAACTAACGACAACAGTGTACACCACCCCTGCCGTCCACCCGCCTCCCTCGGCAGGATTGGATACCATAATCTATATTACATGCAAAGCTAACAGTTTGTTTTCCGTGTCGGGGTGAGTCCCCTTGGGTTTCTTCTACCCACGGATGAACCAAGGCTGGAGAAAAATATCACTGAAAAATAATTTCCCAAGAGGTATTTCACCTGTAAATTCAAGGCAGCTTCAGATATAAACGTTCTGCCCAAGGCACTGGCTTGTCCAGGGCACACATATTCTATAGATGAGGTTGTGTTGGTTGTGTGCAAGGCCCAGCACTATGCAGCTCCCACGCTGCTGCCGAGGGAAGCACGCCCCCACCTCGAATGCCTTTTCATTGCTCTCGTTGCTCCTTGTATTTGTTTGTACAACTAAGGAAATAAAGAGCTGTGTTAATATTTTGTTTAAAGTTCTTTGAGATTTTGGAGTCATACCTCGTTGGTCCTGGTCACTGTTAATTTTCCCTTTTCTAGGGGATAATTCCCATCAGCAAACACACATGCTGTAGTATTTCAAATTTAAAAACTTCTTTTTCTCCTTAGCTTGAGTGACAGCCAGGCTGGATCTGTCTTGATTTTATGAGCTCCCTGTAAGGGTGGAGGCAGGGCTTTTACAGGTAAGGATGAATGGTGTATTACATGAAGTGATCATCAGCTGCAGCTTCTCAAGGCTCCAGAAGCTAACGAGTACAGTTAAGTTAGCAGTGAAGTTATTAGGGGAAAAACCCTTCTACTCCGGACTCAACATACGCTTCCAACTGATACCCCATTTTTCTGACACCTTTTACAGTAAACGCCTCAAAAGTCTTGTTTCTATGACTCTAAATCCTGTCTTCCCATTCTCGCTGGAATTCTCTCTCAGCCAGCTTCCTCCCCCAGCATGCCACAGAAGCTTGACAGAAACGTCAAGGTCCCTAAAGACCTCCTTGTGGTCAGATCTTGCCAGCAAGTAGCATAACTGATCTCTCCCCTCATCTTAAAATACTCTCTTCTCTTGACTTCTGAGACACCAACCTCTTGGCTTGCCTCCACCTGCGTGCCATTAATGTTAAACAACCAGGTCTCCAAGTATCACTCTGACCAAAACATTTACCTTTTTCTGAAAATGACCTTTTAACAGTTCTGGAGGTCTTCTACCAAGACACCCAATGGATTCCCCACGAGAGCCAGGTAAACTTTGTCATACTGAAGTGCATCTCGAGGGTGGCTTAGGCCCACGCGTGTCCTGTCTTGGTGCCAGAGGTGAATTCAAAGCAGCAATAGAACTTTGCTGACTCTGTTTCTCTTTCTACTTTCTTCTTTGGTACAAATTTTGTGTTTGCTTTTGGCTGTTAAGTTATTCTCTGTTGGGAATTTTGGTTTGTGGTGTGATCACCCGATGATCTCTGTACATGGAGTAATGGTTTATTGAGATCTAATCTCTTGAGAGACATCAGAGAATCTTGGTTTTTTAGTCCTTTCTGTCTATTTTGAGAACAAATCGATTAAGAATTTTGTACCATAGGGAAGGGAATATCTGCACAGCTGAGTTTTGTGTTACTGGATTTACTCTTGATCCATGGCTGATATTTTAGACTTGAAGCTATAAGCGTTTTTGCTCTCTGTCTGCATGTCACTGTGTCTGTAACTGGGAAAGACCTTTATCTCTCTTTTTTTTTCAGTGTGTTTCCTACCTCTGATGGCATTACAAATGTGGTTATGAAATCTCTTAAATTAAAAAGCTCTATTTTCATTGGCTTATAAAAACCCGTTGCCGTCGAGTCAATTCTGACTTAATAGCAACCCTGTAGGGTAGAGTAGAACTGCCCCATAGGGTTTTCAAGGTCACTGGCTTATACAGACAACTGAATGTTCTATTTATATAAGTAAATAGGACATTTTCAAAATTCCCAGAAAATGAGAAAACTAAACTTCTAAGACTTTCAATGAGCTAGATTTTTTTTTAAGAAGTATTCTTACAGAAACCAACTCAGAAACATTCGAAGAATTCAGGTTCAAATAAGTTAGGTAAATCTTTGGCAAACAAGACTAGTTTAATAATTTTGGCTTAATAAAAATAGCTATGTCTTCTCTGATTTATCATTGTTAAATAGAATACAAACATACATATTTCTAGTTGGTCATGTTCTTCCTAAATTTATATAGGTTTACTAATCAAACAAACTAGCATCAACTCTATTCATTGTTTAAGGTTATGAAAAATATAATCTTGTGTTTAACCAAGCTTTTTTATTATTCTAAAAAAATTTTACTTCAATAGCAATTATGTTTTGTAGTATGCCAACTTGAAGACAATTTCCAAGGTGTTTAGATCACTTAACACCTTAGGCTGAGGGGTAGGCAGAATGTTCACATCCTAACCCCTGGATTAGGTTACATGGAAAAGGTAGCAGATGGAATCAAAGCTGTTAATCAACCGACCTTAAAATAGCGAGCTTATGCTGAATTAGGACCCTGGGTGGAGCAAATGGTTTGCACTCAACTACCAACCTATAGGGTCACTAGGAGTCGGAATCGACTCGATGGCAATGAGTTTGTTTGTTTTTAACCTAAAAGTTGGTGGTTCAAACACACCAGCTGTTGCAGAAGAAAGGCCTGCTTCCGTAAAGACTTACAGAAAAAAAAAAAAAAAAAACCTACAGAACAGCTCTATTCTGCCACACATGGGGCTGCCATGAGTCAGGATCCACTCGACGAAAGCAGGATGCTGGCTTATCTAGGTGGGCTCAACGTAATCACAAAGTCCAAAAAGTGGAAGGTGGAGGAAAAAGAGGAGGTCAGAGTGATACATTGTGGGGAGGACTCAGCCTGCCATTGCTGGCTTTGAAGATAGAAGAATGGGGCCACAGAGAAGCAATATGGCAGCTTTTAGAAGTTTGAAAAGGCAAGGAACCAGATTCTTCTCTACAGCCTCCAGAAGGAAGGCAGCCCTGCTACACATTGATTTTAGCCCAGTGAGACCATTTCAGACTTCTGACATCCAGAACTGTAAGAAAATTAATTTGCGTTGTTTTACGCCACTAAGTTTGTGGTAATTCACTACAGCAGCAACAGAAAGCTAATAGAGACTGATACGAAACTGAGTTAACAGTGGATAGTCACTGGACAGATGCCTAGGTCATTCTTAAGTAAGAAAATACCAAATGGCTGATTACCATTGATAATTTTAAGTTTACATGCTTTTGCTTCTTTTTGTATGCTACCGAGAGGCTATCATTGGCTCTGTTAGTGAGGGCATTCATCGTGCAACTTTGAGTATTTATACGAATGATGGATCTAGCTGTAGAAAGTTGGGTATTCTGTGTGTCCGTGAGCTCTGCTGGACCACAAAGATGCTGGTGAGTAACATTCACAGTTTTCCACTCCCCAGTTTTCTCTGTGAAACAGAAGTTACTTTGGTTAAAAGTTATAATTATTATATACACTGATGAGACTCTATTTGGAGCAATAGTCACAGATGGGTACAACTTTGTATGCAAGGCAATGAGATGGGTTTTGTTGATTAAGGGGAAAAGAGAAGATAGATTCGTCCTAAAGTAAAATGATTGGCTGTTCCAGAATGAGAAAGAAGGTAGTGAAGGACAAACACTAAATGTGTATAGAAAGGCACTAAAGATTCATGGAAAAGGTATTTTATCTGCTTTGGCCAAAGCTGGCTTGGTTTTGTTGGGTTTATACATAAGATTTTTAAAAAGACCTTGTACTTTCTTTAGTATCAATTGTTATACTGATGCAAAACTACAGTTCGGCTTTCTGTGTGTTAAAATGACAAGATTTTCTTAGATTATTGGTCTGCTCTTAATAAAAAGTCATAAAAGGTTATTCTTTACCTTCTGTGTAATCTGCCTAACCCACAAAAACCAAACCTGTTCCCGTTGAGTTGATTCCAACTCATAGCAACCCTATTGAACAGACGAGAATTGGATTTTGAGGGAGCAGCTGGTAGATTTGAACTGCCTACTTTCTGGTTAGCAGGCAAGCTCTTAACCGGTGTGCCACCAGGGCTCTGTAATCTGCCCGATAGCAAAAATTCTGGCTTTTACCAAATAAAACTTTTTTATGGCTTATGTTGACCTTATTATGTCCTTGATTACGTAAAAAAAAAAAAAAAAAATCCCCCTTCTGAAAGAGACCTTATAAAGGTCTTTAAAATTGTGTTATTGTTGTTGTTAATTGCTTTAGAAACATTCTGACTCCTGGGGACCCCACGTGTGCAGAGTAGACTTGCTCCATAGGGCTTTCAAGGGGGCGACCTTTCAGAAACAGACTACTAGGCCTGTCTTCCTAGGTGCCTCTGGGCGGGTTTGAACTGCCAACCTTTTGACTAGTAAACCAGAGCATAAGTTTTTGCACTACCCAGGGACTCCTGGGCCTGGGGTGGGTTCAAGAATTTGCATTTCTATCAAGTTCTCATGATTCTGACTTATAGGGTCACCCTCAAGTGTTACAATGCTGTTGGAACTGGGGCCACACTTCTGGAAACACTACTAACTACAACCAAATAATCCGAAAAGTGTTCCACTTGCCCCTACTTTTTTTTTCTTTTTAAATAGTGAAATATCTTTTAGTACATTCTCTAATGTTCCAAAATAAAATTAACACTGGAGGTAAATATGGACTTCTTGTCACATTTCTGAGTTCGGGAATGATGCATCTCACGGTTACACTGATGCTGAGTTTTTGTTTGAGAGTTACTTGTGTTTATCAGGATAAGGAATTAATTTATTGCTATTTTACTATACATTTACTATTTACTGAAAAAGGATGACTATCCAATATTACCCAAAATACTCTCTATTAACTATTGAGTTGTTTGGGTCTTTTTTTTTAAATCAGTGTTGTGAGTGATATTTATAGATTTCCCATTGTTGTGAGTAACCCTGCTCTATTCAGGAGATCTTTGGGGGTGGGAGAGGACTTGGTGAAGGCCCACCGGAGGAGATAGGCTGGTGTTTGCGTTCCAGTTGGCTGACATCCTGTGGCTGTTGTATCCAATTAGAGAGTTGAACTGGCAGCTATTTATTTAAATGTGCTCTTTAATTCAATCAGATGTTAGATACACCTAAGCCATCATTTAAATGTAAGCCGTATAAATAGAAAACAAAACAGAGCGGTTGCTGCGGAGTCAGTGCCAACTCGTGGCGGGCCCACGCGGGTCAGGGTGGGACTCGTGGCGGGCCCGCGCGGGTCAGGGTGGGACTCGTGGCGGGCCCGCGCGGGTCAGGGTGGGACTCGTGGCGGGCCCGCGCGGGTCAGGGTGGGACTCGTGGCGGGCCCGCGCGGGTCAGGGTGGGACTCGTGGCGGGCCCACAAGGGTCAGAGTAGGACTGTGCTCCCTATGGTTCTCAGTGGCTGACTTTCCAGAACTAGATAACCAGGCCATTCTACTGAGGTGCTGCTGGGTGGACTGGAACCTCCAACTTTTTGGTTAGCAGCCAAGGACATTAACTGTTGATGAATAAAAATTAATAATCAATGTCTTATTTTGATTTCAAGGGATTTCTCTTACCCATGAACACAAAATTGAAATCGTATTGTCTTTTTCTCCAGGAACTGCCCTGCAGCATTGTAAATTTGTCTTTTCTGGCTAGAAAAGAGTAGTCAATAACAAACTGCAGTGCAGTGAATTACTTAATAGGGCCCTAGTGGCTCAGTGGTTAAGAGCTATGGTTACTAACCAAAAGGTCAGCAGTTCAAATTTACCAGCCACTCCTTGGAAACCCTAGGGGGCAGTTCTGCTCATCCTATAGGGTCACTATGAGTCAGAATCAACTCAATGGTAATGGGTTTAGTTTTTGTAGTTTTCGTAAATCCCACTAAATGACTGGTGCAAATTAGATGCTCACGACCCATCAGTGGGATTGGAGAGCTTGCTAGTAATGTAAATAAGGTGCATGGCAACCTTGTGGGGGGTGGGACCATGCAAATTAGGTGTATGGAACCCTAACAAAGGGATTGGTCAGTTTTTCTAGACTTGAAGGGAGAGAAAGAAGCTGTAACATGGGAGACAGAGAGAGGCAACAGAACCAAGAGACCAGCAGGAGACTGCGTGGTGGAATTCCTAGCCCATGGAGCAAGAGAGCTGAGTGCCTTCAGGCCAGGGTTTGCTGGTGGAGTGGGGTGCCTCTGGGCACTTACTGGCAGAGCTAAAAGACCTTTGCAGTACTTGCCTGAGTAGGGCAGAGGCCAGGCCAAGGGGCTGAGAGGCCGAGGGCTAGGGAGAGGCCTGCCTGCAGCGTAGCTGAGAATAGGCTGTTCTGATTGAAGAACTGTATCCTGAATGTTCCTGAACCTGAATCGTAACCTGTTACTTCCCTAAAAAACTCCATAATACTGAGTGTGGTCTGTGAGTTCTGTGTGGCCATTACAATGAATTATTAAACCCAGGAGAGAAGTAGAGGGCTGTGGGGGGAATGGGTGGTGTCAGAATTGGTCAGAAGAGTAGAGGTGTGTCTGACCTCAGCCTCATAGGAACCAGCCTTGGGTTCCTACGATTCTTCCTATTGATTCTGATTCTCCTTCCTCCTTGTGAAGCTTGAAGAGGTCAGACGCCCCCACCATGCTATTTTTACAGTTGATGTCAGAATCAGGGATTGTTGCAACAGCTCTGGACTCATGAAAGCATGGGCCTTAGGAAGAGAAAGGACGAAGGAGCTTGGGAAATGAAATTTTTGATTCTTAGATGGTTACTTTGGTTGTTATCTGTAATGGCTGAAAGGAAAGTGAGAGATGTTATGCTGTAGTTGAGGGGAGAAAAGCCATATCTGGAACGGCTTGGGGCAAAAGCCAGGCTTATTACACAAGAAAATTGATAGGGGGCCAAGGTCTACTGGTTCAACCCAGCCAGAGGCCCAAGGCCATATGCATATGCATGGGAAGATTGTCAAGATGAAACTGGAATGCTTTTAAAAAGAGTTATGTGTTTATTTGAATGTGCTATGGATAATGAGTGTTTCTCCTACCTAGTGTTGTAAAAAAAAGTAAAGCAGATCTAAATGTATGATCCCGAAAACCCACTTCCCACTAATGTATGATAGAAATGAATATTGGGTATTATAGATAACAGAGAGTGTGTAACTGTGCCTTAAATCAATACTTGATTGGATATGCTAAAAGTGAATTTGCCTGAAGGAAACACAGGCTGTTGGTTTGAATGCAGTAGCCCTGTGTATACAGTACCAGGGCCTTAGGTTGAAAACCCGGGCCCCACCCAGAAATTTTCCATTTGAAAAGACACATAGACCTACAAAGATTTGCATTTGAAAGAAGGATCTGCAGAAAAAAATGACTGTTTTGCTTTTTGAATTTTGAGCAATTAAGCGGTTTACCTTTGGGTGCATTGAGGCAGGAAAAGCCAGTGCCCATCAGAAGAACCCCCTTCCAGGACTGAAAGTTAAAGGGAGCCTGCAAGTAGATGGCTTGCGGTGACCACCTGGGACTACTCATCAGTGGAGGTGCGGGAGGTGCCCCCCCCCCAAAAAAAGAGAGACGGGCTGAATTTGGACATGTTCCACTAGTGCCCGTTGACCTAGCCCATGGGAGCTAGGGATGAGAGAGAGAAGAGGCTGACAGATCTGAAGGGCAGGAAGGTGTATGGACTCCTGAGTCTACAGCTGCTACCTATTGACCTAGCTTGGACAGCTAGTTCTGAGCTGACCAGAATCCAATTGAATGAAGAGAAAGCTGTTTAACACCATGAACTGGTGAAGATTGCTGCAATTTGATGGCTTGCACTGGACTGGACTTTGCTTTGGATGTAGATGGTCAAAGTTCCAACCAGATCCATAACAAGAAAAGAGATTGAGAAGGTAATAAAAGAAACAACCAACAAAAAGAAGCCCTGGCCTGGACAACTTTACTGCAGAATTCTACAGAACATTCAGAGAAGAGCTCACGCAAGTACTGCTCAAACTATCTCAGAGCATAGAAAAGGAAAGAATACTCCTAAATTCATGCTATGAAGCCAGCATAACCTTGATACCAAAGCCAGGCAGACATCACAAAAAGGAAAATTACAAACCAGTATCTTCATGAAGATAGATGCAAAAATTCTCAATAAAATTCTAGCCAATGGAATTTAACAACATATCAAAAAAATAATATATCACAACCAAGTGGGATTCATAGTAAGTATGCAAGGATGGTTCAACATTAGAAAATCAATGTAATCCACCACATAAATAGAACAAAAGAAAAGACCACGTGATCATCTCAATTGATGCATAAAAGGCATTTGATAAAATACAACACCTATTCCTGATTAAAAACTCTCAATTGAAATAGGAATAGAAGGGAAATTTTCTTAACATAATAAAGGACATCTATACAAAACCAACAGCCAACACCATTTTCAATGGAGAGAGGCTGAAAGCATTCCGCCGAGAATGGGAACAAGACAAGGATGCCCTTTATCACCGTTCCTATTTAATATTGTGCAGAAGTCCTAGCTGGGGCAATAAGGCAAGAAAAAGAAATAAAGGTCATCCAAATTGGTAAGGAAGAAATAAAACTATCTCTGTTTGGACATGATATGATACTATGTACATAAAGAACCCCAAAAATTCCACAAGAGAACTACTGGAACCAATAGAAAGATTCAGCAGAGCAGCAGGATACAGAATCAACATACGAAAATCAGTTGGATTCCTATACACCAAGGAAGAGAACTTTGAAAAGGAAATCAGGAACACAGTACCATTTATTAAAAAAAAAAAAAAACACCAAAAACCAAACCCGTTGCTGTCAAGTCAATTCTGACTCATAGCAACCCTATAGGACAGAGTAGAGCTGCCCCATAGAGTTTCCGAGTGCCTGGTGGATTCAAACTGCCAACCTTTTGGTTAACAGCTGTAGCTCTTAACCACTATGCCACCAGGGTTTCCGTACCATTTATAATAGCCCCTAAAAAGATAAAATACTTAGATATAAATCTAACCAGGGATGTAAAAGACCTATACAAAGAAAACTATAAAACACTATTGCAAGAAACCAAAAGAGACCTACATAAATGGAAAAACATACCATGCTCATGGATAGGAAGATGTGAAAATGTCAATTCTACCCAAAGCAATCTACAGATAGAATCCAATTCCAATCCAAATACCAACAGCATTCTTTAATGAGATGGAAAAACTAATCACTGACTTTATAAGGAAAAGAAAGAGGACCCAGATAAGCAAAGCATTATTGAAGAAAAAGAACAAAGTAGCAGGCCCACGCTACCTGATCTCAGAACCTACTCTACAGCCACGGTAGTCAAAACAGCCTGATACGGTACAATGACAGACACATAGACCAATGGAACAGAATCGAGAACCCAGATGTAAATTCATCCACCTATGGTCAGCTGATCGTTGAAAAGGACCAAAGTTCATTAAATGAGGAAAGACAGTTTTTTACAACAAATGGTTCTGGCAAAACTGGATATCCAACTATAAAAAATGAAATAGGACCCATACCTCACGCCATACACAAAAACTAACCCAAAATGGATCAAAGACCTAAATATAAAATCTAAAATGATAAAGATCATGGAATAGAATATACGGACAGTGCTAGAGACCCTAATACATTGCATAAATAGAAGATAAACCAAAACTAACAATGTACAAACACAGAAAATAAACTAGATAACTGGCATCTTCTAAAAATTAAACACTAAAGCTCGTCAAAAGACTTGACCAAAAGAGTACAAAGAGAACCTACGAATCGGGAAAAAAAAATTTGGCTATGACATATTCGACAAAGGTCTAATCTCTAAAATCTATGGAATACTTCAATTCCTCAACAACATAAAGACAAATAATGCAATTAAAAAATGGGCAAAGGATATGAACAGACTTCACCAAAGAAGACATTCAGGCAGCTAACAGACACATGAGAAAATGCTTGTGATCCCCAGCCATTAGAGAAATGCAAATCGAAACTACAATGAGATACCATCTCACCCCGACATTACTGGCACAAATCAAAAAAACAGAAAACGACAAATGTTGGAGAGGTTGTGGGCAGATTGGAATTCTTATGCACTGTGGTGAGAATGTAAAATGGTCCAACCAGTATGGAAAATGATAGGGCACCTCCTTAAAAAGTTAGAGATAGAAGTACTATGTGATCCAGCAATCCCACTCCTAGGAATATATCCTACAGAAATAAGAGCCATTACACGAATAGACATATGCACACCTATGCTCACTGCAGCATTACTCACAACAGCAAAAAGATGGAAACAACCTAAGTGCCCATCAACAGATGAATGGATAAGCAAATTATGGTACATACACACACTGGAAACTGTGCAACAATAAAGAACAACGATGAATCAGCAAAACATCTCACAACATGGATGAATTCAGAGGGCGTTATGCTGAGTGAAATAAGTCAACCACAAAAGGACAAATATTGTATAAGACCGCTATTATAAAAACTCGAGAAAAAGTTTACACAGAGAAAAAAGCAATTTTTGTTGGTTACGAGGGAGAGGAAGAGTGGGGAGGGGAATCACTAGTGAGGTAGTAGACAAGTATTAACTTTAATGAAGGGAAAGACAACACACAATATAGGGGAAGTCAGCACAACTTAACCAATGCAAAGTCATAGAAGCTTACCGGATACATCCAAACACCTTGAGGGACCGAGTTACTGGGGCTGAGGGCTGGGGACCATGGTCTCAGGAGACATCTAGGTCAATTGGTATAACGTAGTTCATAAAGAAAATGTTCTACATCCTACTTTGGTGAGTGGCGTCTGGGGTCTTTAAAGCTTGCAAGCAGCCATCTAAGATACATCTATCGGTCCCATCCCTTCCAGACCAAAGGAAAATGAAAAAAACCAAAGACCCAAGGAAATGATTAGTCCAAAGGAATAAAGGACCACATGAACCACAGCCTTCACCAGCCTGGACCCCGAAGAACTAGGTGGTACCCACTTACCACCACCAATCACTGTGACAGGAATCACAATAGAGAGTCCCAGACAGAGCAGGAGAAAAATGTAGAACAGAATTCAAATTCACAAAAAATAAAAAACCTGAGTTACTGGTCTGACAGAGACTGGAGAAACCCCTGAGACTATGGCCTCAACACCATGTTAACTCGGAACTGAAGCCACTCCTGAAGTCCACGTTTCAGCCAAAGATTAGCCAGGCCTATAGAACAAATAACAACACAGTCAAGGAACATGCTTCTTAGTTCAATCAAGTATACAAGACCAATTGGCAACACCTGCCCAAGAGCAAAGACGAGAAGGCAGGAAGAGAGAGGAAAACTGGACGAATGGACATGGGGAACCCAGGGTGGAAAAGTGAAGCGGGAGAGTGCTGACACATTCTGGGAACTGCAACCAGTGTCACGAAACAATTTGCGTATGTATTTTTGAACGAGAAACTAATTTGCGCTGTAAACTTTCACCTAAAGCACAATTAAAAAAAAGAAAATTACAACCAGAACAAAAGATTCTTCAATCAAAGCACATGTTTGTCTCCTCAGAGTACTGGTTTGATAGGGACGGGAAGTTTAGAAATTGGCTATCTAAAACGGAGGGAGAAAAGGCATGATGTGGCTGGCTTAAGGCTTTCATGGGTGTGCTTACACTCAGAATGCCGGGCACAAGGGAGGATCCCTACTAATAGATTCATTTTTTTCCTCATAGGTCTGGGGTAGAGAGGGTGGGGGAAGATACTGATTGGATCATATGATTCAGCTGTGAGTAATGATTGTTAACAGGGTTAACTGTGATTGCAAAGTCTGTAATTGCAGAAGCTGTAAGTGTGAAAGAGTGGAGTAAAGGGGAGGCACTGCTGGACTCAACCACAGTGGCCAAACCTCAAGCCCCTTAAAGGTTTTGCTATGCTGATACGACGTGAGGCTCAGAGCAAGGAAAAAATCTCAGTTAAATTTTATCAGAGGCCAGAAAGGGTAAAGTCAAGATAATTTTTAGAGAATCTGACCAGATCAGGTGGACACCTGCAGCACACCTGAGTGGCTGGTATCTGAATAACCTCACCCTGAGGACTCTTTGCCCTACTGAAGGACTAACTGTCAATGACTGTTTCCAACTGTAAAATGATTGGGAGGGGCCCTTCTAGCCATAGTCTTTGTAACTCCCACCAAAATGACTGGTGAGACTATGCAAAGGAGGTGTTTGTGGCCCACCAAGGATTGGATAGCTTGCTAATAACCCCTTGTGGGGGTGGGACCGTGCAAATAAGGTGTATGGAAACGTAACAAGGGGATTGGTCAGTTTTGCCATCCTGCAAAGTGGGGGGGAGAGAGAGAGAGAGAGACACCTCTGGGCACCTACTGGCCAGCTAAAAGAGCTTTGTAACACTTGCCCCCGCAGGGCAAAAGCCAGGCAGAGGGGCCAACGGCCAGGGAGAGGCCTGCCTTCCCAGGCTGAGAAGAGACTGTCCTGATTGAAATGCTGTATCCTGAGCATTCCGGAACCTGAGTTGTAACCTGTTACTTCCCTAATAAATTCCATAATAATGAGTGTGGTCTGTGAGTTCTGCGTGACCATTGAAACGAATTATCTAACCCAGCAGAGAAGTAGAGAGCCCCGTGGGAGAGATGGCTGGTGTCGGAATTGGTTGACACTTGGAGGGTGGAGGCGTGCCGGACTCAGCCTCACAGGAATCAGCCTTGGGCTGTTGATCATAATTCTACTTCCTCCTTGCAAAATTAGAGGTCGGATGTCCAGTCAGGCCATTTTTACACAAAGCCATGACCTCGTAATTTAATGAAAAAGACTTTTATGTGCTTCCTTGATTTTGGTCTCAACAGGTCTCATAGCTACAAAAGGTAAAAGGCCAAATTTTCAGGAGTTATTTTTTTAATGCTAACTCAGTAACCACTAAGTACTTGTATTCATTAAAAAAAAAAAAAAAAGCTCGTATGAAATCTCCAGTCCTTGGGAGCATTTTTCTCCATTTTTTTCACACAGGGAAACTCGAGCTCCCGCAGTTTGTAAGTTGATTATCACATGATGAGCTAATCCAAAAGTTTATTATTTTTTAAAATCATTGTAACTACCCAACTTTGAACCATTTGTTCTTAGAAACAAGTGATTTCCCTGCATTCATATAGAATGACTGCTTGGAATAAATCTTGTGTTTTCATTTCTGTGTGTTTTGATTATTTTTAACAATGTATATGGATATATATTATATTATGGGTATATACACATATGTACATATGTATGTATAAAAGAAAACATTGCCATCAAGTCAATTCTGACTCATAGCGACTCTATAGGCCAGAGGAGAACTGCGCCATAGAGTTTCTAAAGAGCGCCTGGTGGATTCGAACTGCCGACCTTTCGATTAGCAGCCATAGTTCTTAACCATTAGGCCACCAGGTTTCCATATGTTTGTATGTGTATATTAAGCTTATGCTTGTTTGTAGGAGCCCTGGTAGCACAATTGCTAAGTGACCTTAGCTGCTAACTTAAAGGTTGGCAGTTCAGCCCTGGCTGTGAAAATACACTTGGGGATGTGTTTTGTTAAAGATTAAAGATTAAGCCAAGCCAAAACAGCCCATCGCCCTGGATTCAATTCTGACTCACAGCGACCCTATAGGACAGAGTAGACTCGCCCCATGGGGTTTCCAAGACTGTAAATCTTTACGGAAGCTGCCTGCCACGCCTTTCTTCCGCCCAGCGGCTAGTGGATTGGAACGTCGAGCTTTTGGTTAGCAGCCCAGCGCTTTAACCACTGCGCCACCACAGCTCCGTAAAAGATAAAGCCTAAGAAATCCTCTTGGGTAATTCTGCTGTCACATGTGGTCGCTAAGAATCGGAAATCGACACCACGGCACCTAACAACAACATGGTTGTTTATAAAGTTTAGATAGAAATATGTGAATAAGCAGGAAAGAATTAAAAAAAAAAAAAAAGTTTGAGAGGCCAACAACCTTAAAATAGAGATCCAGAAGTGCTGAGGGACATTACAAAGAGAGGAGGCTAAAATAAGTGCATTTGAGACCCCAAACCAAATCGATCGCCTCTGAGTGGGTCCGGACTCATAAGGATCCTGAAGGGCAGAGTAGAACCGCCCCACAGGGTTTCCAAGGCTGTAACCTTCAAAGGAGACTGCCCCATCTTTCTCCCCTTGAGAGGCTGGTGGGTTCGAACCAAGGAGCCGACCGCTTAACCACTGCGCCACCAGGGCTCCTTGCATTTGACAAGGGGCGAGGAAAAAGCGAGGCTTTGACAGTACACCCCGCTTTGACAATACCCACCAACCCCAACCAATAAAAAAAACCAATAGTTGGATTAAATCGATGGGCGAACAGGAACCAAGACTTTAAGTAACCCATCGCCCCCTAGTGGGGGCTTTATGAAAGATCAAACAAAGGAGAAAACGCTCGACTTGTAGGAAGAATAAACCTTTGCCGTTATGCCTAGGAAACACACAATTCTGTAAGAAATCAATTGCATAAAATGTATAAATATCAATAGTTTGATAGCCTGAGCTCGAAGGAGGCGCAGGCACCACGCTGAGCAGGAGACCCCGAGCCGCGCTGTACCCGCGCAAAAAAGGCGGGTAGTATTCACAGACAAATAGGGCGAAACTCGCAGTCGAGCAGAGAGGTTTTGAATTTACCAATCAGGAAACATCACTGACTGTATGTAAATCAAGGAGTTCAAAACCAAAAAGCCCATTGCGGTCAAGTCGATTCCGCCCTCGTAGCGACCCTATAGGACAGAGCAGAACTGCTCCATAGTTTCCAAGGAGCGCCTGGTGCACTCCAACTGTCCACCTTTCGGTTAGCAGCCGCAGCTCTTAACCACTGCACCACCAGGGCTTCCAAAGGAGGACAAGGCTTTAACATTTACACACAGTCCATGGCGCGTAAACTCACCCCGGCATCAGGGCGCGAAAACTCACCTCGGCACCATGGCGCGCGCCAAAGAGAAACCGCACTAAACAGTCCCCTGAGCCCCGGTACCGCACCACTCAGCATCGCAGTACACCTCGCCCCAGCGTCCTCCACTCTGGGCCCGCTGCACCCTAGCACTCCTGCTCTCCGGCACCGCTGCACCCCAGCATCGCGGACCCGCAAGCCCTGCCCCCCCCCCCCAGGAGTCCGCCGAATCGCCGGTTGGCGCTCTGTCTTCCCGGGTCCTGGGAGCATCAGACCTCAAGACCGAGCCCCGCCGAGGTGGCGCCACAAGAACGAGCGAGGCTCACCTGGAGGGGCTCTTCGCTCACCAGCCTGTGCGCCATGACCTCCCCGCCCAAGCGCGTCACCGTCACGCCCAAAGACTTCCAGCGCCTGCGTGGTATCCGTGGGGAGCCGGATAGAAATGGTGACCTGGCTTGTCTTCACATTTCAACAGAAACAGCTATGCACTGTCTCCCCTCTGTTGAGAATGGTGGCCTGTGTTGAGCCTGAAGAGTCTTGGCCTTCAAAATCCCTTTTCCATTTCTCCGTGGCATCTCAGAGCCTGCGACAGGGTAGCCCTCAACTCCCCCCGCCCCCCCACCCGCTTGGTAACTTATTTCCAAACCAAACCAGAGACAGCTCGTTTGACCTTTGTGGAAAAGGATTCCAATGCGGGCCTGCATTAGCAGCTTAGTGCTTCGGGACAGGAGGGTTTGGAGGGGTGGGAAATGACACTCTGAGGAGCCCTGGTAGCGCAGTGGTTAAGCGCTTGGCTGCTAACCAAAAGGTCGGCGGTTGGGACCCACCAGCCGCCTGGAAACCACCAGCCGCTCCCCGGGCCGAAAGATGTGGCAGCCTGCGTCGGTAAAGATTTACAGCCTTGGAAACCCTGTGGGGCTGTTCTACCCTGTCGTATAAGGAAGGGCACTATGAGCCGGAGTCCAGGGCTTTTTGTTTTTAAACCCTCTCTGGCTATTTTGCCGTCGAAGCTTAAGTTTTCCTTTATTCACTATGCCTCCTCTGACTAAAGGGAGAAGGAATCCTTTATTTTTCTTTATTTTCATTCATCAGACTTTCACCTAGCATCTCCTTTGTTCCAGGCATAGTTCTAAGCCCTTGGGGGTGAGCACATCAGACAGAAATGTGCCCTCCTGGAGCTTCCATTCTAGTCAGAAAGGCCATGAGCAGTACACAGGAGACGGACAGGATTTTAGAGGTTTATATGCTAAACAGGTGCTTAACGAGTAAGGGCTCAACTATTAGCCAAAAGGTTAGCAGTTCAAAACCACCCAGAAGTGACTTAGAAGAGCAACCTGGTGATCTGCTTCCAAAAGGTCACAGAAAACCCTGTGGAGCAGCTCCACTCTGCACACACTGGGGCATCATAAGGCAACACCAGTATGTTAAACACTGTCTGCTTCAGGGTCGGACAGGCTAGTCGGGGCAGACCTCCTGAGGCTGGGATTGGGACAGGCTGGTCAGGGCAGACCTCCTGAGGCTGGGATTGGAACAGGAACTGAAGGGAGCCGCCAGAGGCAACAGCCAGTGGAAGACCCTGAGAGCTGGTAGTGCACATCTTCTGTTCCAGGAACAGTGAAAAGGCCTCCTGTATGGAGGGAGAGGGCAAGCAAGAGGGGAAAGGAGCTGGGGAGTGGAAGGAGATGTGGACCCGGAAGTGGAGGGAAGACCCTAGTAAAGCTCTGGGTCTTTTCCTAGAAGTTCAGTGTGATGCCACCAGATGGATTTGCTCAGCGACTTGAAGTGCTTTGAGGTTGTGTAGTGAAGCTTCTCAGGTCAGAACCGCAACCTCTAGCGATGAATGCTATCATTAAAATAATGCAAAAATGTATAATAATATTTTACATAATTATAATAAAAATAAAATATATAAAAATATAATTAAAAACTCATTTTAAAATATAAGTATGGTGAGTCTATCATTCACAAACATACTACCCAACACCAAATTGTTCATTTGACATCACACACAGGCATTCCAGTTTGCAACAGACATTTATCAAGAGCCTTCTGTGGGTCCCAATCTTAAGTGCTGACATTTCCTTGGAAAACAAGCCAGACAAGGTTTCTCTGTTGGCCTTAAGCTTAGCTTTGTCATCCTCAAGAGATGAGTTACCCACAATAGTAAGTGCTATGAAGGAAGTAAACAGGATGATGAGATGGAAAATAATACGTAGGGGACACACTTGCCTTAAGGTGGCGTGGAACCACTGGCCAGTGGAGGTGATATGTAGAAAATTACCTTGAGGCTATGGTGCCCTCCAAGTACACCACCAGGTCATGGCACAGAAGGGCTCACAGACCAAATCGAAACGTTCAAATCACGCGGTTTATTCAATCAATTTTTAAATCATACATTGAGAAGGAGAAAGAAATGGGGTAAGTTAATGAATTTAGGATAGGTGTAAGTGGGTAAAAAGCCACACCTGATCCTGGAGTGCAGCAGAGACTGTAAGCTCCTGTTTCTCTCTGCTGGTTTTTCCTGCTGGCAGTGTGGCTATGAGGACCAGAGTTCAGGTGCAAGCAAAGGGGCCCTGGGAGGGAGGTACCCTGGGCCAATGGCACGCTTGTTGGAGAGACTCAGGGACAGGCTCTTCTGGCCAAGCTGCAAAGGGGACACAGTAAGTGTCACCAGTGGGTGGCTGAGTTAAAACCTAGTGTGTTCACACCTCTGGTATATTTAGTGATCATGGATACTTAGTGTCCACATGCCTCACGTTCATTCATTGTCTCCCGAATATTAGGTATCTTGGTTCTTCCATCCCCTTCTATCTTTAAGACACACGTGCTCTACTTGTTAGGTGCGTCTGGTTGGCTCCAACTCAGTGACCCCATGTATAGCAAAATGAATTGTTGCTTGGCCCTGCATCAACCTCACAATTTTTGCTATGCTTGAGCCCATTGTTGTAGTCACTCTGTTAACCCGTTTGATTGAGGGTCTCCCTCTTTTTCACTGACCCTCTACTAAGCATAATGTCCCTCTTCTGGGATTGAATGACATGTCCAAAGTAAGAGAGATAAAGTCTCGCCATCCTTGCTTCTAAGGAGCATTGTGATTGTACTTCCTCCGAGACAGATTTATTCATTCTTCTGGCAGTCCATGGCGTATGCAATATTCTTTGGCAACACTGCAATTCAAATGCATCGATTCTTCTTCAGTCCTCCTTTGTCATTGTCCAGCTTTTGCATGCATATGAAGGACTGAAAAGATCATAGCCTGGGTCTGGAGCACCTTAGTCATCAAAGTGACATCTTTGTTTTTCAACACTGTAAAGGGGTACTTAACATATCTTAGGACGTTCATTCATCCTTTTGTCTTTTTTTTTTTTTTTGTCTTCTATAGCAGAATTGAATATCCTAAGACAACAGGACAAATGCCTGTTCCAGCAGGTGGTGATTCGGCACCTGAAGAGAGTGAGTGGTTGAGGTGAAAGGCAAATGAGGCCTCAGTCTGTTCAAAACCAAGAGTGCTATTTTTACAGTTGAGTCTTGAGAGCTCCTCATGTATTCTAGATATTTGTCCTTTGTCAGACATGTGGTTGGCAAATATTCCCTCCTAGCCTGTTTTTTTTTTTTTTTTTTTAGCCTGTAGCTTCTCTTTTCATCCTTTTCGCATGGGCTTTCCCAAAGCAAAAGTTTTTAATTTTGAAGTTCCATTCATCGATTTTTCCTTTTGTGGATTCTGGTGTGAAGTCTAAGAAGTTTTTGCCTAGTCCTAGATTCTGAAGACTTTCTCCTAAATTTTTTTTCCTGAAAGATATATAATTTAATGTTTTCCATCTAAGTCTCTGGTATATTTTGAGTCAATTTTTTATAGGAGTTGTGAGGGTTGGATCAAGTTTTACTTTTTTTGCCTGTGAAAGTTCTCTTACTACAGGCTATCTATCTTTCCTCCACTGAATTGCTTTTGCATCTTTGTCAAAAATCAATTAAGTATATTTGAGTGGGTCTATTTCTGGGTTCTCTATTCTGCTCTATTGATATATGTGTCTATCCCACCTCCAATACTATTGTCTTGATTACTGTAGCTATATAGCAAGACTTCATGTTTGTTAGAGTAATGCTTCCCACTTTATTCTTCTTTTACGAGACTGTTTTAGCTATTCTGGGTCCTGTGTCTTTCCATATAAATTTTAGAATAAGTTTGCCTATGTCTACAGAAGAAGTCTCAGTGGCTCAGTGGTTATAATGCTCGGCTGCTAACCAAAAGCTCAGTGGTTAGAACCTACCAGTTACTGCATGTGAGAAAAGGCCTGGCAACCTGCTCCTATAAAGATTACAGCCTCGGAAACGCTATAGGGGCAGTTCTACTCTATCCTCTAGGGTTGCTATGAGTCAGAATCAACTTGACAGCAATGTTGCCATCAAGTCAATTCCAACTCATAGTGACCCCGTAGAACAGAGTAGAACCGGGACGTCTATAGAAGAACTTGTTAGGACTGTAATAGGAGCCTGCTATAATCATATAGATCAATTTGTGCAAAATTGACATCTTTACTAGGTTGAGTCTTCCAATCATGAACATGGTATAAAAAACCATTTATTTAGGTCCTTGATTTCTTTCATCATGATTTTGTAATTTTCAGCATCTAAGTCCTGGATGTGTTTTGTTGGATTTATATCTAAGTATTTCATTTTCTTTGCAGTGATTCTAAGTTGTATTATATTTTTAATTTGTTTTCACATGTTCATTTTTTATGTGTAGAAATATGATTGATTTTTGTGTAGCTCTTATAACCTGCAACCTTGCTGTGTTCACTTATTAGTTCTAGGAGTTATTACGTAGATTTCTTGGAATTTTGTATGTAATCATGTCATCTGCCAGTAGACACAATTTTTTATTCCAATCTGTATGACCTTTCTTCCTTCCTCCCTCCGCTTCTGTCTTCTCTCTCCTTTCCTTCCTCCCTTCCTCCCTCCCTCCCCTCCTTCCTTCCTTCCTTCTTTCTTTCTTTCCTTTCACCCTTATTGCAATGGATAGAACTTCCAGCACTGTGTTAAAGGAGTGATGAAAGGGGACATTCTTGCCTCATTCCCAATCTTAGAAGGAACGCATTCAGACTTTCACCATAAATTATGTTGTTAGCTGTAGGTTTTTTGTAGATGATCATCAAGTTGAGAGAGTTTTCCTCTATTTCTAGTTTGCAGAGAATTTTTATCATGAACGGACATTGGATTTTGTCACTTGCTCTTTCTGTTATCAAGTTTTTCTGCATATCAGACTGATGTGATTATATGATGCTTCTTCCTTAGCCTGTTGATATGGTGAATTTACTGACTGATTTTAGGCGATTTTATTCTCAAACGGGGGAATTAAGTTTTTAAGAATACAGGTAGTCACCAGATTGTGAACATCAGACTTACAACTTGTACTTGCCCTTTAATGTTATGTAAATTTGCCCTCACTTTGAAACAAGTGAACTAACCCCTACACACAACAAATCATTCATCGCAATCATCTTCACTTGGTGCACGTGCAGCTTTTAAATCATTGAAAAGGTTTCAAGCCTTTTCTTGCACTAAAATACCAAAACCGAAACCAAACCCGTTGCCATCAAGTCAATTCCAACTCATGGTGACCTACAAGGTGGCCACAATTTCCTAGTCGGCCTCCAAGCTTAGGAAACTCCCTCTCAGCCACTGGTGTGGGCTCCTGGGTCCATTCGCTGGTAGTGCTCTTTTAGTTCTCAATTGCTGAATAACAACTCGGCCCAAAATATAACGGCTTAACCAACAGCCACTTTCTTGTCGGTAGCTCTTTGGGTCAACAGTTGGAGCCGGGCTCAGCTGTGCATTTGCTGGTGGGTGGGCTGGGAGCAGGCTGGTCCCAACAGCCTCCCTCACGTGTCTGGGAGACCTCCGACTCTTCACCTCACGGTCTTTCTCCATGGCTAGTTTGGACTTCCTCACATGGTCCCAAGAAGGTAAAGCGTCCCCAGAACTGGATGTTGTGTCCCGTGGGTCATAGGGCCAGTGCAGATTCAAGAGCCCAGAAAACAGACGACTCCTCATGAGGTAAGGAGCAGCAGAGGGCTGTGCAGGCAGAGATGGGAGAGATCTGCCCATAGGCGCCACGTACCACATTTCCTGGGGCTCTATCCTAAGGATGCCTCTTTGCTCTAGATGATCCCTCCCTTCCTTAGTGGTCTCAACCAAGCTGTGGCTTTCGTGAGTCCCAAACATCCCTCCCATGAGCCCCAGGCTTGATATTTCCGCCCAGATCAGTGGTTGTCAGACTTCACTCTGCAGCAGAATTGCATGGAAAGTCTTATTAAGAGCCTGGACTTCCATTCCCCCATGCCCACACCCAAACTGGCACCCACCTCAGTCTTCCCCAGCTGAGTAAACTGGTAAACTGTCCTATCAGTCATCAGTTACACAATTAAGCAAACACAATAAATAAACGAAAGCTGTCTTTGATTCATTCCTCTCTTTCATGACCCACACTGAGACCCTCAGCAAGTCCTGTCAGCACTAACTTTAAAACATATGCTGAATGCACTTACCTCTCTCCACTTCAGATGTTACCACTCTAGTCTTGGATACCATCTGCAGTGGGCTGAAAGGGGGCCCCAGAGCAAGTTTTCCAGAAACTGTTCCAGGAAATGGCTGGCTGTTTCCAACGTTGAGGATGAGAAGTGCCCCTCAGACCTGGCAGCATGAATGGTAATGACATCCAGGGCAGCCCTGATCACCTCCAGGGGAGAGGTGGGAAGGGAAGGAAGAGAAGGGGTGGTGGGTGAGGGAGGACTGTGGTTCTGGGCATTTGCTGAGCAAGCATTGGAGCAAAACAAAGCCTCCACTCTGTGTGGCAGGCTCAAGACCTGGTTTATTCAGCAAAGTTACAGGGGGAAACATACTCTTTGGGAGAGGTACAAGGCAAATTCGGATTATCAGAGCTGGGACACTTTATGAAACAGTGTACTGACATGGGAGAGTTACAAGCCCAGCACACCCAGACCCAACAGGAGTCATAACAAGTCACACAAACTTGCCTTCCTGCAGGATCGACAGATAGCATTCCTCATCGAAGTGCATCTCGTAACATTTTAGAGTCTAAGAAACACAGAAGTTGGTATGTGTGTGTGCGTGGGGGGGTATCAATTATTACTTCAATTGGACGATTCTTGAACATGTTAGTGAGCCTATGGGAAATGACCTGGTGAAGAGGAGAGAATAAATCTGTGAGAGAGGAGCTGGGGTACAGAACCAAGCCTAGGAGAAGAGGCAGAATGGGATATGGGACAGGAATGAAGCTGAAGCAGAGAAGAATTCTGGCAGCTAGGATGCTTTATCTGCTGAAAAAACTGCTGAAGGACATGGATATTTCTGAGGCAGGAATAACTGTGCACTTTTGGCCACACCCTTCCTCTAGGACCTTGTACCTCTTTTTGCTCAACTTCCTCCACAAAATGCCCAATCTGTAGGGATGCGTGAATGAGATAATCCAGGTGGAGGCTGAGTATGTGCCTGTCACACAGCGAGCAAGCGAAAGGCAGCCCACTGACCATGGGTCTGGGTGCTCCCAACAGACAGAAGCAATGGCCAGAGCATGACGGAGACAAGCTGCTCCAAGACCACATCCAGGGTGAGACACTGTGACCACACTGAGTCATTGGACACCTTCTCTTCAACATGGTCTTCCTCTGATGGCTCTTGCCTTCCCAAGGACAACTCCAGTTCTAGATAAAATTTAGTAAGATACCACATTGGGCAAATCTGTAGCAAAAAACCTCTTTAAGGTGTTAAAATGCAAAGATGTCATTTTCAGGACCAAGGTGCACCTGACCTAAGCCATGGTATTTTCAATCGCTTCATATGCATATGAAAGCTGGACGATGAAAAAGGAAGACTGAAGAATTGACGCATTTGAATTTTATTGCCAAAAAATATTGAATATACCACGGACTGCCAGAAGAATGAACAAATCTGTCTTGGAGCAAGTACAGTTACAATTCTCCTTAGAAGCTAGGATGTTGAGACTTCATCTCTTTTAGTTTGAACATGCCATCAGGAGAGACCAGTTCATGGTTGGTGAAGTAGAGGTTCAGTGAAAAAGAAGGAAACCCTTCATGACACGAGCTGACACAGTGGCTGCAATAACGGGCTCAAACATCGCAACAATTGCGAGGATGGTGCTGAATCAGGTAACGTTTCTTTTTGTTACACAGAGGGTCGCTATGAGATGGAGCTGAATTGATGGCACCTAACATTTTAACAAGATACTCAGTCACTGAACTGCCCAGACCCTCACAGCATCCATCCTGCACTGGCCCCGCTTCCCTGGCCGCAGCTCAGAACCGGCCAGCACCAGCCCTCGCCAGCTTTGCCTCAGGCTGCCTTCTGCTCTGCTCTCTCTTAACGGGTGTGCTACTTATGGCCTTTGGGCAGTGTGCATCCACGGTGGGAAATGACGAATTGTCAGCCTTGATTATCTCCCTTTAGTAAAATCTCATCATGCAATATTCTCATTAGTGTTCACGTTACCATTGTACCTAGAGATGGGTAAGCAGTGTCCTGAAAAGCACTACAAATATACTTCTTCTATCCTGGAGTCCTGGAATCCCTGGTGGTGTAGTGGTGAAGTGCTACAGCTGCTAACCAAAGGGTCAGCAGTTTGGATCTGCCAGGCGCTCCTTGGAAACTCTATGGGGCAGTTCCACTCTGTCCTATAGGGTTGCTATGAGTCGGAATCAACTCGACAGCACTGGGTTTGGTTTGGTTTGGATCCTGGAGTCTAGCCGGCCCTGTCTACTCCCCCACCTCAGCCCCCCGCCAGACCATCTTGGGTCTTCTCCTTCTCCTCTTCCTCTCCCTTCCCCTTCTTTTCCATATTCATTTATTAGGTTCAGATTCTTATTTTTAGGTGAAATTCACATAACATAAAAGTAATCATTTTAAAATGAACCATCAGTGGCACGTAGTAAATTCACAATATTGTGTAGCCAACACCTCTATCTAGTTTCAAAACATTTTTATCATCCAAAAAGGAAACTCCGTACCCATTAGGCAGTCACTCTCCATGCCCTCCCGACCCCAGAACCTGGCATCCACTAGTCTGCAACCTGTCTATGGATGTGCCTATTCTAGATAACTCATATAAGTGGAATTATACAACATGTGACCTTTCGTGTATGGCTTTTTTCACCCCGTATCATGGTTTCAAGGTTCACCCATGCTGTAGCATAGATCAGAACTTCATCCGTTTTCATGGCTGAGTAACACGCCATTGTGTAGAGACCAGATTTTATTTACCCACCGTTCGTTGGTGGACACTGGGTTGTTTCCACTTTTTGTCTATTGTGAATAGCGCTGCTGTGAACACTGGTATACAAGTATCTGTTTAAGACCCTGCTTTCAAGTCTTTTGGGTATATACCTAAGAGTGATATTACTGGGTCATATGGTGTTTTCTTCCTTATACATGAGTCTGGTAGACTTTCTCTTGAAGAGGCAGGCACCTCCAGGTAATTATCTCACTTCTGAACCTGATACCCCCTAACTGATGATCAGATCTTAGACCATAGCCATCCAGTGGAGATTTCTGCCATGATGGTCGTGTTCTGTATCTATGCTGTGTAGTACGGTAGCCACTGGCCATGTGTGACTCCAGCAACCGAGAAACTACATTTTAAATTGTATTTAATTTTAATTAAATTAAAATTAAGTCGCCACATGTGGTTTTGGACAAGTCAGCCTTAGCGATGACACAAACGAAGTTCCTACCACTGAAGGGAGTTCCCACCACTCTGCCTCCCTATTAACGCATCACCTGAGGAATTAAAATAAAATTCTGGAAATCTAGAACACCTAAGCCCCATTCCCTTGCTGAGGGGGTACATTTTTCTTAAATCTGTGAAGGGTTTGAAGATACACAAAGACTAATAAAGACAAGTTTAAGCTGGAATTGGAGGCTGTTATTGCAAACATAACCGATTAATGCCCAGAAAGGTTATATAATCTTTTGGACAGCCCCTTGCAATATTTTTTTACTGAAATGTTGCCTACTTGACAATGTTTGTCAAACTCTCTACATACACAGCCCGCGAAGGTTGTGTTGTTTGAATCCACACTGTTAGAGCAATGGCTTATCAATTTTTGGTGCAAAGTTTTGTAGAGTTGGGATATTTTATACAGACGAGCAGATTTGTGGTTAGCTCCAGATGGTGTCTAGGCCCTGGTTTGGATAGACCTAAATTTAGTAGAATAAATTATGTATGTATATGTATGCATGAGATGTATTATATAATATCCCCAAATCATTTAACAAACCACATTTACCGTTATAATAAAAAAATTAATCGAAAATGTGCAAACAACTGAGACATCCGTTGACAGATGGTTGGATAAACAAAATGCGGTATTCAACCATTAAAAAAAAAAAAAGAGAGACCTGATGCATGCCACAACATGGGTGAACCTTTAAAACGTTATGCTGAGGGACGTCAGTTACAAAAGGGCAAATACTGTATAATCTCACTTACATGAAATAAATATATACAAACCTAAATTATTGGTGGTTGGCATGGGTGGTAGGGAGGAGGAAAAGGGGAGTTTTTTGCTTTGGAGGCATTGAGTTTATACCAACGACGGTGGAATTGGAAAGGGGTATCAAGAAAGGTTGCACAACTTGAAGAATGCAGTCACAGAGTTTCTATACGTGTAGAAATTGTGGAATCGGTGTATGCTTTGTTGTGTATATTTTCACAATTTTAAAAAATTAATGAAAACAGCAACGGTGACAACAACAGCCGTAACTGAATCACTTTGTGCCAGGAATTTTTTTAAGGGATTATCTTTGCTTAGCTCATTCTCCCTCTAGTACCCTTTAAGGTGTGTGTTATTAATGTCCCCACTTAACTGTGGGTTTTTCCAGGAGCCTCTCTGTGCCTCTCCAATACTTCTTCATAGAAGAACGTGGAGTTCATGAGCAGTCATCTTTATAAAAACCCACACACATTAATCTGGTTCTAACAATATTAGATGTAAATTCAGCAAATTCACAAATCTAGTTTTTATCATATCCATTTATTCTCTAAAACCAGTACATTTTAGCAATCGATTCAAACGGGACTTTCGAAGAATGTTTGACCAACCTATACTAAATAAGTTTTTTTAAATAATTGTCCCATTTGCTATTAAATTCCCTTTAAATGTTGACACCCTTCAAAATTAAATGGTTAATTTTTTTTTTTTTTTTAATATTAAAAGTGCCCCTAGCAAATGTACCGTTCCCAAGACCTTAGAACCAGTAAATTAACTCTGGTTCTCAGGTTCTCTTAAAACTTGGCAACTTCAACTCATTCAAGCACTCAATTCTAAATCGAAATTACAAGGCTTATTAAAATCTCAAATGACAAGTTATTTTTAAGACCGAATCTACTTGGTTAGCTCTGTAGAATAATCCCTATTTTACGGCCACTTCAGAGCCTTTGCCCCGTCAAAACCATTTCTCCATGGTTATTAGGTGATTACCGTTTAGAGTAGACGAGATTACATTCCCATGAGGTTTATGGCCTGTGATACAAGAGTAAGAAGTGGCAACATTTTGGACCACCATTTCCCTGCCACGAAGGAACGGGAAGAGACTTTAGATTCTAAGTAGCCGTTCAGGTCCCACGTTCCCGTTTCAGCCCTTAGAGACCATTGACGCGCTCGTTAACGCGTTTAAATGACTCCAGCCCCCAGCAAATAAAAGACAGTATACCCAGCACGCTCTTTCCTTGAACCGGTGGGTGGCTCTGAAAAGAGCCTTTGATTTCAAGAAGCACTTGTCCGGAACAGTAAGGCCGTTCTGCCTCTCCCAGGCCTCACTTGCCCTTGGCCTTGTGGTGGCTCTCGGTCTTCTTGGGCAGCAGCACGGCCTGGATGTTGGGCAGGACGCCGCCCTGCGCGATGGTCACGCGGCCCAACAGCTTGTTGAGCTCCTCATCGTTGCGGATGGCCAGCTGCAGGTGGCGCGGGATGATGCGCGTCTTCTTGTTGTCGCGGGCCGCGTTGCCCGCCAGCTCCAGGATCTCGGCCGTCAGGTACTCGAGCACGGCCGCCAAGTACACCGGCGCGCCGGCCCCGACGCGCTCCGAGTAGTTGCCCTTGCGGAGCAGGCGGTGCACGCGGCCCACCGGGAACTGCAGCCCCGCGCGGGACGAGCGCGACTTGGCCTTTGAGCGCGCCTTACCGCCCTGTTTCCCACGGCCAGACATCCCGTATTCACGAACACCAGAAACTCGGAAATGGAAAGCAGCACTCAGAATAACACTGTTGTGAAGGCCAATGAGCCGTTATATATGGTCCGGAGGTAGGCTAAAAGGCAGCATTCGATTGGATCGCTAGTGAAGCCAATCATAAAAGAAACCGGGCATCCCCTAATTTGCATATGCCTTCCCCAGTGATGACGTTATGCTACGCTTTGTCCTATCAGATATTAGGAACTCTTAATGCTTCATTTGAATACAAGACGTACAAATAGACTCCGTCGTACTTCTTTAGTTTTTTTTTGTTTGGAGAGACCAGCCATCATGCCTGATCCGTCCAAATCAGCTCCTGCGCCCAAGAAAGGCTCTAAGAAGGCAGTTACCAAAGCCCAGAAGAAAGACGGCAAGAAGCGCAAACGCAGCCGTAAAGAGAGCTATTCCATTTACGTGTACAAGGTGCTGAAGCAGGTGCACCCGGACACCGGCATCTCGTCCAAGGCCATGGGCATCATGAACTCCTTCGTCAACGACATCTTCGAGCGCATCGCCAGCGAGGCCTCCCGCTTGGCGCACTACAACAAGCGCTCCACCATCACCTCCCGGGAGGTGCAGACGGCTGTGCGCCTGCTGCTGCCCGGGGAGCTGGCCAAGCACGCCGTGTCCGAGGGCACCAAGGCCGTCACCAAGTACACCAGCTCCAAGTGAGGCGCTTCCACCGCAGCCGCGCAACAGAACCCAAAGGCTCTTTTCAGAGCCACCCACATGATCGAGAAAGGGTTTCGAACACGTTAAAGGTTTTTTTTTTTTCCTTTTTCTTTTTTTTTTTTTTTTTTGCGTAATTCCCTGCTACGTTTGTATGCCCTAGTGATTCGTTGGTTAGTCTGAGTGCAGCCGGGAGATCGGGGAGAGAATATCAATGTAGAATTGCTCTTTATGGACATAAGGGGCTGAACCCTTTGTGGAGCAAAATACTTGTAATGTTGGTGGGAGGTGGTCAAAGGTTAACTGTATCCACTCTTTTCTCCACCCAAAGTTATTAAAAACGCACCACTAGGCTAAAGTAGGAGCTTTTGGATTCCTATGTTCTTTGGCAGCTTGAGCGTGTTGCCCGGGCACTTGAGCGCGTGGACCCGGTCCAAGGCCGTGACAGTCTGCCGGTGGCTTTCTCCGTGTGGCGACGGGGCGCGGTCACCTCTCCAGGAAGACCTTGTGCCACCCGCGCGCCTGAGGCCGGACAAGCAGTGGACGCGGGTCTTGGTGATGCCCTGAGTAGTGTCGCACTCCTCCGGCAGCAGCTCCAAGCACTGCGCGCTAGCCTGCATCAGACATCTTTATTCTCAAGCAGTTAAAATCCGCTGTGGCAGGATTTGTTTGAAATGCTGTGAAAACGCAACGCCGCCCTTCGGCCCCTGTGCTGTGGGAGCCAAATGTGATAGGAAGCTGATCTCCGTTGTGGGTAGATATAACCCGTTTATTTATGTTGCGAAGAGAGGTGTCAAATGATTTTAAAATCCACTGAAGACATAAATCATTCCTTTTCCGAATAAATGCGGCTCCCTCCTGCCTCCCGCCTTCAGCCACGCAGTTATTTCACATGAGCCTTGTTGTTGGCCGCCATCCGGTCGCCCCGGTTCACGGCGACCCCATGCACAGCAGAATTGAACCGTTGTGATTCAAAAGGTTTTCACTGGCTGGTTTTTGGAAGTAGATCGCTAGGCCTTTTTTCCATGTCAAGCATTAGTAAAGCTGAATTCAATAAACGTTTATTTCTCTTTTCTTTCTGAATTCATGGCATTTATTTTGAGAGTCATCTGGGTTCAGTAAAGGCAGTTGGCATGAAGAGTCCTCACCCAGAAAAGAGCACTGCTTACCTTTCTCTTCGGTTGGCTTATTTGTTAAAAAAAAAAAAAAAAAAGGGGGGGGGGTTCCTAATAGTTATTTTGAGAATTTATTATTGAAAATTAGTGTAACCATCTTAGGTAAGGAATAGACCTCCGATTAAAAAATTAATAAATAAAGATCACTTTTAGCAAGCCATCTCACCAAAGAAATGCAGTCCCTTGCCCAGGCTGGGGCTGCAGGGGCGAGCGTGGGCAGAGCTCGGGGAGAAGAGCCTGTGTCAGAAACGCCACAACGGGAGCAGCCTCTGGAACCCTGGCAGCAATGCCCCCCCCTTTTTTTCTTGCGTGGATCCTTTCTAAAACAATTTTTGAAAACCTCACACGTTTTAAAGTTGGTATCTAAAATATTTTTTATCGTTAATAACTGCAAGGATGTAAATTCCAACATATTGTAAAAGTAGACTTTTAAAAAACTACAACGTCACATCAATCTTTTAAAGGTATCCATTGGAATATCATTTTAATACCACCATCAATTTATAAGGTACATGCTCAAAGTCAGACAGTGAGAAATTTTAGATCATTCTTTTTTCCCCCAGAATTCAAATTTCCACTCCACTTCTGCCTTAGAATTTTATCCTCAAGTACTATATATATTTAAATGTTTAACAGTGTCTTACTTATTTCTCTTCTCTACCAAAAGCATGTAAATTGGAATTTAAAAGTACTTCTAGTTTTTTTACTAGGTTGCCAAAAGTCTCTCAGTGCTTAAGAAAATCAACTGGGTAGTTCACAGCTGTTAAAACATGAACTGTTGATAATTAGCAAATAAAAATTGAATGATGCCTGCCTATTTTAATGAGATAGGTGGCGATTTCTTTCTCTCTTCCCTGTTTCTTCCCTTCTGCCTCTGTTAGTTCATGTGTCTGTAGGCATATATACTCTTATTATGGTTTCAGTGGTAGCAATGTACATCACCATTTCCATTCCTTTGTTCTCTTTTATAGATAAATGTTCTGGAAAACAAACATTTACAAAAATAAATATCCCTCATTGCTGTTGAGTTGATTCCAACTCACAGCAACTCTGTAGGACAGTAGAACTGCTCTATACAGTTTCCAAGGAGCAGCTGGTGGATTTGAGCTGGCAACCTTTTGGTTAGCAGCCAAACTCTTAACCACTGCACCACCAGGGCTCCAAAATGAGTATGAACCCAAAAACCAAACCCATTGCTGTCGAGTCAATTCCAACTCATAGCGACCCTATAGGAAAGAGTAGAATTGTCCCCACAGAGTTTCCAAGGAGCATCTGGTGGATGCAAACTGCTGACCTTTTGGTCAGCAGCCGTAGCACTTAACCACTATGCCACCAGGGTTCCCAAAAATAAGTATATATAGGAGTGAAAATTTTGCTATAGCCATTTTACTTAGTTCTTGCCTTTCCAGTTATAATCTGCAAGTCAAGTAGTCATCAATCATCAAATACAAGTGGAACCTGTCAACACACCTAATCCTCTCAAGAAACAGACTATTTGTATGTAAAACCAAAGAAACCAGTTCCCTTCGTTTGTGAAACAGGTGCCCCCTAACTGGGACTTCCAAGCCCTTACCCTCCAGTCAAAGTAGATTGAGAGTAACCATCTCAAATAAGCATCTGTAGTCACAGGAAACTAGTCTCACAGATCCATGTGGTTCTCCCTTAATGAGTTTAAGAAATTGGTGTAATAAACTGAAACTCCCATCCCCTGAAAAAAGAGTGTGATAAGTTTTGTAGTGAATGGGCAGCGAATTTTGAAAGGACAGTAGTGTTTAGTACCAAAATTAAAATCAATGAGCAACACGAACGTGCTATCATAATTTCTAAATAATTCTAGAAAAATAAATTTTGTCGTGGATAATGCAAAACATCAATCTCCCAATCTTTTTGAATCATCTGGAACACCCAATCAGCTTGAAGTAGTATCAGATGGCCTCTAGTTGTTGAGCAGTCCTGCAGCGACCACGACTACGCTTGCTCCGGCCACCAGCAGCCCCAGGTGCAGAACTGACCCTTTTGCCTAGGACAAAATTTGTTAAAGGAGAGGCAAAGAAAGCAAAACAGGGGTCTCTGCTATTGAAATTTTATAATCGAGAAGATTGAGAAAAATTGCACCCAGCATTGATGCCCATGACTGTATTGTTACAGCAGAGAAAGACAGATGCTACTTAGAGTTGAAGGTTAGGTGAAGTCAGCTCACAGCAAATATTTGACAATAAAAAACCAGGAATCAAAATAATGGAAGCATTCCCTGAGTCTGAAATAATTAAGCTAATTGCTTCAACTAAGGGTGGTGGTTGTTGAGTCGATGTCGACTCTTGGCGACCCCATGTGTGCAGAGTAGAACTGCTCCTTAAGGCTTTTCAGGTCTGTGACTTTGGGAAGCACATCACCTGGCCTGTCTTCTGAGGCACCTCTGGGAGGGTTTGAAGCACCAACTTCACGGCTAGCAGTTGAGTGCTCAACCATTTGCACCACCCAGGTACTCCCAAACTAAGGTCGGGGAAGGAATTTAAGGGATTTTGCCTGCATACAAATTGAAATGCATTTAAGAGACTCTGCCCCCTCCCCCCATCTCTGCTAGATATTTTAAATCAAATTTGCTAGTTATTATGCAATAAACCAAGGATTTTGGAGGAAAAAAACTGTTCACTTAGGAGGAAGCCACAAACCCAAGAAAACGAATTTACGATACAAAGCAGTAAAAGATTACATGTTAAAAAGTGTATCCATCCCTGGAGGTAGCATGTCAGGCATTGGGCAGGAGTTAGACGTTAATTGTTCTTCACCAGTAATTTAGCTGAAGAGTCTAATCCAAACTTCACATTCCACCTCTAGGAGAATGGACTGCTCTGAGGGACCAGCCTTTTGAGAAATTTTTTAGAGCAAGGAAAGCCCAGGCCTCAGCCAGACCTGCATGCCTTATTTGTTAGTAAATCTGTCATCCAGGGAGGATTGTATTTATTTAGCATCTGATTTTTACTGGGGAGGAAGAAAAAGATGCTACATTTTTCTTTACTACAAGGGATCTTTCCCCGTTTACTATACTTATGTTTAAAAATATAAACTCTCTGAATCTCCTAATTTGGGAGGATTTTAGGTGAGTGGTGAGGGGTGGAGATCAGGAACCCTGCACCCCGCCACTTGATTTTTCAAAGTGGAATGCAGAGTGCTCATAAGGAGCTGCGTAAGCTCAACGCTGCAGAAGCGTTTAGCTTTTGGCTAGAAAATCACCGCATCTAGTCGTGGCAAAGGCGGGAAGAAGCTAAGTAATGACAGCCCCAAGCGCCACCTTCAGGGCTTCGTGACAACACCCAGAGTATCACCAAGCTCCAACCAGTGCACCTCAGGCCTCGCTTACAAGCAGCCACGAAGGGATGCAGGGTGGGGGAGAATGGCACAAGGTCGTCCTGTAAGTGATCCCGCTGGGGATCCACAGGGAGCGTGCCTTGCGCAGATGGTCACAGCCCTGGGACTAAAGCTAAACCAGCAAGCTTCATGGAATGTTAGTTGAAGAAATGTCATTAAGAACAGGAGCCTAGCTTTATTTCAAGACTTGTGTCCCATTGCTCACCCCAGGTGCTTCATAATCCCAACTGAATTAATGTCACCACCAAACTGGTTTGTAAGCTCCTTTGTGAGCATGGGGGTGGCTCTGAAAAGAGCCTTTGGGTTCTGTTGCGCGGCTGCGGTGGAAGCGCCTCACTTGGAGCTGGTGTACTTGGTGACGGCCTTGGTGCCCTCGGACACGGCGTGCTTGGCCAGCTCCCCGGGCAGCAGCAGGCGCACAGCCGTCTGCACCTCCCGGGAGGTGATGGTGGAGCGCTTGTTGTAGTGCGCCAGGCGGGAGGCCTCGCTGGCGATGCGCTCGAAGATGTCGTTGACGAAGGAGTTCATGATGCCCATGGCCTTGGACGAGATGCCGGTGTCCGGGTGCACCTGCTTCAGCACCTTGTACACGTAAATGGAGTAGCTCTCCTTACGGCCGCGCTTGCGCTTCTTGCCGTCTTTCTTCTGAACCTTGGTGATGGCCTTTTTGGAGCCTTTCTTAGGGGCGGGAGCCGACCGAGAAGGATCTGGCATGTTGACACAGTGTCCGAATAGAAACAAATGGAAATGAGGACAGAGCAGGTCTATTTGTCATTTTTATATTCAAATGAAGGCTTCCATGTTTCTAGAATCTGATTGGATAACATGCCTCATACTGTGGTAAACAGGAAGAATTTATGTAAATAGAGATGCCGACTCTGCTTTCTTATTGGATGACAGACCGGCAGACACTTCAACCAATCAAAAAGCACCTCTACCGGCCTGGCAGCACTCTGGGAATCTTTGTTTAGGAGCCTTTGTTTTAATGTGAGAGAAGATCTCTATTACCATACCTGGACGTGGCAAAAAAGGAAATAGAAATAGATTTTTAAGGCCAAGTCTGGATCTTCTCTTGATATGTGTCGACTAATTTTTTTACAGTGGGAAATTTTTTTTTTTTTTCTGAGGCTGAGATCTAGAGAGGGGAAGCTGGTGTTTATAAAAATGGTAATGGCTGAGAAATAGGAGACAGATTGAAACTACTGTAACCAGTTATTTTCCATCAATTTTTAAACGCCCTCCCCAAATTATTTTCGAGTTCAAGAGTAAATTCTAGCAGTTCGTTAGGAAACACAGAAAATAAATGTGAAAATATAGTGAGGTAATTGCATTGGAAACGAACAGGGCAAACTTTCAACAGAGGAGAAGGAATTGCATGTATTTCAAATGAAAGGCGAGTCCTTCATATTGTTATTATTATTAATGATAAGTAACCCCTCAAGTGTTTAAGTGCTTGGTATGTATGATCTCCTTTATTCTCCTAATATCTCCATAACCGAAAAACAAACACTGACCCTATAGGACAGAGTAGACCTGCCCCCTAGGATTTCCAAGGAGTGGCTGGTGGATTTAAACTCCTGACCTTTGGGTTAGCAGCTGAGCTCTTAAGCACTACATTATCAGGACTCCAAGAGATAGGTATTGCTCTAGAACACAGACTTATGGGAGTCACCAGTTGCTGTGTCCCCTCTCAAACACAAAATACCAAACAAACAAACAAACAAACAAACCCCATTGCCGCCCAGTCAATTCCAACTCATAGCCAACACAAGCTTATATATAATATATATTCACGGCCAGATTATAAGCATAAGGTGCTCTGAATTCAAATGCCTCGCTGTATCAGCATCGGTATCGCCTGGGGAGCTCATTAGAAATGCAGAATCTGGGTGACCTCTGGCAAGTAATTTACTTTGTCTCAGCCTTCATTTTTCTCATCGGTAAAATGAGGGTCTCACTGCCTATCTGATAGGATTGCTGTGAGTTAATGTGTGTGAACCAGTTGGCAGGGTGCCCAGTGTACACTTAGTGCTTAATGTCTCTTGGCTCCATTTCTCCCTTCACAGAATTGACTCAGCCACAAGCAGCTGGCGCCCCCTCTGCCAAGCACCCTCTATGCCCTGGGCACCTCCATCAAATAAATATGTAGAAAGACCCTTTCACTCTCCCACTAAAGACTGACTAAACTTTAAGAAATGTTTGCCTTACTTCTGAATCTCTAGGTTGGAACACAGTGCTTGACACATATCAGGGGTCCTATAAATGTTCGTTGAATGTGTACTAAGGGAATGTCCTATGCTTTCAAGTATGTACTCTGAGATCAATCTGGTATCATCAGAAGACCCTCAGGATATACTCAACGTTAAGTATTTTATCTGTTTACTTTTACAATATGTAACTGATATAACGACCGTTTCTATAGTGCTCATTATGAGCTAGGTAACCACTGAATTCACGGTATGCACTATTAATAACACTATTTTAGAGATGAGTAAGGCAGGGCTGAAGAAAACAACCCAAATGTCCCACATGAAACAGCTAGTGAGCTTAGAAGCTGGCACTGGAAGCCAGTAGTATAAAAACTTATACGTATATATACATATATTTACTTTTTGGATATGAATTTCATTTTAAAGTGGGAATAATATTTATAATGTGGTGAGGAGAAAAAAGCTAGCAAAATGCAGTGCATTGTTCAATTTTTAAGTTTTGGGGGGGACTGTGGGAAACCATTTTTGAAATTTCTAGTGCCGTAGAATGAAATTGCACTCCATTCCGTAATCACAGACTCAGTTTTTAAAAATATCTTTAAATACAATGCACTTGAAGAAAGAAAAAAAAAAGGCTTACTTACAGACAAAAGCTTACTTCTGGATCATGTATTCACTTCTTTTTTTTTAACCATTATTATTTTCTTCTGCTTTAGAAACAATAACCAGTTACAGAAATTGCTGACTCCACCAGCACCATTAGGTGAGTTCTCTCCTCTTCCCTCTTTGGGGAGTCAGAAGCTTTGAAAACGGTAGGTACAATCAAAACAAAAATCTCCTTCCTAGACCTCAGTGCCTGGCGCCTGGCGCTGGGAGCGTTACAGTAACTATGCTGAGTAAATGCTTGAATGCATGAAATGAACACACTTTATCATCCTGAGTGTTTGCCCAGCACCCCATGACAGCATCCTTTTGTACCAGGATGAGGGCTATATGCAGTAAGCACTCTCCCCAACCCCAGCCAAGAAGCTAGGCCACTTTAAAATTCTCACAAACATACATTTAATGGCAAACAAATGATTTATTTTCCAGAAGAGCGTTGATTTAGTACTGGAACAGCTAAAGTAAAACAGGAAAAAATATAGGCGGTGCTCAGAGGGTTCTGTTTGGAAGCAGCACCCTGCACATACAGAAAGGACATGTTTAGTTTAAAAGCTTACAAATGAAATTTTATTACTTCAGAGTTAAGAGCCAAAGGGAGGAGGATGGGTGAAATTACAGGGCCTATGCTTTTTTTTTTTATGCTTTGGAGTTTTGCATACTCTACTAACCACTGCCATCGAGTCGATTCCGACTCATATGTCAAATTTATTAAATAAAGAATCGCAAAGAAGGAAAAGAAGGCTTAGTTAGGGTTTGTCCTCCTGCATAGCTTCCAGCTGACACCCTCTGGACAAACGCGGTTCTCCCACTACCACCGGGAAGTATTCCCACGAGCGACATTTCCTTTGGTGAGAGGTTGTGAGGCTGGAAGTCCCTTTCTCTTAAAACGCTCTGCTTTCAGCCGGGCCGGCATCCAGGGAATCCCCTCAACTGAAGGTGCGGAGGACTGCAGACAAAGGGAGAGTGCTCTCAGGGTTCAGTCAGGCCCTCCTCAGCCTTCCTACTGACCACGGGTGGAGAGTGCTCTCGGGGTTCAGTGAGGCCCTCCTCAGCCTTCCTACTGACCACGGGTGGAGAGTGCTCTCGGGGTTCAGTGAGGCCCTCCTCAGCCTTCCTACTGACCACGGGTGGAGAGTGCTCTCGGGGTTCAGTCAGGCCCTCCTCAGCCGTCCTACTGACCACGGGTGGAGAGTGCTCTCGGGGTTCAGTCAGGCCCTCCTCGGCCTTCCTACTGACCACGGGTGGAGAGTGCTCTCGGAGTTCAGTCAGGCCCTCCTCAGCCGTCCTACTGACCACGGGTGGAGAGTGCTCTCGGGGTTCAGTGAGGCCCTCCTCGGCCTTCCTACCGACTACGGGTGGAGAGTGCTCTCGGGATTCAGTCAGGCCCTCCTCGGCCTTCCTACCGACCACGGGTGGAGAGTGCTCTCCGGGTTCGGTCAGGCCCTCCTCGGCCTTCCTACCGACCACGGGTGGAGAGTGCTCTCGGGGTTCAGTCAGGCCCTCCTCAGCCTTCCTACTGACCACGGGTGGAGAGTGCTCTCGGGGTTCAGTCAGGCCCTCCTCGGCCTTCCTACCGACCACGGGTGGAGAGTGCTCTCCGGGTTCGGTCAGGCCCTCCTCGGCCTTCCTACTGACCACGGGTGGAGAGTGCTCTCGGGGTTCAGTCAGGCCCTCCTCAGCCGTCCTACCGACCACGGGTGGAGAGTGCTCTCGGGGTCGGTCAGGCCCTCCTCGGCCTTCCTACTGACCACGGGTGGAGAGTGCTCTCGGGGTTCAGTCAGGCCCTCCTCAGCCGTCCTACCGACCACGGGTGGAGAGTGCTCTCGGGGTCGGTCAGGCCCTCCTCAGCCGTCCTACTGACCACGGGTGGAGAGTGCTCTCGGGGTTCAGTCAGGCCCTCCTCAGCCTTCCTACTGACCACGGGTGGAGAGTGCTCTCGGGGTTCAGTCAGGCCCTCCTCCGCCTTCCTACCGACCACGGGTGGAGAGTGCTCTCGGGGTTCGGTCAGGCCCTCCTCGGCCTTCCTACCGACCACGGGTGGAGAGTGCTCTCGGGGTTCGGTCAGGCCCTCCTCAGCCTTCCTACCGACCACGGGTGGAGAGTGCTCTCGGGGTTCAGTGAGGCCCTCCTCAGCCGTCCTACCGACCACGGGTGGAGAGTGCTCTCGGGGTTCGGTCAGGCCCTCCTCAGCCGTCCTACCGACCACGGGTGGAGAGTGCTCTCGGGGTCGGTCAGGCCCTCCTCGGCCTTCCTACCGACCACGGGTGGAGAGTGCTCTCGGGGTTCGGTCAGGCCCTCCTCAGCCGTCCTACCGACCACGGGTGGAGAGTGCTCTCGGGGTTCGGTCAGGCCCTCCTCAGCCGTCCTACCGACCACGGGTGGAGAGTGCTCTCGGGGTTCAGTCAGGCCCTCCTCAGCCTTCCTACCGACCACGGGTGGAGAGTGCTCTCGGGGTTCAGTCAGGCCCTCCTCAGCCGTCCTACCGACCACGGGTGGAGAGTGCTCTCGGGGTTCGGTCAGGCCCTCCTCAGCCTTCCTACTGACCACGGGTGGAGAGTGCTCTCGGGGTTCAGTCAGGCCCTCCTCAGCCGTCCTACCGACCACGGGTGGAGAGTGCTCTCGGGGTTCGGTCAGGCCCTCCTCAGCCTTCCTACCGACCACGGGTGGAGAGTGCTCTCGGGGTTCGGTCAGGCCCTCCTCAGCCTTCCTACTGACCACGGGTGGAGAGTGCTCTCGGGGTTCAGTCAGGCCCTCCTCAGCCGTCCTACCGACCACGGGTGGAGAGTGCTCTCGGGGTTCGGTCAGGCCCTCCTCAGCCTTCCTACCGACCACGGGTGGAGAGTGCTCTCGGGGTTCAGTCAGGCCCTCCTCAGCCTTCCTACCGACCACGGGTGGAGAGTGCTCTCGGGGTCGGTCAGGCCCTCCTCCACCTTCCTACCGACCACGGGTGGAGAGTGCTCTCGGGGTCGGTCAGGCCCTCCTCCGCCTTCCTACCGACCACGGGTGGAGAGTGCTCTCGGGGTCAGTTAGGCCCTCCTCGGCCTTCCTACTGACCACGGGTCGTCGTTTCCCAGTGGTGTCCCAGTGTGTTCCTTTGCAAATGCCAACGTTTGCAAAAGCTGCTTCTCTGCCTATTTCCATTTTATTTCAGGAAATACAGAGCAACAGCGTTGCAATCAAATTCCAGTGACAGGTGTGAATAAAGGACTGGCAATCACAGCTTCGGAAGTAGAATCAGACTGTGAATCCAAATTTATGAAGCAAACATAATAATGAACACACAAGCCTATGGAACGTGACAACAAAATTCCCGGTCGCAGCACCGTCTATAGATAGTAAAAACTTCACAGAAGCAAAATACTTCCAAATTCTCTGCTCCCTGAATTTTTTTTTTTTTTTTGCACGTGATGAACTGTAGGCACATTTTTAGAGTTGGCTAAGTTAAGGAAAGTTCCTAAGTAAGGTCTTCGTGCTTCCCCAATTCAGACTGGAAGCAGTCACTTGCTTTTCTTCATTAACCACAGGAAGAATCCCTGAGGGGTGCGAGTGGTTAATGAGCTCAGCTGCTAACTGAAAGGGTGGAGGTTTGAGTCCACACGGAAGTGCCTCTGAAGAAAGGCCTGGTGATCTACTTCCCAAACATCAGCCACTGAAAGCACTAACACACACGGGGTCGTGGTGAGTCAGCTGGCTCAGGGAAGCTGGGTAATGAGCAACTAAGTGCCTCCAGTAGGTTTTAATTAAATATTTTTAACCGGAAGTGTGTGCTGCCACCCCCCCTTCTGCCTCCCCTCAAGTAGGACATATGTCTTACTTCTTATCTAAGTGCACAAAAAACCCAAACCAAACCCACTGCCGTCGAGTCGATTCCGACCCACAGCGATCCTACAGGACAGAGGAGAACTGCCCCGTAGCTTCCAAGGAGCATCGGGTAGATTCAAACTGCCGACCTTCTGGTTAGCAGCCGTAGCTTTTCCCCATTGCGCCACCAGGGTGTGCAGTAATTAAAATATCTTAAGGGCTGGTGAAGGTGAATTCAGTAGCTTCAAACAGTATTTGGAGGAGATGTGGAAACCAGACAACACATAAATCACAAAGCTTGTGGACATGCTTTGAGAAAATTTTTTACATTTTCAGGAGGGGGGGTCCCGACCGGGGAGGAAAGAGCTGCAGGGATGGGGTTGGGAAGCCGTGGCGAAGATATCTCAGTAGAAACTGACAAATAGTCGTGAAGGCAGAGATGAAGGCAGAAGGAGGATGGGCACAACCAGCCCTGCGGGCGGACTAACACACTAGGGCGCACCCACCAGTCTCGGCTCAGCGCGGGCTTTTTCAAACGCCGGTCCCTCCCCTTTCGCAAAGGCAACCAGCATTCACCGCATCGCATGGTTGTCAGGAATCACGATAATATCCAAAGACAAGGAAGAAGCATTAAAGCACAAATGTGAATAAAATACCCCCCAAAATTCAAAATTTAGACAAAAGTGAGGGAAGAAAGGCGTTCGAATAAACGAAAGCTTTGGCAAGCCGGAGAAGGCGCAGCAGCTCAGGGTTTGCCCGTTGGTGGGCAGGACACAATTTTGAGCCAATCAAACGCAGACATTGGCGGCTCCGGCTTTGTGCGCGGCCACCGCCCTCGGTGGTTCCCCTAGAGAAGCAGGTGGGCGCGGGGGGAGCTGCTCCTGCACTCCAGCACCCCTGCACCCCAGCACCCCTGCCCCCGGCACCGCTGCGCTCTAGCGCGCCTGCACCCTGGTCCCCACAGCTTTGCACGCCTGCGGCCCTGCACCCCGGTAGTCCTACATCCCCGCACCGAGGCGCACCTAGGCCCCGCCGCCCCAAAAGTCCGCCGAGCTGCCGGCCGGCGCTGTGTCCTCCTGGCAGGACCTCAAGACCCAGCCCCGCCGCAGTGGCGCCGCAGGACCATGGGAGGCAGACCTGCCTGTGCGCCATCCCTCCGCCAAGGGCGTCACCCTCATGCCCACAGGCTCCCAGCGCCTGCGTGGTATCCGTGGGGAGCCGGCTGGAAATGGCGTCCCGGGCTCCGGGAGCCGGAGGAAATGCTTTTATGATTTTATGCATCTTATCGGACGTGAGGAGCCCTGGTGTCGCAGTGGCTAAGTGCTCAGCTGCTAACCTAACTATCGGTGGTTAGAACCCCCAGCCGTTCAGGGGGAGAAAGATGTGACATTCTGCTTTCATAACGACTTACAGCCTAGGAAACCCTATGGGGCAATTCTCTGTCCTACAGGGTCGCTATGAGTCAGAAATGACAGCGGCAGGGTTTTTTTTTTTTTTTTTTTAATTGACATGTGATATCAGTTAACCGACTTGCAGGGTTTTTTCTCCCCTGTGCCCTTGATTTTCTTCCGCTGTAGATTTACAGAAGAAATGTAGCTTTTGGGACAACTTGGGATCGTGTATGGGGAGCGGGGAGCGGGGAGCGGGGGCGGGGGGAAGTTGGAGGATGGGGAGTGGTAGGTTCAGATGTGGAATTCTAGGTTGTTTAATCAATTTCAGGCCTGGACGGGGCAACTGGCTCGCTACCCGGCCCGCCGCCTGCTCACGTCGAGCTGGATCGTACGTTTGCCTCCTACCTTGAACGCTAACAAGGTTCCTGGCCGGAATCACCCCCTTAGTCTTCCTCCAGAGTTTTGTAGCCTCAGGTTCTGAGCGCACAATTCTTCCTAAAGACATCATTACGGAGTACTGCTACATTATTTCCTTTGCCGAAACACTAAATAAATTCTAGTATTTAATAGAAAATTCTTCCATCTAGAGATGGAACAAACTCCTGAGATTTTTTTGGAGAAGGTGTAGGCCCGCAAAGGAATTTCAGCAGAGCTAGGGCTGCAGTGGTCCTTGGCTATGTTGGAACAGCCTTTGGTCTGAAACATTTATACATAATACATGTGTCTATATAAACCAAAACCAAACCCACTGCCGGTCAAGTCGATTCCTACTCATAGTGGCCCTATAGGACGAGTAGAACTGCCCCATAGAGTTTCCAAGGAGCACCTGGCGGATTCGAACTGCCAACGTCTTGGTTAGCAGCTTTAGCACTTAACCACTACACCACCAGGGTTTCCGTGTGTCTATATACTTGCTTTCAAAGAGTGATTTTCCTTTCTATTCTGCCTGTCTCCCCACCCTCCTGGCCCCTGACCCCACATCGCCATCATTTCCTCCTTATCAGTTATACAGATTTTTCTTTTTTGTAGTTGTTTCCCAAGATGTGATTCCCACATAGGCATTTTTGTCCACTTTTTCCTTCCTGCACATCTTGATGTAATTCCTGCAGACTTTCTGGGGTAAAAAAAAAAAAAAAAAAATTTTTTTTTTTTTTTTCTGGGGTAGCTCTAATTCGCGGTCTGTGTCACACCCACCACCAGGGTGTGCTGTGTTTAATCAACAATTCCTCTCCGGGTTGATACTCATTTATTGCCACAACTTCTTGTTTTCCACAACCCATAACTGGTTTTGAATTTAGACGTAAGCATTTTAATGCTTTCTGCGACTCCCTTGGATTATAGAAAGGGACTGATGTTCTGGGTAAAATGGCAGATAGCCAGACGCTTATCAGGACGGGCTGAATGGGGGCCTCTCTACTGAAAGGGGTCAGGCAGTGTTTGACTAAGATTAGAAAATAAGAACAAAAGGCCCAAACCTCGAACGGCATCTTTTCAAAACTGGATTCACCTTCTACACCTCTCCTCTCCAGTTTGCCTTTGTCAGTGATGACACCCATCCAACCACCCATGTTCCTACAGAAAACCCAAACCGCGGTCATCTGCTCCCTCCTCCTTCCTGCCCTGCCCACCCTCCCCCGTTCTGAGCCAATGACCACAATTCTCTTCTTTCCTCCTCATCACTTGTCTGGTCAATCAATCCCCACAGCTGTTCTAAGGACCTCCACCCTTGCCCTTGACCTCCCTGTGACCAGTCCATGTTTCTGCAGCTGGGTGTTGTGACATTCCATGGCCTGGTCATGTCTCTGTCCTGTGTAAACCCCTTGCTATGCACACAGACACTCCACACTCCATTCACAATTGTGGGCTTGCAGCTCTGGAACACCTTGCTGCTGTGTCTCTTGCTCTGGGCCTTGACTCCTCTTTCTACCAGGAGTGTTGCCTTCTATCCTCTTGACAGGGTTACTTCTGCTAGTTCTCAGCTCTGGGTCTTCCTTGCTCCCTTTCCTCTTGTTTGTAGAGCACATTCTCTTACTCCGGAAAACATTACAGAGGAAGTCAATTGGTAATAGCAAGTTCCCTGGTGTCTCTGTCTCCTAGGGCTGCCCTAACAAGATACCACACAGTGGGTGGCTTTAAAACACAGAAATTTAATGCCTCACAGTACTGGAGTATCAGGTCTGTGGATTCCTTCTGAGGGTTCTGAGAGAGAGACTGGTCCGTGCTTCTCTCCTAGCTCTCGGTGGTGTTTGCCAATTCTTGGCATTCCTTTGCTGCTTGTAGACGCGTCTTCTCATAGGGCCTTCCCCTGTATGTGACCCTGGCTTCACGTCTGTTCTCCCCTTACGTAAGATACCACTCAGAACGAATCAGGACCCAGCTGCCTGTATGACCTCATGTTAACTTAACACATCTTAAAAAAAAAGATCCTATATTCTAGTAAGGCCACGTTCACTGGTACAAGGATTAGAACCACAGCAAACCTTTTTTCTGGGTGCACAATTTAGACCCTAACACTTGGTAAGCATGCAATTAGACATTGCACAGTTTATGGAAGAGTCTTAGTGGCTGATGGCATCCAGAGAGCCTGATTCTTCGGGTAGCTTGAAGGTAATCAGAAATTGATGGCAGTGCTGGCGACACTGAAAAGCCTTCTGCTTTTTGATCTTCCCTTTTCTAGAGTCGTGCCGTCAACCTATATTTTGTTAAGGTATCACCTCTCTAGAGATCACTATCGTTGACAATGACTTCAGTCTTGTGACCTCAGTCACACGACTATCCCCTGAGAGCTAAAGCATCAATATCAAACCGAAGCTGAGAAGGAAGTGTGCTGGTTTTCTCCCCGTTTTTTGGTGTGGGAGATGTTGTCAATTTTAGACAAACAATCAGAGAGGTACAACTTGAAACCAAAGGATGTGCATGGTACCAAGCAAGCCCCTGTTGAGTTGGAGACCATGTTATTGTAAATGACAAGGTTAAAGCGAAGAACCAAGTTCTGTGATCTGTGAGGAGGCTCTGGTCATACATTCACTTCAGTGCACTGGGAAAGAAACCCTGACTGGCTTGGGTTGGCATGATGTAATTGTTTGAGAATTATACACGTATATAGTGGATCAAACCCTTAGAATTTATTATTGCTTCTTTTGCTTCAAGTTTAGATATATATACAGTAGTAGGTATATTTATACTGTAGGTAATTGGTTTATGATTATCTTAAATTATGTAAGATATTGTGACACACGAAATATCTAAAAGATTAGCATGATAATTGAAATAGAAATGTAAAATCGAGTAATTGGTTTTGATGTAATAGTTTTAGGGGGCAATCGACTCTTTATTAGATGGTTATTGCCATACTACAGTGTCTGACAAAGTCTGCCATGGAAGCAGTGCCAGTGACCCACGGTCAGCCACAAGATTTTTGATGTAATTTTTAAGTTAAAAAGGATAGAAAATTGTACAAAGTTTCTATTTAGTATTGGACTATTAAAAGAAAATTAATATTCACAGTATTTAAATTTAGCTATTCAAATCCTCATGGAGGGTAGAGTTGCAGGAAACTCACTTTCTAGAAGCATGGTGGCAGTAATGTGGAGCTGGCCCTGGGTAATGGCAGCAGCTAACCTTGGTATCGTTTCACCTTAGTTGTTTGAGGTTGCCTCTATGCTTGCTCCCCAGCCCTACAGGTGATCCTGTAAACCATCCAATACCCTCTTAATAATTTCCTTGCTTTGTTAGCTCAGCCACAGATGGACACATGGATATGTGGGTATGGGTGGTTTGGGCTTGCCTAGAATCCACTCCCTCTCCTCCAGGTGGTGCTGGTCCCAGCCACAGGTGGGAGGACGAGCACTGTGCGCAAGTCTGAACCACTCGGTGTACCTACTCCGTTTCTCTGGTTATGGCAATGACCTCAGGGATCGGCAGGACATCCATCTAGACCAACAAGAGTCAGTCCAGGACTTTTGTTGGAACATTTGGAAGAGAGAAGCTCTTTTCTGGTAGGCTTGGATCTAGGTGCCATAAGGGATCAAACGGTCTGAGGAAGAAGGAAACCATGCCAGAAGAAAGCAGCACTGAGAGAAGAGGAAGCCCATCCCCAGAAGACATGTACAAGCCCTGAGAGCTTGCTCTGTCTGAAAACATCTAGGCTAGACACACTGTTTCAGGAGCCAATAAATCTACCTCCACCATTTTTCTTGTTTTCAATTAGATTTTGTCACCGGCACCCAAATAATACTGACACATCAAGATAAAACATGAATTGTACTTCCTGGAAATGTTATTTTCACAATTTTATTAAAGTGTTACATTGATATTTGCTTGAGTTGATGAAAATCAACCCATTTATTTTACATCCTATATTTGGGAACTGTTTTAGTCATCTAGTGCTGCTGTAACAGAAATACCACAAGCGGATGGCTTTAACAAAGAGAAATTTATTCTCCACAGTCTAGTAGGCTACAAGTTCAAATTCAGAGCATCAGCTCCAGGGGAAGGCTTTCTCTTTCTATTGGCTCTGGAGGAAGGTCCTTGTCTTCAGTCTTCCCTTGGCCTGGGAGCATCTCAGCGCAGGAACCTCAGGTCCAAAGGACGCACTCTGCTCCTGGCACTGCTTTCTTGGTGGTATGAGGTCCCCTGCTCTCTGATTGCTTCCCTTTCCTTTTATCTCCTGCAAGATAAAAGCTGGTGTAGGCCACACCCCAGGGAAACTCCCTCTACATTTGATCAGGAATGTGACTTTAGTAAGGGTGTTACAATCCCACCCTAATCCTCTTTAACATAAAATTACAATCACAAAATGGAAGACAGCCACACAATCCTGGGAATCATGGCCCAGCGAAATTGATACACACATTTTTGGGGGGACATAATTCAACCCATGACAGCGACTATGTTGTTGTCTTAGCTATCTATTGCTGCTATAACAGAAATACCATAAGTGGGTGGCTTTAACAAACAGAAATTCATTTCTCACAGTTAGGAGACTAGAAGTCCAAAATCAGGGTACTGGCTCTAGGGGAAGGCTTTCTCTCTCTGTTGGCTATCACAGAGAAGGTCCTGTCTCTTCAGCTTCTATTTCTTGGCTCCTGGGGAATATTCCCGCGGTATGGCACCTCTCTTCTGCCATCTCTTCTTGCTCCCTTGCTTGTTTAATCTCTTATATCTCAAAAGAGATTGACTTAAGACACACCCTACACTAACACTGTCCCTTAACATAACAAATTAAACCCATTCCCAAATAGAATTATAACCACAGGTATAAACCAAAACCAAACCAAACCCACGGCCATCAATTCAGACTCATAGCGACCATATAGGACAGAGTAGAACTCCCCCACAGAGTTTCCAAAGAGTGGCTGGTGGATTCGAACTGCCGACCTCTTGGTTAGCAGCCGTAGCACTTAACCACTATGTCACCAGGGTTCCCACCACAGGTATAGGGGTTAGGATTTACAACACATATTTTTGGGGGACACAATTCAATCCATAACGGTTGTTGTTGGTTGCCACTGAGTTGATTCCGGCTCACAGTGATCTGATGTATATGGAGTAGAACTGCACTCTGTAGGGTTTTCGAGGCTGTGGCTTTTCACAGCCTTACTTCCGAAGTGCCTCTGGGAGGGTTTGAACCACCAATCTTTTGGTCAGTAGTACAGCACTTAACCATTTGTACCACCCAGGGACTCCAAGAACTATGTTAGATAAGGCAATGGTCGTTACTGCAGCTCGTTTTAGTTAACCAAGAATAAATACGCAAAAACCAAACCCATTGGTGTCGAGTTGATTCCGACTCGTACCGACCCTATAGGACAGAGTAGAACTGCCCCATAGAGTTTCCAAGCAGTGCCTGGTGGATCCGAATTGCTGACCTTTTGGTTAGCAGCTGTAGCTCTTAATCAACACACCACCAGGGTTTCCAAAGCAAGAATAAAACCAAAACCAAACCCAGTGCCTTCGAGTCGATTCCAACTCATAGCAACCCTATAGGACAGAGTAGAACTGCCCCATAGAGCTTCCAAGGAGCGCCTGGCGGATTCGAACTGCTGACTCTTTCGTTAGCAGCTGTAGCACTTACCCACTACTCCACCAGGGTTTCCAAAATAAGAATGGGATTGACTAAATATAAATGACACAAAAGGTCAGGAAGAAATTTCTACTATTATTTATTTTATGCTAGTCTTCACTCAGGTACAAGGGTTAACAATCATACTTTTCTGTGGAAGGCCCATCTCATCATTGGTCTGTGTAAAGGTTCCTCTCTTGTTTATTTACACACACATTTATATATATACACATACATACATTATGTAGGTATATGTATGTGTGTATATATGTAAAAAAATTTTTTTTTTTTATATGTATGAGGAGCCCTGGTGGCGCAGTGGTTAAAGTGATTGACTGCTAACTGAACCCAGCTGCTCCATGGGATAAAGATGTGGCAGTCTGCTTCCTTAGATTTATAGCCTTGGAAACCTTATGCGGATACCGTGAGTTGAAGTTGATTCAACAGCAGTTTTTTTTTTGTGTGTGTGCATATGTATACATTCTTGCATTCAGAGAATAAATCTTACCACAAGAAGATTTTGAAAAATACTCTGGCATTCAGTTATCTAATTTCTATTTGGGATTTTTTTGATCTGGGTTTATAAGTGTGTATACTTTCTTTTCTTATGTAAATCTTTTGCTTTTGCATCAGGATTATACTATTCTCATAAACTCAGCAACTTTCACTCTTTTTCAATTTGTATAAGATACAAGTTGACTGTCCTTAAAAGTTCCTTAGAACACAAACGTACACCTATTTGATCTTGCACTTTTTGGGGGGGACAGATGGTCTCTAGCTCTTATTTCAATTTCTTTGATACATATTAGTTTGTTTGAGCGCGGTATTTCCTCTTGCAAAATTTTGACATATATGTTCTAGAAGTCTAAAAAAAGTCTACCCACTTCAAATTGGCTTTCAAATAACACATAGTTTTTCATAACTTTCTTATTTAAAAACAATTTTGTTGTATACAGAATTATTTCCACTTCAGTATCCAATCTTTACAAAGCTAAGGAAGTTTCCTTCCATTTCTAGATTGGTAAGTGTTTCCGTCTTTCTTTGTTAATAATCACAATGCTAAACCTTATAGAAGTTTTTTCCTGCGTTAGATAAAATAATTATAGATGTTAAAAAATACGATTTATAATGTGTTTATTTTTCTCTCTCTCTCTTTACTTCTTTTAATTTTGTTCATCTTCCTGTTTTTTTTTCCTTCTGTATTTAATTGATTTCTATTCTTTTATCTAAATTTTCTTATTTCTCATTTGAGTTGAATGGCTAGTTCCTTTTCTTCTTCTTTTTTCCTCCTGATAGGTGAGCTTTAATAAATAGATTTCTTTTTAAATATGGTTTATTTGGGTCCCACACATTTTGACACATAGTAATTTCAGTTTTTTTTGTTTTTTAATTTCAGTATAATTCTCTTCTAGGAATTTCTTATTTTCTAAAATGTTCGTATCTTAAAACTTAACACAATAGAATTAGTATAAAATTACCATAAATGACAAAGAAGGACATCACATTTTGGGACAAGAACACTAACTTGGTCAAGCCAACAAATGTGCACTTAAGACCACCTCAAAATTTATCAGAGAACAACTGATCAAAACTCATGCCGCACCGTAAAAATCGGCATTGTTGCCGGGGATTTTAACACATGTTGTTCAGAAACTGAGAAATCAACTACAAAAGTAAGCAGAGTTATCGAATAGCTGAATAATACAATTAATGACCTTGAGCTTTTAGAAATATACTCTACAGGGAACTCATTTTCATTTTGAGTATATAGGGAACACTTAGAAAAAAAATCCATCTGTTTTGTCATAAAAAAAGGCTCATTAAATTCCCAGCTGTCCCTACCAAGGAGACCATGTTCTGCATCCCCAGTGTATAAAGCTAAAAATTAATAACAAAATTTTACTTGTGAATTCCATTTATTTGAAAGCCAGTGATATAGGTTATGCTTGGATTAAAAAAATAAATCATAGATCCCAATAAGAAGAAAATACTACCTATAAGAACATACGTAGCAGAGTCATGCTGTACTTAAGAGTAAAATTTATAGCTGCAAATATGTATATCAGGAGTGAATTCAGGTTTAAAACAATTTTTCAAGTGTGTATTTCTGAAAACCTAGAAAATTATTACCACATTACATTAATTGCAATTTATGTGTGATACTTACCTTTTTTTTTTTTTCAGTACTTCATCATTTGTTTGTCTAATCACGGGTATTCCTGTCTTGAATTTTTTTTTCTCTTCCACCTGAAGGTGAGACCATATTTTTTCTCAAACAGAAAAATACAAATGGAAATTGGGAAGAGTCTTTATTTTATGGCAGTTTGGCAGCTTTGTGCAGGTATTAACCTGATGGGTGACTTTTAGCCTCTTCTTATGTAAAACGATGGGATTGGACTGAATCATCCCAAACACATCTCTCAGCTTTAACATTCTATGATCTCTCTTTTTTTTTTATTTGAACATGGAATATTTGAAGTAATACTGCGATGACTTCAAATGTACCTTATAATAGATGTATTTCTTAGTCCTGTTTCTGCCTGTTATGAGCAATGAAAATTAATTACACTAGATTCCTTTTCCATATGCCAGACATGGAATTTCCTCTGGGTCATATCCTCTGAATCTACACATCCTGTGTCTTCAATCATTTTGTACACATGGTTTAGTCTCTGTTAACATTTCTTTCTGTAAAACACGGGGCCCTGGTGGTGCAGTGGTTAAGACTTCGCCTGCTAACCCAAAGGTCCGCTGTTCGAATTGACCACCCACTCCTTGGAAACCCTATGAGACAGCTCTGCTCTGTCCTGTAGGGCTGCTATGAGTCGGAATTGACTCGACGGCAACGGGTTTGGTTTTTTTTTTTTTTTTTTTAAATAAAATACTCATGAACTACACAAATTAAACATGGAATTTCAATTTCTTATAATTAGAATCCTTTATTCCTATTCTATTCTGGGGGCAGTGGTGGCTCAATAGTAGAATTTTTACCTCCTTTTTTTTTTTTTTTTTTTAGGCCTGGGTTTGATTCCTGGCCAATATACCTCAAGTGCAGGCTTGCATGTTACCGTGATGCTGAACAGGTTCAGTGGCACTTCCAGATTAAGAGGACTAGGAAGAAAGATCTGGAGATCTACTTACGAAAAATCAGGCGGTGAAAACCCTATGGATCAAAATGGTCCAGTCCCATTGTGCATGGGGTCTCTGTGAATTGGGGGCCAGCTCTACAGCAGCTAACAACTCTATCAGGTGTCTATCTTTCTCTTCCTTTTTTTTTTAAACCAGTTTATCACAGTCATGTAGAAAACACTCCAATTTTTTCATAGTTGCCAATTTAACCTATAATCAACATAAAATATTATCTTGTGAAGAAAGATGATTCAGAATCTAGCAAAATTTGGAGTTTACTCCTCTTGTGATGAGACATCCTTTATTTTTTGACGTCACTGAGATGGGAATTCAAGAAAACCAAGATAACCATGAATGGCAAGTGTCCTACGATCTTTCTGGTATCTATTAAATGTGACCAAAAACTAGGTATCTTCGATTTTCTGAATGGTTCAAAATGCAGAAAGACGAAGAAGAGGGAACACATCGTTGCCTTCCCTACACGCGAGCCCTGTACCCAGACGGTACCAGTGTAAGTTCCCAGTCTTCTGGAGGTTGAAGAGGAAGGTCCTAGAAGAGACAGGGAGACTGGACGGCGAAAGGCCAGGTTCCTTGCAGCTCTGTCTTGGGAAGTTGAGAGGCAAGCACAGCGCAGCTGAGATTCTGCTGGCGCTGAGGAGGACGGGTGGTTAGTCAACGTTTGCCATTCCGTATTTCCAAAAGTCTCCTATACACACATTTTTAAATTAGTGGATACTTTTTTGCTGAGCCACTGTCCCATTATGGAGCCTTTAAGTCCCCCCCCCCATTTTGTCATTGGTAAAAATAGTGATATGACAAGTATTCCTCAAAAATAAAAGAAAGATTCCCACAGGTTCTTCTTCAATTTCGGGGTTTTTGGGGGGGATGTATTTTGAGAAAAGGATTCTAAAAGTTCCAGAGCTTAAGAAAAAAACCTGAAAGTCCCACATGTTCACTGTTAAATTGGTTCCCAGAAGGGCCATAATTTAGATTACCAACAGAGCCTGTTTTTTTCCTTCTGCTTAGGTCGCTATGAGTCAGAATCGACTCGACGGCAAAGGGTTTTAATATTGAAAAATGGAGTCTCATTTTATTTTTCCATTTCTTCATAACTGGTCAGAGTGTACATTTTTTCTCAAGTCTTTTTAGTCATTTGCATTTTTTTTCTGTGAACTGACAAATCACACGGGGAGGGGAGCTTGGTAGTTTTCCACTGTACTTTTCCTTACCTAATTTTTGGAGCTCTTTGCATTTTTGTGGCTAAAAATTTCCAAGTTCGGTCGTTTGTGTTTAACTATTGTTCCTGCAAATTCTTCCCCAACCACAGAATTAATCCATCACGGAGTCTGTTCAATTTTTTTTTTTTACTTCCAACGGCTCCCACTAGGTTTACTGACCAGGTTACCCAGGCTTGAAAAGCTTTTCTCCTTCTGACCATCGATACACAGAGCTACATATACCTTCCACCTGCCAAGCTAGCACATCCTGTGTTGGAAGAAAATACACAAATTAAAACAAAAACTATTCAGAAAACTCTACATTTGTATGGAATACCAAGTTCGTTTAAATTTTCTTTAAAATTACATAATGTTAAATTAAAATTTTTTTTTAATTAAAAAAAATTTTAAACAATTTTTTAAACTACGTGCCTGGATATTTTGGGTCAAAATAGACCAAAAACGAACAAACGAAACCCCAGATTGCGTCCTCCAAAACACTTTTTTTTTTTTTTTTTAAAGAAACGCTATGAAATCCCCTGGGGCAAGGTTGGGAGCCTGTCGTCTGGGTCTCCTCTGACGTCCTGCACCACTGAGTTAAGCCTCTGGATGCCACGAGGCAGGGGCGACGCGGGGCGGGCAGTGGACTCCAAGGCCGGGTGCCCGGGGTGCAGAGCCGAGGCCGGACCGGCTCACGCAGGGCGGGAGGGCAGCGGCGGGGGGGACCGGGGGGCGCGCAGCGGGGGTTCGCCAGCCCCGCCCCAGCCCAAGCGGCCTTGCGCCACGGGGTACGCACTGGCAGCTCAGGTCCTAGCAGCTTACAGAAATCACTTGGCTTATCCCAGTAATAAGTAAGCTTTTTTCCCACTCTCGCACAGGATTCAGTTACGGGAAAAATTCTGGTCCCTGTCGGGTTTCAGAAGGGGACGTGGGCTGGCGCGGCCTGCCGGACTCCAGCAGCGAGGCGCACCGCTGCCAGGACCCGGCGGTCACGCCCCATCGGAGCAGCCTGGGCGGCTCCGCGGAGGCGGCTCTGCGGCGGCGCGGCGGCTCGGCGGCTCGGCGGCTCGGCGGCTCGGGCCTCGGGCCTCCAGCTCTGCTGCGTGCTCTTCTCCCGCTCTCCTCGGCTTCTGCCCTCGCCGAGGGCCGCGCTCGCAGCCCTGGAGGACCTCGCGGCCCCCGAGGCGGCCGCCTGCGCCATCTGCCAGCGCACGTTCCGCGAGCCGGTGCGCGCCGACTGCGGCCACCAGTTCTGCCGGGCGTGCGTGGTGCAGTTCTGGGCCGAGGAGGACGGGCCCTTCCCGTGCCCCGAGTGCGCCGACGACTGCTGGCAGCGCGCCGTGGAGCCCGGCCGCCCGCCGCTCAGCCGCCGCCTGCTGGCGCTCGAGGTGGCCGCCGCGGGGTCCGCGCGCGACGCCCCGGCCAGCGAGGCCGCGCTGCAGCTGCTGTGCCGCGCCGACGGGGGCCCGCTGTGCCGCGCCTGCCGCATGGCCGCCGCGCCCGAGCCGCCCGAGTGGGAGCCGCGCTGGAGGAAGGCGCTGCGGGGCAAGGTTCGCCGGCCCCGGGTGTCACCGCCCACACCGCGCCGTGTCCTGTCGTCCTGCCCCCTAGGACCCCCGGCTGCGTCCTGTCGTCTTGCCCCCTAGGACCCCCGGCTGCGTCCTGTCATCCTGCCCCCTAGGACCTCCGGCCGTGTCCTGTCGTCCTGCCCCCTAGGGCCCCCGGCCGCGTCCTGTCGTCCTGCCCCCTAGGACCCCCGGCCGTGTCCTGTCGTCTTGCCTCCTAGGACCCCCGGGTGTGTCCTGTCATCCTGCCTCCCCTTGACCCCCAGCCGTGTTCTGTCATCCTGCTTCCCCTTGACCCCCGGCCATGTCCTGTCATCCTGCCTCCCCAGCCCCTGGCTGTGTCCTGTCACTCCCCCCAGCCGTGTCCTGTGAACTCTGCCCCCTGTCCGTGGCCCTGGATGCCCCCATAGAACTCCTGTCTCTTCACTGTCAGGCACTGTGGTTGCCCGCCCTGCATGTGGACATGATGCCCTTCTACAGGCAGCCCACCGCTGCCCTCCTTCCTTCAAAATCCCCATGTTTCTATTGTGTGGGTGATGAAGATGTTAGCCCCTTTGTCGTTTAGCGTGTGCGCTCCCAGCCCGGCCATCCTTCTAGTTCGATTCCCACTGGATTCCCTCCCGCCCCCCAACACACCACGTTCTTGAATCTTTCCCGATTTCATGAGCAGTTTTATGGCGCTCCTGCCAGTTGGTATATAAATAGGCCTTAAGGCTCAGCCCTTAGAGGGGGAATGCAGGATTGTTTGCCCAAAGAACAAAGACTGATAGCCAGACCCTGAGTACAAAACCATTAAGGTCTGGTACCTGCTTGCCAGAAGGACAAAAAACAAAACAAAACAAAACAAAAAATAGCATATTTTAGTGGATACCTTATTGGGCTTTACAGAGATAGCTCATCTGTGCCTTAGGGTAATCCCAAGGGGGTGGTGCTGGGATCTTCACCTAGTTAATGTGTGGGGAAACAGGTAGGGCAGGGAGTCTGCACGCCCAGCTCCTGGGTGAGGTGCTGTGCTGAGCTTTCCTCTTCCATTGGTGGGGGCTTCTCCCATCTGGATCACAGAAACCCCAGTTCCTAGCCAAGGAGGGCTTCCAGAAGGCTGTGTGGTCCCTTTGTATAGACTATATTCTCGGTGGAGGAGGAATACTTAGAAGTGAATTTGGAAGATGACCTAGACAGCCACCTTAACTCTGGTGTACCTACCAGTCTGAATTCCTTTCAGAAAAAGCATGAGCATGTGTGTTTTAGCAGATGCAGCTTCTATCACTGGACTTGTGACTGTCAGTAAACACCGTGAGCCTGGAGAAGGAAGAGCTCATGTTCAGTTACCAGGTTGATTTCTTAGTAAGTTTTTCTGTCAGATTGCGTTCTGGAAAAGGTTTAGTCAGGCTCACTATGGAGAGACCTGTTAAAGTGGGAACCATCTTGCCACCTGCAACCCTTTACTTGTTTATAATCTTGGGCAAGCAAAAAGTTGCTTGGGTGTCATTTATGGGAAAGTTAGACTGAATCAGGTATAACGCCCACCGTGTGTACTAGGCTGGGCATGAGGTGGAGGCCACAGAAAGTCAGTATGACTTGGACCTTCAGGATTCCTGAGGGAAATTGTCTCCCACTGTGCAAATAACCAGCCTCTCTCTCCCAGGAGAATAAGGGATCTGTGGAGATCATGAGGAAGGACCTGAAGGATGCTCGAGATCTGCACGGCCAGGCAGAGTCGGCAGCTGCTGTGTGGAAGGCAAGTGGTTGATCAGTTGGCAGCCTCAGGCTCTGAGTGAAATCCAGACATCTCTGCCCTTCCTCACGCATGCTCCTCACGTTTCTCTGGACAAAGGAAAGTGTATTAAGCAAACTAGGCTGACTGAACTGATGGGCAGCTGCTTGGCTTAGTCAGTTGGAGGAAGGCATTTTGAAGCAGTATTTTTCTAGAAATTTTTGTAGGTATTTCACAAATATAATTTAGTCTAAGTGTGTGTTTCATAAGTACAATGTAGCTTATGTGTTTGGGGATTCTCTTTTTCCTCCATGTTTTATGTGTATAGGGTATTCGGCTAAATCCAGCTCGCTTTTTGGTAAGCAACCCTTTGTAATACTCTTGATTTTGATCTGAAGGCAGCACAGTTATTTCCATACAATGACCTAGTTGGAAGGACTTTGCGTTGCTTTCCTGTGCTGCTTTGTTGTGCTTTCCACAACAATATGTCTCATGTAACAGGTACTAGAATTACCTTAGATTACTCACTAAGAAAACTACCAATGAGTTTAATTTTTTATTTTTTTCTCCATGTAGTAAAATTTGCACTGCTTCTTCAGGCTTTTGTAACTTTCCTATCAGCCCTTTTTTTTTTTTTTTTTTTTTTAACATGTCAAAGCGGAGTGCTTTTTAAAACTGGAGAAGCTCTCTGCTTGTGAAGCCTGCACTATCCGTGTAAAGACCACTAGTCCCACCCCATGGGGCAGTCCTCTGTCCTAGCTCCCACTCAAACCCCGGCCCCCACTCTGTGGAGCCCTGAAGTGCATGCCTTACTCAGACAGCCATGAAAAGTGGTAAATTGGATACATGGTGCAAATCAGACCCCGACAGTACATGCCATCCTTGGTGAACCTCTCTCAGGATCTCCCTTCTGATAACCATAGTGGTATGAACTGGGGCCAGAGGATACAGAGGATTTGGGGCCCTCCAACTTTTCCAATAACCCTATACCTTCCCCCTGCCCCCAGATACTATTTTTGCCCACACATTTTAGCAGATAGGGGCTTTTGATATGACCTTTTTATTTTGGGTAGAGACACTTAAGATGAAAGAGGCCTTCTAAACTCATGGGGTTGAGTTTGTGGAGTGCCACACTGGCCCATGAGCAGGGGCCCATGAAAATACTTTGAACCCAGGAACCTGGGCAGGAATCCCACTGTCATTTGTTTTCTGTGTCAGCAACAAAAGATGTACCCCTTCTTACCCCTGATGTCACTGTTCCTCTGGCCCAAGGTGAGGTTGAAGAACTCTGAGAATCTGGTAAATTCAAAGAGTCTCAGCCCGCTGTATTCTCCTTTTTCTCTTGGTTAAGTATTTGTTGAAAAATGGCCAGAACGCTGAGTGGAAAGTCTAAATGTTTTAGGTGAAGGCCAGCACAATGATATTGGAGTTCAGGTAAGGATGTGGGGGAGGCATTAGAGAGCTGGGAGTGTATGTTGACCTGCACCGGTTTCTAGATCCAGCAGAAATGCTCAGGGGACATTTATCTTTTCCTCTCGTCTGTAGGAGTGGAAGACAGGGTCTTTGTTGATACCCAGGGTTCACGGTCATCAGCAAAAGACCATAGACATGCTGTATTAGTGTGTGGGAAACGCTTCACTCACATAGAGAAGAGCCAGAACGAGACCAGTTTCACTGGGGGGCACGGTTCTCCTGTGGCCAGCATGCTCATCCCACATGTGACTGGTGCAGGGCAGGTGTCTTCCGTTCACCCCTCTTGTGCCGTAGTACGAGAGACTGTTCCCTCCCTGTTGGGAACAGATAGAGAAGTGGGGTTGACCAGGTGCCATGTGGTGGCCATGCATGTGCAAGAGAAAGCCAGTGTGTGTCCAGAATGAGGATAAGGAGAAGGTACTGGAGGAGAGAGAGCAACTCAATTCCCAGCCTCCTTCAGGAATGTTCTGGGCCCAAGGCCTTTACTTAGGCTGCCGGGATGGGAGGCATAGAGGCAGACCATTCCCCCGACAGTCTTCAGATACAGCCAGTGCTTTACAGCAAACGTTCTTCTACCAGAGGTGAGGGTGTCAGTGGTGGGGAGGGCAGTAGATGCCGTTCCCAGGACAGGGCAGGGTATGTGCGTAGACATGCACCGAGGGCCTCTGTGGCAGGCTTGGAGACACCGACGTCCCCTCCTGACTGCCCGTCTGTAGGGCCACGTGATGGACCGCAGGAAGAAGGCGCTGACCGACTATAAGAAGCTGCGCGCCTTTTTTGCTGAGGAGGAGGAGCATTTCCTGCAGGAGGCAGAGAAGGCAGAGGAGGTGCCTGACGATGAGGGTGCTGATTCAGTGGAGAGATTCAGGACCCTGCTGCAGGCTGTCTCGGAGCTGGAGAAGAAGCACCGCAACCTGGGTCTCAGCATGCTGCTTCAGGTGTGTGCTGCTTACCCAGTTCTTGAGCCCCTCATCTCAGGTGGGTGTGTTCCTGTTCACACGCTTATGCTGATGAGGACAGCTGCCAAGGGCTGAAAAGAAGAGATTTGCATGTGTTCTCAAGAAACGTGTAATCTCAGAGATTATCAGATCAGAGCATAGATAGGAGAAATAGCAGCAAATATGTTAGCAGAGTGATTTACCAAAAGAAGAGGCTTAAAAAATACCGTGTGACTTCTATTTACTGTAGCCTTTCTATGAGTCGGAATCGGCTCGACGGCAGTGGGCAGTGGGTAGCCTTTTGGGAGTGGGTGATCCATGGAAGATGACTTGAAAGAATTTTAATCCAAGGAGTTTGGTATCCTAGGCTTTTGGGAAGGGAAATTTGATTAAGGGGAGATCTGTACCCCTAATGCTGAAGCAGCGTGGCACCTTGGCCCCTCACCCTGGGGATCTGAGGACAGGAACTGTGGTCATGGGGTTTAGGAGCAGTCAGGGCTGAATGAGCACCTGTGGCACCCCCTTATAAGTGCATTGGGTCAACGCCTCTCATTGGCTGTGTCCCATGGCTGTCTGGCTCTCATGCTAAACAGTCTTTTCATACTTTCTAATTCAGTTCCGTGCCTATGTGGAATTCAGGACCCACAACCGATTGACTCTGTGCTTTTTTCATCTGCATATATGATCCTGGAGTCTGCAACTCCTGGTCCTTCTCCTTTCCTATCTGATAGGTTTTGTTTTCACTTCTAGCAACACTAGTCAACGTAATCAGCTCTGAGCAGTTCAGCCGCTCATGGTTATTGTGGGCTCTGAGGCCTCTGGAAGACATTTGGGGGTTGGCATAGGGGAGGCTGTAGTTTTCCTTGGGCTCTGCTGTTTATAGACATGGTGGCCAGGAAGTGCTGGTGCTGGAAATCCCTGAGCGTGTTCATGTCTCTCTTCTCTCCTGTGCAGTGATGGCGCTGGCCCAGCAGGAGGGTTCTCTCCTGGAGCGTGAGGCAGAAGAAAGTGCTTCTACACGCTGGCTCGCAGGCCCTCCCTCTGCCCTTCCTTGAGGCCTCCGTCCAGGCCCCTGGCTGTTCTTCATCCCAGGGCCCTCTCCACTTGAACCATTAACATGTAGACACGGGGAAAAGCACCTGTGGGTGCCCCTGCCATTGGTTGTTCGAGATAGTAATTTTCAACAAACCGTTCGTTTTTCATTTTTTCTGAGGTGTTAATATTTTTGAGGCTGCAAACGTTTTTATAGTAGAGGCTTGTCACAGGGGAGACTTTAGCCCAGTTGTGTTTCATCTTTTCATAAAACTCCTGTCGCTGATACATTTCATCAGAAATTTGCCTGGAGTCTCAGTTGCCCATGATGATGGTCTAGATTCTTGCGCCTTGGGACATTTCTCTCAGATGCCAAGGGAACCAGATCCTGTACGTTTTTAATGATTTGAGACAGGGTTGTTCTACTGGACATTCATACCCATGCCCAGAGATCATTTGGCAGATGCATAAGGCACATGCATTGAGGCTAAACTTGGGTTAAGCTTCAAGGAGGAGCCATTACCAAGGGGGCATCATGACTCCTGGTGGGGAAAGAGGGAGGCACCTGAACTACCATCAGCAAAGTAAGGGCTTGTCTGCCTTCCACTGTCACTCTGGCTCCCAGTCCCCGACAGTGTATGCTATCAGAGAGATGTGCCTACAGTGTGGAGTCCACAGAAATGTCTGCCCAGGCTTCCTCATGGGCCCAGAGAAAGCCCAGACTGGCACTGATGCAGATCCACCTCGGTGTTGGCAGCAGGAAGCTGATCGCTCCTGTGAGCTTCTGCCAGGGCGTTGTACTGCTACAACCGCATCTTTGTTGTTTTGTGAGTGGAACCCAACCTTCCAGAAAAAGGGGAGAAAGGGATGGAAGGGGGTGGGGAGCAGAACAAAGGAAGGGAGGAAGAAGAATATTTTGACCCCCCCCCCCATATAGGAGGCATCCATCTCCTGAGGTGTGCCTGCTGGGAGTGGTGCAGGTACCATTACCCTTTATCCTTAGACCTCTTTCCCCACCTCTGTTGGCCAGTTTTACCTGTTGGCCATTCTTGCCTGACTTGTACTTCTCATTTCTTTCTTCATTGTCTGTCCTGCCTCAAGCCTAATGGAAGATTTTTTAGGCAGGGAGGAAGCAGTGCTGGGCTGGAAGTCTGAGGCCCCCAAGCTGTGGGTGGGTGGTCCATCTCCAGATCATGACAGCTCTGAGGAGCTCATGGGGTCGCCAGGCCTCACTGTGGTATTCTGTCTCATGGTACCCCACTGCTTGTTACTGCTATGTGTTTCCTGTGATACATTACTTTAGTAAGCTGTACGATTTGGTAGTAGTGCATTGTGTATGGCATCCATGTGTATATAGATTAGTCTAAGTTAGAAGAACGCAGCACAAAGTAGACAAAAATGAGAGGTCTGAGAATGTTGATGCAGATATGCATTTAGGGTTGTGTGGGTTGAGCACTTGAATTCCAGCCTGGCTGTAGGACAGGATACTGCTGTCAGCATCGAGAGGTACCAGCTTGCTTGTTACTTAGATGCCTGCTGTCATGAGGGGAGAGGACTTCCTCATGGTGCCATTGTTCCACAAGAAGCAGGCGACACCAATGTCTTCATTCCTCTGGCAGCAGAGAGCCTCAGATGTGATGGCTTCAAGGGTCTGGTCAATGACATCCACACCACTGAGGGCCTGTGTGGGTGGGTGTTACAGTTCTGTGTAATGGTGAACCCGTTAAGCTAAGCTGTAACAGTGACTATTGTAAGAGGTCGTGGTTGTTAACGGTGGCTTACAGAAGAGCATGACTGAGTACTGTGGCTGAATCCCCTTTTAGGCACGCGTCACAGCGTACAGCCACACTGGCGTGCAGCCGTTGAGTGCTGGAGCAGGACGGTCAGAACCCATGTACACACTGTATAGTTGGAGGTGGTGGAGCAGACGTACTGGCCAGCAGGTGTCGGCCAGTCAGTCGATGCCTGCAGAGAAGACTGCCAGGGACGTAGCTCCGAGCTTTGTGTTCCATGCCTGTTCACTCTGGAAACTGGTTTTGGTGATCAATGAGCTGCCGTTAGGGGGGCCCATTTGTGTATATAGTTTTTCAGCCCTGAGGAATAATTGGCTTTTCATACTGATGACGTGTGGCATTTTTCTTGTGGCCTCGAGGAGTGTGCTGTCATCCTGACAGCTTGGAGGCACGCCTGCCTGGTGCCTGGGCAGGCTCTCACGTGGTGGCGAATAAAGTTGAGTTTGCTTCAGCCTGTTTGCTGCTTTATTCCCTCTTTCCCTTCTCTGTGTGTCAGCGTGGCCTCCCTCCCTTTGTGGCCCTTGTGAGGACTGTGAGCAATACAAGATGGGTCCTGCCTGCAAAGGACTCCGGGAAAGAGCTAGAGTACCTAACCAGGTGGTAACCTAAGCCAGGAAAAAAAATGCCAAACACCTGGCTCTCTGGTAACATCAATTGGAATCCATTTACTAGTACAAAACCAACCCTGTCCGTCACAGATAAGACTTTTTTTCTGGGTTCCCCTACATGTATCGTTGCACGTAAGCACTGAATATATAAACCCACACCCCATACTGCCTTGCGTGGTGGCCCTTTACCCGGGTGACTCGGTGCTTCAGCTGTCTATACTGAGAATCTTGGCTCCCACCTCTGTAAGTTCCCTAATAAAGCTAGATCTGACCCATTTGGTTTCTCTGCCTCTTTTTTCAGAATCTGACCTGTGCTCCTCAGCCGGTCCTGTGGGGTGTGGCACCCTGACAGTGTTTATGCAGGTGCTGCTTTGCCCTGCACGAAGGAGGCCTCTGTAGGTCCTGCACTTTTATAGAAGGTGGGGAAAGCTGCAGATTGTGTAATGGAAAGAGCAACAACTTCATCTAGATCTCACAATAGACCCTGCAGGTTATATGACCTTGGACAAGCCAATCTAATCCCTAACATCAGTGGTCAGCATTAGAGGAGCCCAGTGCACCTTTGTCCTCATCCCACCAGGCAGTGGCTGGTGGAAGTGGGTGTAAGGGGCCCATCTCGGCCTATCTGTTTTAAATAGGGGGAGCTTTTTGTTCAACAGTGTAGGGATCCTGGAAACTTCCCAACACACTGCAGGCCTTTGACTTTATCTTAATATTAGAGCAATTTTGGAGAATTGCAAATGAAAGCATCAGTGAGATACTGCTACCTTAGCTCTTTCAGATTGACTGATGTTAGATAATGCCAAGTGTCCATGAGGATATAGCATTAGTTGAACCCTCAGATTCTGTGAAGGGAAAGTAGACTGCTGCAGCCATTTTGGAGAACAATCAGTTCAAATACATGTGAGAGTTAAACCAGCTGTGAAGTTAGAGGAAATACAGACCACAGGACTGCCCTCACTTCTGATACCACTGTAAGTTTGGGGGGTTCCCAAAACCATCCTCAGTTTTCATAATTTGCTAGAGAGAGCTCACAGAGAGCTGTTGTACTCATGGCTATGGTTTATTATAGGGAAAAAATATGAATTAAAATCAGTCAAAGGAAAAGACACATAGGGCAGAGTACAAAATGTGGAATACAAGAGTACCAAACACGGAGCTCCCAGTTGTCCTCTCCCTGTGGAGTCAGGGCAATGTTGCTTTCCAGGAATTGACGTGTGACAATACGCTGGAGTATTGCCAACCACCAAAGCTCACTCACCTGAGCCCCAGTGTCCAGCATCTTTACTGGGACCCCATCATGTAGGAAGGTTGACTTTCTACTTGGCTGATCTCAGTTTCCAGCCCCTCGGGAGGTTGAGCTGCATGGCTCAAAGTTCCCACCCTAAATCACATTGTTATTATCTGTGTGGTCAGCTCCCACCCTAAATCTTACTGTTACTGTCTGGCTTGGCCCAAGGTTCCTCCCCTGCCCTCCCCCATCACATTGTTAGATTATTCAGTGTGACCCAAGAACCCCAGACAAGCAAAGATACATCAAGTGTGACATTCCAAGGTCTTAAAGAAGATCACCCCTCAGAACTGAGGGCAAAGAGCAGACTACTTTTTGGGCAGCTATCCAATCTGCATACCCTCCGATGTAGCAATCCCTCCTCTGAATTGGCATGCCAAAGAGATGCTAACACAGATCCCTGAGCAGACACGCACAAGGGTGGTTACTGAATCACTGTGGTGTCATGAAGCTGGAGGCAGCCGGGCTCCCCATGATTGAGGGAATGGGAAGTGAAACATGGAGAATGATCCAGCAGAATGAGTTTTGCTACAAGGTGTACACACAGATGTGCAGGAGACTAGATGTACACATACGGGATGTGCCAGAGAACTCCAGGAAGAGGTCAATTCCCAGAATGCAATTTCTTCCAAGAGTGCAACAGCCAGAGGAGGGTTGGGGCAGGCAGAGGAGTATTGTCAGTCCTAAGGACAGGGATGGACAATGACCTGTTAGGAAAGCCTGTGGATCAATTGCCTGCTAGCCATTGATGGTCAGAAATCTCCCCGCTCTGTTCTCCTATGGGAAATTAGAGCCACAGAACATGAGGAAGAAATATCCAGAGCTGCCGAGGTATTCAATGAGAAAGATGGCATCATTTTTCTGCCACTAGCAGAGAGGCTGTGGACCATTGATTGTTCCAAATGGTTTCCACAGATGAGATGTTTAAGCTCATAAAAACACCCCTTCTGTTCAACCAATAGTCCCAGGGACAAGGGTTAATAAAGACAGGCAGAGGAGAAGAAGATATTTATCATGTCTGAAACCCACGTGGTTAATACCTAGACTATGCAAGGAACTCCTGTGGTTCAAGAGCAAAAACAACTGGAATTAAAAAAAAAAAGTGGGCAAAGGGTATGAACAAGTATTTGCAAAAGAGAAAGCCAAAAGGCTTAGAAGCCTAGGAAGAGATATTCAAACTCATTAGTTTTGGGCACAATGAAAATTACACACTGTTAATGACTTTACACTGTGAGATTGGTGGAGAGGGGAAAGCTGCTTCCTGCCCCTCTCCTACACCACAGCCTGTCTGGCTTGGCTCAAGGTCCCCATCCTAAATCGCATTGTTAAATTATCTACTCATATCGCACTGTAGGTGGCTACAGATTGACGCAAGGTTCTGGAGCACCATCTGGCAGTCTTCTTTAAGGGCCTAATGACCCTGTGACCCAGCAGTTGTACTCTGAGTAATATATTCCAAAGAAATTCTCTCCCTGGGCCATAAGGGGATGTAACCTGGGTGTTTCACTTGCAGGATTAGGAGGTAAATTGGGGGGGGGGGTGAGGTGGGGTGTAGACCACACGGTACTTACTCTGCAACCCTTAGAAACAGATAAGATTGACACACAGCGACATTCAGGCATGATGCTGAATCACAAAATTAAGAAACAAAGTATAAAACATAGGACTATTTACCTAAGTACAAAATACGTGTACATAGAACATTTGTGATTTGCAATAACTCTTCAAACAGACAAACAAAACCCAAATGGATCCCACTGAACAGTTGCCAGTGAGGTAGGGAATGGAGAAAAGGACTGGTGGTGGAGGATAAGGGAGTAACAACCAACAGAAGGACCACAGCAAAGGCTACAGACAAAGGATCTCAGCGTGGGAGTAAGAACGGGAGCGGGAGCTGTCCAGCTGCTGATTTAGTCCATCCTGGGGCGGCCCTAGTTTAGGACTTCTTCTGTAAGAAAATGAGGTTTCCTGATCATTTATTTTGTTTGGGTTTTTGGTAACTAGTGGCTAAAATTGGTGCAAACGGCTAAGCTCAAGTGTTAGCCAAAAGGTTGGCAGTTCAGAGTCACCCAGAGGCGCTCAGAGACAAGCCTGGTGATCTGCTTCTGAAGGGTCACGGCCTTGAAAACCCTTTGGAGTGCTGTCCTACTCTGCACACACGGTGTCACCATGAGTTGGAATTGACTCAGAGGCAATGGGTTTAGTTTATTTTTTATGCCTACTGGAGATGGTTGGGAGCCACTGGAACGAATGTAAAAAGAATACTTTCATTATTATAACATGCAAGTCACCTAATTCAGTCTTTAAAACTCAAAATGGATCTCTGACAGTGTTACATTAGATTTCATGTGAGCTTACGCTCCACCTTCATTCTGAGATTTCTTATGAGGCTGCGCTCTGTCACCTCAGAATATTTTCTTTAATTTCTATCTCAGCCTTAAAGAATGTGGTTGTGAGATGATTCCCAGTAATGATAACTTTGACACCCTTTTGCCCTGGACCTCTCTCCAAGTTTCTTCAAGATCACAGACAGTATAAGTGGCTGTACCTACTCACAGCACGTCTAAAGACCAGTCTTAGCGTGCTCTTAACATTTTTTTCAAGAGAAAGCTGGTACACAGAAGGGGATTAGAGGTGACAAAAATAACTAAGTAACTGCTGAAATTACTCTGAAAATAAGCTTTTCACATTTGCCAGAGGGAAGCAGGTGTCCCAGATCCCCTTCCCTCCTCACCTGAGTTCCACAAATCAAATTACTCAAACAATGTATATCTGAGGTACTTTGTTTCTTAATGGGGATCTTTTCCAACTTGGAGATACACACTTTGAGACAAAGATTCTTTAAAGTCTTTTTTTAAAAAAATTCTTTTGGACTCTGAGGTTTCATCAAACCTCCATCTGTGAAGAGAGGAATGTGCAAGTAACTTCTGTTTTACAAATAAACATGGGAAGTGTTTATACTATTTAAAACAAAGGACTCTCAATTAAAACAATGTCATCAACAGAAGTCAGAGTTAAAAGTTCACAGGACACTGTTGTCAGTGGTTGCCGCCAAGTTGATTCCAACTCATGGTGACCCCATGTGTGCAGAACAGAACTGCTCCATAGGGATTCAAGGCTGTGACCCTTCAGAAACATCACCAGGCCTATCTTCTGAGGCACCTCTGGGTGGGTTCAAACCACCAACCTAGTAGTTGAGCACTTTCCCATTTGTGCCACCCAGGGACCTTCACAAGACATTCCCATTACCCATTGCCATCGAGTCGATTCTGGCTCACAGCGACCCTATGAAGACAGAGTAGAACTGCCCCATGGGGCTTCCCAGGAGCGGCTAGTGGATTGGAACTACCAACGTTTTGGTTAGCAGCCAAGCTCTTAACCACTGTGCCACCAGGACTCCCACAGGACACTGGCAATCTCTAAAGTCTTGTTTTAAAAAACAAAAACAAAAAAGAATTGGCAGATTAAAAAAAAAAAATCAACAGAAAAGTGAACAAGATGGAGAGCAAGACTCCTAGAAGTATGCCTCCTACTTGACAGAAGACCAAGACTACCCCTTTGTAAAAGTTTTCAATTCCACAGCTTGGACCAGCCATTGAATTAGGACTAAAAATGGTGTTTCTTCCTTTGCCAGTGCACCTTCTCTCTTTCCTTCCGAGATTCCTTTCCTTTGTTATTTCTGAAGGTTACATTCTCAAGGCCCAGCTCAGGAATTTCACCGATTAGGCCTTCTCTGGTTAGCTGCGGATCGTGCTCCTTTGCTCTCAGTTGGAGCCTGCTCCCTCACTGAGGTTCGCAGGTAAAGTACGTGTGTTAACTGGGGATCTCCGGAGTGCAGAGTAAAGTTCATGCTGCAAGGGTTATTTCTGTTTTACGAATTAGGAGCAGCTTGGGAAAGGTTAACCCGTTCTCAGGGTCGCAGACTTCTAGGTCGGTATATTGGAAGCTCTCTGTAGATCCTGCAGGAGGCGGCAGGAAGGCTGCACCTCGCCCTGCTGCCCCTCCAAGGGCTTCGCTTCGCCACCCAGTCCGGGCCGCGGGGGCGGGTTCGCGCCTCCGGACCGCGGTGGTTCTGAGCCAGGTGTTCGAGCCCAGACCCATGACAACTGCGATACAGTGACCGAGCGGCTTGCTGCCTGCTGTATTCGGGGCCATTAACCGTATAAGAAAACTAAACGTCAACACAAACTCAATGAAAAATGGAGCATGAATTGGGGGCTTAAAAAAAAAAAGCATCTACAACAGCTAAATTGAAAGATTAATTCCTTTGCTTTCAAACCAGCAGGGTCGATAGGGCAATTCTCGGACATGCAGGGGAAAGACTAATCCCAAACTGGACTCATCACGGTCATTTTCAAGGACACTTGCCCCTAACGGTGCACGTAGTGAGACACCAGACTCAGATCTATGCTCGCGGCGATCACAGGGCTGTATGTAAATGACGTGACTTTCAAGGTCATTTCTGATTGGCGCAACCCTCAGGGCTCGTCACCAGTAGAAACAACCAATGGCGCTACAAAGCTACAAAGTGCCTTTCTCCCACTGGTGACTCGGACATGCATAGCTTTGCCCAATGGCATGGCTTGGGCCGCGCACTCTACATGGCGTATAAAACCCCACTGTTCCGTGTTGCAAGTCTCTTGGATCACGACGTGTAGACGCCATGTCCGGGCGAGGAAAGCAGGGAGGCAAAGCGCGCGCCAAGGCCAAGAGCCGCTCGTCCCGCGCGGGGCTGCAGTTCCCGGTGGGTCGCGTCTACCGCCTGCTCCGCAAGGGCAACTACTCGGAGCGCGTCGGGGCCGGCGCGCCGGTGTACTTGGCGGCCGTGCTCGAGTACCTGACGGCCGAGATCCTGGAGCTGGCGGGCAACGCGGCCCGCGACAACAAGAAGACGCGCATCATCCCGCGCCACCTGCAGCTGGCCATCCGCAACGACGAGGAGCTCAACAAGCTGTTGGGCCGCGTGACCATCGCGCAGGGCGGCGTCCTGCCCAACATCCAGGCCGTGCTGCTGCCCAAGAAGACCGAGAGCCACCACAAGGCCAAGGGCAAGTGAGGCGGCTCACAGGCCGTCCGGGCTCCCGGCCCCAGAAACCAAAGGCTCTTTTCAGAGCCACTCAAATTGCCAGGAGAAGAGCTGGTGATTTTCTTCTCTTCCCCGTCTTTGTGGTCTGTCTTTGCACTGCAGTCAGTGAGTGGAGATGGCTGTGTGATTTAAATTTTCGTTGATCTTAAATACAACTGATAAATCAACGGTGACGCAAAGCAAGCCATTTGGATTTGGTCCACAGTGCCCTCTGTATGACTTCATGGGCACGGGTGGGTAGTGGGTGAATAAGGTGGTTATACTGGGCTGCTTTTAAGTTGCCGTTCAAGGGATGTGTCCATCACCCTCAATTCTAGCTTGAGCTTTGCTGCCCAGAGCGGGAGTCATATGGTAGGAAGGATCTTGGCTCAATGCTTGACTGAGCCAGGGTTTTCCCACTGGTTCACTTAGGTCTTTGCCACTGGTAACTCCCACCCCCACCCCAGTCTAGGATATAAAGTTCTGCTTTTTTTTAAACAGCTACCCGTGGAGTCTACCCCCCCATTCATGACCACCCACCTCAGTGTGTGTCACAGGACTGGTTTTTCTGATGTAGGTCACAAGGCCTTCATTCCAAGGCACCTCTGGGTGGACTGAACTTTCGACCTTTAAGTTAGCAGCCGGTGTCCCCATTGCATTGTAAACCACACAACTCAGAACCCTAACCAGGCAAGTCTTGATCCTTTGAATACCCAGTGGTGTAAATGAAGTTGGCACCGTTGACACCTCTCTCTCCTCCTTAGATGTGTTCTGTCCAGGAATTTCAGCCGTGTCCACTGGCTTTACAGTCGGTGAGCCCTGGTTGTGATGATGGAGGCAAAGTCCAGGGAAGAGAGAAGTTAGGCTGGAAATTTCCAGCTCCCAGGATGATTTTTGTGTGCAGAAAGGTCGTAACTTCACAGCAAGAACTCAGGTAGCCTCCCGTGCTGCTGACCCCAGGCCCTAGACAAGCAAATCTCAGCTTTTCTCAGAATCATCCCCTTATTTAGGGACCTGTACCGGCCAGTTCTGAACTTGGACAGTGGATGAAAGGTCTCTAGGTGCATGTTACTCCATGTTGGGAGTTAGCTAAGAACCTAGGAACACAGGGCAGCTAGCCTGCCTGCAGAAAAGCTTTTCAGGGTTCCATTCCTCCTGCTGCCTTCCTGTCTCCCAGGCACCTTGAGCTACGGTTGCTCAGCTCTCTGGGGAGATCCCCCTTTGTGTTGTGCAGGTAGGTACCTAGACTGTTTCTGAAAGGTCCTTAACGTGTGCTTCCGTTGTAGCTGCCAGACTGCCTTGCCCAGGTGGGTTTTGGCTACATTTTTAATTTTTTTTTTTTTAAATAAACAGTTTCTCGTTTTATTTCTTCTTCCCCTATGGCTTTTTTTTTTTTTTTTTTAATTCTAGGAGTCCCTGGATGGCACAGATGGTTAAGTGCTAGACTACCAGCCAAAAGGTTGGCAGTTCAAACCCACCCAGAGGCACCTCAGAAGACAGGCCTGGTGATTTGTTTCTGAAAGGTCACAGCCTTGAAAACTCTATGGGGCAGTTCTACTCTGCACACATGGGGTCACCGTGAGTTGGAATTGACTCAATGGCAACTAATAACAACAACATGGCTTTTTCTGCCTTTGGCCCTGGTTTTGCTTGTTTGTTAGCCATATAATACAAGAAGAACAATGCTTTACTTATGAACTGCATTTAATTGTTATCAGAACACTTTCACAAATATAATTTATTTCATGCTTTGCAATGACACTATGGGAAGTAATGTTTGCGCCCATTTTACAGAAGTGGAAGGTGGAGCTCAGAGATATTGTTTGACTTGCCCAAGTGGCAGATCCTGATGCCCAGCTCCTGTGGATTTGACCCGCGTGCTGTCAGGGGTCATTTCACTTAAAATAGTGGGCCGGGTGCAGTGCTAGGTGTTCACGTGCATGAATATTCCCACTGAATCCTTTTACTCCCTTACACACTAGGCAAGTTGGACCAGTGGCCTGATTTTGATGATGAGTGCCTGAGGCCCTCAAGGCCACACAGCTGGATGGGGCTGGGGCAGCCCTTGGGCTCTGGCTTCCTGAGTTGAGACCCTACCTTTCTGGTTTTGTTTCCAGATGCTTCACATCTCATTTTTTAAAATTGTGGCCAATAGCTATGTAACGTCCCTAAGTTTATAAAATTATTCTAAATTCCACATAAGGTATTGTACTGTATTTCATTTAAAAATGTGCAGCATTGTGTGTTCCAGCTGTGCAGAATGGTAACTGTGATGGGGCCCTTCCCACGGCCCTGACGTTCCAGCAGGTGCCCAGAGCTTGTCCATAGGTCACCCCAGTTTCCTTTAAAATGTTGGGCTTGGACCAGATGACCTCTAAGATGGGTCATTAACCTGCATTAATTCAAGTTGTCTGTGAACTTGGATGGGGAAAAACACATCTTTGTTTTAATAACTAGGTACAGCTAAGCACCCTAGTACTAACCAACAAAGGCACCTTGGAAGACAAGCCTGGCGATCTGCTCCCAAAAGGTCACAGCCTTGAAAACCCTATGGTGCAGATCTCTCCTGCACACACAGGGGTTGCCAGGAGTTGGAATTGACTCGACGGCAACCAACAACAACAGGAGGTAAAAATAACCTCCTTTCTGATACCTACTAATTTCCTGGCACCCAAAGTGTGGTCTGAAGACCAGCAGAATCAGCATCACCCAGGCTCTCGTTAGAAATGCAAGATCCACCCCAGACTTGCTGATCCAGAATCTATATTTTAACACAGTCCCCAGGCCGCTTGTCTGCAAACTGAGCTCTAAGAAGTGCTGGGCTCACTCATTCTGAGCCTTCAAAAAATTCGGCAGCAAGAGCAGCAGCCACAGAGTCCAAGAGATACTTTCTGCCTATCAGTCAAACTTGGCTTCCCTCAGGTTGGCTAAAGCCACCTGCCTCATTTACTTGGACTCCTTCATGGAAATGGTATTCTGGAGTGTGGCCAAAACTTCTGCTGGGGCCTTGGAAACTGGTGCTTGAAGGAGGGGCCTTGCTGGCACAGGCAGCGAAGGTGGCCAGGATGCTCAGCCTAAGAGGAAAGTCTGGTCTGTGTGCTGCATGGAGCTGCAGAGGGAAGAGGACCGAAGCTCCACCCACATCGTGTGTGACTAGTCGCACTAGAGGAGGCTGCCAGTTTCAAGCAGGGGATACCTTCCTCCCCGCAGTGCTTACCCCCAGACTCTCTTGAGGCTGAGGTTCAGGGTTGAGAGACCCTAGGAATTTTGAGAGAAGAGATTGCCTTTCACTGCCGGAAGCTAAATCTGAGGCATATTGATAAAATTTCAGTTACCGTGACCGTTTCCACTGACTAGATGGAAGATTTCATGAGAGAAAACTTTTTTGTGTTTCTTGTTCAAAGTTGTATCCCCAAAACCTAGAACAATGCCTGGTGGATAATAGGCACTTGATAAATACTTGCTGAATGAATGAGTGAAAGGAAAAAAGAAACCCTTGTGATTGTTGCATTCATTCATTCAGAACAGGGGGTGGGGCGGGGGGCTGGGCTCCACTCTGAGGGAATGAAGATGAGAAGGGCGCCATCCAGAAACTTAGGGTCTAGCAAGGTTTGTAGCCTGAGTGTGTGCTGTGAATACACGAGAGCTCCAGAAGGTAAGCTGAGGCAATGGTGCTGCACTCAGGTCCATCATATGGGCTGTGGGAGATGGGAGACAGGGTACAGGATCCAGGCTAGCAGTGGAGGAAGATGAATATCTCTGAGGAGGATATATATAACCTTAGGGAGGAGGAGTTGGCAGGTGACCAGTTGGTCTTAATTCTGTGTACTGAAGCTTAATCTTGTGGGTGTTTTTTTGTTTGAAGGAAGGTTGAACAGAAGAATTGTCAACCTGGGGCACAGAAAATGTGCCATTGTCTTTAGGAGCACTGTCTCGAGGAAGAGGGCTGGTACTGCTGTGTCAGGATGCCGTCCCTGTGCTAGGCATCACCCTGCTGTGACTGCCACAGTGGACCGGCTCCTGGTTCCAGGCTTCCAGTGCTTGGCCCTACAGGAGAGAACAGGATGTGCTGGCCTGGTCTTCCCACCTAACATGACAGCTGTGTTTCTATGTTAAAAGGACTGTGTTGACTCTTCCGTTTTTCTGTGTGTATGTATTTAATGTGGTTTGTACTTTTGAGGATCTTCACCCGGAACAGTGCTTGGTGTCTTGTGAGATGAATGTGTATTATTACTGACTATTAGCTTCCTGAAGGCAGGAGCTGTGTCTTTCTTACTCATTACTGAATCACTGCTGCCTAAAATGGTGATCAATAAACATTTATTAAAGTGATAAAATACATTTTCTGGAAGTGATGGGAACAATGGAAAAAGAATCCAGAGAGAGATCTCATCAGATTTGCATCTGACCTGGACCCCTGGTGGCAATGTGGAGACGGAGTTGAGTGGGGCTAAGACTGGATTAGCAACGTTCTGTATCTCAGGAACGGAGCGCATTACTACCCGAAGCAAAATCTGGATTCTGTTGCCAAGAAGACAGTGGAAAATGATATTACCAATAGAGGTGGGGGAATGTGTTTGGGCAAGCAGAAGTAAACCTCAACCCTGGGATATGGAGGCAGGAATTTCATACCTGCTTCCCACACTCAGGAACACCTGGGTGATGCAAATGGTCATTGCACTTGGTGGTAACCGGAAGTTTGGAGGTTGAGTCCACCCAAAGGCACCTCCAAGAAAGGTCTGGCGATGTACTTCTGAAAAATAAGCCATTGAAAACTCACTGGGTCGTGATACTGGTGGTTAAGGCAAAAAGAGGGGTGACATTATCGTTATGGATTGAATTCTGTCTCCCAAAAATGTGTGTCAATTTGTCTAGGCCATGATTCCCAGTATAGCATGATTGTCTGCCATTTTGTCAGCTGATGTGATTGTCCTATGTGTTGTAAATCCTGCCTCTATGATGTTCTTGAGGCAGGATTAGAGGCAGTTATGTTAATAAAGCAGAACTCACCTACGAGGTTAGGTTGTATTTTGAATCAACCTCTTTGAGATATAAAAGAGAGAAAGGAGCAGAGGATCAGGGGACCTCCTACCACCAAGAAAGTAGAACCAGGAGCGGAGTGCATCCTTTGGGCCCAGGGCCCCTCCACTGAGACACTCCAAGGTAAGGGGAAGACTGATGACAAAGACCTTCTCCCGGAGCTGACATAGAAAGTCTTCCCCTGGAGGTGGCACCCTGAATTTGGACTTCTAGCCTCCTAGACTGTGACGGGGGCCCTGGTGACGTAGTGGAATCTCTGGATTCTTGCTCGGCTGCTACAGAAGCAGACCGCCACATCTTTCTCCGGTGGAGCTGCTGATGGCTTGGGACTGCTGACCTTTCGGTAAGCAGCTGGTCACTTTAACGACTGCATCACCAGGGCTCCTACAGCTAACTAAAGGGTCAGGAAATCCCTGCATTGCTCGGCGAATTGATTTTTTAGGGAGTCTTTAAAAGTAGGTTAACTGCTAACCTGCCCTTGGCTGCTTCTTGGGTTTCTGCTCAGAGCAGAGAAGAAGCTGGAGACCTGGCGGCCAGACAAGGTCTTTGTGCTCTCAGGCTTCCCACCAGGCTCTTCCTAAACCCCTGCATAAGTCCCTGCACTGTGATCGGGGCATTTGGGAGCATAAATCATAATCTGTGTCATCGTCTTCCAATCTCACAGTGTGATGGGGGAGGTATGAAAGTCTGCTTTCCTCAGCAGTGGGCAGACTTTAAAAGCAATTTATCTTCCATTGTGTGATCTCAAGTGGAGTGTGGAACTTCCGGTGTTCAGAAAAACACTGGGCAGCTGGCTCGTGTCTAGAATTATCAGGGAAGTTTTCAGTGAAGAATAAGAAAACCATGTGTTGATAAAGGGAGAAAAGGGAAGGGGGGGTCTCAGGAATAAAGAACAGCACAGGCCTATTTCCAAATACTTGCTTCATACATAATATTAACCCAGTTGAACCCCATCTTCCAGGCACCTCTCTCTGGTGACATGAACTCTGTGGATCACCCTCATTCCTGATGGCAAAGACAGTCTGTACTACTCACTTGATTTTTGTTATAGGTGCTGTCTTCCTATTTCTGGTTTCTCACTTGGCAGCGTCCCCAAGCATGTTTCAAATGCTTAGAACACACAGCCATCCATACACACCACCGCCTGACCCAGGATGGCATGCTCTTAAGGGTGGGCTTTGTAACCAGGGAAACAGCAGATTATCAGGCCAGAGGGGTTGCAAAGGCATCTCAGCAAAGGGAAATGTCGCCTCAACTCCCCTTTCTCTCCAGTGCCGGATTATGGGTGGATACCAGTCAACGTGGAGTCTCATGATGACCCTACAGGACAGAGAAGAACTGCCCCATAGAGTTTCCAAGGCCTTGATCTTTAAAGAAACAGGCTGCCACATCTTGCTCCTGGAGAGCAGCTGGTGGGCCCCAACCCCTGACCCTTCAGTTTGAAACCTAGCCCTTAACCACTGCCCCATAAGGGCTCCTGAGGGTAGATACAGCCGAGAGCCAATCTCTGACATTCCCTGCAGGCTACCTGTGGCTGGCTTTACTTCCCCTTCTTCCCTGCTAGCTGTTGGAGAAAGCCCACCCTTTACCTGGAAGGACCAATGAACACAAACCTGAGATCACTGGCCTAAGGTTCGTTTTGCAAAACTATGCACCTGACCTAAGGAAAGGTGCTGTTCCCTCATTTCTGGAGTTAGCTATGTCTCTTTCACTACACATCTGGAGTTTTCTACTGCGTCTGTATCTCGAATATCTCAAAAAATTGTGACTTTCTTACTAGCCCATTTATGATTCCTTCGCCAATCCAAGTGATTTGGCTTCCCTGGTTCGAAACTAGACTCCTGGTTGGTTGTTGTAAAAAACTACCGTAATATCGAGACCAAAGTAAGTTTTAATTTTTTTTTTGAGGAAAAAAAAGTGCTTTGTGCTTGTCACACTACAGCTGGACTTCGCCCGTCTTGCACCCTCGCTACCCTCCCCCCCGCCCCCTGCCATATTTCGATTGTAATTTACAACACATTTCTCGTTAGCGAGTTTTCGGGTGGTTGGATTTCAGTACGATTTAAACCAGAATCGAACCCGTTGCCGAGTCCATTCCGACGCACAGCAAACCTGTAAGACAGTTTTCAAAAAGCGGCTGGTGGATTCGAGCTGCCGACCTCTCGGTTAGCAGTGGAACGCTTAACCATTGTGCTACCAGCGCTCCATATACATACACACATATGTATTTAATATCTCTTTTTCAAACTACTTCTAAGAACAAGAGACTCTTGTGGGTGATGCTCTTAATACGAAATGGTAAGCTAGCTCTAAAAAGTCTTTGGGTTTAATTTTTGCTCCTCACGCTGGGTTTACCTAAATCTCATGCGCTCCACTTGCACTGAACAGTGGTGGTGGCGGCTCCCGCCTTCTGGCCACGCGGCGCAGCAGCTTCTTGGGTTCCTCCTCGTGGCGAGTAGCCAGGCTGCCGAAGCCGGGACCCCGCCGCCCGCCCTCAGGGACTGCCGCCCCGGCCCCGCGCCGCAGCGGCCACCAGGGCTCTTCCTCCGGGCTTCCGCATCGGCGGTTAATCTAAAACGCTGCTTTTCTTTTTGTTGGTTAAATAAAACCTGAAACGTAAAATCTCGTGTTTTATTACGGGAACCATAATTGAATTGGTTAACCCAAAACCTGATTGACGAATACAAGCTCGTCTTGGCTTGGATATGCATTGCCAAGACCCCAGTCCGGTCCATAGCTCAGACAAAAGAACCGGGCAGCCGGCTGAACACAGACGGGGACTGGAGGTCGCTTGTGGAAAAACCCGAGTCGGATGAGCTGTTCACATGAAGAACAAAACAATATTTCCGTATAGGCAGCCACTTTTTCTAACTTGTACCCGGCTCACCCAGCCAAGAATCACCCAGCACGACTACTAGACAAAGAAAAGCTCAGGCACAACAGCGTGCCTGAAGTCTGTAGCCACACGCACCAAACGCGCACGACAAGGCTTCGATACCGGTGGGCGCACCTCCTCCCCTGGAAGCACTACAGCTCCTAAGCGACCAGCGGGCAGCCCTGAAAAGGGCCTTTTGCCCCGACTGCTCCGTGGACGGGGCAGCTGCCGGCTCAGCCGCCGAAGCCGTAGAGCGTCCGGCCCCGGCGCTGCAGACGTAGGCCACGTCTACGGCCGTGACCGTCTTGCGCTCGGCGTGCTCCCTCCGTGTAAGTCACAGCGTTCCGAATCCCATATTCAGGGAACGCCTCGAGGACACCGCGTCTTTCCGTAAATGAGACCAGAACTGCGCTTAACGCCGCCGCGGCGCGCCAAACTGCGGAGAGCCGGCTTTGTGACACCCTGGATGTTATCCTGCAGCACCTTCCTGTGCTGTTTGGCACCACCTTTTCCCAGACCTTTGCCGCCCTTCCCTCGACTAAATCTAGCTACCAACTACTTAACAAAACAAAGCCACACACAGTGCTCGCGTTTTTAATCAGCAGTCTCGGACCGAATGGAAAACCAGCAATACAAGGTCCGATGGTTCTTGGCTCCTTATATTGGACGCCCTCTCTGGAGGAAAAGTGTACTACAGCGTGTTCTTTGCTTTTAACAGTTTGTATCGATTTGGAAAAATAATAAACGTGCACCGGAAAACGATACGGACGATAAGAAATGAAAATCAACATAATTTGTGCTCATATTTAACGTCACATCTTAATTTTAAGATGAAATAGTACTCTCATTTTTGTCGGGCGTCACTTTTGTTAACGAATGACTTTCTAAAGCCAGGATCGATCAGGCAACCAACCAACAGATCCCGTGTTCTTTAACAAATGCACCCGGCCCCAGGGAGTGGGAAGCAAAGCCATCACTAGAATACATTGTCTTAAGTGCAACAGCCGAGGTGTGCGCAGGATGTCACTGGAACGGAGAAGGAGGGGTCCAGTTTCAGGTTCAAGCCTACCTTGAGAGAATAAAGCTGGAAGAGTCCCCATTCTAAAAAGAAGCAGGTGAGTGGAGGTGCAGCGGTTTGGAGGGGCACTGCACGTCCAGGGTTATAACCTGCCAGGTGGAGTAGTGCAGTCTTCTCACCCACTAATTTAGGAGATAATACTTAAGCCATTATTCCCTGTCCTTGAGCATAGAGAATGTGACCCAGCTGGAGCTGGAGCTGGACTCACAAGGACACATCAACTGGGCCCTGAGGCATAAAGACAATAGCTAGGACAATCTTGGAAAACATATTTTAGAAAACCTTTCACATGAACAAAAAAAAAAAAAAATTTTTTTTCACATGAACTGCTTACAAACAGAGCACTACGGACAAGGACCCACATACTTTCCACTCTTTTTTTTTTTTTTTTATTAGCCTTTTTAGTGAATAGTAGGATTTGCTGGACCAAAGAAGACCCTCCTGACTGTGGTTACTGAAAACCCACTGCCCACTGCCGTCAAGTTGATTTCGACTCATAGGAACCCTATAGTACAGAGTAGACCTGCACCACAGAGTTTCCAAGGAGCGCCTGGTGAATTCAAACTGCGGACCTCTTGGTTAGCAGCCTTAGCTCTTAGCCACTACACCACCAAGGTTTCTGTGGTTACTGAAACCTGTACTAGTGGTTAAGAAAGGCATTCAACATGTAGTATCATGGTGATTTAACAGTTAGCCAATCTGTGAAAAGGCGAGGCTTTCGATAGTTTTGTCTTTTTGTAATGCTAATATATACTGATGATTCTGTAATGTTCCTAGGACTTGGGCAGACCTGGCTGTGACAGCATGCTTGTCAGTTTCCTACTTTGCCTTTTTGAATATATGCCAAATAAAACTTTTCTTTTTGCTTTACTAAACTTTGTGATGTTTTTACCCTAGAACACCATTTATTATTATTATTATTTTGTCAACAGACCGTTTTTCAAAAAATGTATTTAAGATGCTTTAGGCATCTTAAATATATGAGATTTAAGATTTCATATAAATATCTCTAAAATATATGATATTTCAAAAGGAGTCAATTATATTTAAATACATCTTCACTAATAATATGTTTTTGGTGAGGATTTTACAATATAGTAGAATATGTGCTTTCTATTAATTCGTTAATTAACAGGCTGATGCATTTAAAATATGTTGTTAGGTGCCGTCCAGTCGGTTCCGACTCATAGCGTCCCTATGCACAACAGAACGAAACGCTGCCCGGTACTGCTCCATCCCTACAATTGTTGTTATGCTTGAGCCCATTGTTGCAGCCACACTGTCAATCCACCTTGTTGAGGGTCTTCCTCTTTTCTGCTGACCCTGTACTTTGCCAAGCATGATGTCCTTCTCCAGGGACTAATCCCTCCTGATGACATGTCCAAAGTATGTAAGACGCAGTCTCGCTATCCTTGGTTCTAGGGAGCATTCTGCTTGTACTTTTTCCAAGACAGGTTTATTCGTTCTTCTGGCAGTCCATGGTATATCCAATATTCTTCGCCAACACCACAATTCAAAGGCATCGATGCTTCTTCTGTCTTCCTTATTCATTGTCCAGCTTTCACATGCATATGATGCGATTGAAAATACCATGGCTTGGGTCAGGTGCACCTTAGACTTCAAGGTGACATCTTTGCTCTTCAACACTTCAAAGAGGTCCTTTGCAGCAGATTTACCCAATGCATTGCGTCTTCTGATTTCTTGACTGCTGCTTCCATGGCTGTTGATTGTGGATCCAAATAAAATGAAATCCTTGACAACTTCAATCTTTTCTCCGTTGTCATTGGTCCAGTTGTGAGGATTTTTGTTTTCTTTGTGTTGAGGTGCAATCCATACTGAAGGCTGTGGTCTCTGATCTTTGTTAGTAAGTGCTTCAAGTCCTCTTCACTTTCAGCAAGCAAGATTGTGTTATCTGCATAACGCAGGTTGTTAATGAGTCTTCCTCCAATCCTGATGCCCCGTTCTTCATATAGTCCAGCTTCTCGGATTATTTGCTCAGCACACAGATTGAGTAGGTATGGTGAAAGACTACAACCCTGACGCACACTTTTCCTGACTTTAAACCAATCAGTATCCCCTTGTTTTGTCCGAACAACTGCCTCTTGATCTATGTAAAGGTTCCTCATGAGCACAATTAAGTGTTCTGGAATTCCCACTCTTCGCAATGTTATCCATAATTTGTTATGATCCACACAGTCGAATGCCTTTGCGTAGTCAATAAAACACAGGTAAACATCCTCTGGTAGTCTCTGCTTTCAGCCAGGATCCATCTGACATCAGCAATGATATCCCTGGTTCCACATCCTCTTTTGAAACTGGCCTGAATTTCTGGCAGTTCCCTGTCGATATACTGCTGCAGCCGTTTTTGAATGATCTTCAGCAAAATTTAAAATGTAGGCAACTTAAGATGTTTATTTTTAAAGAGCTAGTGTGAAAACTATTGCCGCTTAGCTTGAATGAAGACATTAAGCTGTGTGGTCATCTTTGATAAGGCAATGCTCATGTCATGTTGGAGATTGCCCAGTTTTGATTTGACGGTTACAAATGTTAGACTGCAACTATGACAAGTTTTCCATTCTGATATTAAGGAGTTCATCTCTTACTACATTGATATCATCAATACTAAGTCAGAAAGAAAAGAATTGCAGATATATGGCATAACTTTGATGCCATCGAGAAGGAAATAATTTTCCAAAGAGTTCTAAGTGTTTCCCCAAGCATTCGCAAAATTCTTTAAAAAAAAAAAAAAAAAAAAACTTGACAGAGGATGTTGTAGACAGCATTGGAAAGCAAAGACATGCCTTTAAATTGAGAACATATAACCTCACCAGTTGGTCAACACAGCACTGCCACTGCTTGGCCAGCTACATCACATGAGCAGCACGAGACATGAAGACTGCAGTCACACTCAGTGGGAGTCCCTGGGTTGCTGAAAAGGCTGGGTGCTCAGCTACTTAGCTACTTGGCGTTTTAAACCCACTTGGAGGCTCCTTGGAAGACAGGCCTGGCACTTGGCTTCTGAAAGGTCACAGCCTTGTAAACCCTGTAGAGGAATTCTACTCCGCACACACGAGATCACTAGGAGTTGGAACAGACTTGAAGGCAATTAACAACACATGCAGTGTACCCAGGCTGAATTGTCATCATGATTTGAATTAATGATGTGTATGAAGGATTTTTTTTTTATGAAGGATATCCCTAGGCATCTGCAAGGACTATATTTTAAAACATGTATGAAAATTTCTGTGGTTTCTGTTGGCGACAAATTCACAGGTACTGCTAACCCTATTATAGTTTGTTGCCTACAATCAAAATGGAAGAAATGCTAAATTTCTACTTCAGGTTAGTGAAAATGAAAACTTCACTTTTTCTCCTACAAGTTCATGGACCCACTGAATTAAAAGCCCCCACAAAAGTTGGACAATGAAAAGGGAAGGCAGAAGAACAGATACATCTGAATTCTAGTGTTGGTAAAGAATAGTGAACGTACCATGGACTACCAGAATGAGCAAATCAGTCTTAGAAGAAATACAGCCATAAGTGAGGATGGTGAGACCTCCTCTAGCTTACTTTGGCTGGACATGTCATCAGGATAGCCCAGTCACTAGAAAAGAACATCACGTCAGCAAAAATGAGGGAAAACTTCAATGAGATGGATTGACACAGTAGCCACAACAATGGACTCAAACATACCAACGATTACGGAGACGGCGCAGGACCAGGCAACGTTACATTCTGTTACGCATAAGGTTGCAATGAGCTGGATCCTACAGCAACTAATAACAACAACAACAGTTAACTGTGAAGAAGAGAGTGGCAGGGAGATGTACCCAGACTACAGGGATTGTTCTCAGGGCCATGTGGAGAACTTTAATTCTATCGGTGGTCAGCAGGGGTACTGGTGAACCATGTCAAGGCAGAAAGTGACAGGATTAAAGCTGCGTTCTAGATGGCAAAACTCTGAGGGGATTATGGCTGGACACAGGGAGGTCAGCCAGGAGAGGATTGCAGAAGAGCAGGTGAGAGAAGATATGGATTTGATAGTGATCACAAGCATGCAGAAGAAGAGTATGAACTCATAATTTGTGTTATGTTATAAAATTAAACATCGTATTTATATACATGTTGTTATGGATCGAATCGTGTCCCCCCCAAAATGTGTGTTGATTTGGCGAGGCCATGATCCCCAGTATTGTGTGGTTGTCCACCATTTTGTGATCTGATGTCATTATCCTATGACTTGTAAATTCTAACCTCTATGATGTTAATGAGGCAGGATTAGAGGCAGCTGTGTTAATGAAGCAGAACTCAATCCACAGGATTAGGTTGTATTTTGAGTCAATCTCTTTTGAGATATAAAAGACAGAAGCAAGCAGAGAGGAGGGGGACCTCATATCACCAAGAAAGAAAAAGCCAGGAGCGGAGTTCATCCTTTGGACCCAGGATCACTGCACTGAGAAACTCCTAGACCCAGGGGATGATTGATGACAAGGACCTTCCCCTAGAGCCTACAGAGACAGAAAGCCTTCCCCTGGAGTTAGTGCCCTGAATTTGGACTTCCAGCCTCCTAAACTGTGAGAGAATAAATTTCTGTTTGTTAAAGTCATCCACTTGTGGTATTTCTCTATAACAGCACTAGATGACTAAGACACATGTCTATACTAATATATAAAGGTTGCATTTAATGTTTATAGTTGCCTGCATACATTGGAAATAAAATAGATGGGTTATAGTTATTTACTTGAGGTGGTGAGTGATGGAGAGAGCTCTGCACTTATGAATTCTGCCCTTTTCTGAATATGTTATACTTCAATAAAAGCTTTATTTAAAATAAAATAATCTTGCCATGTGTGAATTCTACCACAATGGGAAATTACTGAAAATCTGTCCTTATTTTGACTGCTTTGATTAAGGTTTTAAGCAATTGGTTATCAAGTTGAAAATAACAAAAATGCCTTCTAAATAACCTCACATAACTAAAAATTTATTTGTTCTGTCCTTAGTTTATCCCGCTTGGATCAAGGTACTTGGTTTCTCAGCATAATAAAGAAGTTATAAAGGATTGGTACTAGATGTTATGGCCATAGCAATTCATAAGAAGGAGTTCACAGGAGTTCATAAGCTCAAAAATAGAACACAAAATGGGTTGTATGGTCTCAACCCACCTGGAGGAAAGGAGAATGAAGAATACCAAAGACACAAGGTAATTATGAACCCAAGAGACAGAAAGGGCCACATAAACCAGAGACTACATCAGCCTGAGACCAGAAGAACTAGGTGGTGCTCAGCAACAACCAATGGCTGCCCTGACAGGGAACACAACAGAGAACCCCTGAGAGAAGCAGAAAGCAATGGGATGCAGACCTCAAATTCATGTAAAAAGACCAGACTTAATGGTCTGAGACTAGAAGGACCCTGGAGGTCATGGTCCCCAGACCTTCTGTTAGCCCAAGACAGGAACCATTTCCCAAAGCCAACTTTCAGACAGGAATTGGACTGGACTAATGTTACTGGTGAGGAGTGAGCTTCTTGGATCAAGTAGACACATGAGACTATGTGGGCAGCTCCTGTCTGGAGGGGAGATGAGAAGGTATAGAGGGGAACAGAAGCTGGCTGAATGGACACAAAAATAGAGAGTGGAGAGGAGTGGGCTGTCTCATTAGGGGGAGAGTAAATAGGAGTATATTGCAAGGTGTATATAAATTTTTGTATGAGAGACTGACTTGATTTGTAAATTTTCACTTAACGCACAATAAAATTTTTTTTTAATTAACTGAAAAAAGAAAATGGGTTGTATGTCTATATTGGATAAAACAATATTTTGACCATGGTCAAGCAAACTGGAAAAGAAGAGAAATGATCTCAGGGCATCCATCTTTCTAACCCATCCTTCATTCTGTACCAGAATCGTCTGCTTTCCGCAGGATAAGCTTGATTGATGCTTACTTCAAGGGTCTTCTTGATGCTTGCCCTAGTATCGGCTTCCTGGCTTTCTTTTTCTTTCCTATCATCATGGTCACCACTAGAGGCTGACTCTTCATTGACTCGTTCCTGGCAGACTGCACTGGCTTTTTAGTAGATCTACCTGATGTCTGTCAAGTACGATTCTTCATTTTCATGTTCAAAAAGTTAAAAGGCCCCCCTGTGGGCTAAAGCCATGTCTCCCGTGGCAGGACTCCTGTAAAACTAGCTTCAGAAAATGTTAATTAGGCATTACATGGAGAAAGGATTCTGTGGTCAAGTTTATTTTAGAAACTCTGGTCGTAAGAAAGGCTAACTGGTTTCTTAATTGCAGGACTTCTCAGAGTCTTTAATGCTCTGTACCTCCTAAAGGTGCTGGACGCAATGTTTTAAAAGCTTAGTTATTTGACCTTGGAACTTTTTTTTTTTTTTTTTTTTTTGTGGAACACATCTCGGCATCTCTTGGAGCAGTTGTCCATGGGTCATCGTTTAGGTGGTGCTGCACACAGGAACCACACCATACCTACGCTCTTAATCTGCTTTTTTCCTCCACATTACAGGTTAGTTCTGCCTCTTTGCACTTCTCAGCCTGCACCCATTTGTCCCTATATCTGTGTTTGTTCACCAGCTTTGTTCATCTAATCTTCTCTCCTACCAAAACCAAGCCGTTCGCACTCTTGAAGCGGCAAATAAAGGGTGTGTCATTAAGTGAGCTACCACCATGGCCGGATCTCCAGGAAACAAACCAGCCCACAGTCCAGACATGCAAATGCCCATGTGGAAGTCAGCAGCAGCATACTGAGCTTCCTGAGGGACAGCAGGGTTTGGCTACATCTTGTTTTTCAAAAGGAGTGCTGTGGGCATTGTGGGTAGGAACATTCTCTCTTGCGTAAAAATGTCCTCATATTTTTCCAATCACTCTCATTGAGAACCTATCTCTTCACCCATCTTGTAGGTGGAATCCAAGAGGAAGAAAAAGGGGAATTGTTTATGTGGGCAAGGGGAAGGAGTGGCTTATTGCCTGTGCCCTGTCAGTTGAGACAAACATAGTATGTACAAGCCAAAGAATACACTTTGCTGAAGTAGGCAGAAATTGCTACATTGAACAAAGCAGGAGAAAGCCAACCCCATGTGCACGTATGCCCACGCAACACACGCATCCAAATACATATACTTAAGGAATCATGGAAACACGTGTGGAAGGACCCGAGGGGTGAGTGTAATACTCCCCGCATCTGTCCACGTTCAGTATGTCCACACAAAGAGATACAAATGTAGACGTATATATTCAGAAGACACTTGCAGAGTTATTCTCAAGATTGGCCCATCGCACAGTATCCGAAGGCCATCCAGACTGTGTAAGCATCCCTAGCTTCCTTGAGCACTCAAGCCCTCTGTGGCCTAGGACAATATATGGGAAGGCTTAGAATGGTCCCAGGCCTGTCGTGAGCAAGCCACACTTGACTGTTTCTACTCCGAAGGGGCACTGAGGTAGGGGGCTCAGGCTGCCCCCCTCCTCTGGACTCTCTTGTGGGTACTACCAAGCCAGCACCCCTCTTTCACTTTCTGGAGTCATAATAGCTGGCACTGTCATCATGGTGACCAATGAGAGGAACAATAAAAGGCCCCACGAAAGAAAGAGGCTGCTGGAGGGTAGGGTGGTTGGGAGGAGTGACTCTCCTTTGTGAAATTTGATCCAACTGCCCCTGTGGATTCATGGAAGTGTTCAAGAGCCTGACAGAGAGCAACCCATCAACTGGGCTCTGAAGCTCGGGCCTGGCTCCCAGGCCTGGAGGACCCCTGCAACAATCTGCAGCCACTCTTTCTTTCTCCACCTACTCCATCCAGAAATTCTCCTTCTCCTCCAATTTTCCAGCTTTGCCCATTCTCTTCTCTGCCCTTCAAGTGCTCCTCTCTCCACTCCTACAATGCACACTGCTGCAGGCCAGAATTTGGCAGCCTCTCCAGCTCTGTAAGTGCCTTGAGGAAGAGCACTGAGTTGTATTCCTCTTTTTACCCACATGAGGCTAACACACACACACACACATATAGCAAATATCTTTGTTTTCTTCCCTTATTCCATTCCTTATTATAAAATATAAGATGAAAATGCGGCTAGTGCATTTTTGGTCTTCCTCTTTTCTGCTGACCCTATACTTTACCAAGCATGATGTCCTTCTCCAAGGACAGATCCCTCCTGACAACATGTCCAAAGTATGTAAGACGCAGTCTCCCCATCCTTGCTTCTAAGGAGCATTTTGGTTGTACTTCTTCCAAGACAAGTTTGTTCCTTCTTTTGGCAGTTCATGGTATATTCAATATTCTTTGCCAACACCGCAATTCAAAGGCATCAATTCTTCTTCTGTCTTCCTTATTCATTGTCCAGCTTTCACACGCACATGATGTGATTGAAAATACCATAACTTGGGTCAGGTGCACCTTAGTCTTCAAGGTGACATCTTTGCTTTTCAGCACTTTAAAGAGATCTGTTGCAGCCGATTTGCCCAATGCAATGCGTCTTTTGGTTTCTTGACTGCTGCTTCCATGGGTGTTGATTGTGGATCCCAATAAAATGAAATCCTTGACAACTTCAATCTTTTCTTTGTTTATCATGATGCAGCTTATTGGTCCAGTTGCTGCAGTTTGCTCAGATCAGAGCTTTCAATTGGTGTTCATCATTTTCCTTTTCTATCATCTATTCTAAATTCCCCCAAACCTGGCCACTGTATATCTGTGCCTATGTCCTGTCTGTCTATCCACCCATCCACCTGCCCATCCACCTGCGCATCCAGCCATCCACCCATCCACCCACCCGCCCACCCACCCATCCCCCATCCGTCCATCCATCCATCTGCCGCCCATGCATCCATCCGTCCGTCCGTCCGTCCACCCGTCCATCCATCTTTCTATATAGTTGTCCATTAAAGCAGCAAGAGGCTCCTCTAGGAATCTGCCGAGTTTCAGATATACTGCAATTTTATAACAATTTTGTAGCAACAACCCTCTTCATGTTAGTCAGGGCCAATTATTCCTGTGAGAATGTTCCTCCTTTTTTGCTTGCTGGCTCAAAATGACCAGGTAGTAGCTGTAATTTCAGATTTAGGCGGAACCTTATTATAGCTCTTGTGTATTAGTTTCCTGTTGCTGCTGTAACAGACTATCACAAACTTAGTGGATAAAAAAAAATCACAAAGTTACTATCTTATGGTTCTAGAGGTCAAAAGTTTGAAATGGGTCTCACTGGGATTAAATTAAGATGTCAGTGAGGCTCAGGTCCTTTCTTGAGGTTTTTCCAGTTTCTATAATCTTTCTGACCTCACATCGTATCACTGTGATACTTCTCTTTTGCCTCCTGCTTCTACATTTAACGGCCCTTGTGATTATATAACGCATACCCAGATAGCCCAGGATAATCTCCATGTTTTAGGGTCAGTGATTACCAACCTTAATTCTCCATTGCCATGTTACATAATATATTCACAGGTTCTGGGGATTAGGACATGGACACCTTTGGAGGACCATTATTTTGCCTACCACAATCATAAACAACATTAAAAGGCAAATGCAAGCTGGAAATAACCCACAGCTTTCCAACACCAGTGGGTACTAGACAAAACCCAGGTGATCAAAAGGTGCGAAAGACACACAAATGCACGCATGCACACAAACCGCAGATGGGCAATACAGCAATAAACCAAAAAACCAAACTCACTGCCGTTGAGTTGATTCCAACTCATAGCGACCCTATAGGGCAGAGTAGAACTGCCCCACAGGGTTTCCAAAACTGCCGCATCTTTCTCCCATGGAGCAGCCAGTGGATTCGAACTGCCAACCTTTTGGTTAGCACTCAATCTCTTTCACTGCTGCACCACCAGGACTCCTGTAACACAGCAATAATCACATACAATTGACCTCATTAGGAATGAAATTAATACAGATTTAAACATCCTTGGGATGCTCAACTTTTTCAACTGTTAAATTGGCAAGGATCAAATCACATGTATCCTGTATTGGTGTGGTGTGGAGAGGCAGGTTGTGAGGGGCACTGTGGGGCTGCCACCCTATTGTTTTCCTAGAAAGCAATCTGAAGTGGATGCACAAAATTTAAAAATATGAAATTGTTTGCTCAGAAAATCTATATCACAGAATTTATACCAAGGAAAGCATTTTGTGGCTGTGTAAAAATTTGGTTACTTGCTTGTTTGTTATCCCACTGCCGTCGAGTTTATATGGCATAAATGGCTAAGTGCTTGACTATTCATCAAAAGGTTGGTGGTTGAAACCCACCTGGAGGTGCCTCTGAAGACAGACGTGGTGATCTGCTTCTGAAATATCATAGCTTTGAAAACCCTATGGAACAGTTCTACTCTGCACACATGGGGTCTCTATGAGTCATAACTGACTCGACGGCAACTAACAAAAACAGCAATAATAGCAAAACAGCCCAAATAATGAGGCATTTTAAAAATAGAGCACAGCAATTCATTTAATGGGTTACACAATGAAAAAGATGCTGAGTGGCATTTACTAACGTAAGTATAGTTTGCAACATGTTACTAAGAGAATCATGGAGATTATAAATACCATTTAGTGCAATCCCATTTTTCTTTAAAAATTATCTATAGATCTATTGAAAAGCCTGGATTATACTTGGAAATGTTAATAGTGGTTGTTCCTTAGTCTTTGTGATGTGATTAAAAATGGTTTCTAGAGGAGGAGCCAAGACGGCGGAAAAGACAGACGCTTCCGTGGAGCCCTCTTTAAAACAAAGACCTGAAAAAACAAGTGAAATGAGTATATTTGTGACAAGCTGGGAGCCCTGAGCATCAAAGGCAAGCTTAGACAAGGAACTGAGGGGCAGGGGAAGGAAGAGACTGTACAGAAGCGGAGAGGAGTTGCCAGACCTGAATCACAGGGAGCCCTCAGGCACCATTCCTGGAGTGGCGGCGACGGGCTGGCACTAGGGTTCGGCCTTAAGTTCCTCAGGGAGAAGCAGCCAGCCACCCAGCCCACTCACACCTCTGGAACCTGAGGAGAAGGGTGCTCTCCGCAAAAGCTAAGTACCTGCGAATATTTTACCACGCCCCCACCCCCCCCACCCCCAGGCCGGCTTCAGCGGCCGAGTCCCTGGGCCTGAGATAGACCCTGGTGAGTACCTGGAGCAGTTCTCCCGGCCTTGCGGAAGGAAGAAATTTGCAACTGAGGGGAAAAGATAATTTGCTAGCTCCATTAACTGGGGGAGCTCAGGACAGAAGCGGCTTCTATCCAGGCATAAACTGTCCGTGGACCTTGAGCACCTATCCCTTCTGCATGGACCTGTGTGGGCCTATTTCGGGAGAATAGGCCCTTGTTGGCAAACTGCAACTATTTCAGCAGTGCAGTGGAGAGGTGGGTGTTTGACGTTTGACATTGCTTTGCCTATTAAACAAGATCCTCACCTACCAACAACAGGGACCTAAGGACTAGTGGCTCCACTTGGGTCGCCCAGCCACCCACGACAGGGGCCCAGGGATAACTGGTACCTCCCAGTCCTTACAACAAAAACTTTGGGTGCCCATGGTCCCTCTGCAGAGCCCACCCACCAGCACGCTCTAGGGAACAGAGATGCTTTTTCCTCAGAGACACTTGGGGGTCGGTTCTCAGCCCCCTGCCTTGTTCAGAGCATGACCTCCTGCTGCAATCAGATACGGGTATATAGGCCAATCACCCCTGCTCCTCTGAGACTGTAGGACAGAGCCTGTACCACACACTTGATATCAGCTACCTGGAAACCTCGGCTGAATTCATACAAGAAAACTGAATGGACTCCTAGACTGATATACCTGATAACAGCTCTAGCCAGCTGGGAACAGGACATCAGAGCCCCAAAGGTGAAAATAATCAAGCTAGCTCACTCAAGCAACCCATAGGGATATATCAAAACAAAACAAAGCAAGCAGCTATGACACAGTAAGCAAGCATAAACTAATACAATAACTTATAGCTGGCTCGGAGACAACAGTCAACATCAAGTCACATAAAGAAACAGGCCATGATCACCTCAACAGGCTCTCAAAACAAAGAATCCAGGGATCTTTTAGATGAAAGTGCATTCCTGGAATTACCAGATGCAGGATACAAAAGTTTAATATACAGAACTCTTCAATACATCAGGAAGGAAATGAGGCAATACGCAGAACAAGCCAAGGAACACACAGATAAAGCAACTGAAGAAATCAGAAAGATTATTCAGGAACGTAATGAAAAGTTTAATAAGCTGGAAAAATCCATAGACAGACAGCAATCAGAAATTCAGAAGATTAACAATAAAATTACAGAATTAGATCATAGAAAGCCAGAGAAGCAGAATCGAGCAAGTAGAAGCTAGAATTTCTGAACTCAAAGATACATCACTTGGCACTAATATATTTGAGGGAAAATCAGAAAAAAGAATTAAAAAAAAATGAAGAAACCTTAAGAATCATGTGGGACTTTATGAAGAGAAATAACCTATGAGTGATTGGAGTACCAGAATAGGGAGGGATAACAGAAAATACAGAGAAAATTGTTGAAGATTTGTTAGCAGAAAACTTCCCTGATATTATGAAAGATGAGAAGATATCTATCCAAGAAGCTCATCGAACTCCACATAAGGTAGGTCTTAAAAGAAAGCCTCCAAGACATATTATAATCAAGCTTGCCAAAACCAAAGATAAAGAGACAATTACAAGAGCAGTGAGGGATAAAAGAAAAGTCACCTACAAGGGAGAGCCAATAAGAATAAGCTTGGACTACTCAGCAGAAACCATGCAGGCAAGAAAGCAATGGGATGACATATTTGAAAAATTGAAGGAAAAGAACTGCCAAGAATCATATATCCATCAAAACTGTCTCTTAAATATGAAGGTGAAATTAAGACATTTGCAGATAATACAAGTTGAGGGAATTCATAAACACCAAACCAAAACTACAGGAAATACTAAAGGGAGTTCTTTGGTTGGAAAATCAATAATGTCAGGTATCGACCCAAGACTAGAACACTGGGCAGAGCAACCAGAAGTCAACCCAGACAGGGAAATCCAAAAAAAAAAAAAAAAAAAAAGAACAAAGCAAGATTAAAAAAAAAAAAAAAAGCCCAACACAGGGTAACAGCGATGTCATTATATAAAAGAAGAAAACATTAAAATAATAAAGAGGGACTAAGAAATGTAATCATACACCTTCCATATGGAGAGGAAGATATGGCGATACAAAGAAATAACAGTTAGTTATAAATTTAGAAAAATAGGGGTAAATACTAAGGTAACCGCAAAGGAGACAAACTATCCTACTCATCAAAATGAAATACAAGGGAAAAATAAAGACTCAGCAGAAACAAAATCAACAACAACAAATATGAGAAAAGGACAATATACAAAGAAAACCTACTCAGCACATAAAATCAAGCAGGAAAAAGAAGCTGTCAACACACAAAAAAAGACATCAAAATGATAGCACTGAATTCATACCTATCCATAATTACCCTGAATGTAAATGGACTAAATGCACCAATAAAGAGACAGAGAATGACAGAATGGATTAAACGACAAGATCCGTCTATATGCTGCCTACAAGAGACACACGTTAGACTTAGAGACAGAAACTAAAACTCAAAGGATGGAAAAAAATATATCAAGCAAACAACAACCAAAGAAGAGCAGGATTGGCAATACTGATTTCTGACAAAATAGACTTTAAAGTTAAATCCATCAGAAAGGATAAGGAAGTACACTATATAATGATTAAAGGGACAATACACAAAGAAAATATAACCATATTAAATATTTATGCACCCAACGACAGGGCTGCAAGATACATAAAAGAAACTTTATCAGCATTGAAAAGTGAGATAGACAGCACCACAATAATAGTAGACTTCAACACACCACTTTCGGTGAAGGACAGGACATCCAGAAAGAAGCTCAATAAAGACACGGAAGATCTAAATGCCATAATCAACCAACTTGACCTTATAGACATATACAGAACACTCCACCCAAAAGCAACCAACTACACTTTCTTTTCTAGTGCACCTGGAACATTCTCTAGAGTAGACCACATATTAGGTCATAAAGCAAACCTCAGGAGAATCCAAAACGCTGAAATAGTACAAAGCATCTTCTCTGACCATAAGGCCATAAAAGTGGAAATCAATAACAGGAAAAGCAGAGAAAAGAAATCAAACACTTGGAAACTGAACAATACCCTGCTCAAAAAAGACTGGATTACAGAAGACATTAAGGATGGAATAAAGAAATTCATAGAATCCAATGAGAATGGAAAGACTTCCTATCAGACCTTTGGGACACAGCAAAAGCGGTGCTCAGAGGCCAATTTTTATCAATAAATGCACACATCCAAAAAGAAGAAAGGGCCAAAATAAAAAAACTATCCCTACAACTTGAACAAATAGAAAGAGAGCAACAAAAGAAACCCAGAGGCACCAGAAGAAAACAAATAATAAAAATTAGAGCTGAACTAAATGAAATAGAAAACAGAAAAACAATTGAAAGAATTAACAAGACCAAAAGATGATTTTTTGAAAAATGCAACAAAATTGATAAACCATTGGCCAACTTGACAAAAGAAAAACAGGAGAGGAAGCAAATAACCCGAATAAGAAATGAGATGGGCGGTATTACAACAGACTCAACTGAAATTAAAAGAATCATATCAGATTACAATGAAAAACCATACTCAAACAAATTTGAAAGCCTGGAAGAAATGGATGAATTCCTAGAAACACACTACCTACCTAAACTAACACAAACAGAGGTAGAACAACTAAACAGACCCACAACAAAAGAAGAGATTGAAAAGGTAATCAAAAAACTTCCAACAAAAAAAAGGCCTGGTCTGGGCGGCTTCACTGCAGAGTTCTACCAAACTTTCAGAGAAGAGTTAACACCACTACTACTAAAGGTATTTCAGAGCATAGAAAAGGACGGAATACTACCAAACTCATTCTATGAAGCCACCATATCCCTGATACCAAAACCAGGTAAAGATACCACAAGAAAAGAAAATTATAGACCTATATCCCTCATGAATGTAGATGCAAAAATCCTCAACAAAATTCTAGCCAATAGAATTCAACAACATATCAAAAAAATAATTCACCATGACCACGTGGGATTCATACCAGGTAAGCAGGGATGGTTCAACATTAGAAAAACAATTAATGTAATCCACCAAATAAATAAAAAAGACAAGAATCACATGATTTTATCAATTGATGTAGAAAAGGCATTTCACAAAGTTCAACACTCATTCATGATAAAAACTCTCAGCAAAATAGGAGTAGAGGGAAAATCCTCAAAGTAATAAAGGGCATTTATACAAAGCCAACAGCCAACATCACCCTAAATGGAGAGAGCCTGAAAACATTTCCATTGAGATCGGGAACCAGACAAGGATGCCCTTTATCACCACTCTTATTCAACATTGTGCTGGAAGTCCTAGCCAGAGCAATTAGGCTAGATAAAGAAATAAAGGGCATCCAGATTGGCAAGGAAGAAGTAAAAGTATCTCTATTTGCAGATGACATGATCTTATACACAGAAAACCCTAAGGAATCCTCCAGAAATCTGCTGAATCTAATAGAAGAGTTCAGCAGAGTATCGGGATATGAGATAAACATACAAAAATCAGTTGGATTCCTCTCCACCAACAAAAAGAACATCGAAGAGGAAATCACCTAATCAATGCCATTTACAGTAGCTCCCAAGAAGATAAAATACTTAGAAATAAATCTTACCAGAGATGTAAAAGACTTATACAGAGAAAACTACAGTACACTTCTTCAAAAACCAAAAGAGACTTACATAAGTGGAAGAACAGACCTTGCTCATGGATAGGAAGACTGAACATTATAAATTGTCTATTCTACCAAAAGTGATCTATGCATTTAATGCAATTCCAATCCAAATCCCCAGGACGTTCTTTAATGAGATGGAGAAACAAATCACCAATTTCATATGGAAGAGACAGAGGCCCTGGATAAAAATAAGGCATTACTGAAAAAGAAGAACAAAGTGGGAGGCCTTACTTTACCTGATTTTAGAACCTGTTATACTGCCACAGTAGTCAAAACAGCCTGGTACTGGTACAACAACAGGTACATGGACCAATGGAACAGAATTGAGAATCCAGACATAAATCCATCCACATATGAGCAGCTGATATTTGACAAAGGCCCCAAAAGAGTTAAATGGGGGAAAAGACAGTCTTTTTAACAAATGGTGCTGGCATAACTGGATATCCATCTGCAAAAAAATGAAACAAGACCCTTACCTCACTCCATGCACAAAAACTAATTCAAAATGGATCAAAGACCTAAATATAAAATCTAAAATGATAAAGATTATGGAAGAAAAAATACGGACAACATTAGGAGCCCTAATACATGGCATAAACAGTAAAGAAAACATTATAAAGAACGTAGAAGAAAAACTAGATAACTGGGAGCTCCTAAAAATCAAACACTTATGCTCATCCAAAGACTTCACCAAAAGAGTAAAAAGACTATCTACAGACTGGGAAAAAGTTTTTAGCTATGACATTTCTGATCAGCGCCTGATCTCTAAAATCTAGATGATAGTGCAAAAAGACAAATAACCCAATTAAAAAATGGACAAAAGATGTGAATAGACACTTCACTAAAAAAGACATTCATGTAGCTAACAGATATATGAGGAAATGTTCACGATCATTAGCCATTAGGAAATGCAGATGAAAACTACAATGAGATTTCATCTCACTCCAACAAGGCTGGCATTAATCCAAAAAAACAGAAAAGAATAAATGTTGGAGAGGCTGTGTAGAGATTGGAACACTTCTACACTGCTGGTGGGAATGTCAAATGGTGCAACCAATTTGGAAATTGATTTGGCGCTTCCTTAAAAAGTTAGAACTAGAACTACCATACTATCCAGCACTCCCACTCCTTGGAATATATCCTAGAGAAATAAGAGCCTCTACACTTTACACGAACAGATATATGCACACCCATGTTTATTGCAGCACTGTTTACAGTAGCAAAAAGATGGAAGCAACCAAGGTGCCCATCAACAGATGAATGGATAAATAAATTATGGTATATTCACACAATGGAATACCATGCATCGATAAAGAACAGTGAGGAATCTGTGAAACATTTCATAACATGGAGGAACCTGGAAGGCATTATGCTGAGTGAAATTAGTCAATTGCAAAAGGACAAATATTGTATAAGACCACTATTATAAGAACTCGAAAAATAGTTTAAACTGAGAAGAAAACATTCTTTTGTGGTTACGAAAGGGGAGAGGGAGGGAGGGAGGGTGGGAGACGGGTACTCACTAATTAGATAGTAGATAAGAACTACTTTAGGTGAAGGGAAAGACAGCACACAATACAGGTGAGGTCAGCACAATTGGACTAAACCAAAAGCAAAGAAGTTTCCTGAATAAGCTGAATGCTTCGAACGCCAGCGTAGCAGGGGCAGGGGTCTGGGGACCATGGTTTCAGGGGCCATCTAAGCCAATTGGCATAACAAAATCTATTACGAAAACCTTCTGCATCCCACTTTGAAGAGTGTTGTCTGGGGTACGAGCCCAAGAGGCGGAAAGGGCCACATGAACCAGCGACTACATCATCCTGAGACCAGAAGAACTAGATGGTGCCTGGCTACAATCGATGACTGCCCTGACAGGGAACACAACAGTGAACGCCTGAGGAAGCAGGAGAGCAGTGGGATGCAGACCCCAAATTCTCATAAAAAGACCAGACTTAATGGTCTGACTGAGACTGGAAGGACCCCAGTGGTCATGGCCCCCAGACCTTCTGTTGGCCCAGGACAGGAACCATTCCTGAAGCCAACTCTTCAGACGTGGATTGGACTGGACAATGGGTTGGAGAGGGATGCTGGTGAGAAGCGAGCTTCTTGGATCAGGTGGACACTTGAGACTATGTTGGCATCTCCTGCCTGGAGGGGAAATGAGAGGGTGGAGGGGGTTAGAAGCTGGCAAAAAGGACAGGAAAAGAGAGAGTGGAGGGAGAGAGCGGGCTGTCCCATTAAGGGGAGAGTAATTGGGAGTGTGTATCAAGGTGTATATGGGCTTTTGTGTGAGAGACTGACTTGAGTTGTAAACTTTCACTTAAAGCACAGTAAAAATTATTTAAAAGAAAAAGGTTTCTATTTCCTTTTGGTGGATTAACATTTTCTACGTTCCTTATAATGTAATGCTCAGCCTTCACAGTAATTTAAAATACTTTCTACGAATGAACCAGGAGTGCCTTGAGTCTTGATAGCCTCTTTTGGTGGGATCTCTACGGAGCAGCGACTGAACTCTCAGGTACTCTGTTTACTTGGAGGGGACGAGATGAAGGTGGCCAGACATCTCGGGATCTGGGATAGAACAGTCCCACCCCCTTCCTTTCCACACACAAGTACATACACACCCATTCGCCCTCTGACAGACACTCACACACACTCTCGCAGTCACTTTCACTCACACACAAACAAGTCACTCGCACACACACATGCACACATACACACACCACGTGCTCTTGCACACACATGCACACATTTTTGCACCATCATCAGACACTGTTATGTACACACACACTCATTGCATGCTCACTCTCACTCACACTCACACACCTGCCAGCCCATGTGGCCCAGGCACTCTTACAGAACAACCTCATCTTGGTACTCAGCCACGGCTCTCAAGACTGCTCTGGGCCTTGCTTCATTTTCCTTGGGGATGTTATTCCTGGTTCCTGGGGAATCCTTCCATTGTGGGCCCACCTACCAGGGTCGTGACCCACAACACCAGGGATAGTCCAGCCAAAACTCCACCTCCATCACCCACAAGGAGCTGTGTGCTGTGGCCTCATCCCCTGCTCACAAAGCAGTCATCCTGTCAGTGACAGATGGCAGAGCTGATAACAGGAAAATGTGTGTGTGTGTGTGTGTGTGTGTGTCCCCAAAGCTAGCAGCTCCTTGTCTCAGGCTCCTTCCATTCATTCGTCTTTTCCCACTTTCTAAGATCCCCCAACCTGAATGCCCCCTAAGAAGAAAATGTCTTAGGGGGCCAAGGAGCCCCTTTGCCTCACCCCATTTTCCTCCTCAGCACTTGCTGGTTTGTTTAGAAGAGGCTCCTGGAGGAGCCAGGTGAGGAGAGCTGCCCTTCCTAATGAAGAACTGTGAAGAGGCCAAGATGTCCTGGAGAGAGTAAAGCTGAGCTGAGAGAGGAAGGCCTGCTCATCCTGTGGTCTCACACAATGACCCAGCAGAACGAAGGTCCACAGTGTGTCCCAAAGGAGGCAAACGTCCTAAAGGAGAAAGCTAATGATGCAGATACAGCCTGGGAGATGAAAACCTCTAAAACCTGGGGCATGAAACCTCTGATATAATAAAACAAACACAATTAATGCCCACAGACCAGGCTGATATATCAAAATGATAGGACAAAGAGTGAGATACAGCGAGTCATGGGAAATTTAAAGGAGATCTGAGTCCTGAGAAACACACCCACACATACACACATGGACTTAAAGAGTCCTGTGATATGGAAAGAGCTCAGGGTAGTTGTGGGCTGTGCAGCCCTGAGTGTTCCATTTGGGTTTAGTAAGGTCATTGAAACTCCAAAAAAGCGTGGATATAGAAAAATCAAGGAAAAGGGGAAGGCAAATCAGGAAGAATTATCAAATAGAATAAGGAAAGAGAAGAAATAAGAATAACAATTTTAAAAAATGGAAAAAATTAAGCCCGTGGTATCAATACTTCGTTACTATTTGTGTAAGAACTCTGATCAGTTTTTTAATCACTGTATTACTTATTGGTGTATTTTTTGGTGGTTTGCTAAGAGTTTGAAAAATTTTAGATATTATTGTGTATTATGTATGACTTTAGGTTTTATACATTTTTGATTAAGTTTATAGCTAGTGTTTAAAGCTTGGGAAATATAGATTGTAAACTTGAAAAGTTTTCATTTTCTAACTGCCAATAGTCTATATATTTAGGGGAAGTTACTGTTTTGTATTTTAAAATAATGATTGTTGAATAAATTCACTTTATTAATACATTGAACATTGAGCAAAAAAAGAAAATAGTGATGAGAGTATTGCTACGCATACACAAGAATCTGTCAATTCTAACTCGCAAAAATGGACCAGACTCACTGGTCTGACAGAGTCTGGAGAAACCCGAGAGTATGGCGCCCAGGCACCCTTTTAGCTCCGTACAGAGGTCACTCCTGAGGTTCACCCTTCAGCCAAAATGAGACTAAATGGGCACACAGCCCAGCGGCCAGGACGAGAAGGCAGGAGAGCTGGTAACGGGGACCCCAAGGTGGAGAAGAGGAGAATGTTGACACGTTGTGGAGTTGGCAACCAATGTCATAAAACAATATGTGTATTAATTGTTTAATGAGAAACTAATTTGCTCTGTAAACCTTCATTTAAAGTACAGAAAAAATAATAAAAAGAATTTGTCAAATAAGTGAATGAATTAACTTGAAAAAAAAGAACCTGTCAAAATAGTAAACCAAAGAATGCATTTTTAAATTTATTGACTTACTTATTTTTAAAATTACAAGTTTTTTTAAAAAATTAATACAATTTATATGGTTAACAAATCCAAGATTACCCAAAAGGGCTGTAGTGAAACGACTGTTCCCAAGGGGAAGACTTTCTGTTTTTAGTGCTTCAGCCGATTATATCTACATTTGTGAACGTAATGTTTGTATTACTACTTCTTTACTGATGTGTTTTAGATACTTTCTATTGACCTACTGCTATGATAGTTGAGGACTCACGAACATCTGCATTTTGGTTGTAAACTTAGACAACTCTAAACATTTTATTAAAACCACCAATCTAATGTATTACATTCACTTAAAAAATGTTTTAAACAACCAGAAGCCTGGCAATAAACGTATTACAAAATAGATGAGTATTCTGGCCACTGGCATATGTCTCTTCTGTTCTAATTTAGTTGGTCTTTCTTGTAAGTAACATAACTGCACCTAACTGATTGGAGGAAAGATAGTCTACTCAACAAATGGTGAGAGAAGGCTGTATATCTGTATTAAAAAATGAACTTCGACTTTTACATTGCACTATATACAAAAATAAACTCAAAATGAATCATAGACCTACGTTTAACACCTGAAGCTATTAAACTTCCAGGAGAAAATCTTTGAGGCATTGGATTTGGTGACTTTTTTTTAACGGGACATCAACAGAAGAGATCATTATAGAAAAATGAAAAAAAAAAATGGACTTCTGCCCTTCCAAATGTAAAGTTGGAAACTCTGTGGGGCAGTTCTACTCTGCCCTATATATAAATATAAAATTAAGAAAATGAAAAAGCAAGCCACAGACTGGTAGAAAAATTTTGAGAAACGTATACTCAATAAATGGATTGTATCCACAGTATATAAGGAACTCTTATAATTCAACAAGAAGACAAACAACCCCATTAAGAAGATAGCAAAAGACAGGAAGAGACAGTTCACAAAAGAAGAGATATGAATGGCCAATAAGCACATGAAAAAATTCTTAGTGTAACTTGTTGTCATGGATTGAATTGTGTCCCCCCAAAATATGTATCAATTTGGCTAGGCCATGATTCCCAGTATTCTGTGATTGTCCACCATTTTGTCATGTGATTTTCCTATGCACTGTAAATCCTATCTCTATGATGATGAGGAGGTGGGATTAGCGGCAGTTATGTTAATGAGGAGGACTCAATCCGGAAGATTGAATTGTGTCTTGAGCCAGTGTCTTTTGAGATATAAAAGAGAGAAGTGAGCAGAGACATGGGGACCTCATGCTATCAAGAAAGCAGCACTGGGAGCAGAATGTGTCCTTTGGACCTGAGGTTCCTGCACAGAGAAGCTCCTAGTCCAGGGGAAGATTGATGACATGGACCTTCCTCCAGAGCCCACAGAGAAAGCAAGCCTTCCCCTGGAACTAACACCCTGAATTTGGACTTCTAGCCTACTAGAAGCCATCTACTTGTGATATTCCTGTTATAGCAGCACTAGATGACTAAGACACTTATTATTAGTGGAATGCAAATTAAAGCCAAAATGAGGTAACAATACACATACACTATGATGGCTAAAAAGAAAAAGAAAATACCAATACAATATTACAGGACCACGTGTGGGGCTAAGATATACAGCAACTGGAACTTCCAGATGCTACTGCTGGGAATGCGAAATGGTATAGCCGCTCCGGAAAATTGTGTCAGTTTCTTATAAAGTTAAACATAAACTTACCGTATGACCCTGCATTTGCATTCCTAGGTGTTTATTCAAAAGAAATGCATGTGTATGTCCATACAGAAACATGTATGTGAGTGCTCAGAGCAACATTATTCATAGTAACAACAGAAAGCAATTCAAATGTCTGTTCATTTGATAAAAAACAAATTGTATATGGCATACTATTCAAACATAAGATAGAACAAAATATTAATACAGGCAACAACATGCATGAATTTCAAAAATGCCGTGTTAAGTGAAAGAAGTAAAACATGAAAAACTATGTACTATTTAATTCCATCTATATGAAATTCTAGGATAGGTAAAATTGTAAAGACAGGGCATATCAATGGTTGCTTGGGACCAGAGATAGGGAGAAAGCATCAAATCTGAACAGGTTTGAGGGGACTTACCAGTGATTAAATGTTCTATCACTTGATCTTGGTGTGGTTACATGACTGTATATAATTACAGAAATTTATCAAACAGTACACTTAAAATTGGTGAAGTTTATCATATACAAATATTACCTCACTGGACAAAAAAGAGGAAAAATTAAAAAAAAAAATCGCCGTAAGGTTGAAGTAAGTAATTTGAAGAGCTTAGAGTGACATTTTGGGATTGCTGATGAGGGAGGTGGGAAAGGGAGATGACCAAAGACAAGGGTTCTTCTCTCTGTCAAAACCCAACTCAGGATCCATGTCCTTTCCACGACATTCCCCAGCAACTAAGCTAGTGGAGAGATCCTCCTTACTATCGCTTCCTGGAATACTAAGCATCTAGAGCACTTTTATAGAATGTTGTTGTTGTTAGGGGCCGTTGAGTCAATTTTGACTCATAGCAATCCGTTGTGATAAAGTAGAACTGCTCCATAGGGTTTTCTAGGCTGTAATCTTTGCAGGAGCTGATCACCAGCTCTTTCTTCTGTGGGGTTGCTATGTGGGTTCCAGCCACTAACCCTTCGGTTAGCAGCCAAATACTTAGCTGTTGGACCACCAGGGCTCTTTTTAATAGAATGCATGACCTTGTATTTGTATGAAGAGCTTGTCTCCCCAAGACATGAACAGATCCCTAAATGGTCCGTGTTTCGTATTTTCTTCACACTTTGAGGAAGCACGTCCTTCATACTCTGAGGAGGCAGAGGACACCACTATGTAGAAAGACGTGCCAGTCACTCAGCCATTGTCTCTGAACACCACACTCGCTGTACTGGGTTCAAATGTGTGCCCCAAAATATATGTCCAAATCCTGGCCCCTGGTACCTGTGAATGTGGCCTTACTTGGAAAAACGGCCTTTGCAGATGTTACTAAGGCAAGCGTCTCGAGATGAGACCATTCTGGATCATCTGTGTGGGCCCCTACATCAAATGACAGGAGTTTTCGTAAGAAACATAAGAGGAGAAGACACAGAGAGAAGAGAAGAAGGTGATGGGAAGACAAAGGCAGAGATTGAAGTTGTCTGGAGCTACTAGAAGCTGAGAGAGAGGCATGGAACAGATTCTCCCTTAGAGCCTCCAGTAGGAACCAACACTTCCGACATCTTGTTTTTGGATTTAAAGCCTCTCACAAGACTATGAGACAATAAATTTCTATTGTTTTAAGCCACCTCACTTGTGGTAATTTGATGTGCCAGCCCCAGAAAACTAACCCCCCTACCCTCTCTTCTTCAGTTGATAGTGTGGCCTGAGGATTTACAAACCACACAACTGCTTCTTTGGGCACTCCCCATTAGATCTAGCAATGGGCCAAAAGAGGGAGCATGCAGGCCAGAGGACAAAGTCTTGGTCTCTTCCCTGTCTCTCACAGCACTTGATTCCATTTTGCTATTCTCCCAGCACCTGGAGAACCTGCCATGTGGAGTCCCTCAGAGCCACCAGCGCCTCTCTGCTGAGTAACTCCCTTCCTTGACTCTCTGGCCCCTCCTATGAGCTTTTCAGTTTTAGGAATTTCAACCTTTGCCTTGTTCCCCAGACATAGGGTTAGAAACTGCTTCTGGTAGTCACTATCATCATGATACCTTAGTGTTCTGTTTTTGCCTCTTGAGTCCTTCATTACCTTGTTAACAATTATTTCTAGTATATTCTTTCTATGAAAATACTAGCGTGTTTTCTGTCCCGATTGGACCCCAACTGACCCAAAGGCAATCGTATGAGTCTTGGGGTCTTTGACTTGACCTTAACATGGCCGGGCACCAGCCTGTCCTAGTGAGGGTGGAAGAGAGGAAGCCAAGATAAGTCAGATAAGGTGGTCGTGGGGAGAAAGGCTAGCATGTATTGAGCTCCTACTGCATGTCTGGCGCTGCACTGAATACTTTACCTGTGTTCTCAAGTTCATGTTACACAATTACCCAATGGTGTGCTTACTTCTGTCATCATTTTACAGAGGAGAAAAATGAAGACAAGACAGCATTGTTAGCTTGCCCAAAGTCAAACTAATACATCATCCAGTTGGGATTTAAGAGAGGGGTGCTTCTTCCAGAGAATTGGGCTGGATTGGGGTGAGAAGAACATGGGCCTTGTTCAAGGAGGATCCCTGTCCCTTGAGAATGATGCTGCTCTCTCAATGACAGGAGTCACAGAGGCCTCCTGGTGGAGTTCAGAGACCTGCAGAGGGCCAGAAACCTCCCCTGTCTCTCTGGACCCTGAGCAGATGGTCAGGGGGCTACGGTCATATAGCCACAGGCAAAAGAAAGGCCTCAGGGGGCCCGAGAAAGAGACTCCAGAGAACGTGTAGACATGGGATCCATCAGCCCCATTATAGAAGGAGATATTTCCGGCTTCATAGTCCAGGAAAATGCCCACCCGTTGCAGAGGCTGTGAAGGATGGAGGTGTATCCTTGGGAAGGTGAGAGCCCAGAGTTCCTCTTTGTAAAACTCCACGGCCCACAAGCCATGCTTTGGTGACTTGGGAATTCTTCCCTTCCGATTTAAACTCTCAAGGCAAACACCCAGGTTCCAGGCTTTCCTGTTTCCCACCTCGACTTCCCAGTAGTGCTTCCCCCTGGTGAATTGCTCCTGGCCCAAAACGCAGGGGTCCTTGTTGAATCTCTCAGGGTTGTCAGGCAGGTCCTGCGTGAAAAGCAGTCGGCTCACACTTTTCAGATCCTTAGACAGTTCAAGTTTGGGATTAGCAGTGTCTGGATCGAGAGACAGGCTTCCTGTAGAGAGAAGAGAGGGTCAGACTTTTGGATTTAGGGCCCCCCAAATTCCTGCAAGTTTTGGGAACCTGGGGTTTTTCTCTCAGATCTCTCTACCCCTTCGTTCCTGGTGGACATGGAGGCACAGCTGTCTCTGGGAACTCCTTAGCTGTCCCAGTTTTCTGTGCCAGGAGCCAATACAAACAGCCCATCCCAAAGCGGGGCAAGATAACACAAGACTGGGAACTGCGGGCATTTTAACAGGAAACTCAGCAGGTCACCAAGTGCATTTCATGGTCTGGCTCATCTCCCAATATTTTATTTCACAGGCTTGACCTAGTGTTATGCTGTGTGCATGTGTGTTTTTGTAAGTGTGTGTGAGAGTGACAGAGAGCAACAGAGACAGAGACATAGGGTGATACAGAGACAGAGATAGAGAGACATAAACAGAGAAGAGACAGACAGGTGCAGAGATAGAAATAGAGAGGAGACAGAGAAATAGGCAGACACAGAAAGAGAGAAAGACAGAAACAGAGATACACAGAGAGAGAGAAAATGGAGACCAAGCATGCTATTTCACGGCTGTGGGACCAGCCATATCTGGAAAACTCTGAGATGGTTTGTCACAGCAGCAGATGCTGAGAGAAACATGCTCCAAAACAGTCAACATTTATAAGAAATACTTTTACCCTTCCCAATCCCTCCCTGTTGCCCTGCCTCCTCACTGGCCTATCCTGCCATCACAGTGGAGTTCTCTGATCTGTGGCCCATGCAGGTCCATACCCTCTTGCCTGCTCTCCCCCACACCTCTCCTCAGAGCCTTGTGCCCCTGCATGAAACCGACAGTGGCTTTGGGGATAAAAGTCTCTCTACACTTGGGATCCTTAAATGAGATCAGGTGTTTGGCCTGAGCACCCAGCTACTCTGAAAGCCACCTCTTCGACAACCAAAATCTTTAGGGCAACAGTAGAAGAGCCAATTGATTATAAACTAGGAGATATTCCCAGTTCTAAAGTCCTACATACCTCATATTGCTGTTTGCCTTAGTTACCAATGAGATGTCCCCAGTCATTCATTATTTCCGAACTCTCATTTCCAATGGCTTGATATGATCAACCCTTACTCCTCTACTGCTATCAAACCCTAGCTCTCTTTCAAAATATCTCTTTATCGCCTCTCTGAGGTGAAACCCTGCTCTCCTTTGCTTTCCAGCAAGGGCTATTTGTTTGTTTCCCCTCAGCCCTCCGTTCCTCCTGCTACTTCCGGAACCATTTCTTCACGTTTTCCTTACCCCAACCTCTTGTGCACTGAGTCTCTGTGTTTGTGGATCCGGCTCACTCACTTTCCACCTTCATTATGACCATAAACTCACTTTCTGGTACCTTCCTTCCCTCACTGAAGAATTAGCCCATCTCCTAGTCTTTCTACTCTGACACCTCGCAGTATTTTTGACAACCTCGTTATCCAGGTGGATGAACCGTTCAATGCCCTTGTCTCTCAGCTTCCTGATTTCCTCATTACCTGTTATCACGTCCTATGTCCATTGATCCTGCTGCCTCATCTCCCTGCTGTTGTAATTTCCCTTCTCTTCTTCACAGATTCTTTGGTTATGAAGCATCATAGTCTGTCTCTAGCAACCATCCCCAGCAGTGTCTATTACAAAGCCCTAAAGCTGGATGAGCCTCAGCTGATCTAACAAAAGAGCTTGGGCAATCCTTCTATATCACAAAGTAATCTCACCTTCCCTGCTGTTAGACTGCTATTCCATACTCTCTCCACACAGCTCAAACCTCCTGCCCCACCTCACCCCCAATTTTTCCTTCTGCAATACAGTAGGCCCTCCCCGCATGCGCCTCCTAGCACAATTTTTCTCCTTTTCTTTTTCCTTACATCCTTAATCGCTGTTCATACTGGATCATCTCTTTAGGCAACACATATACTCTATTACACCTTACCTTAACTTCCAAATAAGAACACATTAAAAAAAACTTTTCTTGATCCCCACTTTCCAGTTTTCAGCTCTGCCTAACAGCCAACAATTCTGGAATTTTCTACCATTAGTCTCCACTTGTGGACTTCCTGTTCCTTCCCCGTACTTGCCAACACCTTCTAGCCGATTTCAAGAGTCATTTTTCTGCCCTCATTCAACTCCATTTCTCAGCTGCTTCTAACACAATTGACCACTCCCTAAATACATTTTATCTCCTGATTTCACTGGTAAAGAATTTCATGTTCCTCCTACTTCTCTGTCCATTTTTCCTGTCTCCTTCACCTGCTCATCCTGCAGTGCCTGACATTTAAATACTGGAGTTTTTCAGGACTAAGTCTTGATCTTCCTTCCTTATCCTGTACCTTTCCCTTCCCATCCCCCTCCTTTATTTTTTTGGAAATCTTTTTCATTTTCAGAACTTTATTTTTTTTATATGCAATTGACCCAAATTTGTATCTCCTGTCCAAAATCCTACTGTGAGCACTGTTGTTATTGTTGTTAGGTGCCATCGAGTCGATTCCTACTCATAGTGGCCCTATGAACCACAGAATGAAACACTGCATGGTCCTGCGCCATCCTCACAATTGTTGTTTTACTTGAGCCCATTGTTGCAGATGCAGTGTCAATCCATCTTCTTGAGGGTCTTCCTCTTTTCCACTGACCCTGTACTTTGCGAAGCATGATGTCCTTCTCCAGGGACCGATCTCTCCTGACAACATGTCCAAAGTACGTAAGAAGCAGCCTTGCCATCCTCGGTTCTAAGGAGCATTCTTGTTGTACTTCTTCCAAGACAGATTTGTTCATTCTTTTGGCAGTCCATGGTACATTAAGTATTCTTTGCCAATGCCACAATTCAAAGGTGTCAATTCTTCGTTGGTCTTCCTTATTTGTTGCCCAGCTTTCCCATGTATATGATGCGATTGAAAATACCCTGGCTTGGGTCAGGCGCACCTTAGTCTTCAGGGTGACATCTTTGATTGTCAACACTTTAAAGAGGTCCTTTGCAGCAGGTTTGCCCAGTGCAACGTACCTTTTGATTTCTTGACAGTTGCTTCCAGATAGCCTTGTCTATCTAATCATTCATTTGATGTCACAATTTGGTTGTCTCAAAACATCTCAGACTTACCAGTTGCTGTCTAGTTGACTCCAACTCATGGGAACCCCATGTGTGTCAGAGCAGAACTGTGCTCCATAGGGTTTTCCATGGCTGATTTCTCAAAAGTAGATCCCCAGGTCTTTCTTTTGGGTGGGTTTGAAACTCCAACCTTTTGCTTACCATTAAGTGTTAACTATTTGCACCACATTTCAATTTTAAGAGGTCAAATGAAACAGAAGAACAACAACATTACCGCATCTTTCCCTTGTCAGTAAATCTAATTATCATTATGTACTTACTCGTTCACCTGAGCACCATCTTTGATTCTCCTTTCTTCCTTGCTCTTTCTCTACTTTCCTACATTTGGTTCCAAGACACATCTCATATCTGCTCACCTCTCTTCATCCAGTAATATCTCTCCTCTACTTAAGACCTCTCAATAGTTTTCCACTGCTCTTTAAATAAAATTCAAATTCCTTACCATGGCCTTTGAGGCTGTGCATGATCTGGCACCTACTAGCCTTCCCAGTGTCATTTGGTTCTTCTCTTCCTCTTGCCCATCTTCTTCAGCCGGTTGTCTTCCTTCCTGCTTCCCCAGCACTCCCAGCTCTTCCTCACCACAGTCCTCTTCTCCTGCTCTTCCTGTCGCTGTGGAGGGTTCCACTGCCTACTGCATCCTTCACCTCTCAGCATTAATGCTGCAACCTTACAGCAGTGCTTACTCTGATGACCCTAGGTAAGTGCTTTCCTGTTAAACTTTATTATCATACCCATTTCATTCCTATACTCTTATCCCAATTTATCCCAGTTTTAATTAAACATTATCACTGGTTGATTGTTTGCATCCTAAATAGATTATATGCTCCATGAGGACAAGGCAAATCCATTTTATTTATTAATATATACCCAGTTGCTGGAATACGAAGCACTCAATAACTCCTTTAAATAAATGAATGAATGAATATATTCTCCTTCTCAGCTCTTCAATAAGTGATTGTGTCCAAATGAAGTCTTCCCGGCTCTTCCTTACTCCTCTCACTTGCCCCATCTTCATCCTCTACCAGTTAGGCTTTTCCTGATCATTGACTCTCCCTTTCCAGTCAGACTCTTCTACTCCATGCATCCCACCTAAAGAGATCATGTCTAGAGGCTAAGAGTCACTGATTTCTCTGTTCTCCATGGTAACAGCCTTCCCTGAGCCCTCTGACTTAGAAGAGCTGGCTCCTTCAGCATCTCCCACACTCAGGACCATCACTACTATGAGCTCTCCATGCCCCTTCCTTCTAGGGTCTCAGAAAATAAAAAAGAAGGAACTAAGGTCTCTCAGGGCAGCTAAAGCTTAATGTGGCTATGACTCACTGGCACATAACAGAGCATTTCTGCACTCTGGAATGCAACGGAATACAGAAAAACACACACGCAGACATGTACACATGTACATATACCCACACATGCATCCACATACATGTATACACAGCACGTATGTCCTGTTTACCCTGCCCACCGTTGTCACTGCTAGCTTGCTGCTGGTCCTCCGTTTCTTTGCACTTTCTCACTTCATCCCTTAGCTTTTTCCAGGATATGCAGATGGCTCCAGCTACTACAAGTCCCAGTGCCATGAGGATCAGAGGCAGGGATATTCTCCACACCTTGGGCCAGACGCTTCTGGAAAAGGAAGCTAAAGCGGGTTCCAGGGAGTCATATGACTGAAGAATATTGGAGCAAGACTAAAAGATTAATGTGTAACAGGGCATGATACTTACAAACTACTTTGAAATGGTTTAGAAAAAAATATGTAGGCATTTGTATAAACAAATATAAGTACGTGCATGTTATTGTTGTTAGTTTCCTGAGTTGGTTCTGACCCTGTGTGAACCCATGTGTGCAGAGTAGAACTGCTACATAGGGTTTTCAAGGCTATGACCTTTTGGAAGCAGATTGCCAGACCTGTCTTCCAAGGCTCCTCTGGGTGAGTTTGAACCCCAACCTTTTAGACAGTAGTGGAATGCTTAACAGTTTTCACCACCCACGGACTGATAGACACATAGGAGATAGATATTAGATTAAAAAAAAAAAAAGTCATCGAATTGATTCTGACTCATAACAACTCTGTGGGACATAGTAGAACTGTCCCATAGGGTTTCCAAGGCTGTAAATCTTTACAGAAGCAGACTGTCACATCTTTTTCCCATGGAGTGCCTCGTGGGTTTGAATCACCAACCTTCTGGCTAGTAGCCAAGCACTTTAACCACTATACCACCAGGGCTCCTTAGATAGGAGATTAAAAAAAAAAAAAAACCACTGCCATCAAGTTGATTCTGACTCAAAGCCACCCTATAGGACAGAGTAGAACTGCCCTATACAGTTGCCAAGAAATGCCTGGTGGATTCAAACTGCCAACGTTTTGTTTAGTAGCCATAGCACATAACCACTGCAAAATGGTAAAAATTGGTGAATCTGGTAAAAGTTGCATCATTTTGGGCAAAATTTCTGTAAGATGGAAATTATTTAAAAATAAAAACTTTTAAAAAATGTTAATATTGGGGTGAAACTTTCTTGTTCCCTGAGAAGGCACAGCTCTCCTGGAGGCTCTCCTGGTACCCCCATCTACCTCAGTCATAAGCATCTTAACTGTGCGTCTCCCCAGGACCCCCCAAGTCAGGTCTCTGCAGGAAAGGCCATGAACAAAGACTTGCGCCTCCGCTCTCTCCTGCTCCCTGGCCTTGTGGCTCTCTCAGAGGATCCTTATGTCCAGGGCCATGATTGCCCTTACTCAGGCTTTTGAAAATGAAGGAAAGAACTGAATGAAATACTAACCTGGTACGAGACTCACAGTCAGTTTCTCCTTGAAGAGCAGGGGGTTGGCAATGGAGCAATAGAGGCCTTCCATAGCCCTGTCCGTGATCACTACGTTGGATACAACAGCAAAGAGCCCACTTGTAGGTGACACAGACAGATTGGCCACAGAAGGTATTATCTTTCCTCTGAAATCTCTCCACTCCACCTGGGGCTGAGGGTACCAGCCAGCTGAGGTGCACTCTACCTGGACACCTTCTTCCTTGTCATCTCTCAACCTGATTCTGGGCTGCGAGCCCAGTCCTAAAGAAACAGATACTGGCTTGAATCTTTTCCGCTATTGCCGCTTCCATTAGAAAAAAAAAATCCTGGGCATTTCCAGTAGGTGCTAGGAATATTTTACATACTACTCTGTTTAATATTTACATGTTGAATATATTATTATTCCCATTTCACAGATAAAACAAAAAAAGGTCCAGGAAATGGTTTAGATTAAATAAGCTTCCTATTTCACAAAAGCAGAAATTGTGGGAAGCAAGATTGGAACCAAGGTTTGCCTGACTTCAAAGCACAAAGCACCAAAGAAAACTTCTCCCCATATCCCATAAACACTCTCCTCTTTCTCTCTCTCTCATGGTCTCTTTTGCCCTCCTGTCTCCCTTGCCTCCCTCTTAGTGGTAAAATGAAGGGAAGAAAAAGTAGAAAACACAACCATGCATTGAGAACTGTATTTCCCAAGAAATACTTCACCTGAAAGAAAAAAATGATTCGCTTGGAAGCATATGTTGTGAAAAGTTCTAAAACGTTAACGGAAATTTCGGCCATAAACCTGGTTATCTGCAGTTGGGAATGAAACTTTGGTAGAGAAACTTACACTTTGGGTCACATGGAAACAAGATGACCAAGCAAGTAAGCACCTTACCTACCACCTTCAGCCATAGTGTGGCTTCCCCATGACGCGTGCCCTCTTGGAAATAGCAATGGTATGTCCCATTATCAAACACTGTGACATTGTGTATCCTCACTGCCGCTGTGCCATTGGCGATGTGGTCTATCAGAAACGTTGTTCTTCCTCGGTACTCTTCCATCTGCTCTCCGGACACATTTTTCCCTCTCTCATACACATACACGGCTGGGGAAAATTTGTCCCTGTACCATCTCAACTCCATGTCCTTGGCACTGATGTTGGGGGACAGGTGGCATGGTAAATCTGCGCCTTTCCCCACTATGGCCAGAATAGGTTCATTAGGGCCAATGACATCAAAAGTGACATTTCCTGAAAGAGGCAGATGTGACAAGACTGGGTTAGGCCACCTCTGAGAAGATGGAACTCTCCCGCCTATGCCCACATTCATCTTTGAGGATTTAAGTATTCCTTGAATCCTGCACTTTTCTTTTGGCATGTCTCTTCTTACACTGGGACATCCCCCTAGCATTGGGAAGGGAATGTTCTCCTACCATTTCCGTGTACAACAGTGGGCAGCAGCTGCAGGAAGATGAGGATGATGAAGCAGCTGGGCAGAAAAGCATCTTGAAAACATGTCTTTGTCATCACTGCTGGGGACAGAGAGGCACACAGGCCAGCACATACACACTGATGAGAGAGAAGGCCAACAGCAGAAGCTTAACGGGAGCAAAGGAAAAATTGCCTTGAAAGAGAAAGGCTGTTTTTAACCATGCCTTTCACCCACAGCCTCTAACAAGTTATTTATCCTAGAAACAGAGAGACAATGACCCTTTCTACCCTTCTGTTACACATATAACGTTTCTTTCACAAGACCCAGGAACTCATCCACAAAGTGACAGGAAGACATCCTTGGGTGTGAAAGGGCTTCATTTTCTTACCACTTATATAAGGGTAATTATCTCATCTCCAGCCTTTTACTGTAGTGAAGTGTGAAAATGCTGATGGAGAAAACTCAAACCATGATTAAGGAACTTCAGGAACCAGAAATACATTCACTAATCCCTTTAAAATCTTCTATTTCTTGTTGTCTCCAGCAGGACTTGTGTGGTTGGGAGGACAGAAACCTATTGACTCCTCCAGAGTTTCTTGTAGGGATGGTCATTCCAAGACACTCTGTAAGTCACATCACTAATCGTAAACTCAGTCAGAGGGCAAACGCTGTCAATCATTTCTGTTGGCCTAAGCTGTGAGTCGGAATCAACCCTATGGCAATCCAGAAAGTGGCATTTACGTGAATGAGAAATTACACTATTCAAATATACATTTGTCCTATTCAGACGAGACTATTCCTTTCTTGCCTTTTAGGAAAGCCCCCAGGGTCACCCTGGCACTTGAGGCTGGGTTGAGTGTAGAGAAGCAGAAGCACAGATAGGCACCCTTAAAATAGAGAATACTCACCCAGCCTGGTTCCAGATGCACACTTTCCAGGAAATTATGATGACATTGAGGGAATCAATTTAGTTCCCCTGCAAACTCTAAAGGGGGCATAATTCAAGAGAACCACACTGCCTGCAACGGAGCTTAGAAAACTGACATGAGGAGCCAAGTCCCCCAGTTTCTATAGAATCTTCCTTTGTGGAAGTAATCAACTGTGCCTTCTTGGCAGTTGCAAAGGGAACAAAATAAGGGTTTCCTAAGAGGTGTGAAGAGTTCTGAACATTTTGAGGGTTGAGATGAAAGACTCTGGCAGCAGGAGATAAGCAAATGGACGGACACCAAAAGGCGTACCCCATGGAAGCATGGCTATCAGGCAGCACAGGGGCACTTCCAGGAGCCCCATGGAGGGGACACGTATTGTGAGTGTTAGGATCCAAGCCAAAAGCAGAAGTTGGAGAATTCAGATAAAGCTTCTTGGTTATCAAAAACCTTTAGTCTCGGCCATGCCAGAGCCACTCCCTTGTGAAAGTTTTTCATGATTAGGTCCAAATTGGTTAATTCTGGCATATTCCAAGGAGACACGTGTCAGAAATTCAGACCCTTGTGGGTAGTAGAGGTGCCCCTGCCTTCTCCCTCCCTTGCCTGTCCCCTCTGGCCATGTGGTCCTGGAACTTTGTGCACACAATCTAATGACTGGAAGCCTCACATTGACCAGGCTTAGGATATTCACCTAGACTCCTTGCATCTGAATAAGGTGCTTAGCTCAAGCGTATCACTTTTTATTACTCAAAAGTGTGGCTATTTTCCTGAAAGGGGTTTGGTGGGAAATGAGGTATAGGAAAAGGCTGTACGGTATTCTTGGAAGTTGGGTGTTACTTGATTCAGTAGATATGTGTTCAATGCGTTAAGGGCTACAATTTCCCCCCTCTGTACCAGGGGACATGGAAGAAGAAATTTATAAGATAGAATGCACCGGAAAGGTTTAAATAGCATAAAGTACAGCAGAGCAAATGTTATAGATGGTGGTGGGGGATCGTGGTGGTGGTTGGGTTAATGCTCCAGTGTGGAGGGAAAGGAAAGCCTGGTGGCATAATGGTTAAGTGCTACTGCTGCTAACCAAAGGGTCGACAGTTCAAATCCACCAGGTGCTCCTTGGAAACTCTATGGGGCGGTTCTACTCTGTCCTATGGGGTTATTATGAGTTGGAATCGACTCGATGTCACTGGGTTTGGATTTTTTTTTTTTTTTTTTTTTTGTGGAGGGAAAGTCACTGTGCCTGACCAGATAGCAGGAAGGCAGGGCCAGGGCAGGATCCTAGTGTGAGGGGGGTGTGATGCCGTCCTATTAGCCCTGTTGCTGTCGATATTGTTAGGTGCTGTCGAGTCAGTTCTGACTCATAGCGACCCTATGTACCACAGAACGAAACACTGGCAGTTCCTGCGCCATGCTCACAACCGTTGTTATACTTGGGCCCATTGTTGCAGCCACTGTGTCAATCCATCTCAGCGAGGGTCTTCCCCTCTTTCGCTGACCCTCTACTTTACCAAGCACCATGTCCTTCTCCAGGGACTGATCCTTCCTGACAACACATCCAAAGTAAATAGGACGCAGTCTCACCATCCTTACTTCAAAGGAGCATTCTGGCTGTACTTCTTCCAGGGCAGATTTGTTCATCCTTCTGGCAGTCCATGGTATATTCAATATCCTTTGCCAACACCACAATTCAAAGGCGTCAATTCTTCTTTGGTCTTCCTTATTCATTGCCCAGCTTTCACACGCATATGAAGCGATTGAAAACACCATGGCTTGGGTCAGGCACACCTCTGTCTTCAAGGTGACATCTTTGCTTTCCAACACTTTAAAGAGGTCCTTTGCAGCAGATTTGCCCAATGCAATGTGTCTTTTGATTTCCCGACTCTTGCTTCCACGGGCATTGATCGTGGATCCAAGTAAAATGAAATCCTTGACAACTTCAATCTTTTCTCCGTCTAACATGATGTTGCTTATTGGTCTAGTTGTGAGGATTTTTATTTTCTTTATGGTGGGGTGTAATCCATACTGAAGGCTATGGTCTTTGATCTTCATCAGCATGCGATTCAAGTCCTCTTTACTTTCAGCAAGCAGGTTGTTAATGAGTCTTCCTCCAATCCTGATGCCCCATTCTTCATATAGTCCAACTGCTTGGATTATTTGCTCAGCATACAGATTGAATAGGTATGGTGAAAGGATACAACCCCGATGCACACCTTTCCTGACTTTAAAGCACATGGTATCCCCTTGTTCTGTTCGAACAACTGTCTCTGATCTATGTACAGGTTCCTCATGCACACAATTAAGCATTCTGGAATTCCCATCAGCAATGTTCTCCATAATTTGTTATGATCTGCACGGTCGAATGCCTTTGCACAGTCAAGAAAACACAGATAAACATCTTTCTGGTATCCTCTGCTTCCACCCAGGATCTGTCTGACATCAGCAATGATATCCCTGGCTCCACATCCTCTTCTTCTTTTGTTTTGGAATGTGCTTTAGGTGATAGTTTACAGTTCAAGTTAATTTCTCATACAAAACTTTATACGCATATTGTTATGTGACACTAGCCGCAATCCATATAATGCGACAGCACACTTCCCCTTTCCACCCCAGGTTTCCCATATCCATCCAACCAGCTCCTGTACCTTCTTGCTGGTTTCTCATCCTGGCTCTGGACAGGTGCTGCCCATTTGGTCTCGTGTATCTGTTTGAACTAAGAAGCACGCTCTTCATGAGTGTTTTTTTATGTTTATAGTCCCGTCTAATCTTTGTCTCAAGAGTGCGCTTCAGGAATGGTTTCAGTTCTGTGTTAACAGAGCATCTGGGCGCCATGGCTTCGAGGGTTCCTCCAAACTCAGTAAGATCGTTAAGTCTGGTCTTTCTACCTGAATTTGAGTTCCACTCCACACTTTTCTCCTGCTCTGTCAGGGACTCTCTGTTGTGTTCCCTGTCAGGATGGCACTGGTGGTAGCTGGATGCCACCTGGTTCTTCTGATCTCAGGCTGATGGAGTCTCTGGTTTATGTGGCCCTTTTGTCTCTTGGGCTAAGATTTTCCTTGTGTCTTTGATGTTCTTCATTCTGCTTTGCTCTTAGTGGGTTGGGACCAATTGATGCATCTTAGATGGCTGCTCATAAGCTTTTTCTTTTTTTTTAATTAACTTTTATTAAGCTTCAAGTGAACGTTTACAAATCCAATCAGTCTGTCACATATAAGTTTACATACATCTTACTCCCTACTCCCACTTGCTCTCCCCCTATTGAGTCAGCCCTTTCAGTCTCTCCTTTCGTGACAATTTTGCCAGCTTCCCTCTCTCTCTATCCTCCCATCCCCCCTCCAGACAAGAGTTGCCAACACACTCTCAAGTGTCCACCTGATATAATTAGCTCACTCTTCATCAGCATCTCTCTCCCACCCGCTGACCAGTCCCTTTCATGTCTGATGAGTTGTCTTCGGGGATGGTTCCTGTCCTGTGCCAACAGAGGGTCTGGGGAGCATGGCCGCCGGGATTCCTCTAGTCTCAGTCAGACCATTAAGTATGGTCTTTTCATGAGAATTTGGGGTCTGCATCCCACTGATCTCCTGCTCCCTCAGGGGTTCTCTGTTGTGCTCCCTGTCAGGGCAGTCATCGATTGTGGCCGGGCACCAACTAGTTCTTCTGGTCTCAGGATGATGTAGGTCTCTGGTTCATGTGGCCCTTTCTGTCTCTTGGGCTCTTAGTTGTCGTGTGACCTTGGTGTTCTTCATTCTGCTTTGCTCCAGGTGGGTTGAGACCAACTGATGCATCTTAGATGGCCGCTTGTTAGCATTTAAGACCCCAGACGCCACATTTCAAAGTGGGATGCAGAATGTTTTCATAATAGAATTATTTTGCCAATTGACTTAGAAGTCCCCTCAAACCATGTTCCCCAGACCCCCGCCCCTGCTCCGCTGACCTTTGAAACATTCATTTTATCCCGGAAACTTCTTTGCTTTTGGTCCAGTCCAATTGAGCTGACCTTCCACGTATTGAGTGTTGTCTTTCCCTTCACCCAAAGCAGTTCTTATCTACTGATTAATCAATAAAAAAAACCTCTCCCTCCCTCCCTCCCTCCCTCCCCCCTTCGTAACCACAAAAGTATGTGTTCTTCTCAGTTTTTACTATTTTTCAAGATCTTATAATAGTGGTCTTATACAATATTTGTCCTTTTGCCTCTGACTAATTTCGCTCAGCATAATGCCTTCCAGGTTCCTCCATGTTATGAAATGTTTCACAGATTTGTCACTGTTCTTTATCGATGCGTAGTATTCCATTGTGTGAATATACCACAATTTATTTACCCATTCATCCATTGACGGACACCTTGGTTGCTTCCAGCTTTTTGCTACTGTAAACAGAGCTGCAATAAACATGGGTGTGCATATATCTGTTTGTATGAAGGCTCTTTTATCTCTAGGGTATATTCCTAGGAGTGGGATTTCTGGGTTGTATGGTAGTTCTATTTCTAACTGTTTAAGATAACGCCAGATAGATTTCCAAAGTGGTTGTACCATTTGACATTCCCACCAGCAGTGTATAAGAGTTCCAATCTCTCTGCAGCCTCTCCAACATTTATTATTTTGTGTTTTTTGGATTAATGCCAGCCTTGTTGGTGTGAGATGGAATCTCATCGTAGTTTCAATTTGCATTTCTCTAATGGCTACTGATAGAGAGCATTTCCTCATGTATCTGTTGGCTGCCTGAACATCTTCTTTAGTGAAATGTGTGTTCATATCCTTTGCCCGCTTCTTGATTGGGTTGTTTGTCTTTTTGTGGTTGAGTTTTGACAGAACCATGTAGATTTTAGAGATCAGGTGCTGGTCTGAGATGTCATAGCTGAAAATTCTTTCCCAGTCTGTAGGTGGTCTTTTTACTCTTTTGTTGAAGTCTTTAGATGAGCATAGGTGTTTGATTTTTAGGAGCTCCCAGTTATCTGGTTTCTCTTCATCATTTTTCATAATGTTTTGTATTCTGTTTATGCCTTGTTTTAGGGCTCCTAGGGTTCCCTATTTTTTCTTCCATGATCTTTATCGTTTTAGTCTTTATGTTTAGGTCTTTGATCCACTTGGAGTTAGTTTTTGTGCATGGTGTGAGGTATGGGTCCTGTTTCATTCTTTTGCAAATGGATATCCAGTGGCTGCTCATAAGCTTTTAAGGCCCCAGATGACACTTACCAAAGAGGGATGCAGAATATATTCTTAATAAAGTTTGTTATGCCAATCGACCTAGATGTCCCCCAAAATCATGGTGCCCAGCCTCCAGCCCCAGCTACTCTGTGCCTTGAAGTGTTTGGTTGTGTTCAGGAAACTTCTTAGCTTTTGGTTTAGTCCAGCTGTGTTGACTTCTCTGTATTGTGTTTTGTCCTTCCCTTCTCCTAAGATGGTTCTTGTCTACTATCTAGTTAGTGAATTCCCCTCTGCTTCCCTTCCCACGCTCGTAACCGTCAAAGAATGTTTTCTTCTGTGTTTAAACCTTTTCTTGAGTTCTTATAAGAGTGGTCTCATACAATATTTGTCCTTTTGCAACTGACTGATTTCACTCAGCATAATGCCGTCCAGAGTCATCCATGTTGTGAGATGTTTCGTGGACTCATCATTGTTCCCTATCATTGTATAGTATTCCATTGTGTGTATGTACCGTAATTTGTTTATCCATTTGTCTGTTGTTGGGCACCTAGTTTGTCTCTATCTCTCTGGTGTTATGAACAAAGTTGTAGTGAATACGGGTGTGCATTTATCTATTCGTGTGACGGCTGTTATTTCTCTAGTATGCATTCCAAAGAGTGGGTTTGCTGGATCGTATGGTACTTCTATTTCTAGCTTTTAAAGGAAGCGCCAAATCGATTTCCAGAATGGTTGTACCATTTTACATTCCCACCAGCAGTGTATAAGTGTTCCAGTCTCTCCACAACCTCTTCAACGTTTATTATTTTGTGTTTTTTGTATTGGTGCCAGCCCTGTTGGGGTGAGATGTTATCCATGGTAGTTTTGATTTGCATTTCTCTAATGAAATTTCCTCATATATCTGTTAGCCTCCTGAATGTCTTTTGGGTGAAGTGTCCTGTTGTCTCCTTTGCCCACTGTTTAATCGGAGTATTTGTTTTTTGTTGTTGAGGTTTTGCAGTATCTTGTAGATTTTAGAGATTAGACCCTGATTGGATATGCTGTAGCCGAATTTTTTTTCCCACTCTGTATGTTGTCTTTTTACTGTTTTGGTGAAGTCTTTTGATGAGCATAATTGTTTGGTTTTTAGAAGCTCCCAGTTATCAAGTGTTTATGCATTGTTATTTACGGTTTGTATTCTGTTTATCTATTAGGACTCCTAGGGCAGTCTTATTTTTTTCTGCCATGATCTTTATTATTTTAGATTTTATAGTTAGGTCTTTGTTCCATTTTGAGTTACTTTTTGTGCATGATGTGAGATATGGGTTTCCTTTCATTTATTTGCAGGTGGTTATCCAGTTATGCCAGCACCATTTGTTAAAGAGACCGTCTTTTTCCCATTTAACAGACTTTGGGCCTTTGGCAAATAGCAGCTGCTCAAAGGTGTCTGAATTACGTGTAGATTCTCAGTTCTATTCCATTGGTCTATGTATCTGTTGTTGTACCAGTACCAGGCTGTTTGACTACTGAGGTGGTATAATAGGTTCTAAAATCAGGTAGTGTGAGGCCTCCCACTTTATTCTTCTTCTTCAGTAATTCTTTATTTATCTGAGTACTCACTCTTCCTTTTCTGTATGAAGTCGGTGATTTGCTTCTCTATCTCGTTAAACAATGACTTTGAAATTTGGATTGGAATTGCATTGTATCTGTAGATTGCTTTGGGTAGAATTGACAGTTTCACAATGTTTATTCTTCCTATCCATGAGCATGGTATGTTTTTTCACTTATGAAGGTGTCTTTCATTTTCTTGCAATAGTGCATTGTAGTTTTCTTGGTATAGGTCTTTTATGTCTCTGGTTAGATTTATTTCCAAATATTTTATCTTCTTCGGGGTTATTGTAAATGGTATGGATTTGGTGATTTCCTTTCTAAAGTTCCCTTTGTCAATGTAGAGAAATCCAACTGATTTTTGTATGCTTATCTTGTACCCTGATACTTTGCTGAAATCTTCTATTAGTTCCAGTAGTTTTCTTGTGGATTCTTTGGAGTTTTCTGTGTATAAGATCATATCTGCAAATAGGGATACTTTTACTTCTTCCTCACCAATTTGGATGCTCTTTATTTCTTTTTCTTGCCTTATTGCTTTGGCTAAAACCTCCAGCACAATGTTGAATAAGGGTGGTGATAAAGGGCATCCTTGTCTGGTTCCCATTCTCAAAGAGAATGAGTTCAGACTTTTTATTTAGGATTCTGTTGGCTGTTGGCTTTGTATAAATGTACTTTTTTTTTTTTTTTTTTTGAGGAATTTCCCTTCTATTCTTATTTGGCTAGTTTTTATGAAGAATAGAAGTTAGACTGTGTCAAATGCTTTTACTGCATCAATTGGTAAGATCATGCTGTTCTTACCTTTTGTTTTATTTATGTGATGGATTATATTGATTGTTTTTCTAATGTTGAACAATCCCTGCATACCTGGTATGAATCCCACTTGGGCATGGTGAACTTTTTTTTTTTTTTTTAATTTTGCTAAATTCTATTGAGTAGAATTTTGTTGAGGATTTTAGCGGCTATGTTCATGAAGGATATTGGTCTGCAATTTTCTTTTTTTGTAGTGTCTTTACCTGCTTTTGGTATCAGGGTTATGCTGGCTTCATAGAATGAATTCAGGAGTATTCCATCATTTTCTATGCTCTGAAATACTTTTAGTAGTAGTGGTATTAACTCTTCTCTGAAACTTTGATAGAATTCTCCAGTGAAGCTGTCACTGGTTAGGGCTCTTTTTTTTTTTTTTTGGTAGAGATTTTTTTTTTTTTTTTAATTTCCTCTTCAATCTCTTCTTTGTTACAGGTTTATTTAGCTTTTGTACCTTGGTTTGTGTTAGTTTAGGTAGGTAGTGTGTTTCTAGAAATTTTTCCTTTGCCTCTAGGTTTTCAAGTTTGTTGGAGTACAATTTTTCTTAGTATTCTGGTTCTTTTAATTTTAGTTGCATCTGTTGTGATGTCACCCATCTCATTTCTTATTCTGTTTTTTTGCCCCCTCTTCTGTTTTTCCTTTGTCAGTTTGGCCAGTGGTTTACGGATTTTGTCGATCTTTTCAGAGAACAAACTTTAGGTCTTTTTGAGTCTTTCAGTTGTTTTTCTCTTTTCTATTTCATTTATTTCTGCTTCAATCTTTATTATTTCCTTTCTTCTGGTACCTGAGGGCTACTTTTGTTGCTTTGTTTCTATTTGTTTGAGTTTTGGGCTTAATGTTTTGATTTTGGCCCTTTCTTCTTTTTGGATGTGTGCGTTTATTGCTATAAACTGACCTCTGAGCACTGCTTTTGCTGCATCCCTAAGATTCTGGTAGGGTGTGTTTTCATTCTTATTTGATTCTATGAATTTGTTTATTCCATCCTTGATTTCTTCTGTAACTCAGTAGTTTTTGAAAAAGGTGTGTTTAGTTTCTATGTATTTGATTCCCCCCCCCCCCCTTGCTTTATCTGTTATTGATTTCAGCTTTTACAGCTTTATGGTCAGAAAAGACTCTTTGTAATATTTTGAAGTTTTTTGGATTCTGTTAAGGCTTGCTTTCTGGCCTAATATGTGGCCTATTCTGGAGAATGTCCCATGAGCATTGGAAAAGAAAGTATGCTTGGCTGCTGTTGGGTGGAGTGTTCTGCATACGTCTGTGATGGATAAGATTATGTGTCAACTTGATTGGGCAGTGATTCTCAGTGTTTTTATGTGATCACTTCCGTGATTGAATCTGCTGTGAGTAGACAATCAGGGAGTTTCCTTAGGGATGGGGCCTGCATCTAAATATAAGCAGGCATTCTGACTTTTTTGCTCACTCTGGGTCCTGCAGCTGTCTCCTGTTTGTCTGACCTCTGGTTTTTGGGACCAAAGCTATCAGTTTATCTGCAGATCTTGGGATTTGTCGATCTTCACTGCCCGAGATCTAGATCCCTGCTCTCTGATCTTCCAATCTTGGGTTCACCGGCCCCTGTGGCTATATGAATCAAGAGAAGCTGCTAGCCTGATCCACAGACTTTGCATCTTTCAATCTCTACAATTGTGTGAGCCGTATCCTTGGTGTAGATCTCTCTCTATGTATATTTATATGCTTTACTGGTTTTGCTTCTCTAGAGGTCCCAGCCTAAGACCCTTGGTACCAAGAGTGATTCTGGAGAAACAAATTGTAAGGATGAGTTTTCTAAATTGGTTCTGAAGTCCGGTTAGTCTTAAAGGTGTTGATGACTCTGCTTCCAGCAGTAAAGAGGACACTGCTACTCCATGGCATAAGGTGGTGATACAATTATGGAAAATAACACCACCAGCAGATCAGGTATTGGTGAAAGGCAAGGCTCTGGGTAAGGCATGTGTGATATCTTTCTATGGTTTTGTCAGAATGAGAAGTATAAGGAAGCTGGTTGGTTGGTCCTGCTTTCTCTAGACAAACTGGTGAAAGAAAGAGATGTGCTCAGGACTTCAGAGTCAAAGTTGCTACATAAATGACCTTAAGGCTTCCACTTGTGCTTTGAAAGAAAGCCTTATTTCTTGTAGCAACAATGCTGAAATCACCAAAAACCAAACCCAGAGTCTTATTGTAAAAGTGGCTGAATTACAATGTCAGCTCAATCTCCAACCTTGAGAGGTGTCTGAAGTAAAACTAAGGGCATGAATTTGGAAGAAATGGGATCCTGAAACTTGGAATGGGGATATATGGGTAGATAATCAGGAAGCTGGAGACACTGAGCCCCTAAATTCCATTGAATCACTCCTGCCAGTAGTACCACTCCCATCTGAAGAGATTACTTCACGTTTGTCTGCTAAAACACCCTGTCCAGAAAAACCATTAGCCTCTCCACTCCCATCTGATGAGATTAGCCCTAGCCCAGCTGCCTCTAAGAAGCCCTTGCCTGAGTCATTGCCTGGGGCATCGCCTGAGGCAGATACTTTACAAGACAATGCTGAATGTTCTCAGAACAATTCCACACTATAGATTCTTGCTTCTAGAGCTATAACTAGACTTAAGTACCAGTAAGTGCCAAAAGGTGAAGTACGAAGTGTGACCCAGGAGGAGAAACACTACACTCCAAAAGAACAGCCTGAATTTTGTAATATATACAAAGAGAAACCTAGAGCATACATATAGGAATGGCTATTAAGGGTGTGGGATAATGGTGCAAGGAACGTAAAGATGGATCGGTCTGAGTTTACTGATACAAGCCCACCAAGCACAGATTCTTCATTCAATGTTTCAGCTTGAGAAGTTAGGAAAGGATCTAATAGTTTATTTGGTCGGGTGGCTGAAGCATGGATTATGAGGTGGCCTACCCTAAATCAAGTTGAAGACCTGCCTTGGTATGCAGTAGAAGAAGGTATCCAAAGGCTTAGGGAAATTGGCATGCTAGAGTGGATTTATTAGGTTAGACCCACAGACCCACACATGGAGTGCCCGGACTACACACCTTTTACCATAACTGTTAGGAACAAATTTGTGAAGGGGACCCCAGCATCCTTGAACACTGTTGTGATTGCTATTTTATGTAAGTCATATATGAGGGTGGGAACTGCCCTAGCTGAATTAAGACACCCAACTAAAATGAGGCTGATTGGACCCCTTGGTAATAAGGGAAAAATGGCTGCACTCAATCAACAAAGACAATGTAGGCACGGTTACACTAAGGGACAGCAGAGTCAAAGCAGTAATCAGAGTAGTCTGACTTATATGGACTTATGGTGTTGGCTACTTAGTCACGGTGTCCCTAGGAGTGAAATAGATGAGAAATCTACTAAATATTTACTTGACCCATACAAACAGATGAATTCCAGGTCAGGTGAACAGCAGTCTAACTGGAATCACCAGAGTAGAGAGTCAAGGTCAATCAAACAATTCGTAGATTTGAGCGAGTTTAAAAACCCACACCCCCTGAATGAAGGGGCGGCTGGGTCCCCTCAAAGGAGGACCCCAATGCACAGCCAAAATTTTTTGCTGTTATTCTTTCTCCCAGCCTTCCCTAAAGGGATCTACGGCCTTTTACGAGAGTGATTGTTCATTGGGGAAAAAGAAATAATCAGGCATTTTGGGAATTCCTGGATACTGGCTCTGAACTGACACTAATTTCAGGAGACCCAAAATGTCTCTGTGGCCCACCAGTCAGAGTGGGGATGTATGAAGGTCAGGTTATTTATGGAGTCTTAGCTCACGTTCCTTTCACAGTAAGTCCAGTGGGTCTCTGAACCCATCCAGTAGTGATTTCCCCAGTTCCAGAATGCATAATTGGAATAGATATACTCAGTAAATGGCAGAAACTCCACCTTGGATCTCTGACAAATAGAGTAAACATTATTATGGGAGGAAAAGCCAAGAGGAAGCCATTAGAACTGCCCCTACCTAGGAAAATAGTAAATCAAAAGCAATACCTCATTCCTGGAGGGATTGTAGAGATTACTGCCACCATAAAGGACTTGAAGGATGCAGGGGTGGTGATTCCCACCACATCCCCATCCAACTCGCTTATTTGGCCTGTGCAAAGAGCAGATGGATCTTGGAGAATAACCGTAAATTATCAAAAACTTAACCAGGTGGCGACTCCAATTGCAGCTGCTGTTCCAGATGTAGTTTCATGACCCAAGCAAATTAATGCATCTCCTGGTACCTGGTATGCAGCTATCGATCTGGCTAATGCCTTTTTCTCCGTACATTTTTCAAAGGACCATCAGAAGTAGTTTGCCTTCAGCTGGCAAGGTCAGTGATACTCCTTCAGTTGCCTACCTCAGAGCTACATCAACTCCAGCCGTATGTCATAATTTAGTCCTTGATGGCTTTTCCCTTCCACGAGATGTTGCACTGGCCCATTACATTGATGACATTATGCTGATTGGACCTAGTAAGGAAGAAGCGTCAATGATTCTGGACTTATTGGTAAAACATTTATGCTAGAGGGTGGGAGATTAATCCCACAAAAATTCAGGCACCTTCCACCTCAGTGAAATTTTTAGGGGTCCACTGGTGTGGGGCTTGTCAAGATATTCCTTCTAAAGTGAAGGATAAGTTATTGCATCTGGCTTCTCCCACAACTAAAAAGGAGGCACGATGCCTAGTGGTCCTCTTTAGATTTTGGAGACAGCATATTCCTCATTTGGGTGTGCTACTCTGGCCTATTTATCAAGAGACTTGAAAGCTGCTAGTTTTGAGTGGGGCCCAGAACAAGAGGAGGCTCTGCAACAGGTTCAGGCTGCTGCGGAAGCTGCTCTGCCACTTTGGTCATGTGATCCAGCTGATCCAACGGTTCTTGAAGTGTCAGTGGAAGACATCCTGTCTGGAGTCTTTGGCAGGCCTCTATTGGTGAATTACAGTGCAAACCCTTAGGATTTTGGAGCAAAGCCCTGCACATTACTACTCTCCTTTTGGGAAACAGCTTTTGGCTTGCTATTGGGCCTTAGTAGAGACTGAACACTTAACCATGGGACACCAAGTCACCATGCAGCCTGCCCATCATGAACTGTGTGTTGTCTGACCCACAGAGTCATAAAGTTGGATATGCACAGCAACACTCCAGCATTAAATGAAAGTTGTATATATGAGATTGGACCCGAGCAGAGCCTGAAGGTACAAGTAATTTGCATGAGGAAGTGGCCCAAATGCCATGGTCTCCACTTCTGTTACATTAACTTCCATCTCCCAGCCTGCACTTATGGCCTCATGGTGAGTTCCTTATGATCAGTTGACTGAAGAAGAGAAAGCTTGTGCCTTGTCTACAGATGCTTCTGTGCAATATGCAGGCACCACTCAAAAGTGGGCAGCGGCAGCACTACAGCCCCTTTCTAGGCCCCTCCTGAAGGGCAGTGGTGAAGGGAAATCCTCTCAATGGGCAGAAGTTTGAGCAGTGCACCTGGTTGTTCACTTTCCTTGGAAGGAGAAATGGTCAGATGTGCAATTATATACTGATTCATGGGTTGAGGCCAATGGTTTGGCTGAATGGTCAGAGACACGGAAGGAACATGAATGGAAAATTGAAGGCAAGGATTCGTGGGGAAGAAGTATGTGGATAGATCTCTCTGAATGAACAACAGGAGTAAAGATATTCATGTCTCATGTGAATGCATACCAAAGGATGACCTCAACAGAGGATGATTTTAATGGTCAAGTGGATAGAATGACGTGTTATGTGGTAACCAGTCACCCCCTTTCCCCAGCTACTCCCGCAATTGCTCAATGGGCTCATGAAAAAAGTGGCCATGGTGGCAGGGATGGAGGCTATGCATGGGCCCAACAACATGGACTTCTACTCACCAAGGCTGATTTGGCTACAGCCAGTGCTGAGTGCCCAATCTGCCACCAGCCGAGACCAACACTGAATTCCTGATATGGCACCATCCATCAAGGTAATCAGCCAGCAACTTGGTGGCAAGTTGATTACATTGAACTACATCCATCATGGAAAGGGCAGTATTTTGTCCTTACTGGAATAGACATTTACTCTGGATATAGATTTGCCTTCCCTGCGTGAAATGCTTCTGCCAAAACTACCATCTGTGCACTTACAGAATGCCTTATCCACCATCATGGCATCCCACAGAACGTTGCTTTGGATCAAGAGACTCACTTCACAGCAAAGGAAGTGCAGCAGTAGGCCCATGGTCATGGAATTCACTGATCTTAACCATGTTCCCCATCATCCTGAAGCAGTTGGATTGATAGAACGATGGAATGGTGTACGAAAAACACCATTATGGGCTCAGCCAGGTGGCAATACCTAGCAGAGTTGAGGTGATGTTCTCCAGGAGGCTGTGCATGCTCTAAACTAGTGTCCAGTATGTGGTGCTGTTTCTCCCATAGCCAGGATTCATGGGTCCAGAAATCATGGGATGGAAATGTGAGTGGCACCACTCACTATTACCCCTAGTGGCCCACTCGCAAGTTTTGCTTCCCATTCCTATGATGTTATGCTCTGCAAATCTAGAGGTCTTAGTTCCAAAGGGAGGAGTACATCCACCTGGAGACACATCAGTGATTCTATTGAACTGGAAGCTAAGAATGCCACTTGGCGACTTTGGGCTCCTTATGCCTCTGGATCAACAGGCAAAGAAGGGAGTTACCGTACTGGCTGGTGTGATTAATCCTGATTACGAAGAAGAAATCGGATTGATATTACATAATGGAGGTAAAGAAGAGTAAGTCTGGAATGCAGGAGAGGCCTTAGGGCTTCTCTTAGTACTACCATGCCTTGTGATTAAAGTCAATGGAAAACTACAGCAACCTAATTCCAACCTGACTACTAATGACCCAGGCACTTCAGTAATGAAGGTTTGGGTCAATCCACTAGCCAAAGAACCATGACGAGCTGAGGTGCTTGCTGAGTGCAAACGGAATATAGAATGGGTGGTGGAAGAAGGTAGTTTTAAATACCAGTTATGGCCAGGTGACTAGTTGCAGAAATAAAAACTCTAATTGTTATGAGTATTTCTGCTTTGTATGTATGCATCAAATATTTTTGTTTTCTTCACTTATAGAATATAAAACATAAATGGGGCTAGTGTGTTTTCTGTTGTATGTGTGTTAGTTGTATCATGTTAGGTGCAAGCATGACTTTATAATTATCTTTATTCAGAGATTATGTATGGTTTAAGGAGATGTGTACATGTGCCAAGTTGACAAGGGGTGGTGTGATGGTTAAGATTGTGTGTCAGCGTGGCTGGGCCATGACTCTCAGTGTTTATATGTGACCACTCCCATGATTGGATCTGCTGTGAGTAGCCAATCAATTGAAAGGGATTTTCCTCAGGGGTGTGGCCTCCATTCAAATATGAGCAGATGTTCTGGCTTTTTTGCTCTCTCTGGATCCTGTGGCTGCCTCCTGTTTATCTGACCTCTGGCTCTTGGGAGTTGAACTACCAGCTTATCTGCAGACCTTGGGATTTGTCAATCTTCATAGCTTCAAAGTGGAAACCCTACTCTCCGACCTAGTGATCTTGGGTTCTCCAGCCCCTGCTGCCACATGAATCAAGAGAAGCCTCTATCCTGATGACTTGGGAAGTTCCAGCTTCTACAATTGTGTGGGCTGTTTCCTTGATATAAGTCTGTCTATATATATATTTTCTTTTATATATATATATATATATTTATACACTTTACTGGTTTTGCATCTGTAGAGAACCCAACCTAAGACAATGTCTATGAGATCAAGTTGGTTGATTGTGACATGTAGATCTTCTGTGTTTTTATTGATATTCTTTCTAGATGTCCAGTCCTTCACCAAAAGTGGTGTGTTGAAGTCTCCTATTACTATAGTGGAGATGTCTATTTCCCTTTTGAATGCCAACAGAGTTTGTTTTATGTATTTTGAAGCCCTGTCATTGGGTACATAAATATTTATTATGGTTAAGTCCTCCTGGTGTATTGACCCTTTAGTCACTATGTAGTGTCCTTCCTTATCATTTGTGGTGGACTTTGGTTTAAATTTTGTTTTGTCAGAGATAAGTATTGCCACTGTTGCTCTTTTTTGACTGTTGCTTGCTTGATGGATTTTTTTTTCCATCCTTTCAGTTTTAGTTTGTTTGTCTTTGAGTCTGAGGCATGTCTCTTGTGAGCAGCATATAGATGGAGTGTGTTTTTTTTTTTTTTTTAAGCCATTCTGCCACTCTCAGTCTCTTTATTGGTGCATTTAGTCCATTTACATTCAGCATAATTATAGATAAATATAAGTTTAGTGCTGTCATTTTGATGTATTTTTTAAAATGTTGTTGACAATATCTTTGTTCCCCTTAATTTTCTGTGCTGAATCATTTTTATGTATTTTCTTTTCACCTCTTTCGTTGTTGATTTTGTATTTGCTGAGCCTTTATGTTTTTCTTCTTTTTTATCTTGATGTGTAGGCTTTTAGTTTCCTTTGTGGTCACCTTAAAATGTACTTCTATTTTTCCAAGTTTAAACTGATCTTTTGTTTCCTGGTATCACCTTAACTTCCTCTCCATATGACTACACTATTTAGTCTCTCTTTTTTGTTTTAAAGTTGTCATCTTTTACATATTGATGTCTCTGTTTCCCTATTTTCAGTGTTTAAGATTTGACTTATTTTTGTGACTTCCCTATCTGGGTTGATATCTGGTTGTTCTGTCCTGTGTTCTAGTCTTGGGTTGTTATCTGATAATATTGATTCTCTAACTGGAGGACTCCCTTGAGTATTTCTTGTCATTTTGGTTTGGTTTTTACAAATTCCCTTAACTTCTGTTTATCTGGAAATTCCCTAATTTCACCTTGATATTTGAGAGACAGTTTTGTTGGATATATAATTCTTGGCTGGCAATTTTTTTCCTTCAAGGCTTTATATATGTCATCTCATTGCCTTCTTGCCTGCATGGTTTCTGCTGAGTGGGCAGAGTTTAGTCTTATTGACTCTCCTTTGTAGTTGACTTTTTGTTTACCCCTAAAAACAACAATGAAAACCAAGCCCATTACTGTCAGTAGATTCTGGCTCATAGAGACCCTATAGGACAGAGTAGAACTGACCCATAGAGTTTTCAAGGAGTGCCCAGTGGATCCAAACTGTGACCTTTTGGTTAGCAGCTATAGCACTTAACCACTATGCCATGAGGATTTCCACATCAAACCTACCTTTGAGTCGATTTCAACTCATAGCGACCCTATAGGACAGAGTAGAACTGCCCCATGGAATTTCCAAGGAGCAACTGGTGGATTGGAACTGCCAACCTTTGTTCAGCAGCCCAGCTCTTAACCACTGTGCCACCAGGGCTCTAGAACTCGTTTACCCAGAGTCACTCCTAAAATTCAGTCTTTGTCTTTGGTTTTGGCAAGTTTGATTATAATATGTCTTGGTAACTTTCTTTTGGGATCTCTCCCGTGTGGGATTCAATGAGCTTCCCGGACAGATATCTTCTCATCTTTCATGATATGAGGAAAGTTTTCTGCCAGCCAATCTTCAATGCTTTTCTGTATTTTCTGTTATCTCCCCCCTGTTCTGGTACTCTAATCACTCATAGATTAGTCCACTTGATTCTTAAGACTTCTTCATTTTTTAAATTCTTTTATCTGATTTTTCCTCAGATAAATTGGTGTCAAATGCTTTGTCTTCATTCTCACTAATTCTGAGTTCCATTTCCTCAATTCTGTTCCTATGATCTTCTATTGAGTTGCCTGATTCTGAAATTTTATTATTAGTCTTTTGGATTTCTATTTGCTGTCTCTGTATGGATTCTAGCAGCCTGTTAAATTTGTCCTTTTGCTCTTGTGTCATGTTCCTAAATTCCTCTATTGCTTTGTCTCTGTGTTCCTTGGCTTGGTCTGTGTTCTGCCTGATTTTCTTGCTGATCTTTTGAAGACCTCTGTATATTAATCTTTTGAATTCTACTTCTGGTAATTCCAACGTCTTATCTTCCTCTCGGAGGTTCCCTGGTTCTTTGATTTTGTCATTTGCTGGAGCCATCATGGTGTGCCTCTTTATGTGATTTCATATTGACTGTTGTCTCCAAGCCATCAATAAACTATTATATTTATTTACTCTGTGTTTGTTTACTGTCTTCTAGCTTCTTCTTTTTTTTTGATATCCCCAAATTGGCTGGGTGTGTGAGATACTTAATTATTGGCATCTTTGAAGCTCTCACCCTGTCAAAAGATGGTTAGATCTGCTACAAGGTATGTGAGTCCCGGAGTCTATTTATTTATCTTGTGTTGATTTGGCTCAGGTGTCCAGGTCTTCAATCACCATGTGTGTGGTGTTGGCTCTCACCTACAGGTGGGCAGGGATACATAGGGGTGATTGGAGCAGGCACAGGTATCTGGGTGCAGTATGGGAGAATGTGCTGAGCAAGGCAGGGAGCTAGCAGCTTCCCCTGAGTCCCTGGGCACAAGGCATATCCCTGTTTCCTAGAGCATGTACTGGGTATGTTTTGCAGCAAGACTTTGGGCACACAATGCTGTTGGCTCTAAGGACTGGGAGGCATCACTTATTATTGGACCCCTGTCGTAGGTGACTAGGTGGACTAGGTGGAGCTATGAGTCCTCAGGCCTCTGATGTAGGTAGCTGAGGATCCTGCTTCATTAATGGGCAGTGTGGTGTCAAATGTCACAGATCTGTGATTCCCCCTTAGCTGGTGCAGTTGAAAACAGGCTTCAAGTATATACCCTGTTGTACTATGCTAATAGTTGAAATGGGCCCACACAGGTCGCAGGGTTAAAAGGCATTCGAAATCTGTGGACCCCTTATGCCTGTGCCTAGGAAAAGGGGCAATGCCTGCCCTGAGTTCCTGGCTTAGGGGAGCTGGCCATTTCTCTTTTCTTGTCTGTTTGTAGGTTTGTTCTTTGCCCAAAGCTGGGAGACTGGCTTTGCACAAAAGGTTCCACTTCCAGCCTTGGGGACACAGCATTTACTGAACACTGCTGAACTGGGACCAGATCAGAGAGACGAGGGTAAAGTGAGGAGAAGAGAGGCACCTCCCAGAAGGGGAAGGGTTATTTTGATCCTGTGCAGAGGTTAGAGGCTTGCACCTAACTTTCACAGGTCCAGGTGCCACTTCACCCTGGCTCCAGAGGCTTGTGCAGACTCTCTGCCACTAGGTTTCTCCTGTCATGGAAAACACATGCTGGGTGCTACTGTTTAACCTCAGCCCATGTGTGCCAACTGATCCAGATCTGGCACTTCCTCACTGCTTCTGAACTGTCTCTCCCTCTCCCTGCTACTCAGTCTGACTCCTCAACTTTGTCTTCAATATTCAGGACTCCTAGATTGCCATATATAATGGATTCACTTGTTCTTTCAGGTTTTTTTTTTTTTTTTTTTTTTTTTTTGGTAAGAGGGATCACAGAAAGCTTCTGAGTATTCCGCCATCTTGGCCCTGCCCCACACTTGTGGTATTTCTGTTATATCAGCACTAGATGACTAAGACACTTCTTATCAGTAGAATGCAAATTAAAGCCAAAATGAGTTAACAATACACACACACTATAATGGGTGAAAATAAAAAAAAATACCAATACCATATAACAGCACCAAGTGTGGGCTAAGGTATACGACAACTAGAACTTTCGCATGCTACTGCTGGGAATGCAAAATGGGGCAGCCACTCTGGAAAACCGCATCAGTTTCTTAAAAAATTAAATATACACTTACCATATGACCCTGAATTTGCATTCCTAGGTGTTTATTCAAAAGAAATGCAAGTGTATGTCCATACAGAAACATGCATGTGAACGCTCATTGCAACATTATTCATAACAACAACTGAAAGCAATTCAAATGTCCATTCATTTGATTAAAAAAAATTGTATATGGAAAACTATTCAACCATAAGATAAAAAAAAATATTAATACAGGCAACAACATTCATGAATTTCAAAAATGCTGTGTTAAGTGAAAGAAGTAAAACATGAAAAACTATGCACTAGAAAAAAAAAAATTTAATTCCAGTGATTGCTTGGGAGCAGAGATAGGAAGAAGGCATCAAATTCAAACAGGTTTGAGGGGACTTTCTAGTAATTAAATGTTCTGTCTCTTGATGGTGGTGTGGTTACATGATTGCATACAATTACAGAAATTTATCAAAAGGTACGCTTAAAATTGGTGAATTTTATTATATACAAATATTACCTTAGTGGACAAAAAAGAAGAAAATTAAAAAAAATACATCGCTGTAAGGTTGAAGTAAGTAATTTGAAGAGCTTAGAGTGACAATTTGAGATTGCTGATGAGAGAGGTGGGAAAGGGAGATGACCAAAGGCAAGGGTTCTTCTCTCTGTCAAAACCCAACTCAGGCTCCACATCCGTTGCATGACATTTCCCAGCAACTAAGCTAGTGGGGAGGTTCTCCTTACTATTGCTTCCTGGAATACTAAGCATTGAGAGTACTTTTATAAAATGTTGTTGTTGTGAGGGGCCGTTGAGTCAATTTTGACTCATAGCAACCCCATGCGATAGGGTAGAATTGTCCATAGAGTTTTCTAGGTTGTAATCTTTGCAGGAGCAGATTACGAGGTCTTTCTTCTGTGGAGATGTTGGGTGGGTTCCAATCACTAAGTTTTGGGTTAGGAGCCAAGCACTTAACTGTTGCACCACCAGGGCTCTGTCTAGTAGAATGTACTACCTTGTATTTGTATGAGGAACTTTTTTCCCCCAAACAGTAACAGATTCCTAAATGGTCCCTGTTTCGTATTTCTTCACATTTTGAGGGGGCATGTTCTTCACACACTGAGGAGGCAGAGGGTACCACTATGTAAAAGATGTGCCAGTCACTAAGTCATTGTCTCTGAGCACTACAATCACTGTAGTGAGCTGAAATGTGACCCCCAAAAAGATACGTCCAAGCCCTAGGTCCTAGTAGCTGTGAAAGTGACCGTATTTGGAAACAGGGTCTTTGCAAATGTTATTAAGGTAAGGATCTTGAGATGAGACCATCCTGGATTATTTGTGTGGGCCCTACATGCAATGAAAGTGTTCTTATAAGAGACACAAAAGGAGAAGACAGAGAGAAGAAGAGAAGATGATAGAGAGAGAAAGGCAGAGGTTGAAGTGATGCAGCTAGAAGCCAAGGAATGCCAAGGGTTGCCTGGAGCTACTAGAAGCTAGGAGAGAGACATGGAATAAATATTCCCTCAGAGCCGAGTAGGGACCAGCTCTGCTGACATCTTGTTTTTGGATTTTAAGCCTCCAGGACTGTGAGAGAATAAATTTCTGTTGTTTTAGGCTACCTCACTTGTGGCAATTTGATGTGGTAGCCACAGGAAACTAACCCTCTTTCCACCTCTGCTCTGATTGGTTGTGTAGGCTGGGGATTTACCAACAACACATCTGCTTCTTCAGCCACTCTAATTTGGCAATGGGGCAAAAGAGGGAGCATGCAGGCCAGAGAACAAAGTCTCAGTCCCTTCCCTGTCAGGGCCACCCTGCTCTCAAAGCAATTGATTCCATTTTGCTGTTCTCACAACACCTGCAGAAGCAGCCACTGGGAGTCCGTCAGAGCCACTAGCACATGCCCGCTGAGCAACTCCCCATCTCAGCTCTCTGGCTCCTCCTATGGGCTTCTAAGTTTTACGAGTTTCAACCTTTCCTTTTTTATTCCCTAGACATAGGGTTAGAGACTGCTTCTGGTAGTCACCACCATCACCATACCTTAGTGTTCTCTTTTTGCCTTTTGAGTCCTTCAATACCTTGTTAACAATTATTTCTAGTTTTTTCTTTCTGTCAAAATACTGGTGTTTTCTGTCCCAATTGGACCCCAACTGACCCAAAGGCAATCCTATGAGTCCTAGGCTCCTTGGCTTGATGTTAAAAAGGCCTGGAACCAGCCTGTTCTAGTGAGGGTGGAAGACAGTAAGCCAAGATAAGTCAGATAAGGTGGTTGTGAAGAAACAGGTTAGCATGTATTGAGCTCCTACTGCATGTCTGGCAGTGCACTGAATGCTTTACCTCTGTTCTCAAGTTCATGTTACACAATTACCCAGTGGTGTGCTTACTTCTGTCATCATTTTACAGAGGAGAAAAATGAAGATAAGACAGCGTTGTTAGCTTGCCCAAAGTCAAACTAATATGTCATCCAGTTGGGATTTAAGAGAGGGGTGTTTCTTCCAGAGAACTGGGCTGGATTGGGGTGAGAACATGGGCCTCTTTAGAGGAGGCTCCCTGTCCTTTGAGAATGCTGCTGCTCTCTCAATAACAGGAGTCACAGAGGCCTCCTGGTGGAGTTCAGAGACCTGCAGAGGGCCAGAAACCTCCCCTGTCTCTCTGGACCCTGAGCAGATGGTCAGGGGGCTACGGTCATATAGCCACAGGCAAAAGAAAGGCCTCAGGGGGCCCGAGAAAGAGACTCCAGAGAACGTGTAGACATGGGATCCATCAGCCCCATTATAGAAGGAGATATTTCCGGCTTCATAGTCCAGGAAAATGCCCACCCGTTGCAGAGGCTGTGAAGGATGGAGGTGTATCCTTGGGATGGCGAGAGCCCGTAGTTCTTCTCTGCAAAACTCCATGGCCCACAGGCCATGCCTTGGTGACATGGCAATACTTCCCTTCCGATCTAAACTCTCAAGGCAAACACCTAGGGTCCAGGCTTTCCTGTTTCCCACCTTGACTTCCCAGTAGTGCTTCCCCCTGGTGAATCGCTCCTGGCCCAGAACGCAAGGGTCCTCGTTGAATCTCTCGGGGTTGTCAGGGAGGTCCTGAGTGTAGAGCAGCCGGCTCACACTTTTCAGATCCTTAGACAGTTCAAGTTTGGGATTTGCAGTGTCTGGATCGAGAGATATGCTCCCTGTAGAGACAAAAGGGTCAGGCTTTTGGATTTAGGGCCCTCAAAGTTCCTGCAAGTTTTGGGAACCTGGGGTTTGTTTTCAGATCTCCCTGCCCCTTCGTTCCTGTTGGATGTGGAGGCACAGATGCCTCTGGTAACCCCTTAATTGTCCTAATTTTCTGTGCCAGGAGCCAATACAAACAGCCCATCCCAAAGCAGGGGCAAGATAACACAAAGCTGGGAATCAGGGGTATTTTAATAGGATACTCAACAGATGACCAAGTGCATTTTGTGATCTGGTTCATCTCACAATATTTTATTTCATAGGCTTGTCCTAGTGTTATGTGTGTGTGTGTGTGCAAGTGAGAGTGACAGAGAGAGTAACGGAGACAGACATAGGGTGATACAGAGGCAGAGACAGACAGAGAAACATAAACAGAGAAGAGTCAGAGAGACAGACACAGAGATAGAAACAGAGAGGAGAAAGAGAAAAAGAAACAGGCAGCCACAGAGAGAGACAGGGAAACACAGAAACAGAGATACACAGAGAGAGAGAAAATGGAGAGCAAGCATGCTATTTCACAGCTGTGGGAAAAGCTTCATCTGCAAAACACTGAGAAGGTTCATCACAGCAGCAGATGCTGAAACGAACACGCTCCAAAACAGACAACATTTAAAAGAAATACTTTTACCCTTCCCAATCCCTCCCTGTTGCCCTGCCTCCTCACTGGCCTGTCGTGCCACCACAGTGGAGTTCTCTGATCTGTGGCCCATGCAGGTCCATGCCCTCTTGCCTGCTCTCCCCCACACCTCTCCTCAGAGCCTTATACCCCCACATGAAATCGACAGTGGCTTTGGAGATAAAAGTCTCTCTACACTTGGGATCCTTAAATGAGATCAGGATGGTGTTTGGCCTGAGAGCCCAGCTGCTGTGGAAGCCACCTGTCGAACAACTGAAATTTTTAGGGCAACAGTAGAAGAACCAATTGATTACACACAGGAGATATTCTCAGTTCTGAAGTCCTACATACCTCATATTGCTGTTTGCCTTAGTTGCCAATGAGATGTCCCCATTATTTCACTGTTTCCGAACTCTCATCTCCAATGGCTTGATATTATCAACCCTTAGCCCTCTACTGCTATCGAACCCCAGTTTTCTCTCAAAATATCTCTTTATCGCCTTTCTGAGGTGAAATCCTGCCCTCCTTTACTTTCCAGCAAGAGCTCTTTGTTTGTTTCTCCCTCAAGCCTCCACTCCTCCTGCTACTTCTGGAACATTTCTTCACGTTTTCCTTACCCCAACCTCTTGTGCACTGAGTCTCTGTGCTTGTGGATCCGGCTCACTCACTTTCCACCTTCATTATGATCATAAACTCACTTTCTGGTACCTTCCTTCCCTCACTGAAGAATTAGCCCATCTCCTAGTCTTTCTACTCTGACACCTCGCAGTATTTTTGACAACCTCGTTATCCAGGTGGATGAACCGTTCAGTGCCCTTGTCTCTCAGCTTCCTGATTTCCTCATTACCTGTTATCACGTCCTATGTCCATTGATCCTGCTGCCTCATCTCCCTGCTGTTGCAATTTCCCTTCTCTTCTTCACAGATTCTTTGGTTATGAAGCATCATAGTCTGTCTCTAGCAACCATCCCCAGCAGTGTCTATTACAAAGCCCTAAAGCTGGATGAGCCTCAGCTGATCTAACAAAAGAGCTTGGGCAACCCTGCTGTATCACAAAGTAATCTCACCTTCCCTGCTGTTAGACTGCTATTCCATACTCTCTCCACACAGCTCAAACCTCCTGCCCCACCTCATCCCCAATTTTTCCTTCTGCAGTACAGCAGGCCCTCCGCATATGCACCCCCTTTGCAAAATTGTTCTCCTTTTCTCATTTTCTTTATCCTTACACCCTTAATCGCTGTTCATACTGGATCATCTCTTCAGGCAACACACATATTCTATTATACAAAAAAAAATATCTTACCTTAAATTACAAATAAGAACACATTAAAAAAAAGAAACTTTCCCTGATTCCCACTTACCAATTTTCAGCTCTGCATAACAAGCAACAATTCTGGACCTCTATTGTGGACCTCCTGTCTCCTTCCCCTACTTACCAACACCTTTTTGCTGATTTCAAGAGTCATTTTTCTGCCCTCATGTAACTCCATTTCTCAGCTGCTTCCAACACAATTGACCACTCCCTCAACACATTTTAATTCCTGATTTCACTGGTAAAGAATTTCATGTTCCTCCTACTTCTCTGTCCATTTTTTCTGTCTCCTTCACCTGCTCCTCCGGTAGTGCCTAACATTTAAGTATTGGAGTTCTTCAGGACTAGGTGTTGATCTTTCTTCCTTGTCCTGTACCTTTTCCTCTTTTCTTCTGGAAATCTTATTCATTGTCAGAACTTTAAATACCATATATATTTAATTAACCCCAAATTTATAACTCCTATCCAAACTCCTACTGCGAGTGCTAGCGTTGTCTACTCAATGATTTATTTGACGTCTCCACTTGGATGTCTCAAAACATCTTAATCTTACCATTTGTTTTCGAGTTGACTCCAACTCATGGAAACCTCATGTGTGTGAGCGTAGAACTGTGCCCCATAGGGCTTTCCATGGCTGATTTCTCAAAAGTAGATCCCCAGGCCTTCCTTCTGGGTGGGTTTGAAACTCCAATCTTTTGGTTAGCACTTGAGTGTGTTAACCATTGGCAACACCCAGAGATTCCCGTTATAATTTTAAGGGGTCATACAAAACAGAACAACAACAAAATTACCAACTATCAGTTCTCTTGCCTAAACCTTTCTCACATCATCCCACATCTTTCCCTTTTCAGTAAATCTAACTATCATTATGTACTTACTCGTTCACCTGAGTACCATCTTTGATTCTCCTTTCTTCCTTGCTCTTTCTCTACTTTCCTACATTTGGTTCCAAGACACATCTCATATCTGCTCACCTCTCCTCGTCCAGTAATATCTCTCCTCTACTTAAGACCTCTCAATAGTTTTCCACTGCTCTTTAAATAAAATTCAAATTCCTTACCATGGCCTTTGAGGCTGTGCATGATCTGGCACCTACTAGCCTTCCCAGTGTCATTTGGTTCTTCTCTTCCTCTTGCCCATCTTCTTCAGCCGGTTGTCTTCCTTCCTGCTTCCCCAGCACTCCCAGCTCTTCCTCACCACAGTCCTCTTCTCCTGCTCTTCCTGTCGCTGTGGAGGGTTCCACTGCCTACTGCATCCTTCACCTCTCAGCATTAATGCTGCAACCTTACAGCAGTGCTTACTCTGATGACCCTAGGTAAGTGCTTTCCTGTTAAACTTCATTATCATACCCATTTCATTCCTATACTCTTATCCCAATTTATCCCAGTTTTAATTAAACATTATCACTGGTTGATTGTTTGCATCCTAAATAGATTATATGCTCCATGAGGACAAGGCAAATCCATTTTATTTATTAATATATACCCAGTTGCTGGAATACGAAGCACTCAATAACTCCTTTAAATAAATGAATGAATGAATGTACTCTCCTTCTCAGCTCTTCAATAAGTGATTGTGTCCAAATGAAGTCTTCCCGGCTCTTCCTTACTCCTCTCACTTGCCCCATCTTCATCCTCTACCAGTTAGGCTTTTCCTAATCATTGGCTCTCCCTTTCCACAGACAGACTCTTCTACTTACACTGCATGCGTCCCACCCAAAGAGATCATGTCTAGAGGCTAAGAGTCACTGATTTCTCTGTTCTCCATGGTAACAGCCTTCCCTGAGCCCTCTGACTTAGAAGAGCTGGCTCTTTCAGCGTCTCCCACACTCAGGACCATCACTGCTATGGGCTCTCCATGCCCCTTCCTTCTAGGGTCTCAGAAAATAAAAAAGAAGGAGCTAAGTTCTCTTAGGGCAGCTAAACCTTGATTTTCACAAGGATGTGGCTGTGACTTACTGGCATATAACAGAGCATTTCTGCACTCTGGAATGCAAGAGAATACAGAAACACACAAACATGTATGCACGCATGCACACATGCACACACACACCCACACGTGCATGCACACACATGCGTACACAGGACGTATGTCCCGTTTCCCCTGCCCACCGTTGTCACTGCTAGCTTGCTGCGGGTGCTCCTTTTCTTCGTGATGTCTCACGTCATCCCTTAGCTTTTTCCAGAGTACGCAGATGGCTCCAGCTACTACAATTCCCAGTGCCATGAGGATTAGGGATAGGCATATTCTCCACACTGCCGACCAGAACCTTCTGGAGAAGGAAGCTAAAGGGGATTCCAGGGAGTCATATGAGCATAGAATATTGGAGCAAGACTAAAAGATTAATGTGTAACAGGACATGATATTGACAAACTACTTTGAAATGGTTCAGAAAAAAATATGTGAGCATTTGTATAAACAGGTATTGATAGATACCTGTTATTGTTGTTAGTTGCCTGCCAGTTGATTTTGACCCTGTCTGAACCCATGTGCTCAGAGTAGACTGCTCCATAGGTTTTCAAGGCTGTGACCTTTTGGAAACAGATGGCCAGGCCTGTCTTCTGAGACTCCTCTGGGTGAGTTTGAACCCCCAACCTTTTGGATAGTAGGTGAATGCTTAACAGTTTTCATCACCAAGGGACTGATAGATATATCGGAGATAGATAGTAGATTAAAAAAAAAAAAAAAAAAAACACCATCAGTGACTTGATTCCAACTCATAGCAACCCTATCAGACATAGCAGAACTGCCTCCATGCAGTTTCCAAGGCTGTAAATATTTACGGAAGCAGGCTGTCACATCTTTTTCCCATGGAGTGCCTAGTGGGTTTGAATCACTGAGCTTCTGGTTAGCAGTCAAGAGCTTTAACCATTATGCGACCAGGCCTCCTTAGATAGGAGATAGAAATGATTAAAAACAAATGTGGCAAAATGTTAAAAATTGGTGAATATGGGTAAAGGTGGCACAACGTTTTGCAAAATTTCTGTAAGATGGAAATTATTTAAAAATAAAAGTTTTAAAAAAGTTAATATTGGGGTGAACATTTTGTGTTCCCTGAGAAGGCACAGCTCTCCTGGAGATTCTTCTGGCACCCCCATCCACCTCAGTCATAAGCACCTTAACTCTGTGTCTCACCAGGACCCCCCAAGTCAGGCCTCTGTGGGAAAGGTCATGAACAAAGACCTGCACCTCCACTCTCTCCTGCTCCCTGGCCTTGCAGCTCTCTCAGAGGATCCTTATGTCCGGGGCCACGATTGCCCTCACTCAGGCTTTTGAAAATGAAGGAAAGAACTGAATAAAATACTAACCTGGTAGGCGAATCACAGCCACTTTCTTCTCAGGGAGAAGGGGGTTCACAATGAAGCAAAAGAGGCCTTCCGTAACCCTGTCCGTGATCTTCACGTTGGATATGACAGCAAAGAGCCCACTTGTAGCCGACACAGACAGATTTGTCACAGAAGGTAGTACCTTTCCCCTGAAATCTCTCCACTTCACCCGGGGCCGAGGGTACCAGCCAGCTGAGGTACACTCTGCCTGGGCTCCTTTGTCCTTGTCATCTCTCAATCTGATTCTGGGCTGTGAGCCCAGTCCTAAAGAGAAAGATACTGGCTTGAATCTTTCCAGCTATTGCTGCTTCCATTACAAGGAAAAAAAAAAAAATCGAGAATTTCCAATAGGTGCTAGGAACCTTTTACATACTACTCTGTTTAATATTTACATGCCGAATATTCCCATTTCACAGATAAAACAACAACAAAAAAAAAGGTTTAGGAAATGGTTTAGATTAAATAAATTTCCTATTTCACTAAATTAGTAATTGTGAGAAGTAAGATTGGAATGAAGGTTTGCCTGATTTCAAAGCACAAAGCACAAAGGAAAACTTCTCCCCATATCCCATAAACACTCTCCTCTCTCTCTCTCTCTCATTGTCTCATTCTCCTGCCTCTCTCCCTCACCTCCCTCTTACTGGTAAAATGAAGGGAAGAAAAAGTAGAAAACACAACCATGCATTGAGAACTGTATTTCCCAAGAAATACTTCCCTTGAAAAAACCAGGATTTGCTTGGAAGCATATGTTGTGAAAAGTTCTAAAGCGTTAAAAGAAATTTCAGCCATAAACCTGACTATCTGCAGCTGGGCCTGACATGTTGGTAGAGAAACTTACACTTTGGCTCCCATGGAAACAAGATGACCAAGCAAGTAAGCACCTTACCTGCCACCTTCAGCCACAGTGTGGCTTCCTTATGATACGTGCCTTCTTGGAAATAGCAATGGTATGTCCCATTATCAAACACTGTGACATCGTGTATCCTCACTGCCGCTGTGCCATTGGCGATGTGGTCTATCAAAAACGTTGTTCTTCCTCGGTACTCTTCCATCTGCTCTCCGGACGCATTTTTCCCTCTCTCATACACATACACAGCTGGGGAAAATTTGTCCCTGTACCATCTCAACTCCATGTCCTTGGCACTGATGTTGGGGGACAGGTGGCATGGTAAATCTGCGCCTTTCCCCACTATGGCCAGAATAGGTTCATTAGGGCCAATGACATCAAAAGTGACATTTCCTGAAAGAGGCAGATGTGACACGACTGGGTTAGGCCACCTCTGAGAAGATGGAACTCTCCCACCTATGCCCACATTCATCTTTGAGGATTTAAGTATTCCTTGAATCCTGCACTTTTCTTTTGGCATGTCTCTTCTTACACTGGGACATCCCCCTAGCATTGGGAAGGGAATGTTCTCCTACCATTTCCGTGTACAACAGTGGGCAGCAGCTGCAGGAAGATGAGGATGATGAAGCAGCTGGGCAGAAAAGCATCTTGAAAACATGTCTTTGTCATCACTGCTGGGGACAGAGAGGCACACAGGCCAGCACATCCACACTGATGAGAGAGAAAGCCAACAGCAGAAGCGTAACGGGAGCAAAGGAAAAATTGCCTTGAAAGAGAAAGGCTGTTTTTAACCATGCCTTTTTTTTTCACTCACAGCCTCTAACAAGTTATTTATCCTAGAAACAGAGAGACAATGACCCTTTCTACCCTTCTGTTACACATATAACGTTTCTTTTACAAGTCCCAGGAACTCATCCACAAAGTGACAGGAAGACATCATTGGGTGTGAAAGGGCTTCATTTTCTTACTACTCATATAAGGGTAATTATCTCGTCTCCAGCCTTTTACTGTAGTGAAATGTGAAAATGCTGGTGGAGAAAACTCAAACCATGATTAAGGAACTTCAGGAACCAGAAATACATTCACTAATCCCTTTAAAATCTTCTATTTCTTGTTGTCTCCAACAGGACTTGTATGGTTGGGAGGACAGAAGCCTATTGACCTCCCCAGAGTTCCTTGTGCAGATGGTCATTCCAAGACACTGTGAGTTATATTACTAATTGTAAACTCAGTTTAGAGGGCAAGTGCTCTGAATTATTTTTGCTGGCCTAAGGTATGAGTCGGAATCCACCCAATGGCAATAGGTAGAAAGGTGATTCTATCCAGCACAACCTCACAAAGTGGCATTTATGTTAATGAAAAATTATGCTATTCATAAATATATCTGTTCCTTTCTGACAAGGCTATTCTGTTCTTGACTTTTAGGAAAGCGCCCAGGGTCGCCCGGGCACTTGAGGCTGGGTTGAGTGTAGAGAAGCAGAGACACAGATAAGTGCCCCTTAAAACAGAGAATACTCACCCAGCCTGGATCCAGATGCACACTTTCCAGGGAAATCTTGATAACTTTGAGGGAATCAATTTAGTTCTCATGCACACTCTAAAAAAAAAAAAAAGAGGGGGCATAATTCAAGAGAACCACACTGCCTGCAATGGAGCTTAGAAAACTGACATGAGCAGCCAAGTCCCCCAGTTTCTATAGAATCTGCCTTTGCGTAAGTAACCAACCGTGTATTGGCAGTTGCAAAGGTTTTTAAGGGGTGTGAACAGTTTTGAACACTCTGAGGATTGAGATGAAAGACTGGCAGCAGGAGATAAGCAAATAGATGGAAACCAAATGGTGTACCACATGGAAGGATGGCTATCAGGCAGCATGAGGCACCACCAGGAGCCCCATGGAGGAGACATGCATTGTGAGAGCTAGGATCCAGGCCAAAGGCAGAAGCTGGAGAATTCAGATAAAGCTTCTTGGTTATCAAAAGACCTTCAGTCTCGGCCATGCTAGAGCCAGTCCCTTGGGAAAGTTTTTCACAATCATGTTGAAATCGGTTAATTCTAGTACATTCCCAGGAAACACATGTCAGAAATTCAGACCCTTGTGGGTAGTAGAAGTGCCCCTGCCTTCTCCCTCCCTTGCCTGTCCCCTCTGGCTATGTGGTCTCGGAATTTGGTGTGCACAATCAAATGACTGGAAGCCTCATGTAGACCAGGCTTAGAACATTCACCTAGACTCCTTGCATCTGAGGAAGGTGCTTAGCTCAAGCATATCCCCTCCCATTCTTCCCTCTTATTAACTCAAAAGTGTGGCTATTTTCCTGAAAGGGGTTTGGTGGAAAATGAGGTATAGAAATGGTTGCATGGTATTCTTCTTGGAAGTTGGGTCTGACTTAATTCAGTAGATACGTGTTAAGGGCTACAATCTGCCCTCTCTGTACCGGTGGACAAGGAGGAAGAAGAGATTTATAGGACAGAATGCACAGGAAAGGTTTAAGTAGCACAAGGCACAGCAGAGCAAATGTTGTAGATGGTGGTGGTAGATTGCAGTGGTGGTAGGTTAATGCTCCAGTGTGCAGGGAAAGTCACTGTGCCTGGCCAGATAGCAGGAAGGCAGGGGCAAGGCAAGCTCCTGGTGACAGGGGGAGGTGATGCCATCCTATTAGCCCTGTTGTTGTTGTTGGGTGCTGTTGAGTCAGTTCCAACCCATAGCCACCCTATGTACCACAGAATAAAATACTGCCTGGTCCTGCGCCATGCTCACAATTGTTGTTATGCTTGAGCCCATTGTTGCAGCCACTGTGTCAATCCATCTCATTGAGGGTCTTTCTCTCTTTCGCTGACCCTCTGCTTTACCAAGCACGATGTCCTTCTCCAGGGACTGATCCTTCCTGACAACATGTCCAAATTATGTAAGACACAGTCTCGCCAGCTTTACTTCTAAGGAGCATTCTAGTTGTACTTCTTCCAAGACTGGTTTGTTCATCCTTTTGGCAGTTTATTGATTATTCTTCACCCCAACCATAATTAAAGGTTTCAATTCTTGTTTGGTCTTCCTTATTCATTGTCCAGCTTTTGCATGCATGTGATGCTGTTGAAAATACCATGGCCTGGGTCAGGCACACCTTAGTCTTCAAAGTGACGTCTTTGCTTTTCAACACTTTAAAGAGGTCTCTTGCAGCAGATTTGCTCAATGCAAAGCGCCTTTTGATTCCCTGACTGCTGCTTCAATGGGTGTTGATTGTGGATCCAAGTAAAATGAAATCCTTGACAACTTCAGTCTTTTCTCCATTTATCCTGAGGTTGCTAATTGGTCCAGTGGTGAGGCTTTTCGTTTTTTTTTTTTTATATTGAGGTGTAATCCATACTGAAGGCTGTGGTCTTCGATCTTCATCAATAAGTGCTTCAAGTCCTCTTCACTTTCAGCAAGGAATGTTATGTCATCTGCATACTGCACGTTGTTAATGAGTCTTCCTTCAATCCTGATGCTGTGTTCTTTTTCGTATAGTCCAGCTTCTTGGATTATTTGCTCAGCATACAGATTGAATAGGTATAGTGAAAGGATACAACCCTGACACACATTTTTCCTGACTTTAAGCCACTCAGGATCTCCTTTTTCTATCTGAACCACTGCCTCTTGATCTATGTACCAATTCCTCATTGGCACAACTAAGTTTTCTGGAATTCCCATCCTTCCCAGTGTTATCCATAATTTGTTATGATCCACACAGTCAAATGCCTTTGCATAGCCAATGAAACACAAGTAAACATCTTTCTGGTATTCTCTGCTTTCAGCCATGATCCAGCTGACATCAGCAGTGATATCCCTGGTTCCATGTCCTCTTATGAATCTGGCCTGAATTTCTGGCAGTTCTCTTTAGATATACTGCTGTAGCCTCTTTTGAATGGTCTTCAGGAAATTTTTCTTGCCTGTGATATTAACGATATTGTTTGATAATTTCCACATTTGGTTGGATCACCTTTCTTGGAAATAGGCATAAATATGGATCTCTTCCAGTCAGTTGGCCAGGTAGCTGTCTTCCAAATCTCTTGGCATAGATGAGTGAGCACTTCCAGCACTGCATCCGTCTGTTGAAACATCTCAATTGGTATTTTTTCAATTCCTGGAGGCTCGTTTTTTGCCAATGCCTTCAGCACAGCTTGGACTTCTTCCTTCAGTACCACAGATTCCTGGTCATATTCAGCCTCTTGAAATGGTTGAACAGCAACCAATGTTATTTGGTATAATGACTGTGTGTATTCCTTCCATCTTCTTTAGATGCGTCCTGCGTCGTTTAATATTTTCGCCGTAAAATCTTTCACCATTGCAACTTGAGGCTTGAATTTTTTCTTCAGTTTTTTTCACCTTGAGAAATGCCGATCATGTTCTTCTCTTTTGGTTTTCTATCCTCAGCTCTTTGCACATGTCATTAAAATGATTTACTTTGTTTTCTCCAGCTGCCCTTTGAAATCTTCTGTTCAGTTCTTTTACTTCACCATCTCTTCCTTTTGCTTTAGCTGCTCTACGTTAAAGAACTAGTTTCAGACATCCATTTTGGTCTTTTCTTTCTTTCCTGCCTTTTTAATGACCTCTTGCTTTCTTCATGTGTGATGTCCTTGATGTCATTCTACAACTCGTCTGGTCTTTGGTCATTAGTGTTCAACGTGTCACATCTATTCTTGAGGTGGTCTCTAAATTCAGGTGGGATATACTTAGTTGTACTTTGGCTCTTGTCAACTTGTTCTAGCTTTTTTCAGTTTCAACTTGAACTTGCATGTGAGCAATTGATGGTCTGTTCCGCAGTCGGCCCCTGGCCTTGTTCTGACTGATGATATTGAGCTTTTCCATTGTCTCTTTCTGCAGATGTAGTCCATTACATTCCTGTGTATTCCATCTAGTGAGGACCGTGTGTATAGTCACCATTTATGTTGGCGAAAAAAGGTATTTGCAGTGAAGAAGTCTCTGGTTTTGCAAAATATTATCATGCAATCTCTGGCATCGTTTCTATCACCAAGGCCATATTTTCCAACTACTGATCCTTGTTCATTGTTTCCAACTTTCACATTCCAATCACCAGTAATTATCAATGCATCTTGATTGCATATTCCATCAATTTCAGACTGCAGAAGTTGGTAAAAATCTTCAGTTTCCTCATCTTTGGCCTTAGTGGTTGGTGTGTAAATTTGAATAATAGTAGTATTAACTGGTCTTCCTTGTAGGCGCATGGATATTATCGTATCACTGACAGCATTTTTCTTCAGGATAGATCCTGAAATGTTCTTTTTGATGATGAATGCAACGTCATTCCTCTTTAATTTGTCGTTTCCCGCATAGTAGACCATACGATTGCCTGATTCAAAATGGCCAATACCAGTCCATTTCAGTTCACTAATGCCTAGGATATCAATGTTTAGGTGTTCCATTTCATATTTGATGATTTCCAATTTTCCTAGATTCATACATTGTACATTCCACTTTCCAGTTATTAATGGATGTTTGCAGCTGTTTCTTCTCATTTTGAGTTGTGCCACATCAGTAAATGAACATCTGAAAGCTTGACTCCAACCACATCATTAAGGTCAACTTTATTTTGAGGAAGCAGCTCTTCCCCAGTAGTCTTTTGAGTGCCTTCCAACCTGAGGGGCTCATCTTCCGGCACTATATCAATGTTCTGCTGCTGCTACTCATAAGGTTTTCACTGGCTAATTCTTTTCAGAAGTTGACTACTGGGTCCTTCTTCCTAGTCTGTCTTAGTCTGACTTAGTCTGGAAGCTCATCTGAAACCTATCTGCCATAGGTGACCCTGGTGGTATCTGAATACCGGTGGCATAGCTTCCAGCATGACAGCAACAGGCAAGCCCCCGCAGTAAGACAAACTGACAAGATCAAAATCAATTCTTCTTCTGGGAAATGGAAGCTAAGAGTGTCTTCTTTCCACTTTACTGTTTAGTCTTGAGAGGTGTGCTATGGTGGAGTCAGGGGGAATGCTCATCCAGGGGCTAATACTACCAAACCCCAAACTCAAATTCTCTCCCACATTCCTCCCTAGGTGGAGTTTCTTTTTGGTAAGCAAGTGTTCCTCCTTCCAACTGTCAACATACAGGGATTAAGCCTATTATTTCTTTACATCTTACCATAAATTGCTTTAACCAGATAATTACATCACCTGAAACTCAACTAAGATACACGTTTGAGAAGGTCAGGTCTTAGGCTTTAACGATCAAGCAGAGAATACCTAAATAAAATTAACAGAGTGAACTGTAATAAAAAGCAGGATGTGATATTGCTGTAGGAGAATGACAAAGTGCTATGAATATTCAGAGAAGTGGATCAGAATTAACTATGAACTAGAAACCCATCCTGAAGGAGGTATAGGCCTCCAAGTCAACAGGTGGGTCACCTAGACAAGGTGGTTCTCTTCAGCTAATGCATGACGCAGGATGTTTTAGCTGAAGCAGGAAGAGCTAGGAGAGACACGTGGGAGACACACCCACCTCTGATTCTCCTTAGTCAGAATGTTTAAACTGAGATAGGGATAAAACAAAAAGAAACTCATTGCCGTTGAGTCAATTAAAACTCATAGTGTTCCCATGTGTGTCAGAGTAGAATGCACTTCATAGGGTTTTCAATGGCTGTGATTTTAGGGAAATAGATCCCAGGTCTTTCTTCCACAGTGCCACTGGGTGGATTCAAACCACCAACCTTAGGGTTAGTAGTTGAACTCAAACAATTTGCACTACCCAGAGATCCTCAGATAGAGACGCTAATGTTGTTAAGTGCCATTGAGTCAATTTTTGACTTCTTTAAGGGTGCACATGACCAGGTCTTTTCTCCTGCTGAACATTTGGGTAGGTTTGGAAGGCCAACCATTCAGTCAGTAGCCATGTGCTTAACCATTGTGCAACCAGGGCTCCTTCTGATATACAAAAAAAAAAAAAAATCGCAAAACCCTTTGCCATGGAGTAGATTCCAACTCATAGTGACCCTGTAGGGATAGGCTCTGTTGAAGCTCAAAGGCAAGGAGAATATGGGTAAAGTGGACACCAAAGGTCACATATTGTGTGATACCACCAGTTATACAAAATATCCAGCATAGGTAAAGCCATAAAAAAATTTTTTTTTTTTTTTTTTTAAAGCCATAGAGACAGACAAATAGATAGACAGGATATAGGCATAGATTTATAGATGGAGGCATGGAGGAGCCCAGACATCCTCAAGAAAGAAGTGTTGGCCAGACTTGGGGGAACTTAGAGTAGATGGTGTTGTTGTTGTTGTTAGGTGCCGTCGAGTCGGTTCCGACTCATAGTGACCCTATGTACAACAGAACGAAACACTGCCCGGTCCTGCACCATCCTCACAATCTTTGTTACGCTTGAGCTTATTGTTGCAGCCACTGTGTCAATCCGCCTTGTTGAGGGTCTTCCTCTTTCCCGCTGACCCCGTGCTCCGCCAAGCATGATGTCCTTCTCCAGGGACTGGTCCCTCCTGACAACATGTCCAAAGTATGTAAGACGCAGTCTCCCCATCCTTGCTTCTAAGGCGCATTCTGGTTGTACTTCTTCCAAGACAGATTTGTTCCTTCTTTTGGCACTCCATGGTATATTCAATATTCTTTGCCAACACCACAATTCAAAGGCATCAACTCTTCTTCAGTCTTCCTTATTCATTGCCCAGCTTTCACATGCATATGATGTGATTGAAAATACCATGGCTTGGGTCAGGCGCACCTCAGTCTTCAGGGTGACATCTTTGCTCTTCAACACTTTGAAGAGGTCCTTTGCAGCAGATTTGCCCAACGCAATGCGTCTTTTGATTTCTTGGCTGCTGCTTCCATGGCTGTTGATTGTGGATCCAAGTAAAATGAAATCCTTGACAACTTCAATCTTTTCTCTGTTTATCATGATGTCACTTATTGGTCCAGTTGTGAGGATTCTTGTTTTCTTTGTGTTAAGGTGTAATCCATACTGAAGTCTGTGGTCTTTGATCTTCATTAGTAAGTGCTTCAAGTCCTCTTCACTTTCAGCAAGTAGGGTTGTGTCATCTGCATAACGCAGGTTGTCGATGAGTCTTCCTCCAATCTTGATGCCCCGTTCTTCTTCACATAGCTCAGCTTCTCGTATTATTTGTTCAGCATACAGATTAAATAGGTATGGTGAAAGAATACAACCCTAGCACACACCTTTCCTGACTTTAAACCAATCAGTATCCCCTTGTTCTGTCTGAACAACTGCCTCTTGATTTATGTAAAGGTTCCTCATGAGCACAATTAAGTGTTCTGGAATTCCCATTCTTCTCAGCGTTATCCATAGTTTGTTATGATCCACACAGTCAAATGCCTTTGCATAATCAATAAAACACAGGTAAACATCCTTCTGGTATTCTCTGCTTTCAGCCAGGATCCATCTGACACCAGCAATGATACCCCTGGTTCCACGTCCTCTTCTGAAACCGGCCTGAATTTCTGGCAGTTCCCTGTCGATATACTGCTGCAGCCATTTTTGAATGATCTTCAGCAGAATTTTGCTTGCGTGTGATATTAATGATTTTGTTCTATAATTTCCACATTCAGTTGGATCACCTTTCTTGGGAATAGGCATAAATATGGATCTTTTCCAATCAGTTGGCCAGGAAGCTGTCTTCCATATTTCTTGGCATAGACGAGTGAGCACCTCCAGTGCTGCATCTGTTTGTTGAAACATCTCAATTGATATTCCATCAATTCCTGGAGCCTTGTTTTTTGCCAGCGCCTTCAGAGCAGCTTGGACTCCTTCCTTCAGTACCATCCGTTCCTGATCATATGCCACCTCTTGAAACGGTTGAATATCGACTAATTCTTTTTGGTATAATGACTCTGTGTATTCCTTCCATCTTCTTTTGATGCTTCCTGCATCATTTAATATTTTCCGCATGGAATCCTTCACTATTGCAACTCGAGGCTTGAATTTTTTATTCAGTTCTTTCAGCTTGAGAAACACCGAGCGTGTTCTTCCCTTTTGGTTTTCCGTCTCCAGGTCTTTGCACATGTTGTTATAATACTTTATTTTGTCTTCGCAAGAGGCCCTTTGAAATCTTCTGTTCAGTTCTTTTACTTCATCAATTCTTCCTTTTGCTTTAGCTGCTCGATGCTGAAGAGCAAGTTTCAGAGTCTCCTCTGACATCCACCTTGGTCTTTTCTTCCTTTCCTATCTTTTCAGTGACCTCTTGCTTTCTTCATGGGTGATGTCCTTGATGTCATTCCACAACTTGTCTGATCTTCAGTTACTAGTGTTCAATGCGTCAAATCTATTCTTGAGATGGGCTCTAAATTCAGGTGGGATATATTCAAGGTCATATTTTGGCTCTCGTGGACTTGCTCTGATTTTCTGCAGTTTCACCTTGAACTTGCATATGAGCAATTGATGGTCTGTTCCACAGTCGGCCCCTGGCCTTGTTCTGACTGATGATATTGAGCTTTTCCATCATCTCTTTCCACAGATGTAGTCAGTTTGATTTCTGTGTGTTCCATCTGGCGAGGTCCATGTGTATGGTCACCGTTTATGTTGGTGAAAGGAAGTATTTGCAATGAAGAAGTCATTGGTCTTGCAAAATTCTATCATTTGGTCTCCAGCATTGTTTCTATCACCAAGGCCATATTTTCCAACTACTGATCCTTCTTTTTTTCCAACTTTCACATTCCAATCACCAGTAATTATCAATGCATCCTGATTGCATGTTCAATCAATTTCAGAGTGCAGCAGCTGATAAAAATTTTCTATTTCTTCATCTTTGGCCCTAGTGGTTGGTTGGTGCATAAATTTGAATAATAGTCATATTAACTCGTCTTCCTTGTAGGTGTATGGACATTATCCTATCACTGACAGCACTATACTTCAGGACAGATCTTGAAACGTTGTTTTTGACGATGAATGCAACACCATTCCTCTTCAAGTTGTCACTCCCAGCATAGTAGACTATATGATTGTCCGATTCAGAATGGCCAATACCAGTCCATTTCAGCTCACTAATGCCTAGGATCTTGATGTTTATGCATTCCACTTCAGTTTTGAGAATTTCTAATTTTCCTAGATTCATAATTAGTACATTCCACGTTCCGATTATTAATGGATGTTTGCAGCTGTTTCTTCTCATTTTGAGTCATGCCACATCAGCAAATGAAGGTCCCAAAAGCTTTACTCCATCCACATTATTAAGGTCAACTCTACTTTGAGGAGAGAGCTCTTCCCCAGTCTTCTTTTGAGTGCCCTCCAACCTGGGGGGCTCATCTTCCAGCACTCTACCAGACAATGTTCCGCTGCTATTCTTAAGGTTTTCACTGGCTAATGCTTTTCAGAAGTAGACTGCCGGGTCCTTCTTCCTAGTCTGTCTTAGTCTGGAAGCTCAGCTGAAACCAGTCCTCCATGGGTGACCCTGCTGGTATCTGAATACCAGTGGCATAGCTTCCAGCATCACAGCAACACACAAGCCCCCACAGTACGACAAACTGACAGACACTTGGGGGAGAATAGATGGTAGATGGTAGGAGAGGAAAATGATGAACATCAATTTAGAGTTCTGAACAAACTGCAGTAATGAAGACCGTAATGTGTAGCACTGTCTTAAGATAAGTTTTAAAAATTTTGTTCAGTTTTGTAGAGTTTGAGAAAGTTCCCTGTGAAATTTACATGCTTGTGTGGTGCAAGGGGTGGGATGTCTCTTACAAGTATATGCCTGCCCCTCCTATCATGAGTCTCCATGTCTGTCCTTTGCAAGCACCTGGGACCCTCTGCCTGAGTGGGTTTTCTGGCCAGCATGCAGGACAGGCTTTAATTGCTGGGGGCTTCCTGCCCCCGTCATCAGCCCTTTTCCAGTAATACACAGGAGCTGGAATTCCCTTGCCCTTCAAGTAGCAAGACATTCCATACAGCCCCCTGGAGGTCCCCATGAGGACTGAACCACAGCAGTGTCAGCACACCTTGTACCAGATTTCTTCCCTTTCTTGCTCACTACCCCACTTATTTACCCTGCTTCCTAGGATATGCTTCCAAATAAATTTGTATTAAAATCCTTGTCTCAGACAGGGATTGGTGATGGGGAGAATGGGGAGTTATTGTTTAATGAGTATAGAGTTTCTGTTTCGGGTGATGAAAAAGTTTTGGAATTAGATAGTGGTGATGGTTGCATAACATTGTGAGTATAACTGATGCCACTGAATTGTACATTTAAGTGGTTCAAATGGAAAATTTTATGTCGCCACAATATACATACATATGCATATATATGTATATATATATAAAACAAAAAAACAAACCCACTGCTGTCGAGTCGATTCCGACTCTCTCTCTCTCTATATATGTATGGAAACCGTGGTGGCATAGTGGTTAAGTGCTACAGCTGCTAACCAAAGGGTCAGCAGTTTGAATCCACCAGGCACTCCTTGGAAATTCTATGGGCAGTTCTACTCTGTCCTATAGGTCGCTATGAGCCGGAATCAACTCGACGGCACTGGGTTTGGTTTGTTTTTTGGTTTTATATATATGTATATACATGTGTGTGTATATATATTATATATATGTGTGTGTGTATATATATATGTATATATATATAGTCTGTGCTAGCTTCTGGAGCAATCTAAGATAAAAGGATTTCCATAGAGTTACCTCTTCTGTGCCTCCTGGTGTCCCACCTGTCTCTTATCTGTCATTTTAGTACATCCCATTGGAGAATTTTGCTGTAAAAATTCTCCCAACAGCCCCCATTTCTATGTTTTCTCTCATCCATTATTCTCATGGCTTTAACTATCAAATCTTTGCTAAAGACCCCTTAACCTAGATTTGAGATTTATTCAGTAAATTAGTACTTACTGGGGTTTAGGTCACCTATTATATGTAAAGTGATCGGAAGAGCACTGGTCATTTACTAAGGGCCCTAGGCATGCTTATCAATAATGTTGTTGCTACTGCTGCTGTTATCCTTATTATTATAATTGTTAGCATGTCCAGGTGTTACCTGGGTCTTAGGTCTTTAGTAGGCATGGCCAGAAGCTTTATTTGGTTGGCCTTGCATTGCCAAGATGGTTCCCCGAACAATGGCCCAGACAGTATTTATTGGGGGAGGGTCCTGGCAGGAAGGAGTAAGGTCTTTGATTGGTTCTTGCTCAGTCCAAAAAAGGAGGTCTCTCAAACTGGATCTTAGGCTCCGACGCTTCACTTCTGAAAGCCTTTCCCCAATTTTGGCTGCTAAAGTTTGGTTTTGTCTGGTGGGAGAAAATTTCCAAGATCACTAAGAGGACGAGTTTGATGGTTCTGCGCATGTCAGGTGAGCCAGATCTGGTCTTAACTGGTTCTGTCGTCTGCAGACTCCAGCCTCTTGTTTTTTTACCTTGGGCAGGAAGTTGGCTGGTTATCTGAAAAGAAAACATGTGGAGAAACCAGTTAGAGGAGGATATGGCTCATGCTACTTTACTTGCAAGTTGGGGTTGGTAACGGTGTCCAGTGGCTGGGGTTTCATTCCTCCCTTCTCTTTTCAGGATTTGGGTGCTTAATCTAAATTCTGACTTTCATGGGAAGTAGGGGTGAAGGTCTTTCTTCTGTAGCTACTTTAAGCTGAACAGGGACACTGGCATAGAACTGAAGTCTGGCCCATGTGGGTTCAGGAGGAATTAATCTATATTCCCGTTGGAGCACGAGTTGGAGGTGGAATTTTTGCAACCTGGAAGAAACAAACTTTATGACAAGATTAAACAAGCACAGTCTAAGTAACAGCAACAACAGTATACAAACAAAAGGCCCTATAAGAGGGAGAAACCAGGTTATACAGGGAATGACAGACTTGACAGCATTCTGGATGTCTTGTGTGTTGTTCTGTTGATTATACTTATGCAGCCTTTTCATTGTAAATCTTTTGGACATTTTTTTTTACCTGGCCAGAAGAGTTGATATATGTTCAACAAGAGGTATTAGCCACCTCACAGACACCCCCCTGTTCGGCTAGCAGGAAGTCCAGAACAATTCTGTGGTCTATGACCACTTTGATCAGAGAGTCTAGGCTTTGTTGTTGTAATTGTAAGGATTCAGCGATAGAAGCATTTAATGGACATAGCTAAATTCTGAAGGGTCGACTCATGGTAAGCAAAGCCTCTCCATGGAGCTTAAAAATCTTATAGCTGTCATTATGCTGGCCTAGAGCCTGTTTTCCTCTGTGCCTGGTGCCCCCCCAGAGTGGTTGAAAACCTTTAGGGTTGAGCCACCGATGATATCATGCCGTGGGGTACCGTCACTTGGAGTAGCCAGGGGGCCAGACAAGAAGTTGCCATGGCACCTGTTTGTGTTAATGGTCTAGGTTGGCTCATGGTGAGCAGAGGCTGCTTGCTGCAGACTCAGATATAGCCTCTGCGGGCACACAGAACTTGTGGAAGACAAGGTGGGAAAGAGTGTGATTGGCCTGTAGTAAGCAGGGGCCTGGGAACCTCTTTAATGCAGATAAGAAAACTTCAGCCAGGTAAGGGGAGTAATACACTAAGCAGGCTGGAGAGGTCTGATTGTGCAAAAACGAAGAAGCAGCTTTGTGGAAAGCAGGGTGACTGCGAGGGGTTAAGGCCTAAGACTGAATACAATTAGTTGAGGTATAACATTTGTTTCCTCAGGTGTTAGATGCACAAGGTGAGGTCCCTGAGGGATTTCAATCAGGTTGAACCAGTGTGGTGTTAGTTCTACAGCAAAGTTTTGACGAACTTCAGGGGGAACAAACAGCTTGTTCATTGCTGGTGGAACTTATGTTCCAGTTTGGGGTGAGGGAATGGCCATCTTGCAGTAGCTGAGTCAGGTTGTGGCCATTTGGGGGTGTTATATGACTCTAGGTTATTGATACACTGATCTGTGCTTGAAACAGTTTGGTTTTCATATGTGGTCAAGTTAAAGGATAGGTGTACTTGTTGGCCCTCTTCTAGGGAGGTGGCAAAAGTGACCAGGTGCCAGGACTGCTGAGTAGTTAGAAATTACCCTTATCTCTAGGGGTCCCTGCTATAATTTGAGGAAAGTCTACAATGGTGGTATTTTTTCACAACACTTCCACACCCTAGGTGGTCAGCATCAGGAGACATACTAGGGCAACTGCAGACATTTTAAGGCAAACCCAGTGACCCAGCCTCTATAAGGGCAGAATATGCTTACAGGGGAAATGTGAAAGCCTTTATCGGACTACAGATGGGAATAGGGATAGTCGGGTTACTCAGAAGGAACCCTAGAAATGATTCTACCCAAAAGGGCGCACACAGAGACACACCAGCAGATAAAAGACTAAGATAGCAATAGGAACGAGGGTAACAAAAACAGGACAGCCAGGAGCCTCAAGCATAATTACTGGTCATTTATCTGTGGCGTCTTTTCTTTCCTTGAATAGCCACAGCAACCCTGTTATTGGTTCAGCCTCCCAGTTGTTGTTCTGTGAGGTCTTTTGTTCAAGATCAGGTGTAGGAGCCTACTTGATTCTGGTGTGGTGGATCCAGGCACCCTTCTTGCTGACCTTCACAGCTTTGGGCATGGACATTAGCACTTCACAGGGACCATTTTGTGTCTCGGCCAAGGTCTTAGTGTCCCAGCGTTAACAAATGTCTAGCTTCTGGGCTTGGTGATGTGTAGCAGCACTTTAGGTAGTGGAATAGTCTGCCAGGTGGGACTGGCGTACCTGTGGAGAGACTTGAGACTTCCTCTGAGAGCTGCAGGTGCTGTTTTACAAACAGTTTACCTTGTTCATGAATATTGTCAGCCCCTTAAGTTTCTAGTCAAATTGCTGCAGTTTAAATTTGAGGCATTATAGTTACGGAGCAAGGGGCGCCCATAAGTAAGCTCAAATGGATTTACCTTTAACTTAGTTCTAGAAGCAACTCTTACCCTGAACAAAGCCACTGGGAGGACTTTAGACCAGGTCATCTTGGTCTCTTCACACAATTTAGCTAGATGTGTTTTAATGGTCCCCTTCATTCTTTCACCTTTTCCACTGTAATGAGTTCTCTAGGCACTATGGAAGTGTGACTCAATCCCAAGGTGTGTAGCAACCAACTGAGCCACCCGGGCCGTGAAATGGGGTCTGTTTCCGCTTCCAGTGAACTGGGGCAAGCTGAATCCAGGGATAATTTTTTTTAAGCAGGCACTTTGTTACCTCAGAGGCTTTTTCGGTTCTGCAGGGGTAGGCTTCTACCCTGTTGGAAAAGGTGTCCACAAAAACTAGCAAGTACTTGTAATTGCCTGGGGCCCACGGCATTTCTGTGAAGTCTACTTGCCAATCTCCTCTGGGCACTTGTTCTCAATATTGCATTCCTGGAGGGGCAAAAACTGATTTTTGAATTGTTTTTCTGGCAAGTGAGACATTGCTGGGCAACTGATTTTATGGCTCAGTAAATACCTTCACCCACCAGGTGTCACTGAACCCAATCATCCATGGCCTTTTGTCCCTAATGTGTGGAATTTGTGCAGTTCTTTTAGAATGCGCAGGATCTTTTCTTTTGGGAGAAATAGTCTACCATCTACTGTACAATACCACTTTCCTTTTTTTTGGAATTGCCACTCGATAGCTGAGTTTATATCTTTCTCTGTGTAAACTGGATCATCACTAATTCTTGGAAGGTTTAACTGAGTCAGAGCTGCTACTACTACAGGCTCAAGAGTCCTTGCAGCCCTTTTTGCCTCTAGGTCTGCTTTGCAATTGTCTGGATGATGGAGGACTCACCTTGTTGATGGCATCTACAGTGGATCACAGAACTGCATCTGGTAACAGGACTTTTTGAGGAGTTGTAGTATCTGTTGACTATGTTTAATATCTTTTCCTGTTGAATTCAGCAACACCCCCTCTGTGTCTAATTTGCCCCATGTGTATGTAGGACCCGATATATATACTTTAAGTCCATGTATATGTTCACCCATTATTCCTTCACCAGCCTCAGAGCCTGTATCATGGCAATCGGTTCAGCCTTCTGGGTTGAAGTGCCACTGTGGAGAGCATTCACCCCTAGGACTGTGGTAAGGCTGACGATTGCATAGCCTCCCTTGCACTGTCCTCTTTTCATGAAGCTGCTTCCATCAGTGAAGAGCTCAAGACCGGCAGTAGTCAAAGGCTGGTCCTGTAAATCGGGGCAGCTAGCATACACAAGAGCAACAATTTGAACAGTCATGATGTATGGGGTCACTAAGAGGCAGAGTAGGGAGGAAGGTAACCAGGTACAGAGTCCTGGTGGGTTGTATATGGACATTAGGATTGTCCACGTGGGCAGCTTTGTACTGGGTCATTGAGCTCTGGGATAGCCAATGACTTCCTCTTTGTTCTGGAACAGCTAAAACTGAGTGTGCTTTGTGTACTCAAACCAATTGCCCCAGGGTAGGGTTTTTTTGCTGCCTTCAGTATGCAGACCATTGCTGCAACTTCCTTTAAGCAAGCTGGCCATCCTTGGATCACTGAGTCCAAGATTTTGGAAAAATAAGCCACTCGGCTCCTCCATGACCCCAAATGCTGGTTGAGTATCCCTGCCGCTATACCTTGGCGTTCGTGAATGAATAAATTGAAGGGCTTATGTAATTCAGGTAAACATAGGGCTGGGGCCTCCAGTAAGCCCTTTTTAACTTGTTCAAATGCCACCTGTTCTTGGCTGGTCCATAAAAACAGATCTGTTTCTTTCTCCTAAAGAAGAGCATAGAGGGGTTTGGTTAATAGTCCAAAATTAGGGATCCAAATCCTGTAAAGCCGTGCCATTCTCAGGAACCTGTGGAGCTGTTTACGGTTCCCTGGTGGGACAAGTGGGCAGATAGCCTGTTTTTTCACTGGCTGCAGATCTCGCTGCCCTCCCCTGATGATGAATCTCAAATAAGTGATCTTTTGTTGCGCAATTTGAGTCTTTTCCTTGGATACTCAGTATCCAATCTCAGCCAAAAAGTTTAAAACATTCATTGTGTTGATATTGCAGTTGAATTTGTTATTACTTGCAATAAGGTGGTCATCCACATACTGCAGAAAGACCCCATTATTCAGTACTTGTCTCTGAAATTGTCTGGCCAAGGTGGTCCCAAACAAAGTCAGGGAATTTTTGAATGCTTGTGAGGGAATGGTCCAGCAATATTGCTGTTTCTGTCTGGAATTTGGATCCTCTCACTCAAATGCAAATATCTCTTGGCTTTCTGAGTCCAGGAGGACACAGAAAAACACATCCTTTAAATCTAAAACCAAGAACCAAGTCCAGGTGAGTGACAGGGTTGAAAACAAAGTGTAGGGGTTAGCCACCACTGGAAAAGAAAACCAACCTTTTCTTTTTCATGGAGTCACAACTAAACTTAGCCCAGCATTTTGAAATACACCCTAGGTGAGCATTCAGAGATGCTCTATTAACCATCTTCTCTGATAAAAACAAAGTTAACTAAAACCAAACTCCAAAAGCCAGCGATACATCAGTTAAACAACCTAGTGCTTATTGCCGGTCTTTTCCTTCTCCGATAGCAGACCACCAAAGGGTCCTCAAAGCAGGTCCAAATGGCACAGCTATCAGGTTGAATTACAAACTAAGTCCCCAAACAAATAACTTACCAGAATTCCCAAGGTTTTTCTCTGACTTTCCAAGGACTGCTGTTGGGTCTGAGATAGGTCTGCCTCAAGGACCAGGGTGAAGTTCCTCTGGAGAAATCTCTGATGCTTGCTGGGTGTTCCCCACTGGTCCTGGGAGGGCATCTCTGGACACCAGTTAGCCAACAATGTTACTGGGGTCTCAGATCTTCACATGGCACAGCTGTAGAGACACAAAATGGGTGAAAATGAAAGAAGCGTTATTTGGTTAGCCAAGCCAAGGAGCACACTGGGAATTGTGTCACCAGAATGGCTCCCTGAACAATGGCCAAGACAGTATCTATTAGGGGAGGGTCCTGGCGGGAAGGAGCAAGGTTGTTGATTGGTCTGGCCCAGAAGAAGGCACTCCCGGGGCAGTTCCATCATCTGCATTTGCTCAGTCCAAGAAAGGGGATCTCTCAAGCCAAATCTTAGGCTTGGGCCCTTCACTTCTGAAAGTATTTCCCCAGTCTTGGGCTGCTCAAATTTGGTTCTGTCCGGTGGGAGAAAACAGATCTGGTCTTACTGGTTCTGTGGTCTGCAGACCCCAGCCTCTTGTTTTTCTTATCTTGGGCAGGAAGTTGTCTGAGTACCTGAAATGAAAACATCTGGAGAAATCAGTTAGAGAGTGAGGTGGCTTATGCTACTTTACTTACAAGTGGGGGTTAGTAATGGCACCCAGAGCCTGGGGTCTCACAGGCACTGCCCTAACTCATGGAGAACTGAATTTGCACGGTTCCTGTCTAATAGTACACATTACCTATTCTCTAGCTATGTTCTGGAATTCTCTGCCATTTGAAATTTCACTGAATTCAGTATCTTAAGTTCCCAAGTCAACTCTCTGTTTTATTCACTGTTTTTCGAACAACCATCCAATTACTTAGTTATTTATGTTGTTTTTGTTTTGTGTGGGTCATTTAAATTTCTTCATTTTTTCAGCATCTTATTGTTTTGGGTGAAAGTTTACACAGGAAATTAGCTCCTCATTTAACAATTTCTACGTATTGTTCAGTGACATTGGTGACATTCTTCACAATATATCTGCATTCTCATTATTTCCATTTTGGTTGTCCTGTTTCCATTAATCTAGCTTCCCTGTCTCCCCTACCGCTGTCATCTTTGATCTAAGGTAAATGTTAACCATTTGGTTTTGTTTAGATGATTATTTTGAGGAGCAAAGTACTCATGGGTGATATTATTTATTTTATGGGCCAATCTGTCATTTGGATGAAAGGTGACCTCTGGGAGTGGTTTGAATTCCCAGTTTAAAGATTATCTCAGGGCAATAGTCTCGGGGTTCATCTAGTCTCTACTGGTCCAGTAAGTCTGGACTTTTTTTTTTTAGGAGTTTGAGTTTTGTTCTACATTTTTCTCCCATTCTATCTGAGACCATCTATTGAGTTGCTGGTTGGAACAGTCGGTAACGTAGCCAGGCATCATCTGGTTCTTTTGGTCACAAGGTAGGTGATGTCATTATTCATGTAGGCTATTGGTTCTATAGACTCATTTCTTCTCTGAGTCTTTTGTTTCCTTCTTATTATATCCAGACGACTAAAGACTAATAGTTTTATCTTAGATGGCTGCTCACAAGCTTTTAAGGCCCCTGGCACTACTCGTCAAATTAGGATGTAGAACATTGCCTTATGCTAATTGACTGAGTTGCCCCATGAGACTATGGTCTTAAGACCTCACACCCAGTAATCCTATGTGGTGTTTTGTTGTGTCTAGAAAGTATTCAAAACTGTGCCCTCTATGCACTTTATTTTATACTTGAAATTATATGCAGCAGACATAAACATGTAGATACACATACCTACAGTTATTCATATATGCTTCTGTGCATATTTATGCAGACTTATATATCTATGTAACCAAACACATATTTTTTAGTTGTTGCTACTGTTGTTGCAAAATTGTATACTCCTCAATGAATTTTCTTCTATAAATTTCCAGATAAATTGTTCATTGACACTGACATTGCATTTAGGAGACTTCTGGCCAACATGGCGCCATAGAAAGAAGCACCACGCTGTCCCGCCACAGAAAAAACCCGAAAAACTAAGTAAGATAGAGACAGTGGTTGCTCCTGGAACCCGAAGTGTCAAACGAAGAAATAAAGAACTCAGCCAAGCACTAAAAGGAATAAGAAACCTGCAGTGACAGAGATCGAGGAGAGATATATACAGAAGTCCCCTATCGGCTAAGGAAGCATGCATTCGCCATCTTGGACTCCTGTCGGTGACCGGGGGACAGGGAGCCAGGGAAAGCAGTTTCCCAGCGCTCCCAGCAGGGGACAGAGCACCTGGTAACCAGCCATACACGCTTTCCCACCCCCATCCTCTCCCCGCTGCTCTACCTCCGAGCTTCCTGGCTGGCAGCGGTGGCTCAGCTGGCCAGGAAGTGCAGCGTCCGTGCCGCTTAGATTCTCCCCAGCCACCTCCGATCCGCTGACAGGGAGCACGGGAAAGCAGCTTCATGAACTTCCCAGCAGGAGACAGAGCCTCGGGCAATGAGCAATATACACTTTCCTATCCCCACACTTCTCCCCGCCCCCCACCTTCTCTGCTTCCCACTAGCTGCAGTCTCTTGGCCAGGAGGCAACTGCTTACGCCCTGGGCCGCTTGGATTTGCCCTGCCCATACCGGCCTACTACCTGAACTGGTGTTGCTCCTTTCTGTTTCTTTTGGTTTCTTTCGTGCCTCCCACCACCTCTCCTCCTTTGTCTCAAACACCTGGCTCCGTGTCCCATCTTTGCTTCTACTTGAAAGGCTGTGAAGCCTCGCTTGTCTGAGGAACCACTCCCCAGACCCACAACACCATGCTGGTGGGATCCCTGGGCTTTTTATTTATTTTGCTTGTTTTGTTTTGTTTGTTTTTCTTTTCGTGGTTTGGGAGCCCCTTCTAGCCAGGCTGCATTGCATGGCTTAGGAGCCAGTCCTCCAATCTGTGCAGCCATGTAGCTGGGATCTCTGGAGGCATTGTCTCTCTCTCTCTCTGTTTTTCCCTTTCCTCATTTCTCAGTTCTTGTCTCTTTATACTTACCCTCTTTTCCTGTCTCCTGAATATCCGGTGCTGTGTGACATCCACACCCCTTCTAGCCAGGCTATACTGTGCATCGTGGGAGCCACTTCCCCTGTCTTCGAGGCTGCACTGGTGGGTTCCCTGGCGGGGCTTTTCTTTTCCAAATTTTTACCTTTTTTTTTTTTTGCTTTTCTCCATTTCTCAGTTTCTCATCTCTTCGCTCCAAGAGCAAGCTCCCTTAGCACTCTTTTTTTCCCCCTTAGTTTGTTTCTTTTTGGCTCCTGTTTCTCTCTCCTCTTTACCATACCCATATTAGCCTCACACATCACAACCTCCACCCTTTTTCCTGCCTACCTGCACTGTGTGCTGAACATCACACCCCCAAACTGCACAGGCACAGCCTACCAGAACTTGCCCAGCCCAGCACTGATTCCTGACCCACCCTGTCATTGCTAGTAGTGCCACAAACAACCCAGCCTAGCCCCTCCCCTTCAGCTGGACTTGCCCTGCTGCACCATAGCTGAGTGACTGGCCCTGCCCATCAGACAAGGAGGTGAAAAGCATTGTGACTACAGACAAGCAAACAACAAAGAACACACAGCCTGCCTACTCAGAAATAATCAAATAAAACAAAAATGCAGGATGAAACAAACAAATCTACAATCAAGAAACGAAGAAAGTCACTACTGAATGTCCCAAAGACAGCAGACAATATTAAACATCAAAAAAAAAAAAAAAAAAAGGATGATTCTCGTAGCAGTCCAAAATAAAATACCAGATGACTTTCCAGTAGAAGAAAAGGCACTAGAACTACCTGGGAGGGAATGCAAATCTCTAATATTCAGAGCTATCTAAGAGTTGAAGCAAAAAGCAGACAAAATTGAAGAAAAAATAGACAAATTTATTGAAAAGGCAGACAAATCCATGGAAAATACAGACAAAAAAAAAAAAAAAAAATGGAAGAATCCAGGAAGATAATGCAGGAACAAAATGCCAAAATAAATTCACAACCAGAAATCATACAAAAACTGCAATTAAAAATCCAAAAGATAAACAACAAGATTTCAAAAATGGACAGTGTCATGGAAGGGCTAAGGAACAGCTTTGAAATGATGGAAGACAGGACCAGTGAAATTGAAGACAAACACTTGGATACAACTCTCTTTCGGGAAAAAATAGAAAAAAGAACGAAGAAAAATGGAAAAAAAAAAAAAACCTGTGAGAATGATGCGGGATACAATCAAAAGCAAAAATTTATGAGTGATCAGAGTTCCAGAACGGGGAGAGAAAATGGAAAATACAAAGAGCATCAATCTTTCTGAGCCCCCTGACTTAGAAGAGCTGGCTCTTTCAGCATCTCCCACACTCAGGACCATCGCTGCTATGGGCTCTCCATGCCCCTTCCTTCTAGGGTCTCAGAAAATGAAAAAGAAGGAGCTAAAGTCTCTCAGGGCAGCTAAAGCTTGATTTTCACAAGAATGTGGCTGTGACTCACTGGCACATAACAGAGCATTTCTGCACTCTGGAATGCAAGGGAATACAGAAACATACACACACAGGCATGTACACATGCACACATACCCAAATGGGCATGCCTATAGATGCATACACAGCACATATGTCCCGTTCCCCTGCCCACCAATGAGCAGTCGGCCCCCGTCACTGCTAGCTCGCAGTTGGTGCCCCTTTTCTTTGTGCTGTCTCACTTCGTACCTTTGCATTTTAGAGAATAAGATGGGTCCAGCTACTACAAGTCCCAGTGGCACAAGGATCAGAGGCAGGGATAGTCTCCATACCTTGGGCCAGACGCTTCTGGAAAAAGAAGCTAAAGGGGATTCCAGGGAGTCACATGAGTAAATATTGGAGCAAGACTAAAAGATTAATGTGTAACAGGACATGATGTTTACAAACTACTTTGAAATGGTTTAGAAAAAAATACGTATTTGTATAAATAGGTATAGATAGATACATGTGACTTCAACCCATGTGTGCAGAGTAAAACTGCTCCGTAGGGTTTTCAAGGCTGTGACCTTTTGGAAACAGATCACTGGGCCTGTCTTCCAAGGCTCCTCTGGGTGAGTTTGAACCCCCAACCTTTTGCATAGTAATTGAATACTTAACAGTTTTCACCACCCAGGGACTGATAGACACATAGGAGATAGATATTAGATTAAAAAAAAAACCACTGTCATCGAGTTGATTCTGACTCATAGCAACACCATAGGACAGAGTAGAACTGCCCCCTAGGGTTTCCAAAGCTGTAAATCTTTACAGAAGCAGACTATCATATCTTTTTCCCATGGAGTGGCTGGTGGGTTTAAACTGCTGACCTTCTGGTTAGCAGCCAAACACTTCAGCCACTGTGCCACCAGGTCTCCTTAGGTGAGCTAGAAATTATTTTTTAAAATGTGGCAACATGTTAAAAATTGGTGAATCTGGATAAATGTTGCACAATTTTTGGCAAAATTTCTGAAAGATGGAAATTATTTAAAAATAAAAACTTTAAAAAAGTTAATATGGAGGGGAAATTTTCTTGTTTCCTGAGGAGACACAGCTCTCCTGGAGGCTCTCCTGGCACCCCCATCCACCTCAGTCATAAGCACCTTAACTCTGCATCTCTCCAGGACCCCCCAAGTCAGGCCTCTGTGGGAAAGGTCATGAACAAAGACCTGCGCCTCCGCTCTCTCCTGCTCCCTGGCCTTGCAGCTCTCTCAGAGGATCCTGATGTCTGGGGCCGTGGTTGCCCTCACTCAGGTATTTGAAAATGAAGGAAAGAACTGAATAAAATGCTAACTTGGTAGGTGACTCACAACCACTTTCTTCTCAGGGAGAAGGGGGTTGACAATGAAGCAAAAGAGGCCTTCCATAGCCCTGTCTGTGATCTCCACATTAGATATGACAGCAAAGAGCCCACTTGTAGCTGACATAGACAGATTGATCACAGAAGGTATTATCTCTCCCCTGAAATCTCTCCACTCCACCTGGGGCTGAGGGGACCAGTTACCTGAGGTGCACTCTGCCTGGACACCTTCATCCTTGTCCTCTCTGAATCTGATTCTGGGCTGTGTGCCCAGGCCTAAATAAAAAGATACCGGCTTTAATCTTTCCAGCTATTGCTGCTTCCATTAGGAAGAAAAAAGTCTTGAGAATTTCCAATAGGTGCTAGGAATTTTTTACATACCACTCTGTTTAATATTTACATGTCAAGTATATTATTATTTCCATTTCACAGGTAAAACAAAACAAAAAATTTCAGGAAAAAAGATTAGATTAAATAAGTTTCTTATTTCACAAAATTAGTAATTGTGGGAAGCAAGATTAGAACCAAGTTTTGCTTGAATTTAAAGCACCAAGGAAAACTTCTCCCCATATCCCATAAACACTCTCCATTCTCTCTCTCTCTCATTGTCTCATTTTTCTGCCTCTCTCCTTCACCTTCTTCTTAGTGGTAAAATGAAGGGAAGAAAGAGTAGAAAACAACCATGCATTGAGAACTGCATTTCCCAGGAAATACTTCACCTAAAGAAAAATGGAATTTGCTTGGAAGCATATGTTGTGCCAGGAAATTTCAGCCATAAACTTGATTATCTGCAGTTGGGAATGAAACTTTGGTAGAGAAACTTACACTTTGGCTCCCATGGAAACAAGATGACCAAGCAAGTAAGCACCTTACCTGCCACCTTCAGCCAGTGTGGTTTCCCTATGATGCATGCCTTCTTGGAAATAGCAATGGTATGTCCCATTATCAAACACTGTGACATTGTGTATCCTCACTGCCGCTGTGCCGTTGGCGATGTGGTCTATCAAAAACGTTGTTTTTCCTCGGTACTCTTCCATCTGCTCTCCAGACACATTTTTCCCTCTCTCATACACATACACAGCTGGGAAGAAGTGGTCCCTGTACCATCTCAACTCCATGTCCTTGGCACTGATGTTGGGGGACAGGTAGCATGGTAAATCTGTGTCTTTCCCCACTATGGCCAGAATAGGTTCATCAGGGCCAATGACATCAAAATTGACATTTCCTGAAACAGGCAGATGTGACAAGACTGGGTTAGGCCACCTCTGAGAAGATGGAGCTCTCCCGCCCATGCCCACATTTATCTTTGAGGATGTAAGTATTCCTTGAGTCCTGCGCTTCTCTTTCAGCATGTCTTTTCTTACACTGGGACATCCCCCTAGCATTGGGAAAGGAATGTCCTCCTACCAATTCCGTGTATAACAGTGGACAGCAGCTGCAGGAAGATGAGGATGATGAAGCAGCTAGGCAGAAAAGCATCTTGAAAACATGTCTTCGTCATCACTGCTGGGGACAGAGAGGCACACAGGCCAGCACATCCACACTGATGAGAGAGAAGGCCAACAGCAGAAGCTTAACGGGAGCAAAGGAAAAATTGCCTTGAAAGAGAAAGGCTGTTTTTAACCATGCCTTTTTTTTCCACTCACAGCCTCTAACAAGTTATTTAACCTAGAAACAGAGAGACAATGACCCTTTCTACCCTTCTGTTACACATATAACGTTTCTTTTACAAGTCCCAGGAACTCATCCATAAAGTGACAGGAAGATATCCTTGGGTGTGAAAGGGCTTCATTTTCTTACTGCTCCTGTAAGGGTCATTATCTCATCTCTTGGGCCCTGGTTGCAAAGTGGCTAACAGCTCCCTTGCTAACCAAAAGGTCAGCAGTTCAAATCCACCAGCTGCTCTTTGGAAACCCTATGGGACAGTTCTACTGTGTCCTATAGGGTCGCTATGAATTGGAATCTACTCGAAAGCAACGGCTTTTTTTATCTCGTCTCCAGACTTTTACTGTCATGAAACATGAAAATGCTGGTGGAGAAAACTCAAACTATGATTAAGCAACTTCGAGATCAGAAATATACTCACTGATCCCCTTAAAATCTTCTATTTCTTGTTGTCTCCAACGGGACTTGTGGGGTTGGAAGGACGGAAGCCTGCTGGCTTCCCCAGAGTTCCTTGTACGGATGGTCATTCCAAGACACTCTGTAAGTTATATTACTAATTGTAAACTCAGTTTAGAGGGCAAATGCTTTGAATCATTTCTGTTGGCCTAAGCTATGAGTCGGAATCCACTTGACGGTGATAGGTAGTAAAGTGATCCTACCAAGCACAACATCACAAAATCGCGTTTATGTGAATGAGAATTTATCCTATTCATAGACACATTTGTCCTATTCAAACAAGGGTATTCAGTTCTTGCCTTTTAGGAAGGCCCCTGGGGTCACCCTGGCACTTGAGGATGGGTTGAATATAGAGAAGCAGAGACAGGTTTTTTAAAAACCAAACCAAACCCGTTGCCATCAATTCAGACCCATAGTGATCCTATAGGACAGAGTAGAACTGGCTGGTAGAGTTTCTAAGGACTGCTGGTGAATTCAGACTGCTGACATTTTGATTAGCAGCTATAGTTCTTAACTACTGCACCACCAGGGTTTCCAGAGACAGATAAGTGTCCTTAAAATAGAGAATACTCACCCTGGATCCATATACACGCTTTCCAGGGAAACTGTGATGACATTTAGGGAATCAATTTTGTTCCCAAAACTCCAGAGGGGGCATAATTCAAGAGAACAACACTGCCTGCAAGAGAGCTTAGAAAACTGACATAAACAGTCAAGTCCCCCAGTTTCTATAGAATCTTCCTTTGCGAAAGTAACCAACTGTGCCTTCTTGGCAGTTGCAAAGAGAACAAAATCAGGGCTTCCTAAGGGGTGTGAACAGTTTTGAACATTTTGGGGGTTGAGATGAAAGATCTTGGCAGCAGGAGATAAGCAAATAGATGGACGCCAAATGATGTACCCCATGGAAGAATGGCTATCAGGGACAGCACGGGGGCACCACCAGAAGCCTCAAGGAGGAGACACACATCATGAGTGTTAGGATTCAGGCCAAAGGCAGAAGCTGGAGAATTCAGATAAAGCTTCTTGGTTACCAAAAGACCTTCAGTCTAAGCCAAGCTAGAGCCAGTCCCTTGGGAAAGTTTCTCATGATCATGTTGAAGTTGGTTCACTTTAACATATTCCAAGGAGACACATGTCAGAAATTCAGACCCTTGTGGGTAGTAGAAGTGCCCCCACCTTCTCCTTCCCTTGCCTGTCCCATCTGGCCATGTGGTCCTGGAATTTGGTGCACACAATCTAACGACTGGAAGCCTCACAGGGACCAGGTTTAGAACATTCACCTCGAGTCCTTACATCTGAGGGAGATACTTAGCTCAAGCATATCCCCTCCCATTCTTCCCCTCTTATTAACCCAGAGGTGTGGATATTTTCTTGAAAGGGTTTTGGTGGAAATGAGGTATACGAAATGACTGTATGGTATTCTTAGAAGTTGGGTCTTACTTGATTCATTAGATATGTGTTAAGAGCTACTGTTTGCCCTCTCTATACCAAGGGACATGAAGAAATAAGAGACTTATAAGACAAAATGCACATGAAAGGTTTAAGTAGCACAAGGTACAGCAGAGCAAATGTTGGGAGATGGTGGTGGTGGATTGCAGTGGTGGTAGGGTTAATGTTCCAATGGGGAGGGGAAGTCACTGTGCCTGATCAGGTAGTAGGAGAGCAGAGGCAGGGCAGGCTCCTTAGTGAGAGGGGGGTGTAAGGCTGTCCTATGAGCCCTAGATGGGATCAAAATCCATTAGCCTCATGGGAGACAGAAGCAAAGTGTGTCCTCTTTCCATTTTACTGCTTAGTCTTGAGAAGGGTTCTATGGTGGAGTCAGGGGGAATGCTCATGCAGGAGCCAATACTACCAAACCCCAAACTCAAATTCTCTCCCACATTCCTCCTTAGGTGGAGGGTTTTTTTTAGGTAAACAAGTGTTCCTCCTTCCAACTGTCAACATACAGGGATTATGCCTATTATTTCTTTACATCTTACCATGAATTGCTTTAACCAGATAATTATATCACCTGAAAATCAACTAAGATATACATTTGAGTCAGTAAGGTCTTAGGCTTTAACAATCAAGCAGAGAATGCCCAGAGAAAATATACAGAGTGAACTGCAATAAAAAGCAGGACGTGATACTTGCTGTAAGAGAAGGACAAAGTGCTATGAGTATTCAGAGAAGTGGATCAGAATTAACTATAAACTAGAAAGCCATCCCGAAGGAGGTGTAAGCCTCCAAGTCAAGAGATGGGTCACCTAGACAAGGTGGTTCTCTTCAGGTAATGCATGACCCAGAATGTTTTAGCTGGAGCAGCAAGAGCTAGGAGAGACATGTGGGAGACACGTCCACCTGTGACTCGCCTCAGTCAGAATGTTTAAACTGAGATAGGGATAAAACAAAACAAAAAACCCATTGCCGTTGAGTCAATTAAAACTCATGTTGACCCCCATGAACAACAACTAACTCAAAATGGATCAAAGACCTACATATAAAATCTAAAACGATAAAGATCATGGAAGAAAAAACAGGGACAAAGTTAGGACCCCTAATACATGGCATAAACAGCATACAAAACATTACTAACAATGCAGAAGAAAAACTAAATAACTGGGAGCTCCTAAAAATCAAAAACCTATGCTCATCGAAAGACTTCACCAAGAGAGGAAAAAGATTACCTACAGACTGGGAAAAAGCTCTTAGCTATGACATTTCTGATCAGCTCCTGATCTCTAAAATCTACATGATACTGCAAAAACTCAACTACAAAAAGACAAATAACCCAATTAAAAAATGGGCAAAAGATATGAACAAGCACTTCACTAAAGAAGACATTCAGGTAGCTAACAGGTACATGAAGAAATGCTCACAATCATTAGCCATTAGAGAAATGCAAATCAAAAGTACAATGAGATTCCGTCTCACTCCAACAACAACAAAAAAAGTTTAATCCAAAAAACACAAAATAATAAATGTTGGAGAGGTTGTGGAAAGACTGGAACGCTTATACACTGTTGATGGGAATGTAAAATGGTACAACCACTTTGGAAATCGATTTGGTGATTCCTTAAAAAGCTAGAAATAGAACTAACCATATGATCCAGCAATCCCACTCCTTGGAAATATATCCTAGAGAAATAAGAGCCTTTACACAAACAGATATATCCACACCCATGTTCATTGCAGCACTGCTTACAATAGCAAAAAGATGGAAGCAACCAAGGTGCCCATCAACATCAACGGATGAAAGGATAAATAAATTATGGTATATTCACACAATGGAATACTATGCATCTATAAAGAACAGTGACGAATCTGTGAAACATTTCATAACATGGAGGAACCTGGAAGGTATTATGCTGAGTGAAATTAGTCAATTGCAAAAGGACAAATATTGTATAACACCTCTATTATAAGAACTGGAGCAATAGTTTAAACAGAGAAGAAAATGCTCTTTGATGGTTACAGGGGGGAGGGAGGGAGGGAGAGAGAGGGGTACTCACTAATTAGATAGTTGATAAGATCTAATTTAGGTGAAGGGAAAGACATCACACAATACAGGCAAGGTCAGCACAATTGGACTAAACCAAAAGCAAAGAAGTTTCCTGAATAAACTGAATGCTTCGAAGGCCAGAGTAGCAGGGGCGGGGATTTGGGGACCATGGTTTCATGGGACATCTAAGTCAACTGGCATAATAAAATCTATTAAGAAAACATTCTGCATCTCACTTTGGAGAGCGGCATCTGGGGTCTTAAATGCTAGGAAGTGGCCATCTAAGATGCATCAATTAGTCTCAACCCACCTAGATCAAAGGAGAATGAAGAACACCAAGGACACAAGGTGATTATGAGCCCAAGAGTCAGAACGGGCTACATAAACCAGAGACTACATCGGCCTGAGACCAGAAGAACTAGATGGTGCCTGGCTACAGCTGATGACTGCCCTGACAAGGAACACGACTGAGAACACCTGAGGGAGCAGGAGAGCAGTGGGATGCAGACCCCAAATTCCTGTAAAAAGACCAGACTTCACGGTTTGACTGAGACTAGAAGGACCCCAGTGGTCATGGCCCCCAGACCTTCTGTTAGCCCAGGACAGGAACCACGCCCAAAGCCAACTCTTCAGACATGGATTGGACTGGACAATGGGATAGAAAATGATGCTGATGAAGAATGAGCTTTTTGGATCAAGTAGACACTTGCAACTATGTTGGCATCTCCTATCTGGAGGGGAGATTAGAGGGTAGAGAGGGTTAAAAACTGATGGAATGGACATGAAAAGAGAGAGTGGAGGGAAGGAGTAGGCTGTCTTATTAGGGCGAGAGCAATTAGGAGTATATAGCAAGGTGTATATAAATTTTTGTATGAGACTGACTTGATTTGTAAATTTCGCTTAAAGCACAATAAAGATTAAACAAACAAACAACAACAAAAAAAAACTCATGGTGACCCAATATGTGTCAGAGTAGAATGCACTTCATAGGGTTTTCAATAGCTGTGATCTTAGGGAAATAGATCCCAGGTCTTTCTTCCATGGTGCCACTGGGTGGAGTTGAACCATCAACCTTAGGGTTAGTAGCGGAACTTACACAATTTGCAATACCCACAGATAGAGATGTTGTTGTTGTTAAGTGCCATTGAGTCAATTTTTGAATTCTTTATGGAAGCACATTGCCAGGTCTTTTCTCCTTCAGAAGGTCTGGGTAGGTTTGAACTGCCAACCATTCAGTCAGCAACCAAGTGCTTAACCATTGTGCCATCAAGGATCCTTCCGATATACCAAAAACTCAAAAAACCAAACCCGTTGCCATGGAATTGATTCCGACTCAGGGCAACCCTGTGGCAATAGGCTCTGTTGAAGTTCAAAGGCAAAGAGAATATGGGGAAAGCAGACACCAAAGGTCACATATTGTGTGATTCCATTTTTTTTAAATTAACTTTTATTGAGCTTCAAGTGAACGTTTACAAATCAAGTCAGACTGTCACATATAAGTTTATATACACCTTACTCCGTACTCCCACTTGCTCTCCCCCAATGAGTCAGCCCTTCCAGTCTCTCCTTTCGTGACAATTTTGCCAGCTTCCCACTCTCTCTATCCTCCCATCCCTCCTCCAGACAGGAGATGCCAACACAGTCTCAAGTGTCCACCTGATATCATTAGCTCACTCTTCTTCAGCATCTCTCTCCTACCCACTGTCCAGTCCCTTTCATCTCTGATGAGTTGTCTTTGGGAATGGTTCTTGTCCTGGGCCAACAGAAGGTTTGGGGACCATGACCACCGGGATTCCTCTAGTCTCAGTCAGACCATTAAGTATGGTCTTTTTATGAGAATTTGGGGTCTGCATCCCACTGATCTCCTGCTCCCTCAGGGGTTCTCTGCTGTGCTCCCTGTCAGGGCAGTCATTGATTGTGGCCGGGCACCAACTAGTTCTTCTGGTCTCAGGATGATGTAGGTCTCTGGTTCATGTGGCCCTTTCTGTCTCTTGGGCTCTTAGTTATCGTGTGACCTTGGTGTTCTTCATTCTGCTTTGCTCCAGGTGGGTTGAGACCAATTGATGCATCTTAGTTGGCCGCTTGTTAGCATTTAAGACCCCAGACGCCACATTTCAAAGTGGGATGCAGAATGTTTTCATAATAGAATTATTTTGCCAATTGACTTAGAAGTCCCCTTAAACCCTGGTCCCCAAACCCCCACCATTGCTCCGCTGAGCTTTGAAGCATTCAGTTTATCCCGGAAACTTCTTTGCTTTTGGTCCAGTCCAGTTGAGCTGACCTTCCATGTATTGAGTATTGTCCTTCCCTTCACCTAAAGCAGTTCTTATGTGTGATTCCATTTTTAATAAATACCCAGAATAGGTAAAGCCATAGAGAAAGAATGCAGACTAGTGGTTGCCAGGGGCTGGGGGAGCAGAGAATCAAGAGTGACTGCTAATGGGTACACGGTTTCCTTTTGGGGTGATGAAAATATTTTGGAAGTAAATAGAGGTGGTGGCTGCACAACACTGTGAATGTACCAATCCCCACCGAAATTTTCACTTTAAAATGGTTAATCTCATGTAATGTGAGTTACCATAATCATAAAAAAAGAAGAGCTGTGCCTACTCCCCTGCGGAAGTTAAAAAAGTAAATAAATAAAATACATTAAAAAAAGGGAAATTAAAAAAACTTAACTAAACTCTTGTCAACTTTATTAACATGAATTCTGATGACTCTTTGGTGCCCCTTGCAGGAGTGTTGTAGGTCAGTCTACCAGGACCTCTTTATAGTTTCTTCTGGAAATCCCCAGAACAGTAATGATTTTCTGTCTGGAACAAGTTGGCTTGTACTTTTCTCCTCCTCCATCTGCACTGGGTCCTATTGCCAGCTTTATTCCCAGTGCCCTGTGGAAACTCATTTGTACTGTTCATTCAAAGCCCGTCTGAAAACAGCTCTACGAGGATTTTCCCCCACAGCCCCTCAGTTCTACAACTCTGATCAAGTCCATGGAAGCAGACTTGAAAGACAAATTGCTCTCTCTTCCATTTCTCCCCCTCTTTTCTATCTCCCTGCACAAACCTTCTACTTCTCACTCCCTGTCTTAGGCTGGGAGCAGTGAAGTGTATAAATATATACAGAGAGAGATTTATACCAAGGAAACAGCTTACTTGATTGTAGGGGCTAGAAGTTCCAAGTCCATGGGTCTGGCTGGAGGCTTCTCCTGACTCATACAGCTGCAGGGGCTGGCAAACCCAAGATTGGCAGGTCAGACTGCAGGGCTCTGGCTCACAGGCTGCAAAATCCCAAGATCAGCAGGCAAGACAGCAGGTGAGCTGCTAGCTTAAGTCCCAAGAACCAGAGGTCAGAAGAACAGGAGCCAGCTCTAGGATCTAGAGCAAGCAAAAGCATACACACCTTGCCTGAAAGTCCACCTATATTGGATGCAGGCCACATCCCAATGAAACTCCCTTTCAACTGATTGGCTACTCACAGCAGATCCCATCGTGGAAGTGATCACATATCAGATCTCATCCTGGAAGTGATTACATCATTACATGACTGCCAAACTACCTCATAACTCAGGAGCTTAAATTTCAGTGTTGTAGGGAAAGGCACATTAGCGAGGTCTGTGGCAAATGAGATTATTGGAGGAATGCATGGAATTCCTGAGTGAATTTTCTGTCAGGAATTACAGAATATTAATATGCCTTTTCTTAAGGGTTGTTTCTTTTCTTCAGAATTAGTGAATGCTATGAGCCCCTGGTGGCACAGTAGTTAAGAGGTTGGCTGCTAACCAAGAAGTAGGAAGTTCAAATCCACCAACTACCCCTTCGAAACCCTATGGAGCAGTTCTACTCTGTCCTATAGGGTCTCTATGAGTTGGAATTGACTCAATGGCACCTTTTTTTTTTAAATGTGTTCAGGAGTCCTGGTGGCATAGTGGTTAAGTGCTCAGCTGCTAACCGAAAGGTTAATGGTTTGAACCCACCAGCTGCTCCATGGGAGAAAGATGTGGCAGTCTGCTTCTGTAGAGATTAAGCCCATTGCCCTCAAACTCATTCCAACTCATAGTGACCCTATAGGACAAAGCAGAGCTGCCCTATAGGGTTCCCAAGGGGCAGCTGTTGGATTCAAACTTCTGCCCGTTTTTTCAGAAGCCATAGCTCTTAACCATTGCACCACCAGGGCTCCTTTAAAGATTACAGCCTTGGAAACCCTATGGGACAGTTCTACTCTGTCCTATAGGGCTGCTACGAGTCGGAATCAACTCCAGAGCAAATTTTTTTTTTTTTTTTGGTGCCCACTCTGCTAGGTTTAGGGGTCAATAAATGTATCAGTTATATACATTGTATGTCAGAGAATACCAGAAAGATGTTTATCTGTGTTTTATTGACTACGCAAAGGCATTCAACTGTGTGGATTATAACAAATTATAGATAACATTGCAAAGAATGGGAATTCCAGGACACTTAATTGTGCTTATGAGGAACTTGTACATACATCAAGAGGCAGTTGTTCGGACAAAACAAGGGGATAATGCATGGTTTAAAGTCAGGAAAGATGTGTGTCAGGGTTGTATCCTCTCACCATACCTATTCAATCTGTGTGCTGAGCAAATAATCCAAGAAGCTGGACTATATGAAGAAGAACGGGGTATCAGGATTGGAGGAAGACTCATTAACAACTTGCATTATGCAGATGACGCAACTTTGCTTGCTGAAACTGAAGATGACTTGAAGCACTTACTGATGAAGATCGAAGACCACAGACTTCAGTATAGATTGCACCTCAACATGAAGAAAACAAAAATCCTCACAACTGGATGAACAAGCAACATCATGACAAATGGAGAAAAGATTGAAGTTGTCAAGGATTTCCTTTTACTTAGATCCACAATCAACACCCATGGAAGCAGCAGTCAAGAAATCAAAAGATGCGTTGCATTGGGCAAATCTGCTGCAAAAGACCTCTTTAAAGTGCTGAAAAGCAAGGATGTCACCTTGAAGACTAAGGTGCACTTGGCCCAAGTTATGGTGTTTTCAGTTGGCTCACATGCATGTGAAAACTGTAGGATTAATAAAGAAGACTGAGTAAGAATTGGCGACTTTGAATTGTGGTGTTGAAGAACATTGACTATACAGTGAACTGCCAAAACAATGAACACATCTGTCTTGGAGCAAGTACAACCAGAGTGCTCCTTTGAAGCAAGGACGGCGAGACTACATCTCACATATTTTGGACATGTTATTAGGAAGGATCAGTCCCTGGAGAAGGGCATCACACCTGGTAGAGGGTAAGAGAAAAACAGGAAGATCATCAATGGGATGGATTGATACAGTGACTGTAACAATAAGCTTAAGCATAACAATGATTGTGAGGATGACACAGGACCAGGAAGTGTTTTGTTCTATTGTACATAGGGTTACTGTGAGTCAAAGTCTACTGGACAGCACCTAACAACAACAAGTTGTCAGACACAATGCTATGACCAAGGGCTACAGAGTTGTAAGACTGCCCCTATCCTCTCATGTTCTCCAGAATGACACAGAAAGCGCCCAGGAGAAACATGAGATCCTTCTGGCTCCCCTCACTCCTCTTATTCTTCTTTAAAGGTTTTTTGAGATATAATTCACATACCACACAATTTGCGAGTTTAAAGTGTACAATTCAATTTCAGTAGGATTTTCAATATGATTTTAGAATATTTTCATCACCTCAAAAAGAAACGCTATGCACACGTGACTTTACCTATTTTCCCTGTATTTCCCCTTTCCCCCCAACCCTATCCAACTCCTAATTTATTTTCTTTCTTTATAGATTTGCCTATTCTGGACATTTCATACAAATGGAATCATATGTAGTTTCTGTTACTGCCTTCTTTCACGTAACATAGTGTTCTCGAAGTTCATCCATGTTGTAGCATGTATTAACACTTCATTCCTTTTTATTATATTATACCACATTTTGTTTCTTCATTCATCTGTTAGTGAGCAATTACTTTATTTCCACATTTTAACCATTATGAATAATGCTGCTATAAATATTTGTGTACAAGGTTTCCTTTTTCTAATTTTATTTATTTATTTTGTTGTTGTTGTGAATATACACAGCTAAACATACACCAATTCAACAGTTTCTACACGTACAGTTCAGTGACATTGATTACATTCTTCGAGTTGTGCAAATTTTCTCACCTTCCTTTTCTTTGTTTCTCCCCCAATAACACAAACTCACTGCCCCCTAAGGTTCCTATCTAATCTTTCAAAGTTGCAGTTGTCAGTTTGATCTCATACACATAGTTCTTAAAAGAGCACAGTGCTCAAGGCAGACATTTTTAACAAGTTAAAAAAAGTTAAGCTAAACTATTTTTAGGCTTTAGGGAGACTTCAGGGGATATTTTGGGTTTAAGGTTTAAAGATTACCTCAGGGCAATAAAAATGTACTGCTTTTTTTCTGTACAAGGTTTTATGTGGATGTATGCTTTCATTTCTCTGGATAGATACCAAGGAATGGAATTGTTAGGTGTCTTAGTTTTTTGGGGTGCCATTACAAAATACCACAAAGTGGTGGCATTCAAGAAAAGAAATTTATTTTCTCACAGTACTGGAGGCTAAACGTCCAAAAGAGGGTCTTGGCCACTTTGAATCCTTCTGTGGGCCTCCCTCCTAGTTTCTGGTGGCTACTGCAATCTTTGGCATTTCTTTGGTGCTTATGGATACATCTGCCTTGGTTGTCACAGGGCTTCTCCCTGTGTGTCTGTCTCTATCCGTATTCACCTTTGTAAGACACCATTCAGAAGAGTTTAGGTTTAGGGCTCACCCTACTCCAATATGGTCTCGTTAACATAACAAAAGAAAAGCCCTATTTCTAAACAGGACACATGCACAGGTGTAAAGGTCAGGACTTCAACATATCTTCTTGGGAGACACAATTCAATCCTTAACATTGGGTTATATGGTTAACTCTGTAATGATATAGGGAACTGCCAGACTATTTCCAAAGAGGCTGTACCATTTTACATTCCCACACCAGTATTTGAGGATTCTGATTTCTCCACATCTTTGTCGACACTTGTTACCACTTGACTTTTTGATTCCGGCCACCCTAATGGGTACGAAGTAATACTTCATTGTGATTTTGATTTGCATTTCTCTGATAACTACTGATGTTGAACATCTTTTTGTGTACTTATTGGACATTTTTATATTCTTTGAAGCAATGTCTATTCAAGCCTTTGGCCCATTTTTAAAATTGAGTTGTTTGTCTTTTTATTATTGAATTGTAAGAGTCCTTTATACATACAAGTTCACTATCAAATATATGGTGTACAAGTGTTTTCTCCAATACCGTGGGTGCACAAAAGGTTTTTAATTTTCATGAAGTCCAATTTATCTAATTTTTGTTGTTGCTCATGTTTTTGGTGTCCTATCAAAGAATTCTTTCCCAAATCTGAAGACTGTCTCAGCACCATTTGTTGTAAAGGCTATTCTTTCCCCCGTTGTATAGTTTTGGCACCAACAAAAATCACTTTACCATAGACACAAGGGTTTATTCTAGACTCTCAAATCTATCTCATTGATCTAACTGTCTATCCTTCTGCCAGCACCACAATGTCTCGGTTACTATTGCTTTGTAGTAAGTTTTGAAATAGGGAAGTGTGGGTCCTCAAACTGGTTCACCTTTTTTCTGAATTACTTTGGCAATTTGGCTCTTGGAATTACACATGAATTTTAGAGTCAGTTTGTCAATTTTTTCAAAGAAGCCAGCTGGGAATCTGACACAGATTGCTTTGAATCTCAAGATAAATTTAAAAAGTATTGCCATCTTAATAATATTAAGTCTTTGGATCCATGAACATGAAATTTTTTTCCCCATTTATTTAGATCTACTTTACTAAAAAAAAAAAAAAAAATACTAGCTTTGAATAATGTTTTGTAGTGTTCAGAGTAGAAGTTTTGCATGTTTGTTAAATTATTGCATTTCTTTTTTGTTCAGTTTTCTCCTAAGTGTTTTATTGTTCTTGATGCTGTTGTAAATGGAATTGCTTTCTAAGGTCGGAGGTTTGAGTCCACTCAGAAGCACCTCAGAAGAAAGGCCTGCTGATCTACTTCTGAAAATCAGCCACTGAAAACTGCATGGGGCCCAGTTCTGCCCTGACACGCATGGGCTGTCATGAGTTGGAGTCAGAGGCAGCCAATCCATTCGGCTAACCAATCTTATTATGAACTGGTATTGGCCATTTCGAATTGGACAAGCATATCATTTACTATGGTGGGAATGACAAATTGAAGAGGAATGACATTGCATTCATCGTCAAAAAGAACACTGCAAGATCTATCCTGAGGTACAACACTGTCAGTGATAGGACAATATTCATACACCTACAAGGAATACCAGTTAATAGGACTATTATTCCAATTTATGCACCAACCACTAAGTCCAAAGATGAAGAAATTGAAGACTTTTACCAACTTCTGCAGTCTGAAATTGATTGGACAGGCAATCAGGAGGCATTGATAATTACTGGAGATTGGAATGCGAAAGTTGGAAACAACGAAGAAGGATCAGTAGTTGGAAAATATGGCCTTGGTGATAGAAATGATGCTGGAGATCACATGATAGAATTTTGCAAGACCAACGACTTCTTCGTTGCCAATAAACCAAGACAAACAGCAACTATACAAGTGGATCTCTCCAGATGGAATACACAGGAATCAAATGGAAGAGATCTATATTTATGCTTATTCCCAAAGTGATCCCACCGAATAGGGAAATTATTGAACAATATCATTAATATCACACACAGGTAAAATTTTGTTGAAGTTCATTCAAAAGCAGCTGCAGCAGTATATTGACAAGGAACTGCCAGAAATTCAAGCCAGATTCAGAAGAGGACGTGGAACCAGGGGTATCCTTGCTGATGTCAAATGCATCCTGGTTGAAAACAGAAAATACCAAAAAGATGTTTGCCTGTGTTTAATTGAATTTGCAAAGGCATTTGACTGTGTGGATCATAACAAATTGCCGATAACGTTGTGAAGAATGAGAATTCCAGAACAATGGTGCTGGTGAGGAACCGGTACATAGATCAGAGGCAGTTGTTCAAACAGAACAACAAAAGAGTAAAAAGACAACCTACAGACTGGGAAAAAAATTTTGGCTATGACATATCCATTCAGGGTCTAATCTCTAAAATCTACAAGATACTGCAACACCTCAACAACAAAAAAACAAATTATCCAAATAAAAAATGGGCAAAGGATGTGAACAGAACACCAAAGGAGACATTCAGGTGGCTAACAGATACATGAGGAAATGCCATTAGAGAATTGCAAATCAAAACTACCATGAGATAGCATCTCACCCCAACAAGGCTGGCACTAATCCAAAAAACACAAAATAATAGATATTGGAGCGGTTGTGGAGAGACTGGAATGATTATACACTGCTGGTGGGAATGTAAAATGGTACAACCATTTTGGAAAGCCACTTTTGAATGATCTTCAGCAAAATTTTACTTGTGTGTGATATTAATGATACTGTTCGATAATTTCATCATTTGGCGGGATCACCGAATATGCCCTTGGACATAGCATTGTGTCTGACGGATTTCACCTCAGAAGTCTGAGTGGAAAGCTACCATCTTGTGATTTTCCTTCTATATTTTATAATATACTTATCATCTCACCATCAATGACTTTTCCTGTGAATCCAGCTACTACTAGAGAAAGGGAAACCTTGGCAGCGTAGTGGTTAAGTGCTACTGCTGTTAACCAAAATGTCAGCAGTTAGAATCCACCAGGCCCTCCTTGGACACTCTATGGGGCAGCTCTACTCTGTCCTGTAGGGTCGCTATGAGTAGAAATCGACTTGACGGCAACGGGTTTGTTTTTTTTGGTTTTTCTTAGTGAAAGATGTCAAACCTCCAAATTCAGATAGCATTGTGACAAAATTTATGATAATTCTGCAAGTAAAGAGACATTGTTCTCACACTTTTTGAATAAAGCCCTTCAGAAGGAAAGTGTTACTGAAATTTTGGATGAAGCACCAGTCAAAATTATTTTGAAGAGGGAGGAAAACAATTTCTTCCAAATTACAGAAATTATTCTTATTTATTCATTTAGAAAAAAGTCCTGAAACTAGCAAAAACTTTGTTATATAATATTTCCAGTTGCTTTAAGAAATTCTGAATTATAAACTTCAGTACAACTAAAAAATATACATGGCCCCCGGACACTGTTTTAACTCACTCTTGAAGTCATTCCTGAGGTTCACCCTTCAGCCAAAGATTAGACAGTTCCATAAAGTAAACAATAATACACATAGCTCCACCTCGTATACGAGATTAAATGGGCACACCAGCCCAGGGATAAGGACAAGAAGGCAGAAGGGGACAGGAAAGCTGGACAGTGGAAATAGGGAACTCCAGGTCAAGAAGGGAAGAATGTTGACGTGTTGCACCAATGTCACAAAACAATATGTGTATTAATTGTTTAATGAGAAACTAATTTGCTCTGTAAACACCTAAAGCACAATAATAATAATAAAAAAAGCCAAGGAAGAATGAATGATAAAACTTAAAAGTCTTTGCTGAAGACATATATATATATATATATCTCATATCTATTATACATACATATAGCAGGCAGCTGATCTGAGTCCCACAGACAAGGCAGGGGCGATGGAGCAGCTTTGTAGAACAAAGGTCCAGCAGGCGGTTGAGGTTTTTTGGATGAAAGCTCCCACCCCATCTCCATATACAAACCATCATCAGTATCAAAACCATCTGCTTTTCCTTCCTGGAGTTTGTGCTGGGAAGGTCTTAATGGGAAAACAAACACCAGATAGGAGGCAGGATTTTCAGAACGGTCTATTTTGGAGTGTTTTCATGTCCTGGCCCCCAAAACATTTTTTGGCTCCCCCTTGTGGGGCGAAGCTGTTTTCAAGCACAGATCTGGGTATACAATAGCCACATACCACACAATTCTAATCCACCAGGCTCTCCTGGGAAACTCTATGGGGCAGTTCTACTCTGTCTCATGGGGTTGCGATGAGTTCGAATCGACCCTACAGCAACGGGTTTTTGCCGGTGGCACAGTGGTTGAAGCGCTGGACCGCTAACCAAAGGGTCAGTGGTTTGAAACCACCCAGGGGGCTCCATGGGAGAAAGATGTGGCAGTCTGCTTCCACAGAGATTTACAGCTCAGGCTGCTCACCAAAAGGTAGGCAGTTTGAATCCACCATACATATACAATGGAAACCCTGATAACACAGTGGTTAAGAGCTATGGCTGCTAACAAAAAGGTCTGCAGTTCCAATCCACCAGGCGCTCCCTGGAAACCCTATGGGGCAGTTACACTCTGTCCTATTGGGTCACTATGAGTTGGAATCGACTTGGCTGCAGTGGGTTTTATATATATACATATATATAAAACTCATGCAGTGGCTCCATAGCTCAAGGGTTAGAGCACCGGTCTTGTAAACCAGGGGTCACGGGTTCATATCTCACTGGAGCCTGAGCCAGAGACGTTTTCCTCTAGGTTATAAAAAGGACAGCAATCCACTCCATTTTTGGGAAACACTGGTGGTGTAGTGATTAAGTGCTACGGCTGCTAACCAAAGGGTCGGCAGTTTGTATTCGCCAGGCGCTCCTTGGAAACCCTACAGGGCAGTTCTACTCTGTCCTATAGGGTCGCTATGAGTCGGAATCGACTCAACGGCACTGGGTTACCGAGTTTTTATATAAAACTCAGGAATATGAATTTGTAAAATTTATCTCTAAGAAGGAGATGGAAGACTGGATAATTGTCAGATATTCAGGGAAAAAACAAAACAAACAAAGAAAAAACACCTCACTTCCTTATAGAGAACTCAAACTGAGCAGATAAAAGGCAACCATGGTCATTTATTAAAATTCTTTATCTTAAACAACATCAACAACAAAAAATTATAACATCACCTTACTGTTTCCCATATTTTTCTACTTTCTGTGTTTTCAAACATTCCTGTTATAATATACTATAAATTGGCTACGAATTTTAAAAATTGCGTCTCCAGTACAGAGAAGGACCAAGGAACTGAATACTAGTTCAGAGTGTGAGCAACAGTTTTATCACTTTGGTGTGACTAAATATTAACAAATATTAAATAGCATTAAATGTTAAGAGAAATTTTCAGCAGGTCTACTGTGTGCCATGTAATGTAAATAATAGGAACCTGCAAGTAACGTCATTGTTAGATAGACAAGAGGTTTCTTAGAATATTGCTTAGTTGATGTGGGCTTCCATGTGTAAAATTATTTATGTTAGATAATATTCTATAAATATGATATGTAATGGTCTAAGAAAACCAGGAGACTATCCAAGTGTCGGACTGAGCAGACCTTGGGTGGCTAAAATCTGGGACCATCCCAGAATCTCCAGTCCTGGACCCAAATTGTATCTCTTGTAGAGCATTCCCTTCACCTGTTGCCAAAGTTGATAGACCAAGAGACTTTACTCATCTGACCTCTGGTGGGGAGGTGTGTGTGTGTCTGTGTGAAGACGCTGCCAAGACAGGGATATAGGAGAAGAATGTAATTAGCTCATGTCTCTCTTGATCTGTCTGTCATTGTTATGCCACCTAGAGGGGCAGGTCAAGGCCTAGTTGGGAGTGAGGGGAAGAGGTGACAACCAGAGGGAAATTTTTCCTGACTTCTTTCTTGTGAAATAGCAAACTGGGAACAGCTGTGTACAAAACTTTACTGTTGGGAACTCACATTTTCCTACCAGCTTAGGCTGAGCGCGTTGAGTGTCACATACATGTCAAAGAAGAAGAAGAAAAAAAAGACTCTCGTGCTGATTGTAAATATAGATGGAACCTCATTTCTGATTGCCCAACACATTCCTCTGGTTCAAGACATTCGGTTTCCTTCTCACAGGGCTTATTTCCTGTCTTCCCACTGGTGGCTTGCTTGCTCCATCTCTCCTTATATTGGACCCATGGCCCCCAGGTTTCTGTAGTGAAATGATCTGCCACTCTCAAGCTCTCAGTTTCCCATGCAATGTCCAGTGATCCAGGCTTTCAATTGACACTCTCAGCATTAAGGCACCACCGTCCCAGTAACTTGCTTGTTCCTGGACTTTGCAAAGGATGGTCTGAGTGACAGACTCACCAGCCTGCCTCAGGATCATCCCGTTGTTCTGGATGATATGTTTGTACACCTTAAACATTTCTCCTCTGCATGGGGTCTCTTTTTCTGGAATAAAGGGTGACTTCACTTTTTTTTTTTTTTCACTCCCAGTCACTGAAGGGTTTTATCCCATGTTGCTAGCTTTTAGTCTGGCTGTTCAGTCATTGTAACTCACTTGTGTAACTTTTGACCCTCATTGGTCTATCCTGTTGGGATCCTGATCAAAGTTGTGGGAAAACATACGCTAGGCAAAAGAAATCTACTATATTAATATGTCATGATTTATTTATCCATTCAACTGTTGATAAACATTTGGGGAGTTTCCAGTTTTGACCATAGTATGTGTTCCCACAACTCACTCATGTGCAGCTTCGTGTCTCTACTGGAACATTCCCTGTCAACGAGGCGTTCCGTGGCCACACTGCGTCTTATCGCACCACGTAGCGGATACACTTCTCGCCATAGCACTTACCACCATTGAACACACATTTTACTTTTTCTCCTGGACTATCTCCACCATCTAGGATGTAGGTCCATGAGTGCAAAGAGACCTGACATGATCATTAGAATGCATTTATATTGCTGGGTCACAGGGCAAGCTTCTCTTTAGTTTAAGAAGATACTGGCGGATAGTTTTCTAAAATAATTGTATTCATTTACTAATTAAGCCTTCTCCAGTTGTCCTTCACATTCTCCCTTAGTATTTTTTTTAAATATGTTTTATTGAGGTGTGATTTGTGTTCAGTGAAATCCCCCAATTTCAAGTGAACAGTATGAGGAATTTTGACACATAATTATAGTTGTGTAACTACCATCACAAACATGACATAGAACATTTCCACCAGGATGAAATATTCAATCCATGCCTCCTGCTTTACCTGGTTTTAGAGTTGTATCTTTTCTTTCTTCCAGAGTTGCCCCGCCAGACCCTTCATTCTTGCATCCCCCATAGCACTACATGGAGGAGAGAGGGAAATGTGGCCACAAGAAAATGTTCCCTGCCACAGCGACGTTGGAGATGGGCTTACTGACCCAATTTGGAGTTACTGCAAATTATAGACTGAGTGGCGTACCCCAAAAAGATATGTTAAAGCCCTAACCCCTGGTACCTGTGAACGTGATCTTGTTTGGAAATCTTTGAAGATGTGATTGGCTAAGTAAACATGAGGTCATGCTCGAATAGGGTGGGTCCTAAGCCAATCTGAGCAGTGTCCTTATAAAAAAGAAGAGACACAGAGAAAAAGACAAGGACAGCTAAGTAAAGATGCATCTATAAGCCAAAGAATCCTGGGACTACCAGAAGCTGGGAGAGACAAGAAAGAACCTTCCCCAAGAGAATTTGAGGGGAGCATGATGATTTGGGCGTCTAGCCTCCAGAACTATTAGACAATAAATTTCTGTTCTTATAAGCCAAAAATAAAATGAAATAAAAATAAATAAATAAAAACAAAAAGTTCCATCCTGTCATTTGCAGCAAATGCTCACCTCCTGGATCATGACCATGGCAGGCATTGGTTCATTCTCTGTCGCTATAGTTTTCACTTTCTAAAACTTCATATAAATGGAATAATATGTATGTATGTAGTCTTTTGTGTCTTTCTTTGTTAACTCATCATAATACTTTTGAGAATCATCCAAGTTGTTCCATATATCAGAAATGTGTTACTAGTTATTGCTGAAAATATTCTATTGTATAGATACACAAAATTTGTTTATTTTTTCACCAGTTGATGGATCTCACCCATTATTTTTATCAGATTGTCTTTTTCTTATTGAGTTGTAAAAATTCTTTGCATATTCAGAATATTGTTTTTTTTATTAAGTACATGCTTTGCAAATATGTATGTATATATATTTGGGACAGGCTATGTACGGATAACTTCTAACTTTCTTAACTGTCTTTTGAAGCCCACAATTTAATATTTTATGTTTCATGTCTTGTCTATCTTAAGAAACCATCGCATATGCCAACATCACACTAATTTTCTCCAATGCATCTCTCCTGGAAGATTTAGAATTACGTCTCTGATCCATTTCCAGCTAATCTTTCAGGTCCGTATTCATTGGATGTTGTTCTGTTAGGTGCCCTCAAGTCGGTTCTGACCCTCTACTTTACCAAGCATGATGTCCTTCTCCAGGAGGAACTAGCCCCTCCTGTTAACATGTCCAAAGCACTTGAGATGAAATCTTGCTATCCCCACTTCTAAGGAGCATTCTGGTTGTACTTCTAAGACAGGTTTGTTCGTTCTTCTGGCAGTCCATGGTATATTCAAAATTATTTGCCAACACCATAACTCAAAAGCATCAATTCTCCTTCCATCTTCCTTATTCATCGTCCAGCTTTCTCATGCATAGGAGATGATTAAAAATACCATGGCTTAGCGCAGGCACACCTTAGTCCTCAAATCGACATTTTTGCTTTTTCAACACTTTAAAGAGGTCTTTTGCAGCAGATTTGCCCAGTCCAATGCGTCCTTTGATTTCTTGACTACTGCTTCTATTTGCATCGATTGTGGATCCAAATAAAATGAAATCCTTGACAACTTCTATCTTTTCTCTGTTTATCATGATGTTGCTTATTGGTCCAGTTGTGAGAATTTTTGTTTTCTTTATGTTGAGGTGTGATCCATATTGAAGGCTGTAGTCTTCCATCTTCATCGGTAAGTACCTCAAGTCCTTTTCACTTTCAGCAAGCAAGGTTGTGTTATCTGCATATCACAGGTCGGTAATAAGTCTTCCTCCAATCCTGACGTTGCATTCTTCTTCATATAGGCCGGCTTCTCGGATTATTTGTTCAACATACAGATTGAATAAGTATGGTGAAAAGTCACAACCTTGAAGCGCACCTTTCCTGGTTTTAAACCACTCAGTATTCCCTTGCTCCATACAAATGACTGCTTCTTTGTCTATATACAGGCTCCGTATGAGTATGATTGAGTGTTCTGGAATCTCCACTCTTCACAATGTTATTCATGATTTATTATGATCCACACAGGTGGACGTTGCATAGTCAATAAAACACAGGTAAACGTCCTTCTGGTATTCTCTGCTTTCAGCCAAGATCCATCCGACATCTGTGATGATATTCCTCTTTCCACGTCCTATTCTGAATCCGGCCTGAACTTCTGGCAGTTTGCTGTCAATGTACTGCTACAATCATTTTTTAATTATTTTTGGCAAAATTTTACTTGCGTGTGATATTAATGATGTTGTTCAATAATTTCCCCTTTCATTGGAATGGGCATAAATACAGATCTCTTCCACTTCTACTTTGTCCTATAGGGTTGCTATGAGTCAGAATTGACTCGATGGCAATGGGGTTTTTTTTTCCAGTAGATTGGCCAGGTAGTTGTCTTCCAAATTTCTTGGCTTATTGGGTTATTATAGAAGATTAATTTTTCTTCAATATTTTTATTTTTTAATTTTAACCAGATAGTTTCTGAAAACATATAAATGTTTTACTCCTCTTTTTGCTGAAAAATCTAGTTCTATTTAATTTACTATAAGGTAACACAGTCTTACAATAACATTTTAAAAGGAATTTAGAATGTCTTTTTGGCTAGTATTTAGTCTGTTTTTTATTATGCACTTTATTTTTTTAAAATAATTTTTATTGTGCTTTAAGTGAAAGTTTACAAATTAAGTCAGTCTCTCACACAAAAATCCATCTACACCTTGCTACACACTCCCAATTACTCTCCCCCTTATGAGACAGCCTGCTCTCTCCCTCCACTCCCTCTTTTCGTGTCCTTTTCGCCAGCTTCTAACCCCCTCCACCCTCTCATCTCCCCTCCAGGCGGGAGATGCCAACATAGCCTCAAGTGTCCACCTGATCCAAGAAGCTCACTCCTCACCAGCATCCCTGTCCAACCTATTGCCAGTCCAATCCATGTCTGAAAAGTTGGCTTTGGGAATGGTTCCTGTCCTGGGCCAACAGAAGGTCCGGGGGCCATAACCACTGGGGTCCTTCCAGTCTCAGTCAGACCATTAAGTATGGTCTTATGAGAATTTGATGTCTGCATCCCACTGCTCTCCTGCTCCCTCAGGGGTTCTCTGTTGTGTTCCCTGTCACGGCAGTCATCGGTTGTAGCCAGGCACCATCTAGTTCTTCTGGTCTCAGGATGATGTAGTCACTGGTTCATGTGGCCCTTTCTGTCTCTTGGGCTCGTAATCACCTTGTGGCCTTGGTGTTCTTCAGTCTCCTTTGATCCAGGTGGGTTGAGACCCATTGATGCATCTTAGATGGCTGCTTGCTAGCGTTTAAGACCCCAGACGTCACTCTTCAAAGTGGGATGCAGAATGTTTTCTTAATAGATTTTATTATGCCAATTGACTTAGATGGCCCCTGAAACCATGGTCCCCAGACCCCTGCCCCTGCTACGCTGGCCTTCAAAGCATTCAGTTTGTTCAGGAAACGTCTTTGCTTTTCGTTAGTCCAATTGTGCTCACCTCCCCTGTATTGTGTGCTGTCTTTCCCTTCAACTAAAGTAGTTCTTATCTACTATCTAATTGGTGAATGCCCCTCTCCCACCCTCCTTCCCTGCCCCCTCTCGTAACCACAAAAGAATGTTTTCTTCTCAATTTAAACTATTTCTCAAGTTCTTAAAATAGTGTTCTTATACAATATTTGTCCTTTTGCAATTGACTAATTTCACTCAGCATAATGCCTTACAGGTTCCCCCATCTTGTGAAATGTTTCACAGATTTGTCACTGTTCTTTATTGATGCGGAGTATTCCATTGTGTGAATATACCATAATTTATTTATCCATTCATCCATTGATGGGCACCTTGGTTGCTTCCATCTTTTTGCTATAGTAAACAGTGCTGCAATAAACATGGGTGTGCATGTATCTGTTCATGTAAAGGCTCTTATTTTTCTAGGATATATTCCAAGGAGTGGGATTGCTGGATCGTATGGTAGTTCTATTTCTAACTTTTTAAGGAAGCGCCAAATCAATTTCCAAAGTGGTTGTACCATTTGAGATTCCCACCAGCAGTGTAGAAGTGTTCCAATCTCTCCACAGCTTCTCCAACATTTATTCTTTTGTGTTTTTTGGATTAATGCCAGCCTTGTTGGAGTGAGATGAAATTTCATTGTAGTTTTGATCTGCATTTCTCTAATGGCTAATGATCGTGAACATTTCCTCATATATCTGTTAGCTACCTGAAAGTCTTCTTTAGTGAAGTGTCTATTCATATCTTTGCCCATTTTTTAATTGGGTTATTTGTCTTTCTGCAGTTGAGTTTTTGCAGTATCATGTAGATTTTAGAGATCAGGCGCTGATCAGAAATGTCATAGCTAAAAACTTTTTCCCAGTCTGTAGGTAGTCTTTTTACTCTTTTGGTGAAGTCTTTGGATGAGCATAAGTATGCAGTTTATTTTTTATAGAATTTTAGATTTATGGAAATTTTGAAAAGGTACTCCTAGGTATTCATATACTCTATACTGTTTCCTTTTTTATTAACATTTACATATTTACGTTTTATATGTTTACTGAACCAATATTGAAGCATTATTATCATCTAAGGTCCTTACATTATTCAGATTTCCTTAGGTTTTACCTAATGTCCTATTTCTGGCCCAGGACCACCTCCAGAAAAATGCTTTGCATTTATTCATCATGTATTGTTGGGATCCTTTTGGTTTTGACAATTTCTCAGATTTTCCATATTTTTAACTATTTTGACAGTTTTGTAGGATGTCCTCTATTGAAAGTTCTTTTTTTATCATAGTTTTTATCAAGATTAGACTGATGATGAGTTTTCCTAGTAAAAACCATGGAGGCAAAGTCCCATTCTCAACACATCATATTCAAGGACACATGATATCAGTGTGCTTTGTCACTGCTGCTGTTGACCTTGATTACTTGGCTGAGGTAGTATTTGTCAGGTTTCTCCACTACAAAGTCATTTCTCCCACCTTTCCATAATGTGCCCTTTGAAAGGAAGTCACTCTGCACAGCCCACATTTAGGGAGTAGGGAGTTATGCTCCCCTCGAGAGCAGATATTTACGTAAATTATTTGGAATTCTTCTCCATAAGAGAAGTGTCTCTTCTCCCCCATTTATTAATTCATTTAATCATTCAAATATAAGTATAGATTTATGGGTATTTATGCTTATTATTATGGAAACCCTGGTGGCATACTGGTTAAGTTCTACGGCTACTAACCAAAGGGTTGGCAGTTCAAATCCGCCAGGCCCTCCTTGGAAACTCTGTGGGGCAGTTCTACTCTGTCCTATAGGGTCGCGATGAGTCGGAATCGACTCGACAGCACTGGGTTTGGTTTTTTTTTTTTTTTTGGTTTATGCTTATTATACAATATTACTTTACTTATTTTATGTTCAAATTGTTTCAGCCTGGCCAATGGAAGTTCTTTCATTTGGCTTGTATCACCACTTGACATACCCCATCAAGGTGGGGTTTTTGTTTTGTTTTTGCTATTTTTTTTTAACACATGCCTTACTTTACGGAACTACAAGATGCTACCAGCTTGTCTTGTATATTTCTTGTTTCAGTCCTAGAATTACCCATTTTTTCCAAGGGACCCTGGTTCCTTTTACTGGAGAATGGTTTTAGAAACAAAGATCGAGGTGCTAGTGGTGCTCATTGCCACTACTGTGTTGTTTCATTTAGGTCCATTCACCTGACAAAGAAAATAGACATGTGTATAAAACCTATGTACATACAGAAATACTTCTGTATGTAACCATGTGTTCCTGTATTAAGCTGAGCATGAGTTCATACTGTTGTCTCCAACCCTAATCTATTGTCACATGGCTTGTTCTAGCCCCCGCCTATTGCTCATCTGTCAATTCCCACTCCAACAGTGAGAACCTGGCTCCCACCATCCACCACCCACTGACATTTCAGTTCCAGTGTAAATGTATACCAGTACCAGAATTGTTTCACTGATTCTTCTGCTGTTCAACTCTATTATTCGAACCTTCCATTGAGTTTCTTATTTTGGTTATTGTCTCTCCAGTTCCAATATTTCTGTTTGGTAGTTCTTTTATGGTTTCTATCACTCTGTTTATGTTCTCTGTTTGTTCATTGTTTTCCTGATTTCCTTTAGTTCTTGGCCTGGGTTTTCTTTTAGTTTTATGAGCTTACTTAATATCACCGTACTGTGTTCTTACATTTTATTTATGACTCAGGCCTCCCTAGATACAATCTCTCTCCTTTCATCTTGTTCATTTGGGTGAGCCATCATATCTTTTAGTATTTCTTCTGTTGACTTTGGAGCATTAGATTTTTGCTTGGTGTTAACTTTCTCAGCTTTCCCCAAGATTCATACTGACAACACTGTTTTCTGGAAGACATCCTTAGGTGGGCAGAGTCTTCAAGACTTGCTTTGTTACATCCCTTACACTCCCCTTTACTTTGGACCAGTTTTCCACCTTTCAGCTGCTTTCAGTCAGAACTGAGACCAAAACAACAACAACAACAAACCTTTGCCAGGTGGAGTTAGTACTGCGTCTCCCTCAGAGTGGCCGCCATTGGGTTAGAAGCCACCAAGGCTCCTCCCACAACTGAGAGCTAGCATGAACCTATCAGTCCACCAGATGGCGCAGTTGACTCTCTGACTTATACCGGGTTGCTGCACCTTACCAGGCTTTGCAACCCTTCCTGACTTATTGTGGAATCCGGCCTGCTCAAACTCTCTGAGCATGCAAAAGAGCTCTGCCTTCCCCTTCAAGGGCCTCCGCAGACGCTGCTACAGCCCTCCTGCCTCCTGCCGGAGACTGGGCTCCTTTCCTCTCCCCCGGCAAGGCGCAGCCCACTGGAGTTGTAGCTGCAATTTGTGAGCTGCGGAGGCAGCTGGGGGGAGGCGGCGCCAGACAAGGAGCGGTTCAGCAGGGAGATCTCGTTCTGGAGCCCTGGTAGCACACCGGTCAAGCACTTAGCTGGTCACTCCAGGGAGAAAGACCTGGCAATCTGCTCCCATAAAGATTGCAGCCAAAAAACTCTAGGGGAGGGGCAGTTCTACCCTGTCACAAGGGGTTACTATGGGTTAAAATCTACTCCACGGCCCCCAACAACATCTTCTCTGTTTAGCCTGGTGGGTGTTTGGGAGACCCCCTCCCTTTTTATTTGTACACAGACAACCCGCATGGTCTCTGGGGACTTGGGGCAATTTCCTCTGCATCTCCAAGTGGGCGCTCCAGGGGGCAGTCTGAACGGTGAAGTCGGCAGACTTGTGGAGCTGGGAGAGGGGGTGTGCAGACAGTGAAAGGGAGATCTGCCCACCGAATAGTTTTCCGTCGGTCTTTGCAGTTGTCCTCCATCCACCTTCGAGGGTCTCTGCTGGGCCTGGTAGATTCTTTGTTATGTTTCTCGGTGTTCTTGAGGGAAGGCTGGAAACTTACTTCTCTCTTGCCACCGTCTTTCCAAAGTCCCTCATTCATTCTTTGTAACGGCAGCATAATTTTCCATGATACCACAGTTTCTTCAGCCATTATCACATTGGTTGTTGCCAGTGTTTGAATAAACGATCTCACAAAATACATCCATGTACATATGTCCTTAAGTATTGATATATTTATTTCTATGGGAAGCTTTCCAGAAGTAGAATTAATAAGGAGAAAGGCAAACGGTTTTTAATTGCAATAGATTTCTTTCCCAAAAGAGTCATAACACTGACCATTTCTACCAGCAAAGCACAAGGCTGCCCCTTTTCATGCATCCTCTCCACCATTAGATTTTAGAGTGTTTTCTGAGTTTTTAAGGCCTGGTGGGTTAAATAATGTATGCTCTATTTTTAATTCCCTTTTTTGGGGGTTTTTTTTGGTGTGTCATTGTTGATTATTGTTGACAATGGCTATTCCAGTGTATCAGTTGTAGAAGTTTTATTATGATTGAGGTGGGCTGACATCCTGGAAACATTTCCTTAGTCACAGAAAACTAAAGGACATCTTTCCTCCATCAGGAGAATGTTGCCTAGGGCCCTAGCATGAGCACTCACCAATTACAAGAGGTCTTGATCCTCTTTTGTCATGGAAAGATAAAATTGTCCTACTTGGGATTGTCACAGAGTTGCAGAAACGAGTCTGGCCTAGTTTCTCATGGCATCCCACGGTCTCATTATCAGCTGTTGGGCTTCCCTGCCTGTATTCTGTGTTCTGTGCGGTGGAGGCATCCTCCGCTTTGATCTTAGGGTGCGATCTGTATTTGTCCCATATGCAGTCACAGCTCTTATCCTGAGGTCCCCAGCACAACACCTCTCACCAGCTGTGAATTTGTGCTGATTTCTACTGGTCATATTTGTCGGTCATGACAGGAAACCCTGGTGGTGTAGTGGTTGAGTGGTACAGCTGCTAACCAAAAGGTCGGCAGTTCAAATCCCCCAGGCGCTCCTTGGAAACTCTGGGGGGCAGTTCTACGCTGTCCTATAGGGTTGCTATGAGTCGGAGTTGACTCAATAGCAGCGGGTGTTGGTCATGTCAAACTTACTCCTTGTCCTCTTTCCAAACTGTTCTCTTCCTTGGTGAACCTTGTGGTTGTATGTACTGCCAACTACAAAATTCCCCAGTCACTTTCTGTTATGGATTGAACTGTGTCCCCCCAAAATGTGTGTCAACTTGGCTAGTTCAAGATTTCCAGTATTGTGTGATTATCCACCATTTTGTCATCTGATGTGAGTTTCCTATGTGTTGTAAATCCTATTTCTATGATGTTAATGAAGTGGAATTAGAGGCAGTTATGTTAATGAGGCAGGATTCAATTTACAAGATTAGGTTGTGTCTTAAGTCAATCTCTTTTGAGATATAAAAGACAGAAGCAAGTGGAGAGACAGGGAGGCCTCATACTACCAAGAAACAAGAGCCAGAAGAATGGCATGCCTCTTAACCCGGGGTCCCTGGGCTGAGAAGCTCCTCGATCAGGGATGATTGCTGACAAGGACCTTCCCCCAGAGCTGACACACAAAAAAAGCCTTCCCCTGGAGCTGGTACCCTGAATTCATACTTCTAGTCTCCTAAACAGTGAAAGTACCTCTAAAGAGTCTTAAGAACTTAAAAATATCCTGTGAGGAAAAAGACTTAACTTTGAATATAGACTGAACACAGAGAGTTGTTAAATCATTTGCTATGGCCAGAGGGAACCCTCTCTAGATAAGTGGCAGGTATGTGATGAAGTTTTTCTAGCCTCTTACCTCCCCTCTTTCCCCTACATACACTCAGTGGAGGAGGGATCTGAAGCTAGAGCTAGTGAGTTGGTCGGTAAGTTTCAAAGTCAATAGAGAAGCCAATTACACCTTGATTTCCCACTGCAGACTTGATTATTCCTCAAGGTCGGGTGTATTAATTACTGAAGGGATATTCTTCTTGCACTATATATGAGCTGAGGACTTTTGCCTGAGAATGACCAGAAAAGTTTTCACCCAAGATAGAGAGGGAGAATAGACCTCTATCAAGAGAAAAAGGTGTTGCATTATCACTACCCCTGACAAGACCTGCTCTTTTTACGTGCCAGCCACTTTTGTCTTTCCTAGGAACTTGGTACTTCCAACAAGGGAGATTACCAAGACCTTAATCACCAATAACACTGAACAGAGCTGAGCCTCAAAGGGAACTGAGAAATGTCTAAAGCAGATCTAAAGAGAGAAGACGGGAACTTTGTCCATGCTTATCAACTGAGTTGAAGAAGAACAACAGTTGAACTCAGCGAACTTTAAAGCAACTGGTTATAAACCAATTAACATAAAGTTCTTTAAAAAATTTTTGATTGAATTCATATTGTTGACTGAATTCAATCATATGATTTGCCCATAGGGATGGATCAAATCTCCTCATGCTAGAAAACATGATTGTGAACAATCCCGGAGTCTTTGCCTCTTGACCCCCTATATAGTTGTTTTCTGACCTTAGTAATTATGCATCCTCTTTAGAGACTGAATGTTTCCCCAGGGCCTTCTGAAGAGCCCCTGCCACATCTTTGTTTCTCAGGCTGTAGATGAGGGGGTTTAGCATGGGCGTGAGGACAGTGCAAAATGCAGACACAGCCTGCTCCTGCTCAGGGGTGTGAGAGGAACCTGGTGTCATATACATATAAACACATGGTCCCAGATAAAAACTTACCACTGTAAGATGGGAGGAGCAGGTGGCCAAGGCATTGTTCCTGCCTTGGGGAGAGTTCATATGAAGGACAGTGAGGAAGATGAGGGTGCAGGAAGCCATGATAAGTCCAAAGAGGATAATGATAAAAACAATTCCCATTACAAAGACCACCAGCTCATGGCTGGAAGTGTCTTTGCATGAGATCTTCATAATAGCTGGCATCTCACAATAGAAACGGTGGATTTCTCTGGAGCCACAGATAGGCAGGCTCATGGTATAGGATGTGTGAGCTATGGGAGCTAGAATGCCCCCAATCCAGGACACTATGCCCATTTGCAAATAAACTCCCTGGTTCATGATGACTGTGTATCTCAGAGGGTTACAGACAGTTACATAATGATCACAGGCCATGAAGGTCAAGAGGATGCATTCAGCACCCCCAAGAGTAAAGAAAAAAAATATCTGGGTTCCACAGGCAAAATGGGTAATGTTCTTTGCTCCAGAGAAAAAGTTGATGGCTATCTTTGGAACAGTGCTACTGATGAGGGCCAGGTCTACAAGAGAAAGCTGGCTGAGCAGAAAGTACACCGGGATGTGAAGCCTCAAATCCATCCATATCAGGAGAGGCAGAATGAAGTTCCCAGGGACTGCAGCAAAGTAGATCAGAATAATGGCACAGATAAGGAAGGTGACACACTTCATACTGGGGAGGAGTCCCATGAGAATAAAATCTGGTGTTAGTGTCTCATTTCTTCCCTCCATGGATATGACTGATCTGGCTGAACTAAAGGAAAAAACCTAGAAAGAGAAAGTCAAATGAAATATTATATGCTGGTTTTGGTCTTGTCTTAGTCATCGGGTTTTTTTGGTTCTGGGTCTTAGTCATCTAGTGCTGCTATAACAGAAATACCACCCGTGGATGGCTTTAACAAAGAGAGATTTATTTTCTCACAATCTAGTAGGCTGTAAGTCCAAATTCAGGGTGTCAGCTCCAGGGGAAGGCTTTCCCTCTCTGTTGGCTCTGGAGGAAGTTCCTTTTCATCCATCTTCCCCTGGACTAGGAGCTTCTCTTGAGCAGAAACCCTGAGTCCATAGGATGCACTCTGCTCCCAGTGCTTCTTTCTTGGTAGTATGAGGTTCCTCAACTCTCCACTTGGTTCCCTTTCCTTTTATGTCTTGTAAGATAAAAGGTGGTGCAGGCCACACACCAGGGAAACTCCCTTTACCTTGAATCAGGAATGTGACCTTAGTAAGGGTGTTACCATCCCACCTAATCCTCTTTAACATAAAATTACAATCACAGAATGGAGGACAACCACAAAATGGCCCAGCAAAACTGATATACACGTTTTTGGGGGACATAATTCAGTCCATGCCATGTGGCCTTTTCAAATGTTTTTATAGGTTAACTATTGCTACAATTGGAGTCTCTGGGTGGTGCAAAGAGTTTAGCGCTTGCCTACTAATCAAACCTCAAACCGTTGTTGGTTTGAAACCACCCAGAGGCACCTCAGGGGAAAAAAAAAAAAGCCTGGCAATCTACTTCCTAAAGATCATAGCCATTGAAAACCCTGTGAAGTACGGTTCTACTCTGAAACACATAAGGTTGCCATGAGTCAGAACCAATTTAATGGTAACTGGCTCATTTTTGTTTTTTTCTTATTGCTGCAATGGCGCTGTATAACAAACAACTCTCCATATCTCAGTGGCTCAGGACAAAAACATTTATTTATCTTGCTCCCAGGTCTGTGGGGCAGCTGAGGCATTTTGTTTTAGACTCCAGGTCAGGTTCAGGTATTTGCCACATGTATCTTATCCTGCTATCCGTGGCTGTCTGAGGCTTGCTCGTCTCTTGGAGGATGGTAGAAAAAAAGAAGAGGAGGGAGGACCATGTAATGCCTCTTAAGGCCTGAGCTCGGAACTGACACTGCCATTTTCACCAACATTGCATTGGCTAAAGCAAGGTACACATAGAAGCCCAACAGTAATGCAGTGTGGAAGTAAACTCCACCCCCTGTGAATGATAACAAGCGTGGGGATGGAAGAAGGAATTGAAAGCAACTAATATGATCTATTACAATGTTTCTCAAAGTTCCTATCACCAGCATCCTCGATTTCAAGCTGGGCTTCCAGATATTTCATAATTTGAATTCTTAGTCCTCTGTTTAATGCATTCCGTCTAGCCCAAATAATGGTGACCTATGGGTTTCATGTGACCACAATTTTCCACTACTGTCAATGACCTGAGATCATGTGTAGTCATTGAATACATCCATACCTAAACATGCAATAGGTAAATACATAAATTCTTCTATGGCCTTTTGTCTATGGATCTGATTATGTATATTCATGGAAGGAAATCTAGATGGCTGTAAAATAGAGTACAGTAAAATAAATCCATGATCTCTGTACAGGAGTGGATTCTGGGAGGTCCTTTTTTTCAATGACAATGACACACCAACAAAGTAGTTCCCTGATATAGTCAGTGTTGTGTATTAATTTAGATACAGTCATTCCTAGCAACCCAGTGATGAACCACATCAGGATAAATTCAGAAAACATTAAATCAGGTCCCATAAACTCTGGATGAGAAATTAGATTGTGTCTATGTACAAGTATGAGAATACCATCTCCCCCATCTCCCCCCACCAAAAAAAAATTTTTAGAAGTAGAAATGGAGAATTTTCTACTCTAAGCGGCTTGGTGCAGCCTGGAAGGAATTAAGTCTGTCATGTAATTTTCTTTATGGCTATGTCACTAATTACTCGGATGGGACTTTAAAAAAAAGAAAAAACCCTGTCACTGTCAAGTAGATTTCGACTTATAGTGACAGTATAGAACAGAGTAGAACTGCCCTCTAGAGTTTCCAAGGAGCAGCTGGTAGATTCAAACTGCAGACAAGCTCTTAACCACTATGCCAGCAGGGCTCCAGATGGGGCTTGGCTATTAAGAAAATACATCAACCGACATCAAATCTGAAGAGTAAAAAAATACAGTTGAGAGATAGGGTGGAAAACTCTGATCAGGACATGAAGAGTGCATTAAGATGTTCTTATTCTCCCAACGAAACCTGGCTCTGTGGTGCTTCCCAAGGGCACCAGTGATGGTGTAAAATTGCAAATGACACATGAGGACAAAATGAGAACCTACTCTCGATGTTGCTTCTTTTATAGTTATTAAGTTCACTCACATCTGGGCCCCAATAATTATATCTTCCTATTGGAATTTTGAAACAGAGGGCATGGAAAGCTCCTGGGGGCCAGGAGGTGGAAGTTAAAGAAAAAAAACTCTATTAAAAAATACTTACGCCACTGGTTGATCCAGGAGATGCTTTAATTTAGTAAAAATTTTCTTAATCGTAGCCCCATATTCTTAAAATTGCATCCAGTTATGTGAATTAAATATTTTGCCCTGGCTTCTCAAGTTTCTACAGCGGTTCCCGTTAAGGTGAAGAAGTACACTGCAGAGGAGCAAAGAGTAATGTGATCAATGTAAGTCAGATATGACTCTCTCTCATATTACCTGTGCTCATGTACCTATACGACTAGATTTTCCTCAGCGCATCGTGCTTCTCCAAGTAGTGGTGTAATATGTTACTTTCTAAAAGAGACTCAACATTGGTTGACTCGAGAGTTTTTGCTTCCATGTATAGGTTCAGTATTTCTGAGATCATTTGGACAAGTTACAAGCACACACGACAGCAGCAAGCATCCCAGAGGATCCTTGAGACAAATAAGAAACCACAGAGGAGGTGAGTCCCTAAAAAGCCCTAGATAGCTGTTAATTGATTTATTTATCTTTACTGCAATGGATTTTCCTCAAAACAAGATACTATGGGGGAAGATTATTCTGTTTATCCAAAACTTCATTCTCGTGGGTTGCCTGAAGATGTATCATCTTTTGGCCTCTCTTGGGGTCCGATTTCCTTGGGACTGATTTTCAAGCTTATCAACAACAGATCACATCATTGTGGACCCTTCTTAAATGCATGTGAAGATGAGAAATGTCACTTTTTTTCCAGTAGTGGCAACGTATAGAAGGAATTCTTTCTCCCGGGGCTGAAAAGAGCATTGTCCTGCATGACAAGTACAACTATTGGCCATCATACAACCAGGTCATCTTGGTTTTTCAGTTATTTTTTTGTTTCACACAAATAACATATGAATTTATTATCAGTGAAAACAATTTTTAAAAATTCGCAATTACAAGCAATATCATGTGAAGGTCACTTTTTACTATCCTAATTATGCTAACTATCCCCACCCCCCTCCTTGGAGATGTTTACTGGTTACAAGTTGGTGTGTCTCTTTCTACTCTTCATCTAATCAGCATACATACACATGAGTGACTTTTTGTTTTGTACCCATGACCTTTTTTAATAAAATTTCATTTTGGAATTATTTATGTTTATAGAAAAATGGCGAAGACAGTACAGAGAATTCCTATTTACCATTTACTCAGCTTTCTTTAATGTGAACCGTGGTGCACTTGTCAAAACAAAGAAATTAACATTGGTATGTTACCATTAAGTAAGCTCCAGACTTTACGTCATCAGTTTTTCCACTGATGTCTTTTTTTTCTGTTCTGGGATCTAATCCAGGATACCACATTTCATTTCATCATTATTTTTCATTAGTCTCTTCTTGTCTATGGCATTTTCTCAGCATTCCCTAGTTTTTCATTATCTTGACAGATTTGAAGAGTATTGGTCGGGTATTTAGTAGAATGTCTGATAATGTTTTTTCGTAATTAGACTAGGGTTATACATTTCAGGAAATAAAAATCCAAAGATATTGGATCATCTTAAGAAATACATGATAGCAATATCACTTGTGATGTTAACTTCCAACACTTTGTTAAGATAACGGTCACCATGTTTTTCCATTGTAAAGTTAGGGTTGTTCTCTTCCTATACACTCTTCTTTGGAAATAAGTCACTAAGTCCATCCACACTCAAGAAAGAAACTGTTTAAGCTGCACCATCAGGGAGGGAATGTCTACATACCTTATTTGGAATTCTTCTGTAAGAAAGTTTTGTGTCTTATCCCCCATTTATTTATTTAATCATTTATGTCTATCAGTATGGATTCACGTATATTTGTTTTATACTTTGTGTTATAATCTAATGCCATGTTATCTTTGTTGCTCAAATAATTTTAGCTTTGGTTATTGGGAGCTCTTGCAGGTTGGCGCCTGTGTCCCTTTAAGGAGCCCTATCCTTTTGATTTTGAACACTTCCTTACTTTCTGGCACCACAAGATGCTCCAGGCTCATCTTGTACTTTTTTCTGCCACAGCCCTAAATCAACCATTTCTCTAAGGAATTCTGGTTCCTTTTATTAGAAAATGATAGAGACCAAGATATTGATTCAGGTTTGGGTGTTGCTACTGGGGTGTCAATGATTCTAAGTCATCTCAATGGACAGAGCTAAGATATACATATCAGCAACAGGTTTGGATTTTTGTTTTATATATATATGTGTGAGTATGTATGTATATATATATATATATATCAGAAAGCCCGGTGTCATAGTGGTTAAGATCTGTGGCTGCTAACCAAGAGGTTGGCAATTCAAATCCACCAGGTGCTCCTTGGAAACCCTATGGGGCAGTTCTACTCTGTCCTATAGGGTCAGTATGAGTAGGAATCAACTCATCAGCAAAGGGTTTGGTTTTATATACATATCCATGTATAATATACCCACATGGAAACCCTGGTGGTGTAGTTAAGTGCCACAGCTGCTAACCAAAACGTTGCCAGTTTGAATCCAGCAGGGGCTCCTTGGAAACCCCATGGGGCAATTCTACTCTGTCCTATAGGGTCGCTATGAGTCAGAATTGACTCAATGGCACTGGGTTTTTTTTTTTTTTTTTTGGTTTAATATACCCACATGCATATTATTATTTCTGTATCTATTTATATCTGTATGCATGCCTTTGACTCTAATCCAGCATCGTGGAATTTATTCTAGCCTTCTTCCCTTGATTATTTGTAATGTCTTATCCTGATGGAAACCCTGGTGGCATAGTGGTTAAGAGCTATGGCTGCTAACCAAAAGGTTTGAATCCAACAGGTGCTCCCTGGAAACTGCATGGGGCAGTTCTACTCTGTCCTACAGGGTCACTACGAGTTGGAATTGACTCAATAGCAACGGTTTTGATTTTTGGTTTTTTATTCTGACAGTGAGAAATCCAGCTCTCATTATCCACCATTTATTTATTTGTTCAACCCTGGTATGTATGCAAAGTAGCTTGTAGCCCCATAAGGAACAAATTTGTCAACTAGAGTATAGTGTTTATGTACAGTTCTCTTTGTCTTTAGCTTTACTGTTTCCAGTCAAAACCCTATTTTCAAAGTTACTTAGGTTGGCTCCATTATTCCCTGCTTCCTTCAATAAGATTATGTTATATATTTGTAATACGGTTAATTTGTCATACTCTGCATTCCATCTGACATCTTGGTTGATTTTTAAAACTAAATTTAAGTTCAGTATTTATTTGTGTTGTGGAGCCCTGGTGGTGCAGTGGTTAAGAGCTTGGGTGCTAACCAAAAGGTTGGCAGTTCTAATCCCCAGCTACTTGCTTGAAACCCTAGTGGCAGTTCTAAACTGTCCTGTAGGGTCGCTATGTGTCAGAATTGACTTGATGGCAACACGTTTGTTTTTGGGGGGGGGGGAGGTTATTTGTTTTGTACAATTTTATGAGTTTTGGCCAATGCATAGAGCCCTGTATGCACTATTGCACTGCCATACACAGCAGTTTCATCACCCTAAAATATCCCTTGTGCATTCCCCTTAAAGGAAATGCTTTTCCCCTTTCCCACCACTGGCATTCATTAATCTGTTTTCTGTTCCTGCAGTTTTGCTTTTTCCAAAATATCGTAGGAATGGAATCACACAATATGCAGCCTTTTGTGTTTGGCTCCTTTCAATTAGAAAAATGCATTTCAATTTTATTCACATTGTTACATGAATTGATAGCTTGCTTGTTCTTTTAATCACTGAATAGTATTCTATTGTTTAATGTATCACAGTTTATTCGTTCACCTGGTAACAGTTAAAACACATAGTTAGTTCCTGTTTTTAGTGATTAAGAATACAGTTCTCAAAGAAGTTTTTGTGTGAACACAAATTATCAGATCATTCGTGTAATATCTAGGAGTGGGATTGCTGGGTTGTACAGCAAGTCTGTGTTTGACTTGAAATCATCAAGCTGCGTTCCAAAGTTGCTGTACCATTTGGAATTCACACCAGCAATGACTGAGAGCTGCTGTTACTCCACATCCTCGCTAGCACTGGATATTGTCAATTATTCGGATTTTAGCGGTTCTAATACATATGCAGCGATGCCTTATTGTGGTTGTAATTTGACTTTTGTTACTCAACAACTGATAATGTTGAGTATCTTTTCATTGCTCATGTGCCATCACTTGTTTAGTGAAGTGTTTGTTCAAGTCTTTTGCACATTTAAAATATTTTTGTCTTAATATTGAGATTTAAAAAAAAAATTGAAATGTGGTAAAATATATACAACAAAATATTGGCCATTTTAACCATTTTTTAATTCTTTAGGTGAAAGTTTATATCTCAGGTTAGTTTTTTATACAAAAATTTATATACACATTGTTACGTGACCCTAGTTGCTATCCCTATAATATGACTCAACATTCTTCCTTTCCACCGTGGATTTCCCGTGTCCATTCAACTAGCTCCTGTCATTTTCTGCCTTCTCATCTCATCTCTGGACAGGAGCCCCCCATTTAGTCTCATGTAGCTACTTGAAGCACTCTTCACGAGTATCATTTTATGTCTTATAGCCCAGTCTAATCTTTGTCTGAAGAGTTGGCTTCAGGCATGGTTTTAATTTGGGGTTAATAGAGTCTGGGGGCCGTGTCCTCTGGGGTTTCTCCAGTCTCAGCCAGATCATTAAGACTGATCTTTTTACACGAATTTGAGCTCTGCATCCCACTTTTCTCCTGCTCCCTCAGTGATGCTCTGTTGTGTCCCCTATCAGGGTGGTCATTGGTGGTAGCCAGGCACCATCTAGTTCTTCTGGTCTCAGTCTAGTGGAGTCTCTGGTTTATGTGACCTCTTTTGTCTCTTGGGCTAATATTTTCTTCATGTCTTTGATGTTCTTCATTCACCTTTGCTCCAGGTGGGTTGGGACAAATTGATGCATCTTAGATGGCCACTCGCCAGCTTTTAAGACCCCAGATGCCACTCACCAAAGGGGGATGTAGAACATTTTCTTAATAAACTTTGCTATGCCAATTGACCTAGATGTCCCCTGAAACTATGGTCCCCAGATCCTCGCCCCTGCTACGCTGTCCCTCGAAGTGTTTGGTTGTGTTCAGGAAATTTCTTAGCCTTTGGTTTAGCCCAGTAGTGCTGACTTCCCCCTGTATTGTGTGTTGTCCTTCCCTTCATCTAAGATAATTCTTGTCTACTATCTAGTTACGGCTGCTAGCCAAAAGGTCAGCAGTTCCAATCTAGCAGCCACTCCTTGGAAACCCTATGGGGCAGTTCTACTCTGTCTTATAGGGTTGCTATGAGTCAGAATCGACTCGACGGCAAAGATTTTTTTGTTTGTTTATCTAGTTAGTGAATTCCCCTCTCCCTCCTTCACCACCCTCATAACCATCAAAGAATGTTTTCTTCTGAGTTTAAACCTTTTCTTGAGTTCTTACAATAGTGGTCTCATAAAATATTTGTCCTTTGGTAACTGACTAATTTCACTCAGCATAATGCCTTCCAAATTCATCCATGTTATGAGATGTTTCACGGATACTAAACCTTATCAGATAAATGATTCCTAAGTACTCATTATTCTAAAGATAATGGGAAAAAGATTGTCTGCTATTTCTGTTGGTTGTCTCTTCATTTTGTTGATAAAATTCATTGATGCACAAAAGTTTTTAATTTTGATGAAGCCAATTTATCTATTTTGTCTTTCGTTACTCATGTTTTGGAGGTCATAGCTAAGAATCCAACAACAAAAACTAAGTCCTGAACTTTTACCACTATGTTTTCTTATAAGAGTTTTGTGGTTTTAGTTCTTACATTTAGATCACTGATCCATTTTGAGGTAATTTTTTTATATGGTGTGAGGACTGGATCCAACCTTATTCTTTTACATGTGGAGATTCAGTTGTCCCAGCATCATTTTTTGAAGAGACTATTCTTTTCTCATTGAATGGACTTGGCACCCTTGTCAAAAGTCTGTTGACCACAGATGTATGGGTTTATGTCTAAACTCTCAATTCTATTCCATTGGTCTATATGTCTATTTTTACATGAGTACTAGACTGTTTTGATTCCCATAGCTTTATAGTACATTTTTTAATCAGGAAGTATGGTCCTCCTACTTTGGAGTGTTATACAGATGTCTGTTAAATCTAGTTAGTTTATAATGTTGCTTAAGTCTTTCATATCTTTATTTGTCTCGTGCCTAACTTTTCTACCCATTAACTAAAGTGTGGAATTTAAGTATTTAACTATTATTGTTGAATTGTTCTTTTCTTTCTTCAATTCTGACAGCTGTTGCATCATGCATTTGGGACTCTGTTGTCAGGTGCATATATGTTTATGACGGTACCTTCCTAATGTATTTAGCCTTTCCCATTATAAAATGTCCCTCTTTATCATTAGTAAAATTATTTGTTTTAAAAATCAATTTTTGACTGATATGAGTATGGTCACTCCAGCTTTTAGTTTGTATGATGTATCTTTTTCCATCATTTTACTTTCACTGTATTTGTATCTTGAATCTAAAATGTGTTTCCAGATGACACTATATGGTTGAATATTACTTTATATTTTTTAATCCAGTGTGACAATATCTGCCTTTTGAATGGATTATTTAATCCGTTCAAATTTAATGTTATTATTGGTATAGTGGAATTTACATCTCTGTATTTTTTGTTTTCTACATATCTCCCATCCCTCATATTCCTCTATTTCTTCTTTTTTTATTAAGTGAATATTTTCAAATGTAATATTAAATTCCTGCAATGTTTTGTTCATTATATATTTGTCTGAGTTATCTTCCTAGTTGTTTCTCTAGTGGTTATTGTATATATCTTAACAAAGGGGTCAATTTTTTAAGAAGACGCAAGCTTTAAAGCATTTACACCTAACAACAAATCATCAAAATATGCTAGGCAAAAACTGATGCAACTGCAAAGATAAATATGCAAATCCACTCTCGTTGTAGGCTTCAATATCCCACTTTAGAAACTGATGTATCAGACAGGTAAGAAATCAATAATGATATAATTCATCTGCACAGCACCATTGATCAATTTGATCCAATTGACATTTATGGATACAGGTAGTCCTCAGCTTATGATGGGGTTCTGTTCCAAAGACACATCTTAAGTCGGTTCTGATGTAAGTCGAATACCACATTTTTTTTTTAGTTTTCATTATTATCACCTCTTATTATCAGTAGCTTACTATAATAAAAGGTATTCACTTACTGATGAAGATCAAAGACCACAGCCTTTCAGTATGGATTACACCTCAACATAAAAGGAACAAAAATCCTCACAACTGGACCAATAAGCAACATCATGATAAACAGAGAAAAGATCGAAGTTGTCAAGAATTTCATTTTACTTGGATCCATAATCAACACCCATGGAAGCAGCAGTCAAGATATCAAACAACATACATATTTCATTGGGCAAATCTGCTGCAGAAGATGTCTTTAAAGTATTCAAAAGCAAAGATGCCACCTTGAAGACTAAGCTGTGCCTGACCCAAGCCATGGTGTTTTCAATTACCTCATATGCATGCGAAAGCTGAACAATGAATAAGGAAGATCAGAGAATTGATACCTTTGAATTACGGTGTTGGCAAAGAATATTGCATACACCATGGTCTGCCAAAAGAATGAACAAATCTCTCTTGGAAGAAGCACAGCCAGAGTCATCCTCAGAAGCAAGGATGTCGAGACTTCGTCTCACACTTTGGAAGTGCTATCATGTGGAATTAGTCCCTAGAGAAGGACACCATGCTTGGTAAAGTAGGAGGTCATCAAAAAAAAAGAAGACCCCAATGAGATGGATTGACACAGTGGCTGCGCCAATGGGTTCAAGCATAACAATGATTGTAAAGATGGCTCAGGACCAGCCAGTGTTTTGTTCTGTTGTATACAGTGTTGCTATGCATCAGAACTGATTTGACGGCACCTAACAAAAGCATCTTTATTACATCCTATATTTATTTGTCTTTGAGGGTTGTAAACACTACATATAAACCTACAGATATATTTTAACATTATATATAGTGATAAGATGTACGAAAAAGAAAAAACAGATGGTCATAAGTGTGGTTCATTGTAACTCGTATACGTCAGTTGGGGACTACCTATATTCCATTCTACAACAACAAAATACTTTCTTACCAAGCTAAAATAGAGAGTTCACCAAAGCCGATCACATTCTGGGCCACAATACACTGCTTAACAAATTTAAAATAATAGAAATTAGACAAAATATGTTCTCAGACCACAATGGAATTAAACCAAAATCAATAGCACAAAGATAGATGGAAAAATTCCAAAATTTTGGAGGTTAAACAGCACACTACTAATTATAGGTCAAAGAAGAAGTCTAAAGGTAGATTAAAAAAATATTGTGAACCAAATGAAAAAATAAACATGAATATGTGTGGGATGCACAAATATTCATAAGTGCTTAATGGGAAATTCATAGGATTAAAACCATATTAGAAAAAAAGAAAGATCCAAGACCAATACCTAAGCATCTATCTTAGGAAACTAGAGAAGGAAGACCCATTTAGCCAAAAGCCAGCAGAATAAAGTATATAAGAAAAATTAGAGCCAAAATCAATGCAAACAAGAAATCAATTTAAAAAATCAATGAAATTAAAACCGATTCTTTGAAAAACTAATAATACTAATAATATTGATAAACCTGTAGTTAGGTTAACTGGGGGGGAGGGGAGGACCAAAAAAAGAAGACACAAATTACTAATACTGGAAATGATAGCAGTCATTACAACTCATCCTATGGACATTAAGAAGGTAATAAAGGAACATTATGAAAAACTCCATGCCAAAAAAGATTTGATAGATTAAATTGTTGTTGTTGTTAGGTGCTGTCGAGTCAGTTCTGACTCACAGCAACGCAATGTGTACAGTGCCTTGCTCACAGTTGTTGCTACGTTTGATCCCATTGTTGTAGAAACTTGTTGAGTCTTCCTCTTTTTCACTGACCCTTTACCTTACCAAGCATAAATTAGATATAATAGATCAATTCCTTGAAAGACACAAAGTACCAAAACTCACAAAAGGGAAAGTAGATAATTTGAATACACGAAACTTATTAAAGAAATTGAACCAATAATGAATAACCACCCACAAAAAAGAGAACACTTAGCCTGGATTATTTCACTAGTGAATCCTACCAAATACATAAGATAGTAATGACACCAATTTTTTCCAATCTCTTCTAGAAAATAGAAATAAAAGGAACACTTCTTAACTCATTTTATGAGTCCAGCATTACCCTAATACCTAAAATTAGACAAAGACATTACAGTAAAGGAAAACTGCAGACCAATGTTGCTCATGAATATTGATGTCAAAATTCACAAGATATTAGAAAATCTTATCCCACAATGTATAAAAAGAATTAAATGCCATGACCAAGTGGGATTTACTTCAGGTATACATGGCTGACTCAACATTAAAAAATCAATTAATGTATCAACAAACTAAAGAAGAAAAATCATATGATCATATCAATAGATACAGAAAAAGCATTTGACAAAAATCCAATACATTCATTAAAAAAAAAACTCTTAGCAAAATAGAAATAGAGGTAAATATGTTGACTTATGAAAACCATTTACAAAAACACCTATAGTTAATGTTTTTAGTGACGAAAAATGGATGTTTCCCTCCTAAAATGAAGCACAAAGAAAATATGTCTCCTTTCCAACTCTTTTTCAACATTGAACTGGTAGTTTTAGCTACTGCAGTAAGACAATAAAATTTTGATAATCTTTGTGCTATTCATTTGTTTTAGAGAAGGTAACACAGGCGAAAAATCTAGAGGACCTTAGGTTTGGTGATGAGTTTTTGGATACAACAAAAAAAGCATGATTCATGAAAGAAAAAATTGGTAATTGAAACTATTTGAGGGTGGGTTCTCTGGAGAAGCAAAACCAGTAAAGAGTATAAATATGTATATAGAGAGAGTGAGATTTATATAGAGGAAATGGTTCACAGCGTTGTAGAGGCTGGAATGTCCCAAGTCCATGGGTCAGGATTAGATGCTTCCCCAGATTCACGTAGCCTCAGGGGCTGGCAAACCCAAAATCGCAGGTAGAGAATAGGGCTCTTGCTCACAGGATGCAAAGATCAATGATTCCCAAGATTGGCAGGCAAGACCACAGGTAAGCTGCTAGCTCAAGTCCCAAGAACCAGAGATCAGATGAACAGGAGCCAGCTGCAGGATTCAGCACAAGCAAAAAGCCCCCAAGCCTTGCCAGAATGCCCACTTATATTCGATGCAGGCCACGAGCCCAAGGAAACTCCCTTTCAACTGATTGGCTACCCACAGCAGAACCCATCATAGGGGTGATCACATATTGAAACTCAACACGGAAGTGATCACGACATTATATGACTGTCAAAACACTGAGAACCTTGGCCCAGACAAGTTAATTCGCAATCTTAACCATCACAGAGACTCTACTAAAATTGGAAACCTCTACACTATTAGGAAACCCTGGTGGCTTACTGGTTAAGTGCTATGGCTGCTAACCAAAAGATCAGCAGTTCGAATCCACCAAGTGCTCCTTGGAAACTCTATGGAGCAGTTCCACTCTGTGCTATAGGGTCGCTATGAGTCGGAATTGACTCGATGGTATCAGGCTTGGTTTTTTTTGGTTCTACGCTATAAAAGATACTGTCAAAAGAATGAAAAGAGAATCCATTAACTGGGAGAAAATACTTGCATAACACATATCTGATACAGGACTTGTATCCAAAAGTCACAAGGAACTTCTAAATTTTAACAATCAGAAAACAAACAATTCAACTAAAAATAGGCAAAAGACCGGGACAGACAACCTACCTCAGTTTTTGTTTGTTTAGAAAAGTCTTTATTTTTTCTTCACTGACACAAATAAGTGACTGAATAAATTACCAAATGGGGGAGAAGAGATAAATCTCCCATGCAGAGGAATCCAAATGGCTGATGTAGGTACTTCTCCCTCAAAGCGTCGGAGTGTTATTCCTCATTCCTTAATTGTGGTCTATGCATAGTGACTTCTTTTCAAAGAGTACAGCATGAAGGGGGAAAAAGTTTACGGGGAAATTTTACAGTGGAGAAATCTGAAAAATACTACCTCTGCCATGGGATCAAGATTAACATAAACAATGCTGTCATATTATGCCCTTAATATAATATGATGGAAGTGGCTCTTCTTCCTCCTCAAAGTCCATAACCACAGTGTAATCAAGAGAAAAACGTCACACAAGTTCCATTAAAGGGGCATTCTGCAAAATATCTAACCAGTATTCCTTAAAACTGTCATAGTCATTAAAACTAAGAAAAGTTAGAGAAATAATCACAGCCAAGCGGAGCCTAACGAGAAAAACTCGTCTAGATTTTCTCCCTATATTACCTAATTAGAATGTGGTATCCTGGATGGGATCATGAAACAGTAAAAGGACATTAAATGAAAGATAAAGAAATATGAATAAAATATGGACTTTAGCAAATAATAATATATCAATATTAGTTCATTAATTGTAACAAAATCACCATGCTAATTAACGCAAGGCATTAAAAATAGGGAAACTGAGTGCAGATTATGTGGGAACTCTCATAATATCTCCTCGATTTTTCTGTAAATATACTATTTTGAAAAAAATTATTCTAAAAAGTGGACTAAATATATTAACCACAAAGAAACCTTTAATTGTTACCAATAAATATTATAATCAATATATATAATATATATTTTTTCTTTTATAATCAATAAGACTATTGACAATAAATTCATAAAATTAGATTACCTGATTAAAAATAAAGGAGTAAACGACTTATATATTTTTAAAAACCCTCTGGTTAAATTTAAATAGTAAATGGACTAAAGAAAAAGTAAAACTGTATACTAACTAAAATAATACAGGTAAAAATACATGTAAAATGCAGTGAAAACTGGATATGCGGAAAATTTTAGAGCCTTATATCCACTTATCAAGAATCAGGAAAGTAAAAGAATTGGGAAAAAATGGAAAATAACAAAATAGCCAAATACTCCAAACATGAAACAAAAATTAAAGAGCAGAGATAAGTAATTGAAAGCAAAAGAATATTAACATAAGGCTTTTTAAAAATTATTTTTTAAAAATAGCTGGTTCCTCCTGTTGGCCCAGGACAGGAACCAATCCCGAAGACAATTCATCAGACATGGAAGGGACTGGACAACGGGTTGGAGAGAGATGCTGATGAAGAGCGAGCTACTTGTATCAGGTGGACACTTGAGACTATGTTGGCATCTCCTGTCTGGAGAGGAGATGGGAGGGTAGAGAGGGTTAGAAACTGGCAAAACCGTCACGAAAGGAGAGACTGGAAGTAGGGAGCGGGCTGACTCATTAGGGGGAGAGTAAGTGGGAGTATGGAGTAAGGTGTATATAAGTTTATATGTGACAGACTGACTTGATTTGTAAACTTTCTCTTAAAGCACAATAAAAATTATTTCAAAAAATAGCTGGTTATTTAAATAGATGTATATCCTCAAGGAGGTCTAAACACAAAAATAACTAAGACGTAAATAAATAAAACAACAAAAAATATCTATAGACTCCTATAAGAAAACTTACACTACTAAATATGAAAATATTAATGAAATTGACAAATTATTACAAAATATAAAAGTCCACATTGACAAATGTAGGGTTAGAAAACTTGAATATCAAAATAAATATGGGTTATGTTCAGGTCACCAGTCTCAATCCTCCTCATGTGGGCTCTGGTTCCAACGTCATTTCACTCCTCAAAGACTTTGCTCCTAGATCTGTGCTATGTGTGTGCACCTCCCAGGGCCAAAAGTGATGTACCCCAGTGCTGTCAAGTCGAATCTGACTCAGAGTGACCTGGGCTGAGGCTGTCCACACAGTCAGGTACTCTGGCAATGCTGGAGGGTAAAGCTGTGAGTCTGCTGCTGCTGTCAACACAGGAATGTAGATTCGGGACAGGAACATATATCAGGATGGCAAAGAGAGAAAATAACGGGAATTTCCCCCAACTCTCTCAGTTCCAAGTCCTCCAACCCAACCATCCTCAGTCTTCTGATAAGACAAAGCAGATATCACTTTACCATTCATTCTGCATATTCTAAAATTTGAGCATCCCCAAGTCTAAGCTGCCAGATATGGAGGAAACACACACACACACACACACACACACGAAAGACAATCTGTGTTGATCTGTCTTCAAGTTTGGAATTTGCATTCAATTTGCATTCTCAAGTCATATATGTATTTTGTCCAGAATTTTTAGTTGTAATCAGTGTGAGAGATAGAGTGTAGTTTGCTAACTCCATCTTAACTGGACCAGAAGTCTAGATTAAAAAAAAAAAAATCTAACAGGCATGACAATACTTCATTCTAAAATATTTTTTCATTCAATGGATTCAAGACGGTGGCCTAGTCAGATGCACCATGCCATCCCTCTACAGAAAAGACCTGAGAAACAATGTGTAACAGGTACAGATGACAATCCCAGAAACTTGAGCATCGAAGGAAAGGTTATAGAATTAGATCAAACACCAAATGGAAAAAGAAACTAAACAATAGCAGCAAACAAGGAGAGATATGGAATGGAGGTGCCCCACCACCTGGTCTGGCAGAGTGGGACAATTTTGAGAAAAAGCCAGCAGCAACCCCGGCTAAGGAGCATAGAAAGGTAACATCATGAAATTCCCAGTAGGAGACAGAAAAACTGCAAAGACATACACAGAGTGAGACAAGGTGAACAGGATATAAACTAGAGCAAAGGAGGGAAAGTACAGGAAGGAGGACAAGAGCTTCAGGGATCCCAGTATACACAGAGCAGAGCACTCTCAGGACCCAGAGACAGGGCAGCTCTCCAGAGGTGGTACTGTTACCATGAATCACGGATTCGAGCCACCTGTTGCAAAGCCAATACTGAGACAGGAGGAGGTAAGCAGCAAGAGGGCTTTATAGAACACCAGAGTCCAAGAGACAGAGAGAGTTAAATCTCTCCCAAATTCTGTCTAACCCTAAAGGGCTAACTGGAGGGTTTTTATAGGGGGAAAGGTCAGGAATTAGATTTTTTCAGGAATGTTGACTTTGAGGTAGACACAATGATAAAATGATCTGTTGTTGAAGTCCTGCAAGTCTCTTCATGCCATTCTGGAGTCCTGCAAGTCTCTTCACGCTGTCCTGGTTTCTGTCACAAGATGGATCTAAGCTTTGTTCAGCAACCTTGGTTTTGCGGGGTTTTTTTTTCCCCCCTTGGGAGAGGAACACAGTTTAATCAACAACTAAAAATTGATTACCTTGTTTTTCTTTAAAGGAATAATCATAGGACAGATTCCAGAGCAAGTAATTACATTTCAAAGACTAGCTTATACAATTGTATTAAAACTTCAGAAAATATATTCTCTCTACTTCAATACTAAAATACTAAAGAAAATGTGTTTTCTCTACTTCAGTACCTGGCTGGCAGAGCAAGTGGCAAACACAGAGCAATAGACAACGCCCCCACTTTAAAAAAAATTTTTCTCTCCCCACCCCCAGGCCACCCCCCCACCCCAACTCCAATGAAGAGAGCACCTGCACAACTCCCAGCTGCCCATCCCACCCTTCACCCACCAAAGAGAGTGCCTGCTGGCACCCAGTTGCCAGCCCACCCCTCCCCCACCAGAAAGAGCACCTGCTCAACCCCCAGCCACTCATCGCACCCCTCTTCTGCCAGAGAGAGTGCCTGCTCTATCAAAACAAAACAAAAATCACATATAAATAAAATAACACCTTAATGTCTTGGAGACAGCAGACAATATCAAATCATATATTAAAAAAAAAAAGGACAAGATGGCTCAACAAAGTGACCAAAATAAAGGGGCAGAAATCTTTCCTGAGAAAGAGATGGCAATGGAACTGCCTGATAAGGAATTCAAAAGGGTTATATATAGGGCCCTCAAAGAGATCAAGGAATACACAGACAAAACTCTGAAAGAATTAAGGAAAACAATACAACAACATAATGACAAATTAAGTAGGCAATTAGAAATCATACAAAAATAGGAACTACAAGTCCAGAAGATTAACAATTAATTATCAGAAATAGATAACTCAATTGAAAGACATAGAGGTAGAATTGAAACAACAGAAGAAAGAATTAGTGAAATAGAGGACAAATCCCTTGATGCCAATTTGTTCAAGGAACAATCAGAAAAAATAATTAAAAAATAATAATAATAAGAAGAAGGCCTGAGAGCTATGTGGGACGCCACAAAGAGGAATAGTTTACACATGAATGAAATCCCAGAACAGGAGAAGATCAACAACAACAACAAAAAATCACAAACAGAAGTTTTGAAGGTCTGCTGGAAGAAACCCTGGTGGGGTAGTGGTTAAGTGCTACAGCTGCTAACCAGAGGTCGGCAGTTCAAATCCACCAGGCGCTCCTAGGAAACTCTATGGGGCAGTTCTACTCTGTCCTATAGGGTAGCTATGAGTTGGAATCAACTCAACGGCAGTGGGTTTGGTTGGGTTTGGTTGGGTTTGGTTTGGCTGGAAGAAAACTTCCCCAAAATCATGAAAGATGGGAGGATTCGCATCCAAGAAGCTCAACGAACCTCATACAGGAAAGACCCCAAAAGAAAGTCACCAAGACATATCATAATCAAACTTTCCAAGACCAAAGATAAAGAGAGAATTCTAAGAATGAAAAGAACAGCTCAGGAAAAATGAAATACCACCTAAAAAGGGACTCCGATAAGACTTATTTCTTGGAAGAATCCATGTAGGCAAGAAGGTAATGAGATGACATACATAAAACTCTGAAAGGAAAAAAAAATTGCCAACCAAGAATCATATACCCAGCAAAATTGTCTCTCAAATACGATGTCAAAATTAGGACATTCTCAGTAAACAGAAATTAAGGGAATTTGTAAAAAACTGTACCATCCTTGCAAGAAATATTAAAGGGAGTCCTTTGGTTATGGAACTGACATCAGACACAATGTGAGAGTAAGCCATATGATGGCTTCACCAAGATGCCAACACAGATAAAGAAATCCCAAAAGTAAAATAAAGTTACAGAATTGAAAACACAGAACCAGACATGTTGATGTGTAAGCAATGACAACTTCAAAACAAAAAGGGGGAATGAATTGTGTAGAGATAGAACTTCCATATGGAGAGGAAGCCTGTAGGTTCTTTTTTTACTTTTTTGGTGAAGTCTTTTGATGAGCACAGTGTTTAATTTTTAGAAGATCCCAGTTATCTAGATTTTCTGGTGTTTGTGTATGGTTAGTTATGGTTTATATCCTGTTTAAGCTGTGTATTAGAGCCTCTGGCATTGACACTGTTTTTTCTTCTATGATCTGTATAGTTTTTGGTTTTATATTTAGGTCTATGACCCATTTTGAATTAGTTTTTGTGTATGGTGTGAGGTATGGGTCCTGTTTCATTTTTTACAGATGGACATTCAGTTTTGCTACCATCAATTGTTAAAAAGACTGTCTTTTCCCCATTTAATGGACTTTGGGTCTTTGTCAAAGATCAGGGTTCTCAGTTCTGTTTCACTGGTCAATGCATCTCTCATTGTACCAGTACCAGGCTGTTTTGACTACTGTAGCTGTATAGTAGGTTCTGAGGTCAGGTAGTGTGAATCCCCCTACTTCATTCTTCTTGTTCACTAGTGTTTTACTTATCCAGGGCTTCTTCCCTTTCCATATAAAGTTAATGAGAAGTTTTTCCATCTTGTTAAAGAATGCTATTGGTACTTGGGTCAGGATTGTATTGCATTTGTAGATTGCTTTGAGGAGAACTGACATTTTCACAATGTTGAGCCTACATGAGCATGGTATATTTTCCCATTTTTGTAGGCCTCAGGTTTGGTTTCTTGCAGCAGTGTTTTGCAGTTTTCTTTGTATTGGTCTTTTATGTCTCTGGTTATATTCATTCCTAAGTATTTTATTTTTTTTTAGGGGCTATTATAAATGGTATTGCTTTCCTGATTTCCTTTTCATGGTTCTTTTTATTGGTGTATAGGAATCCAACTTATTTTTGTATGTTTATTTTGTATCCTGCTATTCTGCTGAACCTTTCTATTAGTTCCTGTAGTTTTCTTGAGAAGTCTTTTGGATTGTTCCTTACCAATTTGGATGCCCTTTATTTCCTTTTCTTGCCTTACTGCTCTAGCTAGGACTTCCAGCACAATGTTAATTAGGAGTGGTAATAAAGGGCATCCTTGTCTTGTTCCTGTTCTCCTGGGGTATGGTTTCAGCCTCTCTTCATTGAGAATGATGTTGGCTGTTGGTTTTGTACAAATGCCCTTTATTCTGTTGAGGAATTTTCCTTCAATACCTATCTTATTGAGCGTTTTTATCAGGTGTGGACTTTATTTCTGCATCAATTGAGATGATCACGTGATTCTTTTATTTATGTGGTAGATTGTGTTGGTTGATTTTGTAATGTTGAACCATCCTTGTATATATGGTATGAATCCCACTTGGTTGGGGTGTATCTTTTTTTGATACGATGCTAAGTTTTATTGGCTGGAATTTTGTTGAGAATTTTTGCATCTATATTCATGAGAGACATTTGTCTGTAATTTTCTTTTTTGTGTGTTGTCTATGCCTGGTTTTGATATCAGGCTTATTCTGGCTTTATAGAATGAATTTAGAGGTATCCTTTCTTTTTCTATGTTCTGAAATAGTTTGAGTAGTACTGGAGTGAGCTCTTCTCTGAATGTTTGGTAGAATTCTTCAGTGAAGACATCTGGGCCAGGGACGTTTTGTTGGGAGTGTTTTTTTATTACCTTTTAAATCCCTTCTCTTGTTCTGGGTCTGTTCAGATTTTCTACCTCAGTTTCTGTTAGTTTCGGTAGGTAGTGCATGTCTAGAAATTTGTCCATTTCTAAAGGTTCTCAAATTTTTTTTTTTTTTTTTGGTATTCTATTATGATCCTTTTTATTTTGGTTGGGCCTGTTGTAATGTCTCCCATTTCATTTATTTGGGTTATTTGCTTCCTTTCTTGTTTTTCTTTTGTCCGTTTGGCCAAGGGTTTGTCAATTTTGTTGATCCTTTCAAAGAACTAACTTTTGGTTTTATCGATTCTTCCTTTTGTTTTTCTATTTCATTTATTTCTGCTCTGATCTTTATTATTTTCTTTATTCTGGTGGCTGTGGGCTTCTTTTGCTGGTCCCTTTCTAACTGTTTGAGTTGTATAGCAAATGTTTGGTTTTGTCTCTGTCTTCTTTTTTGATGTGTGCATCTGTTGGTATAAATTGACCTCTGAGCATTGCCTTTGCTGTGTCCCTAATGTTTTGGTATGATGTGTTTTCATTCTTGTTTGATTCCAGAAATTTTTTTTTCCATTTTGATTTCTTCTATTACCCAGTGGCTTTTAAGCAAGGTATTATTAAGTTTCCATGTATTTGATTTTTTCTCTTGCTCCTTCTGATACTAATTTCTGTTTTTATGGCATTGTGATCATAGAAGATGCTTTGTATTATCTCAATGTTTTGGATTTTGTTGAGGGTTGCTTTGCGGCCTAAGAAGTGGTCTATTCTGGAGAATACTCCATGTGCATTGCAAAAGAAAGTGCATTTTGCTGCTATTGGATGTAGTGTTCTATATACATCTAAGAGGTCAAGTTGGCTGATTGCGGCCTTTAGATCTTTGTTGAGTTTCTGTCTAGATGTTCTGTCCTTTACCAAAAGTGGTGTGTTGAAGTCTCCTACTATTACTGTGGAGCTGTCAGTTTCTCTTCTCAGTGATGTTAGAGTTTATTTTATGTATTTTGGAGGCCTGCCATTGGGTGCGTAGATATTTATTATGGTGATGTCTTCATGGTGGATCGTCCCTTTAATCATTATCTTGTCTTTTATGGTGGATTTTGTTTTAAAGTCTATTTTATCTGAGATTAATATTGCCACTTCTGATTTTTTTTGGTTGCAGTTTGCTTGATATATGTTTTTCCATCCTTTGATTTTTAATATATTTACGAATTTGTGTCTAAGGTGTACCTCTTGTAGACAGCATATTGATGGGTCCTGTTTTATTATCCATTTGTCACTCTCTGCCTCTTTACGGGTGCATTTAAGCCAGTTACATTCAGTATGATTACTGATTACATGTGAGTTTGTTGCTGTCATTTTGTAGTGTTTTTATTTTGTTTTTTGTGGTGCTGACATTTTCTTTGTTCCTCTTACTCTCCTGTGTTGAATTCCTGTTGTTTGTGGATTTTTTTTTTCATTTTCGTAGATTTTGTGTTTACTGAGACTTTATGTTTTTCTTCTTTATTTAGATAAGTAGGTTTGTTAACTTTTTTTGTGATTACCTTGAAATTATCCCTCTCTTCCTAAGTTTAAACCAGTTTTTAATTACTTGATATTGCTTTGACTTCCTCTCCATTTGAAAGTTCTTTATCTATGCCATTTATTCCCTCTTTTATTTTTCTGATGTGTTGTCACTTACAGATTGGCCTCTCTGGTTCCCTGTTGTAAATCTCTTAGCTTGGCTGCTTACCAAAAGGTTGGCAGTTCAAATCCACCAGCTGCTCCTTGGAAACCCTATGGGGCAGTTCTACTCTGTCCTGTAGAGTCACTATGAGTCAGAATCGACTTGACAGCAATGGCTTTGTTTGGTTTTGGGGATTCAAACAAAGTAAGACTTTGCAAATTGTTTGACAAGAGAAGTCCCACTTTGCTCTAACTTAATTTTTTACTGATGAGGAAAATATATGTGACTGAAATGTGAGTTTCCCATTTAGAATTTCATTCAATTTGTGATATAGTTCCTGTGTTTTTTTTCCATCTTTGTTCTTCTACTTCTTATTTACAATGATACACATGCCTTGGGAGTATGCTCATCCTGGTACTAGAATAGAGCTTTAAGCTAAAACTTCTGTCCAATTCCATTGACTGACAATGTTTAAGGGAATCACCTCTTTCCTTTACCCGCAGATTCCCTAATGCTCCCTTTTTTAGTCTCATTGGAGTTACATATTATGTACACAGATTTGCACATCCTTCTCCTCCCTGAATGATCCAGACTCATCTTTTTATGATTCTCTCCATGATTTTTCAGCTTAAGGAGGAACACATTCACCACCATCCCCCTAACACAACAAAACCCCCATTTTTTTTTATTTCTCAAATGCTTTCCAGAACTTTAAACCCATCTTTGAATAAGACTTTAGCTATAAAATAATAAATGACAAAAATGACCATAGTATTAACCAAAGTTTTGAAAAGATTCACTTTTATCTGCTTATACACCTGATACAGATTTATATGCTTCACGTAATTTTTACCTTTTCTATTTCATAAGGACCCCAGATACATGCATTATATATTCTCATTTTACAATTGAGGGCACAGATGCTCACATACTCACTACCCACATACCACACCGTTTCCTAACAAGACCATGTCTGCCAAGCCCACCTACCATTGACCAAGTTGTCTACTGTGAAAATAGCAGCTCGCTTATTCACATCAATGGTGAGACCTTGTGGATATCGTGGCTTTCCTGGAACTCCCACGGACTTCATTGTCAGCCTAGGCCACTGTTTACAAAGATAAATCCCAAGTTTAGAATCTGAAAGTTTTTAATGTCTCTAAATCTTAAGGTTTTCTTGTTTTAGCATAGAACTGATAAAGGCTAAGACTCAAAATTTATATGAAAAGCCCCTCTAATACTGTCAATAATTGTTACTGTTCACGAAAATGATTGGGTAATTGCATTTGGTTACAATTTCTTCTGCTTCTCAAACGCACTAGGCAAGAAGGCACAGAGAAGGTCCCTGAGGATGGAAATGGTTCTGTTGGGATCATATCCTGCTTCCACTTTTCCCATACTTACTTCAATTCTGTCCAGCAAATACCCCAGACTTGCGTGTATGTGGGTGTGTGTGTGTGTGGGTCTGTGTCTGTGTGTGTGTGCATGCTCAGCAGAGACAAGTTTGTCCCTATCTTTGAGAAATTTGCAGGGCAGATACAAAGGAAAAAAAAAATCCCGCTTTCCATTTTTAGGGTAAATGTCACTATCGAGGGAAGCAAAGTTTTATGAGCACCCTGAAAATGGCACAGTGAGTGCACCACTGTGGTGAGAGTTGGAGACAGACAGAGGCTATCCTGAGAATTGCATGACTGACTCTAAAAAAATAGCAATTAACTAGTCAAATTTCATCTAAAGGTATAGAAACAAGAGATTCAAGATCACAGACATGGTTAAACATGGTGGCGATGATTGGGAAAATGGTGGAAATGATTCTGTGATCATCAAATCTCTTATTCTTCTCCACAGATATACTACTTTTTTTGCTTCACTTTTCCCATGAAGATGACCAATCCCTAGTTACAAGGCCATAAAAAATACCTATACCTACCAGCTGGCTTTGGAATCTCAGCAAACATCTTCCTTCTTACTTTCCACATCTTCACCTTTGCTCTCAGTCACAGGCTCAAGTCCACTGATTTGAACATTATTTATCTCTAGTCCACATACTGTTGCTCTTCATCAAGGAAACGTTGGTGTTTACATAACATTCAGAGTGATATAAAGTGCAAGGTAATTGTCTTTTTCTTCTTAATGTCATCCATGGTTGTTATGGATAACACTGCAAAGAATGGGAATTCCAGAACACTTAACTGTGCTCATGAGGAACCTGTACATAGATCAAGAGGCAGTTGTTTGGACAGAACGAGGAGACACTGCGTGGCTTAAAGTCAGGAAAGGTGTGTGTCAGGGTTGCATCCTTTCACCATACCTATTCAGTCTGTATGTTGAGCAAATAATCCAAGAAGCTGGACTATATCAGGAAGAACAGGGCATCAGGATTGGAGGAGGACTCATTAACAACCTGTGTTATGCAGATGACACAATCTTGCTTGCTGAAAGTGAGGAGGACTTAAAACACTTAGTGATGATCAAAGACCACAGCCTTCAGTATGGATTGCACCTCAACATAAAGAAAACAAAGATCCTCACAACTGGACCAATGAGCCACATCATGATAAGCGGAGAAAAGATTGAAGTTGTCAAGGGTTTCATTTTATTTGGATCCACAATCGGCACCCATGGAAGCAGCAGTCAAGAAATCAAGACGCATTGCACTGGGCAAATCTGCTGCAAAGGACCTCTTTAAAGTGTTGAAAAGCAAAGATGTCACCTTGAAGACTGAGGTGCACCTGACCTAATCCACAGTATTTTCAATTGCATCATATGCATACGAAAGCTGGACAATGAATAAGGAAGACTGAAGAATTGACGCCTTTAAATTGTGGTGTTGGCAATGAATATTGAATATGCCATGAACCGCCAAAAGAATGAACAAACCTGTCTTGGAAGAAGTACAACCAGAATGCTCCTTAGAAGCAAGGATGGCGAGACTGTGTCTTACATACTTTGGACTTGTTGTCAGGAAGGATCAGTCCCTGGAGAAGGACATCATGCTTGGTAAAGTACAGGGTCAGCAGAAAAGAGGTGGACCCTCAATGAGATGGACTGACACAGTGCCTGCAACAATGGGCTCAAGCATAAAAACAATTGTAGTGCAGGACTGGGCAGTGTTTTGTTTTGTGGTACACAGTGTTACTATGAGTCAGAACTGACTCCGCGGCACCTAACAACAATTGTCTTTTTATCTGCCTCCTGAGTGTGCTCTGGGCCATTGCCCACATCCTCCTTGGTGAAGTTCATTTCTCCAAATCACATTCTAGGCTTCTTCCTTTTTTCATGGATCATCAATATGTCCATCCATAGTAGCCTCCTGCTCTACACCGTGGCCACCCCCAACGGTACTGGGGCCAGTCTTCTGTTTATCACTGAACACTGTTCCTTTTTGCCCATGAGCTACACCCACAGGAGCCTGTTTTTCACACTAAGAGTATTAAGGGATATCACCATTATAGGGTCCATGATCCTTCTCTCTCCAGGCACTACATGGTGACCTTCTTGTACAGACCTAAGGGCCAGTCCCAGCACCTTCACAGGACCGGCCACTTCCCATCCTGCTGCTGATGAGTTGTTTTGTTTTCATATATTGGGTAGACTTCACCTTCTTGTTCTCCATCAGTGTGACATGGATGAATGACCCTTCTCTGATGTAGTTCAAGATACTTGTGGTCAACAGCTGTGATACAATTAGTCCTTTGGTAATCCATACTGATGAGCAAATATTCAAGATTGTGCAAACTCTGTGGGGAAGAATTAATGTTTAACTTCAGAATAGAAATTTGCATTTAAAAATGCATTTGAAGGCGGAGCCAAGATGGCGGACTAGGCAGACGCTACCTCGGATCCCTCTTACAACAAAGACACGGAAAAACAAGTGACTCGATCACATACATAACAATCTACGAACCCTGAACAACAAACACAGATTTAGAGACGGAGAACGAACTAATACGGGGAAGCAGCGTTTGTTTCCAGAGCCTGGAGCCAGCGTACCAGTCAGGTACGGCACAAGCACAGAGACCTGCTCCACCCCCCTGAACTAACCCCGGGAGGGGGACCAGCCGGTTCCACGGGCGGCGTGGGACGCAGCCGGTAGGAGAAGTCCCCGGGAGGCAGTGACTGATCTTGGAGCAGAAAGAGCAGCACCCGAGCCGGGGAACCGTCCCACAGGGATTTGGACTGGACGCAGGTACGCCATAAACACGGAGAGTTGCTCCACCCCCCTGAACTAAGCCCGGGAAGGGGACCAACCAGGTCGCGCGGGCGGCGTGGGACGCAGCCGGTAGGAGAAGTCCCCGGGAGGCAGCGACTGGTATTGGAGCGGGGAGAACAGCGTCCCAGCCGGGACCTCGGTCACGGCACAAGCACGGGGAGCTACTCCACTCATCTGAACTAACCCCGGGAGGAGGCCCAACTGGTTCTCGAGGGCGGCACGGCCACGTGGCTGGAGGGACGAGAAGTCCCCGGGAGGCAGCGACTGATTTTGGAGTCGAGAGTGCACCGTCCCAGTAGGGGAGCCTTGACGCTGGGCGTGGGGCTGGAAGCGGAGGATCTGATCGTGACTCCAGTGGGCCAGAGCCCCCGGGGGCAATCTCCACACAGCCAGCACACATAGGCGACGCACCCGCGGGAATCTCAGATATAATAGTCATTCCAAGCAAGACAAGCAACTCTGGCTATATTCTGAGGTGCTACTCTCCTATCTCTCTGTTCCCTCCCCCAACCTCCCCAGGCGGCTTCATTAACATCTGAATAGCCTGAGCCAGAGGGAGAACTCTGATAGGGATCTGACTGCAGTTTTTTTTAGCGGATTTTCTGGAAAAACTAGTTTCCCAGTGATGGCTCCGAGACAACAATCCATATCAAACCACTTAAAGAAGCAGACCGTGACAGCTTCTCCAACCCCCCAAACAAAAGAATCAAAATCTTTCCCAAATGAAGATACAATCTTGGAATTATCAGATACAGAATATAAAAAACTAATTTACAGAATGCTTAATGATATCACAAATGAAATTAGGATATCTGCAGAAAAAGCCAAGGAACACACTGATAAAACTGTTGAAGAACTCAAAAAGATTATTCAAGAACATACTGGAAAAATTAATAAGTTGCAAGAATCCATAGAGAGACAACATGTAGAAATCCAAAAGATTAACAATAAAATAACAGAATTAGACAACACACTAGGAAGTCAGAGGAGCAGACTCGAGCAATTAGAATGCAGACTGGGACATCTGGAGGACCAGGGAATCAACACCAACATAGCTGAAAAAAAATCAGATAAAAGAATTAAAAAAAATGAAGAAACCCTAAGAATTATGTGGGACTCTATCAAGAAGGATAACTTGCGGGTGATTGGAGTCCCAGAACAGGGAGGGGGGACAGAAAACACAGAGAAAATAGTTGAAGAACTCCTGACAGAAAACTTCCCTGACATCATGAAAGACGAAAGGATATCTATCCAAGATGCTCATCGAACCCCATTTAAGATTGGTCCAAAAAGAAAAACACCAAGACATATTATCATCAAACTCACCAAAACCAAAGATAAACAGAAAATTTTAAAAGCAGCCAGGGAGAAAAGAAAGGTTTCCTTCAAGGGAGAATCAATAAGAATATGTTCTGACTACTCAGCAGAAACCATGCAGGCAAGAAGGGAATGGGACGACATATACAGAACACTGAAGGAGAAAAACTGCCAACCAAGGATCATATATCCAGCAAAACTCTCTCTGAAATATGAAGGCGAAATTAAGATATTTACAGACAAACACAAGTTTAGAGAATTTGCAAAAACCAAACCAAAGCTACAAGAAATACTAAAGGATATTGTTTGGTCAGAGAACAAATAATATCAGATATCAGCACAACACAAGGTCACAAAACAGATCGTCCTGATATCAACTCAAATAGGGAAATCACAAAAACAAACAAATTAAGATTAATTAAAAAAAACACATAACACGGAATCATGGAAGTCAATAGGTAAAAGATCACAATAATCAAAAAGAGGGACTAAATACAGGAGGCATTGAACTGCCGTATGGAGAGTGATACAAGGCGATATAGAACAATACAAGTTAAGTTTTTACTTAGAAAAATACGGGTAAATAATAAGGTAACCACAAAAAGGTATAACAACTCTATAACTCAAGATAAAAACCAAGAAAAACGTAACGACTCCACTGACATAAAGTCAAGCACTATGAAAATGAGGATCTCACAGTTTACTAAAACGCCTCAGCACAAAAAAGTATGTGGAAAAATGAAATTGTCAACAACACACATAAAAAGGCATCAAAATGACAGCACTAAAAACTTATTTATCTATAATTACCCTGAATGTAAATGGACTAAATGCACCAATAAAGAGACAGAGAGTCACAGACGGGATAAAGAAACACGATCCATCTATATGCTGCCTACAAGAGACACACCTTAGACTTAGAGACACAAACAAACTAAAACTCAAAGGATGGAAAAAAGTATATCAAGCAAACAATAAGCAAAAAAGAAGAGGAGTAGCAATATTAATTTCTGACAAAATAGACTTTAGACTTAAATCCACCACAAAGGATAAAGAAGGACACTATATAATGATAAAAGGGACAATTGATCAGGAAGACATAACCATATTAAATATTTACGCACCCAATGACAGGGCTGCAAGATACATAAATCAAATTTTAACAGAATTGAAAAGTGAGATAGATACCTCCACAATTATAGTAGGAGACTTCAACACACCACTTTCGGAGAAGGACAGGACATCCAGTAAGAAGCTCAACAGAGACACGGAAGATCTAATTACAACAATCAACCAACTTGACCTCATTGACTTATACAGAACTCTCCACCCAACTGCTGCAAAATATACTTTTTTTTCCAGCGCACATGGAACATTCTCTAGAATAGACCACATATGAGGTCATAAAACAAACCTTTGCAGAGTCCAAAACATCGAAACATTACAAAGCATCTTCTCAGACCACAAGGCAATAAAACTAGAGATCAATAACAGAAAAACTAGGGAAAAGAAATCAAATACTTGGAAAATGAACAATACCCTCCTGAAAAAAGACTGGGTTATAGAAGACATGAAGGAGGGAATAAGGAAATTCATAGAATGCAACGAGAATGAAAATACTTCCTATCAAAACCTCTGGGACACAGCAAAAGCAGTGCTCAGAGGCCAATTATATCAATAAATGCACACATACAAAAAGAAGAAAGAGCCAAAATCAGAGAACTGTCCCGACAACTTGAACAAACAGAAAGTGAGCGACAAAAGAATTCATCAGGCACCAGAAGAAAACAAATAATAAAAATTAGAGCTGAACTAAATGAATTAGAGAACAGAAAAACAATCGAAAGAATTAACAAAGCCAAAAGCTGGTTCTTTGAAAAAATTAACAAAATTGATAAACCATTGGCTAGACTGACTAAAGAAATACAGGAAAGGAAACAAATAACCCGAATACGAAATGAGAAGGACCACATCACAACAGAACCAAATGAAATTAAAAGAATCATTTCAGATTATTATGAAAAATTGTACTCTAACAAATTTGAAAACCTAGAAGAAATGGATGAATTCTTGGAAAAACACTACCTACCTAAACTAACACATTCAGAAGTAGAACAACTAAATAGACCCATAACAAAAAAAGAGATTGAAACGATAATCAAAAAACTCCCAACAAAAAAAAGCCCTGGCCCGGACGGCTTCACTGCAGAGTTCTACCAAACTTTCAGAGAAGAGTTAACACCACTACTACTGAAGGTATTTCAAAGCATAGAAAAGGACGGAATACTACCCAACTCATTCTATGAAGCTACCATCTCCCTGATACCAAAACCAGGTAAAGACATTACAAAAAAAGAAAATTATAGACCTATATCCCTCATGAACATTGATGCAAAAATCCTCAACAAAATTCTAGCCAATAGAATCCAACAACACATCAAAAAAATAATTCACCCTGATCAAGTGGGCTTTATACCAGGTATGCAAGGCTGGTTTAATATCAGAAAAACCATTAATGTAATCCATCACATAAATAAAACAAAAGACAAAAACCACATGATCTTATCAATTGATGCAGAAAAGGCATTTGACAAAGTCCAACACTCATTCATGATAAAAACTCTTACCAAAATAGGAATTGAAGGAAAATTCCTCAACATAATAAAGGGCATCTATGCAAAGCCAACAGCCAATATCACTCTAAATGGAGAGAACCTGAAAGCATTTCCCTTGAGAACGGGAACCAGACAAGGATGCCCTTTATCACCGCTCTTATTCAACATCGTGTTGGAAGTCTTAGCCAGGGCAATTAGGCTAGACAAAGAAATAAAAGGTATCCGGATTGGCAAGGAAGAAGTAAAGTTATCACTATTTGCAGATGACATGATTATATACACAGAAAACCCTAAGGAATCCTCCAGAAAACTACTGAAACTAATAGAAGAGTTTGGCAGAGTCTCAGGTTATAAAATAAACATACAAAAATCACTTGGATTCCTCTACATCAACAAAAAGAACACCGAAGAGGAAATAACCAAATCAATACCATTCACAGTAGCCCCCAAGAAGTTAAGATACTTAGGAATAAATCTTACCAAGGATGTAAAAGACCTATACAAAGAAAACTACAAAGCTCTACTACAAGAAATTCAAAAGGACATGCTTAAGTGGAAAAACATACCTTGCTCATGGATAGGAAGACTTAACATAGTAAAAATGTCTATTCTACCAAAAGCCATCTATACATTTAACGCACTTCCGATCCAAATTCCAATGTCATATTTTAAGGGGATAGAGAAACAAATCACCAATTTCATATGGAAGGGAAAGAAGCCCCGGATAAGCAAAGCACTACTGAAAAAGAAGAAGAAAGTGGGAGGCCTCACCTTACCTGACTTCAGAACCTATTATACAGCCACAGTAGTCAAAACAGCCTGGTATTGGTACAACAACAGACACATAGACCAATGGAACAGAATTGAGAACCCAGACATAGATCCATCCACGTATGAGCAGCTGATATTTGACAAAGGACCAGTGTCAATTAATTGGGGAAAAGATAGCCTTTTTAACAAATGGTGCTGGCATAACTGGATATCCATTTGCAAAAAAATGAAACAGGACCCATACCTCACACCATGCACAAAAACTAACTCCAAGTGGATCAAAAACCTAAACATAAAGACTAAAACGATAAAGATCATGGAAGAAAAAATTGGGACAACCCTAGGAGCCCTAATACAAGGTATAAACAGAATACAAAACATTATCAAAAATGATGAAGAGAAACCCGATAACTGGGAGCTCCTAAAAATCAAACACCTATGCTCATCTAAAGACTTCACCAAAAGAGTAAAAAGACCACCTACAGATTGGGAAAGAATTTTCAGCTATGACATCTCCGACCAGCGCCTGATCTCTAAAATCTATAGGAGTTTGTTAAAACTCAACCACAAAAAGACAAACAACCCAATCAAGAAGTGGGCAAAGAATACAAACATGCACTTCACTAAAGAAGATATTCAGGCAGCTAACAGATACATGAGAAAATGCTCTCGATCATTAGCCATTAGAGAAATGCAAATTAAAACTACGATGAGATTCCATCTCACACCAACAAGGCTGGCATTAATCCAAAAAACACAAAATAATAAATGTTGGAGAGGCTGCGGAGAGATTGGAACTCTCATACACTGCTGGTGGGAATGTAAAATGGTACAACCACTTTGGAAATCTATCTGGCGTTATCTTAAACAGTTAGAAATAGAACTACCATACAACCCAGAAATCCCACTCCTAGGAATATACCCTAGAGATACAAGAGCCTTCATACAAACAGATATATGCACACCCATGTTTATTGCAGCTCTGTTTACAATAGCAAAAAGTTGGAAGCAACCAAGGTGTCCATCAACGGATGAATGGGTAAATAAATTGTGGTATATTCACACAATGGAATACTACGCATCGATAAAGAACAGTGACGAATTTCTGAAACATTTCATAACATGGAGGAACCTGGAAGGCATTAAGCTGAGCGAAATTAGTCAGAGGCAAAAGGACAAATATTGTATAAGACCACTATTATAAGATCTTGAGAAATAGTAAACCTGAGAAGAACACATACTTTTGTGGTTACGAGGCGGGGAGGGAGGGAGGGTGGGAGAGGGTTTTTTATTGATTAATCAGTAGATAAGAACTGCTTTAGGTGAAGGGAAAGACAACACTCAATACATGGAAGGTCAGCTCAATTGGACTGGACCAAAAGCAAAGAAGTTTCCGGGATAAAATGAATGCTTCAAAGGTCAGCGGAGCAAGCGCGGGGGTCTGGGGAACATGGTTTGCAGGGACTTCTAAGTCAATTGGCAAAATAATTCTATTATGAAATCATTCTGCATCCCACTTTGAAATGTGGCGTCTGGGGTCTTAAATGCTAACAAGCGGCCATCTAAGATGCAGCAATTGGTCTCAACCCACCTGGAGCAAAGGAAAATGAAGAACACCAAGCCCACACGGCAACTAAGAGCCCAAGAGACAGAAAGGGCCACATGAACCAGAGACCTACATCATCCTGAGACCAGAAGAACTAGTTGGTGCCCGGCCACAATTGATGACTGCCCTGACAGGGAGCACAGCAGAGGACCCCTGAGGGAGCAGGAGATCAGTGGGATGCAGACCCCAAATTCTCATAAAAAGACCAAACTTAATGGTCTGACTGAGACTGGAGGAATCCCGGCGGCCATGCTCTCCAGACCTTCTGTTGACACAGGACAGGAACCATCCCCGAAGACAACTCATCAGAAATGAAAGGGACTGGTCAGCGGGTGGGAGAGAGATGCTGATGAAGAGTGAGCTAATTATATCAGGTGGACACTTGAGATTGTGTTGGCAACTCTTGTCTGGAGGGGGGATGGGAGGATAGAGAGAGAGGGAAGCCGGCAAAATTGTCAAGAAAGGAGAGACTGAAAGGGCTGACTCAAGACGGGGAGAGTAAGTGGGAGTAGGGAGTGAGATGTATGTAAACTTATATGTGACAGACTGATTGGATTTGTAAACGTTCACTTGAAGCTTAATAAAAGTTATTAAAAAAAAAATGCATTTGACTGTCACCAAACACTTTTACATTTTGTACTGTGTTTTCTCTCTGAATAAAGTCCTTACGGGGCATTACTAATTGTTTTATTTGTTTTAGGTATCTTCTTATATGATTGGCAAGTACTTGTAGATAATTTAGCTCATTATATACATCAATCATATATGTCCACAGGGGTTTCTGTGTGCGTACGTGTGTGTGGTGAAGCTATATATAAAAAATATGCTAACTTAATTTCTACCTGTACAATTCAGTGACATTGATTACACTCTTCAAGTTGTGCAACTATTCTTGCTCTTCTTTTCCAAATTGTTCCATTACATTAACGTAAACTCAATCCCCCTAAGCAAAATCTCCCACTTCCACCTCCCTCTCACCCCTGGCAACCACTGATAATCTTTGGTTTCTACATATTCACTTATTTCAATTAAGTTCGATCGGACAGTCTCCTTTTGAGACTGACTTATTTTGCTCAGCGTGGTATTTTCAAGGTTCATCCACGTTGTGGCATGTGCTTCAGAACTTCGTTTCTCTTTATGGCTGAGTAATATTCCATTGTGTGTGTATATCACATTTTGTTTATCCATTCATCTGTTGATTGATATATGGTTGTTTCCACCTTTTGGTTATTGTGAAAAGTGCTGAGATGAACACTGGTGTACAGGTTTCTGTTTTTCATTCTAGCCTTAACTTTGGGGTATATGCCTAGGATTAGGATTGCTGAGTCAAATGGTAGCTCTATAGTCAACTGTCTGAGGTGCCACCAAACTGCTTCCCATAGTGCCACTACCATTTTACATTCCCACCAGCAATAGATGAGGGCCCATAGGGTTTTTATTTCTTTGTTTTCCATTCTTTTGGTCTCAGACCAGACTTCTGGGACCATTTTCTCTCTTTGAATTATATTGTTTGAAAAACATTTTATTGATGACCTATTGCAGGTAAACTGCCTACCAAAACCAAAAAAACCAAACCCTTTTCCACAAAGTCAATTCTGCCTAGAACTGCCCCATAGGGTTTCCTAGGCTGCACATCTTTACAGAAGCTGACTGCCACATCTTTCTCCTGCAGCGTGGCTGGTGGATTCAAACCATCAACATTTTGGTTAGCAGCCAAGTGCTTTACCACTGTACCACCAGGGCTCCTTAAACTGCCTAACCCACCCCACCTACTGCGGTGGGTCAATTCCGACTCACAGCGACCCTATAGAACAGAGTAGAACCACCCCATAGAGTTTCCAAAGGAGTGCGTGGTGCATTCGAGCTGCCGACCTTTTGGTTAGCAGACGTAGCACTTAACCACTACGCCACCAGGGTTTGCAAGCTGCCTACAGATGAGCTAAATGCCTTTCTTTCCCTTATTTCTGAAGTGTAAGGCAAAGTATACAGTTCTATGTTGACTCTTTCATGCCACATTCTCAAGATACTTCCCTGCCTCCTGTTTTCCATTATTGATTTTGAGGATTGTGCTGTTATTCATGGTATTATTGCTTTTAGGAAGTTAATGCCCACTCCCCAGCCCCTATTTAATTAAACTTTTTTTTTTCTCTTTATGTTTCGTATTCCTATCACACACATATGTATCAATATATGAATATCTTTTTTATATTATGCTAATTGATATTTCTCATGAATCCTCAAGGCAGGACTTTGCCAATTCTATAAAATCCTAAGTTGTTATCTTCTAAAATGTTGCATCTTCCTTCTCTGCTCGTCTCTTTTCCTGACTATCCAACATGAGGTAAATTGTTGTTAGGTGCGGTTGGATCAGTTCCAACTCATAGTGACCCTGTGTACAATGAAACAAAACATTGCACAGTCCTTTGCCATCCTCATAATCTTTGTTATATTTGAGCCTATAGTTGCAGCCACCGTGTCAATCCATCTTATTGAGGGTCTTCCGCTTTTTTGCTGACCCTCCACTTTACCAAGCGTGATGTCCTTCTCCAAGGACTGACCCGTCCTGACAACACGCCCACAGTATGTGACACAGAGTCTCGCCATCCTTGTTTCTAAGTAGCATTCTGGCTGTACTTCTTCCAAGACATATTCGTTTGTTCTTCTGGCAGCCCATGGTATAGTCAATATTCTTTGCCAACACCATAATTCAAAGGAGTCAATTTTTCTTCAGTCTTCCTTATTCGCTGTCAAGCTTTCACCTGCATATGATACGATTGAAAGTGACATCTTTTCCTTTTTAACACTTCAAAGAGGTCTTTTGCAGCAGATTTGCCCAATGCAATATGTTATCTGATTTCTTGACTGTTCCGTCCATGGGTGTTGATCGTGGGTCCAAGTAGAATGAAATCCTTGACAACTTCAATCTTTTCCCTGTTTATCACAATGTTGATTATTGGTCCAGTTGTGAGGGTTTTTGTTTTCTTTATGTTCAGGTGCAATCCATACAGAAGGCTGTAGTAGTCTTTGATCTTCATCAGTAAGTGACATAAATTAGGCCTTTTTATTTTATTCTTCATATCTCTTGATGCATTTTGCATATTTTATACCTCTTAGTTCTCTAAGTTGCATTCTAGGAATTTTATTCAACCAAATAGCTTAGTGTACCAAAATTTTTCAACTCTGTATCAACTACAATGTAATCATTCATTTCCTTTTTTTACTTTTGTTTATTGAGGTAAATGTATATGTAACAAAACATTTGGCATTCAACAATCTTCACATGTACAGCTCAGTGATATTAATTATGTTCATCATGTGATTTTTGGTATACTTTTAAAAACGCCATTTCGTTGTTGTTCTGTTTTGTTCTTTGTCAAACATGTCTATCCTATTGATGGTCTCTTACTCTTAACTTTTAAAACATTTGAACTCATTTGTCTTTCAATCCGGTATTCAATATTTCACATCCTTTGAAGTTTAATTCTGATTTTTTTCTGGCTCTCAGCCATTATTAATACTGATGTCTTGGTCATCGTGTTCTTTGCACTTCAGACTATGGGCACATATATGGAAAATTTTGCTCATTGGGTCGCTGAGGGTCCTAGTTGCTGATTGATTGATAGAAAGGAAAATTGTGCTAGCTTTTTCCTGGAACCCCATGTACTACATTGGGGAATTTTCAAATCAATGTGTTGGTTTACAGTTTTCTGGATTATACATATTACACAAAAGCAACAGGAAAACAGGCCTTTTTTTTTTTCTCACATAACTGCCAAGGCAGAAATAGATTTGTTTGATTGTTGAATTCCTTTGCCAGCTTTTTTTTTTTTTTTTTTGGCACATATTTTAAATAACCGAATAGAGCATTGTGAGTACTAAAATCATGTAGGGTCTCTAGTTTTCATTCTTTGGTTTGTGTAGATTGACGACATCTCCCCTGTACCAAACAGCTGGTATAAGCCAGCATTTCATGTCACTATTACAAATGAGTTGAAGCCAGGCTTCCTGGTTTAGTTCCAACTCAGGGTTGAGGCCCTTCTCTTTTAATTCTCATGAGGATTTCCCCTTATTATCTAGTGAGCTCAATTAGACATAGGAATGTATATTAATTTATATCTCATTTACAATTTTTGGTGTTTAGAATGTTTTTCTTATATAGGCTCTCATATTGTCTGAAACACCAGTATTGTAAAAATAAGGGGAAAAATTTCTCAGACTACACTCATGAAAGCATTTGTTGAAGACCTCGGGGTCTCAAAAAACACTGATTTTGTGAATTCAGAATTTTGTGGGAGTTTTTTTCTTTCCATCCTATTCTGTCCCGTTCTAGCCTACCCTATTCCCCTTTATAGAGCAATTCACCTGTGTATTGTTCTAGTATTTTTATGATTTTATATTTTAAACAAGATTTGATCCATTTGGTTTTGTTGTTGTTTTCCTTGTTCATGAGGTAGAGAATAGATCCAGTTTTATCATTTCCACATGGCTCTTAAATACCAAAAAACAAACCCATTGCCATCGAGTCGATTCCCACTCCTAGAGACCCTATAAGACAGAGTAGAACGGCCCCATAGGATTTCCAAGGCTGCAATCTCTACGCTGCCACAGCTTTCTCCCGTGGAGCGGCTTTTGAATTCCGACACAGACTTTTGGTTAGCAGCAGAGCACTTAACCCTTGTGCCACCAGAGCTCCTTAATGAAGTACTTAGAGTAGGTAAATGCATAAAAACAAGATTTTATTAGTGGTTAAAAAAAAAAAAAAAGTTACCAGGAGCTAAAAAAAAAAAAGGGAATTTATTACTGAAGGGGCTTTGAGTTTCTATTTAGGGGCATGAAAAACAATTGAAAATGAGTAGTGGTGATGGTTGCACAAAGTAAAAAAAGTGAATGTAAATTAATGTCACCGAATTGTACACGTAAAACGGTAAACTTGGGAGATGTATTTTCCCACAATAAAAAAAGAATCTTCTGCTATATCCTCCCGTTGGTTTTGTTTGCTTATGTAAAGTCTATTGATTATTGCATGGGAATTTTATGTCATGCTAGTTTTAAAAAATTCTCTAATTGTTGTAGTATGTGTCCTCTACTTGTAGTTTTGTAGTGAATTCAAAGAAAAAAATATGACCACCAGATGGCAGTGTTGCAAAAACAAGGTATTTTAAGAAAGCCCTCTTTGCGCAATGATTAAGCACTTGGCTGCTAACAGAAAAGTGGGCGTTCAAACCCACCAGCAGCTCCATGAGAGAAAGACTTGGCAATCTGCTCTCACAAAGATTACGGGGTAGGAAACCGTACGGGGACAGTTCTACTCTGTCACATAGGGTTGTTGAGTCGGAGTTGACCTAAAGGTACACAACAACATTTTCCAGGAACGCAGGGCTCGGGTAAAATTCAACATGGTCACCTATTATAATTAATATTCTTCCTTTTAAAAGTATTAGCCAAGTTATTTTAAGGACGTTTGATTTCACTAGTATAAAAATACCACTGGTATCATTTGCCATAAAAGAAAGGGTGCCTAAGACAAATTCAAAGAAAACAAAATAATGTTATTAAATTTGAAATGTTTTTGTCTGCTTATGTGTGACTATGAATTTGTTTTTTTTTAATAATGGAGATTAGCTAGTATCAAAGAAGCGTTAAAGACATCCTAACACTGAAGAGAGGTATTCTTTGTGATATAATCAGAAGGGCTGGAAAACAAAAAAGAGAATAACTTTTCAGTATGTGATTCGATGTTTTTAATGTTATGTTCATTTTCCACCTCCAACCAGCTCATTTACTTACAAGGGTATGCATTCCTTGCTTTGGGAAACCCAAAATCATATGATATGGTGATGGTGAAAAATTTTCACATCAATTCTTTAAAATAAGCTTTATTTTTAAGAATAGTTTTAGATTTACAGGGAAAAAAATAATGGTACAGAAAACCCAAACCAAACCTGATGCTGTCGAGTCGATTCTGAATTATTAAGCCACTCTATTTTTTTATTGGGAGGAGTAAAACCATCCCATAGGGTTTCTAAGGAGCAGCTGGTGGATTCCAACTGCCGACCTTTAGGTTAGCAGCCAAGCTCTTAACCACAATACCCTGGACTCTGTTTCCCCTATTATTAACATCTAACATGAATGTGGTACATTTATTATAATTAAGGGATCAATATTGGCACATTAACTAAGGTCCATACTTTATTCAGATTTCATTAGGTTTTTTTTTTTAATATACTTTTATTTATTTTGTTGTTGAAAATATACACAGCAAAACATACACCAATTCAACTGGTGCTGCGTGTACCATTCAGTGATGTTGATTGCATTCTTCAAGCTGTGCAGCCATCCTCACCCTCCTGCTCTGAGTTGCTCCTTCCCCACTAACATAAACTCACTGCCCCCTGAGGTTCCTGTCTAATCTTTTGAGTTGTTCTTGTCAGTTTGGTCCCAATAGATAGTTCTTAAAAGATGCTCAAGGGAGACATTTTTTAGTGATTAAGATAAACCATTGTTTGGTTTTAAGACTTTGGTTTAAGGTTTAAAGATTATCTCAGGGCAATTGTTTCAGGGGTTCATCCAACCTTCACCGCTCCAGGAAGTCTGGAGAGATTTCCTTAGTTTTTACCTAACCTATCGCCCTTTTTCTGTTCCAAGAGTCCATCTAAGACATCATATAACATTTAGTAATCATGTCTCCTTAGGTTCCTCCTGGCTGTGACGGTTTCTCAGACTTTCCTTCTTTTTGAAGATCTTGAGAGTTTTGAGGAACAGTGGTCGGGTATTTTGTAAAATGTCCTTCTATTGGGATTTGTCTGACGTTTTCCTCGTGATTAGACTGAGGTTAAGGGGTTTTGAGAAAAAGACCACAGAGCTAAAATGCCTTTTTATCACATCATGTCAAGTGTATCTATCTTGTCCTATCAAGATGACTTATCGGTGGTGATGTTGACTTTGATCACCTGGCTGAGGTGATGTTTGTCAGGTTTCTCCATTGTAAAGGTATTGTCCATACCGTACACTTAAGTAAGTCATTATGCATAACCCACACTTAGGGGTGGGGATTTATGTTCTCCTCTTTGAGGGCAGAGTAGCTGCACATATTTTCTCTTGCACAGATTTGTCTCATCTTCATTTGTTTATTTATTCAATCATTATTTATATCAATATGAGTTGTCTGCATGATTCTCATCTTTCTGTTTTCCTTATTGCCATCTTATCTACTCTCAGATTTAATTACAGCTACAAGGTAATGACTCCCAACATATTCCTGGCAGCCTAAAGCCCTCTGTTCTCCATGCATGTAAGTCCAGCTGCCTCCTCCCATCAGCTACCCTCAAATTCAGCATGTCCAACACTGAACTTGCACTCCAATACTCCTTCCTCCACAAGATGTCACCCCTCTGTTCATGCCAGAAACCTGGAAGGCCTCTCCAGGTTTCCTCCAGAATATTGCTGAGATCTCTCTATTTCTTTGTACCTGTGCTGCTGCTAAGCTGTTCCAGGCTGGCGTCTCACCTGTCCTATCTCAATAGCCTCGTAACTCATCTCCCCATCCCTTGGCACTATTCCTTCCCCATGTCTCACTTAAAAGCTACTTGTCATGGAAGGCTTCCCTGGTCTGCACACTAAGGGAAATTTACCTGTTATGTTCTCTACGTATTTTTAACCTACTGCACTTATTACAGTAGTTATTTAAAAATCAATTGAGTGATTTCTAAGGTAATGCTTGCTTCAGCAGCAGCAGCCCAACTGCTGGCCCAAGCCCTAGATGGGCTGCCTGGATTTGAATCTTGGGTCAGCTGTGTGTCCTTAAGTAAGTTCGCTAACCACTCTGTGCTGCATCTGTAAGATGAGTGTAATAATTGTGCCTACGTTGCAGAGTTATCATGAGTTGGTATTTCCAAAGCTCTTCTGAGAATGCCTGACATTGATGTGTGGTAAACAAGTTTCTGTCTCCAAGTTATGGGAAGTTTCGCAAGTCTGTTTTGCTGTTTCTCTGTCCATTATCTCCCAGAGTGAGTGGCAGGCATGTTGTATTGTGCTGAATGAACCTACCTTTCCTGTCACTCACACTGACCACCAACCTGGTGCCCATGCCCAATCAGCCAAGTTGGTTTCCAGCTTTGTATGAACTATCACACCTCTTCCCCTAGCGGTTCAGGCAGGGTCTGACATGGTCCTCCTTTTTTTTTTTATTATTGTGTTTTAAGTGAAAGTTTACAAATCAAGTCAGTCTCTCATACAGAAACTTATATACACCCAGCTATGTACTTCTAGCTGCCCTCCCCCGATGAGACAGCACACTCTTCCTCTCCACCCTGTATTCCCGTGTCCATTCAGCCAGCCCCTGTCCCCCTCTGCCTTCTCATTTTGCTTACAGAAAGGAGCTGCCCACATAGTCTCAGGTGTCTACTTGAGCCAAGAAACTCACTTCTCTCCAGTATCATTTTCTGTCTTATAGTCCAGTCCGATCCCTGTCTGAAGACTTGGCTTTATGAATGGTTCCACTCTTGGGCTAACAGGAGGTCCAGGGAACACGGTCCTCCTTTTATAGGACAGGACACCGAGACTTAGAGAGGTTACAAAACTCCAAGGAACCTAATGAGGACCACACTGCAATCAGTATTCAAACTCAAGTCTCATCCCTAGGTTTTCACTGCTGTACTCAAGTGCTTCTGTGGGAAAGAAAGAAGAGAGAGAGAGAGAGAGAAAGTTTTGGGAGAAAGCAGGAGATTTGGTTGAAAGAATTGAATACCTCTAAGACATCTGCAAAAGTCACACTGGAGACTCAATCCTATTATCAAGCCAACAGCCAAGAAAAAAAAAGTGCACCTTGGATACCAGAAAACGGATCTCTGCCTGAGCATTTGGAGCAGCCCTACTAAAATACACAGTTCTCAAGGCAATGAAGCGAGAAGCCTCTCTACAGAGCTGGGGTGGGTGTTGGTCACGTTGGTGGCACCCAGGAATTAAGACGGATCTATTGTCTCACCAAGCAAAGTCAGTCAAGCCAAGCCAGGTCAAGGCATCTTTTCGCCTTCTGGAAGTCTTTTGCCAACAGGGCAAGTGTCTCCGAGTGGGTAAAGGAGAGGTCTGGGGGGTGAGCATAATTTCTAAGCATTTTCAGGTAAAACAAGTCTTCTTCCCCTAAAGCCTCACCTCCCTCATTCCATTTCAAAGTTGAGTAAGGAAATCACATCAATCCAAGTACTCAAATCCCACACCAGCTCCACATGCATCACTTCTTTTTCTGACTCTGACCACGAAAACTTGCTTAGATCTCACAAATGAAAGACTGCTAAGTTGTCTGATGGAGCCCTGGTGGCACAGTGGTTAAGAGCTCAGTTGCTAACCAAAAGGCTGGCAGTTCGAATCCACCAGCCACTCCTTAGAAAGCCTATGGGGCAGTTCTACTCCAACCTATATGGCTCCTATGAGTTGGAATTGACTCAGTGGCAACGGGTTGTTTTTTTTTTTTTGGTAAGTCTGTCCACAACTTCAGACACCAGCCACAAGTTTGTGGGTCTCCAGGATTTCCCACCTCACTTCTTAGCAGAAAGCTACAAATTTGGGGGGTTCCCACTAACCCCTCAAGGTACCAATCATAAGCTTAAGGGCTGCCAGGATCTCCCTCATTTCTGACTTATCTCCCACTACTACCTGGGTTTGATAATTCACTAAAATGACTCAAGAACTCATGGAAAGCACTGTACTTACAATTACAGTTTTATTATAGCAATAAGGTACAAATGAAGGGATGCATAGGGAGAGGTCTAGGAGGGTTGCCAACACAGAGTTTCCATATCCCAAAGAATACCCTACCCTTCCACAGTCACTGATGTTTTTCACCAGCCAGGAAAACCATACAAAATCTGTGTCCAGAGCCTTTATTGGGGTCTCATGTAGGCACGTTTGATGAAACAGCTCACCCCCCCTAGGTTGGCCAATATAATATGGTGAATCTTTCTGGCTTGGCCAGGCCCCACCCAAGCCACCTCAATTATATAACCTGTCAGGTAGATATGGTCTGGAGCCCTCATGGATAACAAAGATTCCAATTGCTGAGGAAATTCCGAGGTTTTAGAGGCTATCTCTCAGGTACCGAGATCGAAGATCAAATTCTTTGGGTAAAGTTAATTGTAAATCCCACAAAAGAAAGATTTCTTTTTATTAAGGAAGGTCTTCTTATTAAACAGTTATTTTTTCTTCTCTAGATTTGTCACCATTGCTATCAAGGGCCTGAAGCACAGTAGGAGCTGGAGGTTCTGTGACACAAACACTGACTACTGGCCTTTAGGCAGCAGACAGGCTAGGTGAGCTGGTGTCCAGTCACCCCACTACTCTGCTACTGGCGTGGAGTGAAGAAAGGACCTTCCCCAGGAGTTGAAGGGGGATGAGTCAAGGCAGGAGAGTAGAAGAATCTGTCTGGCTTCAGTCAGGCTTTTGTCCTAGGCTTCTCCTTTTTATCCTGCCAAGAGAAGATGTAGTAAACTAATTTGCTTCCTTCTTGCAGTGCAATGAATTACTAAATATTGGCACTTCTAGCCATGGTCTTTGTGACTCACATAAAATGATTGATTGGAACTATGCAAATATGGTATATGGAACCCTAATGAGGCGATTGGTCAGTTTTGCCATCCCATTAAGCGTAAAATAAGCTATTCCAGAGGTGGGAGAAGAGAATCTCACCACCACCAAGGAAGAATAGCCAGGAGCAGTGCGTGTTCTTTGGTCCAGGATTCCCGCACTGAGAAGTTCCTAGAACTTGGGATTGAGAAAGAGAGCTGTAATACCGAAGACAGTGAGAAGTTACAGCAGAGAAACAGTGACAGCAGAGGCAAGAAACAGTGGGCAGAGGGCTTCCCAGCCTATGGATCAAGAAACCTGAATGCCTTCAGGCAAGAGGCTTACTGGGAGAGTGGGGTGCCTCTGGGCACTTGGTGGAGCTAGATTTGCTGACCCATGAAGCTAGAGCTGGAGCTTACTGGCAGAGTGGGATGCCTTGGGGCACTTATCGGCAGAGTTAATAGAGCTTTGTAACATTTGCCTGACCAGGGCAGAGGCTGATGACCTGAGAGAGGCGTGCCTGCAGGCGAGGCAGAGGAGAGGCTGTCCTGATGGAAGAGCTGTATCCTGAGTGTTCCTGAACCTGAACTGTAACCTGTTATTTCCCTAATAACCCCCATAATCGTAAGTATTGTCTGTGAATTCTGTGTGGCCATTGCAATGAATTATCCAACTCAGCAGAGAGTGCTGTGGGAGGGATGGTTGGTGTCTTAGGCTGGGTTCTCTAGAGAAACAAAGTCAGCAAAGCATCTATATATATAGAGAGAGAGGGAGAGAGAAAGAGAGAGACAGAGATTTATATCAAGGAAATGGCTCATGCAGTTGTAGAGGCTGGAAAGTTCTGCGTCCGTGGGTCAGGCTGGAGGCTTCTCCTGACTCATGTAGCTGCAGGGGCTGGTGAACCCAAGATCGGCAGACCAGACAGCAGACCTTTGGTTCACAGGCTGCAGGCTCACAGACTGTGGGCACCGATGAATTCCAAGGTTGGCAGGTAAGCTGCTAGCTCAAGTCTCAAGAACTGGAGGTCAGATCAACAGAAGCCAGCTGCAGGATCTAGAGCGAGCAAAAGCCCATGAACCTTCCCACAACTCCACCTATATTAGATGCAAAGAAATTCTCTTTCAACTGATTGCCTATCCAAAACAGACCCCGTCATGGAGGCGATTACATCATTATATGACTGCCAAACTACATCATAACTACCAAACACTGAGACTCATCGCCCAGCCAAGTTGACACACAACCTTAACAATCGCAGTTGGTATGAGAATTCATAAAAATATGGTCAAGTAGAGGCATGTCTGACCTCTGCCTCATAGGAAATCAGCCTTGGGCTGTTGATCTTGATTCTCCTTCCCCCTTGTGAAGTTAGAGAAGGTCAGACACTGCCCCCATGCCATTTTTATACTTCTGCTTCTTAAACACAGCTCAAAAACTTACCTCCCACAAAAAAGAACAAAAAGTCTTGTGTTTAGTGTTCTCAGACTGTCCAGTCCTAGCAGCGAATTATCTGTATCTAATAAATTGATGTCCCAAGGGTGAAGCCACAGAGAGAACAGTGTTAAAAGGGAACCCTCTTTCTTGGGGAATGCAGTGCAATGAATTACTTAATATTACCATTCTAGCCATGGTCGCTATGAGTCAGAATTAACTCGACAGCAACAGGTTTCGTTTTTGGTTTTAGCCATGGTCTTTGTGACTCACACACAATGATTGGGTGATACTATGCAAATAAGTTATATGTAACCTGTGTGCGTCCTGGCAAAGCTCTTTCTCTCTGCATCTGGATCCCTGTCCAGTTCATGACCACCCCAGAAGCCTGCCATTTGACCTGCCGATTCTGGGATGAGCCAACCTTCACAGCCCCTTGGGCCAGCTGCCTGTCGTGGGACCTGGTTCACCAGCTTCCAAAGTCTTATGAGCCAGCAGCCTGAGGTCTGAAATGCCGGTTTGGGTTCTTCAGCTCCTGCAGCCACGTGGGTTGGGAGAAGCCTACACCTGACCTACGAATTTGGGACTTGCTAGCCTCTACAATCACATGAGCCATTTGCTCTATATGGTTCTTGAGTTCTGTGAGATTTTGCAGCAAATTAGAGAACCCAAAGACAGGAGGGAGAGTATTGAGGGGAGAGGGAGTAGCTGATGTTAGAGATGATGCAGTGGTACTGCAGCTTGGATAAGTTGGACATTTGAGATATTTTAAAACTCTGTCTCATAGGAACCAGCTTTGTGCTGACGTTTATAAAAGAAATTATTCATTTAGGGGACATCTAGCTCAACTGGCATAACACAGTCTATAAAGAAAATGTTCTACATCTGACTGTGGTAAGTAGTGACTGGAGTCTTAAAAGCCTGTGAGCAGCCATCTAAGACACATCTACTGGTCCCATCCTGGCTAGAGCAAAGGAGAATGAAGAAGACCAAAGACACAGGGGAAAGATTAGTCCACAGGACTAATGGACCACAACTACCACAACCTCCACCAGACTAAGCCCAGAGCAACTAGATGGTGCCCAGTTACCACCACTGACTGCTCTAGCAGGGATCACAATACAGAGTCTTGGACAGAGCAAGAGAAAAATGTAGAGCAAAATTCAGACTCATACACATACACACAAAAAGACCAGGCTTGCTGGTCTGACAGAGACTAGAGAAATACCAAGAGTATGGCCCCCAGTTACTCCTTTAACTCAGCACTGACGTCACTCCTGAGGTTCACCCTTTAGCCAAAGATTAGACAGGTCTATTGAGCCAACAATAACACACGTGAGGGATGTGCTACATAGTTCAATCATGTATGTGAGACTAATGGGCACACCAGCCCAAAAGCAAAAACAAAAAAGCAGAAAGGGACGGAAAAGCTATAGGAATGAAATGAAGGAACCGGGGGTGGGGAGGGGGGAAGGGGAAAGTGTTGACACATCACGGAGTTGGCAACCGATGTGACAAAAACAATTTTGTGTACTATTTAATAAGAAACTAATTTGTCCTGTAAACTTTCACCTAAATCACAATTTAAAAAAAGAAAAAAAGGAAAGCCTCCACTCCTCCACTGCCACACCTGCACCTTGATGCTGCTGCTGACAGCAAGCCTCGAGTATGGGAGTGCTCCCCAGGCCGTTCCTCTGCTTCCTCTTCTACAGTGGAGACGGAGGACGTGGTGCTCCCTCAGGTTGAAGAAAATTTAGGATGGCCCTGATTCAGAGTAAGTGCTCAATAAGGTGGAGCCTGTGCCATGACAGGGAGTGAGTGGGTTTGAGAGGTGGGCAGGTGCTGTAGGAAACATGGGCCAAATGGATGGGATGGAGCAGAGAGGGGTAAAAAGCAGGTATCTACTATCTTGAGAGTTGAACTCTGGGCAAGGGAAACAGAATTTCAAGTGGGGGTGCTAGAGTGAGAATCTCAGAGCTCTGGGGCTGTGGGGGGCTCTCTGGAGTCAGGACATGTATGTGGTTACTGTAGTTCCACCACCAGCTGGGAGGGTCTGAGCAAGCTGCTTAAAGTTCTTTGGGCTTAAGATTCCTCATCTATGAAGAAGGCTAACTCAGACGAATTTAAGGTTTCCCTTAAGTCATCTCGCCCATGTGTCTGTCAGTTTGTTGCACTGTGTGGGCCTGTGTGTTGCTGCGATGCTGGAAGCTATGCCACCTGTATTCAAATACCAGCAGAGTCACCCATGGCGATCAGGTTTCAGCTGAGCTTCCAGACTAAGACAGACTAGGAAGAAGGACCCGGCAGTCTACTTCTGAAAAGAATTAGCCAGTGAAAACCTTATGAACAGCAGTGGAACACTGTCTGATGCAGTGCTGCAGGTGATCCCCTCAGGTTGGAAGGCATTCAAAATACAACTGGGGAAGGGCTGCCCCCTTCAAAGCAGAGTCAACCTTAATGACGTTTAAGTCAAGCTTTTGGAGCCTTCATTTGCTGATGTGGCACAACTCAAAATGGGAAGAAACAGCTGCAAACATCCAAGAATAATCAGAACCTGGGATGTACGAAGTATGAATCTAGGAAAATTGGAAATCATCAAAAATGAAATGAATGCATAAAAGATCAATATCCTAGGCATTAGTGAGCTGAAGTGGACTGGTATTGCTTATTTTGAATCAGATAATCATATGGCCTACCATGTCGGAAATGACAACTTGAAGAGGAATGGCGTTGCATTCATCGTCCAAAAGAACATTTCAAGATCTATCCTGAAGTACACCACTGTCAGTGATAGGATAATATCCATACAAAGAAGGCCAGTTAATACAACTATTATTCAAATTTATGCACCAAGTACTAAGGCCAAAGATGAAGAAATTGAAGATTTTTGCCAGCTTGTGCAGTCTGAAATTGATTGAACATGCAATCAGGCTGCACTGGTAATTACTGCAGATTAGGATGTGGAAGCTGGAAACAAACAAAAAGGGTCGGTAGGTGGAAAATATGGCTTTGGTGACAGAAACCAGGCTGGAGATCGCATGATTGAATTTTACAAGACTAACAACTTCTTCATTGCAAATACCTTTTTTCACCAACATAAATGGTAACTATACACGTGGACTCGCCAGACAGAATACACAGGAATCAAATTGACTACATCTCTGGAAAGAGATGATGGAAAAGCTCAGTATCATCAGTCAGAACAAGGTCAGGGGCCGACTGTGGAACAGACCATCAATTACTCATATGCAAGTTCAAGATGAAACTGAAGAAAAATAGAACAAGTCCAGGAGAGCCAAAGCATGACCTTAAGTATATCCCACCTGAATGTAGAGACCGTCTCAAGAATAGATTTGAGGTGTTGAACACTAATGACAAAAGATCAGACGAGTTGTGGAATGGTATCAAAGACATCATATATGAAGAAAGCAAGAGGTCATTAAAAAGACAGGAGAGAAAGAAAAGACCTAAATGGATATCAGAAGAGACTCTGAAACTTGCTCTTGAACGTTGAGTAGCTAAAGCAAAAGGAAAACATGATAAAGTAAAAGAGCTGAACAGAAGACTTCAAAGGGCAGCTTCAGAAGACAAAGTAAAGTACTATGATGACATGTACAAAGACCTGGAGATAGAAAACCAAAAGGGAAGAAAAGCCTAGAATTTCTCAAGCTGAAAGAACTGAAGGAAACATTCAAGCCTCAGGTTGCAATACTGAAGGATTCTATAGGGAAAATATTAAACGACACAGGAAGCATCAAAACGAGATGGAAGGAACATACAAAGTCACTATACCAAAAAGAATTGGTTGACATTCAAACATTTCAAGAAGTAACATATGATCAGGAACCGATGGTACTGAAGGAAGAAGTCCAAGGTGCACTGAAGGCATTGGTGAAAAACAAGGCTCTGGGAACTGATGGAATACCAACTGATACGTTTCAACAAATGGATGCAGCACTGGAAGTACTCACTCGCCTATGCTAAGAAATTTGGAAGACAGCTACCTGGCCAACTGACTGGAAGAAATCCATATTTATGCTTATTCCCAAGAAAGGTGATCCCACCAAATGCAGAAATTATCACACAATATCATTAATATCATACACAAGCAAAATTTTGCTGAAGATCATTCAAAAGCAGTTGCAGCCGTATATCGTCAGCAGGGAACTGCCAGAAATTCCAACCAGATTTAGAAGAGGATGTGTAACTAGGGATATCATTGCTTATGTCAGATGGATCTCGGCTGAAAGCAGAGAATGCCAGAAAGATGTTTACCTGTGTTTTATTGACTATGCTAAGGCATTCGACTGTGTGGATCATAAAAAATTATGGATAACACTGTGGAGAATGGGAATTCCAGAGTGCTTAATTGTGCCCCTGAAGAATCTGTACTTGGATCAAGAGGCAGCCGTTCACACAGAACAAGGGGATACTGCATGGTTTAAAGTCAGGATAGGTGTGCTTCATGGTTGTATCCTTTCGCCATAACCATTCAATCTTTAAACTGAGCAAATAATCCAAGAAGCTGGAGTATAGGACGAAGAACGAGGCATCAAGATTGGAGGAAGGCTCATTAACAACCTGCGTTATGCAGATGACACAACCGTGCTTCCTGAAAGTGGAGAGGACTTGAAGCACTTACTGATGAAGATCAAAGACCACAGCCTTCAGTACGGATTACACCTCAACATAAAAAAAAAAATCCTCACAACTGGACCGATAAGTAACATCATGAAAAATGGAGAAAATATTGAAGTTGCAAGGATTTCATTTTACCTGGATCCACAATCAACGCCCATGGATGCAGTAGTCAAGAAATCAAAAGACACATTGCCCCGGGCAAATCGGCTGCAAAAAACCTCTTCAAGGTGTTGAAAATCAAAAATGTCACCTTGAGGACTAAGGTGTGTCTGACCCAAGCCATGGTATTTTTAATCTCCTTATAGGCATGTGAAAGCTGGACAACGAATAAGGAAGACCCAAGAAGAATTGACACCTTTGAATTATGGTGTTGGCAAAGAATATCGAATATACCATGGACCGCCAAAAGAATGAACAAGTTCTGTCTTGCAAGAAGTGTAGCCAGAGTGCTCCTTAGAAGCAAGGATGGTGAGACTACGTCTCACATACTTTGGACATATTATTAGGAGGAATCAGTTCCTGGAGAGAGGTATCATCCTTGGTAAAATAGAAGGTCAGAGAAAAAGAGGAAGATCCTCAACGAGATAGATTGATATAGTAGCTGCAACAGTGGGCTCAAACGTAGAACAATTGTGAGGACGGCGCAGGACAGAGCAGTGTTTCCTTCTGTTGTGCATAGGGCTGCTATGAGTTGGAACCCACCCGACAGCATCTAACAACAACAGCTTAAATCATCTATAATCTATAGCTATGTGTTTTTTTTTTATGTGTAAGGGAATTAAAGAAAAACGGAGGTACCTGGTCAGATCTGAAATGGCCAGTTTGAGGATTGGGTGTGATTCTTCGTTTGCTGGTTCTGTGTTCACCTCAGCGACAGCCATCTTCCATAACGTTTCTAATAGAGGAATGTCCGTTAATGATGATGGAACTACATGGCAACCCCTCCCTGTCATATATCTGTGTAATTGCTACATTGTAACCAATCTAAGAAAGAGATGTATACGCTTTTAAGCCAATCACCTTACAGAGCTGCCACAGGAAGTCCTGCCTTACAAGTTTCGCTCTAGGAATCCCTGCTTCACGAGTTCCCACCATAGAAAGCTTTGTTTTACAAATTCCCGCCATAGGAAGTCCTGCCTTAAAATGACCTACTACCAATTGAGTAATGTCTTTTGATGATCTAAGTCTGTAATTACCAATCAAGTAATGTCTTTCAATGATCTAAGTTTGTAAATACCAATCATGTAACGTGTTCCATAGCCTATAAAAGTCACCGCTGAGTTGCCATTTTGAACTACGGGATTCTATTGCATGGAGTTCAGTCTATTCCCAGCTGGAGGAGTGTCTTTTCTTTCAACAAATCTCTCAGTTTTACACTAGTCAGAGTACGGATGGTTACCCCAGGTCTGGGAAAACACCTCTGAGCAAATGCTTATAGTGTTGATAACTTTCTCGCCTATAAAATGGTGAATTCATTTTGTAGAGTTCCTTCTACTGTTCTCGAATTAAAATGGAGTGCCAGTTATTTGCGAGGAAAAGGAGGGGGGGGGGAATCCTTTATTCTGTGACAGACAACACAAATCACTTGAGTGAAGGACACAGCCCGTCGCCTGAAGAGTGAGATCAAACTGAATCTGCCAACTGACTATTCATTATACAATTATACCAGGAGAAAGACAGCAGGAAAATCCCTATTGGATTCAATTTTGCTTCCTCATGATGAAAAGGCGATTTATCAATACATAGGTTATTTTATAAATAAAGAAACTTCTCAGGATCGGTCGACCCTTTAACTATTGATACTTATGTGCTTAGTGGCTGTGGAAACCCTGGTGACAGTGGTTAAGAACTAAGGCTGCTAACCACATGCAGTGATTGGGTGGGACTATGCAAAAAGGTACATGGAATCCTAATAAGGGGATTGGTCAGTTTTGTAACCCTGCTAGGCTTAAAACAAGCCAACCCAAAGGTGAGAGGAGAAGATCTCACCACCACCAAGAAAGAAGAACAAGAAGTGGAGTGCATCTTTTGGACCTGGAATCTCTGTGCTGAGAAGCTACTGGAACCAGGAGACGGAGACAGAGCAAGCTGTAACACTGAAGATGTGAGAAGAGGCTGCAGAGAAATAGTGGCTAAAAGGGCCATATTAAGTAATTCATTGCACTATATTTCTTCTCAGAAGATGTAGGGCCTGACAGGAGGAACATGGAAGGGAGGATGAGTGGTGATGAGGGTAGAAGGAGTAGGGCTGTGGGGGAAGAGGAACAAAAGAAGAAAACAAAATCCATTGAGCATCTATTTTGCCAGTCAGTGCTAGGCAGTGAGTTATGGGTTCCAATGTGTCGGGTGGGAGCGAGAGAGAACAGAGGGAAGGTATCTCTTTGGGTTTCTTGGGGGAGAGCCATGTGTTGAGTGGCATAGGTGTAGGGTGGTCTTCTGCACCCAGCCGTCTGGAGCCCAGAGGCCAGATGCCACAAGAGGCATGACCCCCACCTGCCCACTTTATACTGCCTTGAGTATGGGCCCAAAACGCAGCATGGGAGCAGTCCTGCTAAGCAGGGACTCCCCTGGGGCTCCATCCAGAACTCATCTGAAAGAATTCGAGGAGAACCCAGCATTTCTGCAAAGCAGGGGAGATGCTTTGTTGGCCAGAGACAGAGAACAGAGGGGTAAGGAGGCTGGCTGTTTTGCTTCAGTTTTACTCCTCCCTTCTACGCCCTCACCTCTGTAAACAAGAGAAAGTCTCACTGATGCAGCATCTTAGAGCCTCAGTTGGGGTTCACCATCTTGGGTCCCAATTAATTAACAATGCTCTGTAGAGGTTTGTTTATTCTTTCAAAAATCACATCCTGAGAACCTCTTGTGCAGAGTACAAAGATAATAAAGGGTGATATGTGGGGACTCACCTGAGCGGTTCTCACCCCTATCTTCCACAGAGCTGAGGACCTGTTAGAAGTTGGACTGGCTGGTAAGGTCAGTGGGAAGGTGAGATAGAGAGACCCTGGAAGTAGATGGGACCAATGAGCATCCCAGAGGCTTGGTGTTCCTGGCCTGAAGGCAGTGTCTGGGGCTGTCTGGGGACCCTGGCGCCAGGAAGCTGTGCTTCGCTATGGCTACCCTGTGCCTAGAGCTGCTTCTGGCTCACCCTTGTCTGCCTCTGAAAACACTGGGATCTGTGGAAATTTTGGCACAACAAAACATTTCAAAAGGTGTGGAACAAATCTCTGTCTTGAAAAAGCCATATTTAATTTTACGATGAAGAGCCAACTCTAGGTAGATCATTTGTTAACCTGGTAATAAGGTTTATTTGGAACTTAATTTTTTTACTCACTCAAGACTTTGGCTCACTGCTATATTAATTTCCTAGGACTTCCATAACAAATTATCACAAACTACATGGCTTAAAACAACAGAAAGTTATTTTCGCACAGCTTTGCAGCTTTGGAGACCAGAAGTCCAAAATCAAGTGGTTGGCAGGACCATGCTTCCTCTGAACGTTCTAGGGGAGAATCGTTTCTTGCCTCTTAACTTCTGGTGGCTTCCAGCAATCCTTGGCATTTCTTTTCTTGTACATGCATTATTCCAATCTCTACCTCCATCTTCACATGGTCTTCTCTCCCTAGTCCCTGTGTCTCAAATCTCCCTCTGCCTTTCTCTTATAAGGACACTTGTCTTTGGATTTATGGTTCATCCTAAATCCAGATGATCTCAAGATTCTTAATTATATGTGCAAAGACTTTTTTCCAAATAAAGATGTGGGTGGGCATATCTTTGGGGGCCCCCTTTTTTTATTCAAACTACTACAAACAAATACACAAGAAACCTAGCCTTTGCCTTCTGTTATAGACTAAAATTTTTGCTTACTCTTTCATCAGTTAAAGTGACAATCTGAGGTATCACCCTATCTATTCTCCCAATCTGGCCCCTCACTGCTTTGTGTACACAGGGTCTGGGATTCTGGCTCATGGGTAGAAATCTTTGGTTGAACTCAGTCCTTTGCCCCTGATTATCAGAGCGTTTAACAGCAGCGCCCCCACTTTGTCAAATGAGGGGTTTGGATCAGATTAACTACTCTTGTCTCATTCAGCTTTAACACTTTGATTTCTTGGCTGAGGAGAACCATTTTTCAGGAGAGCTTCATTTTGCTTTGAGAAACCAGGCATATCAAGGGCAGCTCTGATTTACTGGAGTTATAGAAAACTATTGGTTTTGAAATTCAAGGCCTCATTTGAAAGACCTGGGTGGTGCTTAATCACTGTAGTGTGTTGAATGGTGGCTCCCCAAAAAGGCATGTCCCGGGGAAATGTGACTTTATTTGGGAAAAGTTCCTGGGAAAGTTTTCGGGGCAGGTATCCAGCCCCTCCATATTTTGACAAGGTGTAGCAAGACTTAATTAGACCGGTATAGATGCAAATATACCAAATACGATGAAAAAAGAGTGGTCCCTGCCATTACACTTAGGAGAGAGCCCTTAGTCCTCAAGAGGTTACAAGTCTGACTGTGATAGACTATAGCCAAGATGTGTGGGGTGGGGCTTTGGCTTTGCCATTTGCGTTCCTGAACAATCTGCCTTCTCATCCTCTCTCAGAGTTCTGCATCTTCTTCAGAGATTTTCTACTACTTCAATTGTCTTTAATGATTTTCTGTATCATGATCATGGTGTCCTGGCTATGGGCTATGGCTTTCAGAAAGGATAAAGTTCCCAATTAGTACTGTGTTGTCATACATAGGTACAGACTCATCCCCAGGGCCCATGGCTCACGGATTATTGGGACTCTGTTGGGCAGACATGAATAGGGTGCCCTGTGGGGCAAGGCAGCAGGAGGGCCCAGGTCACCCAATCTTCCTTCTAGCACTCCATTCCTGGCCAGTCTACTTTCTTAAACATGTCTCCTAATCTATAACATTGTTTGGCATGGAGAACCAGTAGACATTCAGGGTCACTTTTTAGGCTAAATAATATTGACTTTTTTTTACAACAGAAAGCGTACCTGGGTTTGGTTGATAATATTGGTGAGGTGAAATAAATCTAAATCTCCTGTATAATGGTGTAAGCAGAAGCACCCTGTGCTTAGTCCAAGCTCTGCTTCTGGTAGAGGAGGGAAACCATCGTGTGGGTGAAGAGTGACTTTTATCAGGTCTCTGCAAACTTGAACTTTAGTCTTCTCGCCTCTGGTTCAGCTCTCTTCCATTTACTCCATTGTGTGACTGACAAGGGACTATTCCACCTCTGCCTCATCTTTTTAATTTTTTCAGTGAGACCCAGACTTAGGAGAGGGGGAGGATACATAAAAATGGCCAGGGATCAGTTAAACGTTTAAAGTGTTGTCACCACCCCAGGTGTAAGAGAAGTTAGGGCTTCTCTTCTGGGAAAGGGTCGGATCATGTGACGAGAACCGAGCATGGCCCAACAATCTCACAAGATAATGTGTGAAATCGAGGAGCACTTTTCAGCATCCTGTGCCTCAAGTGGAAACCCTAGTGGTGTAGTGGTTAAGCGCTACATCTGCTAACCAAAAGGTTGGCAGTTCAAATCCACCAGGTGCTTCTTGGAAACCCTGTGGGGCAGTTCTACTCACTGAGTCGGAATCAACTCGATGGCATCGGGTTTGGTTTTTGGTTTTGGTGTCTCAAGTTTTCCTTGTCAGGCCAATTTGTCATCACTCCGCTGTGCTTAATATGCTTTTTTAAGTTAAAATGAAAACTAATACATTAACGCAGTGAGTGAGTTTTATTATACACCCATGGATTTGTGGAAATAAGGCCAAGGGATTAGAGGAAAAAGGAGAGAGGGATTTTTCTCAGATGTCGGGCCTCTGAACCTCTATGGCAAGGTAGAGATGTCGCTCAGCTGCTGGACCCCACACAGTGATGGAACAGGGAGGGAGGGATCAAGTGGCCAGTCCTGGGCTGAGGCGAGATTGGGGGAGGGGTGTTTGAGTTGGAGCACTTGTGGAACTTTTCCGGAGAAGATAACCCAACCAGTTTATTCTGCTTGTGAGTAATAGAGATCTGAGCTACATCCCCAGGCAGGTTTCCAAATCCAAAGGAAACATGACCTTCAGAATAGTTTAGGGCTTTTGGCTCGCTTTGGATAAGTGAACTTTGGGTCAGTGAACACAGCACCTCCCTCAGAACATTTGGTGGGGACTCGACTCAAAACTTCTTTGGTTTCTGTTCCTTTACATTCCTTTTGTCCCTTTCTTATTTATAATCTTACTTTAGATGTAAAGGAGCTCTGGTGGCACTGTGGTTAAGAGCTCAGCTGCTAACCAAAAGGTAGGCAGTTGAAATCCACCAGCCGCTCCTTGGAAACCCTATGGGGTTTAGTTTTTGGTTTGGGTTTAGAGCAATGGTCGTCCAGTGTCTGAGGCAAGATAGTAAATATCTCCCCCAAGGCTGTGGAGCTACTAAGAGGAGCCCAGACAAGAGCACACAGGTGGGGTCAGTGCAGACGGCCTTGCTTCCATTTAATTGTCTTCCCTCCCTTGGCTTTAAAGTTTCCTCCCTTTTTTAGGCAGATCAATACAAGAGGCAAACGATTTAGAAACTTAGCACCCCAATGGTTTATTTCTTGTTGAAGGAACGACCAAATGGTTTTATTGCGTTTACTGTTTCTGTGCGTGTAGGCAAATACACGCAAGAACAGCAAGGTAGTTATAAAACTCCTTCATTAGGGTTAGGGCAGGGGCTTCTTGAAAATCGAAATCGTAAAAATTCCGTGAAAGAAAAGGAGCACCTCATACTCCATTCCTATCCTTACTGTTCATGGGTGGGATCTGATATACAAATAATACAAAAATACTTGCTTAGTTACTGGCTTTCAAATCCAGCTACAGCTACACACACTACAGCCCAGATGCCTTCTCATTCCTGAGCCTAGCTCAGCATTAATCACTCTCACAGGAACAACTGCTGTTGTTAGTTGCCATCCAGTCGATTCAGACTCATGGCGACCCCACATGTGCAGAGCGGTACTATGCTCCACAGGGTTTTCAAGGCTGCAACCTTTTGGAAGCAGATCACCAGGCCTGTCTTCCAAGATGCCTCTGGGTAGGTTCGAACCGCCAACCTAGCAGTCGAGTGCCCCACAGTTTGTGTCATAGGGTAACTTCCTCCCAGTGACAACGTGCCTCCTTTTTAGCTAATTAGATGAGGTGGCATGACTGCTTAAGGTTTCACTATAAATGGTCATCCCCAGTCCAGAACCATAAACCCTGAACTTTAAAGGGTAAGGTTTAAGAAGATTCTTCCTTGCAGAGCTTGAGCATTGTGTTCTTTTTAGATCTATTTGGGATTCAAGTGAAAACAGTAACTCAAAACGGTAGATAGGAAGCTTAGAGGGCAGTGAGTTTATGTTAACGAGGGAGAAACAACTCAGGAAAGGAGGGTGAGAATGGCTGCAGAACCTGAAGAATGTCATCAATGCCACTGAACTGGACATGTAGAAACAGCTGAATTGGTATATGTTTTTCTGTGTATATTCTGAACAACAACAAAAAGACTTCTTCTGTGCAGAGGACATTGGCCCTGTGAGCAGACCCAAGGGCTAAAATCCTGGGTTCCACTTTCGTCATGGACAAGCCAAGGTAGACTTTTGTTGACTCACTGCGAATCAGGGACAACAGTGGCATCTCGGATGTTTTGCCACGTTAAAGTCAGTACCTACGTAAAACGTGACTCCCATAGAAGGTTCTCCTTCCCTCTTTGGGGAGATATGCTCAGCTTACCCTGACCAAATAAACCTTCAGTGGTTGCTGAGCTCCCCATTCTCAGGACAGAGAGAGAAGTGAAGAGGAGGAACTTAAGTGCCTTTTAAATGATGACAGCTCAGTTTCCACTCCATCCGCATTTACCAAGGACCTTCAAAGTACAGAGGAAAGGCATTTTGGGGAGGGTGTGCTACATAAACTTTAAAATGTGAGCTTTGCCCTCGAGGAGCTCATGATCCCTGTGAATAGGCTATCAGGACAAATCAAAAGGTCTCACGTGGTTTCAGCTCTGCAAGGGGCTCTAGTGCCCACAACCAAGGCCTGCCCGCCACAAGTACCACCTGCTACCCGTGGGCACTGTGGGGTGCTTGTGTGGGACAATGCATACCAACACAAAAGGATCGACTGTGACCTGGAGCTCAGACTTCAGATGACACTGCATGGTTTAGCTTGCCCCGCTCTCCCACAGGTCTCCATTCTGCATTAATTACTGCCTTCCTTCTAACCCACCACCCAGGAGGCAACTTCTCACTGTCAAATAGAAAGTGTAGCCACCCTCAGAACCTCATGACCTGAGGGACTCAGACAAGGGAGGGTAGGAGGTAGTGTATCAAGAGTTGGTTGGCAAAGGACAGACACCCAGGGAGGTCACTGTGATGGGGGCCTGCCCAGTCCGCTCCACTAGCTCTGAGTACTTGGAGCGGTCTGTAAGACATAGTTAACACTGGGCTGATCCAGTTGAGAGTCAGCAAAGCTGGTGGTGACATGCCCTCCCTGATTTTTGGCACAAAGGGCAGAACAAATACTCAACTGGCTACTCTCTCATTACTTGGGGGACTGCATCAGGCAAAAGGTGGATGCTACCTGAGAGCAAAGGGCACGAGGGTGGGTGGTCTCCATCCTTGGGGAGCTGTGTCGTGGGGGTGGGGGGACTAAGTCAGTACCAATGTGAGTGAGCCAGATGTGCTGCCCAGGGCTGGGGCACAGGAGGGGGATGCACCGATGGCAGAACCAGAGGGAGGAGTCAGTAGGAGTTCAAAGCCTGCTTAGAGCGCCGCTTCATGTGCAGCCGCTCATGGCGGATGAGGTCGTAATTCTGCAGGAAACTTTTGACGCAGTACCGACACTGAAAGGTGCCGGCCTTATCCTTTGTGTGCGTGTTGCTCTTGTGCCGGGCCAGGAGGTCATGTCGCTGGAAAACCCTCCCGCAGTCACAGCACTTGAACCTCAACTTGCCCTTGCTCTTCTCCAGCAGGGAGTTGGGGCTGCTGCCCTTGTGTTCTGACGGTCCTGGCTCTTTCTCCTCCGTGGGCTCCAGTCTGTCTGGCTGCAGGTGTATCCGCATGTGGGAGACCAGGTGGGAGTTGAGGCGGAAGCTCTTCCCACAGGCACTGCACGTGTAAGGCTTCTGGGTCTCGTGGGTCTCCAGGTGCCCATCCAGGTCCTCGCTATCGCTGAACACCTCCCCGCAGACTGAGCATGCGTGCGGCCGCTCCTGCTCCTTGCGACTCCGCAGGTGCCTGATGAAGTTCACCCTCCAGCGGAAGATCTTCCCACAATTGGGGCAGACGTAGGACTTCTTGGAGGAAGCCTGGACCTCGCCACCCACATCCGTGAAGCCCACGGAGCTGCTCCTATGGGTGGTGGGGAGGACATGCTGCTTCTCCGTGGAAGCCCTCGGCTCGTCAGGGCAGTATGGGCTGTGCTGAGAGTCCTCGTCCCCCGAGCTGGACAAGACGATCTCGATGGACACCTCCTCGTTGAGGCCGTTCTCTGGGGATAGCACGCTGCCACCTAAGGAAAAATGAACACTGAGATTGGTGGTACCAGACTAGGCTACCACCCCCACCCCCTGAGGATTCTACCTAAAAGGATTGGTTTTGGGTCAAGAAACCCACATTGTTAGAATGCTCTCCAGGGCAGTGATGCTCATGGCTAGCTCTGTAGGGACCCTGGTCTAGGCTGAGAAGAAAACCCTCAGCAAGGGCCACAGAATGGTCATCCCAGGCACCTCTTTCTTCTCTCTCCCCCCTTCCCTGCCCCTTTTCCCTAAACCCCCATACCCAATCCTTCGCTCTAGTCACTGAGGCCCCTTTAAGCTCTGAGTCAGTATTTAACTGTGTAAAGCCTTGGCAACTCACATGTCACTTATCGCCAGTTCACTTAATCAGGCACAGGAAATATTCTATCAGGGCCCGCTGAAGAATTTGGGGAGAGGGAGGACTTATTTTATAAAGAGAGCTCCAGAAAGGTTCCAGCTACCATTTCCTGAACACACAAGCTCTCCAGGAACTGTGCTAACCTCTCTACATGCACAGGCCCATTTGCTCCAGGATACAACCCAATGCTCTCTGTTGCATTTTACATATAAGCAAACCAAAGTGATGTGCCCAAGGTCACAGAGTGGAAGTGGGACCTGTTGTGCTGTCCAACGTCAAAGATACTCAACAGTTCCTGAGTGCCCAAGGCCACTGCATGTCCACCAAGATCTCTCCCTCTCAATGCCCCCACATATCTTAGGCCCACTGGTGGCCACCATTGGCCAATGGGTACAGATGTTCTGGATTTTATAGCTTATACTGTCTCTCTTTAGAGGCCACAAAAAGCAACTCCTGCTTACACAGGAGCTGGCTCAATGCATCTCGTGTTTGTGATGTGGGAAAATGGCGCCACAGAGAGGGCACAGGTGGGAAAAAAGGAGACGGACTGACGTCCTAGAGGCAGCCCCAGAATCCAGCACACAGGCTGTTCAATTTTGAAAGCTGGGACTTAGGTCTTAGTATCAAAATTAAGGACAGGGGGTCATGGTGCTGGGCCCTTTAAGACATTAGGTAGTCACGTGTTTAGTCTGGCTTAATGGTTGAAGGTAGGATCAGACTGGTAAGAAAAGTAGAGGGTGGGCACTGGTTGTCCCTGTGTGATGGAGCAGTCCACAGGGAGGGCAGGGCTGGGAGAAAGAGCAGGACAGGGAAGACCAGAAACTACAGAGGGCAGGAGAGACAAGAGCGGCAGCAGAGCCCGGGAGACCATATATGTCAGTTGGAAGACTAAGGTGGTGGGGGTGGGTGAGAGGTGAGACTCGGGGGTAGGAAGGAAGCTTGCAAAGAAAAAAAAATGTCGCGTACAGGAAAGAAGTCCCTAGGCGTGGGACCTGAGGCTGTGCCTGACGTGCCTCTCTGTGTTCTAATTGCAGGCTCCAGGCAGGTGGCTTCTCCGAGACTCTGCTGCCTCATCTCTGGGATGGGTGTGCTTGTCCCAGCCCAGCCCTCCTCTCCGGGTGGCGGTTGGTGCAAAGAGGGCTTGCCTGTCAGCTAATCTGTGTGATGCGTAGGAGAAACCGGAGGGAGGTATTATTTACATTTTATCAACTCTCAATGATGGGATTTTTGATCGGCAATTTGCTTCTGTTAGCCCTTACTGGATCTGGATGGAGGGAGAAAAAGTGCTATTATGGATGACCAAATTCTCTCTTTTGTTATTTAAGTGAAGAGACAGAATTATAATGCCAGACAGGATGTATAGGACGGCATCTCCTCACTGACACAGCAGCAAAAAAATGCCAAAAATAGCTGAAGATTTTTTTTTGAAGGGGGGAGGGGTAAAGCAACAATAGTGCTTCTGTGTGCCATCAACATAACAATGTGAGGAATTCCTTGAAGAGAGAAAGCAGGTGAGAAGAAAACCAAAAAAAAAAACCAAACCATTGCCCTCCAGTGGATTCCAACTCACAGTGATCATGTAGGACAGAGTAGAACTGCCCCAAAGAGTTTCCAAGGAGTGGCTGGTAGGTTCGAACTGCCAACCTTTTCGTTAGCAGCTGTAGCTCTTGACCACTGCGCCACCAGTGCTCCGGATAAGAAGAGCTACGCCTAAAAGGCCCACAGAAGAACAAACCCAAGGAGCTCTGAGCTCAACATTAATAATTACAGTAGTCCCCGAATGGACTGTTGGGATGATGGGTATGTACCACTGATTGCTAAGTGCTTTTATAACCAAAAACCAAACCAAACCCAGTGCCGTAGAGTCGATTCCGACTCACAGCAGCCCTACAGGACAGAGTAGAACTGTCCCGTAGAGTTTCCAAGGAGTGCCTCGCGGATTCAAACTGCCGACCCTTTGGTTAGCAGCCGTAGCACTTAACCACTATACCACCAGGGCTTCCAAGTGCTTTTATAGCTATTATTAAATCATTAAATCCTCAACAATAACTCTACAAAGCAGCTGTGATTATTATCCTTGTTTTACAGGTGAAACATTTAAAGAAAAGTTATCCAATGTTTTGGAGGAATTGAGCCCAACCAGGGAGGTTAGCACAGCCTTCTCCCAGCAGAACAAGTGGCCGGTGAGGAGCCAGGCTGCTGTCGGCAGGTAAAGGCAAAGGCGCAAGGCAGGCCAGCAGCTAAAGTCTCAAAACTGCGCCCCGTGGGCTGGGAACGATTAGTTCCTCCTGTGTTCAGAGGGCTGAGGGGAGAAGCAGGGCGTGGGGCCCGGGAAATGATCAAGAACTAAATACGAGAACAAAACACAACGATAGAGCCATTAGAGGAAAATACAGAATATTCTTCGGATGGGCTTTCTTAAGGAAGACATAAAATGAAAAAAGAAGAAGATGACAACATTAAACAATGTTAAAAATCATTTATGTGTTGAAAGGCATATACGCTTTTAAAAATGGTAGAAATTAAGTGCAAACATAGGAGGAAATGGGTTAAGATGGATCAGTTTGAGTTTCTACAAATCCACAGAAAAAACAAACCACACCTCGGTAATATGGAGTAATGGAAAAGAGCAAGGGTCCCGGAGCCAGACCACCTGGGTTCTAATTTGGTTTCTGCCCCTTACAGCTTTTAAGTGTGTGACCCTGGGCAAGTGACTTTAGCTCTCTGCACCTCAGTTGCCCCAAATCCAAAATGGACACCTAATAGCACCTACTCACACAGTTGCCATGAAGATGCAATGCGTAAAACCATGTAAAGTGCTCGCCCTACTGCAGAGCTTAGGACATAAAGACAGCTTAATAAAAAGAGGCAAAGAAACAGACAAAAAAGGACAGAAGAATATTAACTAGGCAGTTCACAGAGAAAACACAATAAAGACAAAAAAGATACTCCATTGCAGAGGCAGACTCCATAACACCCTCATCAGACAGGCACAAACTGCACAGATTGGGAACATCCCGCAGGGACACAGATGTGGGGAAGCGACCACTCTGCCTGCAGTCAGAGAGCAGACTGGTGAGAACAGCCTCTTTGGAAGGCAATTTGGCAGTAGCAAAAAAACAAAGACCAGGGATGGCTTCATTATTTCTCCCTCTTCTCAGGTAGCAGCCTTTGGCTTCTTGCCATTCCAGAGCCGTCTCAATAAAGGAGGACTGAATTGAAAACTTCCCTTTGTCAATGAGCGTCCCCCATCTAAAAGCAGGCTGAAGGAGCTAAGAGACATGCAGTCAGAAGCCATAGAGGATTTAAAATGAATCATAAACATCAAGAATTCATCCAAACCTGAGAGCTGGCTAAATGTCACTATTAGCATGCAAAATCAGTCTCCTTTAGAAGCTGAGAGTGAAGTCAGGCTTGTGGGGTAGTAGGGAGGGGGATGATCCTCCTACATGTCCCACCCTGTAAAATCCCCTTTGTCCACCCATTACAGGGGGAAATCACACAGGGCTGGGGGTCTGCATGGAGCTGGGTGGAAGTAACTCACAAGTCTTGCCTTCAAAAGGTATCACCAGTGAAAGAAACAATGTGTGCAGAAGGTCTCCAAAGCTACAGAAAACCACTAGGATACAATGTATTTAATCGAATAACAATCAGAGACCTGGGTTTCGTATTTAGGAGAAATTCAGAACCAGAGCTGTATGTTAGTTTTTGCCTCCAGAGGTGGCAACTTTTGCCAAGACAATTCAGAATGTAAATGTAAACTACTCCCCTGAGGGCAGTAACAGTATACTGGCTCTCTACAAGTCCTTTTCAAGTTTGGCATTCCAGAAATTCTTTAACTCCGGAGACTTATCCTAGGAATCTGACCTTCCAAGGAAAAAAACATACCCAGTGCGACAAGTACAAGGAAAAGGCAAGGCGGGAAAGGTCTCCAGCTGAAAGCTGGCTGGGGCGATGCCAGCAAAACAAACTGTCACAGTTGATAATGCCACAAAAGTGGGCTTTCAGGGGGGTTTTAGGTTGTTGGGGGTGTAAATTCCTAACTGTACCAGCCCCACCGCCATCCCCACTCACTCACTCACACACACACACACTCACTCTCTCTCTCTCACTCTACCTGGGTAGGTGCTTTGAGAAAGAGCCACCTGCTGGCAGGTCTGGAATTCTGGCACCTGTATCTCATTTTTTCTTCTTTCTTCCATCTGGAATGGCTGGAGACTCTGAAAGTCTTTTCAGAGAAAAAAAAAAGGAAAAAATGATTTGCCCTGCAACTTGGCAGTGGTACCTAGGGGAAGAATCTCCATAGACGCTATGTAGAGATTCGAGGACTGAACAGTGTCCCCAGTGCCTGCTGGCCCATCACTCAGTGAAGTGTGCCAAGTGAATAAGCTCACAGGACATCATGGACAGAAGCAAACCCAAATCCTGGTTCTGTCATGTCTATCTCTGTGACAGTGGACAAGCAACATCACCATCCCATTTCCACCACCTACATAGCCTCCTGGGGCAGAGGTCAACAGGAGCTCCTGTGCTAGGCTCCAGACTGTTAGGCGCACTAGTCAGACATGGCTATTTTCTTCCAGGTCACAGATGGTGTGGCAAAACCTGGTCTTCCGCATGCCGGCTTTCGTTCCCCCAAAGGGAAGGAGGTGTGGGAGTGCTGCCGATCCTGCACCAAGTTATCTCCCCTGAAGGAGCAGACATGTCAAGGCGCGACAGCGCCGTGGCTGCAAACATGAGTTCTGGTTACCGGAAGAGATCTGGGACTGTGGCGGCTGAGCTGTGCGGGGTCAGGTGAGCTCCAGCAGCTCCTGTGTGATGGGTGAGAAGTTCACCCCAGGACGGTACACTCCATGCCCTCAGAGTCGGGAAGGCAATCCCTCCCCCAGCATGGTTCAGTGTATTTGTTTTAACTTATGGAGGAACCACTGGATCCTTAGCATAAACTAGGTGCTATCTGTAGGTAAGTGAGAAAGGTATCCCTATTATTTCCTGGTCCCTGCTTGAGGCTGTAAAACCCCCATCCCTGGCAAAATGAAGCTCTCACATTTTTTCTGTTAGGAGTCAGGGACAAAGCAAGACATGTTCTATCAAGATAGAGCCCGGGTAGCTAGAGGGCCTCTCTTGGCTAGGGAGAGCAGGGAGTGGGCTTGCCGAATGGGCTTGCATGGGCTTGCCTCAGCAAGGGAGCACCCTCCTGCCCACCCAGTTCTGAGAGCCTTACTCACCCAGGTAGGAGACTTGGGGCATGTTTTTTCCTTGGAGGTCCTGCAGCTCTGTAATCCGCGGCTCATTCTGCTCTCCCTGGGAGAGATCTGGCTGGATGCCTGGCTCGCCTGCTCACAGAAGAGGGGAGGACACGCACGTATCAACAGTCTTTTCTCATAGGCACCTAGTGTGGGCCGAATGCAGCAACTTCCTGTCAGGTCCCGCAAAGAGAAGGTGGAAGGAGGCCCCACTGGCCATGGCAAAAAGGTGTCCTGCGGGGCTGCGGAGAATTGAACAGGGTGGAGCAAGACAGGGCGGGCTGCAGTGGGCTTGGGGTATCTCTCTAGGGCTGATTAGCTGTAACGCCAGAACTGAAAAGAGACTGCAGGGTAAGAATGACAAACATTTCATGTTTGGTTTTGTGCCAAGGTAAGCCTGATCTAAGTGTGGCTGGTAAGACAATCCACAAAGCACCTGTGGGACCACTGGGCACTTATTTCCTCCATCAGGGTAGGGGGTAGACAACAGCTTGTGGCTGTGGCACCCAGGTCCCTGGTCTTGGGTGAGGGGGAGTTACTGTATTTTCTCACAAGTAATGTGCCCACATACATAACGTGCCCCCCTACACACATATAACACATAGCATAGCTTGCTTATAAAAATAGTAAAGGGGGTTGCCTGGCTGGCAAAAAACATATAGCATGTGTCATTTGCATAAAAATATGGTAACTCTTATTCAGAGGCAGTGAGATCCCCTACATCCCTATGGAGGGAAAAATTAACTGTTGCTTGGACTGAGAGACCCCCCCGCCCAATTCCCTGATCTTACATAAAGAGGACTTAACTGTTACTCAGAGGCAGCAAGACACCTTAATTCCCTGATCTCAAAAATCAGGGGAGGGGAAATTCACTTTTCTTTGGAAGTAGCAAGATCCCCTCCCCCAGTTCCTTAGACTTGGGTGAGTGGCAGCCAGGCTTACTCAGAGGCAGCAAGACCCGCCCAGCTCTTTGGGGGATTAACTGTTAGTCAGCAGGAGGGAGACCCTGATCCTGGAGAGGGGAAGTTAACCACGATTTGGAGAGGGAGGATCCCCTTCAGTTCTCTAATCTTGGAGGGTTGTTACTTGGAGGGATGGAAAGTCCCCCGACTCCAGCTCCCTGGTCTTGGGGGAAAGGGAGTTAACTCTTACTTGGAGGCAGCGAGACCCCACAATCCTCCCCTATGATGAATTCTCCGTAGAAGCCAGTCTGAGCTGGGTCTAGAAGAGACCAGTCCTCTTCAGAGAAGCAGAAGATCATGTCCTTGAATGGAGAAACCCGGTTCTGAAACCACAGGAGAACAACAGGGATGCCTCAGTCCAGTTTTGGTTAGTAGGGGGTGCTACGAACAAAGAGGGGGGCAAGCTGGAGCACTGAGCAGAGCCCTCACTCAGCAGCACACGCCCACAGGATGAGAAAGCAAATGGCTCTATCCCAGGGCCAGACCTCCAAAGCCCCTGCTGTTTCACCACTTCTGTCCTGTGATCTACCTTGCACCATCTGATCTGGCAGAATCCAAATGGTGGGTGCTCCCCTGGGTGGCTGAGGATGTGGAGAAAACAGGCCCTCCCACACAGTGGCTGCATACCCATACAACTCCCATGGCGGGCAACCGGGCAATACCCAGCAAAATTACCCAGCAAAATTACCAATGTGCTTATCCTTGGATTCAGAAATTCTATTTCTAGGATTTATTTTACACATGTGCAACATGAACATTCTACAAGCTTCTTAATGACAGCAGTTAAAGACTGAACAACCTCTGTGCCCATCAGCAGGTAACCAATTAGTAAACTACTGGACATCCTACTGATGATTATCCTGCTGACCACTGTGCAGCCATGAGAAGGAATGAGAGACTCTCTCTGCACTGAAAAGGAATTTCTCCAAGGTGTGCTGTTAAATGAAAAATACCTGTGCAGAAGTGTGTCTGGTGTGCCCCCATGTGCACAAGAATAACTGGCTGTCTAGAAATGGGGAACAACGGGAGCGTCTCAAGAGAGGAACTAGGAAGACTGAGTTAGGCGTACTGCAGAGACTTTTTGTACATTTTGAACCTTGGGCCATCAAATGTATCAAAAATAACTTTTAAAAACTGATGATACAACCACATAATACCAGACAAGCATAAAAACAAAGAAGTCTTTATATAGTTAATTGAAAAGGACTCAGAAATAGAATTTCTGAGGAAAAAAGGCAACCTGCAGGACTTTATGTATAAAATACTATCATCTGTGTGGCAAAAAAGAAATAAAAAAAGAAGTTTTTCAAACATGTAAGCCTCTGGAGGAATACCAGTTACTGACACATGGCTGTCTTGGCATCTAGGAGACAAGGACAAGGTACAGGGACAAGGGTAACAGGATTAGGAAGGAGGATTTTCAATGAATTTCCTCTTGTATCTTCTGGACACACCCCTATGCTCAGCCTCCTCACATGTACACTTTTTAATATTTAAAAATAAACCTAAAGCAAAACGGTGGAATAGGCAGCTCTCCAAGTTCCAGTCCCCCCACAGAAATATTGAAAAACAAGCACAAACTGTCAGAACCAACTTTGTCAGAATTCTGGAAAATCAAAGGTTTACAGCAACCAAGTAATGCCAAATGAAGAAAAAGTCAGCTTAAAAACAGAAGTAAAGTTTTGTGAGGCTTTTACTCACCCTCACCCCACTCCCTCCAGGCTCAGCAGCTGCTTGGTTCACAGTGTGGGGCACTTGTTCCTGGCTCCAGAGGGAGCAGAGCAGATCTTGTTTGCAAATGGTTGTGTCTGCCAGCTTTAACCTGTCTAGGGGCTACCTGAAGGACTGAAGCAAGGCACCTGCATCTGTTTCACTGAACTCAGAATTCACTCAGGCTGGAAAAGCAGTGGACAATGCTAAAAAACACTGTAAGGTGCACAAACAAGCTACAGATGCCTGGGGCAAAAGATTAGGGTTGTAACATACAAAATACCATCTGAAGTCTGTGAGGAAAGCTGGGGAGAGTTTCTTTGGGAAATTAGAGCATTCAAAAGCACCTGTGTGTACGGGGGATTCTGAAATCCATGCACCTCTCCAGGGCAGGATGCATGCTCAGAAAAGACTGGAGAGGACTGTGAGCTTTCATTTCAGGCTGGTTCCTGGGCTCAGTGTACGTTTGGCTAAGTGTTAAAGGAGAGTCCCAGCAGAAAGCCAATCTGCAAAGGCTGGGCAAGGTTTTTTTTTTTTTAATGCTTCTTTCTTTTCTTCTTTTTTTAATCTCCTGGTGTTCAAGAAAATATTTGTTGAAACACTAGCTGAAAACAAGCTAGAGGAACAGACATCAGTGAACAAACATGATAAGGAATATAATCTTTGCAAAAATATTTTGGAAAATTCACTAAACAAATGGACTACTACTGCCTTCTGCAATCGCAAAAGCAACAAACCCTGGGGAAAGGAGAGAATGTGATTCCAGAATTACCACATTATAATATTCAAATAGCCAGTTTTCAATGACAACAAAAAAATCACAAGGCAGACAAATAAACAGGAAACTACAGTCCAGTCAAAGGAACAAAATAAATGGACAGAAACTATACCTGAGGAAGCCCACACATAGGGCTTATTAGACAAAGATTTTAAAACAACCATCTGAAATATGCTCAAAGGGCTAAAGGGCAAAAACTAAAGGATACCAGGAAAACACTGTATAAACAAAATGAGAATATTAATAAAGGGACAGAAATTATAAAAAAGGAACCAAACAAAAATTCTGGGGCTGAAAAGTATAATAACTGAAATGAAAATGTCACGAGAGGGGTTCAACAACAGAGCTGAGCAGGCAAAAGAGAGAATCAAGGAGCTCAAAGACAGGACAAGTGAAATATCCACTCTGAGAAGCAGAACAAAAGAGAGCTAAGATAAGTAAGCCGCACCTAGGGGATCTGTGGGACATCGTTAAGAAGACCAACACACCTTATGGGAGTGCCAAAGAGAAAAGGGAGGTGGGGATAGAATATTCGAAGAAATAATAGCCAAAGCTTGCCAAATTTGATTAAAAAATGAATCTATATGAATATTTTAAAACATGAATATCCAAGAAGCCCAACAAACTCCAAGCAGGAAAAGCAGAGATCTGCACAGAGATACGTTATAATTAAACTATCGAAAGCCAAAAATACAGAATATGGAAAACAGCAAGAGAAAACTGTCTCATCACATACAAGAAATCCTGAATAAGATCAACAACCAGTTTCTAAGCAGAAACCACAGAGGACAGAAGGTTGTGAGATGACACAGTTAATGAGCTGAAAGGGGGGAAAAAAACTAAAAATAAAAAACCTATCAACCAAGATTCCAATATCCAGCAAAACTGTCCTTTAAAAAATTGAAGAGAAATGAAGACCTTCCCAAATAAACAAAAGCTGAGGGAGTTTGTTACCAAAAGACATGCCCTATGAGAAATGCTAAAGGGAGCCCTTTAGATAAGAGAAAAAAAAAAAGAGTAACTTGAAGCTGTATGAAGAAATAAAGGTCACTGGTAAAGAAAACTATATGGGCAAATTTAAAAGCTAGTATCATTGCATTTTTCTTTATAACACCAGTTTTTCTTTCTCACATGATTTAAAAGACAAATGCAAAAAAAAAATCATTTTGTTTTCTATGTTGTTGCACGCACAATGTATAAAAATGTAATCTGTAACAACAACATAAAAAGAGTGGGACAGAGCTGTACAGGAGCAGAATTTCTGTATGTTTTGAAGTTGAATTGACATCAATTCAAACTAGACTGTTAAGATGTTAAGCGCAATTATCATGGTAACCACAAAGAAAATATCTAAGAAAACATACACACACAACAAGGTATAAGGGATCAAAAAAGTTCACTATACAAATATAAACTAAACACAAGAAAAGGCAGTAAAGAAATAAATGAGGACAAAAAAGGTAACAAATATACAGAAAACAAACAGCAAAGTGGCAGAAGTAAGTCCTGTATTATCAGTAATTACTTTAAATCTGAATGGATTAAACTCTCCAATCAAAAAACAGAAACTAGCAAAATGGATTGAAAAACATGATCCAACCACACGCTGTCTACAACAGACTCATTTTAAATCAGAAGACACAGTAAAATGAAAGTGATAGGATGGAAAAAGATAATTTGATGCACATGAACCAAAAGAGAGCTGGAATGGCTATAATAAAAAAAAAAATAGTATCAGAAAAAAATAGATGTTAAGTCAAAAACTGCTATAAAAGACAAAGAAGGGCATTTTAGAATGACAAGAGGGTCAAGTCATCAAGTAGATATAACAGGCAGAGCCAATATGGAGGAATAGACAGAAGCTTCCGACAGCCCGCTTTACAACAAACACCTGAAAAAACAAGTGAAACAAATATATTTGTGACAAGCTGAGAGCCCTGAGCATCCAAGGCAAGCTTAGACAATGAACCGAGGGGCAGGGGAAGGAAGAGACCATTCAGAAGTGGAGAGGAGTTACAGGACCTGAATCGCGGGGAGCCCTCAGGCACCATTCCTGGAGCAGCAGCAGCGGGCAGATCCTAGCGATCTGCTGCAGTTTCCTCAGGGAGAAGCAGCAGCCACCCAGCCCACTCACACCTCTGGAACCTGAGGAGAACTGCGTTCTCGGCAAAAGCTAAGTGCTTGCGTATATTTTACCATGCCCCCACCCCCCACCCCCCACCCCCAAGCCAGTTTCAGTGGCTGAATCCCTGGCCCTGAGGTAGACCCTGGTGAGCACCTAGAGCCATCCTCCCGGCCTTGGGAAAGGAAAAAATTTGCAACTGGGGGGAGAGGATACTTTGCTAGCTCCATTAACCAGGGGAGCTCAGGACAGAAGCGGCTCCTGTCCAGATATAAACCGTCCATTGACCTTGAGCACCTTTCCCTTCTGCGTGGACCTGTGTGGGCCTATTTCGGGAGAATAGGCCCTTGTTGGCAAACTCCAATCATTTAAGCAGTGTGGCGGAGAGGTGGGTGTTTGTTGTTTGACATTGCTTTGCCTATTAACCAAGGTCCTCAACTACCCACATGAGGAACCTAAGGACTGCTCGCTCCACTCAGGTCACCCAGCCACCCGCGACAGGGGGCCAAAGATAACTGGTATCTCCCAGTCCTTACAACCAAAAACTTTTGGTGCCCATGGTCCCTCTGCAGAACACACCCACCAGCACGCTCTAGGGAACAGAGATGCGCTTTCCTCAGAGACACTTGGGGGTCAGTTCTCAGGCCCCTGCGTTGTTCAGAGCGTGACCCCCTGCTGCAATCAGATACCGGTATATACGCCAATCACCCCTGCCCCTCTAAGACTGTAGGACAGAGCCTGTACCACACACTTGATATCACCTACCTGGAAACCTGAGCTGAATTCATACAAGAAAACTGAATGGACTTCTAGACTGATATACCTGATAACAGCTCTAGCCAGCTGGGAACAGGACACCAGAGCTCCAAAGGTGAAAATAATCAAGCTAGCTCACTCAAGCAACCCACAGGGTCATACCAAAACAAAACAAAGCAAGCAGCTATGACACAGTAAGCAAGCATAAACTAATACAATAACTAATAGATGGCTCGGAGACAACAGTCAACATCAAGTCACATAAAGAAACAGACCATGATCACCTCAACAGGCTCTCAAAACAAAGAATCCAGGGATCTTCTAGATGAAAGCGCATTCCTGGAATTACCAGATGCAGAATACAGAAGTTTAATATACAGAACCCTTCAAGACATCAGGAAGGAAATGAGGCAATACACAGAACAAGCCAAGGAACACATAGATAAAGCAACTGAAGAAATGAGAAAGATTATTCAGGAACATAATGAAAAGTTTAATAAGCTAGAAAAATCCATAGACAGACAGCAATCAGAAATTCAGAAGATTAACAATAAAATTACAGAATTAGATAACTCAATAGAAAGTCAGAGGAGCAGAATTGAGCAAGTAGAAGCTAGAATTTCTGAACTCAAATATAAATCACTTGGCACTAATATATTTGAGGAAAAATCAGACAAAAGAATAAAAAAAAAGAAGAAAGCTTAAGAATCATGTGGGACTCTATCAAGAGAAATAACATATGAGTGATTGGAGTACCAGAACAGGGAGGGATAACAGAAAATACACAGAAAATTGTTAAAGATTTGTTGGCAGAAAACTTCCCTGATATTGTTAGAGATGAGAAGATATCTACCCAAGATGCTCATCAAACTCCACATAAGGTAGATCTTAAAAGAAAGTCACCAAGACATATTATAATCAAGCTTGCCAAAACCGAAGATAAAGAGAGAATTATAAGAGCAGCGAGGGATAAACGAAAAGTCCCCTAAAAGGGAGAGCCAATACGAATAAGCTTGCACTACTCAGCAGAAACCATGCAGATGAGAAGGAAATGGGATGACATATTTAAAAAACTGAAGGAAGAAAATTGCCTGCCAAGAATCATATATCCAGCAAAGCTGTCTCTTAAATATGAAGGTGAAATTAAGACATTTTCAGATAAACACAAATTGAGGGAATTCGTAAAAACCAAACCCAAACTACAAGAAATACTAAAGAGAGTTCTTTGGTTAGAAAATCAGTAATATCAGGTATCAGCCCAAGACTAGAACACTGGGCAGAGTAACCAGAAATCAACCCAGACAAGGAAATGAAAAAAAAAAAACAAAAACAAAAAACAAAGCAAAATTAAAAAAAAAAAAAAAGCCCAACACAGGGCAACAGCGATGTTATTGTATAAAAGAAGACAACATTAAAATAATAAAGAGGGGCTAAGAAATGTAGTTATACACCTTCCATATGGAGAGGAAGATATGGCGATACAAAGAAATAAAAGTTAGTTTTAAATTTAGAAAAATAGGGGTAAATAATAAGGTAACCACAAAGGAGACAAACTATCCTACTCATCAAAATAAAATACAAGGGAAAAATACAGACTCAGCAGAAACAAAATCAACAACAAATATGAGGAAAGGGCAATATATAAAGAAAATCTACTCAGCACATAAAATGAAGTGGGAAAAAGAAACTGTCAACACACAGAAAAAGACATCAAAATGACAGCACCAAATTCATACCTATCCATTAATTACCTTGGATGTAAATGGACTAAATGCACCAATAAAGAGACAGAGAGTGGCAGAATGGATTAAAAAAAAAGATCCGTCTATATGCTGCCTACAAGAGATACATCTTAGACTTAGAGACACAAACAAACTAAAACTCAAAGGATGGAAAAAAATATATCAAGCAAACAACAATCAAAAAAGAGCAAGAGTGGCAATATTAATTTCTGACAAAATAGACTTTAAAGTTAAATCCATCAGAAAGAATAAGGAAGGACACTATATAATGATTAAAGGGACAATACAGCAAGAAGATATAACCATATTGTATATTTATGTACCCAATGACAGGGCTGCAAGATACATAAAACAAACTCTATCAGCATTGAAAAGTGAGATAGACAGCTCCACAATAATAGTAGGAGAGTTCAACACACCACTTTCGGTGAAGGACAGGACATCCAGAAAGAAGGTCAATAAAGACACGAAAGATCTAAATGCCACAATCAACCAACTTGACCTCGCAGACATATACAGAACACTCCACCCAACAGCAGCCAGGTATACTTTCTTTTCTAGTGCACCTGGAACATTCTCTAGAACAGACCACATAGTAGGTCATAAAGCAAGCCTTAGCAGAATCCAAAACATCGTAATATTACAAAGCATCTTCTCTGACCATAAGGCCATAAAAGTGGAAATCAATAATAGGAAAAGCAGGGAAAAGAAATCAAACACTTGGAAAATGAACAATACCCTGCTCAAAAAAGACTGGATTATAGAAGACATTAAGGATGGAATAAGGACATTCATAGAATGCAATGAGAATGAAAACACTTCCTATCAGAACCTTTCGGACACAGCAAAAGATGTGCTCAGAGGCCAATTTATATCAATAAATGCGCACATCCAAAAAGAAGAAAGGGCCAAAATCAAAAAACTATCCTTACAACTCGAACAAATAGAAAGAGAGCAACAAAAGAAATCCACAGGCACCAGAAGAAAACAAATAAAAATTAAAGCTGAATTAAATGAAATAGAAAACAGAAAAACAATTGAAAGAATTAATAAGACCAAAAGCTGGTTTTTTGAAAAAATCAACAAAATTGATAAAACACTGGCCAAACTGACAAAAGAAAAACAGGAGAGGAAGCAAATAACCTGAATAAGAAATGAGATGCGTGATATTGCAACAGACCCAACTGAAATTAAAAGAATCATATCAGATTACTATGAAAAACTATACTCAAAGAAATTTGAAAACCTATAAGAAATGGATGAATTCCTAGAAACACACTACCTACCTAAACTAACACAAAGGGAGGTAGAACAACTAAATAGACCCATAACAAAAGAAGAGATTGAAAAGGTAACAAAAAACTCGTAACAAAAAAAAAGCCCTGCCCGGCCACAACCCATGACTGCCCTGACAGGGAGCACAAGAGAGAACCCCTGAGGGAACAGGAGATCAGTGGGATGCAGACCCCAAATTCTCAGGAAAAGACCAGACTTAATAGTCTGACTGAGACTAGAGGAATCCTGGCGGTCATGGTCCCCAAACCTTCTGTTGGCCCAGGACAGGAACCATTCCCGAAGACAACTCATCAGACATATCAGACATGGAAGGGACTGGACACTGGGTAGGAGAGAGATGCTGATGAAGACTGAGCTACCTGTATCAGGTGGACAATTGAGACTGTGTTGGCATCTCCTGTCTGGAGAGGAGATAGGAGGGTAGAGAGGGTTAGAAGCTGGCAAAATTGTCACGAAAGGAGAGACTGGAAGGGCTGACTCATTAGGGGGAGAGTAAGTGGGAGTATGGAGTAAGTTGTATATAAGCTTATATGTGACAGACTGACTTGATTTGTAAATGTTCACTTAAAGCTCAATAAAAATTATTAAAAAAAAAAAAAGCCCTGGTCCAGATGGCTTCACTGCAGAGTTCTACCAAACTTTCAGGGCACAGTTAACATCACTACTACTAAAGGTTTTTCAGAGCATAGAACAGGACGGAATACTACCAAACTCATTCTATGCAGCCACCATACCCCTGATACAAAAACCAGGTAAAGATACCACAAGAAAAGAAAATTATAGACCTATATCCCTCATGAATGTAGATGCAAAAATCCTCAAAAAAATTCTAGCCAATAGAATTCAACAACATATCAGAAAAATAATTCCCCATGACCAAGTGGGATTCACACCAGGTATGCAGGGATGGTTCAACATTAGAAAAACAATCAATGTAATCCAACACATAAATAAAACAAAAGACAAGAAACACATGATTTTATCAATTGATGCAGAAAAGGCATTTGACAAAGTTCAACACTCATTCATGATAAAAACCTCTCAGCAAAACAGGAATACAAGGAAAATTCCTCAACACAATAAAGGGCATTTATACAAAGCCAACAGCCAACATCATCGTAAATGGAGAGAGCCTGAAAACATTCCCACTGAGATCGGGAACCAGACAAGGATGCCCTTTATCACCACTCTTATTCAATATGGTGCTGGAAGTCCTACCCAGAGCATTTAGACTAGATAAAGAAATAGAGGGCAACCAGACTGGCAAGGAAGAAGTAAAAGTATCTCTATTTGCAGATGACATGATCTTATACACAGAAAACCCTAAGGAATCCTCCAGAAAACTACTGAAACTAATAGAAGAGTTCAGCAGAGAATCAGGATACAAGATAAACGTACAAAAATCAGTCGTATTCCTCTACACCAGTAAAAAGAACATTGAAGAGGAAATCACCAAATCAATACCACTTACAGTAGCCCCCAAGAAGATAAAATACTTAGGAATAAATCTTACCAGAGATGTAAAAGACATACAAAGAAAACTACAGTGCACTTCTGCAAGAAACCAAAAGAGACATCAGTGGAAGAACATACCTTGCTCGTGGATAGGAAGACTTAACATTATAAAAATGTCTATTCTAACTAAACCCATCTATACATTTAATGCAATTCCAATCCAAATCCCAAGGACATTTTTTAATGGGATGGAGAAACAAATCACCAATTTCATATGGAAGGGAAAGAGGCCTCGGATACACAAGGCATTATTGAAAAAGAAGAACAAAGTGGGAGGCCTTACTTTACCTGATTTTAGAACCTATTATACTGCCACAGTAGTCAAAACAGCCTGATACTGGTACAACAACAAATACATGGACCAATGGAACAGAATTGAGAATCCGGACATAAATCCATCCACATATGAGCAGTTGATATATGACAAAGGCCCCAAAACAGTTAAATGGAGAAAAGACAGTCTTTTTAACAAATGGTGCTGGCAAAACTGGATATCTATCTGCAAAAAAATGAAACAAGACCCATACCTCACTCCACGCACAAAAACTAACTCAAAATGGATCAAAGACCTAAATATAAAATGTAAAACGATAAAGGTCTTGGAAGAAAAAATAGGGACAACGTTAGGAGCTCTAATATATGGTATAAACAGTATACAAAACATTATTAAGAACAAAAAATAAATGCAGAAGAAAAACTAGATAACTGGGAGCTCCTAAAAATCAAACACCTATGCTCATCCAAAGACTTCACCAAAAGAGTAAAAAGACTACCTATAGACTGGGAAAAAGTTTTTAGCTATGACATTTCTGATCAGCGCCTGACCTCTAAAATCTAGATAAGAGTGCAAAAACTCAACTGCAAAAAGACAAATAACTGAATTAAAAAATGGGCAAAATATATGAATAGAGACTTCACTAAAGAAGACATTCAGGTAGCTAACGGATATATGAGGAAATGTTCACGATCATTAGCCGTTAGAGAAATGCAGATCAAAACTACAATGAGATTTCATCTCACTCCAACAAGGCTAGCGTAATCCAAAAACCACAAGAGAATAAATGTTGGAGAGGCTGTGGAGAGAGTAGAACACTTCTACACTGCTGGTGGGAATGTAAAATGGTACAACCACTTTGGAAATCGATTTGGCGCTTCCTTAAAAACCTGGAAATAGAACTAACGTAAAATCAGCAATCCCACTCCTTGGAATATATCCTAGAGAAATAAGAGCCTTTACACGAACAGATATATGCACACCCATGTTTATTGCAGCACTGTTTACTATAGCAAAAAGATGGACGCAACCAAGGTGCCCATGAACGGATGAATGGATAAATAAATTATGGTATATTCACACAATGGAATACTACGCATCGATAAAGAACGGTGAGGAATCTGTGAAACATTTCATAACATGGAGGAACCTGGAAGGCATTATGCTGAGTGAAATTAGTCAGTTGCAAAAGCATAAATATTATATAAGACCACCAGTATAAGAACTTGAGAGATAGTTTAAACTGAGAAGAAAACATTCTTTTTTGGTAACGAGAAGGGGGAGGGAGGGAGGGAGGGTGGAAGAGGGGCATTCACTAATTAGATAGTAGATAAAGAACTACTTTAGCTGAAGGGAAAGACAGCACACAATAGAGGGGAGGTCAGCACAATTGGACTAAACCATAAGCAAAGAAGTTTCCTGAATAAACTGAATGCTTCGAAGACCAGCGTAGCAGGGGCAGGGGCCTGGGGACCATGGTTTCAGAGGACATCTAAGTCAATTGGCATAATCAAATCTATTAACAAAACATTCTGCACCCCACTTTGAAGAGTGGCATCTGGGGTCTTAAATGCTAGCAAGCAGCCACCTAAGATGCATCAATTGGTCTCAACCCACCTGGATCAAAGGAGAATGAAGAGCACCAAGGACACAAGGTGATTATGAGCCCAAGAGACAGAAAGGGCCACATGAACCAGAGACTAAATCAGCCTGAGACCGGAAGAACTAGATGGTGCCCAACTACAACAGATGACTGCCCTGACAGGGAACACAACAGAGAACCCCTGAGGGAGCAGGAGAGCAGTGGGATGCAGACCCCAAATTCTCATAAGACCAGACTTCTAGTCTGACCGAGACTAGAAGGATCCCTGTGGTCATGGCCCCCAGACCTTCTGTTGGCCCAGAACAGGAACCATTCCCGAAGCCAACTCTTCAGACATGGATTGGACTGGACAATGGGTTGGAGAGGGGCACTGGTGAGGAGTGAGCTTCTTGGATCAGGTGGACACTTGAGACTATGTTGGCATCTCCTGCCTGGAGGGGAAATGAGAGGGTGGAGGGGGTTAGAAGCTGGCGAAATGGACACGGAAAGAGAGAGTGAATGGAAAGGGTGGGCTGTCTTATTAGGGGAGAGTAATTGGGAGTGTGTAGCAAGGTTTATATGGGTTTTTGTGTGAGAGACTTACTTGATTCATAAACTTTCACTTAAAGCACAATAAAAATTATTTTAAAAAAGAATACATAACAAGTATAACACATAATGTACCTAACAGTCTCAAAATATATGAAGCAAACAATGACAGAATTGAATGGAAAAATACCTGTCCGATAATAGTTAGAGCCTTCAACACCAGGTTTAGAAATGGACAGGATATCTAGACAGAAGAACAATAAGGAAATAAAAAACTTGAACAACACTACAGACCAACTAGACTTAATAAACATATACTGAACATTCTACTCAATTACAGCAGAACACACATTTTTCTCAAGTGCACATGGATCATGCTCCATGAAAAACCATATGCTAGATCATAAAACAAGTATCAATAAATGTAAACAGATGGAAATTACAAAAAGTATCTTCAGCCATAATGAAAAAAAAAAAAAAAAAAGCTAGAAATCAATAACAGAAGGAAAATGGAAAATTCACAAATACGTGGAAATTAAACAACAGTCTTAACCAATGGGTCAAAGAAAAAGACCACAATGAGCTTAAAAAAAAAACATGAAAGCAAAGCCACAACATACCAAAACTTGTGGCATGTGGTGAAGGCATTACTCAGTGGGAAATCTGTAGCTATAAACATCTACATTATAAACAGAAGGAAGATCTCAACTCAATAAACCTAATTTTACACTCTGAGGAATTCGAAAAAGAAGAAAAAACTAACCCCAAAGACGTTTGAAGTAAGGAAATAATAAAAATTAGCCAAAAGAATCTTGAAACAGAAGAATATAATTAAAGGACTTAACGCTTTGTGATTTCAGAACTTACAACAAAGCTACAGTAAGCAAAACAGTGTGGCACTGGCCTATGGATAGAAATATAGACCAATGGAACAGGACTGAGAGTCCAAAAATAAAACCGTACATCTATGGCCAACTGATTTTCAGCAGAGATGTCAAGTTCATTCATGGGAAAGAACAGTCTCTTTATCCGATGGTGCTGGCACAACTGGATATCCCCGTGCATAGGAATGAAGTCGGACCTCTACCTCACAACCACATACACAAATTGGCTCCAATGGATCAGCAACCTGAATATAAAAGTTAAAACCATAAAACCCTTAGACGAAAACCTAAGGGTAAACTTCACGACCTGGGATTTGGCGTCGGTTTCTTGGATATGACACCTAAAGTGTGAGCAACAAAAGAAGAATAAATAAATTGGACTTGATCAAAATTTAAAACTTTTATGTTTTAAAGGACATATCAAGTAGTGAAAAGCTCCAAGGATGACAGAAAATATTTGCAAATCATATATCTGATGAAGGTTTAATACACAGACTATATAAAGAACTCCTACAACTCAACAATAGACAAACAACACAATTAAAAAATCAGACAAAGGACTTGAGTAGACATTTCTTCAAAGAAGATATGCGAATGGCCAATAAGCACATGAAAAGTTGCTCAACATCTTCATTAGGCATGGGGAAATGCAAATTGAAACCACAAAGAGACACCACTTCACCCCACTAGGATGCCTATTATCAGAAAAATAAAAAGTGTTGGCAAGGATATGGAGAAGTTAAAATCCTCTTTCAGGGCATGGGGGAATGTAAAGTTTCTGCAAACAGATTTTGGCGGTTCCTCAAAAAGCTAAACATAGAATTATTTATGACCCAGCAATTCCACTCCTAGGTATATGCCCAGAAGAATTGAAAGCAGGGACTCCAACAGATATTTGTACACCAAAATTCACCGCAACGTTATTCACAATAGCCAAGAGGTGGAAACAATTCGAGTGTCCAACAACGGAGGGATGGATAAAGACAATGTGGGCTATACATACAGAGGAATATTATTCAGCCACAAAAAGGATTCGAGCTCTGATGCATGCTACATCTTGAATCTTGGAGGTATTTTGCTGAATGAAATAAGTCAGACAAAAAAAGGACAAATATTGTAGGATGCCACATTTGAAATATCAAGAATAGGCTATTTAACAGAGACTCAGTAGGTTAGTGCTCACCAGGAAGAAGGGGATTTATTGGTTAATTTATTAATAAGAGTTGCTATCTGGGGTGACACAGTTTTTAAAATGTTAGTGATGGTTGCATAATGTGGTGAATGTAATTAATGCCACAGAATTATATACTTAAAAAGGGTTAAAAGGGCTAATTTTGTTATAAATATATTACCACTTAAAAATGATTAAAAAAAAAAAACCTAGAAAAAATAGGAAGATTAATATAACAAACATGTACATATCCTTCAACCAGATTCATTTACTTTACATTTTACCATTTGCATTTTCCTCTTTCTCTCACATACATGTAGGTAGGTGTGTTTACTTGTTTCCCCTGGATTCTTATCATTTAATATTTGTAGGCATAAGGGGTCCTAGGTGGTACGAATGATAAGCACTCGACTACTAGTTGAAAGGTTGGCAGTTTGAACCCAAAGAGAGGTGCCTCGTAAGAAAAGCCTGGTGATCTGCTTCCAAAAGGTCACAGTCTTGAAAACCCTATGGAGCATGGTTCTATTGAGCTGAAAGACTTGATGCCAACTAACAACAGTTGTAGGCATCATGATGTTTTACCCCAAAATACTTCAGTATATACCTTCTTAAGAAAAAGCTCACTGTCCTACACCACCACAGTACTTTCAGCAGTGGCCCTCAACCAAGAGCGATTGTGCCCCAAAGGACATTTGACGATGTCTGCAGACATTTTTGTTTGTCACCACACGGGGTGGAATGCTATTAGCTTCTAGTGGTAGGCACCCAACATCAACATCTGACGTCCAAACACCCTACGATATACAGGACAGCCCTCCACCATAAGGAATTTTCTGGCCAAATGTCAATAGCACCACAATTAAATCCCTGCGGTATATACCTAAGAAATTTAACATTGGTTTAGTAGTATCACCTAATGTCTTTGGAATTATGAAACAGTATTACTTTTTCAAGGAAAAAAATTATGAGGCGTTCCATAGGTGATTGTGATAAGTGGTTAGGATTCAGAATTGCTGTTAGAACTTTTTAATGGGCCCTAGAAATTTTGCTAAACATAAACTGTCTTTCAAGGCTGACCAGTAGGAATAAAAGTGAAATTTAATAGTCTTCCATATGTTTACAAGTTTTTAAATATGAACACATCGAATTAGAAAAGATTAAAAGTGCTCCTTTGGGTAGTTGAGGGTGTGGGAAAACATCCCGAGAACTCGGAGGAATGCCTTGTTCTGGACAGAATTTGGAGCATATCCTGTTATACAGCAGTTCTATTTCTAGGAAATTTTCCTAAGGAATTAATCAGAAACATACCAAAGATGTATATAAAAGAATCTACAACACACTGTTCTTTATAAGAGCAAACAAACTGGAAATCTAAGTGTCCATCCACACACCACTGTAGCATTATACGTGCGTCTGCAGTCAGGAAACAACTTGGTGAATACGCAGACCCACACGTCAGCAGTGGGCTTCTCTGGCAATGGAATTACATGTGAGATTTCTTTTCTTCTTGATGCCTTTCTCTCTAGTGTTTGAAGTTTTACCTTGTGCTTGTATCACTTTCATTTTACCATTAAAAATTGAAACGACTAATGGACTGCAACGACCGCAGCCTCCGCCAGACCGAGCCCAGTACAGCTAGATGGTGCCTGGCTACCACTGCTGACTGCTCTGACAGGGATTCCAATAGAGGGTCCCAAACAGAGCTGGAGAAAAATGTAGAACAAAATTCTAATTCACAAAAAAGGACCACACTTACTGGCCTGAGAGGGACTGGAAAAGCCCCAGAGAGTATGGCCCCTGGACACATTTTTAGCTCAGGAATGAAGCCACTCCTGACATTCACCCTTCAGCCAAAGATTAGACAGGCCCATAAACAAAAGGAGACTAAAAGGGCACACCAGCCCAGGAGCAAGGACGAGAAGGCAGGAGGGAACAGGAAAGCTGGTAATAGGGAACCCGAGGTCAAGAAGGGAGAATGCTGACATGTCGTTGGGCTGGTAACCAATGTCACAAAACATGCGTACTAATTGTTTAATGAGAAACTAGTTGGTTCTATAAAAGTTCATCAAAAGTACAATAATTAAAAAAAAATTGAAACAAAATGTCCACGTACCCACCACCAAGATTTAAAAAATGTTAACGTGTAAGAGTCTAAGCTTCAGATCTTCTTGGAAAGGGCATTACAAGTAGATTGCTGTCTCCAGAGCTTTTCTGCTTCCAACGCCTCCACCCTCCTCACCACCCTAGAGGGAGTCAGCACTCTGGATTTGGTGTTTAATAATTAGTGTATGCTTTTAAATTCCCACTACTGAATAATATTGCAGTACTATCCCGTGTTTTGGAAACCCTGGTGGCATAGTGGTTAAGTGTCACGGCGGCTAGCCAAAAGGTCAGCAGTTCAAATCCAGCAGGCACTCCTTGGAAACCATATGGGGCAGTTCTACTCTGTCCTATAGGGTCGCTATGAGTCGGAATTGACTCAACAGCAATGGGTTTATTCTGTGTTTTAAAATGTTAAACGTGTCTTCCCACTAACCATCATATTAAGATTCACTCACGCCAATGTACGTAGCTCTAACTCACTGACATATACTGATGTGTATAATGTCATACAGTGTGATTTTACCAGTTCTTCTGATCCTAACTTTGTTTCTAGTATTTTGCTGTTACAAGCAACAGTTCAATGAACACCCTTTCCTATCCCCCTTGTCCATGTGTAAGAGTTTCTCCGGGCTCTATATATGTAGAAGTAGAGTTACTGGACCATAAGGAACTCACATCCTTACTGATATGAAATACTTCCACTTTGTTTTTCAAAGTGCAGTACCAAAAGCACATTCCCACTGACAACTCATCAGCACTCCTGTTTCCCAACACCTTTGCCGACAATGGGTATTATCCAATGTTTCATGTTCCTGTGATGCCCCAGGTGGCAGCTATTCCATGTGTTGTAACTCCCCTTTCTTTGATGAACACCTCTTCGGTGGTTTATTGCCCAATCAGGTTTCATTTTCTTTGAGATGATTGTTTATTTTCTTTATTTTTCTGTTTTCCACAGAGCAGCTTTTCCTATATTTTTAAAATCAGCTTATAGTTTTATATATATATCAAGGATAACATTATTTCAATGTTAAAATATTTTTAAATGCATTTAAATCACTTCATGGTGGTAAAAATAATCAGTAATATTAGGGGTACAGGATGAAATGCAAGAAGGAGTTTAACAAATTAATACGGTAATAATTTTGATAAAGAGGCTTCAAAATCAGCCATGTGGTTTTGGAACAAAGAGACCAATACAGAATAAAGTCCAGAAACAAAACTTGGTACACATACATAAAAATTTAATGTACAAGAAGAGCAGAACACTAATCAATGGGGAAGAGAAAGATGATTTCTATTCAGTGTGCCTGATATACTTGGTTGACTACTCAGAAACACAAACCTAAATTTTTAAGCTTAATTATAACTAATACAAAAACAAAAAAACTTAAAGTACCAAAAGAAAAAAAGTCTTGCAGAATAAAAATTAGAAACTGTATGAAAAAATGATTGGCAGATTCTCCATAATAACATAGCAAATATCTACAATAAGAAAGCAGCATGCATGAAATTAAAAGAAAAATAACAAACTGGGAAAAAATGCACACCATTTATGAAAGACAAAGGGTATTTAAAACAAAAAGAGCCCTTACAATTGGAAAAGCCTCCATCCAAATTAAAAAAAAAAAAAAAAAAATAGGACAAGAAAGTAAATATTTAATAAATATATGAGAAAAAAAAGTTCACCCTCACTAGTACAAGAAAAAAATGTACATAAAATACCATTTTCAAGCATCATTTTGATGAATATTCAAAAAGAAAAGTGATAGAATTTCATCAATTATCATTATACATAAAAATGCAGCTTTAGAAACACTTTAAACAACTTTAGCCTAGAGGCCAAAATTTCCACGAGCCAGTCCTAGAAAACTCTCCAGAATCTTTAAAAAAGCTACCATAACTAAGTAAAGTTAACAAGGTCCAGAATACAAGGTCAATAAACAAAAATCAATTGTATTTTTATATATTAGTGACAATGGAAAATGAAGTATATACACACACACACACATATATATATAAACATGCCATTTACAATAACATCAAAAAACATGAAATTCTTACGGAAAAGTTTTACAAAACATGTGCAAGACCTGTACACTTAAGAACTAAATAAATGGAAAGTTTTCACATGTTTATGGGATGGAGGACTCCATACTGTTAAGATGTCATTTCTTCCTGAAATGATCTACAGATTCAGTGCAATCCCAAACAAAAATTCCAGAAGGCTTTTTTGTGGTAATTGATAAACTCATTGCAAAATTTAAATGGGCATGCAAAACACCTGGAGTAGCCAAAAGAACTTTAAAAACAAGAGTCAAGTTGCAAAATTTACTAAAAAGTTGCAGTGGTATTGGCATAACGGATCAAAATATAGATCAGTATAACAGATGGAGCACAGAGGTCCAGACATATATGGACAATGGATTTTTAGCAAGGGTGCCAAAGCAACTCAATGGGGAAAGGAAATCTTTTTATTTATTCCTCTTACCAATGAACCCTGCTGGTGCGGTGGTTAAGCACTTGGCTGCTAACCCACAGGTCAGCTGTTTGAACCCACTCGCCGCTCCATGGGAGAAAGATGTGGCAGTCTGTTTACATAAAGATTTACAGCCACGGAAACCCTATGTGGCAGTACTGCTCTATCCTATAGGGTCACTATGAGACAAAATTGACTTGACAGCAGTGGCTGATACCTCATACCATATGCAAAAAAAAAATCTGAAATGAATCACAGACCAACTATAAAGCTTCTAGAAAGACATAAACACCGGAGAAAATCTTTGTGACACTGGGGTAGACAAAGATCTGTTAGATAGGACGGGAAGCATAAACCATAAAAGAAAACTTGATAAATTGGACTTCATCAAAATTAAAGACGTCTAACTTTCAAAAGGAGCTCTGGTGGTGAAATGGTTAAGAGCTCACTCAGGCTGCTAACCAAAAAGCTGGTCGGCAGTTTGAATCCATGGAATCCATCAGCCCCCCCTTAGAAAGTTCTACTTTGTCTGATAGGGTCACTATGAATTGGAATTGACTCAAGGGCACACAACAACAGCAAATCTTCAAAAGACACAAACAATGAAAAGGCAAGTCATGGACATGCAGAAAATACTTCTAATACACATCTGACGAAGAAATTTTACCCAGAAAATAAATGTATGTTTATGGACACACGTATGTATCTTGTTGTTGCTGCTGTTCCAACTCATAGTGACCCTATGTACAACAGAAGTAAACACTGCCCAGTTCTGGGCTGTTCTCACAATTGTTGCTATGCTTGAGCCCATTGTTGCAGCCACTGTCAGTCCATCTCATTGAGGGTCTTCCTCTTTTTCGCTGACCCTCTGCTTTACCAAGCATGATGTCCTCCTTCAGGGACTGATCCCTCCAGACAACAGGTCCAATGTGAGACGTAGTCTCACCATCCTTGCTTCCAAAGAGCATTCTGGTTGCCCTTCTTCCAAGACAGATCTGTTTGTTCTTTTGGCAGTCCACGGTATATTCAATATTCTTCACCAACACCACAATTTAAAGGTGTCAGTTCTTCTTTGGTCTTCCTTATTCATCATCCAGCTTTCACTCGCGTATGAGGCAACTGAAAACACCATGGCTTGGGTCAGGTGCACCTTAGTCTTCAAGGTGACAGCTCGGCTTTTTAACATTTTCAAGAGATCTCTTGCAGCTAATTTGCCCAATGCAATGCATCTTTTGATTTCTTGACTGCTGCTTCCACGGGTGTTGATGGTGCATCCAAGTAAAACGAATTCCTTGACAACCCCAATCTTTTCTCCGGTTATCATGATGTTGCTCATTGGTCCCTCTGTGAGGATTTTTGTTTTCTTTATGTTGAGGTGCAATCCATACTGAAGGCTGTGGTCTTTGACCTTCAACAGTAAGTGCTCCAAGTCATCTTCACTTTGAGCAAGCGAGGTTATGTCATCTATATGACGCAGGTTGTTAACGAGTCTTCCTCTGATCCTGATGCCCCGTTCTTCATATAGTCTAACTTCTCAGATTAATTGCTCAGTATGGTTTTTTTTTTTTTATAGATGGAATAGGTATGGTTAAAGGTTACAACCCTGATGCACACCTTTCCTGACTTTAAACTATGCAGTATCCCCTTGTTCTGTTTGAATGACTGCATCTTGATCCACGTATAGATTCCTCATGAGCACATTTAAGTGTTCCAGAGTGCCCATTCTCCGCAATATTATCCATAATTTGTTATGATCCACACAGTTGAATGCCTTTGCATAGTCAATAAAACACAGGCAAACATCCTTCTGGTATTCTCTTTCAGCCAGGATCCATCTGACATCAGCAGTGATATCCCTAGTTCCACGTCCTCTTCTAAATCCGGCTTGAATTTCAGGCAGTTCCCTGTTGACACACTGCTGCAGTTGCTTTTGAATGATCTTCAGCAAAATTTTGCTTGCGTGTGATATTAACGATATTGTTTGATAATTTCCACATTCGGTTGGATCACCTTTCTTGAGAATAGGCATAAATACGGATCTCCTCTAGTCGGCTGGCCAGGTAGCTGTCTTCCAAATTTCTTGGCACAGACGAGTGAGCACTTTCAGTGCTGCATCTGTTTGTTGAAACATCTCAACTGGTGTTCCATCAATTCCCAGAGATTTGTTCTTCACCAATGCCTTCAGAGCATCTTGGACTTCTTCCTTCAGTACCATTGGTTCCTGATCATATGTTACCTCCTGAAATGGCTGAATGTCAACCAACTGTTTTTGGTATGGTGACTCTGTGTATTCCTTTCATCTTCTTTTGATGCTTTCTGAATCATTTAATATTTTCCCCGTAGAATCCTTCAGTATCATAACTCGAGGCTTGAATTTTTTCTTCCATTCTTTCAGCTTGAGAAATGCTGAACACATTCTTCCCTTTTCGTTTTCTATCTCCAGCTCTTTGCACACATCATCATGATACTTCATCTTCTTGAGCCACTTTTTGAAATCTTCTGTTCAGCTCTTTTATTTCATTTTTTTCTTTTGCTTTAGCTACTCGACATTCAAAAAGCAAGTTTCAGAGTCTCTTCTGACATCCATTTCAGTCTTTCCTTTCTCTCCTGTGTTTTTAATGACCTCTTGCTTTCTTCATGTATGATGTCCTTGCACAACTCGCCTGGTCTTTGGTCACTGGTGTTCAATGCATCAAATCTATTATTGAGATGGTCTCTAAATTCAGGTGGGATATACTCAAGGTCATTCTTTGGCTCTCATGGACTTGTTCTAATCTTCTCAGTATCAACTTGAACTTGCATATGAATAACTGATGGTCTGATCTGCAGTCCACCCCTGGCCTTATTCTGACTGATGATATTGAGATTTTCCATCATCTCTTTCCACACATGTAGTTGATTTGATTCCTGTGTATTCCATCTGGTGAGGTCCATGTGCATAGTCACCATTTATGCTGGTGAAAAAAGGCATTTGCAATGAAGAAGTTGTTGGTCTTGCAAAATTCAATCATGATATTTCTGGCATTGTTTCCATCACCAAGCCCATATTTTCCAACTACCAATCCTTCTTCTTTGTTTCCAACTTTCATATTCCAATCACCAATAATTATCAGTGCATCCTGATTGCACAGTTGATCAATTTCAGACGACAGAAGCTGGTAAAATCTTCAATTTCTTCATCTTTGGCCTTAGTCTTTGGTGTGTAAATTTGAATAAAAGTCATACTAACTGGTCTTCCTTGTAGGCGTATGGATATTATTCTACCACTGACGGCACTGTACTTCTATGTATCTTCTTAGAACACAATAATAAGAATACAAGCAACCCAATAAAGAAATACAGAAAAGAAACTATTTGAACACTTCACAAAAGAAGATGTATAAATGGCCCACATGCACATGAAACAATGAAAAATTTCATTAGTCAACAGTGAAATGAAAATTAAAACCACAATATCCACTTTAATGGAAAAAACAACAAAAAAGGCAATACCAAGAGTTAGTGAAGATGTGGGACAAGTGGAACACTCACTCACTGCTGGCAGACGTGTAAAGTGATATAACCATTACAGAAACCAGCAGCTTCTCATATAATTAATCATATGACCCAGTAATTCCACTCCTAGGTAACTATCCCAGAGATGTGGAAACATGTGTCCACAAGACTTGTTCATAGAAACTTCATTCATAACGGCCAAAAATGGAGGTAACTCAAAGGCTCATCGACAGATAAATGGATAAACGAATTGTGATATATCTGGACAATGGAATACTACTCAGCATTAAAATGGAAGGAACTACTGATATACACAACTTGAATGAAGCTCAAGTCACTGTGCTAACTAAGAAAAGCCAGCCAGGCACAAAAGACCACATACTGTATGACTGATTCCACGCATATGAAATTCTAGAACAAGAAAAACTAATGTATTCTGACAAAAAAGGAGACCAGTCATTGCCTGGAGCTGGGGGCATGTCTTCCCTGCAAAGGGACATAAGAGAACTTTTGGGGTGACAGAAATGTTCTTTATCGTGATTGAGGTGGTGGTTGCATGAGTGCATACATGTGCCAAAAACTCCCTAAAGTTTGCACTTAAAACTGCTGTTGTTCGTTGTCATCATGCCAATTCTAACTCATGGTGACCCCATGTGTGTAAAATAGAACTGTGCACCACAGAGTTTTCAAGGCTGCGACCCTTTGGAGGCAGATCGCTAGGGCTGTCTTCTGAAGTGCCTCTGCGGGGGTTCAAACCCCCAACCTTCTGGCTAGTAGCTGAGTACCATTTGCACCACCTAGACGTTCCTGCACTTAAAATAGGTATATAGTATTATGTGCAAACTAAAGCTCAAAAGTAGATTTTAATAAATAAAAAATGTAGAGAATTTCATTTTGAAAAAGATTAAAAAGAATGTTAATTTAAAAAATGAAGAGCTACTGAATGATTACACATAAAACCGTCCTGTTAAAAATCATTTTAAAACCTTATCCAATTCATCAAAGCTAACGTGACCAACACTGGAGCATTGAAGAGTAGGGGATTTGGAGGTCTTTTGTACTATTCTTGCAATCTTCTCCAAGCTTGAAATTAATTCCCAATAAAAAGTTAGAAATAAAAATAAATGAACAGACAAAATTCTTCAAATTTCCAAAAGTTAATTTGGGGTTTAGAACAGGGCTTCTCAAACTTGCACGCACATATGACTCACCTAGGCATCTTGTTAAGAAAATTCTGATCTAGTAGGTCTGAGGCGGGGCCTGAGAGTCTGCATTTGCACAAGCCCAAAAACGGCTCTGTGCTCCTATGAAGAGATGGTTGTGAGAGGGAACCCTGTCCTCTCAAGCCAAGCTCCACAGAGGGAACACAAGGGCCTCATGTAGCCACTGGATCTCCTTACAAGGCCTTGCAGGAGAGAAACTGATTTTGCTGAAGACCAGTCTTTTAACGCGGAAAAATCGTAATTACTACTGTTGATAAAGTGTGAAAGAGGCCAGTGTTTTCAGACAGTGCTGTGGGTGGTGTAGTAGGCTTTTGAAGAAAAAAATAGGATACGTATCAAGAGATTTGGATATTTGTTCCCTTTGACCCAGTAACCTTCCTTCTGAGAATCCATTCAAAACTGGAAATAGGAAGAAAGCTTAGGGCACAAAGACAGTCATCACACGGGTGGAAGCAAACCAAACGTCCAACAGTCGGGTAAGTCCCAGTCCCAGTCTCCGATGACCAAATCTGACACAGCCACTTAGCAGGATATCCAGGGAACTTTTATAATTACATGGGAAAATGCTTCCATGTTGGGGGGAAGTAAGATAACAGGATACAATGATACACAGCACGATCCTAGTGATGCACACAAACAAGGTGGCAGAGGAAAAAAGTCGGGAAGGAAGTTTGTTGAAACATTCAGAGGTCTTCTCAGGTGGCTGGGAACAAAGGACACCCTTTTCCTTTCCAAGCTTTGCCAATGTTTTAGAGTTAAGAAGGGACGGGGAAGGAGATAAACAAGTACGTTTAAAATTAGATCTTCAGTCCTAGCCACAGCAATTAGGCTAGACAAAGAAATAAAGGGCATCCGGATTGGCAAAGAGGAAGTAAAATTATCTCTATTTGCAGATAACATGATCTTATACACAGAAAACCCTAAGGAATCCTCCAGAAAACTACTGAAACTAATAGAAGAGTTTGGCAGAGTCTCAGGTTATAAGATAAACATACAAAAATCACTTGGATTCCTCTACATCAACAAAAAAAACATCGAAGAGGAAATAACCAAATCAATAACATTCACAGTAGCCCCCAAGAAGATAAAATATTTAGGAATAAATCTTACCAAAGTTGTAAAAGGCCTATATAAAGAAAACTACAAAGTACTACTACAAGAAACTAAAAAGGACCTACTTAAGTGGAAAAACATACCTTGCTCATGGATAGGAAGACTTAACATATTAAAAATGTCTATTCTACCAAAAGCGATCTATATTTACAATGCACTTCTGATCCAAATTCCAATGACATTTTTAAATGTGATGGAGAAACAAATCACCAACTTCATATGGAAGGGAAAGAAGCCTTGGATAAGTAAAAAAAAAAAAGTAAAGCATTACTGAAAAAGAAGAAGAAAGTGGGAGGCCTCACTCTACCTGATTTTAGAACATATTATACAGCCACAGTAGTAAAAACAGCCTGGTACTGGTACAATTAACAGGCACATAGACCAATGGAACAGAATTGAGAACCCAGATATAAATTCATCCATACATTAGCAGCTGATATTTGACAAAGGCCCAGTGTCAGTTAAATGGGGAAAAGATAGTCTTTTTAACAAATGGTGCTGGCATAACTGGATATCCATTTGCAAAAGAATGAAACAGGACCCATACCTCACACCATGCACAAAAAACTAATCCAAGTGGATCAAAGACCTAAAGATTAAAACGATAAAGATCATGGAAGAAAAAATAGGGACAATGTTAGGAGCCCTAATACAAGGCATAAACAGAATACAAAACGTTACCAAAAATGATGAAGAGAAACCAGATAACTGGGAGCTCCTAAAAATCAAACACCTATGCTCATCTAAAGACTTCACCAAAAGAGTAAAAAGACCACCTACAGATTGGGAAAGAATTTTCGGCTATGACATCTCCGACCAGCGCCTGATCTCTAAAATCTATAGGAGTTTGTTAAAACTCAACCACAAAAAGACAAACAACCCAATCAAGAAGTGGGCAAAGAATACGAACATGCACTTCACTAAAGAAGATATTCAGGCAGCTAACAGATACATGAGAAAATGCTCTCGATCATTAGCCATTAGAGAAACGCAAATTAAAACTATGATGAGATTCCATCTCACTCCAACAAGGCTGGCATTAATCCAAAAAACATAAAATAATAAATGTTGGAGAGGCTGCGGAGAGATTGGAACTCTTATACACTGCTGGTGGGAATGTCAAATGGTACAACCACTTTGGAAATCTATCTGGCGTTTTCTTAAACAGTTAGAAATAGAACTACCATACAACCCAGAAATCCCACTCCTCGGAATATACCTTAGAGAAATAAGAGCCTTCACACGAACAGATATATGCACACCCATGTTTATTGCAGCTCTGTTTACAATAGCAAAAAGCTGGAAGCAACCAAGGTGTCCATCAACAGATGAATGGTTAAATAAATTGTGGTATAGTCACACAATGGAATACTACGCATCGATAAAGAACAGTGACGAATCTGTGAAACATTTCATGACATGGAGGAACCTGGAAGGCATTATGCTGAGCGAAATTAGTCAGAGGCAAAAGGACAAATATTGTATAAGACTACTATTATAAGATCTTGAAAAACAGTATAAACTGAGAACACATACTTTTGTGGTTACGAGGCGGGGAGGGAGAGTGGGAGAGGGTTATTTACTGATTAGTTAGTAGATAAGAACTACTTTAGGTGAAGGGAAGGACAATACTTAATACACGGAAGGTCAGCTCAACTCGACTGGACCAAAAGCAAAGAAGTTTCCGGGATAAACTGAATGCTTCAAAGGTCAGCGGAGCAAGGGTGGGGGTTTGGGGACTTGGCTTAAGGGGACTTCTAAGTCAATTGGCAAAATAATTCTATTATGAAAACATTCTGCATCCCACTTTGAAATGTGGTGTCTGGGGTCCTAAATGCTAACAATCGGCCATCTAAGATGCATCAATTGGTCTCAACCCACCTGGAGCAAAGGAGAATGAAGAACACCAAGGTCACACGATAACTATGAGCCCAAGAGACAGAAAGGGCCACATGAACCAGAGACTTACATCATCCTGAGACCAGAAGAACTAGATGGTACCCGGCCACAACCGGTGACTGCCCTGACAGGAAGCACAACAGAGAACCCCTGAGGGAGCAGGAGATCAATGGGATGCAGACCCCAAATTCTCGTAAAAAGACCAGACTTAATGGTCTGACTGAGACTAGAGGACTCCTGGCGGTCACAGTCCCCAAACCTTCTGTTGGCCCAGGACAGGAACCATACCCGAAGACAACTCATCAGACATGGAATAGACTGGACAGTGGATAGGTGAGAGATGCTGATGAAGAGTGAGCTACTTGTATCAGGCGGACACTTGAGACTGTGTTGGCATCTCCTGTCTGGAGGGGGGATGGGAGGGTAGAGAGGGTTAGAAACTGGCAAAATTGTCATGAAAGGAGAGACTGGAAGGGCTGACTCATTAGGGGAAGAGTAAGTGGGAGTAAGGAGTAAGCTGTATATAAGCTTATATGTGACAGACTGACTTGATTTGTAAACGTTCACTTAAAGCTCAATAAAAATTATTGTAAAAAAAAAATCAGATCTTCAGCGGAGACATTGGCTACCAGGAAGATGGGGAAGACACACTTTTCCCTATTTCTCCTGTGAAGTACAACTAAAAACCCTGGACATTATAGATAAAACAAACACAAGAACACTGAAAAGGACAGTCAAGAAAGCAGCCGAGCTAGGGAACCAGAGTTTTCTTTTTGCTTAATATCAATACAGACCTTACAGACGTCAAAGGATGGTAGAGGATTACCACAGGTAACTGCACACACATGAATTTGATAACTTTGGTGAAAAGAACGCATTATTTGAAAAACACACACTACCACAACTCAACCACTATGAAACAATTTGAATAGCCCTATAGGCATTAAGGAGCCCTGGTGGCACAATGGTTACAGAGCTTGGCTGCTGACCAGAAGGTCCGCAGTTTGAATCCACCACCAGTTCCTTGGAAACCCTACGGGGCAGTTCTACTCTGTCCTGTAGGGTCACTATGAGTCAGAATCTACTCGATGGGAACGGGTTTGGTTTGGTGTAGAGCCATTAAGGAAACTGAATTCATAATTAAAATATCACCCCCCTTCCAAATCTCTAGGTTCATACGGTTTCACTAGAGAATTCTACAAAATATTTAAAAAAGAATTAACAACAATTCTATATAATCTCTTTGAGAAAACAAATGAGGAGAGGGCACTTCCCAATGCATTTTACAAAGCTAGTACTACCTTGATACCAAAACTAACAAAGACGGTATAGAGAAAGAAAAACACAGACCAATATCCCTCATTAATATATATGCAAAAATCCTTCCAAAATATTAATAAAAAGGATTTAGCAATATATACATAGCATCTTACACTCTGACAGAGTGGGGCTTATTCCAGGGATGCAAGGCTGATTCAATATGCAAAAAATCAAGTGACATAATGCATCATATTACCTAGCTAGACCAGAAAAATCACATGATCATATCAGCTGATACAGACAAAGCATCTGACAAAATTTAAAAACCGTTCATGATAAAAACTCTTCGAAAAATAGGAATACAGGGGAACTCCCTCATTTAGATAAAGAACATCTATTATTAAAACAAAAACCCTACAGCTAACATTTACTTAATAGTGAAAGGCTGAATGCTTTCCCCTTATGACTGGGTACAAGACAAGGATGTCTGTTGTCTCCTCTATAACTAAACACAGTATTGGATGTTTCAGTCCGTAAAATGAGACCAGAAAATGAAATAAAAACCTACAGATAGAAAAGGAAGAAATAAAACTTTTTGCAGGCGAACTTTTTGTCATCTAGTTGATTTGGACCTATGGTGACTCCATATATACACGACTGCTAACTGACAGGTTAGAGTTCTGAGCCTACCCAGTGGCTCCTCAGAAGAAAGGCTTGAGGACCTACTTCCAGAAAACATGCTGCTGAGAACTCTGCGGCACACGGCTCTGTTCTGACACACACGAGGTCACCAGGACTCTTAGAACTCTGTGGCACACGGCTCTGTTCTGACACACACGAGGTCACCAGGAGTCTGAGAACTCTGTGGCGCACGGCTCTGTTCTGACACACACGAGGTCACCAGGAGTCTGAGAACTCTGTGGCACACGGCTCTGTTCTGACACACACGAGGTCACCAGGAGTCTGAGAACTCTGTGGCGCACGGCTCTGTTCTGACACACAGGGGATCACCAGGAGTCTGAGAACTCTGTGGCGCACGGCTCTGTTCTGACACACACGAGGTCACCAGGAGTCTGAGAACTCTGTGGCGCACGGCTCTGTTCTGACACACACGAGGTCACCAGGAGTCTGAGAACTCTGTGGCGCACAGCTCTGTTCTGACACACACGAAGTCACCAGGAGTCTGAGAACTCTGCGGCACACAGCTCTGTTCTGACACACACGAGATCACCAGGAGTCTGAGAACTCTGCGGCACACAGCTCTGTTCTGACACACACGAGGTCACCAGGAGTCTGAGAACTCTGCGGCACACGGCTCTGTTCTGACACACACGAGGTCACCAGGAGTCTGAGAACTCTGTGGCGCACGGCTCTGTTCTGACACACACGAGGTCACCAGGAGTCTGAGAACTCTGTGACGCACAGCTCTGTTCTGACACACACGAAGTCACCAGGAGTCTGAGAACTCTGTGGCGCACAGCTCTGTTCTGACACACACGAGATCACCAGGAGTCTGAGAGCTCTGCGGCACACAGCTCTGTTCTGACACACACGAGGTCACCAGGAGTCTGAGAACTCTGCGGCACACGGCTCTGTTCTGACACACACGAGATCACCAGGAGTCTGAGAACTCTGCGGCGCACGGCTCTGTTCTGACACACACGAGGTCACCAGGAGTCTGAGAACTCTGTGGCGCACAGCTCTGTTCTGACACACACGATATCACCAGGAGTCTGAGAACTCTGTGGCACACAGCTCTGTTCTGACACACACGAGGTCACCAGGAGTCAGAACCAACCTGACAGCAACCGTTTATCTGCAGATCTCTACGTAGAAAATCCCAAGAAATCTATTAAAAGAGACTTGTACTAACCTGTGAGGTCAGCGAAGTTGCGTAATACAAAATAAGCACTCAAAATCAATTGTAGGACCAAAAGCAAAGAAGTTTCCGGGATAAACTGAAAGCTTCGAAGGTCAGCGGAGCAAGGGCGGGGGTTTGGGGACTATGGCTTAAGTGGACTTCTACGTCAATTGGCAAAATAATTCTATTATGAAAACATTCTGCATCCCACTTTGAAGTGTTGCGTCTGGAGTCTTAAATGCTAACAAGTGGCCATCTAAGATGCATCAATTGGTCTCAACCCACCTGGAGCAAAGGAGAATGAAGAACACCAAGCCCACACGGCAACTAAGAGCCCAAGAGACAGAAAGGGCCACATGAACCAGAGACCTACATCATCCTGAGACCAGAAGAACTGGATGGTGCCTGGCCACAACCGATGACTGCCCTGACAGGGAGCACAACAGAGAACCCCTGAGGGAGCAGGAGATCAGTGGGATGCAGACCCCAAATTCTCATAAAAAGACCATACTTAATGGTCTGACTGAGACTAGAGGAATCCCGGCGGGCATGGTCCCCAAACCTTCTGTTGGCCCAGGACAGGAACCATTCCCGAAGACAACTCATCAGCCATGGAAGGGACTGGACAGTGGGTAGGAGAGAGATGCTGATGAAGAGTGAGCTACCTGTATCAGGTGGACACTTGAGACTGTGTTGGCATCTCCTGTCTGGAGGGGGGATGGGAGGGTAGAGAGGGTTAGAAACTGGCAAAACTGTCACAAAAGGAGAGACTGGAAGGGCTGACTCATTAGGGGGAGAGTAAGTGGGAGTAAGGAGTAAGGTGTGTATAAGCTTTTATGTGACAGACTGGCTTGATTTGTAAACGTTTACTTAAAGCTCAATAAGAATTATTTAAAAAAATACAAAATAGAAATAGAAATACAATTGTATTTCCATGTACTAGAAATGAACACATTGACGTCAAAATTAAAAAATACAAAACCATTTACAACTGCCCAAAGAAATAAAAAACTTAGGAATACATTTTACAAAATATGCACAAGATTTGTAAGCTGAAAATCATCTGGAAGCTGATTTACAAAATCAAAGAAGAATTAAATAAACAGAGAGACATATTGTATTCACAAATTGAAAGAGTCAGATAGCAAAAATTCCAATTTTCTCCAAATTGACATTCAGGTTTAATAAAATTCCCATGAAAATCCCAGTGAGGCTTTTTGCAGGCTTAGACAAGGTTACTGTAAAATTCATACAGAAAGGCAAAGGGACTAAAACAGCTAAAATAATTTTGAAAGAGAATAAAGTAGGAGGAAGTAGTCTACCCAATTTGAAGACATATATAGCTACAGTAATCAAGACTGCACGGTCTTAGCAGAGGGACAGACAGATAGATCAATGTAACAGAATACAGACCCCACATAAATATGCCCAATTGATTTTTTGACAAAGGTGCAAAAACGATTTAATGGAAGAATGATAGCCTTTTCAACAAATGGTGCTAGAGCAACTGGACGTGCACAGGCAGAAAAAAAAAAAAAAAAGCAATACAGACCTTATACAAAAATTAACATGGGTCACAGACTTACATATAAAATATAAAACTTTTAGGAAAAACCATAGTACAGTATCTTCAGTATCTAGGACTAGGCAATGAGTTCTTGGACTTGATATCAAAAGCATGACCCTTATAAGGAAAAAATCTATAAACTAGACTTAATCTAAATTAAAAACTTTTGCTCTTTTGGAGACCCTGTTAAGAGGATGAAAGGACAAGCTACGGACTGGGAGAAAATATCTGGAAACCATATGCCGAACAAAGGACAAGTACCTGGAATATATAGAGTTCTTAAAGCTCAACAGTAAAAAGGCATATAGTCCAGTTAGAACATGAGAAAAAAACATGAAGAGACATTTCACCAAACAGGACACACAGGTGGCAAATGAGCCCACACAAGGATGTTCGACATCATTAGCTATCACGTAAATGCTAATTTAAACCAGAATAAGATATCACTGCTTGCCCATCAAAATGGCTAACATAAAAAACAGAGACACTACCAAACGCTTGGGAGGATGCAGAGATTGTGGACCATGCACACACTGCCGGTGGGAACGTACACTGGAACAGCCACTCTGGAAAAGGGTAAGGCAGTTTCCTACAAAGCCTTGTGCTTACCACACAATCCAACAATTGCCCTCCTGGGCATTTATCCCAGGGAAATGAAGACTTGTGTTCACACAAAAACCTTTACAGAAATGTTTATAGCAGCTTTATTCATAAATGCCCCCAAACTGGAAACAACCCAGATGCCCTTCAACGGGCAAATGGTTAAACAAACTAGTACATCCGTATCATGGAATACTACTAAACAATAAAAAGGAACAAACTATCGATACATGTTGCAACCTGGATAAATCTCCATATGACTATGCTGAGTGAAAAAAGCCAACCCCCAAAAGTATATACTGTATGAATCCATTTATATAACATTCTTGAAATGATAACATGAGAAGGAAAAAAGATTACTGGTTGCAAGGGAGGGAGTGGGGGCAGGAGAGAAGCGGGTGTAGGCATAAAACGGCCACGATGGAATCCGCTGGTAAGTCAAAGGTATTCTGCATCCTGACCGTATCAATGTCAAAATCCTGGTTGTGACACTATTTTACAAGACGCTACCACCAGAGGAAAGAGGTAAAGAGTATAAGGGATCCCTCTGGATTATTTCTTACAACTGCTTGTGAATCTACAATTATCTAAAAATAAAAAGTTTAATTAAAAAACTAAGAAAAAAACTTGTGAGGGTGACTTCTGCTGCATCGGGAAGAAACTATGTCTTCAGTAGCGTGACAAAGTAGCATTGATTTATGTATGCAATCTCACTCTGTGCACGGCATTTCCTAGGAAGCTGCAAGAATCCACAGACGAAGACCAAACCTCGTAGATGCTAGTGTTACAGTATCCCCTTGCACATTGTACTGGTCAAAGGTCTTAATTTTTAATGAGAAAAAGGAGCATTTCTTCACTTTGGACGTTTGGGTTCAACAACAACCATCACGGTACACACCATTCAGCACACTAGGTGCTGAAACACGTGTGTTGTGGGCTAAGGTGCAGGGGTGTGTGCCGGCTTTCCTCTGGCATGGAAGGCAGGGAGCAAGATGCCTCCCACCTCACCTAACAGCTGACTCCTTCCCATGCTTACTCCTACCCACTTCCCCCAACTTACAGCCACGTCAAATGCCCTGGGCTGAGAGCAAGCTGTTCTTTTTCCTACATTTCTCTGTGCCACGTTTACGGAGAGTCTCCTACGCTTTAGGCAGTTTTCCCTCTGCTGGGCAACAACAATTAACAAGAGTCCAAACCATCATGAAGCCCACATTCTAATGGCAAGAGCTAATGCTTTAGTAACTAAATATCATGCCAGGCAGTGGAAAGTGTTAGGAAGAAGGATCAAGGTGGATATGGTAGGAAACCATGGTCTAAGGCAGCACCTAGAAACAGGTGAGTAAGAGCACCTGCAGGTACGAGCTCATCATCCCCACCAGGACACCAGAACACAGGAAAGTTGCCAAGGAAATTCTCAAGACCCCACCAGTGGTTGTGTGACGACAGTGAAATGGTCTGTTTCATTTTCCCTCTATTTCCCGACATTTCTGAAATACAGTCACAACTAGGATTACTACCGAAAAATGCCCCCGAGGAGTACAAGAGTGAAGAGGGCTCCCTTCGTCACAGGAGGAGAGAGATCCCTGGGATGCAAAGAGGCCAATCCAGAGTGACTCCTGGGCTGTAACACCAGGATGCAGGCATTTGTTTTCGGCAGTGATTGTCTGCACAAAGCTGAAAAGCGGCCTCGCAGTGAGAAGCTGGGATTAGGCAGTCAGGAGGAGGGACAGGGACATCTCTTCAGCTCACATCCTTCCATTTTTCTGGGCTGGGGTTGGACAGGCTGGGCTCCTGGGAAAACTGCTCTGGCGGGAGGTGCAGGGTTTAGAGGGAGACGAACACGGGGTTATCAAGGGCCCTCGCAGAATGCACTCACCAGAGGCAGCTGGAAGGTGGTCACCTGCTGTGTGTCCCTCAAACTCTCTTCCTGAAGAAGGGCAGGGTCTTGCGAAACTGAAAGATATAGGAAAAGAGTGTTCCAAAGGAGCCAAGTATGGTCCTGGCACTTCTCTAGCTCCCTAGGGTCCTCTGAATTTCAGTTTTGTTGGGTGAGGAAAGTCACAAGAGAACAGCCAACAGGCAGCTGTTTCACCAACTTTTCATAGACTCCTAGGTCTTTTCTCACCAATAAAACGGAGATTACGAGACAATGCTTATGAAAAGCGTTTCACAACTCCAAGGAGATTTCTCAGTTTTTCAGACAGGAATATGGGCTTTAAAAGGGACTGTGGTTACTGTCAGTTGCCACCGATCCCAACTCCAGGAGACCTCATGTGTGCAGAGTAGAGCTACTCCACAGGGTTTTCAAGGATGCGAACTCTCAGAGGCAGATTGCCAAGCCTGTCTTCCGAAACATCTCCATCTCTGGGTGGGTTCCAACTGCCAACGTTCCAGCTAGCAGTCGAGTGCTTAACTATTTGTACCACGCAGCGTTGCTTTAAAATAGAATACCCAGGTCAGTTAGCTATGTGAACATCTGCAGGTCCGGGGACCTGTTTTACCATCTGCAATATGAGAGTTATAAAGTTCCAAACTCTAGTGTCAAAGTGTCAGTAAGGCTTGTCCTCAGTGAGGATTACTGTGAGACCCCAGTGGCACATGAGAGAGCGGTCTGTATATGGCAAAGCTTGATAAAAAAGACTCCTATCACCATTAAGTGCTTCTGGAAGATCACTTGGTCCAGCACCCTAACTACCATCGCACAGAACTGTATGGAATGTGGCTTTGGGATCATCTCAACTTCCCTTATTTTTAGCTCCCAAATACACTCTTAAGGGCTTGCAGGACCTCTGCCATGCTATAATATGATCTCTCTCCCCCAAATGGCAACGACTTCTTGCTTGGACAGTAAGTAAGTAATAAGCTAAGTCCCGGGCCAACACTGCAGCCATGTAAGAACGAACCTCGCATTCCAAAAGGTATTCCTTTCACAAAATAAAAGCTGGAAAGCTGCACTACGACCTCTCAGTTTAGAGAAAATTCCAAGGTCACAAGATAAATCAGCGTCAAAATGGAGAGGAGAAGCCACCGTCCCTGACCTTTCTGCCCCAGGCACAAAGTCTTCAGGAAATAACAGGTGCCGGAGTAGCTATTTGGAGCCAGGGGCTGGGCCCAGAAGCTGACACAGCTGCAGCGAAGTGCCTGCGGGGGCCATGGGAGGCAACCTCTTCACTCTGCTGCTGCTGGCAGCTCAGGCTGGGGAGGGGGGTTTTAATTATGTCGCCTGATACCTCACCACCTTCTGGGGGTGAACTAGAGTCCCAGCCTACCTTCTGCCAGGATACATGAATAAAGGAACACTTGGCAGAACACTTTGGCAAGCTTTCAGGCTGTAAATGAAACCATTTAAGAATGCTGGCCATTTGCTAGCTTTTTGGGAGGAGACTTTCGAAATCACAAAAACTACAACTTTTGCTGGTGGTTCATTCCAACAGTGAACCATCCTAACGTTTATGTTCTAACACCGGACCCTTGCCATGACTATTCTGTCCGTTCATTACTGCTCCCGGAAATTCAAGAGCCTGTGCTTTTGCCCCCAAATCCATTCGTGGCGTCTGGCTTATTTTAGGGTATCACCGAGAAGAGACTGCTCAGGTAGGCTGCTGTGGTTCCCAGAACCACCTTCCTCCCGAGCGCCTTCCCGGATCCCACCACAGGGCCCCTCGCAGCCTGTACTTCCTGTGTAACCCAGGCTGGCTCACCAGCTACCTGCTGACGCTTCGTCTACTTGGGCGATGGGTTGTCTCCCTTATGCCCATTGTGACTTTTAAAGAACAAGAGGCTGAAGACCTCATCCGATCTGTACAGCGGTTAGTCTAGTTTCACACAGAGAGAAACTTAACAAGCACTTTAGTGAGACATGAGAATGCACCGGTAACCTCCCGATCTAGATCTACAGTGCAGTGTGGAAGTCCACCCAAACTAATCCCATGTTAAACCCTTCCTCTGACCTGAGGGCAACCCAATGTCCCATGATAATTACACTGACTAAAAAGTACGGAAAAAAAAAGTATGTACCGCTCAAGTGCTGTGCTAAACACTCATTTCTTTTATCTCACTTAATCCTCAAACACCTGATAAGGGTGACGATTATCTCCATTTGACACACGAGGGGACTGAGGCTTACAGAGGTTAGAAACTAGCCCAGAGATGTACCTAGAGGATGCAAAGCCAAGGCTATTTGGTGGTGAAAGTACCTGCTTGCTGGTAGCCACCAGTGCAGTTCCCATAGATCTTCAAACCACATCCAGGTAGGTGCTCAAGCCCCTTACCCTGGAGAGAACATTGTATGCCCTCTGAAGCATTTTATCTTTTATGTTTGCTTCCTTACATCACCCAAATAATGCTGAGGGCAGGGCTTGTACAGCTGGGGAAAGCAAGGTTCAGAGAGAAGCAGACATGTCCTTGGCCACGTGGCCACGCTTGGGTGGCCCCCAAGCCAACAATGCACACAGAGGTATGGTTGGTGCACCCTCGGCGATGCCCATTTACAGAAGAGTTCCCTCCTGGGGGACCTAGCACAATCAAGACACCCTGATTCTGATTCAATTGCTCCAGGGTGAAGCCCAGACCTCAAAAACAGTTCAAGTTCCCCAGGAACTAGAGAGAACTAGGGATCCAAACAGTCATCTCCATGAGGTCATTCAGAACGCCACTGAGAGAGCACAGGGTGCCCCCTAGCTCAATCCTCACCACAGTCCTATGGGTTCAGTACCTGGGTCCTCGCTGAGCTGCCCTGGCTGACGGCTTGGGAGCCCAGCGCCTTCTGCCAGGGTCATGGGCTGGGCATCCTGGTTCTTTGCAAGGTCACCCTGGGGCTCTGTGGGCAGTCGGTCCTGCTCCTGGTCCAGATGGCCATCCCCATCATCGATCACCACAGGGTCTTCAGAGTGCTTGAGCTATAATCCCAGAGAGGGCTTTTCAGGTGGAGAGGTCCCAGGCCAGCGGTAGGACTAGCCCTGCTCTGCAAGCGGCTGGGCACGCTCCCTCCCTTCCCTGGGCCTGCCGACCATCGACCCCATAGCTGACCGCCAGAGGCTAAGCACAAACTGTGGACAGGGATGTAAAGGGAGATGACAAAGTTGGGCACCACATTAGGGCCTCTGGGGAAAGAAACTTGCTTTCTCGGGAAACTGACGTCTAGTCTGGACTTAACAGAGGTATGTCCTGGTTGTAGACAGGACTCCACAACCTCGGCTGGGGAACGGTTATCCCCATCAGCACACCTGTTCTCAGCCCCGCTCTCTGTCCCATCTCCCAGCCCAGCCAGCTCCCTCTGCTCACCCACTGCCAGGGTCTGCCCGGTTCCTGCTCCATTGTCTCTACTGCGGCCACAGCCTGCTCGCCATTCTCGGGCTCCTGGGCCCGCACCCAGCTCTGGATCTCCCGGGGCAGGATGGCCAGGAACTGCTCCAGCACCAGCAGCTCCAGGATCTGCTCCTTGGTGTGCCTCTCAGGCCGCAGCCAGCCCCGGCAAAGGTCCCAGAGGCGGTGCAGGGCCTCTTGGGGACCTGCCGCCTCCTGGTAGCGGAAGCGACGGAACAGGCGGCGGGAGGACTCTGGACTGGGGAGCTCTCCTTGGGGGCTAGGTTTCTCTCCAGGTGGGCTCCTCATTTTCCTGGGCTCCTCACTTTCCTTCGGAGCCAAGACTCGGGGGCACAGGGCTGTGGGCATGATGGGATTTGATGGGGGTCAGCAGCAGAAGACGACCCTATTTCCAAACAGAAATCGCTGGCTTCAATGTTCTGGTCTCCTGCGTTAGTTTTAGGGGGTATTGATGGGAAAACTGACAAAGCCCACAGAGATCAGCCCTTTGGAGAAGCCCTGGGATTTCCCAGGTGAGGGGTGTCATTGTGACTGGTCCTTACACACAAGGACAGAAAGAACCCATCCCCATCCCCATCTCAGTACCACTGTGTGTGCATTCCCCAGCTAGATGATCGGGGTAACGAGGCAGTGAGTCCAGGAGAAAAGCGATGGCATTTCCATGTGACCCTGGCCTTCCAAGCATCCCAGAGGACCAAAGGGGCTGCATGCAAGAGGGAGATGTTAATTAAGGCTCTCTGGTACCTTCGGTGGCCAGGTCCTCTTGGAGAGGACCCAAGATGGATGCGTCTGAGCAGGCTGCTATCTTGAGGCTTTGGGGCAGAAGTCACCGTCCTTGGGCTGAAGACCTTTACAAACTGAGCTGGAAAAATACAGGCAGACATGCAAGGGAAGAGCCTTTAAAGCACATCAAGGTTCAGGAAATCCACCCTGCTGACAGCTGAGGGCCAGGCACCTGTGCTCAGGGCTGAGTGCACACAAGAGCCAGAACTGGCCGCCCCCAGTAGAGCCTGCAGGGGAAAAAGAGGCAGACGAGAATATGCCCAGACAAGAGATCACAAGAGTCACAGGAGAGCTGCAGACTGCACTTACCAGAGAGAAATGCCACTATATCTTAAAGCATCATTGCTTTCGGACCAGCCTGCCACCCAACTCATTTGAGTGTCTGATAGGAAACTTTAGCATGTACTGAAAGGTGCTCTGACCTTCGACTTTACCTCCACCTCCTTCTCTCCCTTGTCCTCTTCAAACCTTGCTCAAGGCAACTGCACTGCCCTCACAGCCCTTCCTTAGGCCGATTAGGAGAGCAAGGTGCTTAGCAGCACAGCACATAACCCAGCTCTCAGCCCTCCATGAACTGTACCCACATCCACATGGCAGGGGATGGGATCCCTACATCTCCCCAAACAAGGTGACAAGAGAGGCTGTTATCTGTGACATACAGTCACTGACCCAGACTGCAGGTGCAGGGTGCCAGAGGAACAAGCTATCGGGTTAAAAAGATGGTTCACAGAGCCCTGTGGACAGCCACGCACCGAAGACTGGGATCCCCCAGGGTGGCAGCACAAGGAAAGACACAAGAAAAGTCAAGGACACATGGAGACACACACAGTCCCTCTCTGCCAGTTTGGTCACTCACCCTCCATGCCCTCACCTCTAAGAGGACCCCAGTGAGCAGAGCAACTTAACATCCAGCCTCTCACACAGCCTTCCTTTCCCAGTCTCCTGGTAGGGGGTGTGACGGACCTCACCCTTTCACAGGAAGACAAGTGAAACCAGAAAAATGGCAAAGTCACTGAGATGCAATCAGAAAAACCAAGTCTCTGGACCCTCTTGCTTTCCAACCTAAAAACAAGTACAAATTGGCAGAAGGGGACTTGGAGGGCCCCTGACTGAACACATTATCAGCTCAGCCCACCGCTGGATTCCCTCCAGAGTCTCGTCCAGAGTCCAATCTGGTCCCCACCTGGTTCTCCCCACCCTCCTGGCCAAAAGTGGCCCCTCTTCCCCACCCTCCCCTTGGCTCCTCAGGTCTGCCCCCACCCTGGGAGAACCCAGTGCCTACCCTCAGCACCCCAGGCCCCGCTGTGCGGCTGCCCATTCGGTGCTCTGTGGACCTTATCTCTAACCAGACAGCTTGTTCCTCTTTGTCACCCTGCACCTGGCGTGTAGGAGACGCAAAGAACTAAGGTTAGCGGGGGAGGGCTCCTGGATTGGGCGTGTTTAAGCCAGCTCTCGGAGGAGGGACAGACCGGCAATAGCAGAAAGGAAAGGGGAGGGCATTTTAGGCCAAGGAAAGGAGAGAGCTTTTCATTCCATTCTCCCTCACGCTCCCTTCTACACACACACACAGTCACTAACCACACGCTCCTCACCTCACAGCCTGGAACTCCTTCCCAGCGTCTAACTCAAATCCCTCCTGCTGCGGCGGAAGTCCCCGGCGGCACCTCCTCATCCTTCCAGCCCGGTCTCCCAGGTGTCCTTCTTCAGGCGGATTCTCTGCAGGGACCAGACTCCTTCCCTGGCCAGCCACAACGCCCTCTCCTGCTCATCCAGAAAGCCACGGCTTCGTTCGGGAGGAAAGGGGTGGGAGGAAATGGAGGCCCCTGAAAAACAAAATTCTACCGCTTTCTGCGCCCGCCCGCAGACCCCCGGACCCTGCGCTCGGGGCTGGGGGCGGCGCTGGCGCAGGCCTGGGCGCGCGGAAAAGAGGCGCGCGGGTGCGGGGACCGGGGGAGCCGGCTGGGACCCGCACGGCCGCACTCACCGCTGCGGCGCGTCCCCGTTCGAGGGCCGCGCAGGCCAGGCCGTCGCCGGAGCCCGCAGGACGCGGAGGAAAGGAAAGGCCAGAGCCCTCCGACTCCCTCCCCTGGGACACTTCCTGCTCCGCTCTAGGACCGGGGAGGTCTTCGCATCTCAGTGGTTGGCTCCCCCGCCCCCCGGCCGAGGTGTGCGCCGGGGGTGACATCCGACACCCCCGGCCCGGGGCCGCGGTCCGCGCGCCCCGCCCCGCCCCGCGCGCGCCTCTGGCCTCCGCGCCCGGGCGGGGGGCTTTGTCCGCCGGGCAGGCGGGCGGCTCGGGGCCTACCCGCTCCCCGGAGCCCGGGTGTGCGAGCGCCGGTGGGGGCGGGAGGCAGGGGGCGTTGAAGGCGCTGCCAGGGACGACGCATGCGAGCCGGTGGCGGAGCTCGGGTGGCCGGGGGCCGCGGTCAGAAGGAGGGCTCGCGCTGGTGCGGTTTGCTGCGGGAAGGTTCTGCTCCGGCTTCTCTCTCCCTTGTTTCCCTCCTTCTGGTTCTCCAGAGGAACGCGGGAGTGTCGACGTCCGGAAGGGCCGATCTGGGAGCAGCGGCTGGATGCGGAATTGGTGGGAGAGCGGAGGAAGAAGGCTTGTTCTGTCCCTCGGGGGACGCATTTCTGAATCCCTCTCTGCACTCCCCGGACGCCGCTCTGCCACCCCATTCTACCCCAAGTCCCGCAGGCCTAACCCCTTTGCCAGTTAAAACACCTCCTAAAAGCCTGGTCTGCCGCAGCCGAAGAGGGGAGCGGGAATGAAGGAACTCAGATCCCCTCCCCCACTCCCCGCATTCTTCCACCATTAAGACAGAGGCCCAAGGTCTCAACCTGTGTCTTCCTAGGGGTGAACACACTGCTGACATTTGACGTTTGAGGGGGTTCACAGTTTACGGAAGAAGCAATAGATGGTTCTTCTGGGCGTCAGAGAAACCTTGTGGAGTGGGCAGAGGAGCCCACAGTGGGTGGTCAGGGTGCCCATTCCTGGCTTAAGCAGTGAAGGTTACAGATGTTTAAACTGAGGAGGAGGGAGCAAGTCATTATGGATTTTCCCCTGAAGTCTTGTGGCAGTGAGGGACCAGCAAGAATTAGGGCCTCTGGACCCCTGCTGTAGGCTGCCCTCAAGACTGCATCCAACTCATGGCAACTCCATGCACAATGGCATCCGACCTTTGTGATCCGTAGGGTTTTCACTGGCTGATTTTTGGAAGCAGGTCATGAGGCGTTTCTTCCTAGGCTGGAACCTCTGCGGAAAGCCGTTCAGCATCATAGAAGCACACAGCCACCAGTAACAGATGAGTGCAGTTGTTTGCTATCACCCTATGCTGAACATAGCCCAAAGGCTCAGAGGAGTCTTCCTGGGTTCATTCCTAATTTTCCAGATTCCAAAGCTTGGGAGAAAGTATGTCCTAGGTCTTTGAGCAGATCTGATGCCCAGTAGACCACCCCCCTTTCTCTCCCACCACCTGCCCCACACTGAAGTTGAACTCATGGAAGAGAAAGCAGAGAAAAGTCTCCATCAGCCAGTGGGAGACTGGACTGTGGGTAGTCCTGGTTTCCTTCAGAGCCTGTTTCAAGGGTGTGCAGGTCAAATTCAGTTCTCCACAAAGAGGTCACCCTGGCCAAGTGGGTGTGGAGAGGACACAGTTTGGATCGAGGAACCAGGTAGCTCCCTTAGCAATGTTGCTCTCATTTCCTTGGTCTGGGTGCCGCCATTTTGGCCTCTAAATCACAGGAATAATCAATCCTGACAAGCAGAGTTACTGAGATCTCCTGTTTGTCTAATGCCCAGGTACTGATGATAGCAGATGTACTAAAACAAAGGAATGAAAGAACAACATTGAACAAAGGACAATCCAAAGGGCAGCCAGAGATAGGAACTACCCCTTCTGGCTTAATTGTACTCAGCTTTTAACCTTTCAGAAGCTTCAGTCAGGTTCATGGCCTAGAGGAGAGGTCTGGATAGGAACCATGGCCCCCCACACAGCTGCTACAGGCAGAGGCTAGACTTTGCTGCTTTAGGAAACAGGCCATCTTCTGGCACTCTGGAGGTCCTGACTATAGGATTTGTCCTGGCAGCCTTTGCTGTAGCTCCCAGCCCTGTTACCTGTCAGGAAATGAGTTCTGGAGTGTTTGGGGATCTGACTCTCATAGCTCTGCCCACTGCTGCCCTAAAACAGATAAAAAGCAGACCCAGAGATTGGGTTCACTTTCCACTTCCCAGACCAGACCTTCTGAACTGACACCTCTCTGGCAGTTATTTCTTCTTTTCCAACCCCCATGCCCCCACAGGTTAATCCTTTGTATTTAGAATACGCGCTTTGCTCTTTTCCTTCATTTATCTCAACACAATGTTTAAGAGTCTGGGTTCCGGAATTGGGTCACCAGAATTTAAATTGTGTCTTGCCACTTCCTACCCAGATGATCTCTGGCCTATTTAATCTTAGTGTGCGTCCATTTCCTCATCCGGAAAATAGGGATGATGCTATCTATCTACCTTGCTGGATGGCTGTGAGGGCTCATTCAGTCATTCAACAAACATGCATAGAACACCTACTAAACACTTGTAGTGCTAGGTCCTGCTCCGGGTGCTTGGGATACTTCTGCGAACACAACTATCTAGCAGGGGAGGTGAAGGGGGCAATAAGCAAATTCAATAATATGGTCTATCATGCTTAATTCATGCTGGGAGTGCTGGAGAGGGGTTGGTGATATTCACAGTGTTAAAGAGTAGAGCAGGCTTCATTGGGAAAGTGCCATTTGAGGTGAGGGAGTTAATCAAGCTCATAGCTGAGACAGCAGTGTCCCAAATGGAAGCCACAGTGACAGCAAAGGCACCCAGGTGAGTGCAGTGGTGAGCGAAATGGGCAGGTGGGCAGTGAACGAGGTGAGAAGGACTTCATAGACCTCAGGGTAGGGGCACTGGAAGCCATGTGGAGGTCTTTCCCCTGCACTAAATGGGGTTAAATCAGATACCACGGGTAAAGCACCAAGACCTGCTCAGTGATTGTTGGTCATCATCACACTCGATTTGCATGTTTTTGTTTAGTTTATATCATGTTGCTGATTTTGTATATTTTTATGAAATGCTTACGGTGAATCAATGATTGTGTCATCCTTGGGAGGACAGAATAAAGGTCCTAGCTTCAAGAGCTGGAAAAGAAATCAGGACATGAACAAACAACTATGTAATAAAATGTCAGTGGGTGATAAGTGTCATGAAAAAAATTAAACAGGGTAAGGAGAGTGCCGGTGGTTGCGGGGCTGCTGTGAGGAGAGAACATTTGAGCAGAGCTAAGTGGAGGGAAAGCTGTGTGATGTGTGAGGAAGAAGATTCAGCAGAGGGAGCAAAAGGTGTGAAGGCTGTGGACCAGGAGTGTTCAGCACAGCCCAAGAACAGCCAAGATGGCAGGAAGGCTGGAATGGGGTGACAAGGACAGTGGGCTGAGGGAAGACTAGATTTTATACCTAGAGAGTTTCGAGGAAGGGCATGGCCAGGGCTGACTTTCATTTTAAACTGAATGCTGTAGAGAACAGATTGGAGGGACCCCAGCAGAAATAGCTGCCTGTTATGTGCTGCTGTAGAAATTCAGGCAAGAGATGGTAGTGACTCGGAACTGGCCAGTCAAGGTGGAGCAGGTGAGGTGACTGGATTCAGGCTCTATGTTGAAGGCAGAGCAGAGAAGATTACCTGGTGGATTGCTATGGGGTGTTACCAAAACCAAACCAAACTGGTTGCGGTCGATTCTGACTTATAGCAACCCTATAGGACAGAGTAAAACTGCCCCATAGAGTTTCCAAGGAGCACCTGGTGGATTCAAACTGCTGACCTTTGGTTAGCAGCTGTAGCACTATGTTACCAGGGGTTTCCTGTGAGGTGCTAAAGGAATAAAAATGCTGTAGCTGTGGCCTCATTTGGGTGGGGGTGGGGGGGCATCTCCTGAGATGGGAAAGTGGGAAAAAGCAGGGTTGTGGGGAAGTTGGTTTTGGACTTGTTGGTTTTGAGATGCCCAGTAGGAAAGTAGTGATAGCCCTCAGGAGAGGAAGCTGAGGCTGGAGGTAGAAATTTAGGAGTGACCAGCATGTAGCTGGAGTTGAGACCCCTGGGATTGGTTGCTTGCAGAGTCCTTGAATGAATGAGTAGGAGTGGAGACGCAGTCCCAGGACTGTAAGTACAGGAGGAGCCATGAGGGAGAGGGAAAACCAGGGGCCCTGGCATCTCAAAGAAGCACTGTATTTCAAGGAATAGGGAGGAGTCAATGGTGTCAAATGTTGCTGCAAGGTCAAATTAGATGAGGAAAGAAAATGGACCTTTGGATCTGGCAAAGAGAGGCCCCCTGAACAGAGCAGATGGTGTGGAGCATTGGCAGTGGAGTGGGTTCTGGAGAGAGAAGGTGGTGAGGAATTGGAGACAGTGGGGCAGAGAAGAATGGCTGTGGCCAAGGGGTTGTGGGGTCCCATCTTAAAGGAGGAAGAATTTCAATGCTTGACCTGGTTGAGACAGGAACTGGGCAAAAGCCAAGGCCAGAGCTGGCATGAAGGGATGGTGTCATGAATTGAATTGTGTCCCCCAAAAATATGTATATCAGTCTGGTTAGGCCGTGATTCCCAGTATTGTGTGATTATCCACCATTTTTTCATCTGATGAGATTTTCCTATGTGTTGTAAATCCTGCCGCTACGGTATTAATAATGTTAATGAGGGGGTATAGGTGGAAGTTAAGTTAACGAGGCAGGACTCAATCTACAAGATTGGATTGTGTCTTGAGCCAATGTCTTTTGGTTTATAAAAGAGAGAAGTGAGCAGAGAGATGGGGGACCTCATACCACCAAGAAAGCAGTACCGGGAGTAGAGTGGGTACTTTGGACCTGGTTTCCTGCAAGGAGAAGGTTTTAGTTCACGGAAGATTGATGAGAAGGACCTTCCTCCAGAGCCGACAGAGAAAGAAGGCCTTACCCTGGAGCTGAGGCCCTGAGTTGGACTTCTAGCCTACTAAACTGTGAGAGAATAAACTTCTGTTTGTTAAAGCCATCCACTCATGGTATTTCTGCTATAGCAGCACTAGATAACTAAGCCAGATGGGGCCCAGGGCCCAGAGAAGGCAGACTGGGCATGGAGGCAGTCCAGCACGAACTGGGGCTGTGGGAGTCTGTAGCAGGTTTTTTCTGACTGTGCCAGTGAAAGAAGCAGCAGGACCCTGAGCTGAGAAGCAGGGGAGGCAGAGAAATGGGGAGATGGCGGCAGCGAGAGAGTGAGGTGTGAGGCGGCTGCAGAGTGGCAGGGTGAATGGACTGTATTACAAAAATAATAAATTACACCTAAGTGGACTGTACACAGTGAAGTATGATTAAAACCCAGCAATCTATGGGAGGTTGCGATTACATTTCCCCTGGTGAGGATGTCGTTCTTCCATAGTACGTTGATGTGGGCTATATTCATAGATTAAGTGTTCAAAATAAGCTTGGGGACAGACAACAAATAAAGATGTGTAAAAAACATGAACGCTGCTGTCCAGGCTCTGGATCAGCACCGCCTGTCTTCGCCTGGAAGCTTCTTATAAAGTAGTTAAGAGCTTGGAGTGGTTAAGAGCTTGGCTGTTAACCAAAAGGTCAACAGTTCAAATCCACCAGCCGCTCCTTAGAAACCCTATGGAGCAGTTCTACTCTGTCCTATAGGGTCGCTATGAGTTGGAATTGACTCGATGGCAATGGGTTTCATTCTGGTTTGGTCCGTACCCGGAGCCTGTTTGTTTAATCTGCAGCTAGGTTATTTGTACACTCGACAGAGACAGGTTGACGTTTAAGAAGCTATGTTGTAAAGCTATCAGCACAGGGCCTGGGCATAAAAGATGCTCAATAAATGGTATCTTTGATAACAGCAATAGGGATAGTAATGGTGATTATTACTGATTGTTGTTCACAGGCTTCCAGGGGTCATGGGTGGCAAAAGATTGATCTGGGTACCCCCATTTTCAGCAGAGGCAATGGCCCATGAAAAAGGCTGAGTGAAGGAGCTTTGTTGGATTGCATTTTCTCACTATGCAGGCCTCTCATCTATCACAAGAGAGCTGTGTTTCTCCCCCCTGGCCTACTGTAAACGATAACCCCTGGCTCCAGGGCTCGTGTAAGAGCTCCTATAAAATGGCCCAGTGGTCACACACCTAAGAGCTGTGATGTCCCTGCTCATCTTAGTCATGTTTTGAGTGCTGCAAACAAGAAATCAGAACAGAAACACCGAGCCTCAATGTCTGGGAGCTGTTCCTGAACGTGGTGGTGGTAACGCCTGCTGAGCCTGTACATGGACACATTCAGATTTACTGAAACCATCAGATTTATTGCCCTGATGCAGCGGGGGAGGGTGCCCAGGGGAGCCTGGAATGTGGCTTGATAAGAGGGAGAACGTAATTGGGCTTTGTAAGGCTTGAATGTCTGCTAGCAGGTTCTGAGGAGGTTATAAGGAGAGAAGGGTCACTTTTGGATTGGTAGCCGTTTCTGAGGTGGGTTTAAGAGAAGTGGGCATTACCTGGGGATTATGCAGTGCCATGAGGTGGGGGTGGTGGCTTAGATGGATGCAGCAGGCCTGGTCTGGGGTCACTGGTAAGACACCAGTAGTCACTCAAAGAGGGGGTTGTTAGGGCGTTTCACAGCTGCTGCATGATTTTGGGAGACACAGTTTCCTGTGACCTTTGCAGCTGCCTTTTCTGCCTGTCCTCCCAGCCTGATTAAAAACAGGCTTTAGTCTTGGCTGATTTTCACCCCTGGACAGGTTCTGACTCTTTTAGGAGGTAAACACCTGATCATTGCCATTCCTTAGATGTGTTGAAAATAATATCTTACATCAGTTCAAAACAATAACATGATATTTGATTGCTGTGTGCTTTAATAAACCTTTTCCAAATTGGGACAATATTCTGCTCCTGCAAGAGGAAACCACACCTAGAGAAGGGAGATTTCACAGAGACTTAAATATTTTTTGTTTAATGAATACAAGTTACTGAGGTGATGACTTAATGGTTACCGAGTTAGCATCAGAAGTGACTCCTGAAAATTTGGCCCTTTACTTGTTTGTAGTTAAGAGACCTCCTAAAATTAAAGTTAAGGAAGTGCACAGTCTTTCATTAAATCATGAGGTAGTGGGCTTGTCACTGACTGCTCTCAGGGTCGCTGTGACTCAGAATCGACTCCACGGTGCTGGGTTTGGTTTTTGGTTTTCTTTGAGCCGGGGGAAAAAAAAAAATTAACCATGCTGCAAAATTAATTAGCAACGTAGGGTGGGAAAAAAAAAAAAGGCAACGGAAGCTGCAGGTAAGATCAGTTTTGGGTCAGGTATTATAGGGTCACTAGAATGGAAACCCTGGTGGTGTAGTGGTTAAGAGCTACAGCTGTTAACCAAAAGGTTGACAGTGTAAATCCACCAGGAGCTCCTTGGAAAACACGTGGGGCAGTTCTACTCTGTCCTATAGGGTCACTATGATTCAGAATCGACTCGACCGCAATGGGTTTTTTTTTTTTTTTTGAGTTGGAATCGAGTTGACGGCAGTGGGTTTGGTTTTAGTTTTTGGATAAGAAAAACTTCCTGAAATATAATATCTATTTTTAACAAATGTTTTTCACAGATGTTTCCCTTAAATTTTAGTTTGGTCTTTTTCTCTGACCTTCCCTGCTATCCTCTTCTTAAGTGCACCAAATCTCAGCCTCCTAGAATTTCAGAACTGGAACTGAGGGTCATGTAGAGAAAAGTGATCAAGGATCCAATTTTACAGAAGTGTGTGAGGACTGGAGGGGGGAGACATTGCCCAGAATGTGTTAGGCATCTGCTAAGCAATTGTACCTGCCTTTCATTATTTGATTCTCTTCCCCAGGTCATAGAGCTGGAGCCCTAAGTACCACATAAATATCTTCTAGGAAAAGGGGTGGGGGTGTGCAACGTGCTGCAGTCTTCTGTGCCTCTTCAACCCCAAAAGGGGCACATGGCAGTTGCCTAAGTAAATGAATGTGGTATAGTCACAGGTTGTCCCAGATTCCTAAATAGCCAGAAGACCATTAGAAAAAGGGCACCAATTACTAACAGTGATACAAACCAAAAAAACCAAACCCAGTGTGGTCAAGTCAATTCTGACTCATAGTGACCCTAGAGGACAGAGTAGAACTGCCCCATAGAGTTCCCAAGGAGTGCCTGGTGGATTTGAACTGCTGACCCTTTGGTTAGGAGCTGTAGCACTCAACCACTACACCACCAGGGTTTCCCTAACAGTGATACTTCCATGAATACCACATCTTTCTGATCTGATCCTGAACACACAAAACATTCCCAGAGTGTCAGCACATGGAAAGTAGCTTTTACTACTTATAGAAGCTGACAGCACACCAAAACGATGCAGATCTATTTTTGAGTTCCCCCCACCCCATGACTCAAAAAGGCTGTCCAGGTAGAGACTAAGACACTTCTCTGCACACCACACTTTGTACCGTGTGTGAGGGACTCAGAGGGGCCTTCCTTCAGCTGATCCCCTGTGGCTAGGTAAGCTAGTTATCCATTGTCGATTTCAACTCATAGAGACCCTATATAGGACAGAGTAGACCCGTCCCACAGGGTTTCCAAGGATGTAAATCTTTACAGAAGCAGCCTGCCACATCGTCCTCCTGCGGACCAGCTGGTGGGCTCAAAGTGCTAACCTTTTGGTTAGCAGCTGTGCTGTCAACCGCTTCACCACCAGGTTTCCTTTAGGTGGACTGAAAAACTACTATGCCTGCTTCCGCCTGGCACCACAAGTGATGAGACCCAAAACCAAATCCACCTCCGTCGCGTTGACTCTGACTCATGGCAACCCTATAATGACTCTAAAGGACAGAGTAGAACTGCCCCATAGAGTTTCCAAGTAAGGGACTCCAAAAATCCCTCCCTCAGCCATCTTTATACCCTAAAGCCTACACGAGCTGCTATACAAAGCATGATGTTGTTAAAAACAAAAATCATATTAAGCCAATAATAGAAATTGATTGATGTTTATTTAATATACAATTTGTAAATCAGGGTAACATTTTGACTAAAGAGTCAAAAACATTCCAAAGATGAGAGAACCTTGAAACACTCTTATACCAAATCTTACCTGCACTGCCATGAAATAAAGGGTCCGAACAGAACTGTTAAACAAATTTGTGGTTGGGAAGGAATTTCATACAGCTTTGACTTGAAGAATTAATTACTCATTTATCCTAATTGTAGCTCTCAGTCTGACCCGTAGAGTCTATTTTCTGAAACTGATGGAATTCTTCAAAAGAGCACAATTCCCAAGGTGAAATGGTCTTACTGGTTTATCTAGACCATTGTATGCCTGAAAGGTGACCTTTAGGAACCAGTTTCTTCAAGGTTCAAAGGTTCAAAATGGCACCCAAGGCCAAATGGCCTGCCTGGGTGGGTCATCCTAGCTCCATAGACCCAGAAATCTGTGTTCAAGGAAAAGCAAAACGGCTTCTCAATGTAAATTTTTCCACCTGACCACCCCAGCAGCAGGGTGATTAGAGTTTTTGCGCCAACTGGGAATGGTATCTCTTTAACCCTGTTAACAAATATCAGACCATGGTTTGTTCCAAAACCTCATCATGTCCCCTTCACTTTCTCAGGCCTGTTGCTAAGGTGATGAGTTGGAGACTACCAATGAATTTGCATGTTTAGGTGTTACCTGGCTATTTTTAGAAAAACACAACACCTTGATTGCTCAAGAATTCCAAGGGCTATATTTAGAAACCAGAGTCAAAAAAGCCAAACTAAGTTCTTTGTCCTACAATGAAGATCATGAAATATCAAAATGATAGCCAACAGCAGCCAGGGGCTGCTTACCAGCTCCACCTGTCCATTAACAAACAAAAGCTTAGGAGATGGTGTTGGGTGTGGCTCAGTTGGGAGCTACTCAGACCAAGAGGAACCTGCCCCGTCTTGTTCATTGTCCTCAAGGTGCTGGTTGTGGCTCGAGCCAGTCAAACCCTGTTTATTAGCTTACATGCCAAAGAAAAAATGCAATTTATCTTAATGTGCCTAAGTGCCATGGCAACCTATGTAGCCTATAATGATTATAAGTACTTCCTTGTGAGAGATGGTATAAGAGGTTCTGCCTCGCTTCATTCGGGGAGCTTGATTTGAGGTATACACCTCCTTGCTCCTTGCCTTTGTACTTGCAATAAATGCTCTTCCTCCCTCCTCACCTCGGTGTGTCTTTGTTGACGAGAAGCTGCTCCAAGCAGGACCTGCTTTGGGTAACAAGAAGACTCTGATGATGGAGTGGAAAGGGGAAGACTTCTTTACTCATAATTCTGAAACTTCATGCCTACCTGTCCCTTCCTCATGCCTTAGAAATGTCTGAACTTGAACTCACAATCCTTTTCTCCCCAACTTCTCCTCATCTTGCTCTTTTTTATAGTATTCTCTTGAATGCTCGGATCACCTTTGCCAACTCTGCATTCATGCCCTCACATCTAATTATTGTCGGGTCCCACGAAGTCCATTTGCCTCAATCACTCTCACAATTATTGTCCCCCTTGTAAGACAGGGAACAGAGGGGCCCCCAAATCTGCAAAGTAACATGAAATGGGCCAGGGTGCAGAAACAAAGCCATTCTCCAGAACAATGGGGCAGGGTATCAGAAAACAGCCCACAAACTTCTTTAAAGTTGTCTTTCAGAAGCAGCTGGATGAAACCAGCCCCAGGGACATCGTCAGAACATCCGCCTGTGAACGCTGTGTGACCTTCCACCAGGGGAAGTGAGGGGCTGTAGCCGCAGCTGGGGAATTGAACTCAGGGAGTAAGAGACTGTGCAGGCATGACACCCCATAATAAGTCCTGCTACAAATCCCAGAGGCCTCGGGGACAGGAGCCATCTTAGAAAGCTGCTGTGCTCGCATCTCCCTGCCTATGCCTACGAATAAACATGAATCTTTTCCTGCCCAAGAACTTTTAAAAACCCAGGCAAGTCTTCTGTTCTGTGAGATGGGGGTAAGCATTGCCTAGGCCCTCCTTGTCTCTGCTTGCAAGCCTCTTCAATAAATCTTTGCTTGTGTGGAAAACTCCATACCTTACCTGTTCATTCTTGACCGGTGAGAGGCTAGAACTTTATTTCCGGTAACATTTGCATTCCCATCCCCATGTCTGTTACATGTCCTGACATTCTTCCTGGCCTCCCCTGTCACCACCCTGCCAGCTCACATATATGCAGTCTCATGCACATGACTTTGCTGTGCCTACACTGGGTACACATGCCTGAGCCAGACCCAGGTAAAGGGAAATCCCACTTCTGCCCCTTGCTGTTTAAGGTTGGGAAGGGTGGCTAAATCTTGCATATAATTTCCTAGCACAGAGCCAGAGGCACCTAATTATGCTTGTATATCATAGTCCTCTTTCTTTCTGTAACCTGAGAGTGAACTTTTTAACTCTTCAGCATGTGGCACATCTCATTTCCTTGTGATCTCAGTTTGCCTTTCAGCCATTGACCACAGACACATACTTTAGCTCCACACACTAAGCATTCAGAATTTCCCCCTCATTCCTCAAACACTCCAAGCACTTTCACATTCTTTAAACATGGCATTTCAGTTCCTAGGGATCCCTGAATCTTCCTAGATACCGGTCCTTCTAACTTTGCCTGTCTCCTCCCAGCTCCACTGTATATGAGGAAGGACAGTGTGATGCCAGGACACACCCAGCTATGCACACCCACTAACTTGGCCTACATGCTAGGAAATTGTTGAAACCTGATTTTTGTGCTAGTTTTATAATGATTGCTTCCAATCCCTTGTTCACATTTAGCATCCGGACAAATTTGAGACCATTCATTCAGGCGTGAAACTTGTTACCTTCTGCATTTTCTCTTAGCTCCCACCCCTTATTGGTCCCTGAGGCCTGCATGTTCTAATTTATAGAACCCCCCCTCCATCCATCTTGTCTTTTGCATTCTGGATATCTTTGTTGAGACTTCCCCCATGAATATGGAAATATGTGCCCTAATTTCTCTTGTCTGATTTAATTCAATTTAGCATTTACTGATTGCCAGCCCAGTGCAGCCTGGGCTCAAGGATGGGTAAAGTTGTGCTTCCTCTTGAAGACCTGAAAAGTCAATGGGAGCATTAGAAGATTAAATAAATGATTATAATGCAAAGAATAAGGAGATAACTATACGGGAGACATCACAATGCCGACTCTCAAAGGTCCCATGAGCCTTAGTCCTATATAGAGTTGTTCCTGGCCAGGAAGAGGATAGAGGCTTGCAGGCAAAGAGGATCACAGTGTGATGGAACAGGGAGACTGAGGAGTGTGGGACTTCCATGTCCAGGTCATTCTGGGATGTCTCCAAGGTTGCATCATTTATGTTTGGTGTCAGGTTTTTTGGGGGTTCACTAGCTTAAAACTAGAGGTGCTATTTGGAAAGAAACTATGACAAACTAAAAGAAGATACAGCTGGGAGGCCCTTGTACATCAGGCTAAAGAATTTGGATCTCACTCTGCAACCAGTGTTTCTCCAGCCTTTTTTTTTTTTTTGCCTGTGTCAAAAATAAATAACTCAGAACACCATTAACAGATTGCTATACAAATCTGTTTATTAATAGGAATTCCAGAACATTTCATTGTTTTCATGTGGAACCTGTATGTAGGCCAAGAGGCAGTCATTTGAACAGAGCAAGGTGATATTGTGTGGTTTAGAATCAGGTAAGGTTTGCCTCAGGATTAGATCCTTTTGCCATACTTTGTATGCTGAGCAAATAATACAAGAAGCTGGACTATACGAAGAAGAAGGTGGCATCAAGATTAGAGGAAGACTCATTAACAACCTGTGATATGCAGATGACACAACCTTGCTTGCTGAAAAAGAAGAGGACTTGAAGCACTTACTGATGAGGATGGAAGACTACAGCTTCAGTATGGATTACACTCCAACAGAAAGAAAACAAAAATTCTCACACTGGACCAATAAGTGGAGCCCTGTGATGTGAAGTTATGGGGGCGAAAGGGTGGAATGTTATGGATTGAAGTGTGTCACCCTCCCCCAAATATGTGTTGTAAATCCTAACCTCTATGCCTGCTGTTATAATCCCATTTCGGAATGGATTGTCTTTGCTGTTAGTAAGACAGGATTAGTGTTGGGTGTGTTAAGAGTTACAGCTGCTAACCAAAAGGTTGGCAGGTCCAATCCACCAGTTTCTCCTTGGAAACCCTATGGGGCAGTTCCAGTCTGTCCTATAAAGTCACTATAAGTCAGAACCAACTTGATAGCAATAGGTTTAGTTTTTTGGGGGGGGGGGACCAATAAGCAACATCATGATAAGCGGAGAAAATATTGAAGTTGTCAAAGATTTCATTTTATTTGGATCCACAATCAAAGCCCATGGAAGCAGCAGGCAAGAAATCAAACGATGTACTGCATGGGACAATTAAGCTGCAAAAGATCTCTTTAAATTGTTAAAAAGCAAAGATGTCATCCTAAGTATAAAGGTGTGCCTGACCCAAGGCATGGTATCTTCAATTGCTTCATAAGCATGGGAAAGCTGGACAATAAATAAGGAAGACTGAAGAATTGATGCCTTTGAATTTTGGTGTTGGTGAAGAATACTGAATACGCCATGGGCTACCAGAAGAATGAACAAGTCTGTCCTGGAAGAAGTACAGCCTGAATGCTTCTTAGAAGGGTGGATGTTGAAACTTTGTCTTACGTACTTTGGACATCAGGAGGGTCCAGTTCCTGGAGAAAGACATCATGGTTGGTAACGTAGAGGGTCATCAAAAAAGAGGAAGACCCTTTTCTTAGTTATCTAGTGCTACTATAACAGAAATACCACACGTGCGTGGCTTTAAGAAACCAAAATTTATTTTCTCAAAATTTAGGAGGCTAGAAGTCCAAATTCAGGATGCCAGCTCTTAGGGGAAGGCTTTCTCTGTCTGCTCTGGAGGAAGGTTCTTGTCTCTTCAAGCTTCTGTTCCTGGCTGATCTTCATGTGGCTTGGCATCTGTCTTCTCCCATCTCTACTTTTCTCATGCTTGTTTAACCTCTTTTATATCTCAGAGGAGATTGACTCAAGACACACCCAACACTAATCCTGTCTTACTAACAGCAAAGACAACCCATTCCCAAATGGGATTATAACAGCAGGCATAGAGGTTAGGATTTACAACACATATTTTGGGGGGGCACACACTTCAATCCATAACATTCCACCCTTTGGCCCCCAAAACTTCATGTCCTTGCCACATGCAAAACACATTTGCTCCATCACATCAGCCCCAAAGTCTTACATCAACTGCAAGTCCAAAATTACATCTTCTGAATCATCTAAATCAAATATGCCTGAGACTTTAGTCATATTTCATCCTGGGGCAAAATTCCTCTTTGTTTATTAACTTGTGAAATCTAGAATACAAGTTATCTGCTTCCAAAGTACAATAGTAGAACTGCACAAGGTAGATATTTCCATTACAAATGGGAGAAATTGGAAAGAAGGGATAAGAGGCACCAAGCAAGTCCAAAACCCAGCAGAAGAGATTACATTAGCTCTCATGATTTGAAAGTAATCCTCCATTCTCTGAGACGATTTGGGCAGTTGTCTGCCCTCCAGACTCTGGGCGTTGGTCATGTTCTCTGGATTCTGGGTGGAGATCTTTCAGACCTGGGCTTCAGTTCCACTTTCCAGGCCCACTGGGACAGCAACTCTGCTCCCTTAGCTTTGGGCAGCCCCATTCTCCTAGTCTATTTGAGTGCCAACCCTTCCCCCTTGGTCCCAGAAGGCTCCATACTTTTGCCCCTTGGGCATGGCAGCTCCATCCCCCTGGCACACCTTAATGGCATCCCCACATAACAGAATCGAATTGGTGGAGGTCTGACTCTGAAATGTACGAGGCTCTGGCCCCACCCTTTGAGACACAGGAGAGCATGGCCCCACCCTTTGAAATCAAGAAGCCCCTGCTTCCCCTGCTCCTTCCAACAGTTCTGCTCATCTCCAAGCTCCTCCACGGATGGTTCTTTTCTTGGAGGACAACAGATGTAGCTTCTTTGGCCTGTTCTCATGCCTGCAGAATTCCAACAGGCAGACAGTGTTCTCTCCCTTCATTCTTTCTCTGTCCCCTTCAGTCTAAGCCAATGGGTTTTCTGCTGTGGTAGTTGGTTAGATACATCAGTCACAGGCTTAATCTCTTTGACAAAGTTTGTGTAGCCACATCCTTGGTGAAAATTCCAGGACACAAGTTCTTAGTTTGTACAACAGAATTTTGCAAATCTTCAAATTTTATTTTCATTTGCACATTTTTAAGTCCATTTCTCTTTTAAGTCCATTTCTTTCCTCTTGCATTTTATGATAAGCAGCAAAGAGAAACCACATGGCTTCTTTAAGATGTAGCTTAGAAATCTCATCAGCCACATATCCAAGCTCATCAGTTACAAGTTCTACCTTCCACCAAACATTTGAACATAATTCAGACAAGTTCTTTGCAACTGCATAAAAAGCACCACCCTTCCTCCACTGTCCAATCACATGCTCATTTTCTTTTAAAGCCTCACCAGAAGCACATTTAACATCCGCAATTCTAGCAATGTTCTGTTGCTGGTGCCATGTGTATTCTCCAAGACAACAGAGACTTTGTCTATAGCTCTCCTCACTTCCTTCTAAGCCCTCACTAGAATTGTCTTTGATGTCCATAATTCTACCAATGGTCTCTTCAAGGCAATCTAGGCTTTTACTATCAAGCAGTTTAAAACTTTTCTAGCTCAACCCATTACCCATTTCCAAAACCACTTCCATATTGTAGGTATTTGTTAGAGAAGCACCCCCCCTTTTCAGTACCAAATTCTAAGTTATCTAGTGCTGCTATAACAGAAATACTGCAAATGGATGTCTTTAACAAACAAAAATATATTTTTTCACAGTTTAGGAGGCTAGATGTCTGAATTCAGGGTGCCAGCTCTAGGGGAAAGCTTTTGCTCTCTGTCAGTTCTGGAGGAAGGACCTTGTCTCTTTGAGCTTCTGTTCTGGACATTCTTTATGAGGCTTAGCATCACTCTTCCCCCATCTCTACTTCTCTCATGCTTGTTTAATCTCTTTTATATCTTAAAAGAAATTGACTCAAGGCACACCCTACACTAATCCTGTCTCATTTCAACATAGCAAGGAGAATGGGTTCTCAAACGAGATTTATAAACACAGGCATGTTGTTGCTGTTGTTAGGTGCCATTGAGTTGGTTCTGACTCATAGCGACCCTATGTACAACGGAACAATGCCTGGTCCTGTGCCACGTCCACAGTCATTGTTATTCTTGAGCCCATTGTTGCAGCCACTATGTCAATCCATCTCATTGAGGGTCTTCCTCTTTTTCGTTGACCCTGTACTTTACCAAACATGATGTCCTTCTCCAGGGACTGATCTCTCTGACAACTTGTCCAAAGTATGTAAGACATAGTCTTGCCATCTTGCTTCTAAGGAGCATTCTGGTTGTACTTCTTCCAAGACAGATTTGTTCTTTCTTTCGGCAGTCCATGGTACATTCAATATTCTTCGCCAACACCACAATTCAAAGGCATCAATTCTTCTTCTGCTTTCCTTATTCATCACCCAGCTTTCACATGCATATGATGCTATTGAAAATACCATGGCTTGGGTCAGGTACAACTTAGTCTTCAAGGTGACATCTTTACTTTTCAACACTTTAAAGAGGTCTTTGCAGAAGATTTGCCCAATGCAATGCATCTTTTGGTTTCTCGACTGCTGCTTCCATGGGCGTTGATTGTAGATCCAAGTAAAATGAAATCCTTGACAACTTTGATCTTTTCTCTGTTAATCATGATGTTGCTTATTGGTCCACTTGTGAGGATTTTTATTTTCTTTATGTTGAAGTGCAATCCATACTGAAGGCTGTGGTCTTTGATCTTCATCAGTGTTTCAAGTCTTCTTTACTTTCAGCAAGCAACATTGTGTCATCTGTATAATCCAGGTTGTTAATGAGTCTTCCACCAATCCTAATGTCCCATTCTTCTTCATATAGTCCAACTTCTCGGATTCTTTGCTCAGTATACAGATTGAATAGGTATGGTGAAAGGATACAACCCTGACGCACACCTTTCCTGACTGTATACCACGCAGTATCCCCTTGTTCTGTCCTAACAACTGCCTCTTGATCTATGTATGGGGTCTTTATATGCACAATTAAGTGTTCTGGAATTCCCATTCTTCACAATGTTATCCATAATTTGTTACGATCTACACAGTCAAATGCCTTTGTGCAGTCAATAAAACACAGGTAAACATCTTTCTGGTATTCTCTACTTTCATCCAGGATCCATCTGACATCAGCAATGATATCCCTGGTTCCACATCCTCTTCTGAATCCGGCCTGAATTTCTGGCATTTCCCAGTTCTAAGACCACAGGCATAGAGGTTAGGTATTTACAACACGTATTGGGGGGGGGGGGGGACACACGTCAATCCATAACAACCCTCAATGAGATTGACACAGTGGTTGCAACAATGGGCTCAAACAAATGAATGATTGTGAGGATGGTGCAGGACCTGGCAGTGCTTTGTTCTGTAGTATGTTGGCATGAGTTGGAACCAACTGGAAGGCACCTAACAACAACAACATGCAGGTTTAATAGGCAATTTGCAAACTGGGCAGCAGGTCATCCTCAAATGAACTAGTGCTCCGATTAACTAGGATCTTTTAAAGCACTTACATACAATGTTATCAGAGACTGAACAAAATCACTGATTGGTTGACATTTACGTTAAACAGTACATGTTCTTGCTTTTGGATAGACGTGAAAATTGATTGAGGTAGAAAAATACAACATATAAACATAAAAAAACTGTATGTGTTAAAATATGATCTAAGTTTAAAAAACTTTGCAAAACAGTTACAAGATAATCACAAGATGATCGAGTCATGGTTACAAGACCCCTGAGGTTTTGAAAGTAGGATATGTTTATTAATCTTTATTGCTTTCTGAAAGAATAGGTTTCAAGTGAAAGTTAATGAGTAATGAAACCAGCCTCTTTGGTTTCAATGAACCTGGTCACCTAGAAACAATTATGTGAAACAAAATAGAAAAACCCTTTATTATCAAGTCAATTCCAACTCACAGTGACTCTATAGGACGGAGGAGAACTGCCCCATAGGGTTTCCAAGGAGTGGCTGGTGGATTCAAACTGAGAACCTTTTGGTTAGCAGTTGTGGCTCTTCATCACTATGCCACCAGGGCTCAGAAACAAAGCAAGCTACGTGTAAAGGCTATAGTTTAAAGCATAGTTAAAAGATTATTTATTCATTACAGTGCATACATTTCTAACACCATTAATAACATATAACAAGATAATCTTTAGTGTCATAGGTAACAGAACTTCTTCTGTTTTCATAATGCAAAACTTGATTTTTTTTTTTTTTAACACCCGCATCTCTGAGAAAAGCACACATTTTACACCATGAGTCTGGCACTTTCTGCTCTATTGTTCTCTTTGGTTAGAAAAAGGCAGGGCTGCTGTCAGAGTCCTGCAATGGATCTTTTAAGACAACACGGTGCTGATTAGAGATTTTCAACAGGCCAAGGGTATCTTAATAAGTACCAGGGTTCAGTTAGTGTATTTGAGAAAGACAAGCAGGGCAGCCTCAAAGCCCTGGAGAGGAAGGCAGTGCCTTCGGCTCACTAGCATGAGGAAAACTGACTAGTGTTAGTGGGTACAGGGGTTGAACGCTGAACTGAACCCAGCAGTTACATAAGAAGGCCCTTGTAGGTCTCAACTACCTCCAGGCTTGTGTGAAGACTTTCTCTCTCAGATTTGCATAATGTTTTGGAACCAAAGACAAGCTCTGCATTTAGTATCTTGCCGAGAAGAACACCCTAGAGATAGCGCTGTGGGCTCTGGAATACGATGGACGTGGAACCCCATCCTCATCGCTTTGGTCCTAAGTCAGAATCACGCCGTCTGTAAAATGGGTTTTGACCGGCCAAGAGGCTCTTACTGCATCAGTGGCCTGGCTCAGGAGTCCAGCGCCTTCCTGGACTTTTCAGTTCTACTAAAAGGACATTATCTGGTATCAAGCTCCCTAGTTGAGGAGAAACCGTGGTCAGCAAAGATTAAGAAGCAAAGGCATTCCAGGAATTTCTGGGCTAGAACATGTGACTTCCTACTTCTGGGGTCATTTTACCCTGTGACCGCAGTCTGGTTTTCCGAGACGTTCAAACCGTTCCCCTTGCCTGGGGCTAGACGATTCCGCGCCCTTCGGCCTCTCCTTTCCACCTCCCCCCGTGACGCGGGCCCGCCCCTTCCCTCCTCAGGACACCCAGTCCCAGGCCCGGGGCGCGTACTGCCCCGACTCCGCGGGTAGCCCGGGACCAAACGGCCGCGCTGCGCTCTTCCCAGGCTCGGGAGGCTAGTAGCCCCAGCCCGGCCCGCAGGAGCGACCCGACGCTCCCCAGGTCGAAGCACCACCTCCCCCCGCGGGCGTGGTGGAGCAGGGCGCGGAGCTTGACTGGCTGCGGTAGGGACGTCACAATGAGGGGCGGGCCGGCTCTGCGGGGACCGAGCACATCGCCGCGCGCGGGTACCCGGCTCCCCGCGTCCTCGTCCAGCCAGTGGTGCGGTCCTTGCGCACCGCCAGCTCCAGCTGCCCAAGTCGCCCTTCGTGCGGGCTCTACCCTGACCTGAAACTTCCCCGGGGGCTCCGGAGGAGTGGGCCGGCGGGAGGGGAGGGGCCTAGGAGGAGCACCTAGGCGGCCGCGCGAAGGGCCGGGAAGGCGAGGTTTCCGGGCCCTTGGCTGGAATTTTCTGGCGGGTGCTGCGTGCTCAGCAGCCTCAGCCTAGCGCACACTCTGGCGGGCGCCTGGAGCTCCTGAGCCCCCTGGCACCGTCTGTCACCCCGTTTCTAGGTCGGGGCCTGAGGCCCCAGCGCCCACCGGGAGATGGAATTGGGTCTCGCATAGAGTACATTGAAGGATGGGAGAGGCCCCTGGGTGTTTACTGCCAAGTTACTGTTTGGATATTTTAAGCTAATTAGAATTTAAGGCTCCTATTTCTTGGGTAGGAGCCCAGATGGAGCCGTTGTTAAGAGCTACCGCTGTTAATCAAAAGGTCGGCGGTTTGAATCCACCGGCCGCTCCTTGGAAACCCTATGGGGCAGTTCTACTCTATCCTGTAAGGTCGCTGTGAGTTGGAATCCACTCGAAGGCAACGGGTTTTTTTTTGTTGTTATTATTTTTTGGGTAAGTAGAAGCTGCTAACTGAAAGGTTGGCGGTTTGCTCCTCGAGAAGAGAGACCTGGCATCTGCCCTGCAGAGATTAAAACCCCATTGTCGTCAGTTACAACTCATAGCAACCCGGTAGAACAGAACTGCCCCACAGGGTTTCCAAAGAGCAGCTAGTGGGCTGGAACTGCCAGCTTCTTCGTTAGCAGCCAAGCTCTTAACTACTGCACCTCCAGGGATCCCTGTAAAAATTGTTATGTGTCTACCAGTGGGTTCCAACTCCTTGGAAACCCTACAGGACAGTTCTGCTGTCACATGGAGTTGCTATCAGGGGGAATCCACTAGAGGGCAGGCAATAGCAACATTTCAGGTGCCGGATAAGAAAACAAACAAAACAAACAGAAAAACCAAACCCCTTGCCATTGAGTTGCTTTTGACTCATAGCGACCCTTTAGGACAAAGTAGAACTGCCCCACAGGGTTTCCAAGGCTTTAAATCTTTACAGAAGCAGACTGCCACATCTCTCTCCTGGAGAGTGGCTGGTGGACCACAACGTTTTGGTTAGCAGCTGAGTGCTTCACCACCGTGCCGCCGGGGCACCTTAAGTGCTGGATACTAGCTGAAATGTAGGCAGTTCAGACCAGCCCAGAGGTGCCTGAGAAGACAGACTCTGGCCATCTGCAACTTCTGAAAAGCCATAGCCTTGAAAGTCCTGTGAAGCGGTTCTCTGCACACAGGGACTCACCAAGTCCAAATCTACTTGAGGGCTACTGACAACAGACAACATTTCTTTCTTTCTTTCTTTTTTAAATTATACTTTAAATGAAGCTTTACAGACCAGACTACTTTCTCATTAAACAATACATGTATCATTTTATGACATTGGTTACCAACCTCACCACATGTCAACGCTCTCCCCTTCTTGACCTTGGGTTCCCCATTCCTGGCTTTCCTGTCCCTTCCTGCTTTCTCATCTTTGCCCTGGGCTGGTGTGCCCATTTAGTCTCACTTTGTTTTATTAGCCTGTCTAATCTTTGGTTGAGAGCTGAACCTCAGGGGTCACTTCATTACTGAGCTATAAAGGTGTCCGGGGGCCATACTTTTGGGGTTTCTCCAGTCTCTGTCAAACCAGTAAGTCTGGTTATTTATTTATTTTGAATTTTGAATTTTGTTCTACATTTTTGTCCAGCTCTGTTGGGGACCCTCTCTTGTGATCCCTGTCAGCGCAGTCAGTGGTGGTAGCCGGGCACCATCTAGTTGTGCTGGACTCAATCTGGTGGAGGCGGTGGTAGTTGTGGCCCATTAGTCCTTTGGACTAATCTTTCCCTTGTATCTTTGGTTTTCTTCATTCTTCCTTGCTCCCGAACGGGTGAGACCAGTGGAGTATCTTAGATGGCTGCTCATAAGCTTTTAAGACCCCAAAGCTTCTCACCAAAGTAGAATATGGAACATGGTCTTTATAAATTATGTTATGGCAATTGAGCTAGATGTTCCCCTAGACCATGGTCCCCAGAACCCTCAGCCCAGTAATTTGGTCCCTCAGGGAGTTTGGATGTGTCTGTGGAGCTTCCATGATGTTGCCTTGGACAAGTTGTGCTGACTTCCTCAGTACTGAGTACTGTCTTACCTTCACCAAAGTTACCACTTATCTCTTATCTAAAAAAAAAAAAAAATTTTTTTTTTTAAATTTAGTGTTTTTCCCAATTCCCTCCCTCATAACCATCAAAGAGTGTTTCTTTTTTGTGTATAAACCTTTTCATGCGTTTTTATAGTAGTGGCTTCATACAGTATTTGTTCCTTTTGTGATTAACTTATTTCACACGACATAATACCCCCAAATGCATCCATGTTGTGAGATGCTTTGGCGATTTATCATTGTCCTTTATCGTTGTGTACTACTCCATTGTATGTACCATAATTTGTTTATCCATTCATTTGTTGATGGGCACCTAGGTTGTGTCTATCTTTTTGCTTATGTGAATGATGCTGCAATGAACATGGCCGTGCATATGTCTATTTGTATGACAGCTCTTATTTCTCTAGGATATATTCCTAGGAGTGGGATTGCTGGATCATATGATATTTCTATTTCTAGTTTTTAGGATGTGCCATATTGTTTTCCAAAATGGTTGTACAGTGCATAAAAGTTACAGTCTCCCCGCAGCCTCTCCAACATTTGTTATTTTCTGTTTTTTTTTTTTTTTGATTTCTGCCAGCAATGTAGGGGGTGAGATGGTATCTCATTGTGGTTTTGATTTGCATTTCTCTAATGGCTAGTGACCCAGAGCGTTTCTTCACATACCTGTTAGCCACTTGAGTGGCTACTTTGATGAAGTGTCTGTTCATATCCTTTGCCCATTTTTTTTGATTGGATTATTTGTCTTTTTGTTTAGTGGTGTTGGATTTCCGGTAGATTTCAGAGATTTTTGGATTTGTCACAACCAAAAATTTTTCCCAATCTGCCTGTAGGGTTGCTATGAGTCAGAATCGACTCGACGGCAGTGGGTTTCGTTTTGGTTTGGTTTACTTTCTCTTTTTACTCTTTTGGTGAAGTCTTTTGATCAGCATTTAAGTGTTTACTTTTTAGAAGATTCCAGTTATCTATCTTGTCTTCTGGTGTTTGCATATTGTTAGTTATGGTTTGTATCTTGTTAATGCCATGTATTAGGGCCTCTAGTGTTGACCCTATTTTTTCTTCTATGATCTTTATAATTTTTGGTTTTATATTTAGGTCTTTGATCCAGTTTGAATTAGGTTTTGTATATGGTGTGAGGTATGGGCCCTCTTTCAGTTTTTTGCAGATAGATATCCAGTTTTGCCAGCACTGTTTGTTGCAAAGACTTTCTAACAAACATTTCTAAGGTGGCAAGTTGTATAAAATAAGTAAATAATAAATAAATAAATAAATATAAAGAAATAAACAGCTTCTCTAGGAAGTCTCCTTAAAAAGTGTGCTAGCATGACTATGTTGTTTTTTGTATGCCGTCAAGTTGATTTCAACTCATAGCAGCTCTATAAAACAGAGTAGAAGTGCCGCAAAGAGCTATCCCAAACAAAGGTGATTCAGTGGAATGCATAAACGATTGAACAATATTATTCATATTACCAAACAAAAACCAAACCCGTTGTCATTGAGTCAATTCCGACTCAGAGCGACCCAATAGTACAGAATAGAACTGCCCAATAAAGTTTCCAAGGAGCACTTGGTGGATTCAAACTGCAGGACCTTTGTTTAGTGGCTGTAGCACTTGGCTGCTACGCCACCAGGGTTTCCATTCATATCACATGCTAGTAAAATTATGCTGAAGATAATTCAAAAGTGGTTGTAGCAGTACGTTGACAGGGAACTGCCAGAAATTCAAGGTGGATTCAGAAGCAGGTGTGGAATGAGGGGTATCATTGCTGAAGTCAGATCGATCTTGGCTGAAAGCAGAGAATACCAGAAAGATGTTTACCTGAGTTTTGTTGATGCTGCAAAGGCATTCAGCTGTGTGGATCGTAACAAATTGTGGATAATATTTTGAAGAATGGGAATTCCAGAACACTTAATTGTGCTCACGAGGAACCTAAACATAGACCAAGAGGCAGTTGCTCAAACAGAACAAGGGGACACTGCATGGCTTATAATCGGGAAAGGTGTGTGTTAGGGTTGCGTCCTTTCACTATATTTACTCAACCTGTATGCTGAGCAAAAAATCTGAGAAGGTGAAATATATGAAGAAGAGCAAGGCGTCAGGATTGGAGGAAGACTCATTAACAACCTGCTTTATGCAGATGACACAATTTTTTGCTGAAAGTGAAGATGATTGGAAGCACTACTGATGGAGATCAAAGACCACAGCCTTCAGTATGGAGTACACCTTAACATAAAGAAAACCGTCACAACTGGACCAATAAGCAACATCGTGATAAGTGAGGAAAGATAGTAAGTTGTCAGGGATTTCATTCTTCTTGGATCCACAAACAGTGCCCAATGAAGCAGCAGTCAAGAAGTCAAAAGATATATTGCATTGGGCAGATCTGCTGTAAAAGACCTCTTTAAGGTGTTAAAAAGTAAAGATGTCGCTCTGAGGATTAAGGTGTGCCTGACCCAAGCCATGGTATTTTCAGTCCCCTCATATGCATGTGAAAGCTGGACAGTGAATAAGGGAGACCGAAGAAGAATTGATGCCTATTGATTATGGTGCTGGCAAAGAATATTGAACAAACCCTGGACTGCCAGAAGAATGAACAAAGCTATCTTAGAAGTACAGCCAGATGCTCCTTAGAAGCAAGGATGGCAAGACTTCATCTCCCATACTTTGGACATGTTATCAGGAGGGACCAGTCCCTGGAGAAGGGAATCATGTTCAGTAAAGTAGAGGGTCAGTGAAAAAGAGGAAGACCCTCAGTGAGATGGATTGGCACAGTGGCTGCAAAACTGTGCTCAAACATAGCACTGGTTATGAAGGTGGCCTGGGCCCGGGCAGAGTTCTGTTGTACGTAGGGTTGCTATGAGTCTGAACTGACTTGACATAACAACGGTCTTTACCGAAGCAGATTGTCATATTTTTCTTCCATGGAGCAGCTAATGGGTTCTAATCACTGACCTTTCAGTTAGTAGCTGAGAGCTTAACTACTGTGCCACCAGGGCTCCTCCAGCATGACCATGTCCCTCCCTAATCCTGATGCCTTGTTGGTGAGACCAGTGAAATGAATCTGGGAGACTGAGGAGCAGGGAACAGGCCCTGCCCCGTAGGCTGCCCTCAGGCGATTTGGCCCAGGTCGCAAAGAAAAGCTCATGTCTTGAAGTTGATAATCACTGCCAGCAGGTGAGTCGCCTCCAAGTCCGCCTCATTAATTACACCTCCTGACCAGATTCTTGTGAATCTGGAGGCATGGCTCTTTTCCCTCTTGTTCTTCTCCCTCTTCCAGAAAGGTCACCCAAAGCCAGGGGCAGATTAAACAGTAAGCAACGTGTACATTAAACAAGATACACACAGGCTTACTTGTGTTTACATACTAATCTATAGCGCACATCTTTGATGTGGTGAAAAACAGGTGAAATTGTGCACTACAGATTAGTAAGTGAGCACAAGTAATCCTGTGCCTGCCTTGATTATTGGGTAATCCACCCCTGCCCAAAGCCCAGTGTCATACAACTCACAGTGGCCTTTTGCACACGTCTTTTCTACTGAGGAGTTTTAGAAGGATTCTCAAACTGTATTTTTCTGGGTTGTTGCCAGACCAGCTGCTGGGGAACCACTGAATGAATACCATGACTTTGAAAACAGGAAAAAGGAGCCTGTTTTTTTTTTTTTTTTTGGTGCAGAAATTCCTGTAGATCCCCTTTTTAATTCTGGAATAAGGAAACAGACCTCCCCCTTCTAACAGGTCTTAGATCAATGTTTTTCAACCTGTGAGTTGTGATACCATGAGTGCATCACTTAAGACAGTTGGCCAACTTTAATGTTATTACTTTTTAAGGAAAGAGATTAGAGATAAGAAGATGTCAGAGTACATCACTCTTGTTTTGGAAATTAGTCAGTAGACTCAGATATTTCTGAGACATGGCTTTTGTTTTCTCAAGATCTGCAAGAAGAAAAATCCGGCAAGCACTCACCAGCCCGAAAACCACTGGTTACTTCACCAGCTGTTGTTTTCCAACAATTGCATGGGTTCTGCTTTCTGAGAACAGCCCTAGACTCCCTTCCCTCCAGAAGTAGTTTTGGTTTGGGAATCTATGGGGTGGTAGAACTGGTCTTCAGAAGTAAATACAAGAGTAGTCTATATTTGAAAAGCTCTTCAAGTGTACATTTTGAAAACCAGGCCAATAGCCATGAAAAAGGTAAAAATACATACTTGAAAAGTGACTCAAATATGCATCTTAACAAAGAGGACTCAAGAGGAGGTAAAGCTTTATTCAGAACAGAGGGGAACAGGACATTGAGGGAGGGAACAAAATTTTTGCTGCATTTTTGACTCTTAGAATACATGACTGTCTTAGCTATCTATTGCAGCTATAACAAATATCACAAGTGGATGGCTTTAACAGAAATGTATTTTCTCACAGTTTTGGAGGCTAGAAGTCTGAATTCAGGGTGCTGGCTCTAGGGGAAGGCTTTCTCTCTCTGTTGGCTCTCAAGGAATGTCCTAGTCTCTTTAACTTCTATTTCCTGGTTTCTTGGAGATCTCCACTTGTCTTGGCATCTATCTTACCCCATCTCTGCTCACTCACTTGCTTCTTTAATCTCTTCTTTATCTCAAAAGAGATTGATTCAAAATACACCATACACTAATCCTGTCTCATTAACGGGGTGGATCATCCAATAGGCAAGGTAAGCACAGTGCTTACCTTGCTTACCAGAGCATCTGCAGTGAACAATTTCACATTTTCTCACCTCATTAAAGATTCTGCTTCTAGGTACGGCTGATATCTGTGTCTCTCCCAACCCCAGAGCACCTTCTTACGTAATCAAAGCCCCTTTTCAAATTTACAGTTCCTGACAGGCCTGACAGGGGCACATTACCCAGCAAGCAAGGTAAACACGGGTTGACTTGCACTTACTTACTAATCTGTAGTGCACAATTCCACACAGCTTTCACCACAAAACTCACATGAAATTATGTACTACAGATTAGTCAGTATGCACAAGTAAAGCTCTGCTTACCTTGTTTACTGGGTAATCTGCCCCTGCTCATTAACATAATAAAGACAACGCATTCCCAAATGGGATTATAACCAGAGGCATAGAGGTTAGGATTTACAATACATATTTTGGGGGGACTTAATTTAATCTTGTAACAATGACGAAGTTATGATTATAGAGGGGTTACTTTTTCTCATCTTACTCTAGTAAGGCTAAGTACTATTTCCTGAAATCTGTTCACATTTTATATACTGTTGGTGTTGAGTTGATTCCGACTCATAGCGACCCTACAGGACAGAGTAGAACTGCCCCATAGAGTTTCCAAGGAGTGCCTGGCGGATTCAAACTGCCGACCCTTTGGTTGGCAGCCGTAGCACTTAACCACTATGCCACCAGGGTTTCCATGTTGTTGTTAGGTGCTGTCAAGTTGGTTCTGACTCATAGCGACCCTTTGCACAACAGAACGAAACACTGCCCGGTCCTGCACCATCCTTACAATCGTTGTTATGCTTGAGCTCGTTGTTGCAGCCACTGTATCAATCCACCTCCTTGCAGGTCTTCCTCTTTTCTGCTGACCCTGTACTTTGCCAAGCATGATGTCCTTCTCCAGAGACTGATCCCTCCTGACAACATGTCCAAAGTATGTAAGACGCAGTCTCGCTATCCTTGCCTCTGAGGAGCATTCTGGTTGTACTTTTTCCAAGACAGATTTGTTCATTCTTTTGGTAGTCCATGATATATTCAATAATCTTCACCAACACCACGATTCAAAGGCATCAATTCTTCTTCAGTCTTCCTTATTCATTGTCCAGCTTTCACATGCATATGATGTGATTGAAAATACTGTGGCTTGGGTCAGGCGCACCTTAGTCTTCAGGGTGACATCTTTGCTCTTAACACTTTAAAGAGGTCCTTTGTGGCAGATTTACCCAATGCAATGCATCTTTTGATTTCTTGACTGCTGCTTCCGTGGCTGTTGATTGTGGATCCACGTAAAATGAAATCCTTGACAACTTCAATCTTTTCTCCGTTCAGCATGATGTTACGCATTGGTGTAGTTGTGAGGATTTTTGTTTTCTTTATGTTGAGGTGCAATCCATACTGAAGGCTGTGGTCTTTGATCTTCATTAGTAAGTGCTTCAAGTCCATTTCATTTTCAGCAAGCAAGGTTGTGTCATCTGCATAACGCAGGTTGTTAATGAGTCTTCCTCCAATCCAATCTAGTAAATACATATATACTAGATGCAATGTTAAATGTATTTTTTCTTTGGCTTTCAGTTTTAAAAAGTGTGAATGTAGCATATCGGAAGGAACGTGGGTTCTTACAAAGCAGTCTATGAATACCTGTATTTTTATTAGAATTATGGGGTGTGTGTGTGTTGTTAGTTGTTAGCTGCCATGGAGTTGATTCTGAGTGTGAGGAAACTGCTGATTCCTAGGCCGTTTCCACAGACCTCCCAAATGAGAAGCACTGGGCTTGAAGCTTCAGAATCTGCATTTTAACACTGCCTTAATGTTTCTCAAAGTGTGGTGAAAGCCATTAAAATGAAAATGAGGCTTCCTAGGTCCCAGAATTGCTGGAGGTGAAGACGAGAAATCTTTTTTAATAAATTTCCCAGGTGTTTTACTTAAAAGTTTGAGAACGACTGTTTTATATGATTCTGCATTTCAATATGGAACAAATGGAAACTTCTGGGCAGGGAGGAGCAATACAACCTAAAGTGTCATTTCCCTCTCTGCCCAGATACCAGCAGTTGACTCTTGGCCTTTAGAGTCAGCGCACCCCCTACACCCCAAGAACGGGATGGTGAAGATGAAAACTTGCTGGAGGAAAAACACACCTGGGTGCCTGGTACATTTTGCATCATGCCCTCCTGGCACAATTAGCTGCTTTTCTTGTAAATTAGTGGTCTTGTGCTCTGTTCGAATGAAAATTAAAGTGATTTGGGTGGGACAAAGCTGAAAAGTGATTTTGAAAGTGTTAAGAACCGAAATGTGCAGAGAAACATCAAAAGGCAATGTAACAGAATATATTTATTGTGAGCAGATACCATCAGGCAGCGTCAACCCAAAGGGAACAGGACAGTGAAAGCAGGTGGGGTCCAGGCAGAGTAGTCTCGTGAGGGTCATTGTAAATTCCTTCTATGTTGGTTTCTCAGAGCAGGTGCAGGGCTTCAGGGTCAGTCAGTTATAAAAACAGAGTAATTAAGGACATGCCATAAATCCTAAAACCTGGAAACTGGCTGCACACAGATAATTCTCCAAAAACAGCCCAGTGCCTAAGGCAAAACTATCTCCATTAAGCTGCTGACTAGGCTATTGTTTGACTTGAAGGTGACTCCAGGAAAACGGGTTCCTTAAAGGTAAAGGTTCAAAAGGACACCCAAGGGCAAATGGCCTGGGTGGGTCACCCCAACTTCACGGACCTAGAAATTGGATTTCAGGAGAATTAAAATGGTTTCTCAAAAGTAATGTCTGAGACTGCCGCCTCTGTTGGGTAACCCTGGGGCAACCACCTCCTCCGTGCCTCCCTGGCCTGGGGACAGTGGCATCACTAAGTGGGTGTGGGGGTACAGACCACACTGGGTGACACTGTCAGAAGAAGTGACACCGAAATGGGCACCCTAGGGCCCCGCTGGGGAAAATGGAAGGATTAGAGGAGGGGCAAAACCTGATTAATGTTCTTTTTACCAATCACTTTGTGGGATATTCTGCCAATAGTGAGAGAGTTCAGAACAAAATGGAGCCCTGCCCCACCACCCTGCTGGCAAGTTGATTCCAGCTCTTAGCAACGCTATAGGATAGAGTGGAACTGCCCCATAGGATTTCCAAGGAGCCATTGATGGATTCAAACTGCTGACTTTTTGGTTAGCAGCCAAACACTTAACCACTGCACAACCAGGGCTCCTGAGAGTGAAAGCCAAGGAAAACCGGGCAGAGGCCGGGTAGGGAGAAAGGAAAATTATGTGTTTGCAGCCCAGTCATGTCCTTGATTCTTGCTCTGCTTCACCTGAAGGAGCAAACTGGACTGGCTGGGTGGCAACCTCCAAGGGTGGGGCTGCATGCCTTCACAGTGGGAGTGAGTTGGGAGAGAAGCCTAGCTGGGTGGGGCTAGACTCAGTCCTATTTAAACCAAACCAAACCCGTTGCCATCTAGTCCATTCCAACTCATAGCGACCCTATAGGACAGAGTAGAACTGCCCATAGAGTTTTCAAGGAGCACCTGGTGGATTTGAACTGCTGACCTTTTGGTTAACAGCCTTAGCACTTAACCACTAAGCCACCTGGGTTTCTTTGTTCTAAGGTAGTAGAAAACCCTACCAAATTGCTGTTAAGTGAATTCTGACTCATGGGAAACCTGTAGGACGGAGTAGAGCTGCCCCATTGGGTTTACAAGAAGTGGCTGCTGGCTTGGAATTGCCGACCTTTTGGCTAACAGCTGAGCTCTTAACCGTTGCCCTCTAGGGTAGCTATGAGTCGGAGTCAACTCCACCGCAATGAGTTAAGGTGGTAAAGGGTCTAATAATGTAATTTTGTTGTCAGTATTAATATAAGAAATATTAAATTTAAGCACTTTACAACTGTATCACATATTATTCTGTCATTAAAATTGGTAATAAATTTACATGTATAATATTGGCTGTATGATCTGGTACGGGAGGCCGTCCATGGGGGCGGTGATGTCGACAATGACCACCCTGTGACGTACTGACACCCAAGTGACACCACTGACTGCGGACAAGGAACGACCATGACACTGCCACCCCTGCAGACTATCCTGAGGAGTGCAGAACAGAAGGCCTGCCACAAAATCGCACACGCAGAGGTCCTGGAACACAGGACAGGGAAGCCGGTATGGCAAAAGGTGCCATCAGCTGTGTTCTGGGGGCTCAAGTACCACAGGGCGCAGCTGCTGCGAGGGATGCCCACCGTGAGCAGCTGGAACACGCACATTCGCTTGAATGATAACTCATGGGAGAGCCACATACTTTGCACGTTTTTTAGACAAAGGGAACTAAAACTTGAGTGTTTTCCTTCCAGCGGAGTCATCGATGGAGACTTTGCCCCTCCCGTTTCAGAGGGAGACTTTTTTTTTTTTTGCACAGTTTTACCTTATTGTGGCCACAAGAGGGCGGTGAAGATGCTCTGAACGTGGCCCAAACAGAAATCGTTCGCGTGGCCATCCTCTCGGTTTTGAAAATGATTCTGGGGATAAAGCCTTGGCTTCTCTTGCAGTGTTGCCCCAGCATTCCAAAGCTGTATTTCTGGGGTCCCAGGCAACAGTCGCCTCAAAGATGCTTGTTCCCGTTGCACGCCCCTCTCTTCTCTCGTTTTCAGCTGAGCAAGTTCAAGGCTGGTTTCCTGCGCCCTCTTGCGGAAGAGTGTTCGGTTTTCTGCACACTTAGGAGAAAGGGATTCACCCGGGACCCTCCCTAGAAAGGAATTTGCCTTGCAGAAGCAAAGAATGAATCAAATAGAAAGTCTTATTTTTATTTTTGAGGAAGGTACTGAACTGGGACTGAAAAGCCCTTTGAGAGGCGTTTTCGAAGGAAGCCAGCATTATCTGTGGCAGCCTTGCCTGATTTTGGCCAGTCTCAAGGTTTTTGTTTAGAGCTGGTTGTGACAACAGCGTTCCAAGAAAAAAATCACAAAACTAAAGTACATATTTGTTGTTAAAAAAAAAGTATGTAAAGTTTATGTAGACTAAAATGTGAAAGTTCCCTGGTCCTCCTATTTAGTGCGCATGTTTCTAGATAGATCTTGATCCACATTCAGAGGTTTGGTGGCATACCTTTTATACAGGGTGGCTCTGTTCACAACACTGGGGGCTGAGCTGTGAACAAGGCATAAACGCTTCCTGTTCTCCTGTTATTTCCATTGTGTGTGGCTGTATTACCTGCACACAGATTTAAAAACAATTATTTTACTTAGATAGTAAGACGCATGGATTTGCCATGCAGCTTTCTTCAATTAGCAACACATCACCCATAGTGTGGATATAAGAAACAAACGAAAAACCTGTTGCCGTCGAGTTGACTCCCACTCATAGCGACCCTGTAGGACAGAGTAGAACTGCCCTATAGAGTTTCCAAGGAGCGCCTGGTGGATTCAAACTGCCCACCTTTTGGTGAGCTGCCGTCGCCCTTAACCCCTGGCTACCAGGGTTTCCCAGTGTGGATATAAAAAAAAAATTTTTTTTTTTTCTATGGAAAAATGATTCCCCATTCAAGGCATCCTGTTTTCCTGTCTTGGTACAACAAAGGCTTCTTCACACAGCCCCTTGGGACATACATCATTGTGAACATGAGTCAGCATTTGCTCAGGAGAGATTTCCAGGAGTGAAGTTACTAGGTCAGGGATTACTGCAAATTCGGTTCTAGTTTATGCTCCTGGGACAGGGCGTAAGAATATCCATTCACCTGTATTAACAAACTTTTTCTAAAATTTTGGCTTATCTGGTGAAAAATATGCTGTTATTGTCATTATTCACATTTCCCTAGTAACTGGGGAAACCAAATATCTACAGGAATAACCATTTTTATGCCTATGCAGGAGTCCACGGGTGGCACAAACAGTTAGTGTGCTCCACTGCGAAATGAAAGGTTGGAGGTTCTAGTCTACCCGAAGATGTCTTGAAAGGAAGGTCTGGCGATCTATTTCTGAAAAGTCAGCCATTGAAAACTCTATGAAGTACAGTTCTACTCTGACACACATAGGGTCGCCGTGAGTTGGAGTCAACTCAATGGCAACTGGATGTCTCTGCAGCCAGCCTCCGAAATGGCCACCGTTCATTCCTGCCTCCTACTATTCAAGTCTTGTGTGGTTTCCGGTCACATTGTGCAGGGGCTGATCTGTGTGGCCAAAAGCACATGGCAGAAGTGATGACATGTCAGTCCCAGGATTAGATTTTAAAAGACTTTGGCTTTCATCTTGGGAGTTCTCTTGCTTTGTTTTTCTCTCTGTTTCTTTCTCTGTTCACTCACTAGGAAAGGAAGCTACTGTATTGTGAACAATACTACCCAGGGGTCTATGTGGCCAGGGACAGAAACCTCCTGCCAGCAGCCATGGGAGCGAGCTTGGAAATGGATCCTCTAGATTCAGGCCAGCAGCAGACTCTGATTGTGCTGTGGCCAGCTCAGCTACAGCCTCCTGAGAGACTCTGGGAGCCCTGGTGGTGCAGTGGTTAAGAGCTTGGATCCTAACCAAAAGGTCAGCAGCTCAAAGCCACCAGCCACTCCTTGGAAACCCTATGGGGCAGTTCTACTCTGTCCTATAAGGTTGCTATGAGTCGGAATCGCGGCAATGAGTTTGGTCTCGGTTTTGAGAGCCTCTGAGCCAGAAGCACCCCATAAGCCACACCAGATCCCCTATCCACAGCAACTGAGATAACAAAAGTTCGCTGTTTTAAACCACTATGTTTGGAGTAATTTGTTATGCAGCAACAGATAACTAATACAGTCTTACGTGCTTTTTTATTTTAAGAGCTCCTCTCTACGTATTCCCAGTATTAATCTTTTATTATATAAGTAAAAATATTTTCACAGACATGAAAAAAACAAAACCAAACCCGTTGCCATCGAGTCGATTCCGACTCATAGCGGCTCTATAGGACAGAGTAAAACTGCCCCATAGCGCTTCCAAGGAGCACAGATATATTCTCTATCATTTGTCTTTGTAACATTGTTTATCATATCTTTTGTTAAACACAAGATTTAGAATCTAGGAGATGTGAAACTGGTATTTCCATAAGTGATTGGGGAGTAAAAATTTAAAATTGAAATGCGGAGAAAGTATTTTAAAATTGAAGAGGGTCCTTTGATGTGCTGGGACGCAGGTGGTGTAGGGACTGAAGGCACTGAGGTAAAGTTGCACTCAGGCCTGGGACTCATTCTAATGGCGACGGAGAAAAAAAAAAAATGACGATGGAGAAGAGACGGTCAATTTAGGGGAGTGGCTGAGAGCCAAGGCTTTGAAGGCACATAGCATTAGTTCGGGTCCTGTGCTGCTGTCTCCAGCTTTGCGACCTTGTGCACCATGTTATCTAACTTCTCTGTAGTGCACTTTACACATTTGTCAAATGAGCATAGGTGCCCTTGAGTAGGTTCAAACTCACAACTACACTTTGTACACCAGAATGAAACACTGCCCGGTTGCTGTGCCATCCTCCCAGTCGGTGCTATGTTTGAGCCCGTTGTTGCAGCCACTGTGTCTGTCCATTTAGTTGAGGGTCTTCCTCTTTTTTGATGACCCTCTACTTTACAAAACTTCATGTCCTTCTTTAGGAGCTGGTTCCTCCTGATAACATGTCCAAAGTATATGAGGTGAAGTCTTGGCATCCTTGCTTCTAAGGAACAATCTGGCTGTACTTCTTCCAAGACAGATTTGTTCATCCTTCTGGCAGTCCATGGTATATTCAATATTCTTCACCAACACCATAATTCAAAGGCGTCAATTCTTCTTCGGGCTTCCTTATTCATTGTCCAGCTTTCACTTGCATATGAGGTGATTGAAAATACCATGGCTTGGATCACGCACACCTTAGTTAGTCCTCAAAGTGACATCTTTGCTTTTTAACACTTTAAAGAGGTCTTTTGCAGCATATTTGCCCAATGCAATACATCATGTGATTTCCTGACTACTGCTTCCATGGGCATTGATTGTGGATCCAAGTAAAATGAAATCCTTGACAAAGTCGATATTTTCTTTGTTTATCATGACGTTGCTCATTGGTCCAGGTGTGAGGATTGTTGTTTTCTTTATGTTGATGTGTGATTCATACTGAACGCCGTAGTCATTGATCTTTATCAGTAAGTGCTTGAAAGTCCTCTTGGCTTTCAGCAAGCAAGGTTGTGTCATCTACATAACACAGGTTGTTAGAGTCTGCCACCAATCCTTATGCCGTGTTCTTCTTCATATAGTCCAGTTTCTCGAATTATTTGCTCAGTATACAGATTGAATAAGTGTGGTGAAAGGATATTACCCCGATGTACACTTTTCCTAACTTTAAACCATGCAGTATCCCCTTGTTCTGTTCAAATGACTGCCTCTTGGTCTATGTATAGGTTCCTCATGAGCATAATTAAACGTTCTGAAATTCCCATTCTTCGGAATTTTATCCATAATTTGTTATGATCCACATAGTCGAATGCCTTAGCATAGACAATAAAGAACAGGTAAACATCTTTCTGCTATTCTCTGCTTTCAGCCAAGACCCACCTGACCTCAGCAGTGATATCCCTGGTTCCACGTCCTCTTCTGAATCTGGGTTGAGTTTCTGGCAATTCCCTGCTGCAATTATCTTTTTGAATTATCTTCAGCGAAATTTTACTTGCTTATGATATTAATGATAGCATTCCATAATTTCTGCATTCTGTTGGATCATCTTTCCTTGGAGTGGGCACAAATATGGATCTTTTCCAGTCCGTTGGCCCGGTAGCTGTCTTCCAAATTTCTTGGCATGGACAAGTGAGCACCTCCAGCGCTGCATTCCTTTGTTGAAACATCTTGATTGATTTTCAGTCAATTCCTGGAGCCTTGTTTTTTTTTTGCCAGTGCCTTCAGTGCAGCTTGGATTTCTTCCTTCGACACCATCAGTTCATGATCATATGCTACGTCCTGAAATGGTTGAGCACTGACCAGTTCTTCCTGTACAATGAATCCGTGTATTCTTTCCATCTTCTTTCGATGCTTCCTGCGTTGTTTAATATTTTGCCCGTAGAATCCTTCGATGTTGCAACTCAAGGCTTGAATTTTTTCTTCGGTTCTTTCAGCTTGAGAAATGCCAAATGCGTTCTTCCCTTTTGGTTTTCGAACTCCAGGTCTTTGCACACGTCATTATAATACTTTGTTCTTCAATCGCCCTTTGAAATCTTCCGTTAGCTTTTTCTTCCCTTTTGCTTCAGTCACTGTACGTTCAAGAGCAAGTTTTGGAGTCTTTTCTGACATCCCATTTTGGTCTTTTCTTTTTTTCCTGTCTTTTTAATTATCTTTTGCTTTCCTCGGAGTCCTGGTGGCACAGTGGTTAAGAGCTTATCTGGCAACCAAAAGGTTGGCAGTTCAAATTCACCAGTGGCTCCTTGGAAACCCTATTGTGTAGTTCTACTCTGTCTTATAGGGTCTGACTATGAGTTGGAATCGACTTGACGGCAATGGATTTAAAAAAAAAATATAATACCACATATTGATGCATAATATAGCTATTGTTATTGTTAGTTGTCACCCAGTCAAATCTGACTCATAGCAACCCTGTGAGAGCAGTGTAAAACGGCCCTATAGCATTTTCAAGACTGTGATCTTTTGGAAGAAGATCACCAGACCTGTTTCCTGAGGTGCCTCTGGGTGGGCTCAAACCACCAAACTTTCAGTTAGTAGGCCACAACTTAACCATTATAGAATAGTACCTTATACATACTATATGTGCAATAAATAGATAAATAAAATACATGTAACTATGTAATTTAGGGTATATTCTATAATGTACACAGAACTATTGCTTACATATAACAAATACTGTAGTATATGCTGGTATTGTCTGAACTTCAGTTTTCTCATCTATTAAATGGGGATGTTGATAATAACAGCGCATACCAACAGGAAGGCTATGAGGATTAAATATGGTGATGTTAGCAATGTGCTTTTCTCAGCCCTGGCACTGTTTTTCCATAATAATTACATCAAAATTACTGATAAAATAGAGTTAAGTAATTTTCAACTCATCACCTTTTAGTTTCTGGCGAGAGACAGGGCTTTCTGACATACCTTCTTCTCAGAGCTGAAAATACAATCACTTAGCTGAAGTCTAGGATTGGCTCCTGAGCAATGGGGATCCCACAACTTGTGTTGCAGCCACCCAGCCCCTTTTGTTGAGGCACTGCCTTTCTTGGTCTGCAGGACAAGGGCCATGGGAGCTGACACTTTTCACTCTCCTTCCTTTTGCTATCTAAGTGAAAACTGAGTCTAAAAGTGGCTCATTGTATCTTGACAGAAGAGTGAGCCCTTCTTGTCTCACCTTAATGCCAATTCTGCATTTCACACCTGAGTAGATAAATATCAAATCTGACCTTTTTCTGTTACCAACTTGTTGTTAGGTGCCGTCGAGCTGGTTCCGACTCATAGCGACCCTATGCCCAACAGAACGAAACACTGTCCGGTTCTGCACCATCCTCACAATCGTTGTTATGCTTGAGCCCATTGTTGTAGCCACTGTGTCAATCTACCTCGTTGAGGGTCTTTGTCTTTTCTGCTGACCCTGTACTCTGCCAAGCATGATGTCCTTCTCCAGGGACTGATCCCTCCTGACAACATGTCCAAAGTATGTAAGACGCAGTCTCGCCATCCTTGCTTCTAAGGAGTATTCTGTTTGTACTTCTTCCAAGACAGATTTGTTCACTCTTTTGCCAGTCCATGGTATATTCTTCGCCAACACCACAACTCAAAGACATCAGTTCTTCTTTGGTCTTCCTTATTCACTGTCCAGCTTTCACATGCATATGATGTGATTGAAAATACCATGGCTTGGGTCAGGCGCACCTTAGTCTTCAGGGTGACATCTTTGCTCTTAACACTTTAAAGAGGTCCTTTGTGGCAGATTTACCCAATGCAATGCATCTTTTGATTTCTTGACTGCTGCTTCCATGGGTGTTGATTGTGGATCCACGTAAAATGAAATCCTTGACAACTTCAATCTTTTCTCCGTTTATCATGATGTTACGCATTGGTGTAGTTGTGAGGATTTTTGTTTTCTTTATGTTGAGGTGCAATCCATACTGAAGGCTGTGGTTTTTGATCTTCATTAGTAAGTGCTTCAAGTCCTCTTCACTTTCAGCAAGCAAGGTTGTGTCATCTGCATAACGCAGGTTGTTAAAGAGTCTTCCTCCAATCCTGATGCCCCATTCTTCTTCGTATAGTCCAGCTTCTCGTATTATTTGCTCAGCATACAGATCGAATAGCTATGGTGAAAGAATACAACGCTGGTGCACACCTTTCCTGACTTTAAACCAGTCAGTATCCCATTGTTCTGTCTGAACAACTGCCTTTTGATCTATATAAAGATTCCTCATGAACACAATTAAGTGTTCTGGAATTCCCGTTCTTCGAAACATTATCCATAGTTTGTTATAATCCACACAGTCGAATGCCTTTGCATAGTCAACAAAACACAGGTAAATATCCTTCCGGTATTCTCTGCTTTCAGCCAGGATCCATCTGACAGCAGCAATGATATCCCTGGTTCCATGTCCTCTTCTGAAACCGGCCTGAATTTCTGGCAGTTCCGTCGATACACTGCTGCAACCGGTTTTGAATGATCTTCAACAAAATTTTACTTGTGCGTGATATTAATGATATTGTTCTATAATTTCCACATTCAGTTGAATCACCTTTCTTGAGAATAGGCATAAATATGGATCTCTTCCAGTCAGTTGGCCAGGAAGCTGTCTTCCATATTTCTTGGCATAGACGAGTAAGCACCTCCAGAGCTGCATCCGTGTGTTGAAACATCTCAATTGATATTCCATCAATTCTTGGAGCCTTGTTTTTCGCCAACGCCTTCAGAGGAGCTTGGACTTCTTCCTTCAATACCGTCAGTTCCTGATCATATGCTACCTCTTGAAATGGTTGAACATCGACTAATTGTTTTTGGTATAATGACTGTGTATTCCTTCCATCTTCTTTTGATGCTTCCTGCATCATTTAATATTTTCCCCATAGAATCCTTCACTATTGCAACTCGAGGCTTAAATTTTTTCTTCAGTTCTTTCAGCTTGAGAAACACCGAGCATGTTCTTCCCTTTTGGTTTTCCATTTCCAGCTCTTTGCACATGTCATTATAATACTTTACTTTGTCTTCTCAAGCTGCCCTTTGAAATCTTCTGCTCAGTTCTTTTACTTCATCAATTTTTCCTTTTGCTTTAGTTGCTCGATGTTCGAGAGCAAGTTTCAGAGTCTCCTCTGACATCCACCTTGGTCTTTTCTTTCTTTCCTGTCTTTTCAATGACCTCTTGCTTTCTTCATGTATGATGTCCTTGATGTCATTCCACAACTTGTGCAGTCTTCAGTCACCAGTGTTAAATGTGTCAAATCTATTCTTCAAATGATCTCTAAATTCAGGTGGGATGTACTCAGGGTCATATTCTGGATCTCATGGACTTGCTCAGATTTTCTTTTGTTTCAGCTTGAACTCGCATATGAGCAATTGATGGTCTGTTCCACAGTCGGCCCCTGGCCTTGTTCTGACTGATGATATTGAGCTTTCCCATTGTCTCTTTCCACAGATGTAGTCAATTTGTTTTCTGTGTGCTCCATCTGGCGAGGTCCATGTGTATAGTCGTGGTTTATGCTGGTGAAAGAAGGTATTTGCAATGAAAATGTCGTTGGTCTTGCAAAATTCTATCATTCGATCTCCAGCATTGTTTCTATCACCAAGGCCATATTTTCCAAGTACCAATCCTTCTTGTTTCCAACTTTCAGATTAAAATCACCAGTAATTATCAATGCATCTTGATTGCATGTTCGATCAATTTCAGACTGCAGCAGCTGATAAAAATCTTCTATTTCTTCATCTTTGGCCCTAGTGGTTGGTGTGTAAATTTGAATAATAGTCATATTAACTGGTCTTCCGTGTAAGCGTATGGATATTATCCTATCACTGACAGCGTTGTACTTCAGGATAGATCTTGAAATGTTCTTTTTGACAAGGAATGCAACACCATTCCTCTTCGAGTTGTCATTCCCAGCATAGTAGACTATATGATTGTCGAATTCAAATGGCCAATACCATTCCATTTCGGCTCACTAATGCCTAGGATATTGATGTTTATGCATTCCATTCCATTTTTGATAATTTCCAATTTTCCTAGATTCATACTTCATACATTCCAGGTTCTGATTATTAATGCATGTTTGCAGCTGTTTCTTCTCATTTTGAGTCATGCCACATCAGCAGATGAATGTCCCGAAAGCTTTACTCCATCCACTCCTTTAAGGTCAACTCTACTTTGAGGAGGCAGCTCTTCCTCAGTCATCTTTTGAGTGTCTTCCAACATGGGGGCTTATCTTCCAGCACTATATCAGACAATGTTCTGCTGCTATTCATAAGGTTTTCACTGGCTAATGCTTTTCAGAAGTAGACTGCTGGGTCCTTCTTCCTAGTCTGTCTTAGCCTGGAAGCTCAGCTGAAACCTGTCCTCCATGGGTGACTCTGCTGGTATCTGAATACTGGTGGCATAGTTTCCAGCATCACAGCAACACGCAAGCCCCCACAGTACGACCAACTGACAGGCACGTGGGGGGCTATAAGGATAATAATTAACATAAATCGAAATTACTGCTTTTCACCTTTCTGTAGAATTCTGACACCTGCTGCAATATGCAGCACTTCTTCCTCTGACCCCAACCTCCCAGAGTTAGGTCAGACCTCACAGGTTAAAAAGACATTGTCCTCCAGAATGCCAAGTAAGTCTGGGGCTTTAGACTCCAGCTGCAAGCTTGGGAGTCCCTAGGACTCCCTCACTTTTAACCTACTGGCTACACCCTTTGGGTTTTCCCACTGCCTCTTCAGGATGCCAGCCATAAGCTTGGGGGCCTCTGGATCCCCTTACTTTTGACCTGCTGGCTCCTACTACTACCTTGGGTTTGATAATTTTCTGGAATGCCTCAAAGAACTCATGGAAAGTGCTCTACTTAAAATTACAGTTATGTTACATTGTAGGGAAAATGAGACAAACAGAGGGATGTGTAGGGCGAGCTCTGGGAAGGTTCCCAATGTGGCACTTCTATGTCCCAAAAAGGGACACAGTAACCCTTCCACATGCTTGAATGTCTATCATCAGCCCACGGAACTTCTGTGTCCAAAGCCTTTATTGGGGCCTCATTGCATGGGCATGGTTGATTAAATCATGCCCCCATCCTCCCACGTGGGCTGATATCATGAGGTGGTCTTTCTGGCCCGGTCAGCCCCCACCTGAATCACCTTATTAGCGTAACTCTCAGGTGTGGTTTGGGTGCCTATAGGTTACAAAGGCATCTCAATTACTGAGGAAATTCCAAGGGTTTAGGGTTATCTCTGAGAGCCCTGGTGGCACAATGGTTAAGCACTTGACTGCTAACCAGCGACTCCACAGGAGAAAGGTCTGGCAATCTACTCTTGTAAAAATTATAGCCTAGGAAGTCCCACTCTGTCCTGTGTCGTCTCTGTGAGCCAGAATCGACTCGACAGCACGTAGCAACAACAGAGTTATCTCTCAGGAACCCAGGACTAAGATCAAATTATTTTGAGTAAAGTTAATTTCTTTACTCCACAGCATAGGCTGCTAAAATATTTTAATATCCGGGAGGGTTAATCTTTCCTCTTTTAGAGTATTTTGGCTTTTTACACTTAATTCTGCGTAGTTTCAGAAAACACATCAACTCTATGGATTAACTGGAAGAAACAGCAGGTTCATGGGACTGAGTTGTGCTAGCCAGGGACGTGGTTCACCTTTGCTTTTGTTCAAGTTTCCTTGGGTGCCCCTCGGTACCTTTACAATGTTTCTCCATATAGATTTGCCACCAAAACCAAACCAAATTAAACCCATTGCTGTCAAGTTGATCCTCTTAGTGACCCTATAGGACAGAGTAGAACTGCCCCATAGGGTTTCTAAGAAGCCTCTGGTGGATATGAACTGCCAACCTTTTGGTTAGCAGCCAAACTCTTAACTACTGTGCTGCCAGGGTTTCCAGATCTGCCACATTTCTTGTTAAGTAAATCCCTTCCTATTTGACATTGAAATTTTTGTTTGGCATTATAAATACATTTTCTTCCTGTATACCTTTTCGTGTTTTTAATAAATAAAATCTACTGACTTCTATATATTAATTTTGTACTCAGCTGCATTTTTAATTCTCTTATTTTTTGTTAACTTCTTTGTTAATTCTCTTGTAAGGATTTAGATTTTTTAAGTAAACAATCACATCTTCTGAAAAGAAGGATAATTTGATGTCCTCCATTACATTTTTACATTTCTTTTTTCTCTCTCTTATCTAATTGTGTAGGTCACTATCTCCAGAACAGTATTAGGTAAGAGGAGGTGGTGTGTATAGCCTTATTCCCATCTTTCATTGGGATGCCTCTAGTGTCTCTCATTCAGCACAACAGTGAATAGATACATGTACCTATTGGTGGTGAAAGGTATATGTATCATCACATTATGTACTTGGTCATATAATCTTACTTTTAAGAGTGCTTTGAAATCAGTAATACATGAATATTTTAAAATCAATAACAGATGTTGTAGTGGGTTGAATGGTGGGTCCAGAAAGACAGTCCATGTCCTAACCCCTGGAGCCTGTGAATGTGACCTTTTTTGGAAAAAGGGTCTTTGCAGATGTCATTAAGTAAAGGATATTGAAATGAGATCATCCTGGGTTATGTGAGTGGGCCCTAAATCCAATAACAAGTGTCCTTATAACAGAAAGGCAGAGGCAGATTTGGAACATGCAGAAGGGAAGGCCACGAGAAGTTAGAGGCAAGGTTTGGAATCATGCAACCACAAGCCAAGGAATGCCTGGAGCCACTAGAAGCTGGAAGAGACAAGGAAAGATTCTGCTTTAGAGCTTTTGGAGGGAGTGTGGCCCTGCTGACACCTTGCTTTTGAATATCTGGTCTCCAAACCTATAAGATAATAAATTTCTATTGTAAGCCAGCAAATTTGTGCTAACTTGTTTCGATAGCTGCAGAAAACTAATATGGCCTATATGGAGATGATCATATGCTTGATTTTTTTTGTTTGTTCTGTTAATATAGTGAATCACGTTAAGCAATTCATGGTAAAACATCCTCGCAACTCTGGAATGAACTGACCATCTCACCGCACACCAACCCTTTCCTTGGTCTTTTGATGTGCTACTGGATTCTGGGTGCTCGTATGGACTTAGCACTTTTGCATCTATATTAAAGCAAAGGACATCATCTTTGGCTCATGGAAGACCCAAGGCAGGGGATGGGAGAAACTGGAACTGAGTGAAGGTGAGAGCTGGAACACTGGGCAGAGGCAGAGAAACCTGTAGGTCTTAGCACGGAAGCCCCACCCCCTTTGTGGTAACCTTAGTCTGCTTCCCAGTGATAGGATAAAGCCTTAAAAACCCTCAACTCATTGGTTGGCCCAAACTATTTGGCTTAAAGCATTAAAGATATAGCACTGTTGTTTTTTACCCTGGACCGTACCACATAGAGTTGTCCTTGTGAGAAACAGTTCAAACCAAAAGAACAGCTCCCATCAGTGTGCCAAGCAATGTGAGTAATGTGGATGTATGTCTGGGGCTTTGACCATGGTTTCTTTTCACTGTCTGTGGCAGCATTTAAATATATCTTTCATAATTCTGGAAACCCTGGTGTTGCAGTGGTTAGGTTCTACAGCTGCTAACCAAAAATTCTCTAATTTTTTCTATAAAGCTCTAACAGAATTTTGAAATTTCTTTTTGGTAATAGTTGTATTGAGATATAATTCATGTACCATAAAGTCTACCCATTTAAAATGTGCTATTCACTGCTTTTTAGTATATTCACAGGGTTCTGCAACCATCACTATAATCAATTTTAGGACATTTTCATCACCCCAAAAAGAAACTGCGTATCCTTTAACAGTAACTCTCCTCTTCCCACTACTCCTAGGCCTAGGCAACAGGTAGTCTACTTTCCGTCTGTATACATTTGCCTACTCTGGACACTTCATATAAATGGAATCATATAACATGATTTTTTTTTTTTTTGACTGCCTTCTTTCACTCAGCATGCTTTCAAGGTTCATCTGTGTCATAATGTGTCTGTACTCCATTTCTTTCTATGGTCAAAATGTATTCCATTGTATGGATATACTTCATTGTGTTTATCCATTCATCAGTTGATGGACATTTGAGTTGTCTCCCTAACAGAAATTTTGATTCTTTTATATAAGTAAGAGGTAACATAAAGCATAATAGTTTAAAAACCAAACCCAAACAAAAATAAACCCATTGCCATCAAGTTGATTCCAACTCATAGTGACCTTGCAGGACAGAGTAGAGCCCCATAGGGTTTCCAAGGAGCAGCTGGTGGATTCGAACTGGCAACCTTTTGGTTAGCTGGTGAGCTCTTAACCATTGCCCCACCAGGGCTCCTAAGAGTTGAGTAGGATGTAAAAGGCACCAGAGGGAGATTTATTATTGTTTTAGCTGCTGTTGAGTCATCTTTGACTCATGATGACCGTGTACAACAGAATAAAATGTTGCCCAGTCCTTCTCTATCTTCACAATCATTGGCAGGCTTGAATCCATTGTTGCAGCTTCTGTGTATTTTGAGTGTCTTCCAACCTAGGGGGGCTCATCTTCCAGCAATATATTGGATAATAATCTGTTGTGATCCATAAAATTTTCATTAGCTAATTTTCGGAAGTAGATTGCCAGGGAGGGGGATTTAGGAGGCTAGAATTCCAGGCTTCCTCTTGCTTATGCTAGACTTGCAGCTCTCAAAGTGTGGTCTGGGGACCCCTGTAGAACTCTGGATCCTTTTAGGAAGCCTGAAGCTATTTTCACAATAATACCAAGACAGTATCTTTTCACTTTCATTCTATCACAACGGAATTTTCAACAGGCTACATGTCATGTGGTATCGCAGCCAACAGAATGCAGAAGCAGACCCGAGGAGCCAACAGCTTTTTTACTAAGGCAGACATTAAGGAGATTTGCAAACATGTAAAACCATGCTACTATTCTCACTAGATATTTTTTGGCTTGGAAAACATAGTCATTTTCATGAAAAAAAATGAATTGTTTATGTTAATGTGTATATTATCGTTACTTTTAAATAAATTAATACTAATTAGAATGCTTTAATTAGTATTGATTTCTAGTACCCAAGCCTAGTACAGTAAATAAAAATAGGTATAATCTCTTTGGAGTTCTCACTTCTGAGCATGTAAAGAGGCCTTGAGACCAAGGTGTTTGAGGACTGCTGCTCTGCGCTTAAAAAAAACCCAGTGCGTTGAGTCGATTCCCACTCATAGCGACCCTATAGAACAGAGTAGAACTGCCCCATAGAGTTTCCAAGGAGTGCCCGGCAGATTCGAACTGCCTACCTCCTGGTTAGTCGTTTAAGCCTTGAGGAAGCCAGCCACTCTAGATCTTCGTTTATCCTTTTATAAAGGAAAGATATTAGATGAGTTCTAACATCTCTTCAGCTCTAAACATTTGAAGATAGTTTAACGTTACCTGAAGACTTACAAGAGCTTTTCTTGTAAATGGGTTTTGATGAAGCGGAAAAAGAAGAACATTTAGTCATTCCATGTGAGGGTAACTGAGGCATTGGTAGTTCAGTGGTAGAATTTTTCCTTTCCATGCGGAAGACCCAGGTTTGATTCCTGGCCAGTGCATCTCACGTACAGCCACTTCCTGTCTGTCAGTGGAGGCTTATGTATTGCTATGAAGCTGAACAGGTTTCAGCGGCACTTCCAGACTAAGATGGATGAGGAAGAAAAGCCTGGAGATCTACTTCTGAAAATCAACCAATGAAAACGCTATGGATCGTAATGCTCTGATCCTTAGCAGCAGCATTTTGTTCCATCGTACCTTGGGTCTCCATGAGTTGGGGGTAGATTCCATGGCAGTTCACCACAACAGCAATGTGAGGTGGAGGGGAGACATTGGATGCACTAATTGCTCCACAGTGTGGAGCTCTGGATTTCACAAAGATGGAAATCTCTCCTTCCCAGTTTTGGCCAGGTTTGGCTGCATGTCTGTTCAAGTATAAGCAACGGAGCATGGTCTGATGAAACACTGCTGGGGAATGAGCCACGGGGATAGTTAGGGTTGGTGGTAGGTGCCCTCAGTGCACTTTGAAGGGTTCTTACTCTCAGGGAACAGGAGAATTGGAGAGAGCACATGGTGAAGCCCATTCCACAGCTCTGTGAAATAGCATGAAGGTGCAGGAAACTCCACAAATCCCCGTCTTCCTGTCCCTGTAGTCCTACTAATTCAGAGTTGCAGGGGGCCATAGGGAGGCTTTGATCTAACTTCACAACAAAAGAGGGGCTTGTCGATAGCCCCCTAGAGCAGGATTACCAGGCCTCAGTGTCAGTGTGGCTGATGAGCAACAGTGTTGTGGCAGACAACATATTTATGATCTCCAGGAAAGGGAGTTTTGCCCGTTGACTTGTAGGATCTGGGTTTTTGTACTGATTGTGTTTGTGATCAAAATGAGAACTTACGCAGTTCAAAATAACAATTGTGTACAAGACTCACTTCCATCCCTGTCCCTATCAACCTCATTTCTTATTTACCCCTCGCCCCCTTTAAAAGTAACTCTTTATATTAACTTTTAAGTGTTCTTCCAGAAAAAAACACTGCATTTCCCCAGTATTCTCTCCTTTACCTCTTTCTTGTAAACGTCAACAAATTGCATACTCTTCTCTTTAATGACTTACTTCCTCCTTTTTCTGGCTGTCTCTTGTTTCCAGTCATCTCTGCTGTTGTTGTATGCCCTTGCTTTTCTTTTCTATCCTCTCCTTGTGGCACAGTGGTTAAGAGCTCAGGCTGCTAACCAAAATCAGCCCCTCCTTGGAGACCCTATGGGGCAGCTCTGCTCTGTCCTATAGGGCTGCTATGAGTTGGAGTTGACTCCACAGGCAATAGACTGGGTTCTTGTTTTTTTTTCCCCACTTGGGTGGAGAGGGAGAAAGGGTAGAGGGCGGATGGCCACTAACATCCACCACCAGAAGGAGGTAACAGAGAGAGTGGCAGGAGATGACTTCGGGCCAGAATGGGAGGATTCCCTCCCTCCCTCCCCGCACCCCCCACTTTGGTGAAGCAATGTTGTCAAGCTGCTGGGGGTCAGGGCCTGGTGATGGTGAGGCCAGGCAACTAGGCAGCTAGGTTGTGCTGAGAGTCCTGGAGGGGAGAGAGAGAGATCAGGTCCCAGAGGTGCTGGGAAGCCCTAGCTCAAGATGTGGCTGGGGCAGCAGCCAGGATCAGGTTCAGGAAATGAGAAGTGCCCAGAATGTGGTCAGGAAAAGCATTGCAACAGAGATTCCAGGTCACTTACATTTTCTTCTTGAGAATCCCGGTACAGTGAAAGGAGGAAGTGACAAAGCAGCGTTATGAAACTGTGGTGTGTTTGAAATGTTTACATTAAATAAACTTTCTTTTACAAAAAACTCAAGTACTTCTAAGCACACCACAAATGCAGTGATTGAAATATCTGAATGATGCAAAACTTGGGAGTTTTTGTCTGTTTGTTTGTTTCGCAAAATGATCTCACTCTGCGACTTTGATGAACCTGGCCTGTATTAGTGTCCTGGGGCTGCTGTACCAAAGTACACAAATTGGTTGGCTTAAAACACCAGAAATTTATTCTCTCACAGTGCTGGAGGCCAGAGGTCTGAATTCCTGTGGTTGGCAGGGACATGCTGTCTCTGAAGGCTGTAGAAGAAGATCCTCCCTTGTCTCTTCAAGTTTCTGGTAGCCCCAGGGATTCCTTGGTTTGTGGCAGCATCACTCCAACCTCTGACTCATTCTTCATATGACATTCTTCCCTGTTGTTTCTGTGTCTCTTCTCTTTCCATAAGGACACCAGTCACATTGGGTCAGGATCTGACTCTAGTATGACCCCATGTGAACTTAACTAATTACATCTGTAAAGACCCTGTTTCCAAATAAGGTTATGTTCACAGATACCAGGGTTAGGACTCGAAAATATCATTTTAGGGGCAAAAATCAACACATATCAGTGGCATAGTATACCATCTAGTGATTGAAAGATGGCTGTTCACTGTTACCTGGAAATTTTCTATTGCTTTTAAACATCTTAGCACACTCGGAAAATGCCTTGTAATGATATTGCTTTGTACAGAACAATTACAAGGATATGAAAAAGAATTATTAGGCACACACTGTACTGCATGGACTCGCACTTATAATTGTATGATAGCGAATAAAACCTAACCTGGAGATAAGCTCAAATATCTAAGTGTGTGAGACCCTCTGAGGAGATGAGCCACCATCGTCCCCTAGGGTGGGTCTTGGTGAGTGTCTTGAGGGTGAATAAGCTTTGATGTTGTCTCTAGGCTTCCAATTTCCTGCACCTTAAAAAAAAAAACCAACCAACCGTTTGCTGTAGAGTTGATTCTGACTCGATAGGACAGAGTAGAACTTCCCTCATAGGGTTTCCAAGGAGTGGCAGGTAGACCTGAACTGCCTACCTTTTGGTTAGCAGTGAGCTCTTAACTACTGCATCACCAGAGCTCCAAGTGGCTGATGGGAACTGGGAATAGGCTAACATCCTTCCTTTCCCTCCCTCTCTCTTTCATGTGTGTTCCCTGCCCATCCTTCTCCAACCTGAGGCTCTCCATCTCTTGTCAAGCCTAACCATGAGCAACATGATGTCAGGGGCCAAGTGTGTCCCTTCCACTAAGCACCCCTTTCTAAGACATTCTGTTCACCCACTCAGTTCTTCCAAACAGTAACACTGACCTTCTTTTTACCAATGTCTGTTCTCAGAGGTGGGGCTGATGGATCATTTATAACTTTCGTGAGTTTAAACCCTGGTGGCATAGTGGTTAATTGCTACAGCTGTTAACCAAGAGGTTGGCTGTTCGAATCCACCAGGCGCTTCTTGGAAACTCTACGGACAGTACTACTCTGTCCCATGGGGTCGCTATGAGTCGGAATAGACTTGACGGCAGTGAGTTGGTTGGTTGTTTATTGTTCACATGGGATGAACGGATTTGCTTTATGAAAAGAAAATTCTGGCCATGAGCTGAGAAGCTTGGGGAAATATATTCAAAGACTGGGGCCCTGCTCTAATGTCTCCGCAATCAAAAGCAAGTCACCTGGCCCAGAGTTAGTTCATCTAACACTAGTTTGCCTAATGGACAATCTGTTTAATGGCACATTTGCTCAAAAATTGTGAAACTTAAATTTAGTTTTCACTTATTTTTGGATAGTCCCAGCCCCTTTTGTGATTTTGTATATTAGACGGTTTTCCTGTTTGTCTGCCATTTACCATTTCAACGATTTTAAAGCATGTTTAATATCTAATATGGTTCATTTTCATGTTACTAATAAGAATTACTTTTCCATACTTAATGTATGGTCCATCATGTTTTTCCTTTCTGAATCTCCTCACGGTGGTTTTGCTCTTTCTAAATGGATATTTACCAATATTTCAGTTTTCCTGTTTGTATGGACTGCATGGATGTGTTGGGCTGTTTTTCTCATAGCTGAGGCCAGCGTTCTTTCTCATCTAGTGATGCTTTTCACAATTGTGCCCATGATAGTGAAAAGATGTGATGGGAAGTGTACAAGCTCTATCACAGTTCATGCTCATGGCCGTTCAAGTTCAACCTACATGCATTATTGGATCACAAAATATGAATCATCATATAAATAATTAATTGCCTGATCTTGAAATGTTATGATATATAATGTTATGTAATATTATTTTGCATAATAAAATAAAAACACAACAGAGTAATTTAAAAATATGAAAATACAGTAATTTAGAAAAAATAAAATTATCATTCATAGTCCTACTGCCCAAATACAATTGCCCATATTTTGAGAAATTGGCCTCCAGGTTGTTAAAGTTGATATGTTTTTGTTTATTTTAGTCATAGTGAACAATACATGAATATACACACTTCCATCCTGCTATATGAATCAATTTCATATCACAAGCAGGTGTTCCCGTACATTTGGCACTTGGATAGGTTAGCAATGTGCTCAGCTATGGCCTCATGCAAATTTGGATGGTGCTCTATTCAGACATCCATTACGTAGCCATAAACTACTGAATTACTTTAGGCTGAGGAAAGTGGTCAGAAAGGTCTGAGTCCTACCTACTGCAACTGACACAATGAGGAACCACACCACTGGGTGTGGGGGGCACCAAAGCCCTATGGGTCAAAACATCACCCCAAGTGAGAAGAGACCCACTCGCTCACCCTGAATGGAAGGGAGTGGTTTAAAGTCCTGCCTAAAACTCTCTGCCCTCCACAACTTAGCCTCTGTCTTCGGCTGCGTTCTCTAGAGAAGCAAAACCAGTGCAGGGTGTATATGTATGTACATACAAATAAATAAATAAAATTAAGAAAAAAAAGAAACCTTTGAGTTGATTCCAACTCATAGTGACCCTATAGGAAAGAATAGAACTGCCCCATAGAGTTTCCAAGGAGTACCTGGTGGATTTGAACTGCCAAACTTTTGTTTAGCAGCTGTACCACTTAATCACTCAACCACTATGCCACCAGGATTTCCAAATATATATATATATAGAGAGAGAGATTTATATCAAGGAAATGGCTCACCCAGTTGTAGAGGCTGGCAAGTCCCAAGTCTGTGGGTCAGGCTGGAGGCTTATCCTGACTCATGTAGCCACAGGGGCTGGTGAATCTAAGATTGAAAGGTCAGAGAGCAGTCCTCTGGTTGACAGGCTGTGGAGGCTGACGAATCTCGAAATTGGCAGGTAAGCTGCTAGCTCAAGCCCCAAGAACTGGAGATCAGATGAACAGGGGCCAGCTGCAAATGCCAGTGAGCCTTGCCAGAAAGTCCACCTATATCGGATGCAGGCTGCACCCCTAAGAAAACTTCCTTTCAACTGATTAGCTGCTCATTATAGATCTTATCATGGAGGTGATCACATTATATCAGATCTCATTATGGCAGTGATTACATCATTAAATAGCTGCCAACCTTCAACATAACGGCTAAACCACTGAGAATCATTGAGGCTGGTAGCCTCAGAGCCCAACCCTGATAAGAGACACCTGCTTTGACTTATCCTCCTACATCCAGCAAAATAAGTGGCCCTTTCTCCTGAAATTGTACTTGACAAGATAACCACAGAACAGGCCATACATGACCTCAAACTGCCTCTGGGTGGAGACTTAACATCCTAACGAAGAAAAATTCATCCCTTCCTCCATCCTGGGGTATCGAACCCTTGTCTAAAGAAAATGCATAGTCATCCCCAAGCTCTGAGAGCCTGTGTGAAAGTCAACCCTGAATATTCATGATAAATTTGCATTTCCTTGTCTGCTCTCTGTAAAAGCTCACCTCCCCAGGCTGCCTGCAAGCAGTCTTGGAGGCAGCAGCCCCGATTGCTCCTTTCCTTGAACAACAAAATAAAGGTGTCTTTCTTTCTTTTGTTTTTCTCTTGAACTTTAGATCAAGGTTTACAGAACAAATTAGTTTCTCAGCAAACAGTACACACATTGTTGTATGACATTGGTTAAAAACCCCACAACATGTCAACACTCTCCCTTCTCAACCCTGGAGTCCCTAAAGGTGTCTTTCTGATCTCCCGCGTTGGTCTCTTGTTTATGGGCTGTAATAAGTCACGCCGAGCAAAACCTGGGGTTTTCACCTGGCAACATCAAGGCCCAGACAAGTTGACACACAACCTTAGCCATCACAGCCCCTGAAAACATTTGCAGGGAAGGGCAGGATCATGCAGTAAAATTGCATGAATTGTGTCATTAGGGGCCCAAGCAACTTGGATGTGGGACCCCATTTCTCTGCCCAAAAGAAGGGAAGGGAAAAGCATTTACCTCATGGCTGGGGGAGAACTGGAGGCCAGGGACATGTTTGCATAGTGACAAATGTCATGAAAGCTGAGGAACTTGAAGACAGGTGGGAACAAAGGGCTCTTTGTGGTGGTGGCAGTAGAAGGAGCCAATGTCCCAAAGGGCTTTCCGAGGTGGAGGAATGGAGTACCTACTGATATTATCAAGTAACAGTAGATGACAGCCAGGGAACTATCAGCAGATAGTGTGAAGGACCAGCAGATAACAGTCCAGAAACCTTGAGAGCATTCTTCGGAGTAAAGGAAAAGAGCAGAGAGCAACAGGAATAAGATAAGAGCCATCCCCTTCTGTTTAGGGGTTCCCAAAGGGACACAAGAAAGGGCAAGCTGGAGGTCTTGCTATTTGTCAGGGAGTATTTTATCTATATATCCAATGGATTTAGGGACAAACTGTAAAGTGAACTTGTCTAAGAGTCACAAGCTGAATGTTCTGATTTGTCAACGTGTAACATTGTAACAGCTGAACAGGCAAGCTAAATCGTGCTTCACCATGGACTAACCCCAAAATCTCAATGCTTCTTACAGCAAATGTTCATATCTTGCTCTGTCACATGTTTGCTGTAAGCCATCTGTGGATCTTTCCTATGTCACTTCACCCAGGGTCCCAGGCTGATGGAGCAGCTCTTTTCCAGGATGCTTTCCAGTCTTGCAGCAGGGGGAAATGAGAGCACAGCCATGCCGGAGATTTAAAGCAGCTGTTGAGCAGTGGTGCCTCAGTTCTGCTCATATTTCAACAGACAAAAGCCAGTCACATAGTCAGGCCACCCAAGCTCAACAAGAAGAGAGTGGTGGACTCTCACCCAGGAAGACGCAGCAAGTATTTTGAGCAACAATGAAATCTAGCACAGATATTTTAAATATCTCTAAAATATTTTACCAAGTGGGTGCACTCTGGTTTATTCAATCACTTTCCTGTGGTTAGCAATTGTCTTAATCATCTAGTGCTGTTATAACAGAAATACTACCAGTGGATAACTTTAATAAAGAGAAATTTATTCTCTCACAGTCAAGTAGGCTAGAAGTCCAAATTCAAGGCATCAGCTCCAGGGGAAGGCTTTCTTTCTCTGTCAGCTCTGGAGGAAGGTCCTTGTCATCAATCTTCCCTTGGCTCTTGTTTCTTGGTGGTAGGAGGCCCCCAACTCTCTGCCGGCTTCCCTTTCCTTTTATCTTTTGTAATATAAAAGGTGATGTAGGCCACACCCCAGGGAAACTCCCTTTACATTGGATCAGGGATTTGACCTGAGTAACGGTGCTACATCCCACCATAATCTTCTTTAACATAATCTAATCTTGCTTTATTAACCACGGGTGGAGATTAGGATTTACAACACATAGGAAAATTATATCAGTCACAAAATGGAGGACAACCACACAATTCTGGGAATTATGGCCTAACCAAGTTGACACATATTTTTGGGAAACAGAATTCAATCCGCCATAGCAATGAATTATTTTTCCTCAGAATTTTCTATATCGAAAATAATACAGAACTGTACATATTTGCACATGTGAATTTTCCCATTGTTGTTGCTAGCTGCCATCGAGTTGTCAAGTTGGCCCCCGACTCATGGTGACTCACGGCACAAGAGAATGAAATTCTGCCTGTCCTTTGTTTCATTAGGATATATTACATAGAGTGGAATCATTGAACTAGATATATTTATCCTTTCTTCTTTCCCTTTCTTCGTCCTTTCTCTCTCTCTCCTCTTCATTGTTGCTAGGTTCTGTTGAGTTGGTTCCAACTCATGGCGACCTATGTTCAATAGAACAAAACACTGCCTGGTCCTGCACCATCCTCGAAATCATTGCAATCCTTAAGCCCATCATTGCAGCCACTGTGTCAGTCCATCTCTTGACAGTATTCCTTTCTTTCACTGACCCTCTGTTTTACCAAGCATGATATTCTTCTCCAGGGACTAGTCCCTTCTGATAACATGTCCAAAGTACATGAGACAAAGTGTCACCTCATCCCTTCTGAGAAGCATTCTGGCTGTACTTCTTCACACACAGATTTGTTTGTTCTTCTGGCAGTTCATGGTATTTTCAATATTCTTTGCCAACACCATAATTCAAAGGCATCAATTCTTCTCTGGTCTTCCTTTCTGATTGCCAACTTTCCTTCCCATGCATATGAGGTGATTGAAAATAGCACGGTTTGGGACAGGTGCACCTTAGTTCTCAAAGTGACATCTTTTTTTTTTTTTTTTTAACACTTTGAAGAGGTCTTTTGCAGCAGATTTGCCCGATGCAACACATTGTTTGATTTTTTGACTGCTGCTTCCATGGGCGTTTATTGAGGATCCAGGTAAAATGAAATTCTTGACAACTTCAATATTTTCTGTTTATCATGATGTTGCTTATTGGTCCATTTATGAGGATTTTTGTCTTCTTTACACCTTTCCTGATTTTAAACCATGCAGCATCCCTTGTTCTGTTTGAATGAATGCCTCTTGGTCTATGTACAGGTTCCTCATGAGCACAATTAAGTGTCTTGGAAGTCTCACTCTTCAAAATATTATACATAATTTTTTATGATCCACACAGTCAAATGCCTTTGCACAATGAATAAAATGCAGGTAAACATCTTTCTGGTGTTCTCTGCTTTCAGTCAAGATCCATCTGACATTAGCAATGATACCCCTAGTTCCACGTCTCTTCTGAAACTGGCTTGGATTTCTGGCAGTTTCCTGTCAATGTACTGTTGCAATTGTTTTTGAATTATCTTCAGCTGAATTTTACCTGTGTATTAGATTAACGATAAAACTATTATTCGATAATTTCCACATTCTGTTGGATCACCTTTTTTTTGGAATGGGCACAAATATCGATCTTTTCCAGTCAGATTGGCCAGGTAGCTGTCTTCCAAATTTCTTGGCATAGATGAGTGAATACCTCCAGTGCTGCATCTCTTTGTTGAAACATCTCATCTTGTATTCCGTCAATTCCTAGAGCCTTGCTTTTTGCCAATGCCTTCAGGGCAGTTTGGGTTTCTTCCTTCAGTACCATTGGTTCTTGATCGTATGCTACCTCCTGAAATGGTTGAACATCGACCAATTCTTCTTGGTATGGTGACTCTGAGTATTCCTTCCATCTTCTTTTGATGCTTCCTACATCTTTCAATATTTTACCCATAGAATCCTTCAATACTGCAACTCGAGGCTTAAATTTTTTTTTCAATTCTTTCAGCTTGAGAAATGCCGAGCGTGCTCTTCCCTTTTGGTTTTCTAACTCCAGGTCTTTATGTATTTCTTTGTAATACTTCACTGTGTCTTCTCGAGCTGCCCTTTGAAATCTTCTGTTCAGCTCTTTTACTTCGTTGTATCTTGCATTCATCTTAGCTGCTCTACATTCAAGAGCAAGTTTCAAAGTCTCTTCTGATATCCATTTTTGTCTTTTTTTCTTTCCTGTCTTTTTAAAGACCTTTTGCTTTCTTCATGTGTGATGTCCCTGATGTTATCCCACAACTCGTCTGTTCTTCAGTCATTAGTGTTCAATGTGTCAAGTCTATTTTTGAGATGGTCTCTAAATTCAGGTGGGATATACTTAAGGTTATACTTTTGCTCTTGTGGACTTGTTTTAATTTTCTTCAGCTTCAACTTGAAGTTGCATATGAGCAATTGATGATCTGTTCTGCAGTCAGCCCGTGGCCTTGTTCTGATTGATGATACTGAGCTTCTCCATTGTCTCTTTCCACAGATGTAGTCGATTTGATTCCTGTGTATTTCATCCAGCGAAGTCCACATGTATATTCTCTGTTTATGTTGTTGAAAAAAGGTATTTGCAATGAATAAGTCATTGGTCTTGCAAAATTCTATCACTTGACTTCCGGCATTGTTTCTATTATCAAAACCATATTTTCCAACTGCTGATTATTCTTGTTTGTTTCCAATTTTCCCACTCCAATCACTGGTAATTTTCAATGCAACTTGATTGCATGTTCGATCAATTTCAGATTGCGGATGTTGGTAGAAATCTTCAATTTCTTCATCTTCGGTTTTAGTGGTTGGTGGATAAATTTGAATAATAGTTGTATTAACTAGTTTTCCTTGTAGGTATATGGATATTATCCTCTCACTGACAGCATTGTACTTGAGGATAGATCTTGAAATGTTCTTTTTGACAACGAATGCGACATCATTACTCTTCAACTTGTCATTCCCGGCATAGTAGACCATATGATTGTCTGATTCAAAATGGCCAATTCCAGTCCATTTCAGTTAACTAATGCCTAGGCTCTCAATCTTTAGGAGTTCCATTTCATTTTTGATGCCTTCCAATTTTCCTAGATTCATACTTGGTGCATTCCAAGTTCTGATTATTAATGGATGTTTGCAGCTATTTCTTCTCATTTTGGCTCATGCCTGTCAACTAATGAAGATCTCAAAAGCTTTACTTCATCTACATCATTAAGGTTGACTCTACTTTGAGGAGGTAGCTCTTCCCCAGTTTTATTATGAGTGCCTTCCAACTTGAAAGGCTCATTTTCTGGCAGTGTATCAGACAATGTTCCACTGCTATTCGTCAGGTTTTCCGTGGTTGATCTCCAGGTCCTTCTTCCTTGTCTGTCTTAGTCTGGAAGCTTTGTTAAAACCTGTTCACCATGGGTGACCCTGCTGGTATTTGTAATACTGGTGGCATAGCTTCCAGCATCACAGCAACACAAAACCTACTACAGTAGGACAAACAGACAGGTTCCAGTACTCTTTATCACTTTATTAATTCACCTACCAACCATCCCACCTATCCATCCATCCACCATGCAACTACTCATTCTTTTCATTTACTACCCATTATCTATTCATACTTTTATCAACTCATCCATCCAACTATTCCTCTGTGTATCATCTAATTTTTTGGGGTGGGGAAACTATTACGCACATGTTAAACTAACATCTAAAAAGGTATAGAATGAAAATAAAGTATCCCAATCTATCTGAGTCCCGGTTTCCTGATTTCCTTCCCTATAGACATCACTTTTTGTGTGTGTGTGTGTGTGTGTGTGCATGTAATCCTTCCAGATGGGTGTGTATGCATGTATAACCTTAAAACATTCTCACACACACAATGTTGGCATGTTACACACTTTACTTTGATTTTTTTCACTTCAAAATGTTAAATATAATTTCATATGAGTGCATATAGCTTCACCTCTGTGTTTTTATTTTTAGACAATGGTAAATTTACTTGCAATTGTAAGAAATAATACAGAAAAATCCCATGTATACTTTAACCAATTTCCCCCAATGATAACACTTTACAAAAATACGATAACATAACAGCACAATCAGGATACTGATTTTGGTGCAGTAAAGATACAGAATTCTATTGACACAAGGTTGCTCTTGTTGCCCTTCTATAACTGCATCAGTCTCACACCTCCCCCACCCAGAACCCCTGGAAACCACTAATTGGTTCTCCATCTCTATAAAATTGTCATATTGAGAATGTTATGAAATTGAGTTATACAGTAAGCTATCTTTTGGGATTGACTTTTTCCGCTCAGGAGAATATCCTAGAGATTTCTTTTTGAATATTTTGTTTACCTATTTATTCATCTGCTGCAGGACATGTGGGTTGTTTCCAATTTTGGGGTATTACAAAAACAAACAAAAAACTTGCCACGAACATTTCAGTACATATTTTTGAGTGGAAGTAAATTTTCATTTCTTTAAGATAAATGCCCTGGAATGGAATTACTAGGTGGCATGGTAATTTCATGTTTAGTATTAGAAGAAACTGTTAAACTTTTTCCCAGAGTCACTGTAACACTATGTATTTCCACCAGCAAAGTATGAGGTACTCAGTTTTTCCACATCCTTACCAACATTTGTTGTTGTCACTATTTTTTATTTTTGCTCTTCTAGTAGGTGTGACGTGGTATCTGATTGTAGTTAAAATTTTCATTCCCCTAATGGCTAATGATGCTGAACATCTTTTTGAGCACTTATTTGCCATCTCTGACCCTCTTCAGTGAAAAGTCTCTTGGTGTCCTTTGCCTGTTTTCTCATTTTACATATATACGTATTTTTTACAATTGGTCTTGAGAGTTATTTACGTGTCCTAGACACCCATCCTTTGTCAGATATATGGTTTACAGTTTTTTTCCCCCTAGTCTATAGCTTGTCTTTTCATCCTCTTAACAGAGCCTTTTAAGATCAAAAACTTTTAATTTTGATTAAGTCCAATTTGTCAACTTTTCCTCTAATGGATTATGCTTTTGGTGTCAGGTCTAAGAAATCATCATCTATCCCAACAATGTTCTCTGTGTCTTATCTAAAAGTTTCACAGTTTTATATTTTACATGAAGTCCATGGTGCATTTTGAGTTAATTTCTGTATAGATATGAAGTTAAGGTCAAGGCTTACTTGTCTGTCTTTACCTATTTATTTATGTCTATGAATTTGTAATTGCCCCAGCACCATTTGTTGAAAAGGCTATCGTTCTTCCATTCAATTAATTTTGCAACTTTGTCAAAAATCAATTGAGCATATTCATGGGGAGTCTATTTCTCTGTTCTACTCCATTGATCTATATGTCTATTCCTCCACCAATATCCTCACATTGTTTTACTTGATGTTGCTATATAGTCGGCTTTAACAGGGCATAGAATAATTCTTCCCACTTTATTATTCTCTTTCAAGATTGTTTTAGCTTTTGTAGTTCCTTGACCTTTCCATCTAATTTTAGAATAAAATTGCCTATGTCTACAAAGAAGTCCTGGTAGCACAGTGGTAAGAGCTTGGCTGCTATCCAAAAGGTCGACAGTTCAAATCCATTAACGGCTCCTTAGAAACCTGATGGGGCAGTTCTACTCTCTCCTATAGGGTCACTAGTAGTTGGAGTCAACTCAACAGCTATGGGTTTGATGGTTTGGCATGTGTCTTAGTCATCTAGTGCTGCTGTAACAGAAATACCACGAGTGGATGGCTTTAACAAACCGAAGTTTATTCTCTCACAGGCTAGTAGGCTGGAAATCCAAATTCAGGGCTTTACCTCCAGGAGAAGGCTTTCTCTGTCGGCTCTGCAGGAAGGTCCTTGTCATCAATCTTCCCCTGGACTAGGAACTTCTCCTCAAAGGAACCCCAGGTCCTGGCACTGCTTTCTTGGTGCTTTGAGGTCCCCCGTCTCTCTATTCATTTCTCTCTTTTATGTTGCAAAAGAGGTTGGCTCAAGACAAAATCCAGTCTTGTAGATTGACTCCTGCCTCATTAACATCATAGAGGTAGGATTTACAATACATAGGAAAATCACATCAGATGTCAAAACAGTGGACAGTCACATAACACTGGGAATCATGGCCTAGCCAAATTGACACACATATCTTTGGGTGACACAATTCAATCCATGACAATATTTGGTATTTTGCTAGGAATTGTGTGAAAATTAGAGATCAATGTGGGGAGAGCTATCTTGTGTCTGTTAATCCACGGATGTGATATGTCTCTCAATTTCTTTAGATCTTTGATTTCATTCATCAGCATTTTACAATTTTCAGCATTCATATCCTGTGCATATTTTTGTTAAGTTTATACCTAAGTATTTAATTTTCTTTGGAGTGACTGAAAATGGTGGTGTTTAAATTCTGTTTTCCACATGTTAATATTTAGTATATAGAAATGTGATTAACTTTTGAGCATAGATCTTTTACCCTGAGACCATGCTCAACTCACTTATTAGTTCTAGGAGGACTTTGTGTGTGTGTGTGTGTGTATTTCTGAGTATTTTCTCTATACAAGATCATCAAAATCATGTCTCAGCATGGTCAAATGGAGATGGTTTTACTTCTTTCTCTACAATCTGGTTGTCTTTCCTTTCTTTTTCTTTTCTAATTGTTCTGGCTAAAACTTCTGGTCCAGATCACCCATTCTCGCCTTGTTCCTGATGTCAGGCAGAGAGATCTCAGTCTTTCACCATTAAACGTGACACGCCACCACCAGCTGCTGTCAAGTTGACTGTAATGCATGGAAACCCAGACTCATAGTAACCCTGTTCGTCAGAATAGAACTGTGCGCCTTAGGGTTTTCAATGGCTGATTTTTTTGGAAGTAGATTGCCATATCCTTCTTTTGAGACACCTCTGGTTGGACTCAAACTTCCAACCTTTGATTTACAACTTAGTGGGTTAACTGTCTGCAACACCCAGAAACTCCAAAAATGATGTTAGCTATAGAATTTTTTGTAGATTATTTTTTTCAAGTCGAGGAAGTTCCCCTCTATTTCTAGATTTCTGAGAGTTTTTTCCTAAGTGGGAGTTCAATTTTGTCAAATGCTTTTTCTGCATAAATTTACATAATCATAAAATTTTTCTTTAACCTATTGATATGATAGATTACATTGGTTGATTTTCAAATATTGAATTGCATACTTTGCATAAATTCCATTTAGTCATGGTGTATAATATTTTATACATTGTTGGATTCAATTTATTAATATTTTCTTGTTTATATTTGTGTCTAATTTCATAAGAGACATTGGTCTACAATTTTCTTTTTTGGGCTGTCCTTGTCTAGTTTTGTATCAAGGTAATATTAACTTCATGCATTGAATTGGTAAGTGTTCCCTCCTCTTCTACCTTTCACAAGATATTATATTAATTTGGTTTTAATTCTTCTTTAAATGTTTGGTTGAATTCTCGAATGAAACCAAGTGGGCCTGGTGAGATCTATTTTGGGAGCTTTTTGAATTAGAAATTTAATTTCTTTGATGGTTATAGGGCAATTCAGTTGTCTGTTTCATTGTGGTGAGCTTATTAATTTCAAAGAATTGGTCCTTTGCCTCTAAGCTGTCAAATAAGAATATAAATTTGTTCATAGTTTTCCACTCTTATCCATTGTTGGCTGCAAGATCTGTAGTGATACCTCATGTTTCATTCTTGGTATTTGTTTGTATCTTGTCTCTGTTTATCTTTATAAGACTTGCTAGATGTTTGTCAATAATATTGATCTTTCTGTTGCTTTGGGTTTATTTGCTCTTTTTTTCTTCTCGAGTTCCTGAGGTAGGAACTTAGATTATTGATTTTTTCCTCTTGTAAACATTTACTATTATAAATTATAAATTTCCCTCTCAGCACTACTTTATCTATATCCCACAAATTTTGGTACATTGTATTTTTATTTTCATTCACTTTGTTTTAATTTTTTAAATTTCTGTGAGACTCGCTCTTTCATCCATGGATTACTTAAAAGTGTGTTGTTTAATTTCCAAAGGTTTGGAGAGTTTCATGTTTTCTTTTATTGGTTTCTAATTTTAATCCATTATTGTCAGAGAACATTCTCTATATGATTCCTGTTTCTTTTATATCCTTGCCAATTTTCTATTAATTGCTGAGAGTAGGATGCTGAAGTCTTCAACTATAATTGTGGATTTATCTGTTTCATCTGTCAGCTCTATTTGTTTTTGCTTCATGTATTTTGAGGCTGTGCTGTTTGTTATGTACACAGTTAACTTTGCTATGTCTTTTTGGTGGATTGATTCTTTTATCATTGCGTAACCTCCTTTGTTTCTAGTAATTTTGTTTACTCTGAAGTTCTATGTAGACTTCTGCTTGTTCTTTTATTATTTTTTGCATGCTGTATCTTCTTTTATATTTTTACTTTCAACCAACTTATATCATTGTTTATGAAATGAGTTTCTTGAGGGCAGCATGTAGACAGCAGGGGAATCTGAGCTTGATGCCTGTTTCGTGGAGTGATAAAAACCAAAAATCCTAACGCTTTGCCCTGGAGTCAATCTGGACTCACAGTGACCTTATAGAAGAGAGTAGAACTGCCCCATAGAGTTTCCAAAAAGCACCTGGTGGATTCAGACTGCTGACCTTTTGGTTAGCAGCTGTAGCACGTAACTGCTACGCCACCAGCATTTCCACATGGAGTGATAAAGGTGGGGTGAAAGATCAACTTCTCCCTTGGCCCCAGTCAAACCTCTTGTGGGGGGAGTGTGGTGTTTGGTTGGATTAGGATGAGTATTACTCAAAAAGTTTTTTTGTTGTTAGGTCACCCTTTTCCCAGTCCTTTGGCAAGGGGCAAAAAACACTTTTCTTGGAACTTTTTCTTTTTGCTATTGACAGATCCAGAGTATCTGGGTGGTGCAAATGATTAACATACTGGACTGCTACCTGAAAGACTGGAGGTTAGAGTCCATCCAGAGGCACCTTGGAAGAAAGAAAATCTACCACTGAAAATCCTGTGGGCACAGTTCTATTCTGATACACATGGGGCTGCCATGAATCAGATTGGACTCAACGGCAGCTGGTTGGATTGATGATTCTGGGTTGGAAGGTTCCACAGTGCTCTGCCTGGAATATATGGAAGACAATAATGAAGTGCAGGGACTCACTGCCCTGTAGTTTCTCAAGGCGTGATGTACATAGATAGCCATGATGTATGTAGACTGACAAGTCTCACATCAGAACCTTGCATGCCACAGATTTCTGTGTGATTTAGCTTTTATTTCCCTTCAGCTGACTGGCATTAGCAATGGTGGCTGTGGTTTCAACCCATAGTTTCCCTCCACCATGGTAACAGACCTCTTCCTGAAAATGCATATCCCTGTTCAGCCTCAATGTCTATGCCACTGCTGCTGTCCACGCGATTCAGAGAAGTTGCATAAAGACCCTGACCTTGCAGTTTCAAGGAGGGTGACCCTTGAGGTTACTGCTCGCCCATGAGTGTGTGCCCTCTACTCTGGAAAAACCCTGAATTCTCTCTATTCCATGCAAGGCCTGCAGAAGATTTTCCTTGTTGTATCCCTCCTCACCTCAGTCATATAAGTTCCTATCTCAGCTTCTGGGATCCTTCCCCTGAGTTTGGTTTTACAGAAGAGCCAATAGCAGAGTTGACTCATGGCAACCTGCGTGTGTTGGAGTGCAGCCATGCTCCACAGGGCTCTCGGTGGCTGATTTCTTGGAAGTAGGTCACCAGGACTTCCTTCTGGGGTACCTCGGGTTGGACTTGAACCTCCAACCTTTTGGTTAGCAGCTGAGTGCATTAACCGTTTGTACCACTCAGGGACTCCTGTTTCATAGAGGTGGAGATTTCTTTCTTTTTTAATGTTTCTCTTGTTGTTCTTGTTTGATTTCAGAGATGACACAGGGGTTAGATGTTTCTCCTCTGCCTTCTTTAACAGTAAATCTTTTTGACTTTTACGAATTGCTTAAGGTCCTTATAACAAACTCAGATGATAGATACAGAATCGTATAAAGCAGAAAGTACGTAGCTTTTCCCTTCTCCAGAACCAGCAACATCATGTAGAGATGACCTAAGAGATGAAATGGTGGTGTGTTTCTATTGTACGATCTTTCTATGCTTACGTAATTATTTTAACTATTCAATCTATCTGTAATTTATTTTGGTATAGTGTGTAAAATGAAATATAGCTGTTTATGTTTAACTTTGCCTGTGCTAGGAGCAGCATTTATACCTCAGCTCTTCTTTATTCCCTTCTAGACTAAACAGGAGAGAGAAAATCAGAATTGGGAATGTGTAAAGCTACTGCTTTTTTAAAACAAATTTATTTTTATATCATTGAGTTTTCCAGGATGTCCCTTCTTTCTGAAGTAGTAACTTAAAATATTTATTTTCTTTGTTCAAAGGTAAGTTTGAAAGCCAGGAATTGTAAATTCGAATTCTTACAGTTGCCAGAAGGCAATATAAATGAGAGGCGCAGACTGAATCTACGAGGTCACAGGGAGTGGTGGGGACTGCAGAAAACTGAAGAATACATGCTCTAGTTAAATGGGCCAGCCAGTACTAATACCTGAACACACTTTCCTTGAGGGAACATTGGTTGAATTGGTTCTAGAATTCTAAGTTTTAGACAGAACCTTTAAACCTGAATATTTTATATACAAAATCCCTGATTTTACATGTTGGCAACTTACTTAAAATTGTAAAATATACTGTGAGTCCAATATTTTGTATGGCCTCTAAAAATTATAACTAAGAATTATCTATTTCTGCTTAAGATGAATTAAGTAAAATTTTACTCAAAATTTACAAAAACATTTCTAAGAGGGCCTGAATTCATCTTCTTATATGTAAAAGTTTTTTTTTTTTTAATTTATATTTTATCGATAAGATAAAATACTGATGACCTGATCACTGGTTTTAGTCAACTGATACAGGGCTTATGAAAACATACCTCCCACTGTTTCTGTGATTGAGAATAAATGTTTGTTTGTTTTTTCCTTCCGGTTAGTGGTTTGAGACAAAAGCTCCCCAATTTGCTTTATTTGGGAAGGTGTCCTCCAGAAATACTCAGAAGCATTGGGAGTAGGGGCTGCTAGGAAATCAGATCAGTTCCTCACTTCTCTGATGCCAAACGTGTAGGTGGGTCGAATCCCATCTCTCCGCGCAATTCTGTCCGACCGCGCCTGCAGCACCTCTTCCTCTGGGTCGGATCTCAGAACTTAAAGGACGCGGTTCTCTAGCCAAGGAACCCCACAAGGAGGTGTTTGATGCCAGTGCTTCCTGTGAAGACTTGCTCTAGACAAAAGCATATGAACACAGGGACAAGAAAGTGAGAACCAAGAAGCTGATTTCCAACGTGCTGTGCAGGCTGCTGATAGGAAGGATTGGTCTCTTCTCTTATGGAGTAGAAATTGACAGCTTTTTTTTTTTTTTTCCACAACGGCAGGCCAAATCTTTCTTTATCCACTTCTCAGAAGTTGTAGGGGACCAAGAAATGGAATTGCAGGAATGGCTAGGCTCATGAACACATGGGCACCTGTCTCAGGTGGGGAAGCAGAGTGACAGCCAAGGGAAGGGGCAGCTCCAGCAGTCCCCAGGACACGGCCATGGTTGGAATGAGAAAAGGAGTAGCAATATCAACATAAAGGACCCTAGCCAGGCTGCTCTTATTACCTTATACTGGCTTCTCATCACAAGAGCTCAGAGTCAGGCATGCAAAATTATAACTTGATTTTCTAAAATGGAAGTCTTAGTTCATTGACTGTCCCTTCCTGCCTTACCATGTTTCTGCTGATGATAGAAAGTAAAATGGCCAATCTTGACATCCATCAGTGACTATTGATTTTAAATATAGTCTCTTTTTAGGTAAACTCAGAGCCTTGGAGGCTGTCCACCTACCATGTCTTCTCTTCTCCCTGGCAGTAGGAGTGCTGTGCTGGTGGTCTCTGTCCTTGCTGGGCCCCACTGAGGACATCCTGCTGGGCTTGGCTACCAGTCTTCTTCCCTGTGGCATCTGGTACCATGCTGGCTCCTTTCTACTTATCCAAGTCTCATACCTCTTGGAATTCTCAGTCGTCTCAGAACTTCTGTCCCTTAGTGGAATGGGTGCCTTTGGTTGCATCCTGCACCAGGTGGGGCATGCAGGGTTTTGCAAATACATCCCAGTTTGCCCACTGGGTATCTCAGGCTCTTTCCTTGTCATTTCAGAAATGGGGTTTTTCTCAGGGGCTGTAGTCTCACTGGGCTGCATCTTGCAGAGTGGGGTATGTTTCCTCTGTGGTGAGACCCCCTAGATCCCCCCATACTGGTTTGTGTTCTTATACTGGGGCTAGGCCTGGATGTGTGGGCTTGGGCTCTGGGCACTGATTCAAAGACCCAGAAGTGCCTACTCCCCATTTCCCCAATCCAGCCTGCTGCTGAAATCTCTAAACCCCTCCTCCTGCTGCCAAATTGCTCTTATATCATCTCAGAGTCTTCCCTATGCTATGGTTCATGAAATAAAAAAATTTATTTTCTAAGTTCACGAATGCATACAGCCATTTGGATCTCAACAAAGCTTTTGTCTCTGAAAATGCCTGCTTTCTATAATAAAAGCCCTTCATTTAAGGCCATTGTTCTAACTTGAAATGCAAAGCTAGCTGAAAATGCCTTATTTTGCAGCTGTTATTTGCCACAGGGAAGATTATGATGGCCATATAATGAGGAAGTGGTAATGGTTGAAAGCAGAGGTCATTTTCAAAATATTTAACAATCTCCATGGCACAGGTCTGGTGGCACAGTGGTTAAAAGCAGCTCGAATCCACTAGCCTTTCTTTGAAAACCCTATGGGGCAGTTCTACCCTGTCCTATAGGGTCGTTATGAGTCTGAATTGACTTGACGGCAACGGGTTTGGTTTTGGTATGGAACAGGTCTACTACTTCTCAGTTTGTTACACTGTGGTGGCTTGTGTGTTGCTGTGATGCTGGAAGCTATGCCACCAGTATTTCAAATACCAACAGGGTCAACCATGGTGGACAGGTTTCAGTGGAGCTTCCAGACTTACACAGACTACAGAGAGAGGCCTGACAATCTATTTAAAAAAATTAGCAAATGAAAAGCTTATGGGTCACAACAGAACGTTGTCCAACTTGCTTGCTTTGGACACATCATCAGGAGGGCTCAATCACTAGAGGAGAACACTGTGCTTGGTGAAGCATAGGGCCAGTGAGTGCGTAGGAGCCCCTCGGTAAGATGGATTGGCACAATAGCCACAATGATGGACTTGAAATTGCAGGCAAATGTGAGAATGGCCCAGAACTGAACAATATTTTGTTCTGTTGTACATGAGGTCACCATGAGTTGGAGTCAACTCGATGGCAGCTATCTAGGGCACAGGCACCCACCAGTTAGAATAGGTGCAGGTTGTAAGCAATTGCTATACCTGTGCTGGTGATTATTATACGACTGTCAACCCCAGAAAAATGGAAGCACACAAAGAAATGTCAAATAGCACCTTAAAAATCTTATCTACTGTGTAAGATGACCCTGGATCTAAGTAGCAGAAAATCCAGATTCAAACTGCTTTAAAAATAAGGAATTTTATTGGGTCTTGTCATGGATTAAAAGGCAAAGATTAGCACCAACCGGGGAAGGGAAGAGAAATAAGCATCATTAGGTAGAGAAATGATATATCGATGGAGGGATGGAAAAGCAGGAAAGACCAGCTGCGGATATCTTGCTATTTCAGGACCATCTAAATCATGCCAGCTTGGCACCTGCACTAGGTAAAAATTCATTTAATTTTCATTACAAAATTATATATTCTTTTTTTAAAATAATTTTTATTGTGCTTTAAGTGAAAGTTTACAAATCAAGCCAGTCTCTCACACAAAAACCCATATACATCTTGCTACACACTCCCAATTACTCTCCCCCTAATGAGGCAGCCCACTCTCTCCCTGCACTCTCTCTTTTCATGTCCTTTTCACCAGCTTCTAACCCCTTCCACCGTCTCATCTCCCCTCCAGGCAGGAGATGCCAACATAGTCTGAAGTGTTCACCTGATCCAAGAAGCTCACTCCTCACCAGCATCCCTCTCCAACCCATTGTCCGGTCCAATCAATGTCTGAAGAGTTGGCTTCAGGAATGGTTCCTGTCCCGGGCCAACAGAAGGTCTGGGGGCCATGACCACTGGGGTCCTTCCAGTCTCAGTCAGACCATTAAGTCTGGTCTTTTTATGAGAATTTGGGGTCTGCATCCCACTGCTCTCCTGCTCCCTCAGGGGTTCTCTGTTGTGTTCCCTGTCAGGGCAGTCATCTGTTGTAGCTGGACACCATCTAGTCCTTCTGGTCTCAGGATGATGTAGTCTCTGGTTCATGTGGCCCTTTCTGTCTCTTGGGCTCGTAATCACCTTGCATCTGTGGAGTTCTTCATTCTCCTTTGATCCAGGTGGGTTGAGTCCAATTGTTGCATCTTAGGTGGTTGCTTGCTGGTGGAATGGTTCCTCTCCTGGGCCAACAGAAGGTCTGTGATTATAATTTTATATTAAAGAGGATTAGGGTGGGATTGTAACATCCTTACAAAGGTCACATCCCTGATCCAATGTAAAGGGAGTTTCCCTGGGTTGTGGCCTGCACCACCTTTTATCTCTCAAGAGATGAAAAGGAAAGGGAAGCAAACAGAGAGGGGAGAACTCATACCACCAAGAAAGCAGTGCCAGGAGCAGAGCACGTCCTTTGGACTTGAGGTACCTGCACTGAGATGCTCTCAGACCAAGGGAAGACTGATGACAAGGACCTTCCTCCAGAGCTGACAGAGAAAGAAAGTCTTCCTCTGGAGCCAGTGCCCTGAATTTGGTCTTCTGGCCTACTGGACTATGAGAGAATAAATTTCTCTTTGTTAAAGCCACCCATTTATGGTATTTCTCTTATAGTAGCACTAAATGACTAAGACATAGGCTTTACTTAGTTGGGGCCTCTTTCCCTCCCACATAAAGTTAGTGATTAATTTGTCCATCTTAGTGCAGAATGCTGTTGGGATTTGGATCAGGATTGCATTGCATCTATGTATTGCTTTGGGTAGTATTGACATTTTCACAATGTTAAATCTTACTATCCAAGAGCATGGTATATTTTTCCATTTACATAGGTCTCTTTTGGTTTCTTGCAGTAGTGTTTTGTAGTTTTCTTTGTATAAGTCTTTCATGTCCCTGGTTAAAATTATTCCTATTTTATCTTTTTGAAGGCTATTGTAAATGGTATTGTTTTCCTGATTTCCTTTTCACACTTCTCTTTGTTGATTAGAGCAATCCAACTGATTTTTGTATGTTAATCTTGTATCCTGCCACTTTGCTGAATGCTTCTATTAGTTCCAAAAGCTTTCTTGTGGAGTCCTTAGGATTTTCTATGTATAGCTTTGTCTTAGTCATCTAGTGCTGCTATAATAGAAATACCACAAGTGAGTGGCTTTAACAAAGACAAATTTATTCCCTTACAGTCTAGAAGGCTAGAAGTCTGAATTCAGGGTTCTAGCTTGAGGGGAAGGCTTTCTCTCTCTGTTGGCTCTGGGAGAAGATTTTTGTCATCAGTCTTCCCCAGCTGAAGAGTTTCTCAGCGCTCGGACCCCAGGCCCAAAGGGCACACTATTCTCCTGTCTCTTGTTTTTTGGTGGTATGAGGTCCCCCTGTCTCTCTGCTTGCTTCTCTCTTTTATATCTCAAAAGAGATTGGCTTAAGACACAATCAAATCTTGTAGCTTAAGTCCTGCCTCATTAACGTAATAGAGGTAGGATTTACAACACACAGGAAAATCACATCAGATGACAAAATGGTAGACAAGCACACAATACTGGAAATCATGGTCTAGCCAAGTTGAGGCATGTTTTTGGAAGACACAATTCAATCCACGACAAGCATAATATCATCTGTGAATAGGGATAGTTTTACTTCTTTCTTACTGATGTGGATGATTTTATTTCCTTTCTTGCTTTATTGCTCTGGCTAGGACTTCCAATCCCCCCATGCATCTGTCAGTTTGTCATACTGTGGGTGTTTGTGTGTTGCTGTGATGCTGGAAGCTATGCCACTGGTATTCAGATACCAGCAGTGTCACCCATGGAGGACAGGTTTCAGTTGAGCTTCCAGACTAAGACAGACTAGCAAGAAGGACCCAGTGGTCTACTTCTGAAAAGCATCAGCCAGTGAAAACCTTATGAATAGGAGCAGAATGTTGTATGACATAGCACCAGAAGATGAGTCCCCTATGGAAGACACCCAAAATATGCCTGGGGAAGAGCTGCCTCCTCAAAGTAGAGTCGATGATCTTAATGATGTGGGTGGAGCAAAGCTTGCAGGGCCTTCGTTTGCTGGTGTGGCATGACTCAAAATGAGAAGAAACAGCTGTAAACATCCATTAATAATCAGAACATTAAATGTACAAAGTATGAATCTAGGAAAATTGGACATTGTCAAAAATGAAATGTAACACGTAAACATTGATATCATAGTCATTAGTGAGCTAAAATGGACTGATATTGGCATTTTGAATTGGACAATCATGTGGCCTACTATGCTAGGAATGACAACTTGAAGAAGAAAGGCATTGCATTCACTGTCAAAAAGAGCATTTCAAGATCTATCCTGTAGTACAACGCTGTCAGTGATAGGATAATATCCACACACCTACAAGGAAGAGCAGTTAATATGACTATTATTCAAATTTACTCACCAACCACTAAGGCCAAAGATGAAGAAACTGAAGATTTTTACCAACTTTGAACATGCAATCAGGATGCATTGGGAATTAGTGGTGATTGGAAAGTGAAAGTTGGAAACGAAGAAGGAAGGTAGTCGGAAAATATGACCTTCATGATAAAAATGATGCCAGAGATCACGTGATAGAATATTGCAAGACCAAGGACTTCTTCTTTGCAAATACCTTTTTTAACCAACATAAATGGTGACTATACACGTGGAGCTCACCGGAAGGAATATACAAGAATCAAATCAACGGCATCTATGGAAAGACAAGATGGAAAAGCTCAATAACAACCAGAACAAGGCCAGGGGCCGACTGTGGAACCTACCATCAATTGCTCATGTGTAAGGTCAGGTTGAAACTGAAGAAAATTAGAACAAGTTGACAAGAGCCAAAGTATGACCTTGAGTATATCCCACTTGAATTTAGAGACCATCTCAAGAATAGATTTGACATGTTGAACACTTAATGATAAAAAACCAGATAAGATGTGGAATGATGTCAAGAACATCACACATGAAGAAGGCAAGAGGTCATTAAAAAGACAGGAAAGAAAGAAAAGACCAAAATGGATGTCAGAAGAGACTTTGAAACTTGGTTTTGAATGTTGAGTAGCTAAAGCAAAATAAAGAATTGATGAAGTAAAAGAGCTGGACAGAAGATTTTAAAGGGTGGCTCGAGAAGCAAAGTATTATAATGACATGCGCAAAGAGCTGGAGACAGAAAACCAAAAGGGAAAAAACATGGTCAGCATTTCTCAAGCTGAAAGAATTGAAGAAAAAATTGAAGCCCAGAGTTGCAAAAGTGAAAGATTCTATCAGGAAAACATTAAACGATGCAGGAAGCATCAAAAGAAGGTGGAAGGAATACTCAGAGTCATTATACCAAGAAGAGTTGGTCAACGTTCAACTATTTCAAGAGGTAGCATGTGATCAGGAACTGATGGTACCGAAGGGAAAAGTCCAAGCTGCACTGAAGGCATTGACAAAAAGCAAGGCTCCAGGAAATGAGATGTTCCAACAAATGGGTACAGTGCTGGAAGTGCTGACTTCTCTATGCCAAGAAATTTGGAAGACAGCTAGCTGGCCATCTGACTGGAAAAGATCCATGTTTCTGCCTATTCTCAAGAAAGTTGGTCCAACCGAATGTGGAAATTATTGAAAAATATCGTTAATACCACAGGCCAGTGAGATTTTGATGAGGATCATTAAGTGGCTGCAGCAGTATATTGACAGGGAGCTGCCAGAAATTCAAGCTGGAGTCAGAAGGGGGCCTGGAACCAGGGGTGTCATAGCTGATGGCAGATGAATCCTGGCTGAAAGCAGAGAATACCATAAAGATGTTTACTTGTGTTCTGTTGACTATGAGAAGGCATTCGACTGTGTGGAGCATAGCAAATTGTGAAGAACATTGCAAAGAATCGAAATTCCAGAACACTTAATCGTTCTCGTGAGGAAACTGTACATAGATTGAGGCAGTAGTTTGAACAGAACAAAGGGATACTTCTTGGTGTACGGTCAGGAAAGGTGTGCGTCAGGGTTGATCCTTTCACCATACCTATTCAATAAAAAAAAAAATTCAATCTGTATGCTAAGCAAATAATCCAAGAAGCTGGAGTCAATAACCTGTGTTATGCAGCTGACACAATGTTGCTTGCTGGAAGTGAAGAGTACTTGAAATATTTACGGATGAAGGTCAAAGACCACAGCCTTCAGTATGGATTACACCTCAACATAAAGAAAACAAAAATCCTCACAACCGGACCAATGAGCAACATCATAGTAAACGCAGACAAGATTGAGGTTGTCAAGGATCTTGTTTTACTTGGGTCCACAATCAACACCCATGGAAGCAGGGGTCAAGAAATCAAAAGATGCATTGCATTGGGCAAATCTGCTGCAAAAGACCTCTTTAAAGGGTTGAAAAGCAAAGATGTCACCTTGAAGACTAGACTATGGTGTTTTCAATTGCCTCATATGCATGTATAAGCTGGATGAATAAGGAAGATGAAAGAATTGATGCCTTTGAACTGTGGTGTTGGCAAAGAATATTGAATATACCGTGGACTGCCAAAAGAAAGAACAAATCTGTCTTGGAAGAAGTACAACCAGAATGCTCCTTAGCAGTAAGGATGACAAGACTGCCTCTCATATACTTTGGACATTTTCCCAGGAGGGATCAGTCCCTGGAGAAGGACATTAAGCTTAGTAAAGTGGAGGGTCAGCGAAAGAGAGGAAGACTGTTAGCGAGATGGAATGACACAGTGGCTGCCACAATGGGGTCAAACATAGCAAGAACTGTGAGGCTGGTGCAGGACTGGGCAGTGTTTTACCCTTTTGTACATAGGGTTGGTATGGGTCTGAACCGCCTCGATGGCACCTAACAACAACAACGGTTCCAATACAATGCTGAATAAGAGTGGTGATAAAGTGCATCCACGTCTGGTTCCCATTTTCAGGGCAAATGGTTTCACATTCTGTCAATTGTAGGATAATGCTGGCTGTGGTTTCGTATAAATTCACTTTATCATGTTGAGGAATTTCTCTTCTATTCCTCTTTCGGTGAGGTTTTATCAGTAATGGGTATTGGATTTTATCACAAGCCTTTTCCGCATCGATTGATATGATCAGGCGATTCTTTTCCTTTGTTTTATTTACCTGGTAGATTATGTCGGTTGATTTTCTCATGTTGGACCAGCCTTGTCTTCCTGGTATGAATCCCACTTGGTCATGACGCATTATTTTTTTGATATCCTGTTGGATTCTATTGGCTAGAATTTTGTTGAGAATTTTTACATCTATAATCATGAGGCATATTGGTCTGTAGTTATAGTTTTTAGTGGTTTCCTTGCCTGGCTTTGATATTAGGGTTCTGCTAGCTTCATGGAATGAGTCTGGGAGAATTCCTTCCTTTTCTATGTTCTGGAATAGTTTGAATAGAATTGGTGTCAACTCTTCTCTGAATGTTTGGTGGAATTCTCCAGTGAAGCTGTCTAGGCCAGGGCTTTTTTTTGGGGGGGGGGGAATTTTTTTAATGACTACTTCAATTTCTTCTTTTCTTACGCATCTGTTCCAGTTTTCTGTGTCACTTTGTGTTTAGGTAGGTGGTGTTTTTCTAGAAATTTGTCCAATTTGTTGGAGAACAATTTTTCATATTATTCTGTTATGATCCTTTTTATTTCATCCGGCTCTGTTGTAATGTCACCTGTCTCATTTCTTATTCAGGTTGTTTGCATTGTCTCCTGTTTTTCCTTTGTCATTTTGGCCAGTGGTTTGTCAATTTTATTAATCCTTAAAAACAAAACAAAAAAACAGTTTTCAGTCTTGTGATTCTTTCCGTTGTTCTCTGTTTCTGCTCTAGTTTTTATTTAATTTCTTCGGCAACTGTGGGCTCCTTTTGCTGCTCTCTTTCTAATTGTTTCAATTGTAGGGTTAATGTTTTGATTTTTGCCCTTCTTTTTTTTTTTAATTAACTTTTATTAAGCTTCAAGTGAACGTTTACAAATCCAATCAGTCTGTCACATATAAGTTTACATACATCTTACTCCATACTCCCACCTGCTCTGCCCCTGTTCAGTCAGCCCTTTCAGTCTCTCCTTTCGTGACAATTTTGCCAGCTTCCCTATCTCTCTATCCTTCCATCCCCCCTCCAGTCAAGAGTTGCCAACACACTCTCAAGTGTTCACCTGATATAATTAGCTCACTCTTCATCAGCATCTCTCTCCCACCTGCTGACCTGTCCCTTTCATGTCTGATGAGTTGTCTTCGGGGATGGTTCCTGTCCTGTGCCAACAGAAGGTCTGGGGAGCATGGCCACCGGGATTCCTCTAGTCTCAGTCAGACCATTAAGTTTGGTCTTTTTATGAGAACTTGGGGTCTGTATCCCACTGATCTCCTGTTCCCTCAGGAGTTCTCTGTTGTGCTCCCTGTCGGGGCAGTCATCGATTGTGGCTGGGCACCAACTAGTTCTTCTGGTCTCAGGATGATGTAGGTCTCTGGTTCATGTGGCCCTTGCTGTCTCTTGGGCTCTTAGTTGTCGTGTGACCTTGGTGTTTTCTGCATTTTCCTTTGCTCCGGGTGGGTTGAGACCAATTGATGCATCTTAGATGGCCGCTTGTTAGCATTTAAGACCCCAGATGCCACATTTCAAAGTGGGATGCAGAATGATTTCATAATAGAATTATTTTGCCAATTGACTTAGTAGTCCCCGCAAACCATGTTCCCCAGACCCCCGCGCTTGCTCCGCTGACCTTTGAAGCATTCATTTTATCCCAGAAACTTCTTTGCTTTTGGTCCAGTCCAATTGAGCTGACCTTCCATGTATTGAGTGTTGTCTTTCCCTTCACCCAAAGCAGTTCTTATCTACTGATTAATCAATAAAAAACCCTCTCCCTCCCTCCCTCCCTCCCCCCCTCGTAACCACAAAAGTATGTGTTCTTCTCAGTTTATACTATTTCTCAAGATCTTATAATAGTGGTCTTATACAATATTTGTCCTTTTGCCTCTGACTGATTTCGCTCAGCATAATGCCTTCCAGGTTCCTCCATGTTATGAAATGTTTCACAGATTCCTCACTGTTTTTTTATTCCATTGTGTGAATATACCACAATTTATTTACCCATTCATCTGTTGATGGACACCTTGGTTGCTGCCAGCTTTTTGCTATTGTAAACAGAGCTGCAATAAACATGGGTGTGCATATATCTGTTTGTGTGAAGGCTCTTGTATCTCTAGGGTATATTCCGAGGAGTGGGATTTCTGGGTTGTATGGTAGTTCTATTTCTAACTGTTTAAGATAACGCCAGATAGATTTCCAAAGTGGTGTACCATTTGACATTCCCACCAGCAGTGTATAAGAGTTCCAATCTCTCCGCAGCCTCTCCAACATTTATTATTTTGTGTTTTTTGGATTAATGCCAGCCTTGTTGGTGTGAGATGGAATCTCATCGTAGTTTTAATTTGCATTTCTCTAATGGCTAATGATCGAGAGCATTTTCTCATGTATCTGTTGGCTGCCTGAATATCTTATTTAGTGAAATGTGTGTTCATATCCTTTGCCCACTTCTTGATTGAGTTGTTTGTCTTTTTGTGGTTGAGTTTTGACAGAATCATATAGATTTTAGAGATCAGGCGCTGGTCTGAGATGTCATAGCTGAAAATTTTTTCCCAATCTGTAGGTGGTCTTTTTACTCTTTTGGTGAAGTCTTTAGATGAGCATAGGTGTTTGATTTTTAGGAGCTCCCAGTTATCGGGTTTCTCTTCATCATTTTTGGTAATGTTTTGTATTCTGTTTATGCCTTGTATTAGGGCTCCTAGGGTTGTCCCTATTTTTTCTTCCATGATCTTTATTGTTTTAGTCTTTATGTTTAGGTCTTTGATCCACTTGGAGTTAGTTTTTGTGCGTGGTGTGAGGTATGGGTCCTGTTTCAGTCTTTTGCAAGTGGATATCCAGTTATGGCAGCACCATTTGTTAAAAAGACTATCTTTTCCCCAATTAACTGACACTGGACCTTTGTCAAATATCAGCTGCTCATATGTGGATGGATTTATATCTGGGTTCTCAATTCTGTTCCATTGGTCTATGTGTCTGTTGTTGTACCAGTACCAGGCTGTTTTGACTACTGTGGCTGTATAATAGGTTCTGAAATCAGGTAGAGTGAGGCCTCCCACTTTCTTCTTCGTTTTCAGTAATGCTTTGCTTATCCGGGGCTTCTTTCCCTTCCATATGAAATTGGTGATTTGTTTCTCTATCCCATTAAAATATGACATTGGAATTTGGATCGGAAGTGCGTTATATGTGTAGATGGCTTTTGGTAGAATAGACATTTTTACTACGTTAAGTCTTCCTATCCATGAGCAAGGTATGTTTTTCCACTTAAGTATGTCCTTTTGAATTTCTTGTAGTAGAGCTTTGTAGTTTTCTTTGTATAGGTCTTTTACATCCTTGGTAAGATTTATTCCTAAGTATTTTATCTTCTTGGTGGCTACTGTGAATGGTATTGATTTGGTTATTTCCTCTTCGGTGTTCTTTTTGTTGATGTAGAGGAATCCAAGTGATTTTTGTATGTTTATTTTATAACCTGAGACTCTGCCAAACTCTTCTATTTGTTTCAGTAGTTTTCTGGAGGATTCCTTAGGGTTTTCTGTGAATAAGATCATGTTATCTGCAGATAGGGATAACTTTACTTCCTCCTTGCCAATCTGGATACCCTTTATTTCTTTGTCTAGCCTAATTGCCCCGGCTAGGACTTCAAGTACGATGTTGAATAAGAGCGGTGATAAAGGGCATCCTTGTCTGGTTCCCGTTTTCAAGGGAAATGCTTTCAGGTTCTCTCCATTTAGAGTGATATTGGCTGTTGGCTTTGCATAGATGCCCTTTATTATGTTGAGGAATTTTCCTTCAATTCCTATTTTGGTGAGAGTTTTTATCATAAATGGGTGTTGGACTTTGTCAAATGCCTTTTCTGCATCAATGGATAAGATCATGTGGTTTTTATCTTTTGTTTTAGTTATGTGATGGATTGCATTAATGGTTTTTCTGATATTAAACCAGCCTTGCATACCTGGTATAAATCCCACTTGATCATGGTGAATTATTTTTTTGATGTGTTGTTGGATTCTATTGGCTAGAATTTTGTTGAGGATTTTTGCATCTATGTTCATGAGGGATATAGGTCTATAATTTTCTTTTTTTTGTGGTGTCTTTACCTGGTTTTGGTATCAGGGAGATGGTGGCTTCATAGAATGAGTTGGGTAGTATTCCATCATTTTCTATGCTTTGAAATACCTTCAGTAGTAGTGGTGTTAACTCTTCTCTGAAAGTTTGGTAGAACTCTGCAGTGAAGCCGTCCGGGCCAGGGCTTTTTTTTGGTGGAAGTTTTTTGATTACCGTTTCAATCTCTTTTTTTGTTATGGGTCTATTTAGTTGTTCTACTTCTGATTGAATTAGTTTAGGTAGGTGGTGTTTTTCCAAGAATTCATCCATTTCTTCTAGGTTTGCAAATTTGTTAGAGTACAATTTTTCGTAGTAATCTGAAATGATTCTTTTAATTTCAGTTGGTTCTGTTGTGATGTGGTTCTTCTCGTTTCTTATTCGGGTTATTTGTTTCCTTTCCTGTATTTCTTTAGTCAGTCTAGCCAATGGTTTATCAATTTTGTTAATTTTTTCAAAGAACCAGCTTTTGGCTTTGTTAAGTCTTTCGATTGTTTTTCTGTTCTCTAATTCATTTAGTTCAGCTCTAATTTTTATTATTTGTTTTCTTCTGGTGCCTGATGGGTTCTTTTGTTGCTCGCTTTCTATTTGTTCAAGTTGTAGGGACAGTTCTCTGATTTTGGCTCCTTCTTCTTTTTGTATGTGTGCATTTATCGATATAAATTGGCCTCTGAGCATTGCTTTTGCTGTGTCCCAGAGGTTTTGATAGGAAGTATTTTCATTCTCGTTGCTTTCTATGAATTTCCTTATTCTCTCCTTGATGTCTTCTATAACCCAGTCTTTTTTCAGGAGGGTATTGTTCATTTTCCAAGTATTTCATTTCTTTTCCCTAGTTTTTCTGTTATTGATTTCTAGTTTTATTGCCTTGTGGTCTGAGAAGATGCTTTGTAATATTTCGATGTTTTGGACTCTGCAAAGGTTTGTTTTATGACCTAATATGTGGTCTATTCTAGAGAATGTTCCATGTGCGTTAGAAAAAAAAGTATACTTTGCAGCAGTTGGGTGGAGAGTTCTGTATAAGGCAATGAGGTCAAGTTGGTTGATTGTTGTAATTAGGTCTTCCGTGTCTCTATTGAGCTTCTTACTGGATGTCCTGTTCTTCTCCGAAAGTGGTGTGTTGAAGTCTCCTACTATAATTGTGGAGGTGTCTATCTCACTTTTCAATTCTGTTAAAATTTGATTTATGTATCTTGCAGCCCTGTCATTGGGTGCGTAAATATTTAATATGGTTATGTCTTCCTGATCAATTGTCCCTTTTATCATTATATAGTGTCCTTCTTTATCCTTTGTGGTGGATTTAAGTCTAAAGTCTATTTTGTCAGAAATTAATATTGCTACTCCTCTTCTTTTTTGCTTATTGTTTGCTTGATATATTTTTTTCCATCCTTTGAGTTTTAGTTTGTGTCTCTAAGTCTAAGGTGTGTCTCTTGTAGGCAGCATATAGATGGATCTTTTTTCTTTATCCAGTCCGTGACTCTCTGTCTCTTTATTGGTGCGTTTAGTCCATTTACATTCAGGGTAATTATAGATAAATAAGTGTTTAGTGTTGTCATTTTGATGCCTTTTCATGTGTGTTGTTGGCAATTTCATTTTTCCACATACTTTTTTGTGCTGAGACGTTTTTCTTAGTAAATTGTGAGATCCTCATTTTCATAGTGTTTGACTTTATGTTAGTTGAGTCGTTACATTTTTCTTGACTTTTGTCTTGAGTTATGGAGTTGTTATACCTTTTTGTGGTTACCTTATTATTTACCACTATTTTTCTAAGTAAAAACCTAACTTGTATCGTTTTATATCGCCTTGTATCACTCTCCATCTGGCAGTTCAATGCCTCCTGTATTTAGTCCCTCTTTTTGATTATGGTGATCTTTTACCTATTGACATCCATGATTCCCTGTTATGTGTATTATTTTTTTTTTAATTAATCTTTGTTTGTTTTTGTGATTTCCCTATTTGAGTTGATATCAGGGTGTTCTCTTTTGTGACCTTGTATTCTGCTGGTATCTGATATTATTGGTTTTCTGACCAAACAATATCCTTTAGTATTTCTTGTAGCTTTGGTTTGGTTTTTGCAAATTCTCTAAACTTGTGTTTATCTGTAAATATCTTAATTTCGCCTTCATATTTGAGAGAGAGTTTTGCTGGATATATGATCCTTGGCTGGCAGTTTTTCTCCTTTAGTGCTCTGTATATGTCGTCCCATTCCCTTCTTGCCTGCATGGTTTCTGCTGAGTAGTCTGAACTTATTCTTATTGATTCTCCCTTGAAGGAGACCTTTCTTTTCTCCCTGGCTGCTTTTAAAATTTTCTGTTTATCTTTGGTTTTGGCGAGTTTGATGATAATATGTCTTGGTGTTTTTCTTTTTGGATCAATCTTAAATGGAGTTCGATGAGCATCTTGGATAGATATCCTTTCGTCTTTCATAATGTTAGGGAAGTTTTGTGTCAGGAGTTCTTCAACTATTTTCTCTGTGTTTTCTGTCCCCTCTCCCTGTTCTGGGACTCCAATCACCCGCAAGTTATCCTTCTTGATAGAGTCCCACATGATTCTTAGGGTTTCTTCATTTTTTTAAATTCTTTTATCTGATTTTTTTCAGCTATGTTGGTGTTGATTCCCTGGTCCTCCAGATGTCCCAGTCTGCATTCTAATTGCTCGAGTCTGCTCCTCTGACTTCCTATTGCATTGTCTAATTGTGTAATTTTATTGTTAATCTTTTGGATTTCTGCATGCTGTCTCTCTATGGATTCTTGCAACTTATTAATTTTTCCACTATGTTCTTGAATAATCTTTTTGAGTTCTTCAACAGTTTTATCGGTGTGTTCCTTGGCTTTTTCTGCAGTTTGCCTTATTTCGTATGTGATGTCTTGAAGCATTCTGTAGATTAGTTTTTTATATTCTGTATCTGATAATTCCAGGATTGTATCTTCATTTGGGAAAGATTTTGATTCTTTTGTTTGGGGGGTTGGAGAAGCTGTCATGGTCTGCTTCTTTATGTGGTTTTTATATGGACTGGTGTCTTCGAGCCATCACTGGGAAATTAGTTTTTCCAGAAAATCCGCCTAAAAAAAATGCAGTCAGATCCCTATCAGAGTTCTCCCTCTGGCTCAGGCTGTTCGGATGTTAATGAAGCCGCCTGACTGGTACGCTGGCTCCAGGCTCTGAAAACAATTGCTGCCTCCCCGTATTTGTTCGTTCTCCGTCTCTAAATCTGTGTTTGTTGTTCAGGGTTCGTAGATTGTTATGTATGTGATCGATTCACTTGTTTTTCCGAGTCTTTGTTGCAAGAGGGATCCACGGTAGCGTCCACCTAGCCCGCCATCTTGGCCCCGCCTCTGCCCTTCTTTTTTGATGTGTGCTTTTATTGCTATAAATTAACCTCTGAATACTGCTTTTGCTGTGTCTCAAAGGTTTTGGTGTGTTGTGTTTTTGTTCTCTTTTGATTCTAGGAATTTTAAAATTTCATCTTCGATTTCTTTAGTGACCCAGTAGTTTCAAAGCAGGATATTATTTAATATCCATTTATTAGGTTTTCTTTCTCTTGCTCTTCTTTTCTACTTTTATAGCATTGTGGTCAGAGAATTTGCTTTGTATCATTTCAATGCTTTTGAATTTGTTGAGGTTCGCTTTGTGGCCTAAAGTGTGATCTGTTCTGGAGAATGACCCATGAGCACTGGAGAAGGATGTGTGCTTCGCCGCTGTTGGTGGTGTGCTCTGTTTATGTCTATGAGGTCAAGCTGGTTGATTGTGGTGTTCTGATCTCAGTGTATTTGTTGAGTTTCTTTCTAGTTGTTCTGTCCTTCGCCAAGCGCTGTGAGTTAAAGTCGCCTAGTATTATTGTGAAAGTGTCTATTTCTCTTTTCAGTGCTGTTACAGTTTGTTTTACGTATTTTGGAGCTCTGTTGGGTGCATATATATTTATTATGGTTTTGTCCTCTTGGTGAATTGACCCTTTAGTCACTATATAATGTCCTTCCTCGTCTTTTATAGCAGATTTTGCTTTAAAATCGATTTTATCAGAGATTAATATTTCCACTCCTGCTCCTTTTTGGTCATTGTTTGCTTGATATATCTTTTTATGTTCTCTAAGTTTCAGTTTATTTAAATCTTTGTGTCTAAAGTGTGTCTCTTGCAGACATCGTATTGATGGGTTGTGTTTTTTTAATCCATTCTGCCACTCTCTGTCTCTTTATTGGTGCATTTAGGCCTTTTACATTCAGCATGATTATCGATACATATGAGTTTATTGTCATTTTCTTAAGTTTTTTTTTTTTGTGGAGTTGACTGTTTCTGCTTTCCACTTAATGTCTTGTGCTGAGGTTTTTTTTTATTTTGGCTTGTCTTTTTATTTACTTCATTATTTTTGGTTTTGTGTGTGCTGAATCTTGATTTTCTTCTTTTATATTTTGATGAGTAGTTTTGATTTTCTTCTTTTATATTTTGATGAGTAGGTTCATTTACTTCCTTTGTGGTTACCCCCAAATTTACCTTTCTCTTTCTAAGTTTAAAGAAGTACTCCCTTAACTTCCTGTCAACATGGAAGTTCTAAACCTATAGCCTTTATTCCCTCTTTATGTTCCAAAGTAGTCCTCAGTTACAGATTGATACCATTGGTTCCTTGTTTTCCATCTTTTACTTTTATTTTATTTTTGAGAGTTCTTTATCTGGGTTGATATCTATCTGAAGCTGTCACGTGTTTTAATCTCAAGTTGTTGTCTGGTGTATTATTAGTTTTCTTTCTGAAGGACTCCCTGTAATATTTCTTGTAAAGCTGGTCTGTTTTTTAACAAATTCCCTTAATTTCTGTTCATCTGGAAACGTCCTAATTTCACCACCATATTTGAGGGATAATTTTGCTGGATATATGATTCTTGGTTGGCTTTTTTTTTTCTTTCAAAGTTTTATATGTATAGTCCCATTGCCTTCTTGGCTGCATGGTTTCTGCTGAGTAATCAGAACTTAGTCTCATTGATGCTGCTTTGTAGGTGATCTCTCTTTTTTCTCTAGTCACTTTCAGGATTCTTTGTCTTTGTTTTTGGAAAGTTCTATTTGGAAACCCTGGTAGCATAGTGGTTAAGAGCTACGGCTGCTAACCAAAAGGTTGGCAATTCAAATCCACCAGGCACTCCTTGGAAACCGTACAGGGCAGTTCTACTCTGTCCTATAGGGTCGCTATGAGTCGGAATCAATTAGACGGCAATGGTTTTTTTTTATTATGATATGTCTCAGTGTTCTTCTATTGGGGTCTATCCTATATGGGGTTTATTGTGCTTCTTGTATGGTTATGTTCTTATCTTTCATGGTATTAGGGAAGTTTTCTGTTAGCATATCTTCAACAACTCTCTCTGAAATTTTATTGACTCTTCTTCTTCTGGGAATCCAATTATGCATAAGTTATTCCTGTTAATGGTATCCCATGTAACTCTTAGGTTTTCTTTATTTTTCTTCACACTTTTTTTTTTGATTGTTCCTCAAACAAATTAGTGTTGAGGGATTAGCCTTCTATTCCACTGATCCTCTCTTCCATTTCTTCAAGTCTATTCCTATGACTTTCCATTGAATTGCAAATTTCTGCAATTTTATTTTAAGCTTCTGGATTTCTAGTTGCGTCTGTATCATTTCCAATTGTCTATTTATTTTCCCAGTTTGTTAATGTATCGTTTTCCTGAATTCTTCTAGTGTTTTGTCTGTGCTTTCCTTGGTTTTACCTGTGTTTTCTATAGTTTTGTCTGTGTTTTGCTTGATTCTTTTAAGGACCCTATACATAAGTCTTTTGAATTCCTTATCAGGAAGCTCCATTACCTTTTCTTCTTCAGGGAGGATTTCTTGTTCTGTATTATGGTCACTTGCTGGGGCCATCTTGGCCTGCTTCTTTAGATGGTTTGCCATTGTCTGTTGTCTCTAGGAAATTAAGGGGTTATTGTATTTATTTTTTATTTGTGTACTCCTTTGCTGGGTCCTGTTTTTTTTTTTTTGTTGTTGTTCTGGTGATTCCTGGCAGGTGTGGCTGGAGTGGTGCTCTGGTCACTGGACTGGCTATGATGGAACCTTCCATACCTGTTTTTGGGCGAATGGAGCTGTGGGTAGAGTTGGGAGCTCAGGTCTCTGCTTGCTGATCTCGTGGGTGGGTTGATTGGACTTTGGCCGCTGTCTCTCTTCAGTTTGGTGGCTCAGGAGTGTAGAATGATGCCCTCTGGGCAGATGGAGTGGCCAATGTGGTAGGTGTGGTGGGTGAGTAGGGACATGCTCATCTCCTCTTGCTGGTTGCAGGAGGGAGGTGTGTGAGGTAGAGGAAGGGCTATAGGGTGATGTTCACACAGCCACTGTACCTTTACCTCCTCCTGGGCAGGGGGAGGGAGGAAGGAATGGCAGGCAGATTTTTGCTCAGTCTTGCTGAACTGTCTGTTGTTGGCAGGAAGAGGGAGGAAGGTGCAGTGGGTGGGTATATGCGCACTTACTCTTCTTCCCCTTGTATGGGGCAAGGGGAGGGATGAAAGGGTCTCAGTGGGAGTTGTGCAGGTAGCCATAGCTCCTCTGCCTCTTGCTGGGCAGGATAAGGAATGGATTAGAGCTTGGTGGATGAATGCACCGTGGTGTCACCTTGTGTCAGGTGAGGGAAGGAAAGAAGGGACTGAGGGAGTTTGCGCCCATAGTTGCATCTCCTCTGCCCCTTGCTGGGTAGGTTAAAGGATGGAGTCACTCCTGGCAGATGTGTGCATAGTAGTAATGCCTCATGTCAGGTGGGGAAAGGGAAGAAGGGACTATGGAGGGATGTGTGCACAGTCACGGCTCTTCTGCTCCTCCCTGGGTGGGTTAAGAGATGGAGTCACATCTGGTGAGTGGGGTGGGGTAAGAGAATAGGCTTATGTTATGGTCCCCCTGTGAGGCAAGGCAGTGGGGGTATGGGGCCCTCTGCTGCCTCTGGTCAGGAGGATGGATATGTGAGAATGTTCCCCCAGCTAGGATATATGGGTGCCAAGGCACGTTGTATCCACTGCAGCCAGCTAGTGGGACCTGTTCTTTCCCAAGTGCAAGGAGGTGGGCTGCCTGGTGACTCGTTGGATGGGAAAGCTTTTGCCAACACTCTGTAAGTCCACTGCCTCATATGCACTCTCACCCCTGAGGTCAAGGACCGCCTCTTGTGAATATCTCTAGTTCTGAATCTGGCATCCTCCCTGTCTCTGCTTCTTTTTGTGTGTGTCTATAGAGGCTCTCTATCCCTTTTGTGAAAGTCATGAAGTTGCCTTGCTGTTTTTTCACCCAAGGTCACCTCTGGCTTTGTCCTAAGTTAGCTGTGGTGGGCCAGGATGGCTGGCTGAGCCCCATTGTTCTGTTGCTCTTCTTTCACTGTTTTCCATATCCCTTCCAATCAGTGTTTTTTTTTTTTTTATGTTCAGCATTCCTGGATTGTTATCTGCTGTTTTGCTTTGTTTTTGGGGTCTTTGGTGCAGGGGGACATTATGGTGCATATGACTAAGCTGCCATCATGGCTCTGCCTCCCCCAGAGAGTAGAATTTGGAGTACAGGGCAGTCTGTGTGCCTTAACAATAACATGCGATGGAGAGAGCTTGTGCTGCCTGCTGACTCCCTTTTTGTGAGAGGAAAGCACATGGTGCCTGAAGGCCAGGTCATGCTTTAGACTGTTTCCTAGCTCTAGCCTATCCCTAGTTTCAGTTCCCTTTCCTACCACCAGTGATTGCAACACTCCCCCAAGCTGCTGTGAGCAGCAGGAGAGAGAGGAGAGCTTCAACTGAGCGCAGCCAGTTTCACCTCCCCCCCCCCGCCCCCACAATTGCTTCTACAGGATCCTGGTAGAGGAGTGGCAGGGTGTTTCCAATCTCAATGCAGACTCGTTTTTTTTTTTTTCTCTTGTTCTTCTTTTTAAATAGTAATAACTACCAAAAAAAAAAAAAGAAAGAAAGAAAGAAAACCCAAACCCAGTGCCGTCAAGTCAATTCTGACTCATAGCGACCCTATAGGACAGAGTAGAACTGCCCCATAGAGTTTCCAAGAGGCATCTGGCGGATTTGAACTGCTGACCCCTTGGTTAGCAGCCATAGCACTTAACCACTATGCCACCAGGGTTTCCAGTACTATAAGTTGGTTTAATTCACTTGTTTAAAGACACACATTTTCAGCTTATATAAAAAAATGATAAAAAAATTAAATCTTGAAATATACTATAGAGTCAATATAACCACAATGTTTGTTTAAATTGATCCACATACAGGCCATTTTAATGGTGCTTTATTTATTTCCTTCTGCATCTCCACTCCCTCCATTTAAGATCATTTTCCTTCTATCTGAGGAACACCCTTACATAATTTCTATCGTGTAGGTTTGCTCCTTCTTTTTTTTTTTTTACTTATTTTTTTTATTAACTTTTATTAAGCTTCAAGTGAACGTTTACAAATCCAATCAGTCTGTCACATATAAGTTTACATACATCTCACTCCCTGCTCCCACTTGCTCTCCCCCTCTTGAGTCAGCCCTTTCAGTCTCTCCTTTCTCGACAATTTTGCCGGCTTCCCTCTCTCTCTATCCTCACATCCCCTGTCCAGACAAGAGTTGCCAACACAATCTCAAGTGTCCACCTGATATAATTAGCTCACTCTTCATCAGCGTCACTCTCCCACCCGCTGACCAGTCCCTTTCATGTCTGATGAGTTGTCTTCGGGGATGGTTCCTGTCCTGTGCCAACAGAAGGTCTGGGGACCATGGCCGCCGGGATTCCTCTAGTCTCAGTCAGACCATTAAGTTTGGTCTTTTTATGAGAATTTGGGGTCTGTATCCTACTGATCTCCTGCTCCCTCAGGGGTCCTCTGCTGTGCTCCCTGTCAGGGCAGTCATCCATTGTGGCTGGGCACCAACTAGTTCTTCTGGTCTCAGGATGATGTAGGTCTCTGGTTCATGTGGCCCTTTCTGTGTCTTGGGCTCTTAGTTGTTGTGTGGCCTTGGTGTTCTTCATTTTCCTTTGCTCCAGGTGGGTTGAGACCAATTGCTGCATCTTAGATGTCCGCTTGGTAGCATTTAAGACCCCAGACGCCACATTTCAAAGTGGGATGCAGAATGATTTCATAATAGAATTATTTTGCCAATTGACTTAGAAGTCCCCGCAAACCATGTTCCCCAGACCCCCGCGCTTGCTCCGCCGACCTTTGAAGCATTCATTTTATCCCAGAAACTTCTTTGCTTTTGGTCCAGTCCAATTGGGTTTCCTCCTTCTTAATCAATCTTTCTCCCCCTCCCTCTCTCTCTGGTTTATTTGCTTTATTTGGAGCAAATACACTTAAAATTAATAAACTCAAAGACCAGGCTCAATTTCGAGAGCCCCATTTATTTTGTTTTGGGGAAATCCAGTGATGTGAGTAACCATCTCTGCCTTTGGCTGTGATGCAAGCTTGTTCACTCCACACTGAGGCCACATCCTTCCTGCTCCTGCTGGGTCTGTGACTGCTATGAATTTATTGCATTTCCTCTCTGCTGTCCCTGAGGCTGGTGTCTGGGTGAGTTGGGGTCCACACAGCAGGGTGGCCAAAAGGGCTGGGGAGGAATGGGGAGGATGTGTCTAGGAGCAGAACTTGTCTTGGTTAATGAGCTAGGAATTTTTCCTGATACCAGCCAAGTCTGTCCTTCAACAACATTTATGGAGTGTTCTTTTATGCTTATCCTTATTCTGGGTTCTATGTGTGTACGAGTGCGTGTGTATGTGTGGGGTGGGAGGAAGCAAAGACAGCAGGAAAGGGCAGAAGTCATGGCTTAGACCCAAGTTTCACTGGGTTTGCCAAGCATCTTCTCAGGGGGTCTGTTGGATGGGATGAACGTGAGGAAATTTACCTCCTTACAATCCAAGGGGCAGTGGAGGTGAAGAACAGAATGGAGTGTGCTTGGCCTGGGCTTTCTGAATACAGAGGAGAGATAGAGTCCAGATGTGGACAGCGAGGCATCAAGAAAGATTGATGTAACAGGAACTGGGAAGAATTGGGGGAGCAGATGGGCCTGTCTGGAGGAAGAGTGTCTCCTAATGAACAGGGGGACGAGCTTGGGGGGAGGAGGTGAGAGAATTTGAGATGTCTTCTTGAACATCAAACTGAAGTTGTTCTAAATTCAGATTTGGAGAGTTTGCTCATTCCACAGAATGACTCTCTTTATGATAATTTTTAGGGCTTTGGGCTAGTGCACTGCCTTACAGGGAGTCCCTGTGTGGCGCAAAGGGTTAATGTACTCAGCTGCTAACCAAAAGGTTGGAGGTTGGTTTCCACCCAGAGGAGCCTTGGAAGAAAGGTCTGACAATGTGCTTCTGAAAACCAGCCATTGAACACCCTGTGGAGCACAGTTATACTCTGACACACATGGGGTCACCACGAGTCGGAGTTGACTCAATGGCAACTGGTACTTGTTTGCTCTTTTTCAAGGAAGAAAGGCTTGGTGGTCTACTGAAAATCAGCCAGTGAAAACCCTATGGATCACAATGGCCTGATCCGCAACTGATCATGGGGATGCCACAGGCAGTGCTTCTTTTCCATTGTGCATAGGATCACCATGAGTCGGGGACTGACTTGACAGCAGCTAACAACAAGAGAGGTTTTCAAAATATGGTAAAATGAACGGATCGAGGGAGTCATTCCAAACAAGCCAACTCATTCACCCATTAGTTCAAAATCCAGGAGACATCGGAGATCTAAAGATAGGAGAGCATATTTCCGGCTTTTGCAGAACTCGAAGGAAAATTATGTCTGTGAACAAACACCATAATGAAAGGCTGTGTGTCATAAGTGCTGGGGAAATGTTTGCCTTTTAACCAATTATTTTATCGTCTTTTACCATTTTTGTTTCTGTCTGACTGAGAAACCAAACCAAATTCGTTGCTGTCGAGTTGATTCCGACTTATAGTGACTGTATAGGACAAGGTAGAACTGCCCTCATAGGATTTCCAAGGCTGTAAATCTTTACTGAAGCAGACTGCCACGTCTTCCTTCCTCAGAGAGAGGTCGAACCACCGACTTTTCTGTTGGCAGCCAATCACTTAACCCCTGAGCCACTAGGGCTCTTGCCTGACTGAGACACCGAGTTATTTAGTGGAAAAAAAAAATTCTTATCCTTTTAGCCTATGAAAAGTTTAAGTGTTAACAGCATGAGCTTTGGAATTAGATGGCCCTGGTTTAAATTCTGGCTTTGTCCCTTTCCAGCTCTGAAATCCTGGGCAAGTCACTCAACATTTCTAAGTCAGAGTTTCTACCTCCCTAAAATGGGACTAGGAAAATACCTTCCTCATAAGGCTTTGTGCAGGTTAGTTGAGTATGTGAATCAGTGCAGAGCCTAGCACATTAACGAACAAACAACCAAACCAAACCCGTTGCCGCCAAGTTGATCCCGACTCATGGCGACCCTATAGGACAGAGTAGAACTGCCCCATAGGGTTTCCAAGGAGCACCTGGTGGATTCGAACTGTTGACCTTTTGGTTAGTAGTCAAACTCTTAACTACTACACCACCAGGGTTTCCTCATTCTCTCTTAAAAAAAAAAAAAGGAAACCAAACCCACTGCTGTCGACTCAATTCTGACTCATAGCGACCTTATAGGACAGGGTAGAACTGCCCAATACAGTTTCCAAGGAGCGCCTCCTTGTAGATAGATTTGAACTGCTGACCTCTTGGTTAGCAGGCGTGGCACTTAACCACTACACCACCAGGGTTTTCCATTCTCTGTTAGGTATCCTAAATTCTATTTCATTTCATTTTCTCTCAATCCATTTTCATCCTCCCCCGCAGTCACCCACCTTCCCTCTGTGTTCTCTCTCCTTTCTCTAATCATAGTTTTCCCTGTTATCACCATAGTGACCTGTCTCATACCCTCCCCCTTCTTTTGTACTTCATCCATCTTTCCTCAGGTCAAAACAGAGACATAGAAATGGAAGCTTTCAGTTGGAAAGAACTTAAAAATGATCTTTTCCACTACTGTGGAGCCCCAGGATTTATAGGCCACTTGACCGAAGTAAATGCTTGATCCAGAGTCTGTTCTCATACTCCATCTTAACTTCTGTTTCTTGTTAACAGGCTGTTAATCTTTTACACACAGATCAACTCTATCACTAAGGAACCAACCCTATCACTAAAGAAATGTTTTTCTCTGTGGTTAAGCTAAACAACATACCTGGGGGTCTTGACTCAAACGGTAATCAAAACCTGTTGTGTTAAATATCCTCAGGCTATTTTAACAATTTGTTCTCAGAATCTGTGTTTTGTAATCATCTCGTGAGCACCTAAGGATCCCTCCTCAGCAGGAATTTCCTGAACTATGCTCGTACAACTATGCTCTGTACAACTACGCTCTGCACATCTATGCTCTGTATCCAATCTCTAAAAGCCAACTGTAACAATGTAACCAATGACACCAAAAATGCCATCTCCAGATACCCCACCCTCAGCTATCTCACCTCACCAAATACCAATCAGAGTATTGTGCCGTTAGTTCCTGAGTTAATGATGTAAATATTGCCTGGGTGCTTGTAACTCCTCAGAGCGTTAGATTTCACTTTGTGACATCTAACCTTTCCCCAGTTTAAATTGCATCTTGCCTTTAATAAACCTCTTTGCTTTTACTTTAGCAGAGTACTCAGTATTTCTCTTTGATACCACTCTCTCATTTTATAGATGAGGAAACTGAAGTTGAGGAGTAGTAGTTTGTTGAAAGTAGTAGCCCAGTAATCAACGGAACCAGTGCTCTCTTGGTGGTGTGTTGAGGTACCATCATGAGCCGGTTGTGAGATTGGGCATACATTACACTGTGAATCCTATCAAGTCTGTGGGTTTATTTATTTTTTTTCTTTCCATAGGGAAACCTTTCTTCCATGGCTCATGACATACTCTTGAATCAAGCCAACAGAATAATTTTCTGGTAAGTATTTGGTGGGGGCAGTGATGGCTCAGTGGCAGAATTCTCTTCTTCCATGTGGGAGATCTGGGCTAAATTCCCCACCAGTGCACCTCAAGTGCAGTCGCCACCCATCAGAAAGTGAAAGCTTGAGTGTCGTTATGATGTTGAACAGGTTTCAGCGGTGCTTGCAGACTACGATAGACTAGGAAGAAAGGTCTGGCAATCTATTTCCAAAAATCAGTCAGTGAAAACCCTGTGTATCACAATGGTTTGATCCCCAACTGATCCTGGGGATGGCACATGACCAGGAAGCATTTTGTCCCATTGCGTATGGGGTTCCCATGGGTTGGGGGCCGACTCACTGCAGTTAACAGCACAATAATTATTTCGGTCATTTTTAAAAGTAAAGATGGTGACTCATTAAAGTCAAGTAATATTTTTTTCTGTTCATTTTTCTAGATTTTTGATAACTTAATTTTCTTTGGGGCAAGGGGAATACTTTTAAGAAGGACTCTTCTTACCCATACATGGTTTCACTACTCAATTTCCCAGCACCGATTTATGCCCAAGGACGCTGATCAGAGCTGCAGATGAGGATGGAAAGTGTGCGCTGCAGGCTGGCCTGTTTCTTGGAGGACCTGGAGGACAAAGACTTTAAAAAATTCAAAATGCTCTTGGAAGACTATCCTTCCCAAGCGGGCTATGTCTCACTCCCTCGGGGCCAGACAGAAAAGGCAGACCACCTGGATCTAGCGACCCTGATGATCGACTTCAATGGGGAGAGGAAGGCGTGGGGCATGGCTGTGCAGATTTTTGCTACAATCAACAGGAGAGATCTTTATGAGAAAGCTAAAAGGGATGAGCCCGAGTGGGGTGAGTGGAACGAAGACAGCATGTTTTCCTTTTAATCCTTCCTCTTATTATTTTGGCTTTATCCTCTTCCTTTCATAGCAGTGCTGTGACAAGATGGAGGAAAGCAATTTGCTTTTTTCGAACTCTGTTAAAAACCCTGCTCAGAACTTATCTATGCCAAGAAGCCTGTCCTGGTTAATCTCACTTTCTTACAAGAGAGTCCTCTGCCAGGAGCTTCCTCCAGTTCTATATCCAGATGGTGGCATCCTGGTTTCTGTCCAAAGCCAGCCTCATGAGTCAGCAAGCTTCCGTCTCTTCTTCCCATAGCTCAGGAGCCAGGTTTTCACCTTCCAGAATTACATAGTTTGTGGGACAAAGTCTTTCTTATGGCCACTACTTTGACGTTGGAGTGGCAAAAGAAATTCTCTTAATCCTGTGTATATGTTGGGGGTGAGGTTCTCCTTTTGGCCTGGTATTCTAGTCAAGAGAAGTACATATGGGAAGTCTCAGAGGAACCTAGAAAACCACAGGATGATGATGTTGAACAAACGGTGGTGGAAGAGGGGAATAAAATGAATTGATAAATAAGGAGAAGCATGGAGAATTGGTGCAAGGGTAGGGTGTAATGAAGGAGAATAAAAATGTAAAAATAATGTAATGAGGGAGGTGGAATTAGCCTGGACTACCTAGTAGTGGAATGTTAACAGCAAATTATCATAATTATAATTGTGTCAGTACTTATATACTCATATAACCAAACTATAATTATAATAATAGTTATATAACTACTTTGTGAAGCCATATTCATGAATTTTGTTGTTCATACCTCACAAGAATCCTGTGAACTAGGTGCTGTTTTTATCCATACTTTCAAATGAACAAAGTTAGCCTTGAGGAGGTTCTAATTACCATTCTAGTCAGAGCCAAGGGCAGGATTCAAAGCCCTGTGTGCCTTTTGCTGAAGTCTGGCTCTTAACCACTATGCTGTTTTGCCTTCTGTATGAATAATATCTAATCCCCACTTTTTACCTCTCTACCACTTCTGTTCTCAAACCAATTGCACATGCAAGCACTTCTTTCTCTGACCCTAACTATCTTATGTTAGGTTGTATTCACAAAATAAAGGACATAGTTCTCCAGACTGCCAAGTCTGCCCAAGATCTTAGATGTAAGCTTGGAAGTTCCCAAATGCATTGATGTCGTTCACCAACCAGGAAGTACATGGAGCTTCTGTGTCCAGAGCCTTTATTGGGGCTTCATTATGTAGGCACAAAAGAATGGATGACCTACCTCCTGAGGTCAGCTGATATCATGAGGCGTTCTTTCTGGCCTGGCCAGCTCCCACCTGAGTCACCTCTTTAGCGTAAATACTAAGGTGTGGTCTGGAGACCTATAGATAACAAAACCAAAAACCAAACCCAACCCATTGCTGTTGAGTTGATTCTGACTCCTGGCACCTTGGAAACCCTATGGGGCACTTCTACTCCATCCTATAGGGTTACTAGGAGTTGGAATTGACGCCATGGCAATGGGTGAGTTAGGAGTGCCAGTTTTTGACACTTGGTATTTTTTTTCCTTTTATATTCAGATAGTGCAGTTGATTCTACACCCAATGTGATGTGCCGGGAAGAAAGCATTGAAGAAGAGTGGATGGGTTTACTAGGGTTTCTTTCCAAAATCTCTTTTTGTAAAAAAAAGGAAGGTAAGTGATGGGAACGGTGCTTCCAATTAGGCTCTGAGACCCACTTCAGGGGGCGCTGGGAAGCTGATTACCTTGACTATCCTACATGCTGCTTCTCCTAACCCCTCAATGTTTATTGGGATGCAAACTACTCCTGTTTCAGGAAATCTATTATCACCTGAAGAAACTGAATTGATGTTCGCATGGTTTCTTCCAGTCCCAGAACCAAGAGAAGGTAGATGATTAAGGGTTTCTGGTTTAAACAGGCCTGGGCTGCAGACTACGTAAGGAAATAAGATCCAAAAAAAGCATTTTCTGGATGGTTTGCTGTTCTTCTGCTAAATTGTGTACATGAAGAATTTGACACCAGAGTTTCTGGAACATTCCATAGACAAGCAGCAGAGAGGTGCTTCTCATGTTTCTCAGTTCCAGTTCCCACTTGCTACTGATCACGGGTCCCTGTGGATAGTTCATTTCAAGTGGGTGTGTGAAGGGCTTTCTCCAAAGTCTAACTTTCTGTCTTTGCCTTAGATTACTGTAGGGCATACAGAAAACATGTAAGAAGCAGGTTCCAGTGTATTGAAGACAGAAATGCACGTCTGGGTGAGATTGTGAGCCTCAACAAACGGTACACCCGGCTAAGTCTTGTCAAGGAGCACCCCAGCCGAAAGGAGAGGGAGCATGAGCTTCTGGCTATCGGTCAAACTGCGGCCAAGACCAGGGACAGTCCCACGAGTTCCATCAAGATAGAACTCCTGTTCGAGCCTGATGAAGAGGATGCTGAACCTGTGCACACAGTGGTGTTCCAGGGAGCGGCTGGCATTGGGAAAACAATATTGGCCAGGAAGATTATGTTGGACTGGGCGTCGGGGCAACTTTACAAAGACAGATTTGACTATTTATTCTACATCCACTGTCGGGAGGTGAGCCTCATGACACGGAGGAGTCTGCGAGACCTGATCGTTAGCTGTTGCCCTGACCCAAACCCTCCCATATCCAAGATAGTGAGCAAGCCGTCCAAGATCCTGTTCCTCATGGATGGCTTTGATGAGCTGCAAGGTGCCTTTGATGAGCACACAGGGGAGCTCTGCACAGACTGGCAGAAGGCAGATCGAGGTGACATTCTCCTGAGTAGCCTCATTAGAAAGAGGCTGCTTCCTGAGGCCTCCCTGCTCATCACCACACGACCCGTAGCCCTAGAGAAACTCCAACACTTATTGGACCATCCCCGCCATGTGGAGATCCTGGGTTTCTCAGAGGCCAGGAGGAAGGAATATTTCTTTAAGTATTTCTCAGATGGGCACCAAGCTAAGGAAGCCTTTAGGTTAATTCAGGAGAATGAGATCCTCTTCACAATGTGTTTTATCCCCCTGGTTTGCTGGATAGTGTGCACTGGGCTGAAGCAGCAGATGGAGAGTGGAAAATCCCTTGCTCAGACATCCAAGACCACCACTGCTGTGTATACCTTTTTTCTCTCAAGTTTATTGCAGACCAGAGGAGGAACCCAGGAGCACCATTTCCCTGCCAACCTACGAGGGCTCTGTTCTTTAGCTGCGGATGGAATCTGGAACCAGAAAATCCTATTTGAGGAGTATGACCTCAGGAATCATGGCCTGCAGAAGGCCGATGTGTCAGCTTTCCTGAGGATGAACCTCTTTCAGAAGGAAGTGGACTGTGAGAAGTTCTACAGCTTTATTCATTTGACTTTCCAGGAGTTCTTTGCTGCCATGTACTACCTGCTGGAAGAGGAGGAAGAGAGGGAAACGAGGAACATGTCATTGAGTTGTTTGAAGCTTCCCAACCGAGATGTGACAGTCCTTCTTGAAAATTACGGCAAATTTGAAAAAGGATATCTGATTTTTGTTGTTCGTTTCCTTTTTGGCCTTGTAAACCAGGAGAGAACCTCTTACCTGGAAAAAAAATTAAGTTGCAAAATCTCACAGCAAATTAGGCAGGAGTTGCTCAAGTGGATAGAAGCTAAAGCTAAGGCCAAGAAGCTGCAGACCCAGCCCAGCCAGCTAGAATTGTTTTATTGCTTGTACGAGATGCAGGAGGAGGACTTTGTGCAAAGGGCCATGGGCCATTTCCCCAAAATTGAGGTCAACCTCACCACTAGGATGGACTATGTAGTTTCTTCTTTTTGCATTGAGAACAGTTGTCGTGTTGAATCACTTTCCCTGGGTTTTTTTCACAACTTGCCCAAGGAGGAAGAAGAGGAGGAGGAGGAAGGTCGACGTCTTCCTGTGGTTAATTGTGTTTCACCATGTTCACATGCTGCCTGTTCTTACCGGTAAGGAAATTCAGCTTCAGGCAGGGGATAGAGAATGCCCTCCTCTTTCTAAGCCACCTTTTTCTTGCCAGTTGCTCCCTCTTCCCTCTTCTCAACTGTCTTTCAAATTAATTTGCCACTAAAACCCATAAACCGGTTTCTTCTGTCAAGTCGACTCTGACTCATGGCGACCCCATGTATGCCAGAGTAGAACTGTGTTCCATAGGGTTTTCAACTGCTGGTTTTACACAAGTAGATTGCCAGGACTTTCTTTCAAGGTGCCTCTAGGTAGACTCAAACCCCAACCTTTCTGTTAGCAGCTGTCTTAGTTATCTAGTGCTGCTATAACAGAAATACCACAAGTGGATGATATTAACAAAGAGGAATTTGTTCTCTCAGTCTAGGAAGCTAGAAATCTGAATTCGGTGTGCCAGCTCCAGGGGAAGGCTTTCTCTCTCTGTTGGCTCTGGGGAAGATTCTTATCATCAATCTTCCCTTGGTCTAGGAACTTCTCAGTGGGGGGACCCCGGGTCCAAAAGATGCACTCCCCTCCTGCTTCTTCATTCTTGGTGGCCTGAGGTCTCTCTGTCTCTATGCTCCCTTCTCTCTTTTATATCTCAAAAGAGATTGACTCAAGATACAACCTAATCTTGTAGATTGAGTCCTGCCTCGTTAACATAACTGCTTCTAATCCTGCCTCATTAACATCATAGAGATAGGATTTAAACACATAGGAAAATCATATCAGGTGACAAAATGGTGGACAATCACATAATACTGGGAATCATAACCTAGCCAAGTTGACATATATTTTTGGGGGACACAATTCAATCCATAACAGCAATTGAGCATATTAACCCTTTGCATCACCCAGGGACTCCAGGCAATTACCAATATTACCTAATAATGCCACCACTACACACCTATTTCTACTGCGCCCTTTCATTGGCTGAGATCCACTAGTGGTGGTAAGGCAGGTGGATAAATGAGATGGGCAAAAAATTAGTAAAACAATGAACAGAGATGTTTGCTGAATAGCAATTCGGCGTAAGGAACAATTCTAGGTATTACTTGGGGTATAAACCAAAAACCAAGTCCATTGCCTTCAAGTCGATTTTGACTCATTGCGACCCTATAGGACAGAGAAGAACTGCCCTACAGGGTTTCCAAGGAGCAGCTGGTGGATATGAACTGCTGACTTTTTGGTTAGCAGCCTAACGCATAGACACAGTGCAACCAGGGCTCCATGTCGAGTATTAAACACCCACTGCCATCGATAAAAATGTATAAAAATGTTTCTAAACTCAAATTGCTTGTAATCTACTTGGAGCTCTAATACATAATAGTAAAATAGCCATGCCAGTCAATACTCGAGGGGCAGAACAGCCCTGGAGACTATGTCTCAGGAACACAGGAAAGCAGAGTGCCCTTGGAGCTGGAGGCTGAGGGGGCTTCTCAGAGGAGTGAAGTTTAAGCCTGCCTGAAGGTTGGCAGTATGAAGGGAATTCTGGGCATGGGGACTAGCATGAAAAAATGCATGAAAATGGTCTGAGGAAGAGTGTATGTAAGTGACAGTGGGGAGGTGGCTTCATTGGTGCAAAGGTAATGAGTGGAAATTGAGGGTTTTTGCAGAGTTTCCATGCTAAGACAGACTAGGAAGAAAGGCTTGGTGATCTACTTCCAAAAAATCAGCCTGTGAAAACCCTATAGATCACAGCTGCCCAATCCCATTGTGCATGGGATTGCCATGAGTTAGGGGCTGACTTGATGGCAGCTAACAACAACAGGACTGGAAAGGTGAGACTACCTCCTCTAGCCTCCCATGTTGTTTGTTCCAGGCAGTTGCCAAAAGCACCCACTTCAGGGTCTCTTTCACACAGATTTGCTGGGAGTTGGAATCCAGTCTCTGTGTCTATAAAATGAACTGGTTGAGTGACCTGATTTTGGAAGTCACTTCCAGGGTTAACATTCAGTGACTCCCGGATGGGGGCATCTTAGTTTCCTAGGGCGGCCATTACAAAATTCCACAAAGTGGGTGGCTTTAAAGAGCTGAAATTTATTGTCTCTCAGTTCTAGAGGCTAGAAGTCCAAATTCGGGGTGTCAGCAGAGCCATAGTCTCTGTCCACTCTTCGGGAAAATCCTTCCTTGTCGCTTCTGGTTTCTAAAGCCTGAGATGTCTCTTGGCTTTCCTTGGATTGTAGGCACATCTTCACATGGTGTCTGTCTTCCCTCTGTGTATGACTCCCCTTGTCTGTTCTCTCTTTTTATAAGCACAACTCAGAAGGGATTAAGACCTACCCTACTCCAATATGACCTCCTTAACTTACAGAAAGGGAAAACCCTATTTTCAAACAGGATCACATTCACGGGTACAAGGGTGAGGAATGGAATAGGGACTGTTCCGCACAATTCAGCAGGTAACAGAGACTGCCCACAGTGGCTGGGTGGAGGTGGGCCTTCGGGGCATGTATGGATTTAACCTCTATAAAAGACGTGGAAAAAAAAATTGACATTGAATAAAAATTAAGAAAAAAGGGAGGATATGTCCTTCAACTGACTTTCTGCCTTGGCACCACTACCGGAACGGCCTTTTTATTCATCACTCAGTCATCAGGGACTGCTCACGTGGACTGTGGCAATGGCTGAGACCCAGGTCCTGCCCATGACGAGCTTCAGGCCTGGTTGTGGAGATAGCTGGGAAACAAGTGAAGAGGGTAGAGCGTCATGTGCAATTATAAGGACACTCAGAGCATAGGAACCCTTGACCAGCTTGGGGAGTTAGGGAAGGTGTCTCAAGGAGTCACACCTCAGCTCAGTTCTGAGGACTAGGGAGTGAGTGCAGGGAAAGGACAACCCAGGCAGAGGGAATAGGGGTTTGGATGGCAGAAGGTGGGAAAGAAGGATCCTTTTTGACAATGACAAGAGTTCAGAATGGCTAGATAGAAGGCAGGAGAGAGAGAAAGAGAGAGGGAAGAAGGGAGAGAAATAAAGAGAGAGAGCAGAGAGTAGAGGGGGAAGATGGAGAGGAAGAGGAGAGGAAGGAAGTAGATCTGCTCACGAAGGAGCTTAAAAGTGAGGCAGAGACAACAGGAAACCTGACCAAGGTCACTCAGCTATGAAGAAGGCTTGCAGGAATTCATACTCATAGGCCCTGATACGGAAGCCCAGTGCTTATTTCTCTAGAGGCAGCTACTTTTTTCTGAGGGTAAGCACTTGAGGCAGCTACTTTTTTCTGAGGGTAAGCACTTGCCTTTGTATGTTCTAGAACATTGCAAAGACCAGCTGGGTGCTTGTCAGAAGTGTAGAATCTCAGGCCTGATCCTAGACCTTCTGAGTCAGAATCTGCATTTTAACAACAGCCATCAGTGATTCAGTGCATCAGTGGCTGCACAATGGAATTACCTGGGAGTTCAACAGTTTTATTCCTTTGGGTGAGACCCAGGTCTTGTGATTCTTGAAAGCACCCCTTGATATGAAAAACCCTCTGGAATACATATCATAGGGTCTCCAGGCCCATGGACAAGATGTCTGACTGATGAGTAAGGGAGAAGAAAACCCGAGGGAGCAGAAGGCACTTATAGTCAGGCAAAGTCACAGACTTGCTTTCTTTACACTGTAAGTTATGGGGAATTGGTTTTGCCAAGGCTCACTCAGGCCCTTTCCATTTCTGGGTGAATGATGTTTAGTTCTGTGACCGATTTCTTAATCCCTGGGAGACTTTCTCTGAACTGGTACCAGCCACTCCTGGCCCCTAGCTTCAATTTGGTATTGTAAGAGACTGATAATTTTTCCCCTTCCCTCTTCCCATCTTCTAGTTTGGTGAACTGCTACCTCATTTCCAGTTTTTCCAGGGACCTTTTCTCGGTCCTGAGCACTAACCCGAGCCTTACCGAATTGGACCTTAGTGACAATACTGTGGGGGACCCTGGAATGAGGGTGTTGTGTGAAACCCTCCAGCATCCTGGCTGTAACATTCAGAGATTGTGGTAAGTCTTTCTGTGTGTGCATGTGTGTGTGTGTGCATACACACTCACACATCCATGCATGTGAATGTGAGTGAATGAAGAAGGACTGGAGAAAGTTGTCTTAGTCACCTAGTGCTGCTGTAACAGAAATACCACAATTGAAAGCCTTCAACAAACAATTTATTCTCTCACAGTCCAGTAGGCTAGGAGTCCAAATTCAGGGTAGCAGTTCCAGGGGAAGGCTTTCTGTCTCAGTACTGGGAATCATGGCCTAACCAAGTTGACATATATTTTTGGGGGACACAATTCAATCCATGATAAAAGTCTTGGGGACATGGTAAGTGGGAAGGCACAACTGTTTGGAGGCTAGTAGTTTGGAACGTTTTAGATTGAGGAGAATGAAGGGGGACTAAAAAGAAGTCCTTTCTTATAGTTCAACAAAAAGGCCACGAGTTTGATACTTCCCTGGTCATGTGATGAGAATTAGAGGGCTTCATCATATAGAATTGTAGTTGCCTAGGCTGGAAACCATCAGAATATGATATATGGGTTTAATCACCACAGAGAATTTTCTGTAGCTTTATTAAAACAACGCTTGCTCCTCAGCCCAGACTGAGTTGACTTGACTTGAATTTGCAGATAACCTGAGCCATGCTTCCAGCTCTATTCAGTCACACTCTCTGTGATATGCAGAAGCATCTGCATTTTTGATGAACTACACAGCCAGTATTAAAGCCCGACACTCTTGGATGGTGTCATACCTCCCTCTGTCTTTTTCTCATACCACCCCTTGACCAAGTCTTATCAATTTTACCTATAAACATTCCAAAGAAAGGTGATCCAAGAGAATGCAGAAATTATTGAATGATATTATATCACATGCAAGTAAAATTTTGCTGAAGATAATTTAAAAACAGTTGCAGCAATACACTGACAGCGAACTGCCAGAAATTCAAGCTGGATTCAGAAGAGGATGTGGAACAAGGGATGTCATTTCCGATCTCAGAGAGATCTTGGCTGAAAGCAGAGAATACCAGAAAGATGTTTACCTGTGTTTTATTAACTATTCGACTGTGTGGATCATAACAAATTACAGATAACATTTCGAAGAATGGGAGTTCCAGAACACTTAAACATGCTCATGAGGAACCTGTCCATAGAAAAAGAGGCAGCCATTCGGACAGAACAAGGAGAAACTGTGAGGATTAAAACCAGGAAAGGTGTGGGTCAGGGTTGTATCCTTTCACCATACTTATTTAATCTATATGCTGAGCAAATAATCTGAGAAGCTGGACGATACAAAGAAGAACATGGCATCAGGATGGGAGGAATACTCATTAACAATCTGCCATATGCAGATGACACAACCTTGCTGCTGAAAGTGAAGAGGACTTGAAGCACTTACTGATGAAGATCAAAGACTACAGTCTTCTGTATGGATTGCACCTCAATGTGAAGAAAACAGAAATCCTCACAACTGGACCAATAAGCAACATCATGATAAACTGGCAGTGTTTGGTTCTGTTGTACATCAGGTCACTATGAGTAGCAAGTGACTTGAAGACACCTAATAACAACAACAACAACAACATATGCATGTGAAAGCTGGGCAATGAATAAGGAAGGCCCAAGAGGAATCGAGGCTTTGAATTATGGTGTTGGCGAAGAATATTGACCATATCATGGACTGCCAGAAAAACGAACAAATCTGTATGGGAAGAAGTACAGCCAGAATGCTCCTTAGAAGCAAGGCTGGTGGGACTTTGTCTCACATACTTTGGGCATGTTATCAGGAGGGACCAGTCCCTGGAGAAGGACATCATGCTTGGTAGAGGGTCAGCTAAAAAGAGGAATATCCTCAATGAGATGGATTGACACAGTGCCTGCAACTATGGGCTCAAACATCGAAACAATTGTGAGGATGGCGTAGGACCATGCAGTGTTTGGTTCTGTTATACATAGGGTTGCTATGAATCGGAACCAACTCAATGGCACCTAAAAACACCACCAAACAATTGTCTACTTTCCTCATCTCCACTCCACCAGTCCGGGGCTAAATTACCACCATGACTTGCCTGGACTATTGTAATAGTTTTCCAGAGTGTCAGCTCACTGAGGACAGGATTTGTGTTTGTTTTGCCATTGTGTTTGCACCATCAAGGCAAGCGTCATAACAAACATCATGGCTCAAAAAATACTATTAAAATAACATTGTCTGTATGGCCTCTCTGCACCCACTTCCCTCCACACAAATCCATTCTCCACACAGAATTTAGAGGATTGTTTAAAAAATTGATTTATGCAGTTCCTTTGCTTAAATGCCTTCTCTTCGCTTGTCTGATAAATTATAAATCCCCCCTCCCTTTTTTTAAAGGCTCTGGCTGTTTTTTGCACTTCACTTACCTCTCCAAGGTCATTCCACACCCTCCCCCAACAGTTGCTCCCTGTGCGTGGTGGGCGCCCCTATGTGATTTTAGAGAGTCAGCTGTGGTCTCAAGAGGCACAAGCAGGAAAACATGGGTGATAATGAGATGTTTTGTGGATGAGTAGAGATCTGGTTGTCCACATGCTTGCAGTTGGCGTCAGGATAGGGACAGAGAAGGGGGTGGCCCAACAGGCTCTACCCAAAAACCCGTTGCCATCAAGTAGGTTCTGACTCATAGTGACCCTATAGGGCAGAGTTTTCAAAGAGCGACTGGTGGACTTGAACCATCTACCTTTTGGTTAGCAACCATAGCTCTAAACCACTACGCCACCAGGGTTTCCAACAGGCTCTAGGACATATGAAATATTGTCCTGGAAAACAGATGGAAAGTTGTCCTTGCCCAATGGCAGGGACACATTGTTGGTAGTGGTATGGTGGTGGTAATGACAGGGTGATTGTAAAACAAATTAAGAAACAATGTTTCTTGCTCCTCCAGATGGAGGGCTGGGATTAAATCATCAAACAGAGCTATGGAGTACAATGTTGGTGAAGGAAAGTAGATGGGTACAGCCCTAGACAGGACAGCATTAAGTTGAAGGAACTTCAACTGTTAGGACCTGGAATTGAGAGTGCATGTGGAAAGGATGTGGAACCTACAGGTTTATCACCCTTTTCATTTACGAAACAGAAATACACCGTTTATCCATTTGAGGATTCATTACATTTAGGCTGGTGTTATTTACTACTGAGGACTCACTGACTGGTTCTTAGTAATTGTGGTCTCAGGCTGTGAGCTAGTGAGCCTGAGAGCCAACTTCCCAGGATGACTCAGGGTCTATTCAGGAGTTCGCTGATAAGAAGATTATACTTTAATGAAAACGGTGTTATAATTTTCTTTTTGCATCATGATAAAACAAGTGTCCTGGTGCTGAAATTAAGCATAGAGTGTCAGGCAGTTGCAGAGAAGAAGGCCATGTTCTGATTCTTTCTATTTTTGTTCTTTGTGTGAAGGTTGGGGCGGTGTGGTCTTACTCATGACTGTTGCCTGGGCATCTCCTCGGTCCTCTGCAGCAACCAGAAGCTGGTGGAACTGGACCTCAGCAACAATACCCTGGGAGACTCTGGGGTCAAACATTTGTGTGTGGGACTGCGGCATTTATTCTGCAATCTGCAGAAGCTCTGGTGAGTCTGCACTAATTTCCCTTATGAAGGGTAAGACTGCGGGTTTCATGAAATACAAGGGGCTAGAGTTTTAGGGTCGTCGTGAGTCGGAATCGACTTGACAGCAATGGGTTAGAGTTTTAGTGTGAGAATAGCTCTGCCCGGTAGAGGACTTCCTGTCTTTATCTCTGAGTGTTTGCCAGTTAGTGTTTGTTATGGGAAAAGCTCATACTATGCCCTGGAGGGAAACATAAGTCATAAAAGTAATGATGCCTCCCTTTAAAGTACTTACTGCCTAGCTGAGAAAATAAAACCAGGATTTTAGAAGAATCTTAGAACTTCATGACAAATGCCACCCTCAGTCCCCACCCCAATAGGAAATAGAGCTAAAGCAGTGCAGACACGTATGTTGTATAGAGCCCTTCACTGCACACTTCAGGGAGATGTGAATTTTTAAGAAGCAAAGAAGACACTTAAAAATGGTAGGAAGGTGGGAGGAGCAGTGTGAGTTTAGAATGGACTTGAAAGAATCTTATTTGCTATTACATTAAAAAAAAATCAACAGTTAATATTGAGCTTGGACTTGCTGCCTTCCCATGTACGGACTAGACTAGAGACAGAAGCAGGTACGAGCCTTTTTAGCTCAAGGTGATAAGTGGGGAGAGAGAGAGGTGTGATTGTGACACTCTGCCATCTCTGTGGAAGGCTGGTCAGCTGCTGTCTCACATCAGATTGCTGTCCAGATCTTGCGTCAGTCCTGACCACCAACCAGTCCCTGACCAGACTGTACATGGGAGAAAATGCCCTGGGAGATGCAGGAGTTGGAATTTTATGTGAAAAAGCAAAGCATCCACAATGTAAACTGCAGAAATTGGGGTAAGTCTTCTTGGGCATCTTAGCAGGAAGGCAACTCTCTTCAGTTATTTGGAAAATACGGGTGAGGATTATTTCTAATCAGATGGAATTGAGGGTGGATAAGTGAGGAAACAGTATCTGAAGTGGTTTGAAGCACTATATACTTGTAACATATTCTACTGTTAATAAGATATTTTGGGGTCCCTGGTGGAACAGTTAACAAGCTTGGGTGCTAACCAAAAGGCTGGAAGCTTGAGTCCATGCAAAGGCTCCTCAAAAGAAAAGCCTGGTGGTCTACTTCTGAAAAATCAGCCGTTGAAAATTCTGGGGAGCCCAGTTCTGCTCTGACACACGTAGGGTTACCGTGATTTGGAGTCAACGTGGCAGACACTGGTGGTCATAGAATAAGATATTTAGGATTATGGAATGAGAGATTTTTAATTGGAAGAAACCTTAGAAGTTGTGCAGCCCAACTAAATGAAAATTGAATGAGAAAGAGTGAATGAATGGATGAAAGACTTCCTTCTAAGAAATTCTTGTGGATAGTCACTTGTTTTATGGGTGAACACTTCTAAGCATGTGTGTCATTGCTGCTCAATGCTTCCTCTACAGTAGGATACAGTTTTAACTAGGAGACAGTTCTTATACTTAGGCAGCACCCCATCTTTGTTCTGTGCATCAGTCCTTGGTCTGCTCCATAGAGCTTCACTGGCTGACTCAGATCTCAGTTCCATAGAGACAACACTCACACCCTGGGCCTTCTTATCTCTTGTCTAAGTACCTCTAAGTCCTCAATATTATGTGGATTAGCACCTTCACCAATTTATTCATGCTCTCCTACATTAAAGCTGGTTAGTTAATGTTCTAAATGCCCAGACTTGAACCTAGTACTCTTGAACATGCATGGTGAGACTTTTACTTTCTTTGGTGGGGCACTGTGCTGTTGCTGGAAGATCTTATGTTTTCTATGTTTTTAGCAGTTACATCAGTTTATCAGTTCTTGTTGGACTTTTTTGTTTTTGTTAGTTGCCGTTGAATCGGCTCCAACTCTTGATGACCTTATGTATAATAGAATGAAACATCACTTGGTCCTGTGTCATCTTCATGATCATTGATATGTTTTGAGCCCATTGTTGAGGCTATTGAGTGACTCCATCTCATTGAGGGTTTCCCTCATTTTCGCTGACCCTCTGCTTCACCAACATGATGTCCTTTTCTAGTGATTTGTCTTTCTTGATGACGTGTCCAAAGTAAGAGAGATGAAGTCTCGCCATCCTCGCTTCTTTGGAACATTCTGGTTGTGTTTCTTCTAAGGCTGATTTATTTTGTTCTTCTGGAAGTCCATAATATAGTCAATATTCTTCACCCACACCACTGGGTCAAATGCACCTTGGTTATCAAAGTGACATCTTTGCTTCTTAAAACTTTAAGGTGGTCTTTTGCAGCAAATTTGCCCAATGCAGTACGTCATTTGGTTTCTTGACTGCTGCTTCCATGGACATTGATTATTGATCCCATTATAATGAAATAATTGACAACTTGGCAATTTCTTCTTCATTTATCCTTGATAGATAATAATAACAAATACCTACTAATAATAACACACTTAATATGTATCACATGTGTTCCATGTTCTTTATATGGGTTATCTCAGTTGGCCTCATGAAAATCCTGCAAAGTCGATACGTGTTCCCAATTTACAGAGGAGAAAGAAAATACTAAGGGAACTTAAAACCTTTGCCCAAGGATACCCAGATGCAGACATAGTCCTGTGTGACCCCATTGGCCACTCCCTTAATCCCCAGTGCACTGCCTTATGACTTACTGCTAGTGGACTCCATTTAGGCCTTCTCCATCTAGTTCTCTTCTCTCCAAGTGTGGGATCTCACATTTAGTGCTGTTAAATTTCATCTTATCTTTCCTTTAACCCGTTGCCTAGATATTTTGAATCTTGATTCTGTCAATTTTATCTCTGAATACAATAAGCAAACTGTATATGTCTTCATTCACATTATTGAGATAAGTACCAACCAGACCAGAATTAAAGACCAAATGTACCAGGAAGGGTATTTCCTGAGGAATAATCCATTACTCTGTAATTAACTGTCTTTTATCTTCAAAAAGGTTTGATACTTCCTTGGACTTGTCCCATCAGCCATCCCCAGATATAACCATATCTCTTACCATAGACAAGTTTCTGGAAAAAGTCTATATTCAATGCCTCAATTTTCTCATCTTTTATTATTACTCTCTCTCAGCAAGTTGACTTCTGCTGCACTCGGTATGTTCAAAAGATATGAATTTGCCCCATTATTTGCTAGACTGTATTGTTTGCTGGGGGATCTGTTGTGGGTGCTGATGGGAGCAGTGAATAAAACAGACCAAGACACTGTTTTCAGCAACATATTTACAGGAGGTGAGAAACAACAGACAAGCAAATAGACATGCAAACATATTTTATGAGAAAAGCCAGAGTGACAGTGCAAGCTGCTACTTTGGCTAGGTGGTCAGAGAATGCCTCTTGAACGGGTGACACTTGAGAAGGTACTAAGCGAAGCAAGGGCCTGCATCATGAAGGAGCTGAGGGAAAAGCGTTCCTGGCAGAGGGAACAGAAATGAAGAAGCCCAGGGCATAGACTTTCTCAGTTGACCCTCTTTTCCCATGGTGCTCAGTGATTCTGGTTCAACTCCTGTAGATCCTTCTCAGTCCTTACTTAATTGGTATCTGCTGCCTCCAATTCTGTTCCTCACCTCCTCCTTGAAACTGTTTTCTTCTCTTTCCGCTCAGTCTTTCCTCCTAATTTTTTAGCTTCCTCTTCTCTGGGTCCTGTGTTGGTATCTCTTGCTGTGGTCTGAGGATTTCACCACTAGTTTCCTTATTTTCTAAATGCTTCTGCACTCTCTTGACTTTCTCATATGCCCCTTAGCTTCAGCAACAATCCAGACCTGTTAGATTTTTATTACAAAAGTAATACATGCTCAGAGAAAAAATATCAAATAATACAGATATGTGAAGTATAAAGTGAAAACAACTTCTCACTCCACTTTTGAGAGAACCATTTTAAACTGTTTGATGAGAAAACTTCGATTTTGTTTTATACGAACACCCATTCATACATCTGTCTGCCTGTTCATCTACTAATCCATCTTCATACACTCTATTTATCAAACATGGAATAAAAGCATAAATACTTTCCTATGATTTTCTCTTTGCATTTATCATGGATAAATTTCCATGCTGCTATATGTAGATTTATATTATTGTATATATCATAATTTATTTAACCATTCATTGAATGATGAAATTTTGAGTGGGTTTCTACTTTTTCACTACTACAAACAACGGGGCAATGAGAATCCTTGTTTTCACAACTTTATGGAGGTGTGAACGTTTCTTTAGCAAGGGTACCTACAAGTAGAGTTAGTGAGTCAAAACTTTTTGATATTTTATATTTTGTTAGATATAGCCGAATTTTCTTTTCTTGGATTTAGGCCCTTTTCTCTGGCTGCACGTTGTACTTGCTCCTCTTTCCCCTGAATATTTCACAAGTGTCACAAATGGAGCATTTCCAGTGTTGGTTTAATTATTGTAACCTACTCTGTCACCCCCATTCTTTGACCTGCTCCTGACCTCTCCTTCCTGTCTTACTCAGTAGTGGGACTTTCCAGCAGGCTTCCCAGCAGTAACCAGAGGGCAATTCTAAATTCCCTGTTCTCTTTACTTTCAGTTCTCTCCCCCCGTCACGTTTCATTTATGTAACACCAGTGGAATCTCTCTAAACTGGAAGTTTGATAATATTGGGCCTTTGCTCTAAAACTTTCCAAAGTTCTTTGACGTCAGAGTGAAGGTAACATACCTTAGCTCAGCACACAAGGACCTCTCTGACCCAGCCCCAGATTGCTGCTCCTGCCCTTGCTCCACCCCATTTTGAGTCATCTTGAATTAGTCTTGATTTGTAAGAACGCAGTCTGCTCTTTCCACCCTTTCTCACATCTCTTCAACATACGCCCAATTATTTGACCTTGAGAAAAAGACATGATTTCATGAATCTCAGATTTCTAATCTGTAAAAGGTACATGATAGTTATAACTGTGCTGCCTCCCTTGCCAGACTGAGGTAAGAATCAAATAAGACATGACTCTTTGATGTTAAGGATTATTACTGGTTATGGGTAACCCGGGTGTCTTTCTGGAAGAAATGGTTGTCAAAGTAGCTGTGCTGTCAGGGAAGCCTGGATATTGAGGGCTCTTCTCTCTGACTGTTTCAACAGATTGGTGAATTCTGGCCTTACATCACTTTGTTGTCCAGCTCTGTCCTTGGCACTCAGCACTAACCCGAATCTCACGCACCTTTACCTAAGGGACAATGCTCTTGGAGACAAAGGGATCAAGATACTCTGTGAGGGCCTCATGAACCCCAACTGTAAGCTTCAGATGTTGGAGTAAGTTCCTTGGCTTACACTGGTGATGGGGATATGTGGTAGCTAAGGGTGGAGGGAAGTTTGGGGAGAAGGACAGCTAGATAATCTATGTTTGAGAAGTGATGGTAGCTTTCAAGTGTTTGGCTTATTAAAGGATTATAGGACTGGGAAGAATTCTACTACTAAATGGTGTAAAGGAAGAAACTCAAATTTTTTTTACACCACAGTCCTGTCTACCACAAAAGAGTGGGGTAGCATGGGACTTGTGTTTTGGGAAAATCTGGGGGGAGACACAGATTTTTTGGGAACATCAATTTAAAAATTACTTATTAATTTGATATACACAATCCAATAACTTAAAAAAAAATTGTCCCATCTAAAAAAGGAGAGAAAAATAATTATTGACATGTAAGGTTGTTCCACAAATTCTATACTATTTGTGTTCTAAACTTCATAGGCTAAGGTCTGGAAGATTTGGGAGGAAAGCTAAAGGAATGTTTTCCTTCAATCACCCCCTTTCTTGCAGATTAGACAACTGCAGTCTCACCTCACACTGCTGCTGGGACCTGTCCACACTTCTGACCTCTAACCAGAGCTTGCAAGAGCTGAGCCTCGGCAGTAATGACCTGGGCGACCTGGGTGTCATCCTTCTTTGCGAAGTACTCAAACAACAGAGTTGCCTCCTGAGTAGCCTACAGTAAGTGTGCTCTGGAGAGATTTGTGCAGTAGGGTTCAGAGTTCTAAGGAAAAATTGACCGGTCACAAAAACCCAGGAAGGCTATGGCTTCATTTTTACTCAGGGTTAGGTTGTGCTTCTGCCAGTTAGTGCAGGTTTAAATTTTTTTTAAATAGGTTATATGCATCATTAATTACGTATTTAACTCCATCCAGGCATCTAGAATAACCAAAGTTTGGTTGGGTGTGAAAAGATTTTCCATCCATATTCCCAAAAGAAACACCAGTCCTAACAAAACTGGCCAAATAGGATTATATTTATATGCAAGGGATTGTATTTTAAAGAACTGGACAAGTCTGTAGTTCATTCCAATTGGAAAGGTCTTTGCATTGAGCGAGTGTTGTTGGTCTTGTTTCTGAGGTTTCCTAAGCGGAGAAGGAGTGCTCTAGAAATATTAAGATCAGAAATTTCATAAAATTTAGCCTATCTGCAGTGTGTTTGGTTACCATTGGCTTCCTTCAGTAATTAACAATACCACCAGTGTACTCATGACCTCTCTAATAAGGGCGATCTTATTAGTCTCACAGCTTCTGTCAGCCCACGCAATCAGCCAAATCAAGATTGTTAGAAACTACACAGAACAAATGATCTGATTTTTTTAATAGTTAAGCTGCAAGGAAATTTTAAGAAAAGAGAAGGAAGAAGAATGTATACCAAAAAAGATATAGGAAGCAAAGCACCTGATTGCGATGTATGGACTTTATATGGCTCTTGATTAAGTGAATATAGCATAAAAAAGTTGCAAGAAAATCAAGGAAATTTAAACGTCGACTGAATATGTGATCATATTTAAGAAATTAATGCTAATTTTTTAGGTGTAATAATGGCATTATAGTGTGTTTTAAAAAACCCTCTTAGTGTTATACAGCGAAATGTTTATAGATACATGGTATGTCTTTAAAATAATCCATTTGTCAGAGAAGTGGGTAGGGCATAGATGAAATAAAATTGACCATTAATTGTTAACTGTTGAAGCTAGGTAGTGGGCACATGCAAATTTACTATATTATTCTTTATACTTTTACATATTTTTTAAATTTTCCAAAATCAAAGGTTAAAAAATAATAATAACTCCATTGCACATGTAGCACAGAATTTCAGAGCTTAGAGGTTTACAGGGTTAAGGGAAGTGAGTTGAGATTTTTGAGGCCAAAACCCTGTAGAGAATTTCTTTGAATAGTACAACCCAAGGCTTTCTATTTGCTTTTACAGCTTGTGTGACATGTATTTCAATTATGAGACAAGACATGCATTGGGAACACTTCAAGAAGAAAAGCCTGAGTTGACCATTGTCTTTGAGCCTTCTTGGTAGTTATGGAAGCAGGGGTGCCTGGCACCATGTTCTATAGCACTCATGTTCCACGTGCACACAAGTGGGAATGAATGCTTCTCGATCCAAGGTCAAGACCACAGCTCTGTGATTCTTCTGGCCCAGAGTCAGAGAGTGGAAGCTTGCTGATGGTGCCTTTATGTAGGGGATTTGAACATCTTTGTTATCCTCGGGTTGAAGACACCATGGCAATAAAATCATTAAGATCATATTGTTCTAATCATAGTGCCTCAGTTAGAGGATATTTCGCCTTGGTGGCTTTGTGTGATTAATTCATTCAATAAAGCACTTTTTATGTCTTTTTCTTCTCCTTTCACTCTCTCTAGTGCTCCTTTTCCTTCCATCTTTTTCCCTTCTTCTGTTTACTTTTGTTGATATTATCATCTATACCATCTTTCTCTTAACTGACCATGATATAGAATGAGATAATTATGTATTATGTTGCAATTTTGTGGCAACACCTTATTTATTTTTAATTTTTTGTAACATTAATATTTTCTAATAAAAATAATTTGTGTTTACTGTAGCTATTTGGAGATCAAAATAAAAACTTCATAGTATTTATTGAGTATAATTGTTTCCTTTCTTTAATTTTAAAAGATTACAACAAGAACTCTTTATTTAAATTACTAAAGATAAATGAAATTGATTTATGTAGTTTTAAAATCTTTTCAAACAATTCAACTGTCATCAGTGGAAAACAAAATGCCCTCACCCTAATGCTAATAATTAGAATTCCAGCTTTGGTAGAATGGAAACCATGCAGGGTCTTAGAATACTAAATAGACTATTATGTGGAAAATGCATTTTGCCTTTAATAGGTAAGAATTTATTTCGAGATTTATCTCATCCCAAAACAGCTCATCTACAACACTTCAGTTAACATTAATCGTTAATAAATAGTGATTGATTGTTTCACTCTGCATGGAACAGTTCCTGAGCCACATGGAATCACTTGGAATGGAAATATTACTTCATTTGCAAAATGAGGCCATCCAAACTCTGTTACTCAAAATGTGGCTCATGAACTGTGCATAAGAAGCTTGCACAAGAATGTAAGTCAATCATATTACTAAGCACAATTTTTAAGATAAGCTGACTTTTTTTTTTCCATAGTAAGACTTTCTCAACAAAGGAAGCGGTGTGAGATTTACATTCAGGTTCATACTCTTTGTCTTGTCTAGGACCAGCATTTTTGAATAGCACTGATTCAGACATTTGCTTTCTACTTCATGGTAAAGTTAGCTATTTCAGATTGCCTACCTGCTACAGATACTTTGACAAGCTGGGTAATTTAAAAACACATAGCTGAGCTTGAAAGAGAGAAAGTGAAATTTCTGAGTACTAGGAATTTAAAAGTGCTCTGGTAAACTTAAGAGAGCCCTTTGGTGGCTCTGAGGAATATCTGAATAAAGAACCCACAGTATGACTATTTATTTGGAAAAATCCATGAGGCTATGCATACTATTAGAATTAAAACAATGAGCAAAGTTGCTGGATATAAGCTCAATATATAAAAATCAACAGCATGCAGTTGAAAAAAATAGTTTCAACCACCATAGTACAGATTGGATTAAGCACAAAGTTTGAGGGAAATTTAAATGAGGAGCAGGATAGCTGCATAATCTTAAAATATGTCTCCACAGATGAATCTTCAGTTGCAAAAGAAAAAAAAATACTACCTACACACTGTTCAGAAATTGGACCACACCTTGAGTATATCATAAAATATAACATCAATGAGGGCAAATGGACATTTGTCTCCACATATGATGTTTCAAGAAGAAACCTATATAGGATTCTGGCTGAAAATGCGTAGTGGGAACCTACTCTTCAGAAAACATCAGACAAACTCCAAATGAAGAAATTCTATTCAAAAAGGAAGGGAAATAATGTCATAAAAGAAAAAAAAAAAAAAAAAAAGGAAAAGAAAGAAAGCTGTGAAAATGTTCCAGGTTAAAGGAAGATAAAAAAGACATGATAACTAAATGCAGTACCAGACCCTAGTCTGGATCCTGAACTGGAAGGAAAAGATGCTATAAAAGCCACTTTTGGGTCAATTGACTAAATTAGAATATGGGTGGTAGATCAGATAAAACTATTTTTATTAATGATAATTTATGGTCTTTGATGACTATGCCATAGTTATATAGGAGAATATCCCTCTTCTCGATAATCACTGAAACGTTTAAGAGTAAAGGGCCATCCTGTATGCAATTTACCTCCAATTTTTTAAGAAAAATAAAACATTATGTATAACGAGAGAGAGAGAGAGAGAATGCAAATGATAAAGCAAATGGGGTAAAAAATGTTGATAATGGGTAAATCTGGTGAAACTGTGTGTTCTTTATATTATTCTTATTACTGTAACTTTTTTGTGCATATGAAATTGTTTCAAAAGGAAAAGTTAAAAGATAAAAATGATTAACAGTATTCCTAAAAATCTTATCAATCATAGCAATAAAATTTATAAAGTATCTAGACATTGTGTTGGTTGCTGAGGACTCAGTGGTGAGCCAGATTAATTGGATCCCTGCAGTCGTTTGACCAAACACCCTACACTTATTTATCCCACTGAGTCCTCACATCAGTCTTATGAAGTAGATACTGTATGTACCTCCATTTTACAGAAGAGAAAACTGAGGCTTAGAAAAGTCAAATAACTTTTCCAAAGTCATGCATCTAGAAAATAACAAAACTTGGATTTAAACCCCCGATTCTGCAGCCCCTGGTGGTGCAGTGGTTAAGAGAGGCTGCTAACCAAAAGGTCAGCAGTTTGAGTCCACCAGCTGCTTCTTGGAAACCCTATGGATCAGTTGTCCTCTGTCCTATTGGGTAGCTATGAGTCAGAATCGCTGACTCCAGCGATTAATCTGACTCCAGAGTGAGATCCTGGGAGAAAAATGTTAGTTAAAATCTTACAGAACACAGCTGATTAATTTAACTGCCACCAATAAGTTGCACACCTGTAAAAGGCTGAACTGGCAAAGAGTAGCTGCTGAGGCTTCTTATGTACGACAAAACACTTTAAGGGATTTGGATCCTTGGTTTAAAAGTTTAGGTTTTATGGGACATCCCAGTTAATTGGCCAAAAATATGTTTAGTGCTTCTGTTCTACCTCCTAGTTTGTTGTGTAGTGCCTGCGGTCTTAAAAGTTTGCAAGCAGCCATCCAAGGCACAACAATTGGAACAACTGAGACTAAAGGAGAGTCAGGGATAGGAGGAGGAAATGGAATGTGTAGCTAATCACCTCTATGAACAACTTCCCCCTTTGCCATCAGACCAAAAGCACTGGATGGTACCTGGCAGCCACGACTAAACAGTTTGATCAAAGATTCTAGAGAAGAATCCTGACCAAAAGGTGGAAAATATAGAGCAGAACTTAAAATTCTCATGAAATTCAGATTTTTTGGAGCCATGGGGACTGGATGAACCCCTGAAACTATTGGCCTGAAATAATCTTTTTTTTTTTTTTTAATTTTCATTGTGCTTAAACAAAAGTTCACAAATTAAGCCAGACTCTCATACAAAAACCTATCAACACCTTGCTGTATACTCCCAATTGCTCTTCCACTAAATAAGACAGCACACTCCTTCCCTCCACTCTCACTTTTAGTGTCCATTAGTCCAGCTTCTGACCCCCTCTACCCTCTCATCTTCCCTTCAGACAGGAGATGCCAACATAGTCTCATGTGTCTACTTGATTCAAGAAGCTCATTCTTCACCAGCATCATTGTCCATCCCATAGTCCCGTCCAATCCCTGTCTGAAGAGTCAGCTTTGGGAATAGTTCCTGTCTTGGGCTATCAGAAGGTCTGGGGACCATGATCTCCGGTGTTACTCTAGTCTCAGTCAGACCATTAAGTCTAGTCTTCTGAGAATTTGGGGTCTGCATCCCACTGCTCTCCTGCTCCCTCAGGGATTCTCTGTTGTGTTCCCTGTCAGAACAGTCATCGGTTGTAGCCAGGCACCATCTAGTTCTGGTTTCAGGCTAATGTAGTCTCTGCTTTATATGCGGCCCTTTCTGCCTCTTGGGCTCATAATTACATTGTGTCTTTGGTGTTCTTCATTCTGTTTTGCTCCAGGTGGGTTGAGACCAATTGATGCATCTTAGATGGCTGCTTGCTAGCGTTTAAGACCCCAGACGCCACTCTCCAAAGTGGGATGCAGAATGTTAATAGATTTTATTTTGCCAGTTGACTTAGATGTCCCCTGAAACCATGGTCCCCAAACCCCTGCCCCTGGTACGCTGGCCTTTGAAGTGTTCAGTTTATTCAGGAGACTTCTTTGCTTTTGGTTTAGTCCGGTTGTGTCGACCTCTCCTGTATTGTTTGTTGTCTTTCCCTTCACCTAAAATAGTTCTTATCTACTATTTAATTAGTGAAAACCCTTCTCCCTCCCTCTGCCCTCTCGTAACCATCAAAGAATATTCTCTGTTTAAACTATTTCTCGAGTTCTTATGATAGTGATTTTATACAATATTTGTCCGTTTTGCAGCTGACTGATTTCACTCAGCATAATGCCTTCCAGATTCCTCCAGGTTATGTAATGTTTCACAGATTCATCATTGATCTTTATCAATGGGTAATATTCCATTGTGTGAATATACCATAATTTATTTATCCATTCATCTGTTGATGGGCACTTTGGTTACTTCCATCTTTTTGCTATTGTGAACAGTGCTGCAATGAACATGGGTGTGCATATATCTGTTTGTGTGAAGGCTCTTATAACTTTAAATGTATTAAAAGGAGTGGAATTGCAGGATCGTATGGTAGTTCTATATCCAGTTTTAAAGGAAGCGCCAAATTGATTTCCAAAGTAGTTGCACCATTTTACACTCCCATCAGCAGTGCATAAGTGTTCCACTCTCTCCACAGCCTCTCCAACATTTATTATTTTGTGTTTTTTGGATTAATGCCAGCCTCGTTGGAGTGAGATGGAATCTCATTGTACTTTTGATTTGCATTTCTCTAATGGCTTATGATCGTGAGCATTTCCTCATGTATGTGTTAGCTACCTGAATGTCTTCTTTAGTGAAGTGTCTGTTCGTATCCTTTGCCCATTTTTTAATAGGGGTATTTGTCTTTTTGTAGTTGAATTTTTGCAATATCATGTAGATTTTAGGGATCAGATGCTGATCGAAAATGTCATAACTAAAAACTTTTTCCAGTCTGTAGGTAATCTTTTTACTCTTTTGGTGAAGTCTTTGGATGAGTATAGGTGTTTGATTTTCAGGAGCTCCCAGTTATCTGCTTTCTCTTCTGCATTGTTAGTAATGTTTAGTGTACTTTTTATGCCATGTATTAGGGCTCCTAGCGTTGTCCCTATTTTTTCTTCCATGATCTTTATCATTTTAGATTTTACATTTAGGTCTTTGATCCATTTTGAGTTTATTTTTGTGCATGGTGTGAAGTATGGGTCTTATTTCATTTTTTTGCAGATGGATATCTAATTATGCCAGCACCATTTGTTAAAATGACTGTCTTTTCCCCATTTAACTGATATCAGCTGCTCGTATATGGACAGATTTATGTCTGGATTCTTAATTCCGTGCCATTGGTCTATGTATCTATTGTTGTACCAGTACCAGGCTGTTTTGACCACTGTGGCAGTATAATAGGTTTTCAAATCAGGTAGAGTGAGGCCTCCCACTTTTTTCTTCTTTTTCAGTAATGCTTTACTTATCTGGGGCCTCTTTCCCCTCCATATGAAGTTGGTGATTTGTTTCTCCATCTCATTAAAAAATGTTGGAATTTGGATCAGAGTTGCATTAAATCTGTAGATCGCTTTTGGTAGAATAGGCATTTTTACAATGTTAAGTCTTCTCATCCATGAGCAAGGTATGTTTTCCCACTTATGTACGTCTCTCTTGGTTTCCTGCAGTAGTGTCTTGTAGTTTTCTATGTATAGATCTTTTACATCTTTGGTAAGATTTATTCCTAAGTATTTTATCTTCTTATAGTACAGTAAATGGTATTGATTTGGTGATTTCCTCTTCGATGTTCTTTTTGTTGGTGTACAGGAATCCAACTGATTTTTATATGTTTATCTCTTATCCTGATACTCTGCTGAACTCTCCTATTAGTTTCAGTAGTATTCTTGAGGGTTTTCTGTGTATAAGATCATGTCATCTGTAAATAGGGATACTTTTACTTCTTCCTTACCAATCTGGATACCCTTTATTTCTTTATCTAGCCAAATTTCTCCTGCTAGGACCTCCAGCACAATGTTGAATAAGAGTGGTGATAAATGGCATCTCTGTTTGGTTCCTGTTCTCAAGGGGAATGCTTTCAGGCTCTCTCCATTTAGGATGATGTTGGCTGTTGGCTTTGTGTAAATGCCCTTTATTATGTTAAGGAATTTTCCTTCTATTCCTATTTTGCTGAGAGTTTTTAATCATGAATGGCTGTTGAACTTTGTCAGATGCCTTTTCTGAGTCGATTGATAAAATCATGTGGTTTTTGTCTTTTATTTATATGATGGATTACATTAATTGTTTTTCTAATGTTGAACCATCCCTGCATATCTGGTATGAATCCCACTTGGTCATGATGAATTATTTTTTTTGTATGTTGTTGAATTCTATTGGCTAGAATTTTGTTGAGGATTTTTGCATCTAAGTTTATGAGGGATATAGGTCTGTAATTTTCTTTTTTTTGTGTGTGGTATCTTTACCTGGTTTTGGTATCAAGGATATGGTGGCTTCATAGAATGAATTTGGGAGTATTCTGTCCTTTTCTATGTTCTGAAATACCTTTAGTAGTAGTGGTGTTAATTCTTCTCTGAAAATTTGGTAGAACTCTGCAGTGAAGCCGTCTGGGTCAGGGCTTTTTTGAGGGGGGAGTTTTTTGATTTCCTTTTCAATCTCTTCTTTTGTTATGAGTCTACTTAGTTGATCTACCTTTGTTTGTGTTAGTTTAGGTAGGTAGTGTGTTTCTAGGAATTCATCAATTTCTTCTAGGTTTTCAAATTTGTTAGAGTACACTTTTTCATAGTAATCTGATATGATTCTTTTAATTTCAGTTGAGTCTGTTGTAATATCACCCATCTCATTTCTTATTTGGGTTGTTTGCTTCCTATCTTGTTTCACTTTTGTTAGTTTGGCCAATGGTTTATCAATTTCATTAATTTTTTCAAAGAACCAGCTTTTGGTCTTGTTAACTCTTTCAATTGCTTTTCTGTTTTCTATTTCATTTAGTTCTGCTCCAATTTTTATTATTTCCATTCTTCTAGTGCCTGAAGGTTTCTTTTGTTGCTCTCTCTCTATTTGTTCAAGTTGTAGGGATAATTCTTTGATTTTAGCCCTTTCTTCTTTTTGTATGTGTGCATTTATTTATATAAATTGACCTTTGAGCACTGCTTTCACTAACAGGAAGTGTTTTCATTCTCATTGGAGTGTATGAATTTCTTTGTTCTATCCTTAATGTCTTCTATAATCCAGCCTTTTGGGGCAGGGTATTGTTCAGTTTCCAAGTGTTTGATTTCTTTTCCCTGTTTTTTCTGTTATTGATTTCTACTTTTATGGCCTTATGGTCAAAGAAGATGCTTTGTAATATTTCAATGTTTTGGATTCTGCTAAGGCTTGCTTTATGACCTAATATGTGGTCTATTCTAGAGAATGTTCCATGTGCACTAGAAAAGAAAGTATACTTAGCTGCTGTTGGGTGCAGTGTTCTGTATATGTCTATAACGTCGAGTTGGTTGATTGTGGCATTTAGATATTCCGTGTTTTTATTAAACTTCTTTCTGGATCTCCCATCCTTCACCAAAAGTTGTGTGTTTCAGTCTCCTACTATAATTGTGGAGCTGTCTATCTCACTTTTCAATGCTGATAGAGTTTGTTTTATGTATCTTGCATCCCTGTCATTGGGTGCATAAATATTTAATATGGTTATATCCTCCTGGTGTATTGTCCCTTTAATCATTATATAGTGCCCTTCCTTATCCTTTGTGGTGGATTTAACTTTAAAGTCTATTTCATCAGAAATTAATATTGCCACTCCTGCCCTTTTTTGATTATTGTTTGCTTGATATATTTTTTTCCATCCTTTGAGTTTTAGTTAGTTCGTGTCTCTAAGTGTGGCTCTTGTAGGCAGCATATAGATGGACCATGTCTTTTTATCCATTTTGCCACTCTCTGTCTTTTTATCAGTGGATTTAGTCCATTAACTTTCATTGTAATCATGGATAGGTATGAGTTTAGTGCTGGCATTTTGATGTCTTTTTTTGTGTGTTGTTAACAGTTTCTATTTCCCACTTAATTTTTTGTGCTGAGCAGTTTATATATTGTCTTTTCCTCTTCTTCATTGCTGTTTATTTTGTTTCTGCTGAGTCTCTACTTTTTCTTGTATTTTATTTTGATGAGCAGGATAGTCTTCTTTTGGGTTGCCTTAATATTTGCCCCTATTTTTCTAAGTTTAAACTTAACTTTTATTTCTTTATATCGCCTTGTCTTCCTCTCCATATGAAAGATCTATGACTACATTTCTTAGTCCCTCTTTGTTATTTTAACTTTTTCTTCTTTTACATAATGACATCTGTTTCCCTGTTTTGAGTGTTTTTTTTTTTAATCTTAATTTATTTTTGTGCTTTCCCTGTCTGGGCTAACCTCTGACTGCTCTGTCCAGTGTTCTAGTCTTGGGTCGATACCTGATATTACTGATTTTCTAACCAAAGATCTCCCTTTAGTATTTCTTGTAGATTTGTTTTTTTTTTTTTTTTTTTTTTACAAATTCCCTAAACTTCTGTTTATCTGGAAATGTCCTAATTTCACCTTCATATTTGAGAGACAGTTTTGCTGGATACATGATTCTTGGCTGGCAATTTTTTTCCTTCAGTTCTTTATAGAAGTCATCCCATTGCCTTCTTGCCTGCATGGTTTCTGCCAAGCAGCCTGAGTTATTCTTATTGCCTGTCCTTTGTAAGTGACTTTTCATTTATCTCTGACTGCTCTTAAAATTCTCTCTTTACCTTTGGTTTTGGCAAGTTTGGTTATAATATATCTTGGTGACTTTCTTTTAAAATCTACCTTATGTGGAGTTTGATAAGCATCTTGGATTGATATCTCCTCATCTTTCACGATATCAGGGAAGTTTTCTGCCAACAAATCTTTAACAATTCTCTCTGTATTTTCTGCTATCCCTCCCTGTTCTGGTACTGCAATCACTTGTAGGTTATTTCTCTTATTTCACATGATTCTTAAGATTTCTTTATTTTGTTAAATTCTTTTATCTGATTTTTTTTCAAATATGTTGGTGCCAAGTACTTTATCCTCACGGTCACCTGTTCTGCCCTCCACTTGCTCGATTTGGCTCCTCTGGCTTTCTATTGATTTGTCTAATTCTGTAATTTTATTGTTAATCTTCTTAATTTCTGTTTGCTGTCTCTGTATGGATTCTTGCAGCTTATTAAATTTTTCATTATGTTCTTGAATAACCTTTTTAATTTCTTCAGCTGTTTTATCTGTGTGTTCTTTGGCTTGTTCTGCATATTGCCTGATCTCCTTCCTTATGTCTTGAAGAGTTCTGTATATTAATCTTTTGAATTCTGCATCCAGTAATTCCAGGAAGGCTCCTTCATCCAGAAGGTCCTTTGAGTCTCTGTTTTAAGAGTTTGTTGAAGCGATCATGGTCTGTTTCTTTACATGGTTTGATATTGACTGTTGTCTCTGAGCCATCTATAAGTTATTATATTGGTTTATTTTATATTTGCTTACTGTATCCTAGTTTCTTGCTTTGTTTTATTTTGATATGTCCAAATAGGTTGCTTGAGTGAGGTAGATTGATTATTTTCGCCTTTGGAGCACTGACATCCTGTCACCCGATGGCTAGATCTGTTATCAGGTATATGAGCTTATGAGTCCATTCACTTTTCTTGTGTGGATTCAGCTCAGGTGTCCAGGTATCTGGTCATCAACTGTGTGGTACAGGCTGTGTCCTACAGTCTTAGAGGGGCAGGGATGATTGGTATAGGTACCAGTATCTGGTTGCTCTAGGGGGTCAAGCTATGAACAGGGTAGGGGGTTGAGAACCATCTCCTGAGTGTCTCTGAGGAAAGCTAACAAAAAAAGCAACTCACTTTAGGGGCCAGTTTAACAACACCCCCTTGTATTTGCTTTCCTTGTTTTTGCCCTTGCCCTCCCTGGTCTTCCAATCTTGTTCCCTAGTTAATTTCCAAAATAATTTTCCTGTAAGAATGGCTTTGTCTCAGGTTCTCTGGGAGAGACACAATCTAAGCACTTTGTATTTTCCATTACTGAGGAAAAAAAAATCAAACCCATTGAGGTCGAGTTGATTTTGACTCATAACGACCCTATAGGACAGAGTAGAACTGCCTCCACCAAGGAGCACCTGGTGGATTTGAACTGCTGACCTTTTGGTTAGCAGCCATAGCACTTAACCACTACTTCACCAGAGTTTCAACTGAGAAAATAGCTCATTGCAAATAGTTGAAATTTAAGAACCAGTTTAAAAAAGGAGAGAAGCACAAAAGTACAGCATCTCTCAGTTGTATTCCACTGTCTCTAGAACTGTGCATACACACCTCAGGAAGATGCACCTTAGGAGATTGTATTACTCTGAGTATTATTGAATAGGGGATTTTTTTTCTTTGTTGTGCTTTAAGTGAAAGTTTACAAATCAAGTCAGTCTCTCATACAACTTGTGATATACTCCTAGGTGCTCTCCCCCTAATTAGATAGCACACTCTTTCTCTGCTCTATATTCCCCTTGTCTACTCAGCCAGCTCCTGTCGCCCTCTGCCTCCTCATTTCACCTCCATACAGGAGTTGCCTACATAGTCTCATGTGTCTGCTTGAGCCAAGAAGCTCACTCCTCACCAGTATCATTTTCTATATTATAGTCAAGTCCAATCCCTGCCTGAAGAGTTGGCTACAGGAATGGTTCTAGTCTTGGGCTAACAAAGGATTCAGGGACCATGACCTCCAGAGTCCCTCTAGTCTCAGTCAGACCATGAAGTCTGGTCTTTTTACAAGAATCTGAGATCTGCATCCCACTTTTCTCCTGCTCCATCAGGGAATCTCTTTTGTGTTCCCTGCCAGTGTAGTCATGGTTGGTAGCCAGACACCATCTAGTTCTTCTGATCTCAGGCTGATGTAGTCTCTGGTTTATGTGACCATTTCTGTCTCGGGCTAACCTTTACCTTATGTCTTTGGTGTTCTTCATTTTCCTTTGCTGCAGGTGAGTTGAAACCAATTGATGCACCTTAGATGGCCACTTGCTAGTGTTTAAGACCCCAGATACCACTCACCATAGTGGGATGCAGAATGTTTTCTTAATACATTGTGTTATGCCAGCTGACCTAGATGTGCCCTGAAACCATGGTCCCCAAGCTCCCATCCCTGCTACTCTGGCCTACAAAGTGTTCAGTTGTATTTAGGAAACTTCTTTTGTCTGGCTTAGTCCAGTTGTGCTGACCTCTCCTGTATTGTGTGTTGTCTTTCCCTTCACCAAAAATAGTTCTTGTCTACTATCTAATTAGTGAATACCCCTCTTCCTCCCTTACCACCCCTGTAACCATCAGAGAATATTTTCTTCTGTGTTTGAACTTTTTCTTGAGTTCTTATCCTAGTGGTCTCAAACAATATTTGTTCTTTTGCATCTGATTAATTTCACTCAGCAAAATCCCTTCCAGATTCCTCCATGTTATGAGATGTTTCACAGATTCATTGCTGTTCTTAATTGTGTTCATTGTTGTTCTTAAAAATCTTTAGGGATTTTTATAAAGGTAAGATATTACAAAACTCTTGAGAAGTTCAGGAAGTTAGGAGGCTTTGAAAGAGCAGAGAAAACCCTGAGCAACAGTGCAGGTTAACAGCTCTGAGCATGCGGGGGGAACCTGGCAAACTAGACTTGTATAGCTGCTGGCATGGGAGTGCAAAAGAGAGCTGGTGGAGAAGTCTATGGACAACTGCTTCCTCAGTGAGGGTGGTGACCTGGGGACATTGTTGGCTGGCAAGACAAGGAGTTGGGAAGTCGAGGTATATGTAGAATGAGGAAGAGCCAGGACAAGCTGGAAGTCTGGGCACCTTTGGGTCTGTCTTGTCTCAGTTACTCATGACCGCCTCCAGAGAGTAAAGGCTACTGCTTCCCTTTAACCTTTGAAATATCATGCAGGGATGGAGATCCTAGGGAACAGTTCTAGCTTAGCCAAGCGGACACCGTACAAATCAGAGAGAGTGAAAGATTTGGAGGAAACAATTTTGGGACCAGAATTACTTACTGTGGCACTGTGGAAAAAGATTAATATTATTACCATCTGTGAAGAGCAGGTCTTGAAGTCTTTGAGCTTAGCCATTCCACAGAGAGAACCCTCAGTACTTTCTTGACTTTGAAGATGTGCCAGAAAATCAAATGGAACTGGAGAAAGAACAATTAATGTGTCTTGATGAATGATGTGATTTCAGACTTGTGCTAGGTGGCTCATTACAACAGAAAATAGCTCATTACAAAAAGCAAATTGCTCTGTAGCCAAGACACTGGCCTTAATGGACTCTACCGATGAGCTTCCTGGGCTTCTTGCTTTTAGGTTGATGTGGGTCAGTGGAGAAAAATGGAAGGAGATCAGAAGGAGGAGAATGAGCTGGCCCTTTCCATCCAACTGTGCATCTCTAGGTTCTGGTAACTACTCTCTCCCTTACGCCTCCAGGCCTATGAAGAGAAGGCTCACAGTACCCATCCACTGGATACTGAACAATCCCTATGGCTTGCCTACACACACTCCAATGTAAAGGGTCCTTTTGTTGTAGGCACCTCAGATTGCCCAATTTAATTGTGCCATCTGTTTCCTGCCAGACCCCTGACAGATAGAACACTTAAGTCATGTGTCAGATGGTGTTTATATGAGAGTAATTACCTAGTGGAGGGGGATGTAATAGGCCCAAAGAACTAATAATTTACACCCCAGTGGTCAATGCTGACACAGACAGAGTTTCTTGACCAGCAGGATTGTTTGGTCAGGTGCCAGCTATGTGGTGGCTTGGCCAATATATGGTCTATAATAATATATATTGTGTGGTCTCAAGTCCAGTAAAATATAATTTGAACTTCACAGTTCACAACCTGATGAATTTTCTGGTCCCCAGATGATTGCTAACGTCTGGTAAAATAGAGGTAACAAGAGGGGGAGACTAATAAAAAAGGAGTAAGAATAAGGGGGTATAGAGATAGGATTCTATGAAGCGACAATACTATTGACTTTATTGCTTTGAAATTATGTTGACGCTGAGAACAACCTAATATCGGATCATCACTAACCGGAGAGTTTTTGAGGGCCTATGAAAATGTAGAAATAATTAGAAATAATGTCGTTGTTTGTTTCCTTCCAGGTGTACTTAGGAACGAGGAAAAGCAAGACATGGTATTTTCACATGATACTTCCATAGAAAGGCTCATGACAACTCATTTTAGTAATAAATTTGACCTTGAAATGTCCATCCATTTACCTTTTGGTCTTTAGATAAATCAAAGCCAGTTGTACTCATCTAGAGTTCAGTGGTGGGCTGAAATTTCTTGAAATCTGATTGCAAAATTTCCAGGGAGGAATTTTGTGAGCCAGTTAACACCATGTTGGCAGCTTGAAACTGATTACGCTGGAAACATTTATACCGTGGGAAGTGAAAAATGCTACAGATTAGGTTTTTCCCTCCTGGAGATGCAGTTATTAAACATTAACCAGCACACCACTGGCTCCCACCCACATAATTTGTTCTGTCATTTTTCTAACCTTGAGACAGTAACTGATGAATCGTAGGAACTAATAATACAGGCACTGTCCTCCTCAAAAGCAGGGGCTTTTCCCTACCTCAATCACAAATACGAATCAGGCTCCTGTTGCAGAGAAAAAATTGCACATTGTTTCAAGTTAAAACAGAGAGGTTTATTAAGGGTTTACAACAATTGCAATTGGGAAAGTATGTAGCTCATTGAAAATGGAACCAGGTAGTCCCAGGGCCTTTTTGTTATACAAGTATTCTTACAATTCTTATGGGGTAAAAAGAAGAATCAAGCTATAGGGAGGGCAATTACAGGAAAATCAATGAATATTATAATAATTGCATTCTGGTTACTGATTATTACTATAGTTAGCAATTATGGATAGTTTCACAGGATGCTTACTCCATGGTCACAAGATGCTTACATGTATTTTCCTTGTCTATCTTACAAAAATACCTTGTTGGCAACAGCACCCAGACAGCACTCTTCCTATGTGTATTTTGAGGAGTGCAGATGATCACTTGGTTAAGGCCACTTGGGGCAGATGGTAACACATCCTGGCTTTGACCACCGAGGAAAAATATGTTTTTTTCAAAAAACATAACTGTTAGTCTAGAAATCCAGATTAAAATTATATAGCATGGTCAGTATATTATGCCTCTGTCTCACTGGCTGCACTAAAAGTTTTCATTTCCTGAGATGCCCTTTTTCTCTCAAGTGGCAGACATATTCTTAAGAATCTTGGTCAGTGGGAAAGCTTCAACAGGCTGCTAGTGATAACACCAGTTCCAGGAGTTAGTGTTACCATTTTAACCTTGCTATAACTTTTTTGGTGTTTTGGGATAACTGTGCAGAGCCCTGGTGATGCAGCGGTTAAGAACTTAGGCTGCTAACCAAAAGTTTGGCAGTTTGAATCCACCAGCTGCTCCTTGGAAACCTTATGGGGCAGTCCTATAGGGTCGCTATGAGTTCGAATCTACTCGACAGCAACAGGTTTGGTTTTTTTTGTTTTATAGATTGTGCAGTTACTGGTAAAGTATACAGGCAGAATTTAAAAGCAGGAAATTACTGACCTGCTTTCTATTACCTGGAAAAATACAGGTGACATTATAGGCTGCCAGAGGTTGTCTCAATCTGCATATTCAAGCCTCTTTTCCTGATTCTTTGTGAATTATTTCCCCCTTTGTCCGTGGAATTTGTCCCAGGAAGTTCACAGAGAGAGTAATATAAGATGTATTCTGTTCCCCCATCTTTGGGTTGCTGACTTCGTGATTCTTATGGAGTAAGAGACTTAACCTGAGACTTCAAGAAGTTAAAATACAAAGGAAAGGAACAAATGAAAAGTCTAAGCTAATGCGTATCTAACAACTTAGCCTGAAAGTATACATATACATATATATATATATTAAAAAATTGCCTTTGAGTCAATTCTGACTTATAGCGACCCATAGGGTTTCCAAGGCTGTAAATCTCTGGAGAGGCAGACTGCCACATCTTTCTCCTGTGGAGCCACTGTGGTTTCAAACAGCTGAGCTTTCAGTTAGCCACCAGGCTTCCTTTTATATATATATACACATCCCATATATATGTAAGTACAATATAGGTATACAATACATATACTGTTGACCCTTGTCAAAATTCCATATTTGCAAATTTTCCTACTTGGTAAAATTTATTCGTAACTCTAAAATCAATATTTTGGGGGCTTTCACAGATATTTACAGACATGAGAAGAGCAGTGAAAGTTTGAATTACCAGATGTGCATGGCCCCAGTTGAGGTCAAACAAGATGACACTCTGTCTTCTAGTTTCTGCTCTCGTATTGTAAATGAAAGTCTTTTTTGTGGTCTATTTAGTGCCACATTTTTTCACATTTTTGTATTTTTTTTTGTTGGTGATTTCACTGTTTAAAAATGACTGCCAAGTATAGTGCTAAAGTGTCAAGTGTTCCTAGGAGCAAGAAGGCTGTGGTATGCCTTATGGAGAAAATATGTCCAACAGAAGGCAGAAATTATTGAATGATATCATTCATATGACATACAAGTAAAATTTTGCTGAAGATCATTCAAAAGAGGCTGCAGCAGTACATGGACAGGGAACTGCCAGAAATTCAAGCTGGATCCAGAAGAGGACGTGGAACATGGGATATCATTGCTGATGTCACTTGGACCTTGGCTGAAAGCAGAGAATACCAGAAAGATGTTTACCTGTGTTTTATTGTCTATGCTAAGGCATTCAACTATGTGGATCATAACAAGTTATGGGTAACATTGCACAGAATGGGAGTTCCAGACACTTAAATGTGCTCATGAGGAACCTGTCCATAGACAAAGAAACAGTTGTTCAAACAGAACGAGGGGATACTGTGTGGTTTAAAATCAGGAGAAGTGTGCATCAAGGTTGTATCATTTCACCATGCTTAATCAATCTGTATGCCGAGCAAATAATCTGAGAAGCTGAACTATATGAAGAAGAAGATTGGAGGAAGACTCATTAACAGCTTTCTATATGCAAATGACACAAACTTGCTTGCTGAAGGTGAAGAGGACTTGAAGTACTTACTGATAAAGATCAAAGACCACAGCCTTCAGTATGGATTGCACCTCAACATAAAGAAAACAAAAATCCTCACAACTGGACCAATAAGCAACATCACAATAAACGGAAAAAAAGATTGACTTTGTCAAGGATTTCGTTTTACTAGGATCCACAATCAATGCCTGTGGAAGCAGGAATCAGGAAATCAAATGACCCATTCATTGCATTGGGAAAATATGCTGCAAAAGACCTCTCTAAAGTGTTAAAAAGCAAAAATGTCACTTTAAGGCCAAGGTATGCTGACCTAAGGTGATGTTTTTAGTCGCCTCATATGCATGAGAAAGCTGACCAGTGAATAAGACCAAAGAAGAACTGATGCCTTTGAATTATGGTGTTGGCGAAGAGTATTGAATATACCATAGACTGCCAGAAGAATAAACAAATCTGTCTTGGAAGAAGTGCAGCCAGAATCCTCCTTAGAAGCAAGGATGGTGAGACTACGTCTCCCATACTTTGGACATGTTGTCAGGAGGGATCAGTCCCTGGAGAAGGACATCATGCTTTGTAAAGTAGAGGGTCAGTGAAGAAGAGGAAGACCCTCAATGAGATGGACTGAAACAGTGGCTGCAACAACAGATTTAAGCATAACAACGATTGTGAGGATAGCATAGGACCAGGGAGTATTTCGTACTGTTGTACATAGGGTGGCTGAGTCAGAACTGACTTGTTGGCTTCTAACTGCAGGTAAGTTTTATTCAGGCATGAGTTACAGTGTTAATTGACCATGAGTTCAATGTTAATGAATCAACAATATGGTAAACCCAGAAAAAGGAAGAGGAAGAGGAAATTTGTTGATCTATACATGAGAGCATCCCCAAAACCCTAAAGTGACGTTGTTAGTATATGATGAAATTTTGAGAAAGATGGGGAAGTGGCTTCATTTATGGATTCATGAGATGAGACCGAAAAAAAAAAAAAAAAAAAACGGCATAGCAGACAGCATTGTTGTGATGCTGAAAGCCAAAGAAATTTATAGTTGCTTACTCAGGATTAGGAAAGTGTTAAACCCTTCTCGGTTAGCATTGTATTATAAAGACATATTGCATACAACTAATTATTTGTAAGGAATATATATTAAATAAGCTGTCTTTATACAGAAAAACACAGAAAACAAAGTTACGTATTGAATGATTGGTGATAATGTTGTGACCAGAAGCTTGCAGGAACCAAATCCTCCATTTCCTCAGTATGTGATAATTCAGTATTCATGCTGATCTTATAGAATGTAACTACCATGACTAATGAGATCCACATATATATTATCTTCATCTCTATCTATCTATCGATAGTCAGAACTTTGGAAAAATTAGCATTTTAGTGGCAGAGTTTAGCACAGTTCTGCCCAAAATTATCTAATACTAATAACAAAAAAATATTCAGGAAAATTTAAAAATTTGAATACACAATTAATAAGCTTGTTCTGATAAAAGTATACAGACACCTCTACCTTATAATTAAGGAATATACACGCTTTTAAGAACACACATAATATTTACAAATATTGACCATGAACTAGGTCACAAAACAAGTCTTAGCAAATACCAAAGAATTGTTATACTGGCCACATTCTATTACTATAATACAATGAGTTTATAAATAAATAAAAACATCAGCAAGAAAAGATACATCTGAAAGCTAGAAACACACTTCTAAAAATTCATGCTTCAATAGGGAATTAAAATAGAAATTATAAATACTCAGTACTAAATGATGAAAACGTTAGCTACCAAAAATTCTCAATTTCAAAAGATTTAATAATACGGTCCTTAAAATGTAAATTCAGATGACTTAATGAGTTTAGTGCAACTGAAGACTTTTAGAAAAACAAGAGTCATAGAAAAAATCCATTGGGATTTTTCTAAATAATGCAGTGTGATTCACCTTGCTTACTCTGATGAAGGTTTTGTTTCCTGATACCCCTGCTGACAGTGTGTATACAGGTAGAAAGGAGCGGTCTCTGAGGACCAAACTCCTCTTTCCCATCAGAATACTTTCTGGAGAAATTTGAGTGTAAATGCTGGAATCACATTGTTCTGCTGCAGCTCTGTAAATTTAAAGTTGATTAATTGATTGAAAAAGCCTTTTATTCATTTGTCAGACCTTTATTTCATGCCTGCTCTAAGCCTGGGAAGGCCAATGATGTAAAGTTGGAGTGAAGGAAGTAACGAGATGCTAATGACCATCAATGAAATGTAGCATGGCTTTAATTAAATACATGGATTATAATTGTCACAAAGTGGAATTTAACTTTGATAAGCTATAGTGCTAGAGGAAGATGACTTTCTACATCTGTGCTGCTTCTTACTAATGATCCACTCTCAGAAGGCTGTACTGTTTGAATTTATTTTTTTAGCAATGGAAAAGTTTATACCTAAACTGAGACAGATATGGGTAATTGTCCACCAAAATCCACACCCCCCTGACATAGTGTAGAGTTGGTGCCGGAAGCAGCAGCCCAGCCAGAACTACATTTCCAAGGCATCTCTTGCAATTAGGTGGGGTCATTTGACTAATTCTCAGCAATGAAATAAGAGTGGAAGTGATGCACCATTTTGGGGCCAAGATGGGTAAGAAGTGAGTGTGCCTTCTTCACCCTTTAATTTTGATCCATTGGCTGGATACAAAGACTCCAAGGTCCTATGGGATGGCAGAACCACAAGACAGACGAATTATTAAACTCTGAATCGCCATGTGGAAGGGAACTGTCCTCTGACCAGCAACTCCCTCATTGGCTATTACGTAAGAAATGAACCATATTTTGTTAAGGTGTGAACAATTTTGCAGTTTGTTAGTTTTGCCCTAAGTAGTACAGAGATCCTTTACAAACCCTCGAGATAACCCACATCTTCCTCTCACAGTTCCAATTATTTTCATTTGTATGCTACATGGTTGATTTTGTGGGGAGATCTGGCTCTTCCAGATAAGGTTAAAACAGTGTGGTCCACAAGCCAACATTACCATCACCTGGGAAGTGGCTAGAAACACAAATTCTTGGATCCCACCCCAGACCAACCGAATCTTACACTCTGAGGGAATATAGTACTGGAGCCCTCATTAAACACTTAGATGCTAACTGAAAGGTCGGTTGTTCAAACCCATCAGCCACTCTGAAGTAGAAAAAAATCTGGTGGCCTGCTCCCATAAAGATTTCAGCCTAGGAAACCCTATGGGGCAGTTCCACTCTGTCCTATAGGGCCACTATGAGTTGGAATCAGGGACGTATCTACCGGAAAATAGAGCTTAGGGCAATTAGTGTTAAATTGCTGAATGATCTCTCTTTTGTGGCGTGGTTCATGGTGGATTTCTAAAACAAGCACACCAGTATTCAAAATAAAGTAAAAAATTATATGACCCAACATACATGACTTTTAGACAATCCTCTGATTTGGATAATACATGTTATTGCTCCTGTTCATTAATGTGGAATTTTAGGACAGATGCACATATAACTCCTGAAACTCAAGCCTTCAGTCCTCTGTGAGACCTTTTCAGTGCCCACTCACATACCTGAACTTTCAGGTGAGTGCACTGATTGCAGGGATCGTCTAGTGTACAGCAGATGAGAATATTTTGTCTTGTTTTTTGAAAAAAATGGCTCTTGAGTCAGATGTAGATTATACTACTGCCAGAGTGGAAAACTGCCACTAGATGATCACAGCAACATGAATGTCCTTCTTTCTACCGTCCCCATCTCCTCAATCAAGGCCAATGTTTCACCTTGCTTTGACAAAGTAATCATAAAAGATAAAGGTAAGTAAGAGATGTGATCACCAGAAACACCTAGATATTTAGAGGCAGCCTTATCAATAATGGGGCCACATATACACAAGCATCCACCTGGTGATGTACACAGAAAAGCCCTTTCATGATGATGGAGTAATGGAGTTGAAGTCAGCTCTTACCCACACAAGGATAGAGCGTGTCTGATATGGTTCAGGAAGGGAAGCACACATATAATGAAGAAGTTGGAGCACATCAGCATTAATCAAAAGTCATGACTATTCATGAAATACCCTTGCGGGAGTACATTGTCAAGTAGATGAAGATCTGAGTTCCACACCCAGTAAGCTGGTGGTCTCACCTGGACTCCAAAAGGTGGACAGTATGCTACAGCTCATTGAGAAGCGGATACAGGAAGAACAAGCTAGTGAATACGTATTTGGTGGGGTGTGAAGGGAAACCCTGGTGGTGTAAGTGGTTAAGAGCTACACCTGCTAACCACCAGGTGCTCCTCGGAAACCCTATGGGGCAGTTCTACTCTGTCCTTTAGGGTGAATATGAGTTGGAATCGACTCCACGGCAATGGATTTGGTTTTGGTTCCAAGGTGGGAAGATGAAGGTCTCTGTATCCTGCATAGTATTGGGATGATGTCCAGTATGTGTAAGAGGTAAAAAATAGAATCAGGTATAGAGAGACTCATCCTGAGCCAGGGATTAGCAGAGACTCCCTGGAAGATAAACTCCCGAGGATGCTGTTTTGGCTAAATCTAACCACAGCTCTTCTTAAAAGAGGGAAGTCAAGATGCATCTATCCTGAGACAAATGCATGTTTTGCACAACTTTGAGTGCCTATTCACTTACTTGTGATGATGGATGGATTTTATTTTAAATGATTTATCAATGTAAATTATAGGTTAACTTTCATAAAAATACTTTTTTAAAATTTTTTTTAAATCAGGTTCTGTGTTTTCCATTATATTTTGAAACATGCCCTTTAGGAACAAACACCAGTACTTTTTGCTCCCTAGAAAGAGTCCCGCCCTAAGCTCCCACATGCTTACTTATGAATTTGAATTCCTCTTTCGATGAAGAAAGCAAGAGGGACTTTCTTAGGGGGAGGCTCTGGTTACACAGTTCCTTCTGACTGATTGTAACAGTCACGTGGACCTGTGGTAATTTTTTTTAAGGGCCATCCAGCATCTGTGATGCTGGAAAAATGGGCCTGCCTTTCTGTTCTTCTGGAAAAATGATAGAGCACATTCATAGTTCCATTTTCCTGAGAAGCATTGTGGTCTGGGCCATTGGGGTTATGTAGTCTCTGTTTCCTAATTTGTAAAATGAGGTTAATAATTCATGGTCATAGTGTTGTTTTTAGGATAAAATGAAGATACTTTGAACAGAATATGGTACATTTTTGAAGTTCGCTTAAGTTCAGTTGCTGTTTGTACCTGACAGTCCAGCTTCCTGCTGTGTCTAGAAACTGGTCTTGTGACACCCTACAGAATTGATCTATTTTAAAAAAAAGATCTGTTTTATTTTTTGTTATTGTTGAATATACAATCACAGAACATATATCAATTCAACAATTTCTACATGTACAATCCGGTGACATTGTTTACATTCAAGTTGTGCAGCCATTCTCATCCTCCTTTTGCAAATTGTTTCTCCTCCATTAACATAAAATCACTACCCCCTAAACTTGCTATCTAATCTTTCAAGTTGCTATTGTCAACTTGATTCCATATAGATAGTTCTTTAAAAGAGTACAATGCTTAAGGCAGAAATTCTTTACTAATTAAGCTAACCTATTGTTTTATTGTTTGATTTAAAGAAGGCTTCAGTAGATATTTTTGATTTCAGGTTTAAAGATTATCTGCTGGAAATAGTTTCAGGGGTTCATCCAGCCTCGAGGGCTCTAGAAAGTCTGGAGTCCATGAGAATTCAAAATTCATCTGTCGATAGGCATTTATGGTGTTTCCTCTTTTGGCTATCGTCAACAGTGCTGCAATGAACATTGGTGTACATATGTCTGTTCATGTCGCTGCTTTCAATTCTCTTGGTATATTCCTAGCAGTGGAATTTCTGGGTCATAGAGTAGTTAAAAATAACAACAACAACAACAAAAAAAACCCTGGAAACCCTGGTGGCATAGTGGTTAAGTGTTATGGCTGCTAACAAAAAGGTCGGCAGTTCCAACGCACCAGGAGCTGCTTGGAAACTCTATGCGCCTGTTCTACTCCGTCCTATCGGGTTGCTGCTATGAATCGAAATCAACTGGAAGGCAACCAGTTTGGTTTTTTTTTTTTTTGAAAATTTGATATTTATCTTATCAGTATTTCCATGTGGGTCATATGTGAATGCTTATAATGACTTATGTTCAATATCTACCTTATACTTTTTTTTTATTAACTTTTATTGAGCTTCAAGTGAACGTTTACAAATCAAGTCAGTCTGTCACATATAAGTTTACATACATCTTACTCCGTACTCCCACTTGCTCTCCCCCTAATGAGTCAGCCCTTCCAGTCTCTCCTTTCGTGACAATTTTGCCAGCTTCCCACTCTCTCTATCCTCCCATCCCCTCTCCAGACAGGAGATGCCAACACAATCTCAAGTGTCCACCTGATATAATTAGCTCACTCTTCATCAGCATCTCTCTCCCACCCACTGTCCAGTCCCTTTCATGTCTGATGAGTTGTCTTCAGGGATGGTTCCTGTCCTGTGCCAACAGAAGGTCTGGGGAGCATGGCCACCGGGATTCCTCTAGTCTCAGTCAGACCATTAAGTATGGTGTTTTTATGAGAATTTGGGGTCTGCATCCCACTGATCTCCTGCTCCCTCAGGGGTTCTCTGTTGTGCTCCCTGTCAGGGCAGTCATCGATTGTGGCTGGGCACCAACTAGTTCTTCTGGTCTCAGGATGATGTAGGTCTCTGGTTCATGTGGCCCTTTCTGTCTCTTGGGCTCTTAGTTGTCGTGTGACTTTGGTGTTCTTCATTCTCCTTTGCTCCAGGTGCGTTGAGACCAAGTGATGCATCTTAGATGGCCGCTTGTTAGCATTTAAGACCCCAGATGCCACATTTCAAAGTGGGATGCAGAATGTTTTCATAATAGAATTATTTTGCCAATTGACTTAGAAGTCCCCTTAAACCATGGTCCCCAAACTCCGCCCCTGCTCTGCTGACCTTTGAAGCATTCATTTTATCCCGGAAACTTTTTTGCTTTTGGTCCAGTCCAATTGAGCTGACCTTCCATGTATTGAGTGTTGTCTTTCCCTTCACCTAAAGCAGTTCTTATCTACTAATTAATCAATAAAAAACCCTCTCCCTCCCTCCCTCCCTCCCTCCCCCCCTTGTAACGACAAAAGTATGTGTTCTTCTCAGTTTATACTATTTGTTAAGATCTTATAATAGTGGTCTTATACAATATTTGTCCTTTTGCCTCTGACTAATTTCGCTGAGCATAATGCCTTCCAGGTTCCTCCATGTCATGAAATGTTTCACAGATTCGTCACTGTTCTTTATGGATGTGTAGTATTCCATTGTGTGAATATACCACAATTTATTTACCCATTCATCCGTTGATGGACACCTTGGTTGCTTCCAGCTTTTTGCTATTGTATACAGAGCTGCAACAAACATGGGTGTGCATATATCTGTTTGTGTGAAGGCTCTTGTTTCTCTAGGATATATTCCGATTAGTGGGATTTCCGGGTTGTATGGGTAGTTCTATTTCTAACTGTTTAAGATAACACCAGATAGATTTCCAAAGTGGTTGTACCATTTGACATTCCCACCAGCAGTGTATAAGAGTTCCAATCTCTCTGCAGCCTCTCCAACATTTATTATTTTGTGTTTTTTGGATTAATGCCAGCCTTGTTGGAGTGACATGGATTCTCATCGTAGCTTTAATTTGCATTTCTCTAATGGCTAATGATCGAGAGCATTTTCTCATGTATCTGTTAGCTGCCTGAGTATCTTCTTTAGTGAAGTGTGTGTTCTTATGCTTTGCCCACTTCTTTTTTTTTTTTTTTTAATTTTTATTAAGCTTCAAGTGAACATTTACCATTCCAATCAGTCTGTCACATGTAGGTTTACATACATCTTACTCCCTTCTCCCACTTGCTCTCCCCCTATTGAGTCAGCCCTTACAGTCTCTCGTTTCGTGCGAATTTTACCATCTTCCCTCTCTCTCTATCTTTCCATCCCCCCTCCAGTCAAGAGTTGCCAACACACTTTCCCGTGTCCACCTGATTTAATTAGCTCACTCTTCATCAGTATCTCTCTCCCCCCCACTGACCAGTCCTTTTCATGCCTGATAATTTGTCTTCGGGGATGGTTCCTGTCCTGTGCCATCAGAAGTTCTGGGGAGCATTGTCTCTGGGATTCCTCTAGTCACAGTCATACCATTAGGTGTGGTCTTTTAATGAGAATTTGGGGTCTGTATCCCATTGGTCTCCTGCTCCCTCAGGAGTTGTCTGTTGTGTTCCCTGACAGGGCAGACATCGATTGTGGCCGGGCACCAACTAGTTCTTCTGGTCTCAGGATAATGTAGGTCTCTGGTTCAAGTGGCCCTTTCTGTCTCTTGGGTTCTTAGTTGTCGTGTGACCTTGGTGTTCTTCCTTTGCCTTTGCTCCCGGTGGGTTGAGACCAATTAATGTATTTTAGATGGCCGCTTGTTGGCATTTAGGACCCCAGGCGCCACAATTCAAAGTGGTATGCAGAGTGTTTTCATAATAGAATTGTTTTGCCCATTGACTTAGAAGTCCCCTCAAACCAAGTTCCCCAGACCCCAGCCCCTGCTTCGCTGACCTTTGAAGCTTTCATTTTATCTCGGAAACCTCTTTACTTTTAATCCAGTCCAATTAGGCTGACCTTCCTTGTTTTGAGTGTTGTCTTTCCCTTCACCCAAAGCAGTTCCCATCTACAGATTGATCAATAAAAAGCCCTCTCCCTCCCTCCCTCCCTCCCCACTTTGTAACCACATAAGTATGTGTTCTTCTCCGTTTTTTCCGTTTCTCAAGATCTTATAGTAGTGATCTTATACAATATTTGTCCTTTTTCAACTGACTCATTTCGCTCAGCATAATGCCTTCCAGATTCCTCCATGTTATGAAATGTTTCAGAGATTCGTCACTGTTCTTTATCGATGCGTAGTATTCCATTGTGTGAATATACCACAATTTATTTACCCATTCGTCCGTTGATGGACATCTTGGTTGCTTCCAGCTTTTTGCTATTGTAAACAGAGCTGCAATAAACATGGGTGTGCATATATCTGTTTGTGTGAAGGCTCTTGTATCTTTAGGGTATATTCCGAGGAGTGGGATTTCTGGGTTGTATGGTAGTTCTATTTCTAACTGTTTAAGATAACGCCAGATGGATTTCCAAAGTGGTTGTACCATTTTACAATCCCACCAGCAGTGTATGAGAGTTCCAATCTCTCCGCAGCCTCTCCAACATTTATTATTTTGTGTTTTTTGAATTAATGCCAGTCTAGTTGGTGTCAGATGGAATCTCATCGTAGTTTTAATTTGCATTTCTCTAATGGTTAATGATCGAGAGCATTTTCTCATGTATCTTTTGGCTGCCTGAATATCTTCTTTAGTGAAATGTGTGTTCATATCCTTTGCCCACTTCTTGATTGGGTTGTTTGTCTTTTTGTGGTTGAGTTTTGACAGAGTCATGTAGATTTTAGAGATCAGGCCCTGGTCTGAGATGTTATAGCTGAATATTCTTTCCCAATCTGTAGGTGGTCTTTTTACTCTTTTGGTGAAGTCTTTAGATGAGCATAGATGTTTGATTTTTAGGAGCTCCCAGTTATCGGGTTTCTCTTCATCATTTTTGGTAATGTTTTGTATTCTGTTTATGCCTTGTATTAGGGCTCCTAGAGTTGTCCCTATTTTTTCTTCCATGATCTTTATTGTTTTAGTCTTTATGTTTAGGTCTTTGATCCACTTGGAGTTAGTTTTTGTGCATGGTGTGAGGTATGGGTCCTGTTTCATTTTTTTGCAAATGGATATCCAGTTATGGCAGCACCATTTGTTAAAAAGACTATCTTTTCCCCAATTAACTGACACTGGACCTTTGTCAAATATCAGCTGCTCATATGTGGATGGATTTATATCTGGGTTCTCAATTCTGTTCCATTGGTCTATGTGCCTGTTGTTGTACCAGTACCAGGCTGTTTTGACTACTGTGGCTGTATAATAGGTTCTGAAATCAGGTAGGGTGAGGCCTCCCACTTTCTTCTTCTTTTTCATTAATGCTTTGCTTATCCGAGGCTTCTTTCCCTTCCATATGAAATTGGTGATTTGTTTCTCTATCACCTTAAAAAATGACATTGGAATTTGGATCGGAAGTGCGTTATATGTATAGATGGCTTTTGGTAGAATAGACATTTTTACTATGTTAAGTCTTCCTATCCATGAGCAAGGTATGTTTTTCCACTTAAGCATGTCCTTTTGAATTTCTTGTAGTAGAGCTTTGTAGTTTTCTTTGTATAGGTCTTTTACATCCTTGGTAAGATTTATTCCTAAGTATTTTATCTTCTTGGTGGCTACTGTGAATGGTATTGATTTGGTTATTTCCTCTTCGGTGTTCTTTTTGTTGATGTAGAGGAATCCAAGTGATTTTTGTATGTTTATTTTATAACCTGAGACTCTGCCAAACTCTTCTATTAGTTTCAGTAGTTTTCTGGAGGATTCCTTAGGGTTTTCTGTGTATAAGATCATGTCATCTGCAAATAGGGATAATTTTACTTCCTCCTTGCTGATCCGGATACCTTTTATTTCTTTGTCTAGCCTAATTGCCCCGGCTAGGACTTCTAGCACGATGTTGAATAAGAGCGGTGATAAAGGGCATCCTTGTCTGGTTCCCGTTCTCAAGGGAAATGCTTTCAGGTTCTCTCCATTTAGAGTGATATTGGCTGTTGGCTTTGCATAGATGCCCCTTATTATGTTGAGGAATTTTCCTTCAATTCCTATTTTGGTGAGAGTTTTTATCATAAATGGGTGTTGGACTTTGTCTAATGCCTTTTCTGCATCAATTGATAAGATCATGTGGTTTTTGTCTTTTGTTTTATTTATGTGATGGATTACATTAATGGTTTTTCTGATATTAAACCAGCCTTGCATAACTGGTATAAATCCCACTTGATCGTGGTGAATTATTTTTTTGATATGTTGTTGAATTGTATTGGCTAGAATTTGTTGAGGATTTTTGCATCTATGTTCATGAGGGATATAGGTCTGTAATTTTCTTTTTTTTGTAATGTCTTTACCTGGTTTTGGTATCAGGGAGATGGTGGCTTCATAGAATGAGTTGGGTAGTATTCCGTCCTTTTCTATGCTTTGAAATACCTTCAGTAGTAGTGGTGTTAACTCTTCTCTGAAAGTTTGGTAAAACTCTGCAGTGAAGCCGTCCGGGCCAGGGCTTTTTTTTGTTGGGAGTTTTTTGATTACCGTTTCAATCTCTTTTTTTGTTATGGGTCTATTTAGTTGTTCTACTTCTGAATGTGTTAGTTTAGGTAGGTAGTGTTTTTCCAGGAATTCATCCATTTCTTCTAGGTTTGCAAATTTGTTAGAGTACAATTTTTTGTAATAATCTGATATGCTTCTTTTAATTTCAGTTGGTTCTGTTGTGATGTGGTTCTTCTCGTTTCTTATTCGGGTTATTTGTTTCCTTTCCTGTATTTCTTTAGTCAGTCTAGCCAATGGTTTATCAATTTTGTTAATTTTTTCAAAGAATCAGCTTTTGGCTTTGTTAATTCTTTCAATTGTTTTTCTGTTCTCTAATTCATTTAGTTCAGCTCTAATTTTTATTATTTGTTGTCTTCTAGTGCCTGATGGATTCTTTTGTTGCTCAGTTTCTATTTGTTCAAGTTGTAGTGATAGTTCTCTGATTTTGGCTCCTTCTTCTTCTTGTATGTGTGCATTTATCGATATAAATTGGCCTCTGAGCACTGCTTTTGCTGTGTCCCAGAGGTTTTGATAGGAAGTATTTTCATTCTCGTTGCATTCTATGAATTTCCTTATTCCCTCCTTAATGTCTTCTATCACCCAGTCTTTTTTCAGGAGGGTATTGTTCAGTTTCCAAATATTTGATTTCTTTTCCCTAGTTTTTCTGTTATTGATTTCTAGTTTTATTGCCTTGTGGTCTGAGAAGATGCTTTGTAATATTTCAATGTTTTGGACTCTGCAAAGGTTTGTTTTATGACCTAATATGTGGTCTATTCTAGAGAATGTTCCATGTGCGCTAGAAAAAAAAGTATACTTTGCAGCAGTTGGGTGGAGAGTTCTGTATAAGTCAATGAGGTCAAGTTGGTTGATTGTTGTAATTAGGTCTTGCGTGTCTCTATTGAGCTTCTTACTGGATGTCCTGTACTTCTCCGAAAGTGGTGTGTTGAAGTCTCCTACTATAATTGTGGAGGTGTCTATCTCACTTTTCAATTCTGTTAAAATTTGATTTATGTATCTTGCAGCCCTGTCATTGGGTGCATAAATACTTAATATGGTTATGTCTTCCTGATCAATTGTCCCTTTTATCATTATGTAGTGTCCTTCTTTATCCTTTGTGGTAGATTTAAGTCTAAAGTCTATTTTGTCAGAAATTAATATTGCTACTCCTCTTCTTTTTTGCTTATTGTTTGCTTGATATATTTTTTTCCATCTATTGAGTTTTAGTTTGTTTGTGTCTCTAAGTCTAAGATGTGTCTCTTGTAGGCAGCATATAGACGGATCGTGTTTCTTTATCCAGTCCGAGACTCTCTGTCTCTTTATTGGTGCATTTAGTCCATTTACATTCAGCGTAATTATAGATGAATAAGTGTTTAGTGTTGTCATTTTGATGCCTTTTTATGTGTGTTGTTGACAATTTCATTTTTCCACATACTTTTTTGTGCTGAGATGTTTTTCTTAGTAAATTGTGAGATCCTCATTTTCGTAGTGTTTGACTTTATGTTTGTTGAGTCGTTACGTTTTTCTTGGCTTTTATCTTGAGTTATGGAGTTGTTATACCTCTTTGTGGTTACCTTATTATTTACCACTATTTTTCTAAGTAAAAAACCTAAGTTGTATTGTTCTATATTGCCTTGTATCACTCTCCATATGGCAGTTCAATGCCTCCTGTATTTAGTCCCTCTTTTTGATTATTGTGATCTTTTACCTGTTGACTTCCGTGATTCCCTGTTATGAGTATTTTTTTTTAATTAATCTTATTTTGTTTTGTGATTTCCCTATTTGAGTTGATATCAGGGTGTTCTCTTTTGTGACCTTGTGTTTTGCTGGTATCTGATATTATTGGTTTTCTGACCAAACAATATCCTTTAGTATTTCTTGTAGCTTTGGTTTGGTTTTTGCAAATTCTCTAAACTTGTGTTTATCTGTAAATATCTTAATTTCGCCTTCATATTTCAGAGAGAGTTTTGCTGGATATATGATCCTTGGTTGGCAGTTTTTCTCCTTCAGTGTTCTGTGTATGTCGTCCCATTCCCTTCTTGCCTGCATGGTTTCTGCTGAGTAGTCTGAACTTATTCTTATTCATTCTCCCTTAAAGGAAACCTTTCTTTTCTCCCTGGCTGCTTTTAAAATTTTCTGTTTATCTTTGGTTTTGGTGAGTTTGATGATAATATGTCTTGGTGTTTTTCTTTTTGGATCAATCTTAAATGGGGTTCGATGAGCATCTTGGATAGATATCCTTTCGTCTTTCATGATGTCAGGGAAGTTTTGTGTCAGGAGTTCTTCAACTATTTTCTCTGTGTTTTCTGTCCCCTCTCCCTGTTCTGGGACTCCAATCACCCGCAGGTTATCCTTCTTGATAGAGTCCCACATGATTCTTAGGGTTTCTTCATTTTTTTTAATTCTTTTATCTGATTTTTTTTCAGCTATGTTGGTGTTGATTCCCTGGTCCTCCAGATATCCCAGTCTGCATTCTAATTGCTTGAGTGTGCTCCTCTGACTTCCTATTGCGTTGTTTAATTCTGTAATTTTATTGTCAATCTTTTGGATTTCTACATGCTGTCTCTCTATGGATTCTTGCAACTTACTAATTTTTCCACTATGTTCTTGAATAATCTTTTTGAGTTCTTCAACAGTTTTATCAGTGTGTTCCTTGGCTTTTTCTGCAGTTTGCCTTATTTCGTTTGTGATGTCTTGAAGCATTCTGTAAATTAGTTTTTTATATTCTGTATCTGATAATTCCAGGATTGTATCTTCATTTGGGAAAGATTTTGATTCTTTTGTTTGGGGGGTTGTAGAAGCTGTCATGGTCTGCTTCTTTATGTGGTTTGATATGGACTGCTGTCTCCGAGCCATCACTGGGAAACTAGTTTTTCCAGAAAATCTGCTAAAAACAAATGCAGTCAGATCCCTATCAGAATTGCCTTTGGATTATAACCGCCACCTTGTTCCCTGTAAGGATGAAAGTCTGAGATTTGGATCATATGTGCTTGGCTGTAGCTGGTTCTGTGTTTTTAGTCTAATTAGGGGTGGATTTTTGGTCCCTGGGTTTTTTTTTTTTTTTTTTTTTTGTTCCTTCTCTCAGGCCGAAAGAATGGGTTAGGAAAAGACCAAAAGAAAAAAAAAAGGGGAGGAAGAAAGCTGCCGCGGAGCTGGAGCCATTCTCCCTCTGGCTCAGGCAATTCCAATGTTAATGAAGCTGCCTGGGAAGGGTGGGGGAGGAATCAGAGAGATAGGAGAGTAGCACATCAGAATATAGCCAGAGTTGCTTGTCTTGCTTGGAATGACTATTATATCTGAGATTCCCACGGGGTGTGTCACCTATGTGTGCTGGCTGTGTGGAGATTGCCCCCGGGGGTCTGGCCCTCTGAAGCCACCCGCTGCCAGTCTAAATCCTAGCCTCAAGGTTCCCCTGCTGGGACTCTTTACTCCTGGTTCCAAAATCAGTCGCTGCCTCCTGGGGACTTCTCGTCCCGCCAGCCAAGTCACTGCGCCGCCCCCGCAGACTGGCTGGGCCCCCTCCCGGGTTTAGTTCAGGGGAGTGGAGCAGCTCTCTGTGCTTGTGCTGTGCCAGCGCCCAGTCAAAATCCCGGCGGGACGGTTCCCCGGCTGGGACGCTGGTCTCCCAGCTCCAAGACCAGTCACTGCCTCCCGGGGACTTCTCCCACCGGCTGCGTTGCCACACTGCCCATGGAAACCGGCTAGGCCCCTTCCCGGGGTGAGTTCGGGGGGTAGGACTGGGCCCCTTGTTTGTGCTGTCAGCTCCCCTGGGCTCTGCCCTAAATCGGGCGCCAAAGGCTACCTGACTGGTACGCTGGCTCCAGGCTCCGAAAACAATCGCTGCTTCCCCATATTTGTTCGTTTTCCGTCTCTAAATCTGTGTTTGTTGTTCAGGGTTCGTAGATTATTATGTACTTGATCGATTCACTTGTTTTTCTGAGTCTTTGTTGCGAGAGGGATCCTAGGTAGCGTCTACCTAGTCCGCCATCTTGGCCCCGCCTCTCCAGTTTGTTTTTTTGTGTTTTTATAGTTTTTTTTTTGAGGAACCACGACACTGTTTTCCACAATGGCTGTATAATATTGCATTCCCAGCAGCAATGGATAAGGATTCTGATTTCACCAACATTTGTTATTTTTTTTTATGTTAGCCATCCTAACCAAAAAAAGAAAAAAAAAACCAAACCCATTGCGGTTGAGTTGATTCTGACTCCTAGCAACCCTATAGGACAGGGTAGAACTGCCCCCTTGAGTTTCCAAGGAGCATCTGGTGGATTCGAATTGCTGACCTTTTGGTTAGCAGCCAAACACTTAACTACTCTGCCAGCAGGGCTCCAGACACAATAAATAATTTGTTTTTTAGATTCCCAATAAATATTTATAGAACTGAGCTGTTTTGAATAAGAGATCATTAATACAAAGCTTTTGTATGGCCAGTTCCATTATTCCAGAGCACTTTTACATTTATTTTCTTTTTGTTTTTTTTGTACTTTAGATGAAGGTTTACAGAACAAACTAGTTTCTCATTAAACTGTTAATACACATACTGTTTAATGACATTGGTTAAAAACCCCAAAACATGTCAACACTCTCCTTTCTCCAGCTTGGGTTCCCTATTATCAGCTTTCCTGTTCCAGCCTGCCTTCTAGTACTTGCTGCTGAGCTGGTGTGCCCATTTGGTCTCTCTTTTTTTGTTTTATTGGCCTGTCTAATCTTTGGATGAAGAGTGAACCTCAGGAGTGACTTCATTACTGAGTTAAAAGGGTGTCTGGGGGCCATGCTCTCGGAGTTTCTCCAGTGTCCGTCAGGCCAGTAAGTCTGGTCTTTTTTTGTGAGTTAGAATTCTGTACTACATTTTTCTCCAGCTCTGTCTGGGATCCTCTATTGTGATCTCTGTCAGAGCAATTGGTGGTGGTAGCCGGGCACCATCTAGTTGTACTGACTCAGTCTGGTGGAGGCTGTGATAATTGTGGTCCATTAGTCCTTTGGACTAACCTTTCCCTTGTGTCTTTAGTTTTCTTCATTCTCCCTCACTCCTGAAGGGGAGAGACAAGTAGAGTACCTTAGGTGGCTACGTAATGCCAATTGAGCTAGATGTTCTCCAAGACCATAATCTGCACAGCCCTCAGCCCAATAATTCAGTCCCTCAGGGAGTTTGGATGTGTCTATGCAGCTTCCATGACCTTGCCTTGCACAGGTTGTGCTTGCTTGCCCAGTACTGTGTACTGTCTTACCTTTCACCAAAGTTACCACTTATCTACTGTCTATTTAGTGTTTTTCCATCCCCACCCCTCCCCTCCCTCATAACCAAACAAAAGATTGTTTCTTTTTGTGTGTAAGCCTTTTTCATGAGTTTATATAATAGTGGTCTCATACAATATTTGCCCTGTTGTGACTGACTTATTTCACTCAGCATAACACCCTCCAGATTCATCCATGTTGTGAGATGTTTTGAAGATTCATCATTGTTCTTTAGATTTGCATAATATTCCATCGTGTGTATGTACCATAGTTTATCCATTCATCTGCTAATGGGCACTTAGGTTGTTTCCATATTTTTGCTATTATGAAGAATGCTGCAATGAACATGAGTGTGCATATGTCCATTTATGTGAAGGCCCTTACTTCTCCAGGGTATATTCCTAGGAGAGGGATTGCTGGATCCTATAGTATTTCTATTTCTAGCATTTTAAAGAAACACCATATAGTTTTCCAAGATGGTTGTACCATTTTTCCTTCCCAACATCAGTGCATAAAAGTTCCCATCTCCCTGCAGCCTCTTCAACATTTGTTATTTCTGTTTTTTTTGATTCGTGCCAGTAATGTTGGGGTGAGATGGTGTCTTATTGTGATTTTGATTTGTATTTCTCTAACGTCCAGGGATTGGGAGCATTTTGTCCTGTATCTGTCAGCCATTTAAATGTCTCCTTTGGTGAAGTGTCTGTCAATATCCTTTGGCCATTTTTTTTTTTTTAATAACTTTTATTAAGCTTCAAGTGAACATTTACAAATCCAATCAGTCTGTCACATATAAGTTTACATACATCTCACTCCCTACTCCCACTTGCTCTCCCCCTCTTGAGTCAGCCCTTTCAGTCTCTCCTTTCGTGACAATTTTGCCGGCTTCCCACTCTCTCTATCCTCCCATCCCCCCCTCCAGACAAGAGTTGCCAACACAATCTCAAGTGTCCACCTGATATAATTAGCTTACTCTTCATCAGCGTCTCTCTCCCACCCGCTGACCAGTCCCTTTCATGTCTGATGAGTTGTCTTCAGGGATGGTTCCTGTCCTGTGCCAACAGAAGGTCTGGGGAGCATGGCCACCGGGATTCCTCTAGTCTCAGTCAGACCATTAATTTTGGTCTTTTTATGAGAATTTGGGGTCTGTATCCCATTGATCTCCTGCTCCCTCAGGGGTCCTCTGCTGAGCTCCCTGTCAGGGCAGTCATCGATTGTGGCCGGGCACCAACTAGTTCTTCTGGTCTCAGGATGATGTAGGTCTCTGGTTCATGTGGCCCTTTCTGTCTCTTGGGCTCTTAGTTATCGTGTGACCTTGGTGTTCTTCATTCTCCTTTGCTCCAGGTGGGTTGAGACCAATTGCTGCATCTTAGATGGCCGCTTGTTAGCATTTAAGACCCCAGACGCCACATTTCAAAGTGGGATGCAGAATGATTTCATAATAGAATTATTTTGCCAATTGACTTAGAAGTCCCCGCAAACCATGTTCCCCAGACCCCCGCGCTTGCTCTGCTGACCTTTGAAGCATTCATTTTATCCCGGAAACTTCTCTGCTCTTGGTCCAGTCCAATTGAGCTGACCTTCCATGTATTGAGTGTTGTCTTTCCCTTCACCTAAAGCAGTTCTTATCTACTGAAAAATCAATAAAAAAAAAACCCTCTCCCACCCTCCCTCCCTCCCCCGCTCCTAACCACAAAAGTATGTGTTCTTCTCAGGTTTACTATTTCTCAAGATCTTATAATAGTGGTCTTATACAATATTTGTCCTTTTGCCTCTGACTAATTTCGCTCAGCATAATGCCTTCCAGGTTCCTCCATGTTATGAAATGTTTCACAGATTCGTCACTGTTCTTTATCGATGCGTAGTATTCCATTGTGTGAATATACCACAATTTATTTACCCATTCATCCGTTGATGGACACCTTGGTTGCTTCCAACTTTTTGCTATTGTAAACAGAGCTGCAATAAACATGGGTGTGCATATATCTGTTTGTATGAAGGCTCTTGTATCTCTAGGGTATATTCCCAGGAGTGGGATTTCTGGGTTGTATGGTAGTTCTATTTCTAACTGTTTAAGATAACGCCAGATAGATTTCCAAAGTGGTTGTACCATTTTACATTCCCACCAGCAGTGTATAAGAGTTCCAATCTCTCCGCAGCCTCTCCAACATTTATTATTTTGTGTTTTTTGGATTAATGCCAGCCTTGCTGGTGTGAGATGGAATCTCATGGTAGTTTTAATTTGCATTTCTCTAATGGCTAATGATCGAGAGCATTTTCTCATGTATCTGTTAGCTGCCTGAATATCTTCTTTAGTGAAATGTGTGTTCATATCCTTTGCCCACTTCTTGATTGAGTTGTTTGTCTTTTTGTGGTTGAGTTTTGACAGAATCATGTAGATTTTAGAGATCAGGTGCTGGTCGGAGATGTCATAGCTGAAAATTCTTTCCCAATCTGTAGATGGTTTTTTTACTCTTTTGATGAAGTCTTTAGATGAGCATAGGTGTTTGATTTTTAGGAGCTCCCAGTTATCAGGTTTCTCTTCATCATTTTTGGTAATATTTTGTATTCTGTTTATACCTTGTATTAGAGCTCCTAGGGTTGTCCCAATTTTTTCTTCCGTGATCTTTATTGTTTTAGTCTTTATGTTTAGGTCTTTGATCCACTTGGAATTAGTTTTTGTGCATGGTGTGAGGTATGGGTCCTGTTTCATTTTTTTGCAAATGGATATCCAGTTATGGCAGCACCATTTGTTAAAAAGGCTATCGTTTCCCCAATTAATTGACACTGGTCCTTTGTCAAATATCAGCTGCTCATATGTGGATGGATCTATGTCTGGGTTCTCAATTCTGTTCCATTGGTCTATGTGCCTGTTGTTGTACCAGTACCAGGCTGTTTTGACTACAGTGGCTGTGTAATAGGTTCTGAAGTCAGGTAAAGTGAGGCCTCCCACTTTCTTCTTCTTTTTCAGTAGTGCTTTGCTTATCCGGGGCTTCTTTCCCTTCCATATGAAATTGGTGATTTGTTTCTCTATCCCCTTAAACTATGACATTGGAATTTGGATCGGAAGTGCGTTAAATGTATAGATGGCTTTTGGTAGAATAGACATTTTTACTATGTTAAGTCTTCCTATCCATGAGCAAGGTATGTTTTTCCACTTAAGCATGTCCTTTTGAATTTCTTGTAGTAGAGCTTTGTAGTTTTCTTTGTATAGGTCTTTTACATCCTTGGTAAGATTTATTCCTAAGTATCTTATCTTCTTGGTGGCTACTGTGAATGGTATTGATTTGGTTATTTCCTCTTCGGTGTTCTTTTTGTTGATGTAGAGGAATCCAAGTGATTTTTGTATGTTTATTTTATAACCTGAGACTCTGCCAAACTCTTCTATTAGTTTCAGTAGTTTTCTGGAGGATTCCTTAGGGTTTTCTGTGTATATAATCATGTCATCTACAAATAGTGATAACTTTACTTCTTCCTTGCCAATCCGGATACCTTTTATTTCTTTGTCTAGCCTAACTGCCCTGGCTAAGACTTCCAACACGATGTTGAATAAGAGCGGTGATAAAGGGCATCCTTGTCTGGTTCCCGTTTTCAAGGGAAATGCTTTCAGGTTCTCTCCATTTAGAGTGATATTGGCTGTTGGCTTTGCATAGATGCCCTTTATTATGTTGAAGAATTTTCCTTCAATTCCTATTTTGATAAGAGTTTTTATCATAAATGGGTGTTGGACTTTGTCTAATGCCTTTTCTGCATCAATTGATAAGATCATGTGGTTTTTGTCTTTTGTTTTATTTATGTGGTGGATTACATTAATGGTTTTTCTGATATTAAACCAGCCTTGCATACCTGGTATAAATCCCACTTGATCAGGGTGAATTGTTTTTTTGATGTGTTGTTGGACTCTATTGGCTAGAATTTTGTTGAGGATTTTTGCATCAATGTTCATGAGGGATATAGGTCTATAATTTTCTTTTTTTGTAATGTCTTTACCTGGTTTTGGTATCAGGGAGATGGTGGCTTCATAGAATGAGTTGGGTAGTATTCCATCATTTTCTATGCTTTGGAATACCTTCAGAAGTAGTGGTGTTAACTCTTCTCTGAAAGTTTGGGAGAATTCTGCAGTGAAGCCGTCCGGGCCAGGGCTTTTTTTGTTGGGAGTTTTTCGATTACCGTTTCAATCTCTTTTTTTGTTATGGGTCTATTTAATTTTTCTACTTCTGAATGTGTTAGTTTAGGTAGGTAGTGTTTTTCCAGGAATTCATCCATTTCTTCCAGGTTTTCAAATTTGTTAGAGTACAATTTTTCATAATCATCTGAAATGATTCTTTTAATTTCAGTTGGTTCTGTTGTGATGTAGTCCTTCTCGTTTCTTATTCGGGTTATTTGTTTCCTTTCCTGTATTTCTTTAGTCACTCTAGCCAATGGTTTATCAATTTTGTTAATCTTTTCAAAGAACCAGCTTTTGGCTTTGTTAATTCTTTCAATTGTTTTTCTGTTCTCTAATTCATTTAGTTCAGCTCTAATTTTTATTATTTGTTTTCTTCTGGTGCCTGATGGATTCTTTTGTTGCTCAGTTTCTATTTGTTCAAGTTGTAGGGACAGTTCTCTGATTTTAGCTCTTTCTTCTTTTTGTATGTGTGCATTTATCGATACAAATTGGCCTCTGAGCACTGCTTTTGCTGTGTCCCAGAGGTTTTGATAGGAAGTATTTTCATTCTCGTTGCATTCTATGAATTTCCTTATTCCCTCCTTGATGTCTTCTATAACCCAGTCTTTTTTCAGGAGGGTATTGTTCATTTTCCATGTATTTGATTTCTTTTCCCTAGTTTTTCTGTTATTGATCTCTAGTTTTATTGTCTTGTGGTCTGAGAAGATGCTTTGTTATATTTCAATGTTTTGGACTCTGCAAAGGTTTGTTTTATGACCTCATATGTGGTCTATTCTAGAGAATGTTCCATGTGTGCTAGAAAAAAAAGTATATTTTGCAGCAGTTGGGTGGAGAGTTCTGTATAAGTCAATGAGGTCAAGTTGGTTGATTGTTGTAATTAGGTCTTGTGTGTCTCTATTGAGCTTCTTACTAGCTGTCCTGTCCTTCTCCGAAAGTGGTGTGTTGAAGTCTCCTACTATAATTGTGGAGGTATCTATCTCACTTTTCAATTCTGTTAAAATTTGATTTATGTATCTTGCAGCCCTGTCATTGGGTGCATAAATATTTAATATGGTTATGTCTTCCTGATCAATTGTCCCTTTTATCATTATATAGTGTCCTTCTTTATCCTTTGTGGCGGATTTAAGTCTAAAGTCTATTTTGTCAGAAATTAATATTGCTACTCCTCTTCTTTTTTGCTTATTGTTTGCTTGATATACTTTTTTCCATCCTTTGAGTTTTAGTTTGTTTGTGTCTCTAAGTCTAAGGTGTGTCTCTTGTAGGCAGCATATAGATGGATCGTGTTTCTTTATCCAGTCTGTGACTCTCTGTCTCTTTATTGGTGCATTTAGTCCATTTACATTCAGGGTAATTATAGATAAATATGTTTTTAGTGCTGTCATTTTGATGCCTTTTTATGTGTGTTGTTGACAATTTCATTTTTTCACATAGTTTTTTGTGCTGAGACGTTTTTCTTAGTAAATTGTGAGATCCTCATTTTCGTAGTGTTTGACTTTATGTTAGTTGAGTCGTTACGTTTTTCTTGGCTTTTATCTTGAGTTATAGAGTTGTTATATCTTTTTGTGGTTACCTTATTATTTACTCCTATTTTTCTAAGTAAAAACCTAAGTTGTATTGTTCTATATTGCCTTGTATCACTCTCCATATGGCAGTTCAATGCCTCCTGTATTTAGTCCCTCTTTTTGATTATTGTGATCTTTTACCTGTTGACTTCCATGATTCCCTGTTGTGTGTATTTTTTTTTAATTAATCTTAATTTGTTTGTTTTTGTGATTTCCCTATTTGAGTTGATATCAGGACGTTCTGTTTTGTGACCTTGTGTTGTGCTGATGTCTGATATTATTCGTTCTCTGACCAAACAATATCCTTTAGTATTTCTTGTAGCTTTGGTTTGGTTTTTGCAAATTCTCTAAACTTGTGTTTGTCTGTAAATATCTTAATTTCACCTTCATATTTGAGAGAGAGTTTTGCTGGATATATGATCCTTGGCTGGCAGTTTTTCTCCTTCAGTGTTCTGTATATGTCGTCCCATTCCCTTCTTGCCTACATGGTTTCTGCTGAGTAGTCTGAACTTATTCTTATTGATTCTCCCTTGAAGGAAACCTTTCTTTTCTCCCTGGCTGCTTTTAAAATTTTCTGTTTATCTTTGGTTTTGGTGAGTTTGATGATAATATGTCTTGGTGTTTTTCTTTTTGGACCAATCTTAAATGGGGTTCGATGAGCATCTTGGATAGATATCCTTTCGTCTTTCATGATGTCAGGGAAGTTTTGTGTCAGGAGTTCTTCAACTATTTTCTCTGTGTTTTCTGTCCCCTCTCCCTGTTCTGGGACTCCAATCACCCGCAGGTTATCCTTCTTGATAGAGTCCCACATAATTCTTAGGGTTTCTTCATTTTTTAAAATTCTCTTATCTGATTTTTTTTCAGCTATGTTGGTGTTGATTCCCTGGTCCTCCAGATGTCCCAGTCTGCATTCTAATTGCTCGAGTCTGCTCCTCTGACTTCCTATTGCGTTGTCTAATTGTGTAATTTTATTGTTAATCTTTTGGATTTCTACATGTTGTCTCTCTATGGATTCTTGCAACTTATTAATTTTTCCACTATGTTCTTGAATAATCTTTTTGAGTTCTTCAACAGTTTTGTCAGTGTGTTCCTTGGCTTTTTCTGCAGTTTGCCTTATTTCGTATGTGATGTCTTGAAGCATTCTGTAAATTAGTTTTTTATATTCTGTGTCTGATAATTCCAGGATTGTATCTTCATTTGGGAAAGATTTTGATTCTTTTGTTTGGGGGGGGTGGAGAAGCTGTCATGGTCTGCTTCTTTAAGTGGTTTGATATGGATTGTTGTCTCCGAGCCATCGCTGGGAAACTAGTTTTTCCAGAAAATCCGCCTAAAAAAAATGCAGTCAGACCCTTATGAGAGTTCTCCCTCTGTCTCAGGCTATTTGGATGTTAATCAAGCCGCCTGGGGAGGTTGGGGGAGGGAACAGAGAGATAGGAGAGTAGCACCTCAGAATACAGCCAGAGTTGCTTGTCTTGCTTGGAATGACTATTATATCTGAGATTCCCGCGGGCACATCGCCTATGTGTGCTGGCTGTGTGGAGATTGCCCGGGGGGTCTGGCCCGCTGGAGTCACGGTCAGATCCTCCGCTTCCAGCCCCACGCCCAGCGTCAAGGCTCCCCTACTGGGATGGTGTACTCTTGACTCCAAAATCAGTCGCTGCCTCCCGGGGACTTCTCGTCCCTCCAGCCACGTGGCCGTGCCGCCCCCGCGAACCAGGTGGGCCCCCTCCCGCGGTTAGTTCAGATGGGTGGAGCAGCTCCCCGTGCTTGTGCCATGACTGAGTGTCCCGGCTGGGACGCTGTTCTCCCAGCTCCAATACCAGTCGCTGCCTCCCGGGGACTTCTCCTATCGGCTGCGTCCCACGCTGCCCGCGGAACCGGCTGGTCCCCCTCCCGGGGTTAGTTCAGGGGGGTGGAGCAGCTCTCCGTGTTTATGCCGTACCTGCGTCCAGTCCAAATCCCGGCGAGACGGTTCCCCGGCTGGGACGCTGCTCTTCCTGCTCCAAGACCAGTCACTGCCTCCCGGGGACTTCTCCTACCGGCTGCGTCCCACGCTGCCCGCGGAACCGGCTGGTCCCCCTCCCGGGGTTAGTTCAGGGGGGTGGAGCAGCTCTCTGTGCTTGTGCCGTACCTGATTGGTACGCTGGCTCCAGGCTCTGAAAACAATCGCTGCTTCCCCGTATTAGTTCATTCTCCGTCTCTAAATCTGTGTTTGTTGTTCAGCGTTTGTAGATTGTTATGTATGTGATTGATTCACTTGTTTTTCCGTGTCTTTGTTGTAAGAGGGATCCGAGGTAGCGTCTGCCTAGTCCACAATCTTGGCTCCGCTAGCTCTCCTTTGGCCATTTTTAATTGGATTATTTGTCTTTTTGTTGTAGAGGTGTTGGATTTTCCTGAAGATTTTAGAGATCAAACCTTTGTCGGATTTGTAATAGTCAAAAAATTTTTTCCCAGTCTGTAGGCTCTTTTTTTACTCTTTTGGTGAAGTTTTTTGATGAGCATGTGTTTAATTTTTAGACGATTCCTGTTATCTATCTTATCTTTTGGTGTTTGTGTATTGTTAGTTACAGTTTGTATCCTGCTTAAGCCCTGTATCAGGGTCTCTAGCATTGACCCAATTTTTTCTTCTGTGACCTTTATAGTTTTTGGTTTTATATTTAGGTCTTTGATGTGTTTGAATTAATATTTGTGTATGGTGTGAGGTATGGGTCCTGTTTCATCTTTTTGCAGATGGACATCCAATTTTGCTAGCACCATTTGTTAAAAAGGCTGTCTTTTCCCCCATTTGATGGAGTTTGGGCCTTTGTTGAAGATCAAGTGACCTTAGGTTGATGGATGTACATTCTGGGTTCTCTACCATTGTACCAGCACCAGGCTGTTTGACTCCCATAGCTGTATAGTAAGTTCTGATGTCAGGTGGTGCAAATCTTCCTATTTTATTCTTCTTAAAATTTTTTTTTTTTTTTTTTAAAGAGTGCTTTACTTATTTGGGGCTTCTTCCCTTTCATTATAAAGTTAATGATTACTTTTTCCATCTTGTTAAAGAATGCTGTTGATATTTGCATCAGGATTGCATTGTATTTGTAGATTGCTTTAGTTTTTTTTTTTTTTTGGGTAGAATTGAAATTTTCACAATGTTGAGTCTATCTATCCCTGAGCATTGTATGTTTTTCCATTTATGTAGGTCTCTTTTGGTTTCTTGCACTAGTCTTTGGTAGTTTTCTTTGCATAGATCTTTTACCTCAGTGGTTAGATTTATTCCTAATTATTTTATTTTTTTAAGGGGGTATTATGATATCATTTTCCTCATTTCCTTTTCATTGTTCTTTTTATTGGTGTATAGGAATCCAACTGATTTTTGTATGTTTACCTTATATCCAGCTAGTCTGCCTAATCTTTTCATTACTGCCAATGGTTTTCTTGTGGAGTCTTTTGGGTTCTCTCTAGGGTCGCTATGAGTTGGAATCAACTGATTGGCAATGGGTTTGAGTTTTTTTTGGGGGTGTATGGTATCATAACATCCACCTAAGTACGGTTTTACTCCTTCCTTATCAATTTGGATGCACTTTATTTCTTTGTTTTGCCTTATTGCTCTAGTTAGGACTTCCAGCACAATGTTAAATGGAAGTGGTGAAAAAAAGGCATCCTTGTCTTTTTTCCTGTTCTCAAGGGGAATATTTTCAGCCTCTCTCCATTAAGAATGGAGTTGGCTGTTGGTTTTGTATAGACGTCCTCTATTATGTTGAGGTTTTTCCCTTCTATACCTATTTTACTGAGAGTTTTTATCAGGAATGGGTGTTGGACTTTGCCGAATGATTTTATGCATCGATTGAGATGATCATGTGATTCTTTCCTTTTATTTATGTGGTGGATTACATTGATTGATTTTCTAATGTTGAACCATCCTTGCATACCTGGTATGAATCCCAGTTGGTCGTGGTGTATTATTTTTTTGATATGATGCTGAATTCTATTGGCTAGAATTTTGTTGAGAATTTTTGCATCTATAAGTCATGAGAGATTTAGCTCTGTAATTTTCTTTTTTTGTGTGGTGTGTTTGCCTGGTTTTGGTATCAGGGTTATGCTGGCTTCATAGAATCAGTTTGGAAGTATCCCTTCCTCTCTGTGTTTTCCTATTTCTTCTCCTATTCTGGAACTCCAGTCACATGCAGATTTTTGTTTTTGATTTTACTCCACATCATTCACAGAGTTTCTTCACTTTTCTTTGTTCTTTTCTCTGAGTTTTCTTCAAAGTGGTATCCAAGGATTTATCTTTCATTTCACTGATCGTGCCTTCCATTGTTTCTAATTTGCTCCTAAAACCTTGTATTGCACTGTCCTTTTCTGAAATCTTGTTTTTTATCTTTTGGATTTCTAATTGCTGTGTTTGTATGATTTCTAGTTGTTTATCTATTTTGAAATTTTGTTCCTGTATTATTTTCCTGATTTCTCCCATTGTTTTGTCTGTATTTTCCATGTTTTTGCCTTTATTCTCCATTATTTTTCCTTATCTTTGTCTGCATTTTCCTTCATCTGTTGGAAAACCCTGTGTATTTGTTTTGAATTTCCTAATTGGTAGTTCTACTGTCTTTTCTTCTAGCAGAAGGCCATCTGGTGTTTTATTTTGGTTGTTTTTTGGAGCCATCCTCTCCTTTTTTTTTTTTAAAAAAAACATATCTTGAGATTGTTTGCTGTCTCTGGAACATCCAGGAATTATTTTCTTCATGTATTGATTGTTCCATCTGGATTTCTTGTTTTATTTGGTTATGTCTGGGCAGGCAGGCTGGGTGTTTTGTTGTTTGCTTGCCTGTACACACGATTTTCTCACTTCCTTGTCCAAGTGGGTAGGGCCAGTCACTCAGCTATGGTGCAGCATGGCAGATCCAGTGGAGGTGGAGAGGTGGGGATGGGTAGTCTGCGGTGCAAACCGGGGGTGACAGGGTGGGGCTGGGGGCAGTGCAGAGCAGGGTCCGGGGAACTGCGCTGATGTTGCTCAGGGGTGTGGCGCTTTGCACAAGGTGCAGATAATCAGGAGGGAAAGGAGAGGATATGATGTGCAGTGCTAAGTGGGTGGATGAAAGAAGAGAACTAAGGGAGAGAAACAAAGCCCCTCCAAAAAGAAAAAAAAGGCAAAAAGTGAAGCGAAAAAATAATAAATGGAAAGAAAGTAAATAAAATGGCGGTGTGGTAGGATTTGGTGGATGGGGATGGGGCAGAGCTGGTGAGGCTATGTACTGGTGGCTCTCTATCAGTGTGATGTGGCTCAGCCTGTCAAGAAGCAGCATGGGTGGTGCATGGGGCTAGTGGGCGGGAGCAAGGAAAGAGGGGATATAGAGAGAAGAAACCAACAAACAAAAAAAAAATAAAAACAGCAACAACAACAAAAAATATGGCAGTGGGTGAGCTGGCTGTTGCAGGCGGGGCAGAATTGTGGCGGTGAGCTGATGTCTCTCTTGTCAGGTGGCATGGCACAGTCTGTCAGGAAGGGACAAAGGCAGAGAAAGGAATGGGATGGAGAAGGAAAAGGAGAGGTGGAAAGATAATGAAAAATGAAAAATATGGTGCTGAGGGTGGTACAGAGCCCAGGAGGCTGTGTGCCAGAGGCTCTCTATGTGAGTGGTACAGCACAGACACCAAGAAGATGGGGGCAGCACATGAAGCTGGGTGTATGCGACAGGGGAAAGGAAGGAAGGGAGAGAGAGAGGAGAAACAATAACAACAACAACAAAACCAGAAAAAAAGACCAAAAAAACAAATAAACAAACAATAAATAAAATGGCAATGAAGGAGCTGGTTGGTGATGGCAATGCAGACACAGGAAGGCCAAGTTCAGTGACTCTCCAATCGAGCTGCGCAGAATGGTCTCTCCTGGAGGGGGGTGGTGTACAAGGCTGGGTGTGCAGGAGAATGGAAAGGTAGCAGAGAGAGAGAGAAAACAGGAAAAAAAAAAAAAAAGAACAAAGCAAACAAACCAAAAAATCACAGCCTATGAAGAAGGAAATGGGATGGCACATGGGGCTAGCTGAGTGGGGGAAGGAAAGGCAGGAAGGGAGAGAGAGGGAAGCAACATAAAAGGCCAATAAATAAATAAATAAACAAACAAACAACAACAACAAAAGAACAAAGCAAAGAAAACCAAAAAATCACAGTCTGTCAAGAAGGGGAGGAGATAGCACACAACACGGTTATCTGGTTGGGAGAACAAAAAGGAAGGGAGGGAGAGAGAAAAAAGCAACAAAAAAAAAAGCAAAAAATAAAAGCAAACAAAGAACAAAATAAACAAAGCCCAAAATCACAGCCTGTCAAGAAGTGGAGGGGATGGCTCACAGGGTTAGCTTTTTGGGAGAAAGAGAAGGAAGGGAGAGAGCCCCCCCCTCAAAAGGCCAAACAACAACATAAACAAACCAAAAAATCACAGCCTGTCACAAAGGAGAGGGAATGGCACACAGATCTAGCAAAAAGAGTAAGAAGAAAGAGAGAGGGAAAAAAGCATCAAAAAAAGCCAAAAAAAAAAAAAAACCCTCAACAAACAAACAAACCATAAAAAGAAAAAAACAACCAAACCAAACAAACAATCACAGCTTCTCAAGAGGGGGGAGGGGGGAATGGCCTACGGGGCTGGAGAAGCAACAACCAAAAAAGCCTCCCCCCCAAAAAATCAAAAAACAAATAAAAATATGATCCTCCCAAATAAAAAAAACAAGCAAACAAATAGGGCTGAAGGGGCTGGCCAGTAGGGGTGGGGCGGGCCCCTGGCAGCAGTGAGCTAGTGTCACTCCAGCTGAGCAACCATGGCCTGTTGGCAAGCAACGGAGGCTCTTGTAGAGGTTAGGATGGTGAGGGGTGGGAAAGTGTGTTTCCCTGGTTACTGGGTACTCTGTCTCCCGCTAGGAGCTCCATGAAGTTGCCTCCCTGTACTCCCTGAGTTCTTTTGTGGCTGAAGCCCAAGGTGACGAATCTGGTCACATTAGCTGGTATGGGACCTCTACTCCAGAGCTCTCCTCGTTTATTGTTATTTGTCGGTTTCTTATTCCACTCAGTGCTTAATTGAGTTTTTTATACCTTCATTTGGTGCTTAGGGTTCCAGGACTGACGTTTGTAAATTTGTTTTACTTAGCTTTTTGGGTCTTTGCTGCAGAGGGATGGCATGGTGCTTCTGTCTTCAGCGCCATGTTGGCTTCACCTCCAATTCCCCAATTTGGTTAAGTCTTGAGAGTTCCTGGGAAAACATTAGTCAAGGCCTATCTTAAAGCAAATAGTAGTAGAAGTGGTAGAGAAGAATCGTGAGTTCATGTAAATTCTTAGGGCACTTTAAGGAAACAGCAGCGTAACAGTAAAGGGGTGTAGATTGAGGTCAGGACAATGTTTCACGTAGATTTTGTGCAAATTGCCCATTTTGGGGGGCAAGATATATTCTTTGTTGGACATTATGGATGTTACGGTATACAACAATATCACGGGGTCATAATGAAGTTGAGAAAGCCCTTTTCCCTTTCCTGCTGCTCATCTACACTATGTCTATGCCCAAACTTACTTTTCTGCTGTTGGCAGTACCCCCCTGACTTCTTTCTCTCCCCTACTCATTGACACTGTAGCTCAGGTCCAGCACCCATCATGCTGGCATGCTTCAGCATCCCCACTTAGAAAACATCCATTTTGCCATTCCTCTTTTTTGTCAGAATCTTCTTTTATAGGCTGTCCTCCCATAATGTCAATTTAAAATAATTAGTTGAACAATCCATAATTAGGTTTCCCATTTTCCGCCAGCAAAATTCAATGATCTCCAGTTATTCCCAACTTGAGTCCTTTCCTCCAGGCCGAGAGTCTGCTGACATCAATCTCTCTAAACATGTCCACATACAAGTGCTTCCACCGGTGTGATGGCTCTCCCCTACCCAAATCACCTATCCACATCAATGGTTCATTCCACTTTCTGGCTACTCTGATCACCATGTCATAGTGTCTGCTGTCTCCGAGGTCTTACAGAAATTAGTTTCATATCAGTTACTTGGGATTAAGGAAAATGCAATCTTGCCTGCTACCTAACCACTTCATGTATTTAAATTTCTCCCCCAAACCATATTCTAAATAATTAGATTGTCAACAGTTTGCAATTTTTTGTATCACCCAAGCATACCTGCCACAGTTTTTAACTGTTATTAATACATAATAATCAAAAATAAATGCATCTTGTCTTTTTACTCTTTTATTCATCAACTTTCTTGATTTTATTTTCATTCTTATGTGAGACTATCTGTGTTATTTATCCTCTTACAAATGTCTTTTGTAGACATTGGCACACTGTGGTAAATCAGGAACTCCTAGCAAATAAGAACTTGCTGTGGTCATTAACTGCAGACATGGATTTCTCAGGCTTCTGAAAATGCAAAGAGCCTTAACTTTGAATAGTGGAAATAGGGTGCTCTTCCTTCCTTTGAGTGGAAAGGATGCAAATCATTTGCATGATAATTTCAGTTAAATGAGGCAGGCATCTCACTTGATTCATTTCATCATACCCCGAAGTGACTTAAAATCCTAGAGCAGTGGAGTCAAAAAGAAATGTGTTTATGATACATTCTATTTGATGCTATTGGGCGGACAAGTTCCTAAGTTTCTTTAGTTAACCCTGCTTTATGGCAGCTCCGGCTGGGTCAGTGTCTGTTTCTACAGTACCATTCATGAGAAGTTTTTTTTCACCATATTCTGATGCAAAGGTGATATATTCATATTATTTACAATTTCCACTCTACAAAGCCATGGGATCATTTTTTCCTTGACTAGGAAAGCTACACATTCCCTGAGCATTTAGTTTGGTCCTAGCGTGTGGCTTTTGAGCCTTTAACTGACTATTGTTTCCCTTTTCTCTGGCTTCTGGGAAATGCAAAATCCATGTTATGGCCCATGGCCTTTGTTCTTTAACTGCGAAATTCTCACTCCTGACTTCTTAAAATGCTGGATCTTCCCAGTATTTCTAGTTCAGCTCAAGTCTTACCTCTTCAGAGAGGTCTTCTCTGATGATTTAGCTGAAGTGGTCTCCACCAGATGCTGCCAAATAAATTTACTTTTTAACACTTATAATAATTTGTCTTTACCTTTAAAAATGTTTACTTGCTTATTGTCAAAAGAAAACTTGATAAGTAAATTATTTTCTCTTGTGTAGCCTCACTGCCTTGTACATATTCAGTACAGTGTGGTCTCTTACAAACGTTCTGTGAATAAATCAACAGCTGAATTAGGGACCCATCTAGGATATCAACCTAAAAATTTAGAGATGTACCTGTAAATATTCCTTTCTACAATAATTATAAAAAAATATTGAAATTTATTGTCATTTTGATTATTTTCTACTCCATTTTTCCCAGGTTCTATCTTGCCTCTACTGTTTTGCTCTGACTCCAAAATATTTTTATGTGTGTATATATATGCCACAAAATTTTCACAGCTATCAACTGTGATATTTTTTCCAAAAGTAGAAAGACTGCTTTAAGCCACTGCCTGTCTATGAGCTGATTACATCATGTGAGGGAAGGCTGGCTAAGAATGAATATGGCTATGGTAGAACATGACAATGAATTGTATTCATGCAAATTCAGTCATCATCTAAAAAGACTTAAACAAAAATATTTTTTAGTTTCTCCCCTTTATCCAGCCATGATCTCTAGCGAAATGTACACTTTATTAGCATTGGTCTCACTGTTCTCTACGAAGATCCTGTACTTGCTTATACTCTACATTTTATTTGCCCTGTTTTACTTTCTTCAGATACTTTTCCCTTTTGTTCATTGGAATGTCTTCCCCTATCCTCCCCCGTGACCTGATTCACCCGATCTGTCTTCCACTGGCACCTGTGGGCCTTGAGCAAGTCCCTTCTACTGTTGAAGTCTACGGGTATTTAGGGTGCCTGAGAAAATTCCAGGGAGACTGTTAAATGAGCAGCAGATTCCCATGTTCCACCCACAGTGTCGTTGCATCTGCTGCTCTGGCGTTGAGTCGGGAGGCAGCATTTCAAATAGGAGCTTTATGTGGTCTGGGAAGGGAGTCCTCTGACCCCTTCTGAGAAACACTGTCTCAATGGGGGCGGTGACCACCTCCCCTCTCAGTCTCCTTCCTCTAAATCACACTCTCTGTCATCTGTGTAAAACAGATTCAAAAATATATATTCCTCACTGATTTTTTTTTTAAGGATTGTAAGACTATCACCCTGAAGGTTTAGTTATAGACTACTGTGCCGTGAACTTGTAGTTACTAATTATCCTACTAATTACTAGTTTCCTTCTCTTTCTGATGTCTGGCGGCTTCTTGTTATTTTTCTTTCCTAGTTCTATGCTACATAACAAGTAGTTTGTTAAGCACTTTATATGAATTATCTCACAAAATAACCGGTGAAGCAGCTACTATTCCTAGCTGTGTTTCACAAATGAGAAATAGCGATAAACTGAAGCATGATCACTAAGTTGTCTTTGAGCCTACAGCTGGAAAGTGGCTGGCTAGGACCTAAATTCATTCACATATGTGACAATTATTTCTGTTTCCAAGGTAACACTCTAGATGTAGATGTAGCAGGGAAAAAGAAAAAATCTGTACCCTCGCCAATACGTGAACATACTAAAATAATACTACTAAAAGAACATTTTAACAAAATCATACTATGTGTTAACAAGTGACAAGGAGTATGAAAGGAAAAAAAATACTAGGAATGGTTTTTAAGGAAGAAAATTAACCAGGAGGACACTACTTGCCAGATATTAAACTAACTGTAAGGCCACAGAGATAAAGATCTGGTGATATTGGTGAAAAGATAGACAAATAGGCCAATGAAACAGAATAGAAAGCCCAGAAGGAAACTGGGTTGCCTGGGAAATGGGATATAGGGCTTGCTGTTAATTGCAGGAAGAGCAGGTTAGATGGGAGTGATTGGCAATCTAGGCTATCACTATCAAAGTACCTCCAAACAATTCCAGCCTGTACCCTATAACCAGAAACCCTGGTGGCACAGTGGTTAAGTGCTATGGCTGCTAAGCAAAAGGTCAGCAGTTCTAATCCACCAGGCGCTCCTTGGAAACTCTATGGGGCAGTTCTACCCTGTCCTATAGGGTGGCTATGAGTCAGAATCTACTTGATGGCAACAGGTTTTTTTTTTTTTTTTTTTAACCCTACAAGCAATTTCGAAATTCCTTTCCTTCCACATTTTTAGGTATTTGCGAGAGCAACATCCCCATACCAAACACTGTTTTAGTTTCCCAGGGCTGTCATTAAAAAAAAAAAAAAAGTGTATGTTACCGTCTCTTCAGGTCTCACTTGGTGCGACACTAAGACAGAAGTTGGGTAAAAGCGAAAAAAGAAAATTATCTGGTTGGCCCAGCAAAGGAACAGCCCGAAACCCGCATCGCCAAAATAGCTCCTAGACCTGGAGGCACAGGGGCTCGCTTAGGGGAAAGAAACAGGGTCGGGGAGGGCTCTTCTTCAAGGCGTGCTCGGGGTCTGCCGAGGGTGTGGCCCGTCAGGATTGGTGGACAGCCCCTGTAACGATGCTGACGTCATCAGAGCAGTGCAGTCACTCTGGGGCCATCAGTGAGGGAAAACAACGGCTTAGCTCTGCGCATCTGCCCTCCAGCGGCTGCCTGCCTCGCTCACCATCTGGCAGTTTTCTACCTCACTCCCCCCTTTTCTTTTCGATTTGGATCCTGTATAAGGAATAAACCCTGGGCCAGATGGGGACATGGGCTGGAGGTCATTCTTCTGTAACTACTTCCCGCAGGCTAGGGACGCTGGCGTAGAACGGGGCTCTGGCTGTAACCCGCTTGGGGGAGATGGGGCGATATCCCTGTTGTAACAGCATCTGCAGGTGGAACTTTTGGAGCCTGGAAGACACAAACTTTACTAAAAGTTTAAACAAACAAGGCCCGAATACAAGCAGCAGGACGACTGCAATGTTATGAACAGAGCTCGTTAACAGTCAGTCATTGAGCCTAGCAGGAAACAAGCACCAGGTCTTACAAAATCGGAAAATAACCACTAATAAGGCTAAAACAACTGCACAGCCACCAGGGAATGACAATCAACCGGCATAATTGTCTACATTGCTGGTTTTCTCTTAAACAGCCACTTTAAACCCTCTGAAAGCTGAGTCTCCCAATAATTGCTGTCTTGCCAGTTCTCAGTGTTTTGGAGGGTTTGTTGGTCAATACTGGGAATGGGAGCCAGTTTGATGGAAGAGTGGTGGATGCACACTCCCTCTCCGGCAATCTTGACTGCAGTGGGGTTTGACATCAACACCTCAAAACGTCCCTTCCATTATTCTGCCACGTCTGCAGTGTTCCAGGTCTTACATATATCCAGCTACTGGGCTCTGAAACGTGGAGAGGGACTTCCGGTTGTGGAAGAATTTGCAACATTGTGCACCTGTGAAGAGAGTCAGGCACCCCCATCACAGAATACAACTATTGTTTAATAGCAAGCTGGCTTTGCTCATCCAAGTTCTCAGCCTCCAGAGTGTTTTCAAGATCTAAAAGGAGGAGGTGACGCCTGTATGTAAGCTCAAAGGGGCTTACGTTAAGTTTAATTTGAGGTGCAACTCTAATTCTGAACAGAGCCAAGGGAAGGGCCTTAACCCAAGTAAATTTGGTCTCCTGGCAAAGTTTGACCAAATGGGTTTTAATAGCCTGGTTCATTCTTTCTGCTTTTCCACTGAATTGGGGTCTCCACACACTGTGAAGACGCCACTTAATCCCCAGCTGTCAGGCTACAAGTTGTGTGAGCTGAGCAGTAAAATGTGTTCCCTAGTCACTCCCGATTGTTTGGGGAAGGGCAGACCTGGGGATGATGTCTTCCAGCAGTCTTTTGGCAGCTTTTCAGTTCTGCATGGGACTGCTTCAACTCAATTTGAAAAGGGATCTACAAACACCAGCAGATACCTGTAATTACCTGGAGCCTGGGGCATCTCAGTGAAGTCTATCTGCCAATCTCCTCTCGGAACATATCCTTGGTACTGGGTCCCCTCTGGCACTGCCGAGAAGGTCTTGAGGTTGTTTTTCTTACAGGTGACACATTGTACAGGTGACACATTGTATAGTAATGTCTCTGATCAAAAAAAGAGCAGCCTGAAAATTCTGGCCGACAAAGTGTCTCTACCAAATCATACCTTGCTTCCCGCCCATAGTGGGTGGCCCCGTGTAGGTGCTTTAAGATGCTGGGACTCCTGCGTTGTGGGATGAATAGCCCCCATGCCTTGTGCAGAACCACTTATCTGTCTCTTTTTTTTTTCTGGAGCTGCCACTGATCAGCCACATAAAAGTCTTTTTCACTGTAATCAGGGTCTTCTGTGGCTTGTGGCAAGCTGGGGTTTGGAAAGAGGGCAGCAACTACCACTGGGGTCATTGCTCTTGCCGCTGCTTGGGGAGAATGTTCATTCGAGGACCTCAGTGTGATTGACAATTGCGTAACCCGCCCTCTCTTGGCCACCCTCTACGAAGCTTCTCCGGTCTATGAAGATCTGTAAGTCAGTGTCCACTACAGGGTGATCCGGGTGGCTGGGATAGACCAGGTACACAGTTTGGACACAGTCATGGTGGATGGGGTCTCTCAGGGGCAGAGTGGGCAGAAGGGTGGCCGGATTTACACCGATAGCATATTGGACCAGCATGTTGGGATTATCAACCAGAGAGGCCTGGTATTGAGTTATTTGACTCTGGGCTAGCTAATGACTCCCCCTGGGTTCCAGTATAGTGAGTACCGATTGAAGGGCATAAACTCGAATAGTTTGGCCTGAGTTAGCTTTTTGGCTGCCATCAGGATCTGTACAGTGGCTGCTACCACTTTAAGTCGTGCCGGCCTCTCATGGGTTACTGAGTCCATCATCTTGGAGAAATAAGCTACCGGTTGCTTTCAGGAGCCCAAATTTTGGGTGAGGACTGAGCGTATAGCTCCAGTATCAACTAAAAATTGGGTAGGTTTTCCCTCCACATTCATTATAACCAGAGGTTTGGGTGGAGGTCCTGACCCTGGTCCACCCTAGTCAGAGTCTTCTTCCAGAGTGAGGACTGGCGTTTGAGTTACTTGTTGCCCACTCTTTTTCTTGGGACACTCTCTTTTCCAGTGGCCCTCTTCTTTACAATATGCACACTGGTTCATTCCCAGTGGGGGCTGGGATAGGGCCCCACTAGGGCCCCTGTGTCTTCTCCTTCTGAGGAGGGGCCTAGCCTGTACTGCTGCTGTTAGCAGAGTAACCTGGCACTTTCTGCCTTTGTCTTCCCTGTTGTTGTAGGCCTTGAATGCGATCTCAACCAATACTCATGGTTACTGCCCCTCCATCTTAATGAAGTTTTTTCCAGTGTCCAGGGCACATTGTCCTGTAAAAACACTATTGACCATCTGAGCATTTGGTGGTCCTCTGGATCCTGCTCAGTATATTCTCTAAAGGCTCTATAAATCCTTTCCAGGGAAGCTGAAAGACCCTCTTCTTTATGCTGTTTAATTTTATGTAACTTATTCCAGTTTAAGAGCCCAGGTACGCCATTTTTAAGACCCACTAAGAGGTAGTTCCAGTAATGGGTAAGCATATGGTACTCCGCCCTGTGTTTGTGATCCCAGCGGGTGTCTCAAAGGGGGAAGGTGTCATCAAATGCATCTCCGGTTGGCTGAGTGTCATGTCAGCTCTGGGCTTCCTCTCAGGCCTTGTCCAGGACCACCCGCCTCTCCTCTGAGGAGAGGAGGGTGCTTAAGAGAGATTGACAGTCTGCCCCTGTGGGATCAAAAGAGTTAAAGATGGTAGTAAACAGTTCATACATTTTTATCAGGTGTTCATGATATCCCACGGCTTAATTCTTCCGGTTAGTCAGGTCCACTTTACTAATGGCAAATTGAACCCAAACTAGGCCCCATCTGCCACTGGAGTTTGGTGGAGGGGCTACTGGCCTGAGGCTGGCCCTCCCTGTTGGCTCTGTCCTGGCTCCACTGCGCCCTGGGCAGTATTTGTCCCTTAATAGGATGTCCCTCTTGTATGTGGTGGTGACAGGGGAAGATCTCCAGGACATTTGGATGGCCCTGCTTTCCTGTTTGGTTCTCCACCCTCCCCCACAGGGTCACTGAGAAGGGGGGCAGGAATGTGCTCCCACCCCCTCCCTTTAGCCCTAGCTGTCCCTCCCCTGCTGGCACAGGTCCAGGAGGAGAGCCTCGCACACAGGCCGCTGGGAGACAGGGCAGCAGCTGAGGCAGGAGCGGGAAAAGGAGGGTAAGGTGAGTGGGCCATGGCAGCTCCAAGGGGTTGATATTGTTGTCTGCCACTAGCACTGCCGGCGGCATGGCGGACTTTTCCTTTTGAACACAGATTTTACAAGCTTTCTGAGTTTCCTTATCATTATGTGATAAGGCTTCCACATAGTGTTTTTCATCCCACTTACCGTGTCTTGTGCAATGTAAATCTAGCTGAAGGATGACGTTGCAGCCCAGTGATCTGATACTGACCACTTTTCTTGGTCCCCTAGACAATACTGGGGCCAGGCAGTATCGCATAAGAAAATTGATTTCTTCTTTTTCATAGGATCATAGCCAAATTTGTTCCAATTCTTTAAAATACACCTCAAGGGTGAACACTCCGGAATACTTTTAGTATTACCCACATTCTTACTCCTACACACTCCCATGAAGACAGACAGACAAAGATCATGGGTTCCAGAAAATTATGCTCAGTAAAAAGAAGTCAGTTTCAAAGGATTTCATAGTGTGTAATTCCATTTATGTAACACTTTTGAATTGACAAAAAATATAGAAATAGAGAGTAGATTAGTTGCTGCCAGGGCTTGGGGTGGGGGGATTTCAAGGGGAGTGTGACTGTAAAAGGCAACATGAGGGATTTTGTGACAATGGAAATGTTCTGTATTTGGTGTGTTTTATATTTTGTGTCAACATCCTGACTGAGACATGTACCACAACTTTGCAAGATTTTACTACTGGGAAAACGAAATCAAAGATCTCTATATTATTTTTTATGACTATATATAAATCAACAGTGATGTCAAAATAAAATGTTTAACTAAAAGTAAATTCCATTGTAGGTAACACAGCGAGAATTTTTAATCATAAGTCTGTAGCAGCTTTGGATTTTTTTCTTTAGGGTATTTTATGAATGAGCACTCATCTTTGCTCCTTGTCATTTTTCTGATCAGACATGGTGTTTATTCTCAGGAGAAAGTGAAGAGTGGGAAGACTATCGAGCAGAATCAATAAGCTGGCCACATTTTTGTCTTCTTAATTAGAACTTTGTAGTTTGAATTTCTTTTGCTCTTCACATTACATTCTTTTGTAATGTGAAGAGTTGTGCGATGTTCCATCGATGTGTGTCAGTTATTAAGTCTGTGTCTGTCAGCTCCAAATCTACACTTGTATCAGCTCCTTTGTGAGGCTGGGGCTGGGAGTATGCACATCATTATTTCTGCTTTGCTTGGTGGTTCCTTACTAGTCTTCAGTAACTGCCCCTCCCTACCTCCCCAAAGAAAAAGAAAACCTAACCCATTGACGTCAAGTTGATTCCAACCCGTAGTGACCCTATAGGATAGACTAGAACTACCCAATAGACTTACCTAGGCTGTAATCTTTACCAAAGCAGATTGCCACATCTTTCTGGCATATAGCGCCTGGTGGCTTTGAACTGCCAACGTTTTGCTTATCAGCCACGTGCTTTACCATTGTGCTACCAGGGCTCCTTTTTCACCCACAAGGGGAGATACAGGCAGGTAGGTTGAAGGCTGGTGGTGGTGGTGGACTTGCTTTTCTGTGTTTGCTTCCTGTTTGCTTTATGTTCTTGCGAATATGGCCATAGCAATGCTTATCACCCCAACAGTGACAGTTTATTAGGTCCCAGTAGTTGAATCACATTGAATCAAGATTTCCAACATGCGGTGAGCTGAACCCGAGCATTGTGTTACCTAGATGGCAATGGCATAGCCAGCTGTTGGCCCCTCCTTAGAAGTGGAAAGTCTTTAAGAGTTTCTGCTATGAACCATAAGTTCTAACAATTCCAGTCCTTTTCTTGTGTTCCCACCCCTCTAGTGGTCTGCTTTTTATTTCTTTTTTTGTTCTTCAATATCTAGTTAACAGGTCATTATAATAAATCCTTTCTTTTAAAATAAGTAGAGTGGTTTTCATTTCCTGACTGGAACAAAGCTGCACCTATTTATAAATTCAAGATTAACTCAACATGGTGCACCAAATTGTTCTTTTAATTGTCTCACTGTCTGAAAAGCACCCTATTGACCCTTTGTATTAGTATTGATAGTTGAGAGTCACCCACACCTAAGTGCCATGAGAAACTGAACTGAACAAAAGCTGACCTTACCCTGGAGTCTGAGTTCTTCAGTCCTCCCTAGACATTTTGTTTTTCCCAAATAGCCTCTTGAGATCCCCCTTCACATCCTTGTTCCTCAAGGTGTAGATGAGGGGGCTTAGAGTGGGGGTCACCACAGTATAGAAAAGAATCAGGAATTTCCCTCCTTTCTGGGAAAAACAGCTTTGGGGCTGCATGTAGACTGTGGTGACACTACAGTAGAAGAGGAAGACAACCACCAGGTGGGAAAAGCAGGTGCGGAAGGCCTTGCTTCTTCCCTCTTGGGACTGGACGGCCAGCACTGCCTGGGCAAAGTGGCTGCATGAGACAAGGATGGGCAGTAGCAGCACCATCAGGAAGGTGGCCCAATAACTGATATCTGAAGTTCATTGATGCATGTGTCTCCACAGGCCAGGCGGATCAATGCAGTAACTTCATACATAAAGTCATCCACTTGGTGGTGATGGCAGAAAGGCAGCTTCACTGTGGTGGGGAAATGCACCATGGAGCCAAAAATCCCACTCACCTAGACCAGGAGTGCCAGCTTCTGACACAACTTTGGGTACATAATGACTGCATGGTGCACGGGCCGACACATTGCTACGTAGCAGTCAAAAGCCATGACCAACAGCAGGACACACTCAGCAGTACCCAATCCCAAGAAGATGCAGAGTTGAGCTGCACATCCCAGGCAGCTGATGGTCTTGTCTGGGCCCCAGAGGTTGACCAGCATCTGAATAATGCAGCTGGTTGTGAAGCAAAGATCTAGGAAGGAGAGCTGGGTGAAGAAGAAGTACATGGGGGTGTGGAGATGAGAATCAATATGGGACAAAAGTATGACGGTGATGTTGCCCACTAGCTTGACCATGTAAAAGATGGACACAACCACAAAGAGAATAATTTCCAGCTTGGGGTTATCCGGGAAGCCCAGAAGGATAAAGCCATCTGGAGTGGTGTCCATCCAGACCCTCCTGAAATTGGAAAGAGCAACACCTCAGGGATTAAGCAAGAGCAGTGTTTTTGATTTTGGTAAAATCTTATGTCATATATTACTGCTTTCTCTAACGTTTTATTGACACTCATGTCACATCTGTCTTTTCCTGGATATTCTCACTTATTCATTTCTTTAGACTTCAATCATTTCAGCAAACTCCCAGAAGGTGAGAATGTAGTAGGTGAATGTTCTGAACTAACCTATACTTTTGGTAACAGCATTACTTGAATGTTCAACTCTTTTCTTTAGAATCAAGGCTACTCTTCAGTTTCTGCTTAAGTAACTTTAGGTTAAAATTTGCATTTTTCTAGGTCAATAAAATCAGTACTAGCCCTATATCGAACCTGAAGCATACCCACCTCCTTCCTAATGAGCAGCATTCTTCATCTAATGTTGGTCACTGGACAAGATTTTCATTGATTGGTAATAATGCCACCATAATTTCATAAATTGGAGGTGTTCTTTATGACATTACACTGCTAGGTGCTGTCTATTGGATGCTGTGATAGAGGTTAGTAGCAAACAGCCATTTAGCTGTTCTCTTCCTACATCTGGGAAAGCCTGTTCCAGTTGCTCTTCCACTAGAAATAATTTATGTAATAATAAGCTTGTCTCATTTTTTTTCTCAGCTCTGTGGCATTGACTGTGCTTTTCCCAATAATACATGTCTGTGAGTTTTAAAACCTCTTAGGTTAGTGAAAGATCAAAATTACCTCAGGGACATTTTCTAACTGTACATATAGCCCTAGTGACTTTGGTACTTCCTTTGGTGGACAGTGACCTAACGTGAGAATGTAAATGGTATGAGACCATGCAGATATTAATGTGTGAATGAGCTGGGCTAAAAAATATAATCAGTATCAATTGCTATCAAGTGAATTCTAACTCATGCCAATCCCTTGTGTGACAGGGTAGAACTGTGCTCCATAGGTTTTCAATGGCTGATTTTTCAGAAGTAGATTACCAAGCTTGATGCATCTGGTGGACTTGAACCTCCAACCTTTCAGTTAACAGCCAATTGTATTAACTGTTTGCACCACCCAGGATAAAGACCCCCTATTCTGTTCATTGCAAATTCTTCCACTGTAATCAACCCTGGGTGTAATCAACAAGGGTGTGGTCTATAGACAAATATGTTGCCAAAACCCTGAGGTACTGCCTTTGTGGTTCAAGTAGTTGGTTGTACATCCTCTTGCTAGTCAATTCAGTCTTGATACCCCCCCAAAAAATCCTTGACAGTTCATGGAAAACAGTGGTCAAGGTCTTTATTAAAGGAAGTAGTAGTTAACGGTGGTGAAGGATAGTGAATCCAGGTAAACTCTTGGTCAGAAAAGACACATTTAACAGTGACAACAAAGGGATATATATTAGGTAAGAGGGATGCCTCATCTAGACTTCATATAAATTGTCTGTTTGGGGGGGCCAGGATGTGTTCTGTGTTGGACATTATGGACTTTATGACATGGAGATATAGCATAGGGGAATAATGAAGTCAAGGAAGTTCTCCTCCCGCTCTCATCAATGCTAAGCCCGTATCCAAACTTTCTTTTCTGATGCTGGCAGTGCCCGCTGCCTCTGCCTTTCCACTACTCGCTCGCACTGTATCCCAGGTCCCGTTTCCATCATGCTGTGATGGCACTGCTGGCCCCTGACTTCTCACGTGTCCCCTCCAGCAAACATCCCTTTTTCCTTCCCCTTTTCAGGTCAGAATCTTTTTTTATATCCTGTCTTCCCATATTGTGAATTTAAAATAGTTAGTTGAACTATCATTACTACATACCCCATTTACTGACCAAAAAAATGGAATCATCTCTGGTTAGTCCCCAACTTGTGATGTTTCTTCCAGACATGGAGTCTACTGACATCATTCTCTCCAAATATGTCCACATGCATGTACTCCCACCGGAATGATGGTTCTCCCTTACCTCAATCTCTCACTTGCATCAGTGTTCCATTCCCCCTTCTGGCTGCTCTGATAACCACGTCTTAGTAAAATTAGCTTTACATCAGTTGCTTGAACTAAATGAAAACAAAACCTTGGCTGTTACCTAGCCATTCCATATATTTAAATTTCTCTGCCAAACTGTATTCTAAATACTTGGATTGTGAGCAGTTCGCATTTGTGCGTCTGTGTGTCACACAAGCATACCTTCTGCAATTCTTTAATTGTTAATATTAAATAATTTAAAAAACAAATGCTTCCTGGGATACAGAGTGGGAAAGGGATGACAGCAACTAATGCCCTGGAAATTTTCTGCCTGTTTCATGAACGCTGAGCTGGTGAAATTGATGAGGCCCCTGGCACCCCTTCCTGAATGAAATTAGTTCCCCTCTGAATGTCTTTTGAAAGTGGTTCTTAGTCACCATGGGACCTAACCAGCCTGCTCTGAGTTATTACAGCTAGGGATCTGCAGGTGTCCAGCATGAAGGACTTCCCTCCTGTCTTTCTGAGCTGCTTAAATTAGATACTCTGTTCATAATTGTCAAATGGTAATAGTAGTAGTAGCTTTAGAACCTGCCTAACTTCAGGATGGATAATATGAATCAAAATCAGAATAAGGTAACTTCCTATGAGGTAGAGGTCAGCCATACCTCCACTCTCCAATGTTTTTACCAATTTGGAAACAAGTTGTCCTTCCATGGCACTCTCGGCTTCTCTGTTGGGCTCAATAGTCCATTGCAATGGTCACATAGAACTCATAGACGAGTTATGAGGCTTATTAAGGAACAAGGTACAATTCGAGATCAGGATCAATAGGTTACAATTCAAGATCTAGAGTAGGAAGCATGTAGGCAAAGCTTTCCTTGTTCGATGCAGGACAGCTCTCTCAGCTCCTCTTGGTGCTGCAGACTTCCTCTAGGTCTCCTGAGGACAGGCTCCCCTTTGCCCCATGAGGACAGGCTCCTCTCAGCCCTCTGAGGACTGGCTCCCCTTTGCCCTCTCACGACAGGCATCTCTCAGCCCCTTGAGGACAGCCTCCTCTTGATCGGTTGAGAACAGGCTCTTTTCGGCCCTGCTGTGTGTCTCCAGTGACTCTGCCCCTGGATCCCTTCTGAGCCTCTCGCTGTCTTCAGTATTACAGCCCTTGATCCATGTTACAGCTTTTTTTTTTTTGTTTTAGATGAGATTCCTTGCCTGTTTTCTCTCTGCTTCTTCTCTCTTCTTTCTTCCTTTTGCTTCTTCCTGTTACTTCTCTTCCTACTTCTTTCTGTCTCTAAAACCTCTGTGGGTTTGGCTGCTTGTATACACAACTCCTTGTCAGTTTCAAGTCATGGCCCCTCCCAGCAGGGCCTACACTGACCAATTCCCTCTCAGGTGACCACAGACACTTCATTTGCAGGGTAGGCTCGTTAGCACGATCTATTGTCATGGTGTTCTCAGAAGAAAGTGAAGAGCGAGAAGAATACTGAGCAGAATCAATAGCTGGCCATATTTTTGTCTTTTTCTTAATTAGAACTTTGTCTTTTGAATTTCTGTTGTAGTGTGAAGAGTTGTGTGATGTGTCACACTTGTGAGCCAGGTATTAGGGTGTGTCTCTGAGCTCCAAGCACACACTTTTATCAGCCCTTTTGTGAGGCTGCATTTGGGAGTGTGCACAACATATTTCTTCTTTGCTTGCTGTTTTCTTATTAGTCTTCACCCACAGGGGCGATACAGGCAGGCAGGAAGGAGAGCAAGATGAGGAGGAGAGCTTTTCCTTCCTTGTTTGCTTCCTGTTCTTGTTACTATGAAAAACCAATGCTTTTTCATCGTGTCACTGGCAGTTTAATAAGTAGCAGAAGTTGAATCAAATCCAGTTGACTCAAGATTTCCAACCTGTTGTGAGCAAAATCAGGGCATTTTTCCTGTCAACGACACTGGCATATCTAGCCCATGCCTCCTCCTCAGAAGCAGGAGGTTTAAGAATTTTGCCCCCTCTGTTGCTCCTCTGCATGTGAAGACTGGACGATGAATGAAGACGACTGAAGAGGAATTGATGCCTTTGACTTGTGGTGTTGGAGAAGAATACTTAATATACCACGGACTGCCAAAAGTACAAACAAATCTGTCTTGGAAGAAGTACCGCCAGAATGCTCCCTAGAAGCAAGGATGGCGAGACTGCGTCTTACATACTTTGGACATATTGTCAGGAGGGATCAGTTTCTGGAGAAAGACATCATGCTTGGTAAAGTACAGGGTCAGCGAAAAAGAGGAAGACCCTCAACGAGATGGACTGACACAGCGGCTGCAACACTGGCTTAAGCATAACAACGATTGTGAGGATGGTACACGACTGGGAAGTGTTTTGTTCTGTTGTACACAGGGTCAGTATAAGTCAGAACTGTCTCCATGGCCCCTAATGACAACAACATGTCTCTCCTCTGAGCCATAAGTTTTTTTTTTTTTTTAATTTTACTATCGTTTAGGTGAAAGCTTACAATGAAAATTAGTTTCTCATTCAAAAATTGATATACAAATTGTTTTGTGATATTGGTTGCAATCCCTGCACTGTGTCAGTGATCTCCTTTCCCTTTCCACCCAGGTTTCCCATGTCCATATGCCCAGTTTTCCTTTCCCTTCCCGCCTTCTTATCTTTGCTTTTGGCACGTGTTGCTCTTTTAGTCTCTTATGCTTGGTTGCACTAAGAAGCACGTTCCTCATGTGTGTTATTGTTTGTTTCATAGGCCTGTGTAATCTTTGGCTGAAAGGTGGTCTTTGGGAGTGGCTTCAGTTTTGAATTAGCTGCGTGTCTGGGGCCCATAGTCTCAGGTGTTCCTCCAGCCTTAGACCTGTATGTCTGGCTTTTTGTGTGTGTGTGAATTTGAATTTTGTTCTATATTTTTCTCCAGCTCTGTCCAGAACCCTCTCCTGTGATCCCTGTCAGAGCAGTCAGTGGTGGTAGCTGGGTGCCATCGAGTTCTTCTAGGCTAGGCTAATGGAGGCTGTGGTTGATGTGGTTCTTTAGTCCTTTGGACTAATCTTTTCCAAATTTGTTGGAGTATAGTTTTAGATAGTACTCTGTTATGATCTTTTTTATTTCATTTGTGTCCATTGTAATGTCCCCCATTTCATTTCTTACTTGGGTTATTTGCTTACTCTCCTGTTTGTCTTTTGTCAATTTGGCCAATGGTTTGCTGATCCTTTCAAAAAACCAACTTTTGGTTCTGGCTGCAGAGCTGAGGAGAGAGGCAGGAGGGGGAGTGAAGGCAGGGGCAGAGAGGGCTAGATGGAGGAGGGCAATAGGGTAGGTTAGCACTATGGTTCCTGGCAGTTGGGGCTGCCGGGATGGGGCGATTCTTGCTGCTATTCATAAGGGGTGGGTTGTAGAAGCGTGCTCTCGTGGTCACCAAGTGAGAGAGGTTAGGCTTCTCCTTGAGTTGCAGCCAGCATACGTAGTCTTACTTAGCCCTGAGTGTGTCCACATCATATCTCTATCTGCCATTGAGAATTCTGTGGATGTTCCTTTCTGTGTGCAGGGTTGTTGGCTTTATTCCAAGATGTTCACATTGAGTCACGCCATTTGGCTAAGAACCTCCACTTCATATCTACTTCTTCGTCATTTTCTATCAGTTTCTTCTCAATGGCTTCTGATTTAATCTTTGTCTCTTCATTTAAGGCTCAGAGTTCCGGAACTGATGTCTGTACCTGTTTTACTTGGTTTTTTAGGTTCTGTTGCAGCAAAATGGCTTGGTCCGCCATCTTGGCTCCCTTTTTTCTTTTTTAAAAATTAATTTTGTTATTGTTGTTGAGAATATACACAGCAGAACATACACTAATTCAGCAATTTCTGCATGTACAATTTAGTGACATCGATTACATTCTGTGAGTTGAGCAAACATTGATACCCTCCTTTTCTGAGTTGTTCTTACCACACTAACATAAACTCACTGCCCCCTAAGGTTCCTATCTAATCGTTCAGGTCGTTGTTGGCACTTTGATCCCATAAAGATAGACTTCAGGGAATATTTTTGGTTTATATTTTAAAGATTATCTCTGGATAATAGTTTCAGGGGTTCATCCACCCCCCATGACTCCAGAAAGTCTGGAGTCCATGAGAATTTGAAATTCTGTTCTATATTTTCAAGTTTTTGATAGGATTCTTCTATAGAATCTTTGATTAAAAAGTTTAGTAATGGCAGCTGGGCACCTTCCAGTTCTTCTGTCTCATGGCAAAGGGACTGTGTTCCGGAGGAAATTAGGAGCACATTTCATATTCTTCTCCTATTCCTGATTCCCCTTCTTCCTCTTTTGCTACAAGTGAATAGAGATCAATTGTCATGCATGGGATGGCTGCCTGCAAGCTTTTAAGACTCCAGGCACTACACAGCCAACTAGGAGGTAGAACAGAAGCACTAAACACATTATTAGGCCAATTAGCTGGGGTGTCCTGTGAAACACTAAACCTGCAAACCAGGAGCTAGATCTCATGAGGATTTTAGTTGTACATAAGCAGTCTCAGCAGTTACTTTTTTTTTTTGTATGTGTGTGTCATTGTTGTATATATAGCTAGTACACAATTTTTGCCAATTCAACTTTAAACAGGTGTACAACTTACTGACATCAATTACAGTAACTGGATGTGCAACCTTAGCCTTATTCGATGCTATTTTCCATCACCATTAATCCCTGTTCTTTCTACTTCCCATCCTGGTAGTTGTTGTTATGTGCCGTTGAGTCGGTTCTGACTCATAGCAACCCTATGCATGTAGAACAAAACAGTGCCTGATCCTGCACCATCCTCACAGTCAGTATGTTTAAGCCCATTATCGCAGCCACTTGTCAAACCATCTCATTGAGGCTCTGCCTCTTATTCACTGACCCTCTATTTTACCAAGCATGATGTCCTTCTCCAGGGACTGGTCTGTCCTGATAATATGTCCAAAGGACATGAGATGAAGTCTCGCCATCCTTCCTTCTAAGGATCATTCTGGCTGTACTTTACTCCAGATAGATTTGTTTTTTGTTCTGGGAATCTGTTGTATATTCAATACTCTTTGCCAACACCATCATTCAAAGGTATCATTTTTTCTTTGGTCTTCCTTATTCATTTTCCAGTTTTTGCACGTATATGAGGCAACTGAAAATACCCTGACTTTGGTCAGACACACCTTAGTCCTCAAAGTGACACCTTTGCTTTTTAATACTTTAAAGAGGTCTTTTGCAGCAGATATGCCCAATGTAATATGTCATTTGATTTCTTGACTGCTGCTTCCATGGGTGTTGATTGTGAATCCAAGTAAAATGAAATCCTTGACTTCGAAATTTTCTCTCTTTATCACGATGTTGCTTACTGGTCCAGTTGTGAGAATTTTTGTTTTCTTTATATTGAGGTGCAATCCATACTGAAGACTGTAGTTTTTGATCTCCGTCAGTAAGTGCTTCAAGTTCTCTTTGCTTTCAGCAAGCAAGGTTATGTCAGCTGCATATTGGAGGTTGTTAATGAGTCTTCCTCCAATTCTGATGCCTTTCTTCTTCATATAGTCCAGCTTCTCAGATTATTTGCTCAGCATACAGATTGTAAAAGTATGATGAGCGATATAACCCTTATACCTTGGAATGTCTAGGACATCATTTTCACTTCACCTGATGGTCAGTCAAGTCACTAAGGCCAGCCCTGATTTGAAGGAAGGGGTATTAGTTTTTACTTCTTATTGCAAGGAATAGAAATAAATTTGAGGGTGTCTTTCATCTGACACATCTATTTTGAGGAACACAGTCCTCAACAATCTCAAATGAGTCCTAGTATTAAATCATACCATTATACATAGCTGTATGTATGGATCAACTTTCTTTGCATCAACGTGAAATTGCTTTTATCAACGGGTGTCTTAGACCTATACCATTAAGAACATTTATAATTATAATAATAAAACTCTCTTAGATCTTTCTGTATGTTTGGTAAGGTTGTTCTAAAAGGCTTTGTTATTACACAGTGTCTGCTCTATGGCATCCATGGGAAAATGTCCTATGAGGTCTTGATATCAGGAATATCATTCTTTTACTTTTCTTAGAGAAACTCCTATAATACTGTAATTCCTATTTCCTTTGTGCCTTGACTTTCAGAAAACCTTCCTTCATTTTCCTTTGTCTTAATTTTTACATGTTCAATACATTAATTTTGTATTTGGCTATGTTAATGTTTGGCATATACAAGACAGGGAGACAAAAACAAACAACTTAAGTGTAAATGAATCTAGAAAATGTAAAAAAAAAAATATATATATGGTATTAGTATCACAGCTCTGTTCTACTGAAGTATAGAACTTAGTGCTAGTCTCCATGTTTTCATTTACTGGATGACCTTGGTCAAGTTATTATAACCTTTCTAATGATCAAATTCTTATATAAAACAGGGAAATAATGTATGCAATTATATTGTGGGGTTATTTTTGGATTTCATGAGGTGATGCATCTGCATCTGGGAAATGCTTAACAAATATTAGCTATTTCAGTTACCTTAGACTTGTTATTGAAAGTTTTATTGTCTTTAACTCTTGTTGTACTTATATTTTGTTTTCCCATTTAAAATATAATATTTTTAGGGAGATAAGAAACAATGCTACTTTTATTTGTACCCATGTGTCTTAGTTACCTAGTGCTGCTGTAACACACATACTACAAGTGATGGCTTTAAAAACAGGAATTTATTATCTCACAGTTTTGGAGGCTAGAATTCCCAGTCAGGGCATTGGCTCTAAGGGAGGGTTCTTCCTTGTTGGTAGCCCTTGGAGTTCCTTGGTGTTTCTTGGTATTGCTTGGTATTCCTTGGTGTCTGTCTTCCACTTCTGTGCATCTCTATGTCTATTTTACTTTTTTCGTAAGACACTGCCTAGAAGTGATTAGATTTAGGACCCAACCAACCCTAGTATGACCTAATTAACTTAACAAAAGAAAACTACTTCCAAACAGGGTAATAGTTACAGGTACAGGAATTAAGATTGCACATTTTTTGGAGGGGGGGGGGACACAATTCAATCCATAACACCATGAAACCTAATATAAAAAAACCCTGTTGCAGTCGAGTTTATTCTGAATTATAGCAATCCTATAGGACACGGTAGAGCTACACTATAGGGTTTCCAAGGAGCAGCTGGTAGATTCTTACTGCTGACTTTTTGATTAATAGCCAAGAGCTCTCATCACTGTGCCACCAGGGCTCCAAACCTAGTATAGCCTTGCACATTTCATCCATCTGTGATAGACGTTAGGAGCCTTGGTGACTCAATAAGATCCCTGGTGGTGCAGTGGTCAAAGCATTTGGTTGTTAACCAAAAGGTTGGTGGCTCAAACCCATGAACCACTCTGTCGGAGACAGATGTGGTAGTCTGCTTCTGTAAAGATTTACAGCCTTGGAAACCCTGTGGGACAGTTCTACTCTTTTCTATAGGGTTGCTATGAGTCAGAATTGACTTGAAGGCAGTGGGTTTGGTATTTTTTTTTTTTTTGATGGCTCAATGATTAAGTGCTTGGCTACTAACCAAAAGGTCAGTGGTTTGAACCCCTACCAGTGGCTCCATGGGAGAAAGACCTGGTGACCTTCTGCTGTAAAAATTACAGCATAGGAAACCCTATGGGGCAGTTCTACCCTGTCCTATAGGGTTGGTATGAGTTGGAATTGAGTCAACAGCAACGGATTTTTGCTATGATAGATATGCTTGTAGTTGTTGGTGTTAGGTGCTGTTGAGTTGGTTCTGGCTCAGCTACCTTATGTACAATGGAACAAAACATTGCCTGGTCATGCACCATCCTCACAATTGTTGCTATGGTTGAGCCCATTGTTGCTGACATTCTACCTTACCAAGCATGATGTCCTTTTCAGGGACTGGTCCCTACCAATAACATGTCCAAAATACGGAAGTCTCACCATCCTTGCTTCCAAGGAGCACACTGGCTGTACTTCTTCCAAGACAGACTTGTTTGTTCTTCTAGCATTTCAGGGTATATTCAATATTCATTGCCAACACCATAATTGGAAGGCATCATTTTTTCTTTGGTTTTCCTTATTCACTACCTAGTTTTTGCATGTGTATGAGGAAATTGAAAATACCATGGCTTGGGTCAGGTGCATCTTGGTCCTCAAAGTGACAACTTTGCTTTTTAACACTTTAAAGACATCATTTGCAGCAGGTTTGCCTAGCGCTTGTACTAGTTCCCAATTAATGGGGAAAATTTTTTATAGAAGGAAATTTCAACTACAGGAAAAGACATCATCTAAAGTCAAAGTAAGAAGAAAGCGATACATCACATTCCTGAAAGTTTTTGCAAGTCATAAAATTTATGGAGATTTAAATTTATGGAGAGGAATATATATTCATTTTAAGTAATATGTGGCTCAATTTCATAATATGTATACAGAGGAGTAATAGGGAAAGTAAGAGAGAAGATTTGAAAGAGACAAACAGGAGAAAAAGAAGAAAAATAGGGAGATGAGGAGGGAGAAGGATAAGAAAATTAGAAATTAAGTAATTTGACATATACTTATTAAACTCCAAGTCTGTTTAAACAATTTCTGAAAACATATGGCATCTTAGAAGTAAAGAATTTATTGCAGAGGTGAAATTTTAGGCACTGTGACCACCTAGGAGGTAAAAATATTTTGGATGGGGTTTTTGGGGCTCTCAGATCTCTCAAAAACCTACACTGTTTCATTATTAACTCATTAAGTGAAAGGTGTTTTGAGCATACAATACACCTATTAAATGTACTTCGACAAATGGAAATGGCCACATCTCAGTTCATCTGCAGATCCTCCAGATCCTTTCTAGGAGTCTTCTGAGGGCTCCTTTCACATCCTTATTCCTCAGGGTATAGATGAAGGGATTGAGAGTGGGGGTGACTATGGAATAGAAGAGGGAGATAAACTTGCCCTGCTCTTGGGAGTAGCTGGAAGGTGGTTGCAGATACATGTAAATGGCGGGTACATAGAAGAGGGAGACCACCACCAGGTGGGAAGAATAGGTTCCAAAAGCCTTGTGCTGTCCCTTGGAGGATTGGATCCTGAGCACTGAACGGGCAATGAAGGCATAGGAGAAAAGGATGAGAGCTAGGGGGACTAGCACCAAGAAGGCCACTAGCACAGCCAGTGTAGCATCGTTCATAGTCGTGTCAGCACATCACAGCTTGATCCTGGCTGGTACCTCTCAGAAAAAGTTGTTTAGTACTTGCTGGCCACAGAAAGGCAACTGCACTGTCAAGACCACCTGAACTAGGGAGTTGCAGAAGCCACTGACCCAGGCCACAGCTACAAGCTGCTGGCAGAGAAGGTGGTGCATAATAACAGCATACTGGAGGGGCTCACAGATGGCCACATAATGGTCCAGGGACATCGTGGCTAAGACGATGCACTCAGTGCAGCCCAACCAGTGGAATATAGCATACTGCTCTGTGCAGCCACCATAGCTGATGGTCTCCCTGGAGCTGCCCATGTTGACAGCATCTGTGGGACTGCGGTGGTGGTATAGCAGAGATCCAGGAAGGACAAGTGGCTGAGGAAGATGTACATGGGGCTATGGAGCTGGGCATCTAGCCGGGACACCAAGATGAAGGCAATGTTGCCCAACATGGCCAGAATGTAGGAAACTAGAAGGACCACAGAAAGAGGAAGTTCCAGCCATGGTCTGTCAGAGACACCCAACAGGATGAAGTTCTTAGGGGAATTCCCCAAGAAACTCTGGTTGCCACTTCTCATGCTGATGCATTATCTGGCACCTGTAAAGAATTGAGAACATTGGAATGAAGCAAACCTGAGAGGAGGAATTAATGCTGGTCTTCATTCCTGTGTCCATGTTTTCTTACTAAGGTAAGACCCTGTCTGATCTTCTTTACCTCTGTAGAGACTTGAATGTAGAACAGTCAGACCAAGAGCCAGAACACCTGCAAATATGTCCTTTCTCTACCTTCTACTCTGTGACTTTGAAAATGCTGTTTAGTCTTTCTGAACCACAATTTTTCCATCTGTAAAATGGGGAGAAAATTCCTACTTTAACTACAAAGACTTGGGAAAGATAAAAGACATTTATGTATGTGACAAGAGGAACATTATCATATGGATAACAAGTTTCTTCCAATTTGGTCAAAGCCTGACATAGCTCCCATCATCATCAGGCTGTTTGACTTCTCCCTGAAAACACATGGCAGGAATTGTCCACTTTCTTAGGCTTTCTCTTTTTGCCTTTTTCAGGCAGCCGTGGGAAGAAGGTGGGAGGCGGCATAAAGTAAGTGTAAGGGCTTTGTGAACAGTTAGAAGCTTTATTGATGTCAATACACCTTACTCACCTCTTAAGCTTTCATCTGGTTCCATCACCACGAGGAGCTGCACCCCGGCTCTCTGGACCACACTGACCTCTCCCCTATGTGACCTCTCTCACACAGGCATTCCTATGTCTTGCTTTGGCAGTGACATTAGCACAATTCAAGATTTTCCAAATCCCTTGAGTGGAGCAGCCAAGTCATATGTCTCTTCACCCCTAACTTTGTTATGGAACCAAATAAGCCCCTAAAACATAGAATTTTGACCACCAGAAGAAAGATCTTGATTGGTATAAGAAATGTAGCTCCAAGAGTTGTTGACTAAAGGGCCAGACTGCCTCTTGTTGTTAGGTGCAGTCAAGTCAATTTCGACTCATAGAGACCCCATGTGATAGAGTAGAAGTGCCCCATAGGGATTTCTTGGCTGTAATTTTTATGGGATCAGATCAATAGGTCTTCTCTCGAAGAGAAAACTGCTGGGTAGGTTTCAACCGGCAAAGCCAAGCACTTAACTGTTGTGCACCAGGGCTCCTTAAACCGTCTCTAGAACTAATATTTTTCTGTCAGTTTGAGTGACATTTGAATTCCCTGAACAACTTCTTTGCAATGAAACCATCCCTTCTCAGTGATGGAAAACACAGTCAACTTGATTTTTGGATGCCATTATTGTTAGTGGATATTGGTTTGCCAACAACTGGCTCACATGGCCTTTCACTGAGCTCTGTTGGCCTCCAACTATTAGTTTCCCAACAGTCTCTACCCTGCTGAGAATTTATGGGTGTGGTTTTGAGGTCATGATGGGGATGATATGGTTTATGATAGAATTGAAAAGAAATCAAATCCTGTATGCAGATAATTCATGGATGTGCTTTATTTTGTGCTTTATGCATAAACTGTGATCTGTTCAGCTTAGATGCTGTGACAAATACATTCCCTCTCACTCTGGTCCTATATTCTAAAGAACTCTGCTACTTTTTGAAGGAAAAAAAAAAAACCCAAAAAAGAAAATGACTCAAATCCAGGCTTTAAATCAACAAGTGCAAATCTGCTTTCCTCCTTCTAATGTTTAAAAATTACATACTGTTTCCTATAAAGTTTCTGATATTCTGTGTATCACCCAATTATTGCACTTCTTTCCACTATTCTACCAGAAATATCTCTGGGATATGCCTCATAGAATACAATTTTCCTTCTAATGAGAACTCATGATTCTCATTTTGACTCAATGAGCTATGGCAGGGAAAAGTCAGTCTAGAGTACTTTTTTGAAGTTGAAAAAGCATAGCATCATTTCCCTTTCTGTCCTGTGTAAGATTTCTGATTCCAAGGTTTCTTCTGAGAGTCTAAACTGAGGAAGAAGGGGAGAAGTTACAGGGCTAGTGAAGATAAAAAAAAAAAAAAAAAAAAAGGATGGAAAAAACAGAAAAGAGGTGTAGATGTAAGTCATATTTAATAAAATGCGCAAATTGTTTAGCACTCACTGTGAGCCAGGAACCGTGATAATAAATTTATATAATTATCTTATTTAGTGTTTTAACGACCCGGTAAGGTAGAAATTTTCATTTCCATTTTACCATTGTTCATATTGGCTCAGAGAGGCTAATTGTTCTGTCTTAATTGATTCACAAAACAGTAAGTGGTAAGGTCAGAGCTACTCTCTCCATATTCTCTCCAGCACTTGGCTTTTGAAAAAGCAGCTGGTGACTTGGAATGCAGCAAGAACATCTGTGCATATATCTGAGGCAGAAGAGGCTGCAGAAAAAGGAAGGTGAAGGAAAGCCCTATCAAGGGAGGGGAAGAGACCAGGAGATGGCTCCAGAGAGGCTTGGAGGGAGACTTAATTCTTTTCTTTTTTTTTATGTTTCTTCATATATTTCATTATTTTTTGTTGTATTTTAAGTGAAATTTTACAGTTCGAGTTAGTTTCTCATACAAAAATTTATATACATACTGTTATGTGACCCTAGTTGCTCTCCCTGTAAAGTGACAGCACACCCTTCCTCACCACCCTGTATTTCCCGTGTCCATTCAACCAGCTCCTGTCCTTTTCTGCCTTCTCGTCTCACGTCCAGACAGGAGCTGTCCATTTAGTCTCATGTATCTACCTGAGCTAAGAAGCACACTCTTCACAAGTATCATTTTCGTCTTATACTCCAGTCTAATCTTTGTCTGAGGAGTTGGCTTCGGGAATGGTTTTAGTTTTGGGCTGACAGAAATTCCGGGGGCCATGTCTTCTGGAGTCCCTCCAGCAGAGACTTACTTCTAAATTATTTGTTCAATGTTACAGTCACGCACACACGGCTTCTAAACTGCAAAGCCAAACGTCATCCCAACCTGAGCCTTCTTGCTTCTTGTGTCTTATGTCCTACTGTCCAGCCCTTTCTATTTAGAACTGCTTAGGTTCCTGGCCTCTCCACTTCCTTGACCTCTTTCTGTCTTCCCACTCCCTAGATAGAAGTGTTCCCCCAGACACTTGCTCACTGCCCTGAGTGAACACGTACATTTCCACATCTTCCATCACCTATAAGCAGAACTTTTCCAGACCTGTGTGCTCCCGCTGTGACTTCCTCACTGAACTCCACTCCCCTTTCTGGTCATTGTTAACTGACACAATACAAATTTAACCTGCTGGCCATTACTCCCAAGGTCAAACCGGCTCCTCCTAATTCATGGCTGCTTCCGCATCAGTCACTTTGAGTCAGAATATTCAAGTCATATCAAATAATGTTCTGTATCTTATTTACTGTATTTCATCAGTGTCCGTGTCCTCTTGGTTCTATCTGCACAATGCCTTAGGCACACATTATCTGTACCCTTACCACTTTGTCCTGGATCAGAGCCTGCCTGGGCTCCTGCTAGAGCCCACTAACTATGCCTCTATAGGTCTTCTCTTCCTTATGCATCCTATTATCCGATTCACATGTGTGATGGAGTCGTCTTTTTACAACTCAGGTGTGAAGAACAAAGGTATTTTTAAGGCTTCCAATTACTTAAAAAATAAGAACCTGTTTCCTTAAATAGTTACCTTCCCTAGGGTAGGGGCTGTACCTTTATCATATTGAATCCTCTACGGTTTCTTCTGAAAAGTGTCACATTTCTCTACCTGGCAGTGCAATGGTCAAGCACTTGGCTGCTAACTGAAAGGTGGGCGGTTGGAGAAAAAATCTGGTGATCTTTTCCCTTAAAGATTAAAACCTAGGAAACCCTACAGGACTGTTCTACTTTGTAATACATGGCTACTATGAGCTGGAATTGACTTGACTGCACACAACAAAAATAACAGTCTTGTTACAGGATACTTTAAAGACTTTACTTAAACCATGCCTGTTTGCCTCCTAAACAGTGCTTAGTCTGCTAACCAATAGGTCAGCAATTCGAATTCACCAGCCGCCCTTTGGAAACCCTATGGAGCAGTTCTACTCTGTCCTATAGGGTGGCTATCAGCTGGAATCGATCTGATGGCAAAGGGTTAATATATTCCTTATATGATATATAACCCATATTATATATATATGTTTTTATACATGTATACACACACATACACATACATATGTATAAACACACACAAATATGTGTGTATTTCTTTATGTGACAAAAGAGCACCTACGGAAATGTAGAGTCGACCTTAATGACGTGGGTGGACTAAGCTTTTGGGACCTTCATTTGCTGATGTGTCACTACTCAAAATGAGAAAAAACACCTGCAAACATCCATTAATAATTGGAACCTGGAATGTATGAAGTATGAATCTAGGAAAATTGGAAACCATCAAAAATGAAATGGGGCACATAAACATTGATATTTTAGGCATTAGTCAGCTGAAATGGACTGGTATTGGCCATTTTGAATTGGACCATCATGTAGTCTACTATGCTGGGAATGACAACTTGAAGAGGACTGGTGTTGCATTCATCGTCAAAAAGAACGTTTAAAGATCTATCCTGAAGCACAACGCTCAGTGATAGGATAATATCCATATGCCTACGAGGAAGGAAGACCAGTTAATACGACTATTATTTAAATTTAAGCACTAACCACTAGGACCAAAGATGAAGAAATAGAAGATTTTTATCAGCTGCTGCAGTCTGAAATTGATTGAACATGCAATCAAGATGCATTGATAATTACTGGTGATTGGAATGTGAAAGTTGGAAACAAAGAAGAAGGATCAGTAGTTGGAAAATATGGCCTTGGTGATAGAAAAAATGCCGGAGATGGAATGATAGAATTTTGCAAGACCAACGACTTCTTCAATGCAAATATCTTCTTTCACGAACATAAACAGCAACTAGACACATGGACCTCGCAAGATGGAACAAACAGAAATCAAATTGACTACATCTGTGGAAAGAAACGATGGAAAATCTCAATATCATCATTCAGAACAAGGCCAGGGGCCGACTGTGGAACAGACCATCAATTGCTCATAGGCAAGTTCACGCTGAAACTGAAGAAAATCAGAGCAAGTCCACGAGAGCCAAAATATGACCTTGAGTATATCCCACCTGAATTTAGAGACCATTTCAAGAATAGATTTGACGCACTGAACACTAGTGACCTCAGACCAGACGAGTTGCGGAATGACATCATGGACATCAAACATGAAAAAAGCAAGAGGTCACTGAAAAGACAGAAAAGAAAGAAAAGACCAACATGGATGTCAGAGGAGACTCTGAAACTTGCTCTTCAGCATCGAGCAGCTAAAGCAAAAGGAAGAATTGATGAAGTAAAAGAACTGAACAGAAGATTTCAAAGGGCCTCTCAAGAAGACAAAGTATTATAAGGACATGTGCAAAGAGCCGGAGAAGGAAAACCAAAAGGGAAGAACACGCTCGGCATTTCTCAAGCTGAAAGAACTGAAGAAAAAATTCAAGTCTCAAGTTGCAATAGTGAAGGATGCCATGGGGAAAATATTGAACGATGCAGGAAGCATCAAAAGAAGATGGAAGGAATACACAGAGTCATTATACCAAAAAGAATTAGTCGATATTCAACCGTTTCAAGAGTTGGCATATGATCAGGAACCGATGGTACTGAAGGAAGAAGTCCAAGCTGCTCTGAAGGCATTGGTGAAAAACAAGGCTCCAGGAACTGATGGAATATCAATTGAGAAGTTTCAACAAACGGATGCAGTGCTGGAGGTGCTGACTCATCTATGCCAAGAAATATGGAAGACAGCTTCCTGGCCAATGGGCTGGAAGAGATCCATATTTATGCCTATTCCCAAGAAAGGCGATCCAACCGAATGTGGAAATTATAGAACAATATCATTAATATGACACAAAAGCAAAATTTTGCTGAAGATCATTCAAAACTGGCTGCACCAGTATATTGACAGGGAACTGCCAGAAATTCAGGCCGGTTTCAGAAGAGGACATGGAACCGGGGATATCATTGCTGATGCCAGATGGATCCTGGCTGAAAGCAGAGAATACCAGAAGGATGTTTACCTGTGTTTTATTGACTATGCAAAGGCATTCGACTGTGTGGATCATAACAAACTATGCATAACACTGCGAAGAATGGGAATTCCAGAACACTTAATTGTGCTCATGAGGAACCTTTACATAAATCAAGAGGCAGTTGTTCAGACAGAACGAGGGGATACTGATTGGTTTAAAGTCAGGAAAGGTGTGCGTCAGGGTTGTATTCTTTCACCATAGCTATTCAGTCTGTATGCTGAGCAAATAATAGGAGAAGCTGGCCTATATGAAGAATGGGGCATCAGGATTGGAGGAAGACTGATTAACAACCTGCGTTACGCAGATTACACAACTTTGCTTGCTGAAAGTGAAGAGGACTTGAAGCACTTACTAATGAAGATCAAAGACCAAAGCCTTCAGTATGGATTACACCTCAGCATAAAGAAAACAAAAATCCTCACAACTGGACCAATGAGCAACATCATGATAATTGGAGAAAAGACTGAAGTTGTCAAGGATTTCATTTTACTTGGATCCACAATCAACAGCCATGGAAGCAGCAGTCAAGAAATCAAAAGATGTATTGCATTGGGCAAATCTGCTGCAAAGGACCTCTTAAAAGTGTTGAAGAGCAAAGATGTCACCCTGAAGATTAAGGTGTGCCTGACCCAAGTCATGGTATTTTCAATCGCATCATATGCATGTGAAAGCTGGACAATGAGTAAGGGAGACCAAAGAAGAGTTGACGCCTTTGAATTGTGGTGTTGGCAAAGAACGTTGAGTATACCATGGACTACCAAAAGAACAAACAAATCTGTCTTCGAGGAAGTGCGGCCAGAATGCTCCTTAGAGGCAAGGATGGCGAGACTGCATCTTACATACTTTGGACATGTTGTCAGGAGGGATCAGTCCCTGGAGAAGGACATCATGCTTGGCAGAATACAGGGTCAGTGGAAAAGAGGAAGATCCTCATTGAGGTGGATTGACACAGTGGCTGCAACAATGAGCTCAAGCTTAACAATGATTGTAAAGATGGCGCAGGACCTGGCAGTGTTTGGTTCTGTTGTGCATAGGGTCGCTATGAGTCAGAACTGACTCAACGGCACCTAACAACAACAACAACAAGGAAATGTTGCAATCTGTAAACGTTATTGTTAAGATTCAGTCTCTTCCACTATAATCCTTGGTAGTTAGACAGAGCCTTGACCTGTCTAACTAGGTTGTTGGAATTTTTGGCTAAATTTTAAACTAAGTATTCAGTCTAAAATTTATATGTATGGCATATATACTGTATTTTCACGCAAATAATTTGCACCATCTGTATTTGTTTGCTACCTGCGCCCTCCCCCCATGAGGTATTTTTGTATGCATGCTATGATAATTTTTCTTACAGCAACATTAAAAAAATTGGCATAGCAGCCCTTTTGAAAATACCATGGGGATGGGGAGGATGTAGTTGGCAAACAAACATAGAGGATGTGCATTATTTGGGTAAAAATACAGTATGTCATATTTGTATATATATTTGACATATTTTATAAATGCCTGACACTCACTCCTGAAATCCCTTTTGGATGTTGATAGACTGTGTTATGTCCAGACAGGAGCTGCCCATTTAGTCTCATGTATCTACCTGAGCTAAGAAGCACACTCTTCACAAGTATCATTTTATGTTTTATAGTCCAGTCTAATCTTTGCCTGAGGAGTTGGCTTCGGGAATGCTTTTAGTTTTGGGCTCACAGAAATTCCGGGGGCCATGTCTTCTGGGATCCCTCCAGCAGAGACTTATTTCCAAATTACTTGTTCAATGTATCGGTCACACACACATGGCTTCTGTACATGCTTCTATACAGCATTATGTGCAATTTCCAGAATCAAGCTTATGATACATGCAAATAAGAGCTTGCCCATGAGGTTTTATTATCTATTACTACAAAAGATCTCTTTCTTCAATTTAAAATTGCAACCTGGGCCACCATGTCAAGGCACTGTTTAACTGCTAAGGATATAACTGGGATTATAGTGCATGAGACTGAATCTTGGGGATACAGTTTACAGATGGCAAGGTTTTCCTTAACTGATATTGACAGGTATCTTTCATCATAAAAAGAAAAAAGAATATTTTCTCGTCATTTCTTTGTATTTCCAGTCATGTTCAGATGGCACTCTTGCTATTAGCCATAAATTCTGACTAGAGTAAAATGAAGACCTGAAGAGGCACAATGAGGAAAGTCTAACAATAAAACGTCTACTTTGCCTTCTTCAAGATTATTCAGCTTTGATGTAGCTGAAGCCCAGGCCCAGCCCCAGGCTCCAATCACCCTGGCCCAGGCCTTTGCACACTTTCCACATTGTTGTGCCTGCAATGCCTCTTCTTGTTATCTACCTTCCCTCCATACCATACCTCTAATTTTATGCTATCTCAGCTTCCACGCCTTTCACGAAACCGTCCTCATCAGTTCATCATGTATTGATCATCTCCTATGAGCTCTCCTAGTATAATGACCATCAATAGCCATATTCCTAAAAGGGGCCTGAGACATAATTTTGCATAATGCTTTAATATAAGATTAAAAAAAAAATCCTAACAAACACTGAGAGAGGGGAAGTAAGTCAACATTTAATAAGCCGGCTACCTCTTGGTCCCTGTGCCAGGTGTTAGGTATATGTCCTACTTCATGTCTCATGTCCTACTCCAAATAACTCTGGAAAAACTGAGAACTTCATAAGGTTAAGAATGCCCACCTTCTTCAGATCAGAGCTAGAGTGTGACTCCACGGGGTGAGCTTGTTTAACCACCCGATGCTGCTTCACACTAGGGGATTAGCTGCCCATAGGCCCCCAGATGTCTGAACCCCCTACCCAGCACAGCACTGACACCAGATATCTAACTGTCACTTCTTACAAGCACATGCATGACTCTCTTGATCACCCTATAAGCTGAAACCTACTTGCCTAATGGAAAACTTAATAATGTGCTATCTTGTTTGCTAGGCATTTCCAATATGTTAGGTTTTGTTTTCTGTGTAGATTATAATTTTTTAAAAACAAGAATCTGTCTTACACACTGTCATCCACAGTTATTACACAGATGAGAAATACAATTCATTCACAAAAAATGCTGATTTAATTCACATTTCTAATGAGCTAAAGTCATTCCCCAAGTGACTTCTTATTGTAGACTGTACATGGAGTCCTTAGCCCCATCTATTACTCTTTCTAGGGGTGGGGGAGAAGGAAAAGGGAAGGGGAAGAAGCTGGGACACAGCAGTGACAGGACAGCCACTTGGTGAGTGTGCTGGCTGTTGTGAGCAGAATTGTGTCATTTGGCCCATTGCTGCCAGTGCAAGGGATACTAACACCTGCCATGCCCGCTCCCCACTCACATTCCAGGGCCTCTTTATCTTGTCTGAATATTTTAATTTGCTACTAAAATTTACCTCAAAACTTGCTTTTTCTGGGGCCTGATATTATTTGGCCTTACTTATCTAGTCCTCCCTTGCCACCAGCATGCTAGGCTTAATATTGCTTTTGTGACTAGGATTCAGCATCATCAAAAATATTGGGTTGCAGAGGAAAAGAGGCTCAGGATCCTGATACACTCTAGGTAACATCCACTCTTCCAGATGAGTATCGAGTGACTTTCCTGCCTAAAGACAGGGATGACCTGCTCTGTTTCCAGTTATTTTCTAACTTGAAGTATATGACTTTAACTATGTTGCATAATCAGTTAATCAATGGCCAATATTCACTGACCTGCCTGTCCTCTATCCCAGCACAAATTATTGTTAGTATTTTTTTTTTTTTAATGCCACAGACTACTGACCTCTACGTCACTTTGAAGATTTTAGTTTTCAATCGTTAAGGACTAAACAGTTACCTTCATGGCTTGTATCAAAGGCCTTGGTTAAGGAATGGAGGTTTTATTAGCAGTTGGTGGTCTTAGCTGGGGAGAGACATCTTGGGGTTGAGTCACTGGGAATGCTCTTCCTATTCTAGGAAAACACAGCCCAGTTTCTCTGATGAGACTGCTGGGACTGCCCTTACCTGAAACTTGCCTTTGAGCAGATGTAGACTTTTTTTTTAGACAGATTATTCCCAATCTAGAAGAAAAACCTGCCTTCCATTGCAGCTTACTCACTGGGTGGGCTCAGTGCTTGTCTGGACTTTTCCTGGTTGGCTGGTGAACTTCAGGTTTTGCTCTAGCTATGGCCCCAAGAGCCCCCTCAGGGACTTTGAATAGTGGTGCGTGAACCTTAGGTCAAGATGGCTTCAGAGGAGAGATTTCAAGTGGTAAACAGTCTCCTCGACCTTCTTCCTGCCCATTTCAAAATTATCTCTCAGGTTAAACTTGATCTGATCTTCTCCATTCTATCCCATAAGGACTTCGCTGTTTCTCCCCAGGCTTCCCATTGGGAATAGTACCTTGTTCTCATATAGCTGGGAAGTTATCCCTGATGTTTTGTTTAATTAGTGTCTGAGGGTTTTTTTTTTTTTTTTTTTTTTTGAGGGGTTAGCTGATAATTGATGTAGTGTGTGAGCCTGGAGTACTTGCAATTAAATGATAAATCCTTGAAGATCAGAAGAACGGAGGAAATGGACCCATAATGGTGAATGAGAACTATGTTTTTAAATTCTGAGAGGAGAGATGGGGGTGCTCTAAAGTTAGAGCAAACAAATAACTTGTATAGCATGCAGTTCACTTACAGTGTGGGCCTCGAAGGAGGCTTCAACACCAAGCTCAGGCACTCACTGTCCATGTGCCTTCTAACAAGTGACCTAACCTCTCTGCCCTGCAAAGTACAAGAACCACTAGTATTGCCCTCTAGAGATATAACTGATTAAAAATTGAACAAAGAGTGAATAATCTTAATGGTCAAATAAATGATAATGAATACTTAATGCATCTATAGTGAGCGGAGACTATAGATGAGGGCGTCAGAAGATATTGATGTTTTCAAGTATTCTAGAATGAGGAGAGAGAAGGCTGGACTGCTTGGAACAAAACTAAGCCTTCTGTTGTGGGAATAGGGGTATCATAAGGATTCCTCATGTTTCTAGATTTAAATGCCTTTTCAGCTGTAGCTAGGGTTAGAGGAAAGAGATGAAAGATTTATGTTATAATCATAAGAAACAACTCTATGCCAATATTTATTTAACATGGGAACAACAGATGGTAGTGGTAAAATGAACAAACAACAAAAAGAACAACAACAAAAATGGACCTTTGCATTCAAATGAACTAGATTTAAATCCCAGATCCATTCATTAATTGTTTACCTTGAATGAGTTACATAAGTCTACTGAGGCTTAGTCTCCACTGCTCGTCTGTCAGTTCATCGTGCTGTGGTGGCTCACGTGTTGCTGATATACTGGAAGCTATGCTACTGGTATTTCAAATACTACCAGGGTCACCCATGGCAGACAGGTTTCAGAGGAGATTCCAGACTAAACAGACAGGAAGAAAAACCTGGTGGTCTATTTCTGAAGAAACTGGCAAGTGGAAACCTTAAGAATAGCAGCAGAACATTGTCTGATATAGTGCAGAAGATGAGCCCCTCAGGTTAAAGACTATCTCAAGAATAAGCTTGACACATTGAACACTACTGGCTGAAGACCAGACGAGTTGCAGGGTCACATCAAAGATATCATCATACACGAAGAAAGCAAAAGGTCATTAAAAAGACAAGAAAGAAAGAAAAGACCAAAATGGATGTCAGAATACTCTGAAACTTGCCCTTAGAGTTAGAGTAGCTAAAGTGAGTGGAAGAAATGAAGTAAAAAAGTTGAAGAGAAGGTTTCAAAGGGCAGTTCAAGAAGACAAAGTATTATAATGAAATGTGCAAAAACCTGAGTTAGAAAGCCAAAAGGTAAGAACATGCTCAGCATAACTTAAGCTGAAAGAACTGAAGAAAAAATTCAAGCCTTGACTTGCAGTATAGAAGGGCTCTATGGGCAAAGTATTGAATGATATAGGAAGCATCAAAAGAAGATTGAAAGAATACACAGGGTTCCTGTACCAAAAAGAATTGGTTGGCATTCAACCATTTCAGGAGGTAGCATATGATCAAGAGCGTATAGTATTGAAGGAAGAAGTCCTAGCTGCACTGAAAGCATTGGTGAAAAACAAGTCTCCAGGGACTGACCGCATACCAATTGAGATGTTTCAACAAATGGACACAAATGTCAAGAAATTTAGAAGACAGCTACTTGGCCAACTGACTGGAAGAGATTCATATTTGTGCCTAGTCCCAAGAAAACGATCCAAAGAAATTATCTAACAATATCATTAATATCACAAGCAAGTAAAATTTTGCTCAAGATCATTCAAAAACTGTTGGCAGCAGTACATGGACAAGGAACTGCCAGAAATTCAGGCTGGCTTCCAAAGAGGACTTGCAATGAGGGATGTCATTGCTGGTGCCAGATTAATCTTGACTGAGAGCAGAGAACACCAAATAAAAAAGTAGAAAAGCTGTGTTTTATTGACTAAGCAAAGACATCCAACTGTAAGGACCATAACAAACTAAGGATAGCATTGCGAAGAATGGGAATTCCAGAATACTTAATTGTGCTCTTGAGGAACCTGTACATAGATCAAGAGGCAGTGGTTCAAATAGAACAAAGGGACACTTCGTGATTTAAAGCCAGGAAAGGTGTGCATCAGGGTTGTATCCTTTCACCATAGTTATTCAACCTGTGTGCTCAGCAGATTGTCTGAGAAGCTGGACTGTAGAAACAAGGTGGCATCGGTATTGGAGGACGATTCCTTAATAACCTGTGTTATGCAGATGACACAACATTGCTTGCTGAAAGTGAAGAGAACTTGAAGCGCTTACTGATGAAGATAAAAGGCTAGATAGAGCGTTCAGTATGGATTACACCTCAATACAAAGAAAACAAAAATCCTCGCAATTGAGCCATTAAGCAACATCGGGATAAACGGAGAAAAGGTTGAAGTTGTCAAGGATTTCATTTTACTTGTATCCACAATCAAAGCCCATGGAAGCAGCCGTTAAGAAATCAAATGATGTGTTGCACTGGGCAGAGCTTCTCCAGAGGACCTCTTTAAAGGACCTGTTAAAAAGAAAACATGTCACTTTAAGGTGTGCCTGACCCAAGCCATGGTATTTTCAATCACCTCATATGCATGCAAAAGCTGGATAATGAGTAAGGAAGACCAAATACGAATTGATGCCTTTGAATTATGATGTTGGCAAAGAATGTTGAATATACCATAAACTGCCAGAAGAATGAAAAATCTGTCTTGGAAGAAGTACAGCCAGAATGCTCAGGGCAAGGGTGGTGATACTTCCTCTCATATGCTTTGGACATGTTATCGAGAGGGAACAGTCCCTGGAAAAGGACATCATGCTTGGTAAAGGAGAAGGTCAGCAAAAAAAAAAAAAAAAAAAAAAGGAAGACCCTCAAAGAGATGGATTAACACAGTGGCTGCAATGATGGGCTTAAGCATAACAATGTTTGTGAGGATGGTGCAGGACCAGGCAGTGTTTCATTCTGTTGTACATAGGGTAGGTATGAGTGATAACTGACTTGACAGCACCTAACAACAACAACATATTTGCAGCAAGTACAAATATGTATGTAGGAATATCTGCTGCCATCCGTATGTATGCAGGTGGGTGTACTTCCATATGTTCTCCCACTGCAGTTAATGAGCACAGTAAGTTCTTATTTGCTTGGAGTTTCTGATTTAAAGAATATGTCACTGTGTATCAATGTCTACAGTTGCCTTTTGTAAGAGAAAAACAGAGGTAATCTCACATAAGAATGGAAGTAAGATCAACTAAGAAAGTAGATGAATAAAAGAATGAGACGATAGATGCATTTATTTTTTAAATTATTGAATATTAATAACATTTAAAAGCTGTGGCAGGTATGCCTGGGAGATATAAACAAACTGTACACTGGCTAGCAATGCAAGTATTTGGAATGTGGTTGAAGAGAGAAATTAAATATATTAAATGGTTAGGTAGCAGGCAACATAGAATTTTTCTTTACTCCAAGAAACTGATACGAAATTAATTTCTATAAGACCTCCACAGTGACAGATACCATGATGACGTGGTAACTGGAGTATCCAGAAGGTGAAATAGACTGTTGATGCAAGTGGGGGATTGGGGTAGGGGAGAACCATCATTCTGGTGGGAGCACTTGCATGTGGAAATGTTTGGGGTGACTGATGTCAGCAGACTCTGCCTGGAACAGAGATCATAAGTTGGGGACTACCCAGAAATCGTTGTATGTTGTTGGGGGGTGGAGAATGGGGAACTTGGTTGTGATTGTTCAACTAATTTTAAATTTACATTATGATGCAGTCTATAAAAGAAGATTCTGACCCAGAAAAAGGAAGGCAAAAGGGATGTTTGTTGGAGGGAATGTGTGAGATGTCAGGGGCCTGTTGAAGCATCCTGGCATGATGGAAGCTGGACCTTGGCTGCAGTGAGAGTGAGTAGTGGAAAGGAAGGACCGGGGTGCACTATCAACAGCAGAAGGGAAAGTATGGACATAGCATGTGTGCACAGCAGGGGGAGGCAGGAGGGGGTTCTGAACTTCATTACATCCCCTATGCTATAGCTTCAGAGCCTTACATCCATTATGTCCTGCATAGAGCCCTTTCAGCTCTGTGCACAAGGGAAGTTTGTATGAAGTCTACATGAGACATTGTCTTAACCTCAATCTACACTCCTTTGTTGCTACTCTGTAGTTTTTTAATGTGCTCTGACCAGGAGTTTACTTCAATTCATGATTTTTCTCCACCACCTCTAACTACCACTTCCTTTAGTATTTTTCATGAGCTATCAAGACTGAACAGAGTAGAAAGATGGTACGGAAAAAGGCAAGTGTAGGGGTCAACTTTGAGAGGAATCTCCAAGTCAATATCTCAGGGTTTTGAGGGAATACAGGTACAAAGAAAAATCCATTAGACTGCCCAGTGCTGGTTGCAGAGGAAAGATTTTCAATAAACAGAATATTGGGTCCCTATACGTTTTTTTGTTTGTTTATTTTTTAGGAGCCCTGGTGGAGCAGAGGTTAAGCATTTGGCTGCTAATCCAAAGGCTGGCAGTTGGAATCTACCAGCTGTCCCTTGGAAACCATATGGGACAGTACTAATCTGTCCTATAGGGTTGCTATGAGTCAGAATCCACTCAACAGCAATGGCTTTTTTTTTTTTTTTTGGCTTATGCTTTTTTAAAGTCAGCTCCCTCACATGTGACTATCAGTAACAACAAATTACCAACAGTAACAGGGTCTTATATCCACAGACATTCTCATATGAGGTATCAATGTCCCCAGGGCTATATGTGCAGTTTGAAAATGTCTCCGAGGTAATTTTGATTTTCATTAACGCAAGATATTTTGAGATTTACAAACATGTATTATTAGGAAAACTGCAGTCAACTCCCTGGAACTGAGGGAAAGAAGGGATGAGCATATTTGTTAAATTAAAAATCTATAGTGGGAGATTAACTGGCACAGGCTTTGTGACAAGACATGAGAAAAGAGCGCCTTGCTACCAACCTCTGTCACAACACCCAATAGAATAGCACCTCATAGTGAATGTCATAATCTACACAGCATCTATTCAGGAAATCATGGTGGCGTTACCACAGCTCAATGTCAATGCCACCCAGTGACCCAACTTTAGATGAAGAATGTTGTATATTTGGAAAGAAGCAACATTGTTTATATGGAGCTAGAAAAATGCAAACTTTAAACATAAGTCACTTAAGCATAACTAAAGGTAGTTTTTCTCTAATGAAAAGAGTAAAGGAATCAAGTAATGCTGTTGCCCAAGCTATGGCAAGTCCCAAGAAGGAAGGAGCAAGGCCTCCTGCAGCTGCTCTTCCCCATTGGTGGTTGTCTTCCTCTTCTACTTCAGTGTCACTGCAGTCTACATCCAGCCCCAAAGCCATTTTTCCCAGAAAGGAGGGAAATTCCTGACTCTTTTCTACACCGTTGTGACTCCCATTCTCAACTCCCTCATCTACACCTTGAGGAATAAGAATATGAAGGGTACCTTCAGGAGGCTATTTGGAAATGACAGAATGGCCAGTGAGAACTGAGGGGCTCAGACTTAAGGGTGAGTTCAGCTTTTGTTCAGTTCAGCTTCTCACAGCATGGTCTTTGTGGTGCTTCATGTGTGGGTGATTTTCAATTATCAGTACAAATACAAAGGGTCAATGGTGTGCTTTTATAGACAGTGGACCAATAAAATTAAATTAACACACCACGTAGAGTTAATGTTAATTTTAAATACAAGTATAACATTGTTCCAGTCAAGGTATGGTCAGGAAATAGAAACAACTCCAGTTCTTTTAAAAAAGATAGTTTATTATAAGGAATGGTTAACTGGCTATTAAGGACAAGGAAAGGGAAATTGAAAAAGAAAAAGAGCAACCTCCTCTAGAGTTGGAGGACACAAGGAATGGATTGGAACTGTTAAAACTTATGGCTCAGAGGAGCAACCCGTTAAACAACAACAAGAACAAAAAAGGTTGCAGTCAAGTGGATTTGGGCTCATAGCAACCCTATAGGACAGAGTAGAACTGCCCCATAGGGTTCCCAAGGAGCAGCTGGTGAATTTAAATTGCTGGCTTTTGGTTAGCAGCCAAGCTCTTAACCACTGTGCCACCAGGGCTCCAGAAGAGCGACATAGGAAGCAAAATTCTTAAACCTCCTACTTCTGAGGAGGGACAAGGGCTGGTTATGCCAGTATCATTGATGGAACCTAATGCCCTTGTTCTACTCACCACAGCTGAGAATCTTCATTCAACTTAATTCAACTCCTCCTGCCTAATAAACTTCCACTGACACGGTGAAATAGTTACTAGGGTCATATTAACAAGAAGAGAAAGCAAACAGGAAGCAAACAGGGAAGAGAAAGGCTCTTCTCATCTCACCCACCAACCTGCCTGCCAGTATCGCCCCCTATGGGTGATGACTAATAAGAAAACAGCAAGCAAAGAAGAAGTGTATTGTGCACACTCCCAAATGCAGCCTCATGAAAGGGCTGATAAAAGTATGGATTTGGAGCTCAGAGACACACCTTAATACCTGGCTCACATGTGTGGTACATCACACAAGTCTTCACAGTATAACAGGAATCCAAAAGACAAAGTTCTAATTAAGAAGAAGACAAATATATAGACAGGTTGTTGATTCTGCTCAGTATTCTTCTCGCTCTTCACTTTCTTCTGAGAACACCATGTCAATAGACCGTGCTAATGAGCCTACCCTGCAAATGAAGCGTCTGTGGTCACCTGAGAGGGAATTGGTCAGTGTAGCCCTTGCTGGGAGGGGCCATGACTTGAAATTGACAAGGAGTTGTGTATATAAGCAGCCAAATCCACAGAGGTTTTAGAGACAGAAACAAGTAGGAAGAGATGTAGCAAGAAGAAGCAGAAGGAAGAAAGAAGAGAGAAGAAGCAGAAAAAGAGGAGGCAAGAAACCTCCTAAGGGAGCTGGAACGTGGGTCAAGGGCTGTAACACTGATGATAGCAAGAGGCCCAGAAGGGACCCAGTGACAGAGTCGTTGGTGACAGATGGCTGGGCCAAAAGGAGGCTGTCTTCAGGGGGCTGAGAGGAAACTGTCCCCATGGGGCTGAGGGTAACCTGTCCTCAGGGGGCCAAGAGGAGGCCTACACCACCAAGAGGAGCTGAGAGCTGTCCTGCACGGAAGAAGGGAGACTTTGACTACATGCTTCCTGACCTAGATCCTGAGTTGTAGCCTGTTCCTTAATAAATCACCTCACTGTAAGTATACCTGTGAGTTCTGTGTGGCCATTCCAATGAATTATCAAACCCAGCAGAGAAGTAGAGAGTGCTGTGGAAGGGACAACTTGCTTCAGAATTGGTAAAAGTATTGGAGAGTGGGGGCATATCTGACTTTTATCTCTTAGCAATCAGGCTTGTGCTGATCTTGTTTCACATTATCCCCCTTGAAGTTAGGCGGGTTCTGATGCTACTACTACTACTACCATTTTACAATTATGAACAGAATGTCTAATTTAAGCAGCTCAGAAAGCAGGAGGGAAGTCCTTCATGCTGAACTCCTGCAGATCTGCAGCTATAATAGTTCAGAGCCGGCATGGTTAGGTTCCATGGTGACTGAGAGAAAACTCCCTTCAACAGACATTCAGTTGTGAAGCTAATTTCTTTTGGGAAGGGGTGCCAGTGGCCTCATCAGTTTCACCAAGCTGAATCTTCATGGAATCGGCAGGAAATTTCCAGGGCATTAGTTACTGTTATGTCTTCCACACTGTGTGCTCTAAAATGCTAATATAAGATCTCTAATCCCAGACCTCCTCCAAATGCCACAGTGTCCTGAAAGTAGGTCATTTGCTCTAGTTTTCACTTTCTAGCCAAACCTGGGCTGAAATACTGTAAAATGCATTTGAGAAGAAAGCAGGGACCTAAGTTATGTCTTCGTGAATAGCTATGATTTGATAGATGGAAGGGAGAAGTGAACGAATTTCAGGCCGAGAGAGCAATACAAGCAAACCACAGTGGTAAAAAATAGTCAGAAATGCTGTATGCAGTTTGAGGAAGTAAAATTCCAAAATGATGACTAGGGCTGTTGAAGGCAAGTAGTCAATGTGTAGAAGCAAGGACTCTCACTCTAAAAGACAGAATACTTGGGTCTGACAGCAGTTCCATTCTGGAAACCAATAAAAATGATGGTATTTTAAGGGCCATAAATTCTGGTGCTCATTTGAATATCATTCCTGAATTTGAAAGATAAAGAAGAAAATCTTTAAAATTAATAAAATCCTCTATAATCTTTTGAACATTTGTATGACTAGCAGCAGATCTTAAGACCAGAAGCTTGTCGTAATATTTGTGTGTACCTCATTTTAATTTGTGCATTATTGTTTTCTATTGATTTTACAAGTAAATCAGATATGTTAGTTCACCAAGAATGAGCCCAAACCAAAAAAAACAAACTTGTTGCCATTGAGTCGATTTCAACTCATAGCAACCCCATAGGACAGAGTAGAATTGCCCCATAGAATAAGCCAAGTGTAACGCAAAATAGTGGTTGTTAAGATTGGCTGATGTTTCTCTTGTCAAGGTGTTCTGATGGTTCAACCAAAGCTGTGACAATCACTTTCATTCAGAATATTGTTCCACGGTGGTTATTTCTCAAATCCAGGAATGTTGGGGGAGAGTTCTCAGAGATGCCAGAAACCAATGAAGGAGGGTTTCCAAATACTAGGGTGAAGCATCTGAGAGCCAGAAAGGCAATACAACCAGTTCATCTCTGCCACTCCTTGGGTCTGTTGTTGCCTCCTTCGTCTTCGACACCCTCTGGCCTAGCACATGCCAACTTTAAGCCTCATAATCACAACTGTACACAACAAGTGTGTATACGTTTGCTCATTCAAGAACACCCCAGGAAAAACACGGGTGCTGTTAAAATATGGATGCTTGTATGGGAGGCATTATGCTGAGTGAAGCAAGCCAATCTCAAAAGGACAAATACTGTATGAGACTGCTATTATAAAAACTCACAAAAGGGTTTACACACAGAAAGAAATATTTGATGGTTAAGAGAGAGGGAAGGGATGGGGAGGGAAAAAACACTAACTAGACAATAGATAAGTGGTAAATTTGATGAAGGGTAAGACAGTACACAATACTGGGAAGTCAGCACAACTTGACCAAGGCAAAGTCATAAAAGCTCCATATACACATTCAAACTCCCTGAGGGACTGAATTACTGGGCTGAGGGCTGGGGACCATGGTCTCGGGGAACACCTAGCTCAACTGGCATAACATAGTTTATAAAGAAAATGTTCTACACCGTACTCTGGTGAGTAGAATCTGGGGTCTTAAATGTTTATGATGGCCATCTAAGATACTCCACTGATCTACCCCATCTGGAGCAAGGGAGAATGAAGGAAAACAAACATACAAGGGAAAGATTAGTCCAAAGGACTAATGGACCAGAACTACCACAGCCTCCACTAGTTTGAGTCCAGCGTAACTAGATGGTGCCCAGCTATGACCACTGACTGCTCTGACAGGGATCACAATACAGGGTCCTGGACAGAGGTGGAGAAAAATGTAGAACAAAATTATTATTTTTTTAATTGTACTTTAGATGAAGGTTTACAGAACAAACTAATTTCTCATCAAACGGTTAGTGTGCACACTGTTCTATGACATTGGTTAACAACCCCACAACATGTCAACACTCTCCCTTCTCAATCCTGGGTTCGCTGTTACCAGCTTTCCTGTTCCCTCCTGCCTTCCAATCCCTGCCCCAGGGCTGGTGCTCCCCTTTAATCTTATTTTGTTCCATGGGCCTGTTAATATTTGGCTGAAGGGTGAAGATCAGAAGTGACCACATTACTGAGCTGAAAGGGTGTCCAGAGGCCATACTCCCAGAGTTTCTCCAGTCTCTATCAGGGCAGCAAGTCTGGTCTTGCTTTTTGAGTAGAACAAAATCCTAACTCTCAAAAAGAGACCAGAATTCACTGGTCTAAGAGAGACTGGAAAAACCCCAAAAGCATGCCCCCCAGACACCCTTTTAACTCAGTACTGAGCCACTCCTGATGTTCACCCTTCAGCCAAGATTAGACAGGCCCATTAAACAAGCAATAATACATGTAGCTCAACCATGTATATGAGACTAAATGAGCACATCAGCCCAGGGGCAAGTATGAGAAGGTGGGAGGGGATAGGAAACTGGATAATGGAAATGGGGAAACCAAGTTTGAGAAGGGGAGAATTGACATGTCATAGGGTTGGCAACCAATGTCACAATACGATGTGTGTATTCATTGTTTAATGAGAAACTAATTTGCTCTGTACATCTTCATCTAAGCACAATTAAAAGAAGAAAAAATATAGATGCTGGTAAAACCAAGCAAAAGGAAAAACAAAACAAAGGAACAAAAACAAAAAACTTTCCCAAATCCATGGGCCATCAGAGACTTGTAATAACCTATTAGGTGGGTTGATGTGTCTAAAATTTGGCTTAAAAGGGTCACAGCAACCGTGGCAATAATTATATAGGAATTTAAGAAGCCACAACGGTGAAGCTGACATGGTCTAATAGACGACATGCTATTACGGAAAAGACCTTAGAGCACAGGTAATGGAAGACAGTTCTTAGAACAAAATGACCAGTGTTTACAGAATAATACAATCCTAGACTCATACGTGTCTGTCAGTTTGTCATACTGAGGGGGCTTGTGTGTTGCTGTGATGCTGGAAGCTATGCCACTGGTATTCAGACAGAAGCAGGGTCACCCATGGAGGACAGGTTTCAGCTGACCTTCCAGACTAAGACAGACTAGGAAGAAGGACCTGGCAGTCTAATTCTGAAAAGTATTAGCAAGTGAAAACCTTATGAATAGCAGCAGAACATTGTCTGATATAGTGCTGGAAGATGAGCTCCCCAGGTTCGAAAGCACTCAAAAGATGACTGGGGAAAAGCTGCCTCCTCAAAGTAGAGTCGACCTTAATGATGCGGATGGAGTAAAGCTTTTGGAACCTTCATTCGCTGATCTGGCACGACTCAAAATGAGAAGAAACAGCTGCAAATATCCATGAATAATTGGAACCTGGAATGTACAACATATGAATCTAGGAAAATTGGAAATCATCAAAAATGAAATGGAACGCATAAACATCGATATCCTAGGCATTAGTGAGCTGAAATGGACTGGTATTGGCCATTTTGAATCAGACAATCATATAGCCTACTATGCTGGGAATGACAACTCGAAGAGGAATGGTGTTGCATTCATCATCAAAAAGAACGTTTCAAGAGCTATCCTGAAGTACAATGCTGTCAGTGATAGGATAATATCCATATGCCTACAAGGAAGGAAGACCAGTTAATAGGACTATTATTCAAATTTACACACCAACCACTAGGGCCAAAGATGAAGAAACAGAAGATTTTTATCAGCTGCTGCAGTCTGAAATTAATCAAACATGCAATCAAGATGCATTAATAATTACTGGCGATTGGATTGCAAAAGTTGGAAACAAAGAAGAAGGATCAGTAGTTGGAAAATATGGCCTTGGTGATAGAAAAAATGCCGGAGATCGAATGATAGAATTTTGTAAGACCAACGACTTCTTCATTGCAAATACCTTCTTTCACCAACTTAAACGGCAACTATACACATGGAACTTGCCAGATGGAGCACACAGAAATCAAATCGACTACATCTATTGAAAGAGACAATGGAAAAGCTCAATATCATCAGTCAGAACAAGGCCAGGGGCCGACTGTGGAACAGACCATCAGTTGCTCATATGCAAGTTCAAGCTGAAACAGAAGAAAATCAGAGCAAGTCCACAAGAGCCAAAATATGACCTTGAATATATCCCACCTGAATTTAGAGACCATCTCAAGAATAGATTTGACGCACTGAACACTAGTGACCTCAGACCAGACCAGTTGCGGAATGACATCAAGGACATCATCCATGAAGAAAGCATGAGGTCGTTGAAAAGACAGGAAAGAAAGAAAAGACCAAAATAGATGTCAGAGGAGACTCTGAAACTTGCTGTCGAACGTCAGGCAGCTAAAGCAAAAGGAAGAGTTGATGAAGTAAAAGAACCGAACAGAAGATTTCAAAGGGCGTCTCAAGAAGACAAAGTAAAGTATTATAATGACATGTGCAAAGAGCTGGTGATGGAAAACCAAAAGGGAAGAACACGCTTGGTGTTTCTCAAGCTGAAAGAACTGAAGAAAAAATTCAAGCCTCGAGTTGTGATAGTGAAGGATTCATTGGGGAAAATATTAAACAACACAGGAAGCATCAAAAGAAGATGGAATACACAGAATCATTACACCAAAAAGAATTAGTCAATGTTCAACCATTTCAAGAGGTGGCACATGATCAGGAACCAATGGTACTGAAGGAAGAAGTCCAAGCTGCTCTGAAGGCATTGGCAAAAAACAAGGCTCCAGGAATTGATGGAATATCAATTGAGATGTTTCAACAAACAAATGCAGCACTGGAGGTGCTCACTTGTTTATACCAAGAAATATGGAAGACAGCTTCCGGGCCAACTGACTGGAAGAGATTAATTTTTATGCCTATTCCCAAGAAAGGTAATCCAACCAAATGTGGAAAATATAGAACAATATCATTAATATCACATGCAAGCAAAATATTGCTGAAGATCATTCAAAGCTGGCTGCAGCAGTATATCGACAGGGAACTGTCAGAAATTCAGGCCGGTTTCAGAAGAGGATGTGGAACTGATGATATCATTGCTGATGTCAGACAGATCCTGGCTAAAAGCAGAGAATACCAGAAAGATGATTACCTGTGTTTTATTGAATATGCAAAGGTTTTCGACTGTGTGGATCATAACGAATTATGGATAACATTGTGAAGAATGGGAATTCCGGAACACTTAATTGTGCTCATAAGGAACCTTAACATAGATCAAGAGGCAGATGTTCGAACAGAACAAGGTGATACTGATTGGTTTAAAGTCAGGAACGGTGTGTGTCAGGGCTGTATTCTTTCACCATACCTATTTAATCTGTATGCTGAGCAAATAATAGGAGAAGCTGGACTATATGAAGAATGGGGCATCAGGATTGGAGGAAGACTCATTAACAACCTGTGTTATGCAGATGACACAACCTTGCTTGCTGAAAGTGAAGAGGACTTGAAGCACTCACTAAAGAAGACCAAACACCACACCCTTCAGTATGGATTACACCTCAACATAAAGCAAAAATCCTCACAACTGGACCAATGAGTAACATCATGATAAACGGAGAAAAGATCGAAGTTGTCAAGGATTTCATTTTACTTGGATCCACAATCAACAGCCATGGAAGCAGCAGTCAATAAATCAAAAGATGCATTGAGTTGGGTAAATCTGCTGCAAAAGACCTCTTTAAAGTGTTGAAGAGCAAAGATGTCACCCTGAAGACTAAGGTGTGCCTGACCCAAGCCATGGTATTTTCGATCGCATCATATGCATCTGAAAGCTGGACAGTGAGTAAGGAAGACCGAAGAAGAATTGACTGCTTCGAATTGTGGTGTTGGCAAAGAATATTGAATATCCCACGGATTGCCAAAAGAACAAACTAATATGTCTTAGAAGAAGTATAACCAGAATGTTCCTTAGAAGCAAGGATGGCGAGACTGCGTCTTACCTAGTTTGGACATGTTGTCAGGAGGGACGAGTCCTTGGAGAAGGACATCATGCTTGGCAGAGTACAGGGTCAGCAGAAAAGAGGAAAACCCTCAGTGAGGTGGATTGACACTGTGGCTGCAGCAATGAGCTCAAGCATAACAAGGATTGTAAGGACGGCGCAGGACTGGGCAGTGTTTCATTCTGTTGTGCATGGTGTCATTATGAGTCAGAGTCGACTTGACAGCACCTAACAACAACAACGATCCTAAAAGTGAAAAGGAAGCCATTGGTCTAGAATGTCGATAATTAGATAATATAGACTAAAGGAATATATTTCAAATAAACAAACATTGATTGCCAAAATAAGGCTGTACATGGAGCCATTAAGAGACTGCTGAGCAGCTGTTTAGAAACAGAAGTACGACTAGAACTGAAATCAACATAGCTTCCATTTTAGCCTGCTCTTATCAGAAATGCAGGCTATCCATCAATATCTTTGTTAGACTGAAAAACAAAAACAAGTAATGACTAAAGAGTTGAGGGTTAAGAAAAAGTAAGGGGGAAAATCACATACACACACAAATTAACCTATTTTGAAATTGTCTTTCTAAATTGTGGCCCAGAAACTGCCTCTTCTTTCTCTGCTTTTCTAGGATGTCCTGTTATCCTAGTTCTTTTCACATTCCTCCTGCAGTTCTAAGTCTGAAATGCCTGCAAGAACTGCTCACAGACCAGAGGGAGGCAAGTAAGTGAACAAGTCTCTAATCCTTCCTTGAAGGATGCTAGTGTTGTTATACAAATGCATCATAAGGATTACTTGTGGATTGGGGAGAGTAAGCTTGAAAACAATTATGTCAGTTAAAAAGTCAATAGATGCAGTCACAAATATTGAATGATAATTTGATTTATATTGGTTTTATTACCGATTATTACTGACAAGTAGGTACTGTACAAACACGTACTGGCTCAGGCTGCAAAACAACAGATATTTTGTGGATGTTCTTCCTGTTACAGTCACATTGGGGTATGCTGAAATGAATGAAGCGAGATGCCTGTCTCGCTTAATTGAAAGTCTCTTGCAAATGAATGACATCTTGTCTACTCAAAAGGATGAAGGGCAGCCCATATATTTCCACTACTCAAAGCTAAATTTCTCCCACTTTTTCAAAAGCCTGAGAAATTCATATCTGCAATCAATTGGCACAGCAAGTTCTTATTTGGTTGGAGTTTCCGATGGCAGGAATTTGCAACAATTTATCAGTGTCCTTTTTTTTTTTTTTTTTAAAGTAGACACTTACATGAGATCTCACATAAGAATGAAAATAGGATCAAGTTCTCACTTAAAGAACTGTAGCAGCTATGCTTTTGAGACACACACACAGTCATAAAAAAAAAGTTGCCTTCGAGTCAAGTCTGACTCATAGCGACACACACACACACATACACGTACACACAACTCAAGTATTAAGAGTGTGGTTTGGGAAAAAATTTAAATACATTAAATAGTTCGGTAGTGGCCAAGATCACATTTTCTTTTGGTTCAAGTAACTGATGTAAAACTAGTTTTAGTAAAGTGTGGTGATCAGAGCAGCCAGAACATGGAATGGAAACTGACGTAATTGGGAGATTGGAGTAGGGGAGAACCATCATTCTTGTAGATGAATAAAATTAAATTATTAATTTTGCACGTGGACATGTTTGGAGTGGTTGATATCAGTAGACTTCATGCCTGGAGGAAATACCACAAGTTGGGGACTAACCAGAGATTTTTGGATTTTGTTGACAGTAAACGGGGAATGTAATTATGATAATTCAATTAATTACTTTAAATTTACAGGTAGGAAGACAGCCTATTAAAGAAGATTCCAACCTAAAAAGGGGAAGGAAAAAGGGATGTTGGCTGGAGGGGACATGTTAGAAGTTAGGGGCCTGCAGTACTATCACGGCAGGGTGGAAACTGGACCTGGGATGCAATGTGAGTGAGTAGTGGAAAGGCAGAGGCAGGGGGCACTGCCAGCATCAGAAAATAAAGTCTGGATACAGGCTTAGCATTGATGAGAGCGGGAGGAGGAAGTTCTTGACTTCATTATTCCACTATGATATACCTCCATGTCATAAAGTCCATAATGTCCAACACAGAACACATCCTGGCCCCCCAAAACCGACAATTTGTATGAAGTCTAGGTGAGACATTCATCTTACCTAATTTACATCCCTTTGTCGTCATAGTTAAATGTGTCCTTTCTGATCAAGAGTTCACCTGGATTCACTATTCTCCACTACCGTTAATGACTACTCCCTTTAATATAGGCCTTGACTAGTGTTTTCCATGAGTTATCAAGACTGAATTGAGTAGAAAGAGAAGGCACAACCAACTTGAGGAATCACAAAGCCAGTGCCTCAGAGTTTTGGTGATATGTCTATAGACCACTCCCTTGTTGATTACACCTGGTGTTGATTACAGTGAAAGGATTTGCAATGAACAGAATAGTGGGTCTTTATCCTGGGTGGTGCAAACAGTTAATACAATTGGCTGTTAACTGAAAGGTTGGAGGTTCAAGTCTGCCAGATGCATCAAGGAAGAAAGCTACTTCTGAAAAATCAGCCATTGAAAACCTGCGGAGCACAGTTCTTCTCTGACACACAAGGGCCTGTCATGAGTTGGAGTTCACTTGACATCAACAGATACTGGTTATATTCTTTTTTAGCCTAGCTCATTCACACTTTAATATCTGCATGGTCTCATACCATTTACATTCTCACATTAGGTCACTGTCCACCAAAGGAAGTACCAAAGTCACTAGGGCTATATGTACAGTTAGAAAATGTCCCTGAGGTAATTTTGATTTTTCACTAACCTAAGAGGTTTTAAAACTCACACACACACAAAAAACTCACAGACATGTATTATTTGGAAAAGCACAGTCAATGCCACAGAGCTGAGAAAAAAAAATGAGACAAGCATATTTATTACATAAACTATTTCTAGTGGAAGAGCAACTGGAACAGGCTTTCCCAGATGTAGGAAGAGAACAGCTAAATGGCTGTTTGCTACTAACCTCTATCACAGCATCCAAAAGAACAGCACCTAGCAGTGTAATGTCATAAAGAACACCTCCAATTTATGAAATTCTGGTGGCATTACAAATCAATGAAAATGCTGTTCAATGACCAAAATTAGATGAAGAATGCTGCTCATTAGGAAAGAAGTGGGCATGCTTCAGATTGAATACAGAAACACTATTGTTTTTATGGCACTAGAAAAATGTAAATTTTAACCTAAAATCACTTACCCAGAAACAGAAAGGTAGCTTTGATTCTAAAGAGAAGGGTAGAAGATTCAAGTAATGCTGTTACCGAAAGTTTAGCAAGGGTTAGTTTAGAACATTGATTGCCTACATTCTCACCTTCTGGGAGTTTGCTGGAATGATTAAGTCTGAAAAAAGAATAAGTGACAATATCCAAGAAAAGACAGTTATGACACAAGTGTCAGTAAAATGTTAGAGAAAACAGTAAGATATGACATGAGATTTTACCAAAATCAAAAGCACTGTTCTCGCTTAATCCCTGGGGTGTTGCTCTTTTCAATTTAAGAAGGGTCTGGATGGACATGACCAATAACACCACCCCACATGGCTTTATTCTTCTGGGCTTCCCGGATAACCCCAAGCTGAAAATTATTCTCTTTGTGGTTGTGTCCATCTTTTACATGGTCACGCTACTGGGCAACATCACCATCATATTTTTGTCCAATATTGACTCTCATCTCCACACCCCCGTGTACTTCTTCCTTGATCTTTGCTTCACCACTGGCTGCATTCCTCAGATGCTGGTCAACTTCTGGGGCCCAGACAAGACCATCAGCTACCTGGGATGTGCAGCTCAACTCTGCATCTTCCTGAGATTGGGTACTGCTGAGTGTGTCCTGCTGTTGGTCATGGCTTTTTTTTTTTAAATAATTTTTTTTGTGCTTTAAGTGAAAGTTACAAATCAAGTCAGTCTGTCACATATAAGCTTAGCCTTACTACATACTCCCATTTACTCACTCCCTAATGAGACAGCCTGCCTCCTTCTTCCAGTTTCTCCTTTCGTGACCATTTTGCCGGTTTCTAACCCTCTCTACCCTCCCATCTCCCCTCCAGACAGGAGATACCAATACAGTCTCAAGTGTCCACCTGATAAAAGTAGCTCACTCTTCATCAGCATCTCTCTCCAACCCATTGTCCAGTCCCTTCCATGTCTGATGAGTTGTCTTCGAAACTGGTTCCTGTCCTGGGCCAACAGAAGGTTTGGGGACCATGACCGCCAGGATTCTTCTAGTCTCAGTCAGACCATTAAGTCTGGTCTTTTTATGAGAATTTGGGGTCTGCATCCCACTGTTCTCTTGCTCTTTCAGGAGTTCTCTGTTGTGCTCCCTGTCAGGGCAGTCATCGATTGTGGCCGGGCACCATCTAGTTCTTCTGGTCTCAGGATGATGTAAGTCCCTAGTTCACGTGGCCCTTTCTGTCTCGGGCTCATAGTTATCGTGTGACCTTGGTGTTCTTCATTCTCCTTTGATCCAGGTGGATTGAGACCAATTGATGCATCTTAGATGGCCACTTGTTAGCATTTAAGACCCCAGACGCCACACTTCAAAGTGGGAGGCAGAATGTTTTCATAATAGAGTTTATTATGCCAATTGACGTAGAAGTATCCTTAAGCCATAGTCCCCAAACCCTCACCCTTGCTCCGCTGACCTTCAAAGCATTCAGTTTATACCGGAAACTTCTTTGCTTTTGGTCCAGTCCAGTTGAGCTGACCTTCCCTGTATTGTCCTTCCCTTCACCTAAAGTAGTTCTTATCTACTAACTAATCAGTAAATAACCCTCTCCCACCCTCCCTCCCTCCCCCCTCGTAACCACAAAAGAATGTGTTCTTCTCAGTTTATACTGTTTCTCAAGAACTTATAATAGTGGTCTTATACAGTATTTGTCCCTTTGCATCTGACTAATTTCACTCAGCATAATGCCTTCCAGGTTCCTCCATGTTATGAAATGTTTCACAGATTCGTCACTGTTCTTTATTGATGCGTAGTATTCCACTGTGTGAATATACCATAATTTATTTAACCATTCATCTATTGATGGACACCTTGGTTGCTTCCAGGTTTTGCTATTGTAAACAGAGCTGCAATAAACATGGGTGTGCATATATCTGTTCATGTGAAGGCTCTTACTTCTCTAGGGTATATTCCGAGGAGTGGGATTTCTGGGTTGTATGGTAGTTCTATTTCTAACTTTTTAAGAAAATGCCAGATAGATTTCCAAAGTGGTTGTACCATTTGACATTCCCACCAGCAGTGTATAAGAGTTCCAATCTCTCTGCAGCCTCTCCAACATTTATTATTTTGTGTTTTTTGGATTAATGCCAGCCTTGTGGGAGTGAAATGGAATCTCATGGTAGTTTTAATTTGCATTTCTCTAATGGCTAATGATCGAGAGCATTTTCTCATGTGTCTGTTAGCTGCCTGAATATCTTCTTTAGCGAAGTGCGTGTTCATATCCTTTGCCCACTTTTTGATTGGGTTGTTTGTCTTTTTGTGGCTGAGTTTTAACAGAATCATAAAGATTTTAGAGATCAGGCGCTGGTCTGAGATGTCATAGCTGAAAATTTTTTCCCAATCTGTAGGTGGTCTTTTTACTCTTTTGGTGAAGTCTTTAGATGAGCATACATGTTTGATTTTTAGGAGCTCCCAATTATCTGGTTTCTCTTTGACATTTTCAGTAATGTTTTGTATTCTGTTTATGCCTTGTGTTAGGGCTCCTAATGTTGTCCCTATTTTTCTTCCGTGATCTTTATCGTTTTAGTCTTTATGTTTAGGTCTAACTCCAAGTGTAGTTTTTGTGCATGGTGTGAGGTATGGGTCCTGTTTCATTTTTTTGCAAATGGATATCCAGTTATGCCAGCACCATTTGTTAAAAAGACTGCCTTTTCCCCAATTAACTGACACTGGGCCTTTGTCAAATATCAGCTGCTCATATGTGGATGGATTTATATCTGGGTTCTCAATTTTGTTCCATTGGTCTGTGTGCCTGTTCTTGTACCAATACCAGGCTGTTTTGACTACTGTGGCTGTATAATATGTTCTAAAATCAGGTAGAGTGAGGCCTCCAACTTTCTTCTTCTTTTTCAGTAATGCTTTACTTCTCCGAGGCTTCTTTCCCTTCCATATGAAGTTGGTGATTTGCTTCTCCATCACATTTAAAAATGACATTGGAATTTGAATCAGAAGTGCCTTGTATGTATAGATGGCTTTTGGTAGAATAGACATGTTTACTATATTAAGTCTTCCTATCCATGAGCAAGGTATGTTTTTCCACTTAATGTAGGTCCCTTTTAGTTTTTTGTAGTAGTATTTTGTAGTTTTCTTTGTATAGGTCTTTTACATCTTTGGTAAGATTTATTCCTAAGTATTTTATCTTCCTGGTGGCTACTGTGAATGGTATTGATTTGGTTATTTCCTCTTCGATGTTCTTTGTGTTGATGTAGAGGAATCCAAGTGATTTTTGTATGTTTATCTTATAACCTGGGACTCTTAGGCCAGGGCTTTTTTTTCATTGGGAGTTTTTTGAATACCTTTTCAATTTCTTTTTTTGTTATGGGTCTGTTTAGTTGTTCTACTTCTGATTGTGTTAGTTTAGGTAGGTAGTGTTTTTCCAGGAATTCATCCATTTCTTCTAGGTTTGCAAATTTGTTAGAGTACAATTTTTTGTAATAATCTGATATGATTCTTTTAATTTCAGTTGGGTCTGTTGTGATATGGCCCATCTTGTTTCTTATTCAGGTTATTTGTTTCCTTTCCTGTATTCCTTTAGTCAGTCTGGCCAATGGTTTATCAATTTTGTTAATTTTTTCAAAGAACCAGCTTTTGGCTTTGTTAATTCTTTGAATTGTTTTTCTGTTCTCTAATTCATTTAGTTCAGCTCTAATTTTTATTATTTGTTTTCTTCTGGTGCTTGATGGATTCTTTTGTTGCTTACTTTCTATTTGTTCAAGTTGTAGGGACAGTTCTCTGATTTTGGCTCTTTCTTCTTCTTGTATGTGTGCATTTATCGATATAAATTGACCTCTGAGCACTGCTTTTGCTGTGTCCCAGAAGTTTTGATAGGAAGTATTTTCATTGTCGTTGCATTCTATGAATTTCCTTATTCCCTCCTTAAAGTCTTCTATAACCCAGTCTTTTTTCAGCAGGGTATTGTTCAGTTTCCAAGTAGTTGATTTCTTTTCCCTGATTTTTCTGTTATTGATTTTCACTTTTACGGCCTTGTGATCTGAGAACATGCTTTGTAATAGTTCTATGTTTTGGATTCTGCAAAGTTTTGTTTTATGACCTCATATGTGATCTATTCTAGAGAATGTCCCATGTGCACTAGAAAAAAAAGTATATTTTGCAGCTGTTGGGTGGAGTGTTCTGTATAGGTCTATGAGGTCAAGTTGGTTGGTTGTAGCAATTAGGTCTTTCCTGTCTGTATTGAGCTTCTTATTGGAAGTCCTATCCTTCTCCGAAAGTGGTGTGTTGAAGTCTCCTGCTATAATTGTGGAGGTGTCTATCTTACTTTTCAGTTCTGTTAACGTTTGTTTTATGTATCTTGCAGCCCTGCCATTGGGTGCATAGATATTTAATATGGTTATGTCTTCCTGATCAATTGTCCCTTTAATCATTATGTAGTGTCCTTCTTTATCCTTCGTGGTGGATTTAACTTTAAAGTCTATTTTGTCAGAAATTAATATTGCTACTCTTGCTCTTTTTTGATTGTTGTTTGCTTGATATATTTTTTTCCATCCTTTGAGTTTTAGTTTGTTTGTATCTCTATGTCTAAGGTGTGGCTCTTGCAGGCAGCATATAGACGGTCATGTTTCTTTATCCAGTCTGAGACTCTCTGCTTCTTTATTGGTGCATTTAGTCCATTTACATTCAGCATAATTATAGATAAGTGTGTGTTTTTTTTAGTGCTGTCATTTTGATGCCTTTTTGTGTGTGTTGTTGACAACTTCATTTTTCCCCTTACTTTTTTGTGCTATGACATTTTTCTTTGTAAATTGTGTGTTCCTGATTTTCATAGTAGTCGAATTTATGTTTGCTGAGTTGTTATGTTTTTCTTGATTTTTATTTTGAGTTACGGAATTGCTAGACCTCTTTGTGGTTACCTTAATATTTCCCCCTATTTTTCTAAGTAAAAACCTAACTTGTATCGTCCTATATCGCCTTGTTTTCCTCTCCATATGGCAGTTCTATGCCTCCTGTATTTAGTCCCTCTTTTTGATTATTGTGATCTTTTACATATTGACTTCAATGATTCCCTGTTTTGAGCATTTTTTTCTTTTAAAAATTAATCTTAATTTGTTTTTGTGATTTCCCTATTTGAGTTGACATCAGGATGCTCTGTTCTGTGACCTTGTGTTGTGTTGGTATCTGATGTTATTGATTTTCTGACCAAACAATTTCCTTTAGTATTTCTTGTAGCTTTAGTTTGGTTTTTGCAAATTCTCTAAGCTTGTGTTTATCTGTAAATGTTTTAATTTCACCTTCATATTTGATAGAGAGTTTTGCTGGATAAATGATCCTTGGCTGGCTGTGTTTTCTCCTTCAGTGCTCTCTATATATCATCCCATTGCCTTTTTGCCTGCATGGTTTCTGCTGAGTAGTCTGAGCTTATACTTATTGATTCTCCTTTGTAGGAGACCTTTCTTTTATCCCTGGCTGCTTTTCAAATTTTCTCTTTATCTTTGGTTTTGGCAAGTTTGATAATAATATGTCTTGGTGATTTTCTTTTTGGATCAATCTTAAACGGGGTTCGATGAGCATCTTGGATAGATATCCTTTTGTCTTTCATGATGTCAGGGAAGTTTTCTGCCAACAGATCTTCAACTATTCTCTCTGTGTTTTCTGTTATCCCTCCCTGTTCTGGGACTCCAATCACACACAAGTTATTCTTCTTGATAGAGTCCCACATGATTCTTAGGGTTTCTTCATTTTTTTAAATTCTTTTATCTGATTTTTTCCCCAGCTATATTGGTGTCAATTCCCTTGTCCTCCAGATCCCCCATTCTGCATTCCAATTGCTCGATTCTGCTCCTCTGACTTCCTATTTGAGTTGTCTAATTCTGTAATTTTATTGTTAATCTTTTGGATTTCTGAATGCTGTCTCTCTATGGATTCTTGCAGCTTATTAATTTTTCCACTATGTTCTTGAATAATCTTTTTGATTTCTTCAACTGCTTTATCAGTGTGCTCCTTGGCTTTTTCTGTAGATTGCCTTATTTCATTTTTGAGGTCATTCCTGATGTCTTGATGCATTCTGTAAATTAGTTTTTTGTATTCTGCATCTGGCAATTCCAGGATTGCATCTTCATTTGGGAAAGATTTTGATTCTTTAATTTGGGGAGTTGTAGAAGCAATCTTGGTCTGCCTCTTTATGTGGTTTGTTATCGACTGCTGTCTCCGAGCCATCTATAAGATATTATAATGATTTATTTTATATTTGCTCACTGAGTCTTGTTTTGTTTTCTTTCAATATATGTAGATGGGCTACTAGATTGCGCTGTCTTGATTGTTGTAGCCTTTGAATCACTTATGTCCTATTACCAGCTGGTTTGGGCCATTACCAGAAATATAAGCTTAATAGTCCATTCAGTATTCTTGAGTAGAATCTGATTTTGGGTCACCAAATGTGTGGGGTAGACTGTCACCTATTCACTTAGACAAGTAATGGTGATAGTTGTGTACACCAGATTCTAGTAGCAGCAGCGGGTCATATTCCCAGGGAGGCAGGATGCTGACAGGCTTCCCCCAAATGCCAGTGAGGTAGGTGTGTCTCTATTCCTAAAGCACTTCAGTGGGTTGGCTCTGCAGCTGTACCTTAGGCACCCAATGCATGTACCTCTACGGATTGGTAGATGTCACTATCCTCAGACCCCTGTGGCAGGAGGTTAGGTGGTCCGGGTGGAGCTTCAGCCCTCAGTTCCCTGTTGTGGGTCAGTGAGGGCTCTGCTTAATAGGTAGAGATATCAGACCTGGGAAACTTGTCTTTCCAGTAATCTGCTAAAACAATTACAGTCAGATCACTATCAGAATTGTCTTTGCATTATAATAGCCACCTTGTTGCCTGTAGGGATGAAAGCCCAAGAAGGTGGATCTCATATGCTTGGCTGGAGGTGGTTCTGTATTTTTAGTCCAATTTTGGGAAGTCAGAGAAGGATTTTTGGTCCCTGGGTTTTTTGTAGCTAGCTGCTTCTCTTAGGCCAGGAGAATGGGTTAGAAAAAGACAAAAGAAACAAATAAACAAACAAACAAAAAACCCACAGAGCACTTCACTCTCTGGCCCAGGAAATTCCAATGTTAATGAAGCCACCTGGGAAAGGGAGGGGAGGGATCAGATAGACAGAAGAGAGTAGCACCCAGGAATATAGACAAAGTTACTTAACTTGCTTGGTGATGACTGTTTTATCTGAGATTCCCAAGGGGCGGGTAGCCTGTGTGCCTTGGCTGGGTCGAAATTGCCCCTGGGGGTCAGGCCCGCGTCCTGTGCATGTGCTGTCTCAGAAGCCGTGGTCAGTTCCTCCGCTCCTGGTCCAAAGCCCAGCGCCACGGTTTCCCAGCTGGGATGCCTCACTCCTGGCTCCAAAACCAGTTGCTACCTCCAGGTGATTTCTCCTGTCAGCTGCCTCCCTGCGCTGCCTGCGTGCACCGGCTGGGCTTCCCCCAAGGTCACTTCAGGGTGCTGGGGCTGCGTCCCGTGTTTGTGCCATCTCAGGATGCCATGCTCAACTCTCCTGCAACCATTCCAAAACCCGGCGCCAAAGTTTTCTGACTGGGCTGCTGGCTCCAGGCTCTGAAAACAGTTGCTGCTCGTTTGTTCTCTCCTTAGCCCTGTTAGTGTGCAGCCTGCTTGCCTTGGCTGAGTCTCTACGGAGGTTACCCCAGGGGCCTAGGGGTTAGAGCTGTGTCCTGTGCCTGCCCCACCTCAGCAAGCCGCTATCAGCCCCACCGCTAGGCGCCAGGGAACCGCGAGGTCTCAAGGCTGTGGAGTGGGTCACGGGTTCCGGAAGCGGTAGCTGGTTCAGGGTGCAGCTTTTCACTCACCTGTCACTCAAGTCAACTCTTTAGATCTGTGTTTGATGGTCAGTGTTCGTAGATTGTCATGTATGTGATCGATTCACTTGTTTTTCCCAGTCTTTGTTGCAAGAGGGATCCGAGGCAGCGTCTACCTAGGCAGCCATCTTGGCTCCGCCTCTGGTCATGGCTTTTGACTGCTACGTAGCAGTGTGTCGGCCCCTGCACTATGAGGTCATTATGCCCCCAAAGTTGTGTCAGAAGCTGGCACTCCTGGTCTAGGTGAGTGGGATGGTGCATTCCCCCACCACAATGAAGCTGCCTTTCTGCCGTCACCACCAAGTGGATGACTTTATGTATGAAGTTACTGCATTGATCCACCTGGCCTGTGGAGACTCACGCATCAATGAACTTCAGACATCAGTGATTGGGGCCATTGTCCTAATGGTGCTGCTACTGCCCATCCTTGTCTCGTACAGACACTTTGCCTGGGCAGTGCTGGCCATCCAGTTCCAAGAGGGAAGGAGCAAGGCCTTCCACACCTGCTTTACACCTGGTGGTTGTCTTCCTCTTCTACTGTAGTGTCACCACAGTCTACATGCAGCCCTGAAGCCGTTTTTCCCAGAAAGGAGGGAAATTCCTGACTCTTTTCTATACTGTGGTAACCCCCCCCAACCCCCTCATCTACACCTTGAGGAACAAGGATGTGAAGGGAGATCTCAAGAGGCTATTTGGGAAAGACAAAATGGCTAGTGAGGACTGAAGAACTCAAATTCAAGGGTAAGGTCAGTTTTTGCTCAGCTCAGTTTCTCATGGCACTTAGGTGTGGGTGACCCTCAACTATCAATACTAATACAAAGGGTCAATAGTGTGCTTTTTAGAGAGTGAGACAATAAAAGAACAATTTGGTGCACCATGTAGACTTAATCTTGAGTTTAAATATAGGTGCAACTTTGTTCCAGTCAGGGTACAGTCAGGAAATAGAAACCACTCTAGTTATTTGAAAATAATTTATTATCGTAAACTGTTAGGTAGAAGTTGAAGAAGAAGAAAAAAAAAAAAAGAAATAAGCAGACCACTGGAGGTGGAAGGACAGAAGAAAAATACTGGAATTTTTAGAACTTACGTATCATAGAAGCAGCCCAGGGAGGAGAAAAACTCAGACTTCCTATTTCTAATGAGGGACCATCAGCTGGCCGTACCGTTGCTGTCTATGTGATGCAATATGCTGACTCAGCTCACCACATGTTGGAAATCTTGATCTACTGTGATGCAACTACTGCTTCCTAATAAACTGTCACTGATGGTGTGAACAAACATTGTTATAGTCATATTTGCAAACAGGAAGCAAACACAGAAGAGCAAACCCACCACTACTACCAGCCTTCAACACACTTGCCTTTCTCTCCCCTTGTGGGTGAAGAAAGAAACCCTGGTGGCACAGTAGTTAAGCACTTGGCTGCTAACCAAAAGTTGGCAGTTCGAAACCACCAGCCTCTCTACAGGAGAAAGATATGTCAATCTGCTTCTGTAATGCTTACATCATAGGAAACTCTATGGGGCAGTTCTAGTCTGTCCTCTAAGTTCATTACGAGTTGGAATTCAATCCACAGCAACAGGTTTGTTTGTTTCTTTTTTGGTGGATGAAAACTAGTAAGGAACCAGCCCCAGCCTCATAAAGGAGCTGATATAAGTGTAGGTTTGAAGCTGAGAGACACAGACTTAATAACTGGCACACATCAATAACATATCACACAACTCTTTGCGTTACAAAAGAAATCCAAAATACAAAGTTCTAATTAAGGAGACAAACATGTGGCCAGCTTATTGATTTTACTCCATATTCTTTCCACTTTCTCCTGAGAATTAACACCATGTCTGATCAGAATAATGATAAGGAGAAAATACGAGTGCTCATTCACAAAATATCCTAAAGAAAAAAATAAAACAGCTACAGACTTATGATTAAAGATATTCTCCCTGCACTGACTACAATGGAATTTATTTATTATTATTTTTTTAAAATAATTTTTATTGTGCTTTAAGTGAAAGTTTACAGATCAAGTCAGTCTCTCACACAAAAGCCCAAATACACCTTGGTACTCACTCCCAATCACTCTTCCCCTAATGAGACAGTCTGCTCTCTCCCTCCACTATCTCTTTTCGTGTCTTTTTCGCCAGCTTCTAACCCCCTCCACCCTCTCATCTCCCCTCCAGGCAAGAGATGCCAACATAGTCTCAAGGGTCCACCTGATCCAAGAAGCTCACTCCTCAACAACATCCCTCTCCAGCCCATTATCCAGTCCAATCCATGTCTGAAGAGTTGGCTTCGGGAATGGTTCCTGTCCTGGGGCAACAGAAGGTCTGGGGGCCATGACCACCGGGGTCCTTCCGGTCTCCTGCACACCATTAAGTCTGGTTTTATGAGAATTTGGGGTCTGCATCCCACTGCTCTCCTGCTCCCTCAGGGGTTCTCTGTTGTGTTCCCTGTCAGGGCAGTCATCAATTGTAGCCGGGCACCATCTAGTTCTTCTGGTCTCAGGATGATGTAGTCTCTGGTTCATGTGGCCCTTTCTGTCTCTTGGGCTCATAATCGCCTTGTGTCCTTGGTGTTCTTCATTCTCCTTTGATCCAGGTGGGTTGAGACCTATTGATGCATCTTAGATGGCTGCTTGCTAGTGTTTAAGACCCCAGATGCCACTCTTCAAAGTGGGATGCAGACTGTTTTGTTAATAGATTTTATTATGCCAATTGACTTAGATGTCCCCTGAAACCATGGTCCCCAGACCCCTGCCCCTGCTACGCTGGCCTTCGAAGCATGGAATTTATTTTTAATTAAACATTTTTATTTTCAGATAACTGTAGATTTATTATGTAGCTATAAGAAATAATACAAAGATCCTTTACTTAGTTTTCCCAGTGGTAACATCTTGCAAAACTGTGGAACATGTCTCAACCAGGAAGTTGACACATAATAAATAAAAGACAAAATATAGAAAACTTCCATCACCACCAAATCCCTCGTTGCCTTTTCTAGTCACACCACTTTCTTTGCAACCCCCCAATTAAGCCCTGGCAGTAACTCATCTATTCTCTGTTTCTATATTTTTGTCAATTGAAAATCTGATATAATTGAGATTACACAATACGTAGTCTTTTGGAATTGACTGTTTTTTGCTGAGTATAATCCTCTGGAGATTCATCCACAGTTGTGGCTTGTACCAATAACAACATTTTCCTTTTGATTACCAAAGAGCATTAAATGATATTGATGTACCACAGTGTTATGGATTGAATTGTGTTCTCCAAAAAGAGATTTCAAAATCTTAACCCCTGTTCCTAGGGGTTAAGAAGAAGCCCTGGTGGAGCAGTGGTTAAGCGCTTGGCTGCTAACCGAAAGGTTGACGGTTCAAACACACCAGCCACTCTGTTGGAGAAAGATGTGGCAGTCTGCTTCCGTAAAGATTATAGCCTTGGAAACCCTTTGGCACAATTCTACTCCATCCTATGGGGCCCCTATGAGTCAGAATTGACTCAAAGGTAGTGTTTTTTTTTTTTTTTTGTACCGGTGACTGTGACCTTGTTTGAAGGGTCTTTCTTTGAAGATATTGTAAGTTAAGTCATACCAGAGTAGGGTGTGTCCTACTCCTAATCCCTTTTGAGTGGTGTCTTATAACAGGAGAGAACAGACACAGAGAGAGGCATACATGGGGGAAGACACCACTTGAAGACGCAGCCATAAGCAATAAAGGAACTCCAAAGATTGCCAGAAGAACCAGAAGCTAGGGAAAACTCATGGAACAGCTGCTCCCTCAAAATCCGCAGAAGGAATTGCCAAGGCCAGTACTTCAAATTCAACTTCTAGTTTCCTGAACTGTGTATAAATAAATTTCTGTTCTTTGAAATCACCCACTTTGTGGTATTATTATTATCATTATTTTTGTGGCAGCCCTGGGAAACTGTGACAGCATTTGGTATGGGGTGTTGCTCTAAAAAGTACCTAAAAATGTGGAAGTGGCTTTGTAATTGGTTATAGGGTACAGGCTAGAATTGTTTTGAGGTACTTTGACGGGGAAAACCTAGATTGCCAATCTCTCCCACTTAACCTGATCTTCCTGCAGTCAACGGCAAGCCCTATATCCAATTTCCCGGGCAATCCAGTTTCTTTTTTGGGCCTTCTATTCTGTTTCAATGGTCTATTTGTCTATTTTTTCAACAAAATCACCAGATCTTTATAATAAATTTAATACTTGATAAGTAGAGCCCTTTGGGCTAATTTATCTTCCTTAAAACAATTCCTTATTTTTTTTTTCCATCCATATTCCTTGTCACTTTTTACCACATGCTATGATTTTTAAAAAATATTCTTTTAGTGTTTCCTTCACCCCATAGAACATGTATTCCTTGAGGGTACAGATTATTTCTTTTTTCCCCATTTATACCTAGAGCAGTAACTAGGAGATGCAAATAATTGTTGCATGTGTGAATGAATTTAGGTCCTAGCCAGCCACTTTTCAGCTGTAGGGTCAAAGACACCTTAAGGATCATTCTTCAGTTTATCTCTATTTTCCATTTGTGAAACATGGCTAGTAATAGTAGCTGCTTCACCAGTTATTTTTAAGTGAGATAATTCATATAAAGTGCTTAATAAACTACTTGTTATGTAGTATGTAATATAACTAGGAAAGAAAAATAAACATAACATGAAGCCCCTAGAAATCAGAAAGGGAAGGAAATTCGTAATAAATAGGATAATTAGTAACTAGAAGTTTGCAGCACAAGGAAACAGTCTGTAACTAAACCTTCAGGTGGGTAGTTTTACAATCTTTACTTCAAAAAAAAAATCATTAAGGAATATAGGTTTTTGAATCTCTGTTTTTACACAGATGAGAGAGAGTATGATTTAGAGGCAGGAGACTGAGGGGGGAGGTGGTCACTACCCCTACTGTGACAGTGTTTCTCAAAGAGGACCAGAGGACTCCTTTCCCAGACCCCATAAAGCTTTTATTTGAAATGCTGCCTCCTGACTCAATGCCAGAGCAATAAACCCAAAGATGATGAGGGTGGAACCCAGGAATCTGCTCATTTAACAGTCTCCCTGAACGTTTCTCAGACACCCTAAATACCCGTAGGCTTTAAGCAGAGGAAAGGACTTGCTCAAGGCCCCATAGAGGTTAGTGGAAGACAGAGCAGGTGAATCAGGTCACAGGGGAAGATAAGGGAAGATATCCCAATGGAAAAGGGGGAAAAGTATCTGAAGAAAGTAAAATAGGGCAAATAAAATGTAGAAGATAAGCAAGTGCAGGGCCTTTGTAGAGAATAGTGAGACCAACGCTAATAAAGTGCACATTTCATTATAGATCAAGGTTGGAAAAAGAGGAAAGTAGTGGAAGAACTTAGAAAAACATACTTTCAGCTAATTCGGTTTAGATGATTGACTAAATTTTCATGTATACAATTCATCCTCATAGTCGTCCACAGTCACACTCATTGTTAGCCGGACTTCCCCAAATGATGTCATCAACTCATGAAAACGCAATGGCTTAAAGCAGTCTATTTTTGGAAAAAATATCACGTTGATAGCTTGCCAAATTATTTCCATAAAAAAGGGGGGGGGAATATAATCCTAAGTAAAAATGTATCTATATAAAAAAAAAAAAAAAACAGAAGATAAAATGTCAAGACTGTATATATCTTGAGGAAACACCTGATGCCAGATAATACCCTAAAATATTTTGCAATGTATTCTTTCACTCTCAGTGATTCCCAATGTTCCTAGAGCTCTTCCCACTGAGGTCAACCAGCCATTGCTTCAGTGGTGAAAGAAGCCAATCTTAACCTTGAGAACTATCTTTAAACACACAAGTGGAGGCTATGGTCATGATTATTGTGGGCCAGGGATTCAGGCAGGGCTTGACTAAGTGATTCTTAAGCTCCATGTGGTATCTGCTGATGTTGATCCCTGGCTGGGCTTAACTGGCGCTTGGGCTGAGCCTGGGCTGGACACTCCATGGGGCCTCTCTCTCCGTGTGGATCTATCCTCCAGAGTCCCTCTGTATGCTTGCCAGGGCTACCTCAGAATCACAAGAAGAATGTTTGGTGCAAGTAAGGGGAAGCTGACAGTTTCTTTAAAGGTTAAGTGTCATATTCCCCACATTGTGGTGGTTAATTCATGGCAGACATCAGCCCAGATTCAAGAGGAAAAGGAATAAAAATACCACTCAACGGGAGATTGAGAGAGATTCTGCAGCCACCTTAACATACACTTTGGATCAAAACCCTGGGACAGAAGAAAGAGACCAGGAGAGTTGAGATGATGAGAAGTGCCTGCCTCCATCCCCATCTCTCTGAGTTTGGAAATTTAAGACTTGAGAAGTTGTGTGTCTCATTTCCTGATGGAGGGAATGAGGGGCAACTTCATCAAGTACTCTGTGCCAACTTGTGGAGACTGTTAAAGAAAAGACATGTTGGTATGTGCAAAAGAGAAGGTCAACTATAGAAAAGTGAAAATTACATTTCTGGCAAAATGCATTATGGTCTGGGAGAGAAATTTAAATATATTAAATGTTTGGGTAGCAGGCAAAATTGTTTTTCTTTATCCCAAGTAACTGATATGAAACTAATTTCTGTAAGTCCTCAGAGGCAGCAGACACCATTATGACATGGAGATCAGAGTAGCCGAAGGTGAATGGACCATTGATATGAGCAGGGAATTGGGGTAGTGGAGGACCATCATTCTGGTGGGAGCACTTGCATGTGGATATGCTTGGAAAGATTGATGTTAGCACGTTCTGTGCCTGGAGGAGAGGTCACAAACATATACAAATATTTTAGAGTCAGAGTAAAAAAATAGAGGCAAGATAAGACCTGGAAAAACTGGAGGAGAAAACAATCAAGATGATAATAAATTTCAATATCTTGGAGCTGACAGTTTCTTTAAACTAATTAATTATTGTAGATAAAGATAGTTTATAGGTACATCTTTAAATTTTTGGGTTAATATCCCTAATTGTTCATCTATTCACAGAATGTTTGCTAAGGGACTACACTTTACCAGTATGTGCAAGGCAGTGAGGCTACATGAAAGGTAAAAATTATTTATTTATTGAGTTTTGTCAATAAGCAAGTAGGTGTCTTAAAAGGCAAAGACACAAGAAGTGTTAAGAAGTAAATTTATTTGGCAATATCTGTTGGAAACCATTTTAGCTAAATGGTCAGAGAAAACCTCTCTGAAGAGGTAAGATTTGAGCTGAGCTAGAAATACTGGGAAGAGCTAGCATCGTGAGAAGCCAGGAGTGAGTCCTTTACAATTAAAGAATAAGGGCCATGGGCTATAACGCAGACCTCGCACTTCCCAAAGCCGGAGCAAAGAGGAAACTATAGTCAGTTACAGACTCAAAAGTCACAAGCTAGGACCAAACTAAATGCTCGAGGGATACACAGCTTTCCCAAGCAGGGAAAAAGCGTTCCCGTGACTCTGTAGAGTGGGAATTGTGAGTGGTAAGAATATATCATCTTCACATCAGAATACAGTGGAAAGAAGCTTCGCATGGATGGTTTCTTAGAAACAGACACTGACCCAGCAGGAGCTGTCATAAAACAGGGTTATTTAAAGATACGTAGGGCCTAGCCCACCCAATGGCATCAGATAGAGTGTATCATAAACACATTTCTTTTTGATTCCATTGCACTAGGATTTTAAGTCACTTCGAGGTATGCTGAAATGACTGAAGTGAGACGCCTGCCTCATTTAATTGAAAGTCTCATATAAATAAATGACATCCTTTCTACTCAAAGGAGGGAAGAGCAGCCTGTGTATTTCCGCTATTCAAAGTTAAGGTTCTCAGCATTTTCAGAAGCCTGAGAAATCCGAATCTCAGATTTAATGGCCACAGCAAGTTCTTATGTGCTGGGAGTTTCTGATGGAAGGGATTTACCACTGTGTGCCAATGTCTAGGGTAAATGTTTGTAAGAGAATAAATAAAACAGATAATCTCACATAAGGATGAAAACTAAAAAAATCAAGAAGTAGGTGAATAAAAGAGTAAAATGATAAGATGAATTTTTTTAAATTACTAAATATTAATAACGACTAAAAACTGTGTCAGGTATGGTTGGGTGATACAAAAAAATTGAAAAATGTTGACAATCCAAGTACTTAAAATATGGTCTGGAGAGAAATTTAAACATATTAAAGGGTTAGATAGCAGGCAAAATTGCATTTTTCTTTATTCCAAGTATATGATAAGAAGCTAGTTTCTGTAAGTCCTCAGAGGCAGCAGACACCATGATGACATGGGGATCAGAGTATCCAGAAAGTGGATGGACCATTGATATGAGCAGGGAATTGGGGTAGTGGAGGACCATCATTCTCGTGGGAGCACTTGTATGTGGACATGTTTGGAGAGACAGATGTCAGCAGATTCTGTGCGTGGAGGAGAGGTCTCAAGTTGGGGACTAAATGGAGATCATTGAATTTTGTTGGCCGAAAATGAGGAACCTAATTTTGATTGTTCAACTAATTATTTTAAATTTACATTATGGGAAGGCAGCCTGTAATAGGAGACTCTGGCCAAAAAGAAGGATGAATAAATGAATTTTTTTTTTAGAGGGGATACTGAAGCATCCCACCATGATGGATGATGGACCTGGACTGCAGTGTGAATGAGGAGTGGAAAATAAGAAGGCAGGGGACACTGCCGACAGCAGAAAAGAAAGTCTGGGAATGGACTTAGTGTAGATGAGCTGCAGGGAGCAGGAGGAGGGCATTCTCGACTTCATGATGTCCCCTGTGCTATTACTCTATAACATAGCATCTATAATGTCCAACAAAGATATTTCTCGGCTCCCCAAAGTGGGCAATTTCCAGAGTCTACATGAGACATCGTCCTAACCTCAATTGACACCCTTTGCTATTACTCTGCTGTTTCTTCAGCGTGCCCTAAGAGTTTAGCTGAACTCATGATTCTTCTCCACCACCTCTATTACTTTCTTTAATATGGGCCTTGATTAATGTTTTCCATGAACTAATAGATGGCACAGTGGTTAAGGGCTCGGCTGCTAACCAAAAGGTAAGCAGTTTGAATCCACCAGCCGCTTCTTGGAAACCCTATGGGGCAGTTTTTCGCCATCCTATGGGGTCACTATGAGCCAGAACTGACTCAATGGCAGTGGTTTTTTTAGTAAGACTTAACCAAATTGAAAGATTTGTAATAGTTGTTAGATGCCATTGAGTTGGTTCTGACTCATAGCAAACCTATGTACAGCAGAATGACACACCGCCTGGTCCTGAGCCATCTTAACAACCATTGCTATGCTTGAGCCCATTGTTGCAGCCACTGTGTCAATCCATCTCATTGATGGTCTTCCTCTCTTGTGCTGACCCTCATTTTACCAAGCATAATGTCCTTCTCCAGGGACTGGTCCCTGCTGATAACATGTCCAAAGTATGTGAGACAAAGTCTCACCATCCCGACTTCTAAGAGCATTCTGGCTGCACTTATTCCAAGACAGGTTTGTTTATTCTTCTGGCAGCCCATGGTGTATCCAATATTCTTTGCCAGCACCACAATTCAAAGGCATCAATTCTTCTTCAGTCTTCCTTATTCATTGTCCAATTTTCACATGCATATGAGGCAATGAAAATATCATGGCTTCGGTCAGGTTCGCCTTAGTCCTCAAAGTAACATCTTTGCTTTTTAACACTTTAAAGAGATCTTTTGCAGCAGATCTGCCCAGCCTTTGATTTCTTGACTGCTGTTTCCATGGACGTTGACTGTGGATCCCAGTAAAATGAAATGCTTGAAAAAGTCAATATTTTCTCCATTTATCACGATGTATGTATGTAAGTACCACAGTGTGTTTATCCATTCATCTGTTGATGAGCACTGTGGTTGTTTCCATCTTTATGCTATTGTGATTAACACCGCAATGAACATGGGTGTGCATATGTCTGTGTCATGGCTCTGATCTCTCTAGGATATATACCTACGAGTGGGATTGCTGAATCATGTGATATTATTATTCATAGCTTTCTGAATAAGCATGTAGCGTTCTCCATAGTGGTTTTACCAGTTTACACTCCCACCAGCAGTGTATGAGTTTCAATCTACCTGAAGCCTCTCCAGCATTTGCTGTTTTCTGTGTTTTTGATCAGTGCCATCATAGCTGGTGTGAGATGGTATCTCATTGTAGTTTTAATTTGCCTTTCTCTAATGGCTAATGACCTTGAGGATTTCTTCACGTACTTATTGGTCTACTGAATGCCTTCTTTGGTGAAGTGTCTGTCCATGCCCTTTGCCCATTTTTAAATTGGATTCTTTGTCTTTCATTGTTGAAGTGTTGGAGTTTTCTATAAATTTTAGAGATTAGACCCTTGTCAGATATGTCATTGCCAAAAATTTTTTCCCAGTCTGGGGGTACTCTTTTTACTCTTCTGGAAAACTCTTTCGATGAGCATAAGTATTTGATTTTTTAGGAGGTCTAGTCATTTAGTTTATCTTCTGCAGTTTGTGCATTTTTAGTTATGCTTAATAGTCTAGTTTTGCCATAAATTAGGGCCCCTATGTTTGTCCCTATTTTTTCTTCTGTGATCCTTATAGTTTTAAGTTTTACAATTTGGTCTTTGATCTACCTTGAGTCAGTTTTTGTGTAGGGTGTGAGGTATGGATCCTGTTTCATTTTTCTGCAAACGGATATCCAGCTTTGCCAGCAGCCATTTGTTAAAGAGACTATCTCTTCCGCATTTGATGGATTTCGACCATTTGTTGAAGATCACCTGTCCATACGTGATGGATTTATTTCTGGGTTGTCAATTCTGTTCCATTTGTCTATGTGTCTATTGTTGTACCAGTACCAGGCTGTTTGACTATCGTGGCTGTATCAGAAAGTGTGAGACCTCCTAGTTTGCTCTTCTTCAGTAATGCTTTATTTTTCCAGGGCCTCTTTCATTTCCGTATAAAGTTGGTGATTATTTTTTCCATCTCACTAAAGAATGTTCTTGGAATTTGGGTTGGGATTGCCTTACATCTGTAGATTGCTTTAGGTGATAGCGACCTTTTCACAATGTTAAGTCTTCTTATACTTGAGCGTGGTATGTTTTTCCATTTATGTAAGTCTCTTTTGGTTTCCTGCAGTAGTGTTTTGTACTTTTCTGTGTATAAATCTTTTACATCTCTAGTTAGGTTTATTCCCAGGTATTTTATCTTTTGATGCCCATTGTAAGTGGTGTTGTTTTCTTGATTTCCTTTTTGGAGTTCTCTGTATTAGTGTAGAGGAATCCAACTGATTTCTGTATGTTGATCTTGCACCCTGCCACTTTGCCAAATCTGACTATTAGTTCCAGTAGTTTTCTTGGGGAGTCTCTTGGGATTTTCCATGTATAGGATCATGTCATCTGCATATAAGATAGTTTAACTTCTTTCTTACCAATTTGGATGTCTTTTATTTCCCTTTCTTTCCTTATTGCTCTAGCTAGGACTTCCAGTACAATATTGAATAAAATTCGTGGTAAACTGCATCCTTGTTTGGTTCCCATTCTCAAGGCGAATGCTTTTAGTCTCTCTCAGGTGAGAATAATGTTGGCTGTTGGTTTTGTATATATGCCTTTAATTATGTTGAAGAATTTCCTTTCTATTCCTATTTTGCTGAGAGTTTTCATCAGGAATGGGTGTTGGATTTTATCAAATCCCTTTCCACTTCAATTGAGATGATCATGTGATTCATTTCTTTGTTTTACTTATGTGGTGTATTATGTAGATTGATTTTCTAATATTGAACCATCCTTGCATACCTGGTATGAATCCCACTTGGTGGTGATTTTTTTTTTTTTTTTTTGATGTGCTGTATAAGATCTATTGGCTAGAATTTTGTTCAGAAATTTTCCACCTGTATTCATGAGGAATACAGGTCTGTAATTTTCTTTTTTTTTTGTCACATGGTTGCCTGGCTTCAGTATCAGGGTTACTTTGGCTTCATAGAATGAATTCTTGACTATTCCTTCCTTTTCTATACTCTGAAATAGTTTGAATAGTGTTTGTATGAGCTTTTCTCTGAATGTTTGATAGAATTCTTCAGTGAAGATGTCTGGGCCAGAGCTTTTTTGACTGGAATTTTTTTTTTTTTTTAATTATCTCTTCAATCTCTTCTTTTGTTATAGGTCTGATATTATTTATTGCATTTTGGTTTTATTTAAGGTTTCCCTGGCTACACTAAAATTTCAATTTTCTGAGTCTTTCTGTTGTTTCCCAAGAAGTCTTTTGCTCATCTTTGCTCTGCTCTTTGAAAAACTGTCAGGGCATGGCACTGAGAAGACTTGCTCACTAAGTACCATTTTTTTTTCTTTCAGAAAATGTTTTCACAATTTCTAGGCACAGAAGTCAGGTAGCTTCTGTCCTGTCTCACCCTTCATTCTAAAATAAAATAATTTCTGAAATTCCAAAAGGCTGCATGAGAGGTATTACATTAAAAAAAAAAAAAACAGAAACTGGAAAAAACATTTTTGAGAGATGCTTATGCTTCACCTATCATGTTCTTTTTAGGAGCTAATAACCCAGAAGCAGACTACCAGTTCTTTTTCCCATACCCCTTTACACAATCAACTTTTTCCCATCCCCCTTTGCACAATCACACTTCTTCCAGGGGAATTATTTCTGGATTAAGGCTTCTTATTTGAAGGCATTGCTACATCTCTGTGGGCAAGACTTTGGCTTCATTACCTTGAAAACATCTGGAAAGATCAATTATCAGAAAAAAAATCACAGTTGGTAAAATAGAGGTCAGCAAAAAATGAGGAAAACTCTTAGTGAGATAGAATGACACAATGCTACAACAATGGACTCAAACACATCGATAATCATGAAGATGGAGTAGGACTGGGTAATGTTTTGCTCTGTTATACATATACATTTTTTTCATCCATCCCGAGTACTACTGATACTAAGAAGGATTGTTCTGTGGGGCAAAATCACCACCAAATAAACTGGTAATTAAAAAAAATTATCATTTATGGCATGGAATCTCAAGAGTGTAGTTAACTTAGGTAGGAAATGAGGGGCAGCGGTGGTTCAGTGGTAGAATTCTCATCTTACATGTGGGAGGCCCAGATTCGATTCCCGGTCAATGCGCCTCATGTACAGCCACTGCCCATCTGTCAGTGGAGGTTTCTGTGTTGCCATGATTTCAGCAGAACTTCAAAACTAAAACAAACTAGGAGGAAAGGCCTGTTGATCTACTTCTGAAAAACAGCCAATGAAAGTTCTATAGATCACAACTTCCCAGTTCACAACCAATCATAAGGAAGGACAGGACTGGGCAGTGATTTGTTTCCTTGTGCATGGGGTCATTGCATATTGGGGGACAGCTCCATGGCAGCTAACAACCACACAACATGTAGGAAATATTGAAGGAAGCATCAGCTGATTTCATCCAGGTGATAGACTCAGGCCAAAGCTTCCTGCCTCTCCTTCATCCATCCATGTTTGTCAATCTACATCAGTTTGCCTGTCTTCTATTTCTCATCTTTTGGTGGTCAACTTCTATTTTAGTATTAGAATCCAGTCTTTAGAAAGAAGTCACAGAGATTCATATTTATCATGCTTGTTTAATCAAAAAGAAATAAAGCAAAGGTTTTCAGATGAAAAGTATATTTGATTACTTTTATTATGATTTCCAATGACTTCTTTTTTATATAAGCAGTCATCTTGTGAGTTTTAAGAAAGTGTCGCACAGACCCAGAGTATATGAGTTTCCGGATCAACAGAGTTGAGATTTACACTCAAGAATGAAGTATGTTGCTAGCAAGCTACTGCCATTATCTTTAGTGGCCAGCTGGCTTTACTCTTTAATATCTCCCATTATAAATCACTATTCACTAGTTCATAAATTTCTTTCTCAGAAACGAGCCTCTCTTCTTGACAGAGATCTCCCGAGAGTATCTCTGGGAGGCTCTTGCTTAATTTCCCATTAAAGGTTCTGAGGTGCCTTAACACTTAACTTTAATGCTTTTCCTCTTTCTTGGAAAACAAGTTAAAGTTAATAACTGTGATGACAAAGTAATTTACAGCAAGAGTGTGCCGTTCTCTCTCCCCATCCTAAAAAAAAAAAAAAACCAAAAACCATTGCCCTTGACTCATGGTGACCCTATAGGATGGAGTAGAACTGCCCCACAGGGTTTTCAAGGAGCAGCTGGTGGATTTGGACCACCAACCTTTTGGTTAGCAGCTGAATGCTTAACCACTGTGTCACCAGGGCTCCTCAGAAAGAAAAAATTAAAAGGTTACAACAAATGGTACAGTTTATGTTTTCAGAATTTCTAAAAAAAGTTCCTGCTTAATGTTTAATATATTAAAGATAAGAGACAAACCTGTCCATTAGACCTGATTCGAATGAGCTAATGGAGTTCTGACTGTATATCATCCTGGAAAGTCATCTCTGATCTAAGGAAGTTTAAAGGAGAGTTCAGGGCCATTACCTCTTTGAAGCAGATATTTCATTTTGAGGAAAGCATTGTCTCCATCCCTAAAATGTTGGGCCGAGGAATCTATTTCTGCAGATGTATGAAAAAAGGAAGACAGCTCACAAAGAAGATGGTTGAAGATAATTTTGGTAATATCTGCTCTTAAATAGTATTACTGGGTAAAGAATAAAGTGTCAGTATAAAAGCCTGATTCATGTTTCTTAATGAACTAAAATCCCTACCTCTTTCTTTGTAACAAGAGATCAAAAGTAGACATCATCTAACAAAGGGAGTCACCCATGGTTTTAGCCGGTGCATAAAACAAATCCAAAAGTAACATTCCGTGTTTCCTGTTCACATCACCTTTGTACTTATTTACCCCTTAGTTTAAACCTCAGTTCAAGCACAGGGCCACATTATAGTTTTAAGTATTTAGAGCTTAATATTTATTGATCAGTATCCTAAGGAAGAGAGATTCCCTGAATGTTTAAAAGCTTACAGTGAAATGCAGAAACTAGACAAATGCAGGTGATGATTCATACACATGGATGCAATATGAATGCATGTTGAATCATGTTTTATCCGTCCTACATTAATTGAAAGAAAATTAAATTATTTTTGTCTTGAAGGTGAAATTATTGTCTCAAACAAATGATCAAAAAGGAGTAGAGGGAATCGATGAAGTACGACTGTGGTAAAATGTAGGGTAGCCCGGTGTTTGAGGAAGGGAAGAGTTTGCGAGTGACTAAGAGCAAATAAACCAGGACAGGTTTAAAAGAAACTTGTGCAGGAGATGTGATAAATCCAATGCAAGTGTCCTTTAAAAATCTTGTTTTTTAAATCACATTTACTTGGAGAGTGCCAGGCAAGTAAGAGGAAACGTGAAAAAGATGGCGTCATTCATCCTCCCACAGAGGCGTGAACATTCCTGATTTTCCTGTCCACTGAAAACAGGGCATTTGGTAACAGTTGGGATACAATGGCTCTATCTGAGCTTTTAGAAGATAGCATTTTCTGATAAGATGAGTTTCCCTAAACATCAGGGTGGTTGATGAGATATGGGCATCCTTCCCTGAAGTTCTTGGGTATTCCTTTGGAAGCACCGAAGTAGCAGTACTCATTGAAAGTTTGCATGTGGCTGTTCTAAGAGGCAGGATTTTTATGACTTTTACACTTTTTAGGATTTTATCCCTCCGTGGAACTGTAGAATCCTCTTTAATGCCCTCTTCACATCCTTGTTTCTTCAGGTGTAGATAAGTGGATTCAGCAGTGGGGGGATAATACAGTAGATGAAGGACATGAATTTGGCCTGGGTGCTCTTGGCTGGTGGCTGGAGGTACAGGTAGGTGGCAGGCCCATAATACATGGTGACGACGACCATGTGGGAACTGCAGGTGCTGAAAACCTTGCGCCTTCCTTCAGCTGAAGATAACTTCAGCACAGCCCTGGCAATGAAGGCATAGGAGACCAGCACAAGAAATGGAGCTACCAGTGCAAAGGGGATGGCTCCCATGGATAAGGACAAGTCATTAGCAGTGGTGTCTTCACAGGCTAGCTTGATCAGAACAGGCACCTCACAGAAGAAGTGGTCTATGGTGTGGTGACCACAGCGGTGAAGTTGAAGGGTAAGGGTGGCTTGGAGCAGAGAATTGGCTAAGCCACTGGCCCAGGCGGCAGCTGCCAGCTGCACACACATCTGGGGACGCATGATGACAGTGTACTGGCGTGGCCGGCAGATAGCCACGTAGCGATCAAAGGCCATTGCTGCCAGCAGGATGCATTCAGTGCATCCCGTCCAGTGGATGAGGTAGGCCTGTGTGAAGCAGCTCCAGTAAGCAATCACCTTTTTTGTTCCCCAGAGGTTGACCAGCAGCTGGGGTACAATGGTGGTGGTGACACAGAGGTCCAGCACAGAAAGATTGTCTAGGAAGAAGTACATAGGAGTCTGAAGTCTAGGATCCAGCAGGGTGAGAAGGATGATGGAGCTGTTTCCCATCAGAGTCAGGATGTAGGAGACTAAGACCACTCCAAAGAGGGGCATCTCTAGCCACGGATGATCTGAGAAGCCCAACAAGATAAACGCATTTGGGAAACTCATATTTTCTCCTTCCATGACTGCTATCTTATGTACAGCTGCAATGAAAGAGACAAGATGTGGAGGATAAGCCTGACTTTTTTGCTTCAATCACTCCATGGCAGCATTTCCAACCTACAACATGCTGTTGAGATAATTTTCAAAATCATTAGAAGTTTTCACAAAAGAAGACTGATTTATATAAACACTGCCCCAGCAGTGGCCACTGAGCTGGAATGTCCTAGATATGATTAGATCTTCTATATGAATCCTAATCATTTAAGTATCTGTTTATATGAAGATCTCTCTCTCTCTCTCTATCTCATCTCTATTTCTCTCTCCCTTCCTCCCTCCCTCCCTCTCCTCTATCTACCTAGCTTCTCAAGTCTGACTGCCATAAAGTGGAGTGTTAAGCATGAAAAATCAGGAGTGGTCTGCTGAGTTTATGTCTCCATCACTTCGTTCTTGGCCAAGTCATTGAACTTCTCTGTGTTTCAATTTCCTGATTTTAAAATTAAGAATAATCTTATATGGATTTGTACAAATATTTGAAAATTTTAAATTAATTTTGTCTATCCACCTACCTATCAGTCATCTATCACATGGTGAGCTCTGTTTAAGTGTTAGAAAACCAAACCAAACCTGTTGCTGTTGAATCAATTCCAACTCCTAGTGGCCCTGTAGAACAGAGTAGCACTGCCCTAGAGGGTTAATAAGGCTGTAATCTTTACAGAAGCAATCTGCCACATATTTCTTCCATGGAGCTGCTGGTAAGTTTGAACCCCTGACCTTTTGGTTAGCAGCCAAGTGCATAGCCACTGCCCCACCAGGGCTTCTGTGTAAGTGTTAAGTCATCTATATCTAATTTACCACTGTATCTATATCTATCTAGTTGTCTCTCTTACTCCCTCCATCATCCTCTCCCCAGCTCTCTTTCATCTCTCCCTTCATTCATAAAATATATTGCCCTCATGTCATGATGAAAGGAACATGGGGTTCTTTGCATCTGGCACTCTCCTTTAGAGAATTCTTAAACAAAATGTTACTCAATGTTTCCTTTCAGTCTAGTTAGGCGAAGGATATTTGTATGCTCAGATAAACACATTAGAGGTTGGCAGTGCTATCACAGCAATGTAAAGGTCTGAACGCTATCTGTGGGGAGAAGATCAGCAAATGTTAGATTGTTCTATGCAATCCTGTCTTTCTTCGTTTTTCATGTAACTCCTTTCTTCCAAGTTTTTCAATGGTGCTTTTTTTCTCCTTACTCATTTGCTTTTATTCTTTTACGTCTTTATCCCTTATTTCACTCCCCCTTGCCTTTTCATCTCATATTCTATTTTCCTGTGCATTTGTCCACATTCTTTCCAAAACAGCACTGTTTCTTATCCTTAAACCTTAGGTTCTTGATTTTCAAGATGTATAAATTTCAAATCTCAAATTTCCTACCTCGTACAGGAGATTTCTTCCTTAGGGCCCCATCAATATCTCAAACTTAGCACATCCCAAACTTAGCTTACCACCACTTAGTGAAAAGGTAAGCATTTTCCACCAGTTCCTTTATTGTGTTAAATGAAATGATCATTGCTCTACTGTGCAGCAATTTTGAATTATCCCCTGAATAAGCCAGAAAGGCAGTTTACAGTTGTGCTGTAATTTAAAAGCCATGAATACCACACTGCTTGAATTCATTTCCCTTATTAGTCTGTTTGTACTTCTCATATTAACTCATTTTTATTCTGTCTGGCAAAATTTTGCCATGGTGGGTGATAATAAAGGAGTTGTCACATAACAGCTCATAACAACTGTATGTGCTACAGTTTTGTGGGTGTTTATCAGACTAATGACTTTTTAGAAAAAAAATTACTGACTTTTTTGGAAAGTTGACTGTTGAGAGGGACAGATTTTGGGTAGCTGAAAAGATTGCCTTTCCAGATGTCAAAGTCAGGTTGACCATCATTATTTACAACCTGAATTCATCTTCTTTTAATTGCAGTTTTATACTTTATATTTAAGAGGGAAATGTCTATCTACCCAAGTGGTGTTCTTCAATCTTAGTAAAGAACATTAAAACCGACAAAAGCTACTGCATGATTTTGTTTATTAGTTTTTCATTCTCCCAGCCCTAGGTTTTATTTTAGATATGATGAATTTGCTCTTTTATTTTTTCTGCTTGAACTGTGGGGTCTAGCTGAGATGGATTATAAATGGCCCTTCATCTCCACACATAGTTTTTTCATTTAAAACCTAACTGGCTGAGTAGCTAAATATAATCTTGTTTTTTTTAATTTCTTTGCTTCTTACACTTCTGTAGAAAATAAAGGTTTCCATGGACATTAACTAAGACAATGTCTCAAAGAAGCTTTTACCTTCCATGTTTAGAAGCAAAGACTGCTTGAACAAAATCGATTTTCCATAGACATAGCTAGACAATGTTTTGTAGACATTATCAGTGTCGCTATTTGACCATAGTACTGTTTTCACTATTGTTTGATATTCCCCATGTTCTTCCAGTTTTCCACATGAAAATCATTCTGATATAACTGGCAGGTTGACTTTTTCTAAATACCTCAGTGATTACCTTTATTGTCTGATTTCTCTATTTTCTGATTCATTCTTCTATCCTTTTAATCTCAATCTTTTGTCTTTTACTATACACCACAAAGTCTGGCTACACAGAAAATATTTTCATATGCCCTAAATTTTGAAGAACATTTTATTTCACAAATGGTAAGTGTGTACATGGTATACATGACCTGAATTCAATAAAACAAATACCATATACTTGGAAAAATAATTTCAGGGAGCCTGGGAAAAACAACATGATCCAAGGTTTTGGAAAAATAAAAAACAGTATCAATTTTACTTAAGCTTGAAGTGAAAGATAGAAAAATATGGAACAATTTTTTTTTGCTAAATACAGTCAATCTTCTTCAGAAAAGAGAGCAGTTTTAAACTGGGAGATTTCCCAGAGGGCATTTCAGTGCCATTCTGTTAAGCCACTCTAAGAATGAGCACCTTGCATTTTGACACGTGTAATTCTTTAGATTCATAGAAATTACAACATGACATGTTGAATTAACTTGCAAATGACTACACTCATGGACAGCTATTGTGGAACGAAGAAGTACCACCGGGTAACACGGGCAAATGTTATGCCAATTTTCAGAAGGAGAGAAGGCAGAATCCTGGGATTAAATATCGCTGAGCTTGATGATCAACAGTGGAAAAACCTTGAGAACACTGTTAAACAATTGGTTTGTCAACATGTTGCGCAAGTGTGATCGGTAGGAGCAAACGTAGGTTAATTCTAATAAAATATAAAAAAAATAGCACATTTGGGGAAATGAGGTTTTGCAGGTTGTTGATGAGGGAGTGGACGCTGCATACATTTGGTGGAGGGCGAAAGTACCATCTTCCTATCCAGACAGAACATATCTGAATCCATGTTTGGCCAGTCCTGGCCACAGTGACTTTGAGAACTTTGGGTGAGGAATGTCAGCATCTTCAGCCTCAGTCTTCTTTCATGAAAGTGAAAGAAATAATGTTTACCCTGAGCGTTTGGAGAGGGCTAAATGCCCCAGAAGCATGTGTGAGAAGAGTCTACTGTACAGAAGTAGACACTGGTACATAGAAGACATACTAAAACTGATGAATTCATCACTCTCAAAAGAATTATCTTTCTAAAAAATAATAATAAACAAAAACACAACAGCACATGAGGATCAGTGTGGTCACAGTCCAAATCCTGCTTCCTACACTAAACAGCTATAGTGTCCTTCACTATTAAGTGAGTATTCATATCCTCTTGTCTACACTGAGAATCATCACAATTTATACACTCATTGCATGTAATACATTGGTGCTAAATAAATGGTAGGCACATACTGTTAATGTAGAGGAAACTGAGCCACAGAGAATATATTAGGAAACCTGCAAGGGATGCAGAGCTATACCTCGATAAATTCACAGTTTGCACCCAGGCCCCGATCCTAAGCCTTTTAGTCCACTGTCATATAAAAGAAATACAAATCTAAGATGACTCAGAGTTGGCAGGGATAGACAATCCACATTATCTCAATAGGCAAGAGTCTCATTCTGAAGCAAGAAGGTCACATTTAATAGGGATAAATGGAAAGCCTAGGATTTTGCTTAAATTTAATTGCACAATTACAGGATGGAAAATTTGTTTGGGAAATTGTACCTGTGATACTATTCTGGAGGTTTTCTTTGATCAGAAGCTTGAAACAAATAGTTCAATGGAGAAATTATGAGGACATCTAATGGATTCTTTGTCTTCCTTAATAGAAATATAGCACAGACTATGAGAAGCTAAAAGTAAATGCATGTGGTGCTACTAGCCCGTGTCTGGTTCTTTGTTTAGGCAATATTTTAAAATTGGGTTATTGATCCACCGGAGTATCTGTTGGGGGATTGAGTTGGAGTCTGGAAAAGTGCTATTGGAGACCCTTTTTGAAGGATATGCTGCTATTGAAAATGATAATGTTACATAGAAATAATATTCCCTAAATGGGTTTTCTTTTGGAACAGAAAAAAAACACTCTGCGTGCTTTCAATGCAAGAACTACATCAAACATGGAAAAATTCTAGAGAGGCCCATTTTAGGAAAATAAAAATAATTTTCTCTCTGTAAGGATATTACAGGAAGTAAATTGCTTATGGCTGGATCACCAGCTTTTGTAATACCACAAAAAAGAAGACTTCTTCATGATATTCAAGAAGGAGTTAAATGACATACTGGGTAGCCCTATTGCCGTAATGTGAGACTGGTTATCTGTCACTATGATCATTCTGCCTCCAGAGTCACCCAAATTAACTCATTCTTGATGTTAATGTGCTTGAGTATCCTTCAAAAATTACAATCCTCATTTTGTCACTCCATTGTTTTAACATACTCAGAGACCCTCAAACACCAACATGTGGCACCCTACCTCATCTCTGATCTGGTCTCTGTTGTCTCACTTTTCCTTTCCCCAATCTCACCCTCTCACCAGTTGCTCCAACCATGATTGGAAAGCCACACACTCAAGCGTATGTTCCTTTGCACATGCTGGTTTCTCTCTCGTCCCCCTACAGTAGCTTGCTGAAGATCTCTTTATCCTATAAGACCTGGATCAAGCATTGTCCCTTCTGCGAAACGTCCCCTGACAGCCCCTTCTCTCTGTTCATATTTTGCTTCATCTTCCTCCTCTATTTAGTTTTTTTTTTTTTCTTCCTTATGAACAGTTTAGAAGCTTGATCTGTGTTTAAGTTCCCCTTGCCTTCCAAATGCTTAGCCTAGTTTTGGCCTGTAGAAGCTATTTAATAAATGTATGACATTTATTATTTAATTTTATTTTTTATTATTTAATATTATTTAATTTTTATTATAAAATAATTTTTATTTTTTATTATTTAATATTATTTAAGAAATGTATGATATTTAATAAGTATTATCACATACTTTGGACATGTTATCAGGAGTGATCAGTCCCTGGAGAAGGACATCACGCTTGGTAAAGTAGAGAAAAAAAAAAAGGAAAACCCTCAACAAGATGGATTGACACAGTGAGCTCAAGCATAATAATAATTGTGAGGATGGCGCAGGTCCAGGCAGTGTTTTCATTCCGTTGTACACGGGGTTGCTATGAGTCAGGACCAACTCGATGACATCTAACAACATGAGATGAATAGGTAGATTCTGTGGTTACTCAGATTGGTATATTTAATTTGCTTCCGTAGTTAATCTATTCCCATCTTCAACTATTGCCCTCTGTCCATAAATTCTCAGGTTATGTTGATCTTAGCAATTTTTTTAAAGCCCACTTAGAGTTATTGTTATTTCAATTCAAGGTCTTTCAGCTGTTGTATTTTCCCTTGCCACAACATATTTTTTCCAGTCCTAATATGTAGCCAGGACTGAAATTTACTGGTGGTGTTTGTGGGAAGGGTGTCATGATTAGGCTTGAGAGGACTATCTGTTAATATTTTACCTCATGTTACCCAGAATAATCCACCTTAAGTGAGAGGATTTGCTTTAGGGATCCCTCCGTGGTATTTACTAGAAGAGAAAGCAAATGTTAACACATGTACTCAAACTTAACCTGGCCTCTCCCACCCACTTTACCTTGAAGTTGAGAGAAGGGGTGTAGCGAAGCCAGGAACCAGCACTTGGTATGTTAAGATCTGGGTCAGAAAGATGTGGATTTTCTTCATCTGGGAGAGGGGCGGGACTAAGCGGAATTCAGTCACAGGAGAGGAGTCTTGCTGTAGTGAGAAGGTTCCTCGCTGAAATTTATTCTTTTGTCTCCTCTGAGACCAGAGATATTTGATGTATTTTTTTTTTTTTTTATTAGTCCAGGTGCCACATTTGGAGAGAGAAGCATGTAGAGGGATTTCTTCTCCTTTTAAAATCTCAGCTTCAGAATAATCTTTGCTCTGGGGAATATGCCTGAATGAGCTGAGGGGAAAATCCTGAAACAATAAAACTGTCCTAGAGCAGGAATGGAAAAGAATCCCTGGGGATGTTTGTTTTCGTATCAAATAATGTGCAGAGGGATAGACTGAAGTCCATCAAGGGAACTCTTTGTAAAAATTACAATCAATTATTTGTGAACCAGTATATATTAAACATAAATATATCACTTCAGCAGAAAACTAAGTAGCTTTGTAAATGCCATCTTTATGAAATACTATATTTCACAATACTGTTTTTCCTAAAAATTTCTTTTTACATACTATAAAACCATCATACTATTTTTCTCTTCCCATATTGCTAACATCATCACTGTTAGTGGAACCCTGTTGTTGTTGTTGTTAGGTGCCATTGAGTCGATTCTGACCCATAGCAACCCTATGCACAACAGAACGAAACACTGCCCGGTCCTGAGCCATCCTTACAATCGTTGCTATGCTTGAGCTCCTCATTGCAGCCACAGTGTCAATCTATTTCACTGAGGGTCTTCCTCTTTTCCACTGACGCTGTACTCTACCAAGCATGATGTCCTTCTCCAGGGACTCATCCCTCCTGACAACATGTCCAAAGTAGGTAAGATGCAGTCTCGCCATCCTTGCTTCTAGGGAACATTCTGGTTGTACTTCTTCTAAGACAGTTTTGTTCGTTCTTTTGGTGGTCCATGGGATATTCAATATTCTTTGCCAACACCACAATTCAAAGGAGTCAATTCTTCTTCAGTCTTCCTTACTCATTGTCCAGTTTTCACATGCATATGATGCGGTTGACAATACCATGGCTTGGGTCAGGCACACCTTAGTCTTCAAGGTGGCATCATTGCTATTTGACACTTTAAAGAGGTCCTTTGCAGCAGATTTACCCAATGCAATGCATCTTTTGATTTCTTGACTGCTGCTTCCATGGCTGTTAATTGTGGATCTAAGTAAAATGAAACCCATGACAACTTTAATCTTTTCTTCTTTTATCATGATGTTGCTCATTGGTCCAGTTGTGAGGATTTTTGTTTTCTTGATGTTGAGGTGCAGTCCATACTGAAGGCTGTGGTCTTTGATCTTCATTAGTAAGTGCTTCAAGTCCTCTTCACTTTCAGCAAGCAAGGTTGTGTCATCTGCATAACGCAGGTTGTTAATGAGTCTTGCTCCAGTCCTCATGCCCCATTCTTCTTCATATAGTCCAGCTTTTCGGATTATTTGCTCAGCATACAGATTGAATACGTATGATGAAAGAACACAACCCTGACGTACACCTTGCCTGACTTTAAACCAATCAGTCTCTCCTTGTTCTGTCCGAACAACTGCCTCTTGATCTATATAAGGGTTCCTCATGAGCACAATTAAATGTTCTGGAATTCCCATTCTTCGCAATGTTATCCATAATTTGTTATGATACACACAGTCGAACGCCTTTGCATAGTCAATAAAACACAGGTAAACATCCTTCTGGTATTCTCTGCTTTCTGCCAGGATCCCTCTGGCATCAGCAACGATATCCCTGGTTCCACGTCCTCTTCTGAAACCTGCCTGAATTTCTGGCAGTTCCCTGTCAATATACTGCTGCAGCCATTTTTGAATGATCTTCGGCAAAATTTTGCTTGCTTGTCATGTTAATGATATCGTTCTATAATTTCCACATTGGGTTGGATCACCTTTCTTGGGAATAGGCATAAATATGGATTCCTTCCAGCCAGTTGGCCAGGAAGCTGTCTTCCATATTCCTTGGCATAGATGAGTCAGCACCTCCAGCGCTACATCTGTTTGTTGAAACATCTCAGTTGATATTCCAACAATTCCTGGAGCCTCGTTTTTCGCCAATGCCTTCGGAGCAGCGTGGACTTCTTCCTTCAGTACCATCGGTTCCTGATCATATGCCACCTCTTGAAATGGTTGAACATCGACTAATTGTTTTTGGCATAATGACTCTGTGTATTCCTTCCATTTTTTTTTTTAAACAATTTTTATTGTGCTTTAAGTGAAAGTTTACAAATCAAGTCAGTCTGTCACACATAAGCCTATATACACCTTGCTACATACTCCCATTTACTCTCCCCCTAATGAGTCAGCCCGCTCCCTCCCTCCAGTCTCTCCTTTCGTGACCGTTTTGCCAGTTTCTAACCCTCTCTACCCTCCCATCTCCCCTCCAGACAGCAGACGCCAACACAGCCTCAAGTGTCCACCTGATACAAGTAGCTCACTCTTCATCAGCATCTCTCGCCAACCCATTGTCCAGTGCCTTCCATGTCTGATGAGTTGTCTTCGGGAATGGTTCCTATCCTGGGCCAACAGAAGGTTTGGGGACCATGACCACCGGGATTCTTCTAGTCTCAGTCAGACCATTAAGTCTGGTCTTTTTATGAGAATCTGGGGCCTGCATCCCACTGATCTCCTGCTCTCTCAGGGGCTCTCTGTTGTGCTCCCTGTCAGGGCAGCCATCGGTTGTGGCCGGGCACCATCTAGTTCTTCTGGTCTCAGGATGATGTAAGTCCCTAGTTCAAGTGGCCCTTTCTATCTCTTGGGCTCATAGTTATCGTGTGACCTTGGTGTTCTTCATTTTCCTTTGGTCCAGGTGGGTTGAGGCCAATTGATGCATCTTAGATGGCCACTTGTTAGCATTTAAGACCCCAGACGCCACACTTCAAAGTGGGAGGCAGAATGTTTTCATAATAGAATTTATTTTGCCAATTGACTTAGGAGTCCCCTGAAGCCATAGTCCCCAAACCCCTGCCCTTGTTCCGCTGACCTTTGAAGCATTCAGTTTATCCTGGAAACTTCTTTGCTTTTACCCAGTCCAGTTGAGCCGACCTTCCCTGTATTAAGTATTGTCCTTCTCTTCACCTAAAGTAGTTCTTATCTACTAACTAATCAGTAAATAACCCTCTCCCACCCTCCCTCCCTCCCCCCTCTTGTAACCACAAAAGAATGTGTTCTTCTCAGTTTATACTATTTCTCAAGATCTTATAATGGTCTTATACAGTATTTGTCCTTTTGCCTCTGAATAATTTCACTGAGCATAATGCCTTCCAGGTTCCTCCATGTTATGAAATGTTTCACAGATTCGTCACTGTTCTTTATCGACGCGTAGTATTCCATTGTGTGAATATACCACAATTTATTTAACCATTCATCTATTGACGGACACTTTGGTTGCTTCCAGCTTTTTGCTATTGTAAACAGTGCTGCAATAAACATGGGTGTGCATATATCTGTTCGTGTAAAGGCTCTTATTTCTCTAGGGTATATTCTGAGGAGTGGGATTTCTGGGTTGTATGGTAGTTCTAACTGTTTAAGACAATGCCAGATAGATTTCCAAAGTGGTTGTACCATTTGACATTCCCACCAGCAGTGTATAAGAGTTCCAATCTCTCCGCAGCCTCTCCAACATTTATTATTTTGTGTTTTTTGGATTAATGCCAGCCTTGGAATCTCATCATAGTTTTAATTTGCATTTCTCTAATGGCTAATGATCGAGAGCATTTTCTCATGTATCTGTTACCTGCCTGAATATCTTCTTTAGTGAAGTGTGTTCATATCCTTTGCCCACTTTTTGATTGGGTTGTTTGTCTTTTTGTGGTTGAGTTTTAACGGAATCATAGAGATTTTAGAGATCAGGCACTGGTCGGAGATGTCATAGCTGAAAATTTTTTCCCAATCTGTAGGTGGTCTTTTTACTCTTTTGGTGAAGTCTTTGGATGAGCATAGGTGTTTGATTTTTAGGAGCTCCCAGTTACCTGGTTTCTCTTTGACATTTTCAGTAATGTTTTGTATTCTGTTTATGCCTTGTATTAGGGCTCCTAATATTGTCCCTATTTTTTCTTCCATGATCTTTATCGTTTTAGTCTTTCTGTTTAGGTCTTTGATCCACTTGGAGTTAGTTTTTGTGCATGGTGTGAGGTATGGGTCCTGTTTCATTTTTTTGCAAATGGGTATCCAGTTATGCCAGCACCATTTGTTAAAAGGACTATCTTTTCCCCAATTAACTGACACTGGGTCTTTGTCAAATATCAGCTGCTCATATGTGGATGGATTTACATCTGGGTCCTCGATTCTGTTCCATTGGTCTATGTGCCGGTTGTTGTACCAGTACCAGGCTGTTTTGACTACTGTGGCTGTATAATATGTTCTGAAATCAGATAAAGTGAGGCCTCCCACTTTCTTCTTCTTTTTCAGTAATGCTTTACTTATCCGGGGCTTCTTTCTCTTCCATATGAAGTTGGTGATTTGTTTCTCCATCACATTAAAAAATGTCATTGGAATTTGGATCGGAAGTGCATTGTATATATAGATGGCTTTTGGTAGAGTAGACATTTTTACTGTGTTAAGTTTTCCTATCCATGAGCAAGGTATGTTTTTCCACTTAAGTAGGTCCCTTTTAGTTTCTTGCACTAGTACTTTGTAGTTTTCTTTGTATAGGTCTTTTACATCTTTGGTAAGATTTATTCCTAAGTATTTTATCTTCTTGGAGGCTGCTGTGAATGGTATTGTTTTGGTGATTTCCTCTTCGATGTTCTTTTTGTTGATGTAGAGGAATCCAAGTGATTTTTGTATGTTTATCTTATAACCTGAGACTCTGCTAAACTCTTCTATCAGTTTCAGTAGTTTTCTGGAGGATTCCTTAGGGTTTTCTGTGTATAAGACCATGTCATCTGCAGATAGAAATAATTTTACTTCTTCCTTTCCGATCCGGATGCCCTTTATTTCTTTTTCTAGCCTAAGTGCTCTGGCTAGGACCTCTAGCACAATGTTGAATAAGAGCGGTGATAAAGGGCATCCTTGTCTGGTTCCCGTTCTCAAGGGAAATGCTTTCAGGCTCTCTCCATTTAGAATGATGTTGGCTGTTGGCTTTGTATAGATGCCCTTTATTATGTTGAGGAATTTTCCTTCAATTCCTATTTTGCTGAGAGTTTTTTATCATGAATGGGTGTTGGACTTTGTCAAATGCCTTTTCTGCATCAATTGATAAGATCATGTGGTTTTTGTCTTTTGTTTTATTTATATGGTGGCTTACTTTAATGGTTTTTCTAATATTAAACCAGTCTTGCATACCTGGTATAAATCCCACTTGATCGTGGTGGATTATTTTTTTTATATGTTGTTGAATTCTATTGGCTAGAATTTTGTTGAAGATTTTTGCGTCTATGTTCATGAGGGATATAGGTCTGTAATTTTCTTTTTTTGTGGTGTCTTTACCTGGTTTTGGTATCAGGGATATGGTGGCTTCATAGAATGAGTTAGGTAGTATTCTGTCATTTTCTGTGCTTTGAAATACTGTTAGTAGTAGTGGTGTTAATTCTTCTCTGAAAGTTCTGTAGAACTCTGCAGTGAAGCCGTCTGGGCCAGGGCTTTTTTTTGTTGGGAGTTTTTTGATTACCTTTTCAATCTCTTTTTTTGTTATGTGCCTATTTATTTGTTCTACTTCTGAATGTGTTAGTTTAGGTAGGTAGCGTTTTTCTAGGAATTCATCCATTTCTTTTAGGTTTGCAAATTTCTTACAGTACAATTTTTCATAATAATCTGATATGATTCTTTTAATTTCATTTGGGTCCGTTGTGATATGGCCCATCTCGTTTCTTATTTGGGTTATTTGTTTCCTTTCCTGTATTTCTTTAGTCAGTCTAGCCAATGGTTTGTCAATTTTGTTAATTTTTTCAAAGAACCAGCTTTTGGCTTTGTTAATTCTTTCGATTGTTTTTCTGTTGTCTAATTCATTAAAAAAAATATTTTTTTAATTCATTTAGTTTCGCTCTAATTTTTATTATTTGTTTTCTTCTGGTGCCTGATCGATTCTTTTGTTGCTCGCTTTCTATTTGTTCAAGTTTTAGGGACAGTTCTCTGATTTTGCTCTTTCTTCTTTATGTATGTGTGCATTTATAGATATAAATTAAGCTCTGAGCACTGCTTTTGCTGTGTCCCAGAGGTTTTGATAGGAAGTGTTTTCATTCTCTTTGCATTCTATGAATTTCTTTATTGCCTCCTTAATGTCTTCTACAACCCAGTCTTTTTTGAGCAGGGTATTGTTCAGTTTCCAAGTAGTTGATTTCTTTTCCCTGATTTTTCTGTTATTGATTTCCACTTTTATGGCCTTGTGGTCTGAGAACACGCTTTGTAATATTTCTATGTTTTGGATTCTGCAAAGGTTTGTTTTATGACCTAATATGTGATCTATTCTAGAGAATGTCCCATGTGCACTAGAAAAAAAAAGGGTACTTTGCAGCTGTTGGCTGGAGTGTTCTGTATAGGTCTGTGAGGTCAAGTTGGTTGATTGTAGCAATTAGGTCTTCCGTGTCTGTATTGAGCTTCTTACTGGAAATCCTATCCTTCTCTGAAAGTGGTGTGTTGAAGTCTCCTACTATAATTGTGGAGGTGTCTATCTCACTTTTCAGTTCTGTTAAAGTTTGTTTTATGTATGTTGCAGCCCTGTCATTGGGTACATAAATATTTAATATGGTTATATCTTCCTGGTCAATTGTCCCTTTAATCATTATGTAGCGTCCTTCTTTCTCCTTTGTGGTGGATTTAACTTTAAAGCCTATTTTGTCAGAAATTAATACTGCCTTTTTTTTTTTTTTTACTCCTGCTCTTTTTTGCTTGTTGTTTGCTTGATATATTTTTTCCATCCTTTGAGTTTTAGTTTGTTTGTGTCTCTAAGTCTAAGGTGTGGCTCTTGCAGGCAGCATATAGACGGATCATGTTTCTTTATCCAGTCTGAGACTCTCTGTCTCTTTATTGGTGCATTTAGTCCATTTACATTCAGGGTAATTATAGATAAGTATGTGTTTGGTGCTGTCATTTTGATGCCTTTTTATGTGTGTTGTTGACAATTTCATTTTTCCACTTACTTTTTTGTGCTGGGACATTTTTCTTTGTAAATCGTGTGTTCCTGATTTTCATAGTAGTCGAATTTATGTTTGCTGAGTTGTTATGTTTTTCTTGGTTTTTATTTTGAGTTATGGAATTGCTAGACCTCTTTGTGGTTACCTTAATATTTCCCCCTATTTTTCTAAGTAAAAACCTAACTTGTATCATCCTGTGTCGCCTTGTTTTCCTCTCCATATGGCAGTTCTATGCCTCCTGTATTTAGTCCCTCTTTTTGATTATTGTGATCTTTTACATATTGACTTCAAAGATTCCCTGTTTTGAGCATTTTTTTCTTTTAAAATTAATCTTAATTTGTTTTTGTGATTTCCCTATTTGAGTTGATATCAGGATGCTCTGTTCTGTGACCTTGTGTTGTGTTGGTATCTGATGTTATTGATTTTCTGACCAAACAATTTCCTTTAGTATTTCTTGTAGCTTTAGTTTGGTTTTTGCAAATTCTCTAAGCTTGTGTTTATCTGTAAATGTTTTAATTTCACCTTCACAGTTGAGAGTTTTGCTGGATAAATGATCCTTGGCTGGCTGTGTTTTCTCCTTCAGTGCTCTATATATGTCATCCCATTGCCTTCTTGACTGCATGGTTTCTGCTGAGTAGTCTGAACTTATTCTTATTGATTCTCCTTTGTAGGAGACCTTTCTTTTATCCCTGGCTGCTTTTCAAATTTTCTCTTTATCTTTGGTTTTGGCAAGTTTGATGATAATATGTCTTGCTGATTTTCTTTTTGGATCAATCTTATATGGGGTTCGATGAGCATCTTGGATAGATATCCTTTCATGATGTCATCATGATATCTTTCATGATGTCAGGGAAGTTTTCTGTCAACAGATCTTCAACTATTCTCTCTGTATTTTCTGTCATCCCTCCCTGTTCTGGAACTCCAATCACACACAAGTTATTCTTCTTGATAGAGTCCCACATGATTCTTAGGGTTTCTTCATTTTTTAAAATTCTTTTATCTGATTTTTCTTCAACTATATTGGTGTCAATTGCTTTATCCTCCTCCTCCCCCACTCTGCATTCCAATTGCTGAATTCTGCTCCTCTGACTTCCTATTGAGTTGTCTAATTCTGTAATTTTACTGTTAATCTTTTGGATTTCTGAATGTTGTCTCTCTATGGATTCTTGCAGCTTATTAATTTTTCCACTATGTTCTTGAATAATCTTTTTGATTTCTTCAACTGCTTTATCAGTGTGTTCCTTGGCTTTTTCTGTAGATTGCCTTATTTCATTTCTGAGGTCATCCCTGATGTCTTGACACATTTTGTAAATTAGTTTTTTATATTCTGCATCTGGCAATTCCAGGATTGTATCTTCATTTGGGAAAGATTTTGATTCTTTAATTTGGGGAGTTGTAGAAGCAATCATGGTCTGCTTCTTTATGTGGTTAGATATCGACTGCTGTCTCCAAGCCATCTATAAGATATTGTAATGATTTATTTTATATTTGCTCACTGAGTCTTATCTTGTTTTGTTTTCTTTCAATATACATAGTAATATACATAGTATACATAGATGGGCTACTAGATTGCGCTGTCTTGATTGTTGTAGCCTTTGAATAACTTATGTCCTCTTACCAGCTGGTTTGGGCTGTTACCAGATATATAAGCCTGAGTCCATTCACTATTCTTGAGTAGAATCTGATTTTGGGTTGCCAAGTGTGTGGGGTCGACTGTCACCTATTCGCTTAGAGGAGTAGAGGTGATAGTTGTGTACACCAGATTCTAGGAGCAGCAGGGGGTCATATTCCCAGGGAGGCAGAATGCTGACAGGCTTCCCCCAAGTGCCAGTGAGGTAGGTGTGTCTCTATTCCTAAAGCGCTTTGGTGGGTTGTCTCTGTAGTTGTACCTTAGGCACCCAATGCATGTACCTCTACAGATTGGTAGGTGTCACTATCCTCAGACCCCTGTGGCAGGAGGCTAGGTGGTTTGGGTAGAGCTTCAGCCCTCGGTTCCCCATTGTGGATCAGTGAGGGCTCTGTTTAATAGGTAGAGATATCAGACCTGGAAAACTTGTCTTTCTAGTAATCTACTAAAACAATTACAGTCAGATCACTATCAGAATTGCCTTTGCATTATAATAGCCATCTTGTTGCCTGTAGGGATGAAAGCCCAAGACTGTGGATCTCATATGCTTGGCTGGAGCTGGTTCTGTATTTTAATCCAATTCCGGGAAGTCAGGGAAGGATTTTTGGCCCCTGGGTTTTTTGTAGCTGCTTCTCTCAGGGCAGGAGAATGGGTTAGGAGAAGACAAAATCAAATCAAAACAAAACAAAACCCACAGAGCACTTCACTCTCTGGCCCAGGAAATTCCAATGTTAATGAAGCCGCCTGGGAAGGGGAGGGGAGAGATCAGATAGATAGGAGAGATTAGCACCCAGGAATATAGACAAAGTTACTTATCTTGCTTGGTGATGACTGTTTTATCTGAGATTCCCGAGGGGTATGTAGCCTGTGTGCATTGGCTGGGTCGAGATTGCCCCCCGAGGGTCAGGCCTGTGTCCTGTGCTTGTGCTGCCTCAGAAGTCATGGGCAGTTCCTTTGCTCCCAGTCCAAAGCCCAGTGTCAAGGTTCCCCGGCTGAGACGCCGCACTCCAGGATCCAAAACCAGTTGTTGCCTCCAGGTGATTTCTTCTCCTGTCAGCTGTGTCGCTGCGCTGCCTGTGTGCACCAGCTGGGCTTCCCCCGAGGTCACCTTTGGGGGCTAGGGCTGTGTCCCATGTTTGTGCCATCTGAGAATGCCGTGCTCAGCTCCCTGTGCCCAGTCCAAAGCCCGGCGCCAAGGTTTTCTGACTGGGACGCTGGCTCCAGGCTCCGAAAAGAGTCGCTGCTTCCCCATGGTTGCTTGTTCTCTCATTAGCCCTGTCAGTGTGCAGCCTGCTTGCACTGGCTGATTCTCTATGGAGGTTACCATAGGGGGCTATGGGTTAGGGCTGTGTCCCGTGTCTGCCCCACCTCAGCATGCCGCAATCAGCCCCGCCACTCGGCACCCGGGAATCGCGAGGGCTCAAGGCTGTGGCGCGGGTCACTGGTTCCAGAAGCAGTCGCTGCTTCAGGATGCAGCTTTTTGCTCCCCTGTCACTCAGGTCAACTCTTTAGATCTGTGTTTGATGATCAGGGTTCGTGAATTGTCATATATGTGATCGATTCACTTGTTTTTCTGAGTCTTTGTTGCAAGAGGGATCCGAGGTAGCTTCTACCTAGTCGGCCATCTTGGCACTGCCTCCTCCTTCCATCTTTTTTTATGCTTCCTGTGTTGTTTAATATTTTCCCCATAGAATCCGTCACTATTGCAGCTTGAGGCTTCAATTTTTTCTTCAGTTATTTCAGCCTGAGAAACACCAAGCTTGTTCTTCCCTTTTGGTTTTCCACTCCCAGCTCTTTGCACATGTCATTATATTACTTTACTTTGTCTTCCTGAGACAATCTTTGAAATCTCCTGTTCAATTCTTTTACTTCATCAATTCTTCCTTTTGCTTTAGCTGCTTGATGTTCAAGAGCAAGTTTCAGAGTCTCCTCTGACATCCATCTTGGTCTTTTCTTTCTTTCTTGTCTTTTCAATGACCTCTTGCTTTCTTCATGGATGATGTCCTTGATGTCATTCCACAACTCGTCTGATCTTCAGTCACTGGTATTCAATGAGTCAAGTCTATTCTTCAGATGGTCTCTAAATTCAGGTGGGATATACTCAAGGTCATGTTTTCACTCTCATGGACTTGCTCTGGTTTTCTTCAGTTTCACCTTGAACTAGCATATGAGCAATTGATGATGTGTTCCACAGTCGACCCCTGGCCTTGTTCTGACTGATGATATTGAGCTTTTCCATCGTTTCTTTCCACAGATCTAGTCAGTTTGATTTCTGTGTGTTCCACCTGGCGAGGTCCATGTGTATAGTCTGCGTTTATGTTGGTGAAAGAAGGTATTTGCAATGAAGAAGTCGTTGGTCTTGCAAAATTCTGTCAAGCGTCTGTCATTTTGTCCTAATATGGGGGCTTGCTTGTTGCTGTGATGCTGGAAGCTAAGCCACCGGTATTCAGATACCAGCAGGGTCACCCATGGAGTACAGGTTTCAGCTGAGCTTGTAGGCTAAGACAGACCAAGGAGAAGGACCTGGCAGTCTAATTCTGAAAAACATTAGCCAGTGAAAACTCTATGAATAGCAGCGGAACATTGCCTGATATAGTGCTGGAAGATGAGCCCCCCGGGTTGGAAGGCACTCAAAAGGTGACTGGGGAGGAGCTGCCTCCTCAAAGCAGAGTCGACCTTAAAGACGTGGATATAGTAAAGCTTTTGGGGCCTTCATTTGCTGATGTGGCTTGACTCAAAATGGAAGAAATAGCTGCAAACATCCATTAAATAATCAGAACCTGGAATGTATGAAGTATGAATCTAGGAAAATTGGAAATCATCAAAAATGGAATGGAATGCATAAACATTGATGTCCTAGGCATTAGCGAGCCAAAATGGACTGGTATTGGTCATTTCGAATTAGACAATCATATAGTCTACTATGCTGGTAATGACAACTTGAAGAGGAATGGTGCTGCATTCATTGTCAAAAAGAACGTTTTAAGATCTATCCTGAAGTACAATGCTGTCAGTGATAGGATAATATCCATATGCCTACAAGGAAGACCAGTTAATATGACTACTATCGAATTTATGCACCAACCACTAGGGCCAAAGATGAAGAAATAGAAGATTTTTATCAGCTGCTGCAGTCTGAAATTGATCGAACATGCAATCAAGATGCATTGATAATTACTGGTGATTGGAATGTGAAAGTTGGAAAGAAAGAAGAAGGATCAGTAGTTGGAAAATACGGTCTTGGTGACAGAAGCATTGCCAGAGATGTAATGACAGTCGAGCTTTAGAGATGATAAAAACTGACTGGATTTGTTTTTGAACATATTATTGACTGCAAAGACTGTTTTCATACCAGGGGAGGCCGGCAGTGACCTGATGCAAGCCTAATTTGGAGAGAGAAATGCCACAAATATTTTATAATTAAATTTCAACCAACTTTATTTTATTTATTTATTTTTTTACTATCTGTTCTTCTACAGCCACATTATTTTACTGAAGTGTAACCCAGATTTGATTCACAAGAAGTCATTCTCTCCCCTGTCTTCTGCCTTTTCCTCCTTATCTGGGTCTCATTCATGTAGTTGGTTATACAGACTCCAGGCCTCTACATTTTAAGAGAAATCTGGCTTCTATCAGATAATGGTTATGGAACACGTTAGTTAAAAAAGACTCAGAAAAATAGCAGGAGTTACAAAGAGGTTGTTTGAGGGAAATAGAAGGAACACTTGAAAACTGTTAATGAAATACAGCTTCTTGGGAATGAAGTCGGAATCCTTTGAGCAAAATAATAGTTTATTGTTCACAAGTGTCTGCTGGAGCTGCCAATAATATTGGAACATGGGCTTCCTCAGGGTCAATATTTAATTTTTGTAGTATCAAAACTCCTCTGTATTCTTAAAATATTAATGTCTCTTAAAAGCAGTGTTTTCACATTTCAGAGAGCACCAAAGTTTCCTTCCAGGAGTATTAAGGTGCAAATATATTCCTGCTCCATTGTAGTTTGCAAGCTGTACCAAAAAACCTAAACCAGATCCACTGCCATGGAGTCGATTCTGACTCATAGCGACCCTATAGCACAGGGTAGAGCTGCCCCATAGGGTTTCCAAGGCTGTAATCTTTACTGAAGCAGACTGCGACATCTTTCTGCCGTGGAGCGGCTGGTGGGTTCAAATTGTCAGCCTTTTGGTTAACAGCTGAGCACTTTAACCACCATGCCACCAGGGCTCTTTTCCTCCTCTAAACCAAAAGCAAAACAAAACCCGTTGCCTTTGAATTGATTCCGACTCATAGTGGCTCTGCGGAGCAGAGTGGAACTGTCCTATAGGGTTTCCAAGGAGCAGCTGGTGGGTTTGAACTGCTGACCTTTTTGTTAGCAGCTGAACTCTTAAACACTGTGGAAGAAGGAGACTTACCTGAGAGTATGAGCTTTTGAACCTGGAGGCAGAGATTAGCAGATGCTGGAGCCAATGGTGTTACCTCAGTGTAGAAATTCCCTGGCCTATGAACTGGAGGACAGGAAAACAAGGGAAGAAAAAAACTTGACTTTTCTCACAAGATCTGCTCCTCCCTCAATCTTCCCCAAGTTACCTAGGCCGGAAGTCTTGATATCATCCTTGATTCCCATCTCTTCTCCATTTCCCACATCCAATCCATCAGAAAGTCCTCTTGGTTCTACCTCAAAATTATCCTAGATAAAACCACTTCCCTGGTCCACATTTTTCAAGTGGATTACTGTGCTACTCTCCTACTCAGTGTGCCTGCTTCCTCTCTTGCCACTGCTTCAATCCAATATAGAAACAGGAGTTTAAAACATGAATCACTTCCCAGCCTGCATAAAGCTCTTCAGTGGCTTCTCAGTACACGTAGAATAAAATCCACTCTCCTTAGCCTACCTTACAGGCTGTACATCATCTACTCTCTGCCCTAATTTGTATTATTCTCCCTTTGCTCACTCTGCTCCAGCTACCTAGCCCACCACATGGGCCACGTGGGTATTCTGTTTCTCAAACATGCTCTTACTCACCTTGGGTCTCATGCATTTGTTGTTCCCTTTTCCTAGAACACTCTACCCCTAGATTTGCATGTGGCTGGCTCCTCATCATACAAGTCTCAGCTAAGAGAGGCCTTTATAGGCCACCCAGTCTTAAGTACCCTCTTTCCAGTCACTCTACTACATTATTCTGTTTTCATTTATTTTTGTTCCATAGGGCAAGGAGTATTCCTTATTTAATACCATATCCTTAGTGCCTAGAACAGTGCCTGGCACACAGCTTGTTGGTGTTGCTGTTAGGTGCCATCCAGTCAGTTCCAACTCACAGCTACCATATTTGCAACAGAATGAAACACTGCCCGGTCCTGCACAATTCTCACAATCGTTATTACGCGAACCCATTGTTGCAGCCACTGTGCCTATCTATCTAGTCGAGGATCTTCCTCTGTTTTGCAGACCCTCTTACTGCACCAAGCACAACATCCTTCTCCAGGGACTGGTCCCTGCTGATAACATGTCCAAAATATGTAAGAAGGAGACTTGCCGTCCTTGCTTCTAAGGAATATTTGCCTGTACTTGTTCCAAGACAGATTTGTTTGTTCAATATTCTTTGCCAACACCATAATTCAAAGGCATCAATTCTTCTTTGGTCTTCCTTATTTATTGTCCAGCTTTCACATGCATATATACAAGGCAATTGAAAACACCACAGCTAGGGTCAGGCAGACCTTAGTCCTTAAAGTGACATCTTTGCTTTTTAACACTTTAACGAGGTCTTTTGCAGCAGATTTGCCCAATGCAATGCATCTTTTGATTTCTTGACTGCTGCTTCCATGGGTGTTGATTGTGAATCCAAGTAAAGTGAAATCCTAACCAACTTCTTTTCTCCATTTATCATGGTATTGCTTATTGGTCCAGTTGTGAGGACTTTTGTTTTCTTTGTGTTGAGGCTCCATACTGAAGGCTGTGGTCTTTGATCTTCATTAGTAAGTGCTTCAAGTCCTCTTCACTTTCAGCAAGCAAGGTTGTGTCATCTGCATAATGCAGGTTGTTAATGAGTCTTCCTCCAATCCTAATGCCCCATTCTTATTCATATAGCCCAGCTTCTTGTATTATTTGCTCAGCATACAGATTGATTAAGTATGGTTAAAGGATGCAACCCTGACGCACACTTTTCCTGACTTTAAACCATGCAGCATCCCTTGTTCTGTTAGAATGACTCTTTTTTTTTCCATATTTTATTGTGCTTTAAGTGAAAGTTTACAAATCAAGTCAGTCTCTTGTACAAAACCTTGTATACACCTTGCTATATACTCCTAGTTGCTCTCCCCCTAATGAGACAGCACATTCCTTCTCTCCATCCTGTGTTTCCTTGTCTATTCAGCCACCTTCTGTCCCCCTTAGCCTTCACATCTCCCCTCCAGACAAGAGCTGCACACATAGTCTCCTGTGTCTACTCGATCCAAGAAGCCTACTCCTTGCCAGTATCATTTTCTGTCTTATAGTCCAGTCCAATCCCTGTCTGAAGAGTTCGCTTTGGGAATGGTTTCTGTCTTGTCCTGACAGAAGGTCTAGGGACCATGTCCTCTGGGTTCCCTCTAGTCTCAGTCAGAGCATAATGTCTGGTCTTTTTACTAGAATTTGGGCTCTAGATCCCACTGCTCTCCCACTCCTTCAGGGATTCTCTGTTGCGCTCCCTGTCATGGCAGTTGTTGGTTCTAGCAGGGCACCATCTACTTCTTCTGGTCTCAGGCTGATGTAGCCTCTGATTTATGTGGCCCATTCTGACTCTTGGGCTCATACTTATCTTGTGTCTTTGGTGTTCTTCATTCTCCTTGTGGGTTGAGACCAATTGTTGCATCTTAGATTGTCGCTTGCTATTTGTTTAAGACCCCAGACGCCACTCTCCAAAATGAGAACAACTGTCTTGATCTATGTGCAGCTTCCTCAGGAGCACAATTAGGTGTTTTAGAACTCCCATTCTTTGCAATGTTATCCATAATTTGTTATGATTCCCACAGTCGAATGCCTTGCATAGTCAGTAAAACACAGCTATACATCTTTCTGGTATTCTCTGCTTTCAGTCAGGATCCACCTGGCATCAACAATGATATCCCTCATTACATGTCCTTTTCTGAATCCATCTTGAATTTCTGGCAGTTTCCTGTTAATGTACTGCTGCAACCACTTTTGAATGATCTTCAGCAAAATTTTGCTTGTGTGTGATGTTAATGATATTTTTTGATAACTTCCGCATTTTGTTGGGTCACCTTCTTTGCAATGGGCACAAATGTGGCTCTCTTCCAGTTGGTTGGCCAGGTAGCTCTCTTCCAAATTTCTTGGCATAGACGAGTGAGCACCTGTAGCATTGCATCCGTTTATTGAATAATGTCAAGTGGTATTCTCAATTCCTGGAGACTTATTTTTCGCCAATGCATTCAGTGTAGCTTGAACTTCTTTCTTTGGCACCATTGGTTCTTGCTACCTCCTGAAATGGTTGAATGTTGACCAATTATTTTTGGTACAGTGACTCTGTGTATTCCTTCTATCTTCTTTTGATGCTTTCTGCATCCTTCAATATTTTCCTTCTAGAGGCTTTTAGGACAGGCACCTGAGGCTTTAATTCTTCTTTATTTCTTTCAGCTTGAGAAATGCTGAGTGTGTTCTTCCCTTTTGGTTTTCTAATTCCAGGTCTTTACACATTTCATTATAGTACTTTTCTTCTTGAGCTGTCCTTTGAAATCTTCTGCTCAGCTTTTTTACTTCATTTCTTCCTTTTCTTTTAACTACTGTAATTTCAAGAACAAATTTCAGAGTCTCTTTTGACATCCATTTTGGTCTTTTCTTTCCTGTCTTTTTGGTGAGCTCTTGCTTTCTTCATGTATGATGTCCTCGATTTCATTTTACAACTGGACTGGTCTTTGGTCATTAGTGTTCAATGTGTCAAATCTGTTTTTGAGATGGACTCTAAATTGAGGTGGGATATATTTAAGGTTGTACTTTGGCTCTAGTGGACTTGTTCTAATTTTCTTCAACTTCAATTTCAACTTGAATATGAGCAATTGATAGTCTGTTCCACAGTTGGCCCCTGGCCTTGTTCTGATTGATGATATTGAGAATTCCCATTGTCCCTTTCCTTATTCCTTGGCCTCTTGGCCCTCGAGCCTCATGTCCACATATGTCCTCCTGGGACAAGTGTTTCAAAGCTCTGTAGCTCCACTGATAAGTGCCAGACGCACCCCACTCCATCAGTAAACTTTGCCCAGAAGGCTGATAGAGAAAGAAAGCCTCCCCCTGGAGCTGACACCCTGAATTTGGACTTCTAACCTACTTTACTGTGAGGAAATAAATTTTTCTTTGTTAAAGTCATCCACTTGTGATATTTCTGTTAGAGCAACACTGTATAGCTAAGACAATGCTCCAACTACTAAGGCCAAAGATGAAGAACTTGAAAACTTTTGCCAACCTCTGCAGTTGGAAATTGGCCAAAAATGCACTCAAGACACATTGATACTTAATGGATATTGGAATGCAAAAGTCAGAAACAAAGAGGGATTGGCCTTGGTGATAGAGTGATAGAAACGATGCCAGAGAAAACATGATAGAAGTTTGCAAGACCAACGACTTACTCGTTGCAAATACCTTTTTCCAAAAACATAAATCGTGACTGTAAAGTTGGACCTTACATAGGAATCAAATCGTTCCATGGGTCAGCAAGCCTACCTCCATTGATAAGTGGTTGGAGCACCCCACTCCACTAGGAGGCCTCCTGTGAACAAACACTCAGCTCTCTCACTCTGTGAGTTAGCTCTAGCACTGTCTGACTCAGGTCTTCTGGTTGTGGTGCTGCCAGTTCTCTGCTGCTGCTGGTCCTCTATCCATTCACAGTTTAAAAACCGCTTCCACATTTTAGGCGTCTGTTAGAGCAGCACTCCACTCTCTCGGTACCAAATTCTGTGTTAGTTATTTAGTGCTGCTATAATACAAATACCACAAGTGGATGACTTTAACAAAGAGAAATTTATTTCCTCACAGTAAAGTAGGCTAGAAGTCCAAATTCAGGGCCTCAGCTCCAGGGGAAGGCTTTCTCTCTCTGTTGGCCCTGGAGGAAGGTTTTTCTCATCAATCTTACCCTGGACTAGGAGTTTCTCTGTGCAGGAACCCCAGGTCCAAAGGATGCACTCTGCTCCCAGCACTGTGTTCTTGGTGGTATGAGTTTCCCCTCTCTCTTTGCTTGCTTCTTTCTTTTATATCCCCCCAAATCGGCTGAAGATATCATCCAATCTTGTAGATTGAGTCCTGCCTCATTAACATAACTGCTGCCTATCCCTCCTAATTAACATCATAGGGGCAGGATTTACAACACATAAGAAAAATCACATTGGATGACAAAACGGTGGACAATCATAATACTGGGTATCATGGCCTGACCAAATTGATACAAGGCACACATTCTTTTGAAGAAATGCCTGTATGTTCTAAATATATAAAGGATTATGGTCCTAAGGATGTTATATACAATGTTGGGAATCTTTGGTACTTCATGGCCAAGTTCTCACACCTACCCAAACTCAAACAAGTGAACACAGACACAAATACATAAATTTGAACATCAATATGCAGACTGAATAAGAATTAGGATACAAAACAAAACATAATAAGGAGTCCTGGACGTACAATGGTTAAGTGCTCGACTGCTTACTGAAAGATTGGTAATTTGAACCCACGTGGTGGCTCCTCAGGAGAAAGACTTGGTGATCTGCTTCCATAAGATTACAGCCAAGAAAACTCCATGGAGCAGTTCTATTCTGTCACATGTGGTCACTGTGAATTGGAATCAACTGTATGACACCTAATAGCAACAAAAATGTTTATAATACTATACAAAAGTTGTTGGTAGCTAAATTTAAGCTACTTTATGTGACTGTCATCTACATAAAAGCAGACACAGAGAAACACGTATACAAATAGTTACAGATACTTTTAGAAAAGATATAGTTACACTTAAACACACATATGCATACACAAATTCACAGATCTAACAAGATTTTAGAAAGAAGTTTAGCATTATTTTTTATCTGAATGAAGAAAATAGGCTTATTACCATTCACAAAGTACTTAATTGTATGTTAAAAAAAACTTCACATAACTTTCTGAAATAAGAAAAAAGATCATTTAGGCATGGGATAATTAGTCCCATGAACATCAATTCTCATTCCATTTCTGTCACAGATCATATTGTGAACCTAATGCACATTGCCCCTCCAGTGTAAGAAAATGCTTAATCAAAGAAAAAATTCCAAATCCCAATATTGAAGCAGAAAAAAAAGATGTAATGTTAAGACCCAAATGTAAAATCTCCATTTTTAAGTGTTACTACATATTTTATAAGTCCAAGAAAATACAGGATCCTGTGTAACAAACCATGTCTTACTGCTTTAAAAACAATACTGAAAAATTGTGATTTGTGGTCTGAAAAACTAAAGTTTGAATATATTTACTAATTATATTTCACCTCAATGAGTCTTCATTGCATTATATTTGATTGAATGGAAAGGGAGAGGTAAGATGGTTTGGGAGAGTTGGTTCTAGATTGGGTAGCCACTAGGCTACTAGCTATTTGACCTTAAAAAAATCACAACTTATCTGGAAATTAACTTCCTCATATGCAAAATTAGAAGTTAAAATTATCTTTTTCGAGCTGCATTCAAGATTATATATATATATTTTATCAATAAAGTGTGAACAGCTGGAATCCAAGAAAATAAAATGTATTGTTTTCTGACACTTCTCCTAAAGAATCCTCTTTACTCAATGCAAGTGGTAGTGCCAACGCCAGTTTAAAGAGCTAAATAAAATGCTACACTCAAATTATTTTACCAGCCGTGTGGAAGGCTGACATTCTTGTCTGGACTGTTTGGGAAGTTGCCTGCAGTCAGTGAGACAAGGTAGCTTTGGCCCCGGTGAAGACACATGCATAGTTCATGTAGGGGAGAGGTAGAGCACAGACACTGAACGGTCAGAATGGACAAGACCTTCAACAATGAAGGATATGCTTATACTGGACTGGACTGGCTGGGCAACAGCCTCCTTATGTGGCACAATCACAGTTGGGAGGTTAAGACTTATTGGGTAGAATAGAGAGAAGTGAAGTTTCCCATGGCTTCTCAACCTGGCAGTGCAGATCCCAAAATTTCCTGTCTGTTTTCCCCTTCCTGCATTGTCTCTCATGCTGTTGTTGCTGTTAGGTGCCATCGAGTCAGTTCTGACTCACAGTGACCCACAACAGAACGAACCACTGCCCAGTCCTACGCCATCCTGACAATCATTGCCATGCTTGAGCCCCTTGTTACAGAGACTGTGTCAATCCACCTCATTGAGGGTCTTCCTCTTTTTTGCTGACCCTCTATTTTATCAAGCATGATGTCCTTCCACAGGGACTGGTCCCTCCTGATAACAGGTCCAAAGTGAGACGAAGTCTCACCACCCTCGCTTCTAAGGGTCACTCTGGCTGTGCTTTTTCCAAGACAGATTTGTTCATTCTTTTGGCAGTCCATGATATTCAATATTCTTTGTCAACACCATAATTCAAATATATCAATTCTTTTTAAAACCCACTGCCATTGAGTAGACTCTGACTCAAAATGACCTCTTAGGGTTTCCAAGGCTGTAAATCTCTATGGAAGCAGACTGTCACATCTTTCTCCCAAGGAACCACTGATAGATTCAAACCACCAACCTTCTGAACGCTTAACCACTGGGTCTCCAGGACTCCTTTTAGGGATCAACTCATCACACACCATTAAACAGCTAGGAATTTAAACAAATCACAAGGTCTTTGCAGGTAGGATCAATATAATTTTCTACTACTTCTTGTACTAGAATGCTTGGCACAATAGTGGGTGCATAATAGATCCCTTGTGAACATATTGATTTAATAATAATTAATACAAAAAGTGGAAAATAAAGCTCAAGCTTCATTGTCATCCACAATTTCATAATACTAAATTGCTACTTATTATGAATATTTATAAGTGATACTACATTTAATGTCCCTAACTCTGCCTTTGAAGAATGTTTCTCAAACTAGAGCTTTGAGAACATAATTAGGACATTGGCCAAAGTTTTGATATATATGTATATATAATTTGATATATATATATATAAATAGAAAATAAATTCCCCCAAAATATTAATTAATCATTCACTTGTTATTCCATCAGTTTTTTTCTTTTTCATTCAGCATACACTTATTTCACACATTTACTGAATATCTACATCATGACACACAGTATGCTAGGACAAAGGAGATAAAGATAGGAAAGCCTTATGGAAAAGTAAATGCAACCTCAGACCAACAATATGCTCTGGGATGAACTTGGTGGGCACTTGGGTTGGTCATTGAAGTTCACATTTCCTGCAGGAGATGGTGACCTTTGTGTTTTGAAAGATAAGTAAGGAAGTAAAATAATGGGAAGAAAGTATTACAAGGAAAGAATATCAAGCATGTTCTAAGGCAGGAGATGATGGAAAGAATTTTGAGTTCAATAGTTCTACTAGTTTGGGTATAGGGCCTCTACAGCAACTGGTTACTGGCAAATATGGAAGCACAGGTAAGGGACAGGTCAACAAACACCCTCCCTAATATTTAGCTAGCAGCTTCTATTTTACCCTGTCTAACAAGAAATAATGGACTTTTTCTTTTTTTGTGTGAAAGAGAATGCTATTATTAGGGTACCGTTTTATGTAGATTCTTTTGCAAGTTGAGAGATGTCTTAGAAAAGAGAAGAAAAAACATTTCAATAATCTAAAAAAAGGTTATGAAAATTTAATTAAGGAAATGAGAGTGTAAATTAAGAAAAGAAAATGAGTTTTGGAAATATTAGACAAATAGAATTCTTGGGATTTCAAATTTGATTGGAAGTGAGAAATAAGTAAGACAAAACAACCTAGATTTAATCTCAGGTGTCTGGTTTGCTTTTTTGGGTGAAGAGCAAGCATGTTGAAAGAGTGGCTAAAGTGTTTAGTTTTAGTCACATGAGTTGGTAATTAGCATACTTTTCTCCCAAATTAGAAGGAAGTTTCTTAAGAATCATAATTTCAAAACTAAGGGAACAAATCCCATGAAAATAACGATCTCAAATTCATCATCTCCTCTGAGACAGGAGCGCTGGTCCCAGAAGGGTTCATTAATCTTTTGCAAACAGGCTTCATGCTGTGGAAAAAAAAAAAAATTTTTTTAAAGGGCCATTAAAAAGTTTGATGTACTCATGTCCTGTTGGGCCTCTGAGGCAACAGTTTCTTGGGGATTTCTTTGTCATCCCTTCCAGCATGACTTCTAAGTCCTGGGTGGAGGATGACAACCCCAGTGAGAGATCCGTATAATAAGTCAGTATGTGTAAAATCTCATTGCCTGGCTCGAAGATGGGAATAGATTCATCCCCTGGGTCTTGAATCATCCGTCTGACTCAATTTTGTTTCAGTGCAGTAAATCCATAAGTGGATAAAACCACATAATTGGCCACAAATTCAAAACCTGATGAACTAAATCAGTAAACTGTCCAGTTCAAACTGCATTTTTTTTTTAAACTCGGATTATTTGACTGAATTGATCATGCCACTCCATTATTTTGCCATTGGAGATGTAATTACACCAAGCAATCAAAGCACTCTTTCCCCTAGTCACGCTCAGGCTAAGCAAAGAGAAGAATTATGATACTTCATGTTAACAAATGTTTCTCCGAGTTATCCAGTCTTGGATCTTCTAGCCATTGTACCTGTTTTTTTCATCATAATGGTCTGAGAAATAGTATATTCCAAATAGAGAAACTAAAATTTGATTATCATTTCTGCTTGACAGCTTTTCAAATAAAAGTTCATAGATGTAATAAAAGCAATGCTTTTTTCTGGATTGTTTTAAATTTAATTTTATCATTCAGCAGAATTGTATAATTTTTAGTGAAGAGTCCTATGAAATTTGTTCATGTATAGATTCATGTGACAACCACCAATCAGCACATTGAATAGTTTCATCCTCCAAAACTTTCTAATGCTATCTCTTTATTGATATACTCTTCCCCAAATCTACTACCCAGTAGCCATTAATCTGTTTCCATCACTAACATTGTGTCTTTTTTGAGAATGGTACATACACGAAATCATAAAGTGACTTGATTGATTTTAAGATTGACTTCTTTTCTAATTGACATAATGCCTCTGAGACTCATTCAACTTGTGTGTATCAATGGTTCATTCTTTATTTTTGCTGAGTAGAATTTCATTGCAAGTGTGACTTCAGTTTGCTTATTTATTCACTGATAGAATGATATTTGGGATCTCCCAGAGTTGAGCCATTGAGAATAGAGCTGTTGTAAAATTTGAATACGGGTTTCCATGGGAACATAAGATTTCATTTCTCTAGGGTAGTATTAAAAATAATAAAAATTCAGCAGTACATGCCATGTTCTAATTATTAATGGATATTTGCAGCTGTTTCTTCTCATTTTAAGTTGTTCCACATCAGCAAATGAAGGTCCCGGAGCTTGACTCCATGCACATCATTAAGGTTGACTCTACTTTGAAGAAGCAGCTCTTCCCCAGTTGTATTTTGAGTGCCTTCTAACCTGAGGGGCTTGTCTTCTGGCACTATATCAGACAATGTTCCACTGTTATTCATAGAGTTTTCACTGGCTAATGCTTTTCAGAAGGAGACTGCCAGATCCTTCTGTCTAGTCTCTCTTAGTCTGGAAGCTCAGCTGAAAACTTTCCACCATGGGTCACCCTGCTAGTATTTGAATACTGGTGGCATAGCTTCCAGCATCACTGAAACATATAAGCCCCCATAGTACGACAAACTGACAGAGACATGGGGCCATTAATAATAATAACATTGAATGTACAAAGTATGAATCTTTAAAAATCGGAAATTGTCAAAAATGAAGTAGAACGAATAAAAATCAATATTCTAGGCATTAATGAGCTGAAATGGACTGGTATTGGCCATTTTTTAAACTGTACTTTAGATGAAGATTTACAGAGCAAAATAGTTTCTCATTAAATGACTAATACACATATATATTTTTTACATTGGTTGCCACCCATGACACATCAACATTCTTCCCTTGTGGAACTTAGGTTCCTCTTCACCAGCTTTCTTGCCCCCTCCTGCCCTCTTGCCCTTTTCCCTGGGCTTGTGTGCCCCTTCAGTCTTTTTTTTCTTTTAATGGGACTGTCTAATCTTTGGCTGAAGGGTGAACCTCAGCAGTGACTTTAGTACTGAGTTAAAAAGAGGGTTTGGGGGCCACACTCTTGGGGTTTCTCCAGTCTCTGTCAGACTAGTAAATCTGGTGTTTTTTGCATGTGTTTGAATTTTCTGCATTTTTCTCCAGCTCTGTCTGGAACCCTCTATGTTATCCCTGGTAACCAGACACCAACTAGTTGTGCTGGACTCAGTCTGGTGGAGGTTGTGGGAATTGTGGTCTATTACTGCTTTTGACTCATCTTTCCCTTATGCCTTTGGTTTTCTTTGTTCTCCCTTGCTACAGATGGAATGGGACTAGTGGAGTATCTCAGATGGTGCTCACAAGCTTTTAAGACCCCAGACACTATTCACCAAAGTAGGATGTAGAACATTTTCTATATAAACTATATTATGCCAATTAAGCTAGCTGCCCTCCAAGACCATGGACCCCACAGCCCAGTAATTTGGTCCTTCGGGGAGTTTGCATGGGTCAAAAGGTAGGCAGTTAACATTGTGCTAGAAGTCTTAGCTATGGCAATAACGCAAGAAAAAGGAAAAGAAGTAAAAGGCTTCCAAATTAGTAAGGAAGAATTAAAATTGTCTCTATTTGCACATGATATAATACTATACATAAACAAAACAAAAAAAACCCATTGCCATTGAGTCGATTCCGACTCATAGTGACCCTATAGGACAGAGTAGAATTGCCCCATAGAGTTTCCAAGGAGCACCTGGCAGATAAAATCCACAAGAAAGCTACTGAAACTAATAGAAAGATTCAGCAGAGGAGCAGGATACAAGATTAACATACAAAAATTAGTTGGATTCCCATGCACCAATTAAGAAAACTGCAACAAGGAAATCAGGAAAATAATACCATTTATAATAACCCCTAAAAAAAGAAAATATTTAGGAATAAATCTAAGCAGGTATGTAAAAGTCCTATACAAAGAAAGCTACAAAACACTACCACAAGAAACCAAAAGAGACCTACATAAATGGAAAGACGTACCATACCAATTCAACCCAAAGAAATCTACAAATACAATGCAATCCTGATCCAAATACCAACAGCATTCTTTAATGAGATGGAAAAACTAATCATTAACTTTATATGGAAAGGAAATAGGCCCAGATAAGTAAAGCATTATTGAAGAAGAACAAAGTAGGAGGCCTCACACTACCTGACCTCCGAACCTCCTACGCAGCTACTGTTGTCAAAACAGCCTGGTTCTGGTACAACAACAATAGACACATTGACCAATGGAACAGAATTGAAAACTCAGGTGTAAATTCATCCACCTATGGTCATCTGATCTTTGAGAAAAACCAAATCCATTAAGGGGAGAAAGGACAGCCTTTTTAACAAATGGTGCTGGCAAAACTGGATGTCCATCTGCAAAAAAAAAAAAGAAACAGAACCCATATCTCACACCATACACAAAAACTAATTCAAAATGGATCGAAGACCTAAATATAAAACCAAAGCTATAAAGATCATGGAATTAAAAATAGGATCAATGCTAGGGGCTCTAGTCCATGGCATAAATAGGATACAAACCGTAACTAACAATATACAAATGCCAGAAGGTAAGCTAGATAACTGGGATCTTCTAAAAATTAAACAAGCTCATCAAAAGACTTAACTAAAAGAGTAACAAGAGAACTTACAGACTGAGAAAAAAATTTTGGCTATGACATATCTGACAAAGATATAATCTCTCAAATCTATAGGAAAATCTAACACCTTCACAAAAAAGACAAATAATCCAATTAAAAAAATGGGCAAAGGATATGAACAAACACTTCACCAAAGAAACATCCAGACAGGTAACAGAAACATGAGGAAATGTTCGCGATTGCTAACCATTAGAGAAATACAAATGAAAACTACAATAAGATACCACTGCACATTGACATTACCATCATGAATCAAAAAACGAGAAAATAACATATGTTGGAGAGGTAGCAGGGAGATTGGAAATGTTATGCACTGCTGGTGGGAATGCAAAATGGTACAACCACTTTGGAAAACAATATGGCACTTCCTTAAAACGATAGAAATAGAAATACCATATGATCCAGCAATCCTACTCCTAGGAATGTATTCTAGAGAAATAAGAGCTGTCACACAAATAGACACATGCACATCCATGTTAACTGCAGTGTTATTCACAATAGCAAAAAGATGGAAACAACCTAAGCTCCCATCAATGGATGAGTGGATAAACAAACGGTGGTACATACACACAATGGAATACTATACAATGATAAAGAACAATGATGAATCCTTGAAACATCTCACGACATGGATGAATCTGGTGGTCATTATGCTGAGTGAAATAAGTCAATCACAAAAAGACAAATACTGCATGAGACCACTATTATAAAAACTCGTGAAAAGGTTTACACATAGAAAGAAACAATCTTTGATGGTTCGAGAGGGGGGAGGGATGGGGAGGGAAAAACACTAACTAGACAATAGATAAGTAGTAACTTTGATGAAGGTTAAGACAGTTCACAATACTGGGGAAGTCAGCACAGCTTGACCAAGGCAAAGTCACAGAAGCTTCATAGACACATCCAAATTCCCTGAGTGACTGAGTTACTGGGTTGAGACCTGGGGACCACAGTCTCAAGGGACATCTACCTCAATTGGTATAGCATAGTTTATAAAGAAAATGTCCCACATTCTACTTTGGGGAGTAGTGTCTGAGGTCTTAAAAGCTTGCGAGCGGCCATCTAAGATACGTCTATTGCTCCCACCCTGTGTGGAGCAAGGGAGAATGAAGAAAACCAAAGACACAAAGATGAGTCCAAAGCACTAATGGACCACAGCTACCACAGCCTCTACCAGACTGAGTGCAGCACAATTAGATGATGCCCACTACCACCACCAACTGCTCTGACAGGGCTCACAATAGAGGGTGCCAGACAGAGCTGGAGAAAAATGTAGAACAAAATTCTAACTCATACAAAAAAGATCAGACTTACTGGTCTGACAGAAACTGTAAAAAAACCCTGAGAGTATGTGCCCCGGACACCCTTTTAACTCAGTAGTGAAGTCACAGCTGAGGTTCATCCTTCAGCCAAAGTTTATACAAGTCTGTAAAACAAACTAACACACATAGTTCAATCTTGTATATGAGATTAAATAGGCACACCAGCCCAGGGGCAATGTCTTAGTCATCTAGTGCTGCTACAACAGAAATACCACAAGTAGATGGCTTTAACAAAGAGACGTTTATTCTCTCACAGCCCATTAGGCTAGAAGTACCAACTCAGGGTGCTGGCTCCAGGAGAAGGCTTTCTCTCTCTCTTACCTCTGGAGGAAGGCCCTTGTGTTGCATCAGTCTTCCCTTGGTCTGGGAGCATCTCGGTGCAGGAACCTCAGGTCCAAAGGATGCGCTTTGCTCCCAGCACTGCTTTCTTGGTAGTATGAGGTCTCCACGCCTCTCTGTTCACTTCTGTCTTTTATATCTCAAAAGAGATTGGCTTAAGACAGTATCTAATCTTGTAGATCTCATCAGTGTAACTGCCACTGACCCATCTTATTACATCACAGTGATAGAATTTACAACACATAAGAAAATCTCATCAAACGACAAAATGGGGGACAATCACGTAATACTGGGAATCATTGTCTAACCAAGTTGACACATATTTTTGAGGGACACAATTCAAACCATGACAGTCAAGGAAACAAGAAGGCAACAGAGGACAGGAAAGCTGGAGGAACGGAAATGGAGAACCCAAGGTTGAGAAAGGAAGAGTGTTGACATGTCGTGGGGTTGACGGTCAGTGTCAGAAAACAATGTGTATATTGTTTAATGAGAAACTAATTTGTTCTGTAAACTTTCACCTAAAGTACAGTAAAAAAATCATAATCAAGAAAAGAAAAAAATTTAAAAATCCTAGTCCAACAGAGAGGTGAAAAGTCCTTTAAAACAAAAGCCTTATTATAGAAATGATGTCCATGGTCTAGGATATTAATAAACAATGACCTTCCTGAGGCATGAGTGGTAGCGAACGCACCAGATACACTATCTACAGACTGAACAAGGAGAAGGAAATGTCATGAATACAATTAGGTGCTCTCTGGGTTTTTCAGGTTTCTTTCTCCCCCCTTGCTTCAGTCTCTCCAGAGCACTCTGCTGCCCTGCACCTGATGTACTGGGTGTGTAGGGGTGTACTCTTGAAACCTTTTCTCCATGCTCAGATACTTTTCTGTACATACATATGTAAAATATGTATGTATATTTATTCTCTTATATTATGAAATGTGCAATATAAATATTTATATTTATGAATTTACAAATATTTATATTTATAAATATAAATAATTCATATAAATATACCTTATACATTAACACAGTTATATATTAATCTAATCAGTTTTTCTACAAAATGGGGTGATGTATTAGAGATTTCTGTGTACCTTGATATACTGGGTGGAATATCCCCCTCCTCCCAAATTCATGTCCTCCCAGAATCTTAGTATGACACCTTAGTTAGATATAGAAACTTTGCTGATGGAATTATATAAGGGGAACTCAGACTGCACTAGAAAATGAAAATTTGTTGCAGTTGAGTTGATTCCAACTCATAGTGACCTTATAGGACAGAGTAGAGCTGCCCTATAGAGTTTTCAAGGAGCGCCTGGTGGATTCGATCTGCCAACCTTTTGGTTAGCCGCTGAGCTTTTAACCACTGTGCCACTAAGTCTCCACTGCTGGGTTAGAGTGGGTCCCAAATCCAATGACTAGTGTTCTTACAAGAAGAGGAGAAGGCACATGGAGAAACATGCAGAAGAGAAGACCATGTGACAACAGAGGCAAAGTTTGGAATGATGGAGCTAGAGTCAAGGAATGCCAAGGATCACAGGCACCACCCAAGGTCAGGAGAGATATGTAGAATAGATTGTCCTACAGAGCCCAGAAAATGAACCAACCCTGCGAAATCCTAGATTTCAGACTCCTGGCAACCTAAATTGTGAGAGAATACATTTCATTTGGTTTAAGCTGCACGATTTGTGGTAATTTGTTATGGCAGCCCTAGAAAATGAATATATTTGCTTTATCACTGAACTTGTAGAAATTTCTTCACTTGGGCTGGCCAAGAATTTGCTCACCTTTTACAGTGGCTGGACTCCCCTTGTTCCTGCACAAATTATAATCAGTACAAAAGTCCTACTGAATTTCTGTTAAAGAATTGTGATCCTACTATAAAATGAGCTACCAGTAAAACTTGATACCATTATTTATTGTGTGTTGCTTTTATTTAATTCAAGACCCAATTATTTTCTCCTTTTAATTTTTTGTTGATACCATGGGTTTTCACTAATGAAGGCATACTGATTAAAGGACCAATTCATAATTTTTGTTATCAGTTATGGATTTTGATATCCATTATCTTGGATCACATATGTTTCAGGAGCCTCTGGACAACATAAATCCTGCCGATGTGAATCAATGATAAAATCATTTTTTAAAAGATTTTTTATCTTGAAAATTGGTAAAATATGAAGGCCTATGATAATGACTGCCCATTTTTTTTCTAGTCTCCTTGTTTTTAGCCTTTTTATTTTTCATGAAACTTTTCAAAACATGGTACAGTACATTCTTCCTCACTGAAAAAGCAGTATTTATACCCCAAATAAATAAATAAAGCCAAGGATTTTCTTTCTTTTTTTTAAATCTCAGGAAAATTACCACTACAGTGCCTTTTTCCTTACTACAAAAGCAGCACTTAGGGGCAAAATAAATAAAACTAAAGAAATTTGAACCTCAGGAAAATTACCACTACCATGTACTCTCCATTATAGCAAAAACAGCGTTAACAGCTAAGAAGCAGAAACAGCTGCTCTGGAATACTGCAGAACTGCTCCTAGCAGTGCATACCACCTGCTACACATGGAAGAAATGATTGGGCCCTAAGATCAAAAGCAGGGTAAGAATAAATTATAGGAGTTCCAATCTCTTGAAAAGTACCATTTCAATGCACTATTCCTTATATGAAAGGCATTATTTACTGTTCAGAAGCTAGAAAAGAAGGGAGCCAGTAACACCTGGAAACAATGAATGACGTAAAGGAGAAAATGGCCAGTATGACTGAATGAAGGCTGCGCAATAGCTTATTCTCACGGTAAGTAAACTCTCATGAGAACATAGTAAAAGGAAAACAGTGAGGAGGCTTATCTCATAGAAATAAAGGCAAAGCTGTCAAAACCTGTCAAAATTTTAGAAAAGTCACACATCTGGGAGGCATCGCCTAAGAGTTCTTAATCTATACAAAAATGAAGCTCCCACTCAGGATTTTTGAGTTTCACACATTTCAAAAGGATCCCACCTTGGGGCTAAATGTGTTAAAATCAGGCTTCCCCCTTTCCAAAGAACTCCAGAGGCATAAAAAGTGGGTGGGATACCATATGTACCACAGGCTTGAAAGGTCTAAGGCTTCTCTGATTGGACTGCAATTTCAATTTTCTGAGTCTGTTGTTACCCATGAAGCCTCATGCTCTTCCTGGTTCTCTTTTGGAGACCATTCTCTGGACATGGAAGTGTGAATGGTTTCTCACCAAGTACCAGTTTTTCTTCTAGATAACGTTGTTCTCACAATTTCTAGGAGGGTGAACCAAGTAGCTTCTGTCCTATCTCTTCCTTCATTCTAAAGTGAAACAAATTCTGAAATTCCAAAAACCTGCATGAAAGGTTTCACACAGAAACTGAAAAACAAAACAGTTTTGAGAGATACTATAGAATATATGCTTCTACTGTCAGGTGACAAACTTAACCTGAGATTTGCTGTCTCCCTCTCATCTATCCATGCGTATCAACCTACGTTGGTATTTCTGCCCTCTTGTTTCTCATCCCTCTGTCAATTTTTGTTTTAGGATTACAGTCCTATCTCTGGTAGAGAAGTAATGTGTTTAAACTGCCAAGACTTTTGGTTAGAAGCCGGGCAGATAACCATTTTTCCACAGCATCAAACATGATGTTGTTGTTAGTTGCTGTTGAGTTGGCTCCAACTCATAGTGACCTTATGTACAATAAAACAAAACACTACCTGATCCTGCGCTGTCCTCACAATCGTTGCTATGTTTGAGCTCATTGTTGGAGCCACTGTGTCAATCTGTCTTGTCAAGGGTCTTCCTCTTTTTTTGCTGACCCGCTGCCTTATCATCCATGGTGATGAAGATAGCAAATTCCACTCATTATCAATCTGCAAGATTTCTGTGGAGACTATTGGTTTTATTATGTGGGTACCTAGGATCAAACTATGTAGTGCATTGGCCAAATTTGCTGCAAAAGGCCACTTTTTAACTTTTAAAAAGCCAACCCTTCTTCCCAAGATGTCACTTTAATGACTAATGTATGCCTGACCCAAGCTATGGTCTTTTCGATTGCCTCACATGCATGTGAAAGCAGGACAATAAAAATGGAATACAACTGAAGAATTGATACTTGGGAACTGCGGTGTTGGCAAATAACACTGAATATACCATGGACTGCCAGAAGAGCAAACACATCAGTCTTACAAGAAATAAACCAGAATGCTGCTTAGAAGCAAGGATGGGGAGACTTTGGTTTGATTATTTTGTCATGTCATCAGGAAAGATAACCTCTAGAAAAAGACATCATGCTTGGTAAAGTAGGTCACTGAAAACAAGGGAAGCCTTCAATGAGATGGATTGACACAATAAACAAAACAATGGGCTCAAACATAGCAATGATCCTGAAGATGTTACATAGCTAAGCAATATTTTGTTCTGTTAGACGTAAGATTCCTATGAGTCAAAGCCGACTAGAAGGCAACTAACGACAACAACCTAGGAAGCAAGAGAGTGTGCAGTGTGAGCTTGTAATTTTCCATAGGGTAGATATTTCTGTAAACTTTTACATACCAAATAAGTAAAATTCATTTGAACATATATACTCCATTGCATGAAAATGCAGACCGTTGCAGACCATGTTTACATCTGTTGGCCTTTGAGACCTCAAGTGACCTGTCACACTATGTCACATGGCTGTCCTCTTGAAACTGGACCAATGGGTCTGAGCATAGCATGTAAGAAGGCAAACTCTCCCATGCTGTCTTTGAGAGGAAGAAAGAGTTTATTTCACAGGCTAACCAGCGGGAACCCAGAGGTATCGACCTCAGCTGGAGTTCCCCTATCTGTGCAAGCAATGTACAATTTATACTTATACATATTCCTTCAGGGTGGAGGGAACAAGTAGGCAGGATCAGAGCTTTTACCTAGTCATAGTTTCTACTGATTATTACGAGGCCAGGCTAAGACTCGGCACAGAAGTGGCCAATGAACCAAAGCTTGGCTATTGTCAGTGAAGCATTTCCAGTGATTCTGGTTCCTTGGCAGGAGTCTTTTGGTTCCTTGACATAAGTTCTCTTGCGTTCTTGAGCATGTGTGGCAGCCCAGGGTCCTCTGCCGGTCATCGAGGTCTGCTCTGCGCATGTCAGGCTCCTCTGAGCCTGTTAGATCGGGACTCTTCCGGCGCTCTCCGGAGGGTCTGAAAAACAACTTGGAGAAAGTGAGTGAGGTGGTGGGGAGGTGACTGGGAGTGGCCTGATAGCTGGTGGAGTACTAATTAGTTAGGTGTCTTCAGCCTCCAGAGTCCCCTAACACTCTAATTTATTTATCATGGCGTCACAGCACTCTCTGATGTACTGCTCAGTTTTTTTTTTTTTTAATAACTTTTATTAAGCTTCAAGTGAACGTTTACAAATCCAATCAGTCTGTCGCATATAAGTTTACATACATCTCACTCCCTACTCCCACTTGCTCTCCCCCTCTTGAGTCAGCCCTTCCAATCTCTCCTTTCTTGACAATTTTGCCGGCTTCCCTCTCTCTCTGTCCTCCCATCCCCCCTCCAGACATGAGTTGCCAACACAATCTCAAGTGTCCACCTGATATAATTAGCTCACTCTTCATCAGCGTCTCTCTCCCACCCGCTGACCAGTCCCTTTCATGTCTGATGAATTGTCTTCGGGGATGGTTCCTGTCCTGTGTCAACTGAAGGTCTGGGGAGCATGGCCGCCGGGATTCCTCCAGTCTCAGTCAGACCATTAAGTTTGGTCTTTTTATGAGAATTTGGGGTCTGCATCCCACTGATCTCCTGCTTCCACAGGGGTCCTCTGCTGTGCTCCCTGTCAGGGCAGTCATAGATTGTGGCTGGGCACCAACTAGTTCTTCTGGTCTCAGGATGATGTAGGTCTCTGGTTCATGTGGCCCTTTCTGTCTCTTGGGCTCTTAGTTGTCGTGTGGCCTTGGTGTTCTTCATTTTCCTTTGCTCCAGGTGGGTTGAGACCAATTGCTGCATCTTAGATGGCCGCTTGTTAGCATTTAAGACCCCAGACGCCACATTTCAAAGTGGGATGCAGAATGATTTCATAATAGAATTATTTTGCCAATTGACTTTGAAGTCCCCGCAAACCATGTTCCCCAGATCCCTGCCCTTGCTCCGCTGAGCTTTGAAGCATTCATTTTATCCCGGAAATTTCTTTGCTTTTGGTCAAGTCCAACTGAGCTGACCTTCCATGTATTGAGTGTTGTCTTTCCCTTCACCTAAAGCAGTTCTTATCTACTGATTAATCAATAAAAAACCCTCTCCCACCCTCCCTCCCTCCCCTCCTCGTAACCACAAAAGTATGTGTTCTTCTCAGGTTTACTATTTCTCAAGATCTTATAATAGTGGTCTTATACAATATTTGTCCTTTTGCCTCTGACTAATTTCACTCAGCATAATGCCTTCCAGGTTCCTCCATGTTATGAAATGTTTCAGAGATTCGTCACTGTTCTTTATCGATGCGTAGTATTCCATTGTGTAAATATACCACAATTTATTTACCCATTCATCCGTTGATGGACACCTTGGTTGCGTCCAACTTTTTGCTATTGTAAACAGAGCTGCAATAAACATGGGTGTGCATATATCTGTTTGTATGAAGGCTCTTTTATCTCTAGGGTATATTCCTAGGAGTGGGATTTCTGGATTGTATGGTAGTTCTATTTCTAACTGTTTAAGATAACGCCAGATGGATTTCCAAAGTGGTTGTACCATTTTACATTCCCACCAGCAGTGTATGAGAGTTCCAATCTCTCCGCAGCCTCTCCAACATTTATTATTTTGTGTTTTTTGGATTAATGCCAGCCTTGCTGGTGTGAGATGGAATCTCATGGTAGTTTTAATTTGCATTTCTCTAATGGCTAATGATCGAGAGCATTTTCTCATGTATCTGTTGGCTGCCTGAATATCTTCTTTAGTGAAATGTGTGTTCATATCCTTTGCCCACTTCTTGATTGGGTTGTTTGTCTTTTTGTGGTTGAGTTTTGACAGAATCATGTAGATTTTAGAGATCAGGCGCTGGTCGGAGATGTCATAGCTGAAAATTCTTTCCCAGTCTGTAGGTGGTCTTTTTACTCTTTTGGAGAAGTCTTTAGATGAGCATAGGTGTTTGATTTTTAGGAGCTCCCAGTTATCTGGTTTCTCTTCATCATTTTTGGTAATGTTTTGTATTCTGTTTATACCTTGTATTAGGGCTCCTAGGGTTGTCCCAATTTTTTCTTCCATGATCTTTATCGTTTTAGTCTTTCTGTTTAGGTCTTTGATCCACTTGGAGTTAGTTTTTGTGCATGGTGTGAGGTATGGGTCCTGTTTCATTTTTTTGCAAATGGATATCCAGTTATGCCAGCACCATTTGTTAAAAAGGCTATCTTTTCCCCAGTTAATTGACACTGGTCCTTTGTCAAATATCAGCTGCTCATACGTGGATGGATCTATGTCTGGGTTCTCAATTCTGTTCCATTGGTCCATGTGTCTGTTGTTGTACCAATACCAGGCTGTTTTGACTACTGTGGCTGTATAATAGGTTCTGAAGTCAGGTAAGGTGAGGCCTCCCACTTTTTTCTTCTTTTTCAGTAGTGCTTTGCTTATCCGGGGCTTCTTTCCGTTCCATATGAAATTGGTGATTTGTTTCTCTGTCCCCTTAAAATATGACATTGGAATTTGGATTGGAAGTGCGTTAAATGTATAGATGGCTTTTGGTAGAATAGACATTTTTACTATGTTAAGTCTTCCTATCCATGATACTGCTCAGTTTTTAATGTTTTTTTATAAGACTCCTTAAGACCTCTTGAATTTTTTTTCTTTTTTGTAGAAAAGGCATAACCACCCTAAAATTTATTTGAAAACTCCAGTTTGAAAAACAATGACCACTACACAGAATAGCACACAGAAATGGTTAACAGACACAGATTAAGAGTGAAGATATTTACATTTTCAAAATACACACATTATTTGCACCTCCAAGGACCAAAGTGAATTATCATGAAGTAGAAAGAGATAACCAGCTTGGGCTGGGAATGGAGCGAGGACAACAAAGGAGGCCCAAGTCCGCCTTCCTGCACAGATTCCTGAAAGTTCCTGCTTCTTGCCTGAGCCACAAGCCTTGTCTCCCTTACACAGCACGGCATGTGGTTCAGAGAGCTGGCTCTGTAGCTGGACTGTGTGAGTTCAAATACTAGCTCTGACGTTGGGAAACTTACTTGACTTCTCTAGGCCACCCTTTTCTCATTTGTAGAATAGGAATTATTTCAGTTTGTTTATGTGAATGAGTGGCACATTGTCTAGCACATAGTCAGTGTTTAGCAAATTATCCTAGGATCTTGATTCATACTACACATCCTAGTCTTCAACCCAGTGTTCTGTCCTCCTGCCCTGTAAAGAGGGAACAGCATTCCTCCTCTTATTCAGGTTAACCCTCTCATCTCTGCCCTGGGCCCCACCATCCCTCCCTACCTTAGGGACTTGCTCAGCTGACTGCCCTTCTCCCTTTCTGCCAGACACAGCTAGTCAGCATCCTAATGACCTCTTCCATCCTGAAATTTCCTTCCTTGACCCTGAAATTCTACTTCCCCACTTCTATCCTCTCCCTCACAGAAACTTACAGAAAAAGTGGTCTACATTTTTCAAAAACCAACTCATAAAAGGTGGTCTCCAACTCTTTCTCTTCCATTCACTCCTCCACCCCTGCAGCTGAGTTTTTTTTTAATTTTTATTGTGCTTTAAGTGAAAGTTTACAAATTAAGTCAGTCTCTCACACAAAAACCCATATACATCTTGCTACACACTCCCAATTACTTTCCCCCTAGTGAGACAGCCTGCTCCCTCCCTCCACTCTCTCTTTTTGTGTCCATTTCCCCAGCTTCTAACACCCTCCACCCTCTCATCTCCCCTCTAGGCAGGAGATGCCGGCATAGTCTCAAGTGTCCACCTGATTCAAGAAGCTCACTCCTCACCAGCATGCCTCTCCAACCCATTGTCCAGTCCAATGCATGTCTGAAGAGTTGGCTTCAGAAATGCTTCCTGTCCTGGGCCAACAGAAAGTCTAGGGTCCATGACCACTGGGGTCCTTCCAGTCTCAGTCAGACCATTAAGTCTGGTCTTATGAGAATTTGGTGTCTGCATCCCACTGCTCTCCTGCTCCCTCAGGATTTCTCTGTTGTGTTCCCTGTCAGGGCAGTCATCGGTTGTAGCCGGGCACCATCTAGTTCTTCTGGTCTCAAGATGATGTACTCTCTGGTTTGTGTAGCCCTTTCCGTCTCTTGGGCTCATAATCGCCTTGTGTCCTTGGTGTTCTTCATTCTCCTTTGGGCCAGGTGGGTTGAGACCAACTGATGCGTCTTAGACGGCTACTTGCTGGTGTTTATGACCGAGATGCCACTCTTCAAAGTGGGATGCAGAATCTATTCTTAATGGATTTTATTATGCCAATTGACTTAGATGTCCCCTGAAACCATGGTCCCTAGACCCCTGCCCCTGCTACGCTGGCCTTCGAAACATTCAGTTTATTCAGGCAACTTCTTTGCTTTTGGTTTAGTCCAATTGTGCTGACCTCCCCTGTATAGTATGCTGTCTTTCCCTTCAGCTAAAGTAGTTCTTATCTACTATCTAATTAGTGAATGTCCCTCTCCCACCCTCCCTCCCCCCTCGTGTAACCACAAAAGAATGTTTTCTTCTCAGTTTAAACTATTTCTCAAGTTCTTCTAATAGTGGTCTTATACAATATTTGTCCTTTTGCAACTAATTTCACTCAGCATAATGCCTTCCAGTTTCCTCCATGTTATGAAATGTTTCACAGATTCCTCACTGTTCTTTATTGGTGCATAGTATTCCATTGTGTGAATATACCATAATTTATCCATTCATCCGTTGATGGGCACCTTGGTTGCTTCCATGTTTTGGCTATTGTAAACAGTGCTGCAATAAACATGGGTGTGCATATATCTGTTCGTGTAAAGGCCCTTATTTCTCTAGGATATATTCCAAGGAGTGGGATTGCTGGATCGTATGGTAGTTCTATAGGGTCACTATAAGTTGGAATCGACTCGACAGCACTGGGTTTTTTGGTTTTGGGTTATGGTAGTTCTATTTCTAGCTTTTTAAGGAAGCGCCAAATCGATTTCCAAAGTTGTTGTACCATTTTACATTCCCACCAGCAGTGTGTAAGTGTTCCAATCTCTCCACAGCCTCTCCAACATTTATTCTTTTGTGTTTTTTGGATTAATGCCATCCTTGTTGGAGTGAGATGAAATCTCATTGTAGTTTTGATCTGCATTTCTCTAATGGCTAATGATGGTGGACATTTCGCTACCTAAATGTCTTCTTTAGTGAAGTGTCTATTCATATGTTTTGCCCATTTTTTAATTGGGTTATTTGTCTTTCTGCAGTTGAGTTTTTGCAGTATCACGTAGATTTTAGAGATCAGGCGCTGATCAAAAATGTCATAGCTAAAAACTTTTTCCCAGTCTGTAGGTAGCCTTTTTACTCTTTTGGTGATGTCTTTGAATGAGCATAGGTGTTTGATTTTAGGAGCTCCCAGTTATCTAGTTTTTCTTCTACATTCTTAATAATGATTTATATACTGTTTATGCCATGTATTAGGACTCCTAACATTGTCCCTATTTTTTTTTTCCATGATCTTTATCGTTTTAGATTTTATATTTAGGTCTTTGATCCATTTTGAGTTAGTTTTTGTGCATGGAGTGAGGTATGGGTCTTGTTTCATTTTTTTGCAGATGGATGTCCAGTTATGCCAGCACCATTTGTTAAAAAAACTGTCTTTTCCCCATTTAACTGTTTTGGGGCCTTTGTCAAATATCAACTGTTCATATGTGGATGGATTTATGTCTGGATTCTCAATTCTGTTCCATTGGTCCATATATCTGTTGTTGTATCAGTACCAGGCTGTTTTGACTACTGTGGTGGTATAATAGGTTCTAAAATCAGGTAAAGTAAGGCCTCCCACTTTGTTCTTCTTTTTCAGTAATGCCTTATTTATCTGGGGCCTCTTTCCCTTCAATAAGAGGTTGGTGATTTGTTTCTCCATCTCATTAAAGAACATCCTTGGGATTTGGATCGGAATTCCATTAAATGTATAGATTGCTTTTAGAAGAATAGACATTTTTATAATGTGAAGTCTTCCTATCCACGAGCAAGGTCTGTTCTTCCACTTATGTAAGTCTCTTTTGGTTCCTTGCAGAAGTGTACTGTACTTTTCTTTGTATAAGTCTTTTACAGCTCTGGTAAGATTTATTCCTGAGTATTTTATCTTTTGGGGGGCTACGGTAAATGGCATTGATTTGGTGATTTCCACTTCGATGTTCTTTTTGTTGGTGTAGAGGAATCCAACTGATTTTTGTGTGTTTACTTGTATCCCAATACTCTGCTGAACTCTCCTATTGGTTTCAGTAGTTTTCTGGAGGATTCCTTAGGGTTTTCTGTGTACAAGATCATGTCATCTGCAAATAGAAATACTTTTACTTCTTCCTTGCCAATCTGGATGCCCCTTAGTTCTTTATCTAGCCTAATTTCTCTAGCTAGGACTTCCAGCACAATGTTGAATAAGAGTGGTGATAAAGGGCATCCTTGTCTGGTTCCCGATCTCAGTGGGAATGTTTTTAGGCTCTCTCCATTTAGGATGATGTTGGCTGTTGGCTTTGTATAAATGCCCTTTATTATGCTGAGAAATTTTCCTTCTAATCCTATTTTGCTGATAGTTTTTATCGTGAATGAGTGTTGAACTTTGTCAAATGCCTTTTCTGTATCAATTGATAAAATCATGTGATTCTTGTCTTTTTTTTATTTATGTGGTAGATTACATTAACTGTTTTTCTACTGTTGAGCCATCCCTGCATACCTGGTATGAATCCCACTTGGTCATGGGGAATCATTTTTCTGATATGTTGTTGAATTCTATTGGCTAGAATTTTGTTGAGGATTTTTGCATCTACATTCATGAGGGATATAGGTCTATAATTTTCTTTTCTTGTGGTGTCTTTACCTGGTTTTGGTATCAGGGATCTGGTGGCTTCATAGAATGAGTTTGGTAGTATTCCATCCTTTTCTATGCTCTGAAAACCTTTAGTAGTAGTGGTGTTAATTCTTCTCTGAAAGTTTGGTAGAACTCTGCAGTGAAGCCGTCCGGACCAAGGCTTTTTTTTTGTTGGGAGTTTTTTGATTACCTTTTCAATCTCCTCTTTTGTTATGGGTCTATTTAGTTGTTCTACCTCTTTATGCGTTAGTTTAGGTAGGTACTGTGTTTCTAGGATTTCATCCCTTTCTTCTAGGTTGTCAAATTTGTTTGAGTATAGTTTTTCATAGTAATCTGATATGATTCTTTTAATTTCAGTTGGGTCTGTTGTAATATTGCCCATTTCTTTACTTCTTCCGATTATTTGCTTCCTCACCTGTTTTTCTTTTGTCAGTTCGGCCAGTAGTTTATCAATTTTGTTGAGTTTTTAAAAAATCTAGCTTTTGGTCTTCTTAATTCTTTCAATCGTTTTTCTGTTTTCTATTTCATTTAGTTCAGCTCTAATTTTTATTATTTGTTTTCTTCTGGTACCTGTGGATTTCTTTTGTTGCTCTCTTTCTATTTGTTCGAGTTGTAGGGTAGTTCTTTGATTTTGGCCCTTTCTTCTTTTTGGATGTGTGCATTTAGTGATGTAAATTGGCCTCTGAGCACCGCTTTTGCTGTGTCCCAAAGCTTCTGATAGGAAGTGTTTTCATTCTCATTGTATTCTCCGAATTTCTTTATTCCATCCTTAATGCCTTCTACAATCCAGTCTTTTCTGAGCAGGGTATTGTTCAGTTTCCAAGTGTTTGATTTCTTTTCACTGCTTTTCCTGTTATTAATTTCCACTTTTATGGCCTTATGGTCAGAGAAGATGCTTTGTAATATTTCAATGTTTTGGATTCTGCTGAGCTTGCTTTATGACCTAATATGTGTTCTATTCTAGAGAATGTTCCATGTGCACTAGAAAAGAAAAGAAAGTATAGTTGGTTGCTGTTGGGTGGAGTGTTCTGTATATGTCTACGAGGTCGAGTTGGTTGATTGTGGCATTTAGATCTTCCATGTCTTTATTGAGCTTCTTTCTGGATGTCCTGTCCTTCACCGAAACTGGTGTGTTGAAGTCTCCTACTATTATTGTGGAGCTGTCTATCTCACTTTTCAATGCTGATAGAGTTTCTTTTATGTATTTGCAGCCCTGTCATTGGGTGGATAAATATTTAATGTAGTTACATCTTCTGGTGTATTGTCCCTTTAATCATTATATAGTGTCCTTCCTTATCCTTTCTGATGGATTTAACTTTAATGTCTGTTTTGTTAGAAATTAATATTGCCACTCCTGCTCTTTTTTGATTGTTGTTTGCTTGATATATTTTTTTCCATCCTTTGAGTTTTTTTTTTTTTAGTTTTAGTTTGTTTGTATGTCTAAGGTGTGTCTCTTGTAGGCAGCATATAGACAGATCTTGTTTTTTAATCCATTCTGCCGCTCTCTCTTTATTGGTGCATTTAGTCCATTTTATTCTGGGTACTTATGGATAGGTATGAATTTAGTGCTATCAATTTGATGTCTTTTTTTGTGTGTTGTTGACAGTTTCTTTTTCCCACTTGATTTTATGTGCTGAGTAGATTTTCTTTATATATTGTCTTTTCCTTATATTTGTTGTTGTTGATTTTGTTTCTGCTGAGTCTCTATTTTTCCCTTGTATTTTATTTTGATGAGTAGGATAGTTTGTCTCCTTTGTGTTTACCTTAGTATTTACCCCTATTTTTCTAAATTTAAAACTAACTTTTATTTCTTTGTATTGTGGTATCTTCCTCTCCATATGGAAGGTGTATAATTACATTTCTTAGTCCCTCTTTATGATTTTAATGTTGTCTTCTTTTTATAATAACATCGCTGTTACCCTCCTTTGGGCTTTTTTTTAAATCTTGGTTTTTTCTTTTTTTTTGGATTTCCCTTTCTGGGCTGACTTCTGGTTGCTCTGCCCAGTGTTCGAGTCTTGGGTTGATACTTGATATTATTGATTTTCTAACCAGAGAACTCTCTTTAGTATTTCTTGTAGTTTTGTTTGGTTTTTACAAATTCCCTAAACTTGTATTTATCTGGAAATGTCTTAATTTCACCTTCATATTTAAGAGACAGTTTTGCTGGATACATGATTCTTGGCAGGCAATTTTTTTCTCTCAATTTTTAAAATATGTCATCCCATTGCCTTCTTGCCTGCATGGTTTCTGCTGAGTATTCCGAGCTTATTCTTATTGGCTCTCCTTTGTAGGTGACTTTTCTTTTATCCCTCGCTTCTCTTATAATTGTATCTTTATCTTTGGTTTTGGCAAGTTTGATTATAATATGTCTTGGTGACTTTCTTTTAACATCTACCTTATGTAGAGTTCAATGAGCATCTTGGATAGATATCTTCTCATCTTTCACACAATATCAGGGAAGTTTTCTGCCAACAAATCTTCAACAATTTTCTCTGTATTTTCTGTTATCCCTCCCTGTTCTGGTACTCCAATCACTCGTAGGTTATTTCTCTTGACAGAGTCCCGCATGATTCTTAAGGTTTCTTCATTTTTTAAACTCTTTTATCTGATTTTTCTTCAAATATATTAGTACCAAGTGATTTATCTTCAAGTTCAGAAATTCTAGCTTCTACTTGCTCAATTCTGTTCCTCTGATTTTCTACTGAGTTATCTAATTCTGTAATTTTATTGTTAATCTTCTGAGTTTCTGATTGCTGTCTGTGTATGGATTTTTCCAGCTTATTCAACTTTCATTATGTTCCTGAATAATCTTTCTAATTTCTTCTGTTGCTTTATCTGTGTGTTCCTTGACTTTTTCTGCATATTGCCTCATTTCTTCCTGATGTCTTGAAGGGTTCTGTATATTAAACTTTTGTATAATGCATCTGGTAATTCCAGGAATGCACTTTCGTCTAAAAGATCCCTGGATTCTTTGTTTTGAGAGCTTGCTGAGGTGATCATGGTCTGTTTCTTTATGTGACTTGATATTGACTGTTGTCTCCAAACCATCTATAAGTTATTGTATTAGTTTATGCTTGCTTACTGTGTCGTAGCTACTTGCTTTGTTTTGTTTTGGTATACCCCTTTGGGTTGCTTGAGTGAGCTAGCTTATTTTCACCTTTGGGGCTCTGACGTCCTGTCCCCAGCTGGCTAGAGCTATTATCAGGTATATCAGTCTAGGAGTCCATTCAGTTTTCTTGTATGAATTCAGCTCAGGTTTCCAGGTAGGTGATATCAAGTGTGTGGTACAGGCTCTGTCCTACAGTCTTGGAGGGGCAGGGGTGATTGGCATATATACTGGTATCTGATGGCAGCAGGCGGTCACGCTCTGAACAAGGGAGAGGGCTGAGAACCGACCTCCAAGAGTCTCTGAGGAAAACTCGTCTCTGTTCCCTAAAGCATGCTGGTGGGTGGGTTCTGCAGAGGGACCATGGGTACCCAAAGTTTTTGGTTGTAAGGACTGGGAGGTACCAGTTATCTTTGGACCCCTGTCACAGGTGGTTGGGTGACCTGAGTGTAGCTACCAGTCCTTAGTTCTCTGATGTGGGTAGGTGAGGACCTTGTTTAATAGGCAAAGGAATGTCAAACGTCAAGCACCTACCTCTCCACCACAGAGCTGAAATGGTTGGAGTTCGCCAACAAGGGCCTATTCTCCTGAAATAGGCCCACACAGGTCCATGCAGAAGGGAAAGGTGCTCAAGGTCCATGGACGGCTTATGCCTATACAGGAGCCGCTTCTGTCCTGAGTTCCCCCGGTTAATGGAGCTAGCAAATTATCTTTTCCCCCCAGTTGCAAATTTTTTCTTTCCCCAAGGCTGGGAGGATGGCTCTAGGAGCTCACCAGGGTCTATCTCAGGCCCAGGGATTTGGCCGCTGAAGCCGGCTTGGGGTGGGGGCACAGTAAAATATCCACAAGTACTTAGCTTTTGCCGAGAGCGCCCTTCTCCTCAGGTTCCGGAGGTGTGAGTGGGCTGTGTGGCTGGCTGCTTCTCCCTGAGGAAACTGCCACCGAATGCTAGGACCTGCCCGCCGCCGCTCCGGGAATCGTGCCTGAGGGCTCCCCGTGATTCAGGGCCGGTACCTCCTTCTGAACAGCCTCTTCCTCCCCCTGCCCCTCAGTTCATTGTCTAAGCTTGCCTTTGATGCTCAGGGCTCCCAGCTTGTCACAAATATACTTGTTTTACTTGTTTTTTTGGGTCTTTTTTGTAAAGAGAGGTAGACAGAAACCTCTGTCTATTCTGCCATCTTGGCTCCACCCCCTTGAAATTTCTTTTTATCACCAAGGTTAGCAGTATACTTTTCTGTCCTGGATCAGACTGCTACTGTGAGGAAGAAGCCCTGGAAAACACCCCCAATCTCAGGATACATCGGCTGCATGTCCCAACCATGAGAGAGAGAGGCATTGACAGTTACTATATAGGGAGCTATGGTGAGTTACCCCGTGAATTAGCTGGTAAAGGCAAGACAAGGTCATCCTATGAGAATCATCTCAGAAAAGCCATCCAATGACCCAAATGAGTCAAATGCAGATATAACCTTCTCTAACTCTTACTAACATGTTTTTGTTATTTAGCCTAAGCAGAGTGGCCCCATACTTAAAATATAACCCTATCAGCCAGTTGCCTTGAGTTGATATGACTCATTACAACCCCGTGTTTGTCGGAGTAGAAATGTGCTCTATAGTCTTTTATTACTATTATTATTGTGGTGAAAATACTCACACCAGAACACATAGAAATTCAATTAAGTTTTACATGTATAATTCAGTGACGTTGGTTACTTTCTTCAAGTTGTGCAATTATTCTCCAAATTATCCCACCGCCATGAATATACATTCAATTTACCCTAAAAAAAAACTCCCTTCCACCCCTTGTAACTATCAATAATCTTTGTTATCTACATATTTGCTTATTTCATATAAGTGAGATCATAAAGAATTTGTATTTTTGTGAGTAGCTTATTTTGTTCAGCATAATGTTTTCTAGGTTTATCCATATTGTGGCATGCATCAGGACTTCATTACTCCTTAAGACTGAGTCATATTCTAATAACACATTTTGTTTACCCCATCATCAGTTGATGGACATGTTGGTTGTTTCCTCTTTTTGGTTATTGTAAATAGTGCTGCAGTGAGGATTGGTGTGCATGTGTCTGTTAACGTTGAGGCTTTCAAGTCTTTTGAGTATATACCTAAAAGTAGATAGCAGGGTTATATATTCAACTTTTTGAGGAACTGTCAAACTGTTTTCCGCAGTAGCTATATCCTTTTGCATTACCACCAGCAATGGATGAGGGTTAGTGTTGTCCACAATCTTACAAACAACTAATGTTTTGTTTTTTAGATCATTGATTTTTTTCATTTAAAATTTTATTGTACTTTAGATGAAGGTTTACAGCACAAACTAGTTTCTCATTGAGCAGTTAGCATACATATTGTTTTATGACATTGTTTAACAACCCCAGGACTTGTTAACACTCTCCTTTCTGGACCTTGGGATCCCTATTACCAGCTTCCTTACCCCCTCCTGCCTTCTAGTTCTTGCCCCTGGGCTGTTGTGTCCCTTTGGTCTTGTTTTGTTTTATGGACCTGTCTAATCTTTGCTTAAGGGGTGAAACTCCAGAGTGAGTCCATTAGTGAGCTGAAAGGGTGTCCAGGGGCCATACTCTCAGGGATTCTCTAGTCTCTGTCAGGCCAGCAAGTCTGGCGTTTTCTTTTTATTATGCTTTAAGTGAAAGTTTACAAATCAAGTCAGTGTCTCATACAAAAATTTATATACACTTTGCTATGTACTCCTAGTTGCTCACCTCCTAATGAGACGCCATACTTCTTCTCTCCACCCTGTATTCCCTGTGTCCATTCAGTCAGCTCCTGTCCCCCTCTACCTTCTCATCTCCCCTCCAGACAGGAGCCGCCCACATAGTCTCATGTGTCTACTTGAGCCAAGAAGCTCACTCCTCACCAGTATCATATTCTATCTTATAGTCCAGTCCAATCCCTGTCTGAAGACTTGGCTTTGGGAATGGTTCCAGTCTTGGGGTAACAGAAGGTCTGGGGACCATGGCCTCTGGGGTCCTTCTAGTCTCAGTCAGACCATTAAGTCTGTCAGTTCTTTTTATGAGAATTAGAGGTCTGCATCCAACTGTTCTCCTGCTCCTTCAGGAATTCTCTGTTGTTTTAACTCTGTCAGGGCAGTTATCGGTTGTAGCCGGGCACCACCTAGTTCTTTTGGTCTCAGGTTGATGTAGTCTCTGATTTATGAGGCCCTTTCTATCTCTTGGGCTCATAATTACCTTGTATCTTTGGTGTTCTTCATTCTCCTTTGCTCCAGGTGGGTTGAGAACAATTGATCCATCTTATAGGACCGCTTGCTAGCATTTAAGACCCCAGACTCCACTCACCAACGTGGGGTGCAGAATGTTTTCTTAATACATTTTGTTATGCCAATTGACCTAGATGTCTCCTGAAACCGTGGTCCCCAGACCCCCGCCCCTGCTACTCTGGCCTTCGAAGTGTTAGTTGTATTCAGGAAACTTCTTTGCTTTTGGTTTAGTCCAGTTGTGCTGACCTCTCCTGTATTGTGTGTTATCTTTCCTTCACCTAAAATAGCTCTTGTCTGCTTTCCAATTAGTGAATACCCCTCTCCCTCCATCGCCTCCCTCTAACTATAAAAGAATGTTTTCTTCTGTGTTTAAACTATTTCTTGAGTTCTTATTATAATGGTCTCATACAATATTTGTCCTTTTGCAACTGACTAATTTCACTCAGCATAATGCCTTCTAATTCCTCCATGTTATGAGGTGTTTCATGGATTCTTCTTTGTTCTTTATCATAGCGTAGTATTCCATTGTGTGAATATACCATAATTTATTTATCCATTCATCTGTTGATGGGCACCTTGGTTGCTTCCATCTTTTTGCTATTGTAAACAGTGCTGGAATGAACATGGGTGTGCATATGTCTGCTCATGTAAAGGCTCTTATTTTTCTACGATATACTCCAAGGAGTAGGATTGCTAGATCCTATGGTAGTTTTATTTCTAGCTTTTTAAGGAGGCGCCAACTGATTTCCAAAGTGTTTGTACCATTTTACATCCCCACCAGCAGTATATAAGTGTTCCAATCTCTCCACAACCTCTCCAACATTTGTTATGTTGTGTATTTTGGATTAATGCCAGCCTCGTTGGAGTGAGATGGTATCCCATTGTAGTCTTGATTTGCATTTCTCTAACGGCTAATGATGGTGAGCATTTCCTCCTGTATCAGCTGCCTGAATGTCTTCTTTGGTGAAATGCCTCTTCATATCCTTTGCCCATTGTTTAATTGGGTTATTTGTCTTTTTGTTGTTGAGTTTTTTAGTATCATGTAGATTTTAGAGATTAGACGCTACTCAGAAATGTCGCAGCTAAAACACTTTTTCCCAGTCAGTAGGTAATCATTTTACTTTTTCGGTGAAGTCTTTGGATGAGCATAGGTATTTGACTTTTTAGGAGCTCCCAGTTATCTAGTTTCTCTTCTGGTGTTTGTGCATCGTTAGCAATGCTTTATATACTGTTTATGGCATGTATTACAGATCCTAGTGCTGTCCCTATTTTCCTTCCATGATCTTTATCATTTTAGATTTAGGTTTTCGATCCATTTTGAGTTAGTTTTTGTACATGGTGTGATATATGGGTCTTGTTTCCTTTTTTGCAGATGGATATCCAGTTATGCCAGCTAGCACCATTTGTTAAAAAGACTGTCTTTTCCTCATTTAACTGAATTTGGGCCTTTGTCAAGTATCAGCTGCTCATATGTGGATGGATTTATGTCTGGATTCTGAATTCTGTTCCATTGGCCTATATCTGTTGTTGTACCAGTACCAGGCTGTTTTGACTACTGTGGCGGTATAATATGTTCTAAAATCAGGTAGCGTGAGGCCCCCCACTTTGTTCTTTTTCAGCAATGCTTTATTTATCAGGGGCCTCTTTCCCTTCCATATGAAGTTGGTGATTTGTTTCTCCATCTCATTAAAAATGTCACTGGTTCTTGGATCGGAATTGCATTGTATCTATAGATCGCTTTGGGTAGAATAGACGTTCTACAATGTTGAATTTTCCTATGCATGAGCAAGGTATGTTTTTCTACTTATGTAGGACTCTTTTGGTTTCGTGCAGTAGTGTCTTGTAGTTTTCTTTGTATAGGTCTTTAATGTCTCTGGCTAGATTTATTCCTAAGTACTTTTATCTTCTTGGGGCCTACTGTAAATGGTATTGATTTGGTTATTTCCTCTTCGACGTTGTCTTTGTTGGTGTAGAGGAACCCAACTGATTTTTGTATGTTTATCTTGTATCCCGATACTCTGCTGAAATCTTCTATTGGTTTCAGTAGTTTTCTGGAGGATTCCTTAGGGTTTTGTGTATACGATCGTATCATCTGCAAATAGAGATACTTCTACTTCTTCCTTGCCAATCTGGATGCCCTTTATTTCTTTATCTAGCCTAATTGCTGTGGCTGAGACTACAGCACAATGTTGAATAAGAGTGGTGATAAAGGGCATCCTTGTCTGGTTCCTCTTCTGAAAGGGAATGCTTTCACTCTCTCCATTTAGGGTGATGTTGGCTGTTGGCTTTGTATAAATGCCCTTTATTATGTTGAGGAATTTTCTTTCTATTTCTATTTTGCTGAGAATTTTTATCATGAATGTGTGTTGGACTTTGTCAAGTGCCTTTTCCACATTCATTGATAAGTTCATGTGGTTCTTTTATTTTATTTATATGATGGATTACATTGAATGTTTTTCTAATGTTGAACCATCCCTTCATACCTGCTTTGAATCCCACTTGGCCATGGTGAGTTATTTTTTTCATATGTTGTTGAACTCTATTGGCTAGAATTTTATTGAGGATATTATCATCTGAGTTCATGAAGAATATAGGTTTGTTATTTTCTTTTTTTGTGGTGTCTTTACTTTTTTTTTTTTTTTTTTAACCTGGTTTTAGTGTCAGGGTTATGCTGGCTTCATAGAATGAGTTTGGGAATATTCCATCCATTCTATGCTCTGAAATACCTTTAGTAGTAGGGTGTTAACTTTTCTTTGAAAGTTTGGTAGAACTCTCCAGTGAAGCCATCACAGCCAGGGCTCTTTCTTGTTGGGAGTTTTTAAATCACATTTTCAGCCCCTTCTTTTGTTATGGGTTTATTTAGTTGTTCTATCTCTGTTTGTGTTAGTTCAGGTAGCTAGTGCGCTTCTAGAAATTCATCCATTTCTTCTAAGTTTTCAAATTTGTTAGAGTACAATTTTTCATAGTAACCTGTTATGATTCTTTTAATTTCGGTTGGTTTTGTTATTATATTGCCCATCTCATTTCTTATCCAGGTTATTTGCTTCCTCTCCTGTTTTTCTTTTGTCATTTTGGCCAATGGTTTATCAATTTTGTTATTTTTTTCAAAGAACCAGCTTTTGGGCTTGTCAATTCTTTCCATTGTTTTTCTGTTTTCTATTTCATTTAGTTCTGTTCTAATTTTTATTATTCGTTTTCTTCTGGTGCCTGATGGATTCTTTTGTTGCTCTCTATTTTTTCTAGTTTTAGGGATAATTCTTTGATTTTGGCCCTTTCTTCTTTTTGGATGTGTGCATTTATTGCTATGAATTGACCTCTCAGCACTGCTTTAGCTGTGTCCCAAAGGTTCTGATAGGAAGTTTTTTCACTCTCACTGGATTCTATAAATTTCTCTGTCCTTAATGTCTTCTATAACCCAGTCATTTTTGAGCAGGGTGTTGTTCAGTTACCAAGTGTTTGATTTCTTTTCTGTTACTGATTTCTACTTTTATGACTTTATGGTCAGAGAAGATGCTTTGTAATATTTTGATGTTTTGGATTCTAGTAAGGCTTGCTGTATGACCTAATATGTGGCCTATTCCAGAGAATGTTCCATGTGCCTTGGAAAAGTAAGTATACTTGGCTGCTGCTGGGTGAAGTGTTTTAAAAAAAAATGAGGTCAAATTGGTTGATTGTGGCATTTAGATCTTCCGTGTCTTTATTGAGCTTCTTTCTAGCTGTTCTGTCCTTCACTGAAAGTGCTGTGTTGAAATCTCCTGCTATAATTGTGGAGCTGTCTATCTCACTTTTCAATGCTGACATAGTTTGTTTTATGTATCTTGCATCCCTGTCATTGGGTGCATAAATATTTAATATGGTTGTATCCTCCTGGTATATTTTCCCATTAATCATTATATAGTATTCTTCCTTATCCTTTGTGGTGGATTTAACTTTAAAGTTTTTTTTTTTTTGTCAGAAATTAATATTGCCACTCCTGCTGTTTTTTTGATTGTTGTTTGCTTGATATATTTTTTTCCATTCTTTGAGTTTTTTTTGTTTTTATTTGTGTCTTTAAGTCTAATGGTGTCTCTTGTAGGCAGCATAGAGATGGATCGTGTTTTTTTATCCATTCTGCCACTCTCTGTCTCTTATTTGGTAAAGGTAGTCCATTTACATTCAGTGTAGTCACAGATAGGTATGAGTTTAGTGTTGTCATTTTAATGTCTTTTTTTGTGTGTTGTTGACAGTTTCTTTTTTCTACTTAATTTTTTGTGCTGAGTAGTTTATATATTGACTTTTCCTCTTATTCATTGTTGCTGATTTTGTTTTTGCTGAGTCTTTATGTTTTTCTTGTATTTTATTCTGATGTATAGGATTGTGATTCTCCTTTATGGTTACCTTAATATTTACCCCTATTTTTCTAAGTTTAAACAAAAATTTTATTTCTTTATATCACCTTGACTTCCTCTCCATGTGACAGATCTATGACTACATTTTTAGTCCCTCTTAATTATTTTAATATTGTCATCTTTTACATAATGACATTGCTGTTTCCCTGTTTTGAGTGTTTTTTTGTAATCTTGATTTATTTTTGTGATTTCAGTATCTGGGTTGATATCTGGTTGTTCTGTCCTGTGTTCTAGTCTTCCGTTGATATCCGATACTATTGATTTTCTAACCAGAGAACTCCCTTTAGTATTTCTTGTTGATTTGGTTTGGTTTTTACAAATTCCCTGAACTTCTGTTTATCTGGAAATGTCCTAATTTCTCCTTCATATCTGAGAGACAGTTTTGCTGGAGATATGATTCTTGGCTGGAAATTTTTTTCCTTCAATGCTTTATATAAGTCATTCCATTGCCTTCTTGCCTGCATGGTTTCTGCCAAGCAGCCCGAGTTATTCTTATTGCCTCTCCTTTGTAGGTGGCTTTTCGTTTATCCCTAGCTGCTCTTAAAATTCTCTCTTTCTCTTTGATTTTGGCAGGTTTGATTATAATATGTCTTGATGCCTTTCTTTTGAGATCTTCCTTATGTGGGGTTCGATAAGCATCTTGGATAGACATCTTCTCATCTTTCACGATATCAGGAAGTTTTCTGACAACAAATCTTCAACAATTTTCTCTGTATTTTCTGTTATCCCTCCCTGTTCTGGTACTCCAATAACTCGTAGCTTATTTCTCTTGATAGAGTCCCACATGATTCGTAAGGTTTCTTCATGTTTTAAAAATTCTTTTATCAGATTTTTTCTTCAAATATATTAGTGCCAAGTGATTTATCTTTGAGTTCAGAAATTCTGCCTTCTGCTTGCTCAAATCTGCTTCTCTCACTTTCTATATAGTTGTCTACTTCTGTAATTTTATTGTTAATCTTCTGAATTTCTGATTGCTATCTGTCTATGGATTTTTCCAGCTTATTAAATTTTTCATTATGTTCCAGAATAACCTTTTTAATTTCTTCAATTGCTTTATCTGTGTGTTCTTTGGCATGTTCTGCGTATTGCCTCATGTCCTTCCTGATGTCTTGAAGGGTTCTGTATATTAAACTTTTGTATTCTGCCTCTGGTAACTCCAAGAAGGCACTTTCATCTAGAAGATCCCTTGATTCTTTGTTCTGAGAGCTTGTTGAGGCAATCATGGTCTGTTTCTTTATGTGACTTGATATTGACTGTTGTCTCTGAGCCATCTATAAGTTATTGAGGCAATCATGGTCTGTTTCTTTATGTGACTTGATATTGACTCTTGTCTCTGAACCATCTATAAGTTATTGTATTAGTTTATGCTTGCTTACTGTGTCGTAGCTGCTTGCTTTGTTTTGTTTTGGTATACCCCTTTGGGTTGCTTGAGTGAGCTAGCTTGATTATTTTCACCTTTGGGGCTCTGACGTCCTGTCCCCAGCTGGCTAGAGCTATTATCAGGTATATCAGTCTAGGAGTCCATTCAGTTTTCTTGTATGAATTCAGCTCAGGTTTCCAGGTAGGTGATATCAAGTGTGTGGTACAGGCTCTGTCCTACAGTCTTAGAGGGGCAGGGGTGATTGGCATATATACCGGTATTGATTGCAGCAGGAGGTCACACTCTGAACAAGCAGAGGGCTGAGAATCATCCCCCACATGTCTCTGAGGAAAGCTTGTCCCTGTTCCCTAAAGCATACAGGTAGGTGGGTTCTGCAGATGGACCATGGGCACCCAATATTTTTGGCTGTGAGGACTGGGAGATACCAGTTATCCTTGGACTCCTGTCGCTGGTGGCTGGGTGACCTCAGTAGAGCTATCAGTTCTTAGGCCCTGATGTGGGTAGATGAGGACCCTGTTTAATAGGTAAAGCAATATTAAACATCAAACACTCACCCCTCTGCCGCACAGCTGAAATGCTTGGAGTCTGCCAACAAGAGCCTATTCTCCTGAAATAGGCCCACCCAAGTCCATGCAAAGGGGAAAGGTACTCAAAGTGCATGGACCATTTATGCCTGAACAGGAGCCGCTTTTGTCCTGATCTCCCCTGGTTAGTGGAGCTGGCAAATTATCTTTTCCCCCAATTGTGAATTTATTCCTTCTCTGAGGCTAGGAGGATGGCTCTATGTGCTCAACAAGGCCTATCTCAGGCCCGGGGAAATCAGCTGCTGAAACTGGCTTGGGAGTGGGGGGGGGCATGGTAAAATATATGCAAGTACCTAGCTTTTGCCGAGAGTGCCATTCTTCTCTGGTTCTGGTGGTGTGGGTAGGCTGTGTGGCTGGCTGCTTCTCCCTGAGGAAACTGTGGCCGAACGCTAGTACCAGCCCACCACCGCCACTCCCAGGAATGGTGCCTGAGGGCTCCCCACAATTCAGGTCTGGTATTTCTTCTCTGCTTCTGAACCACCTCTTCCTCTCCCTGCCCTTCAGTTCATTTTCTAAGCTTGCCTTTGATGTTCAGGGCGCCCAGCTTGTCATAAATATATTTGTTTCACTTGTTTTTTAGGTCTTTGTTGTAAAGAGGGCTCGCTGGAAGCTTTTGTCTATTCTGCCATCTTGGCTCTGCCTCCAGGCCGAGTTTATTCATGTGAATTCACTAAGCACAGATCCTTTATTCAGTGTTTCAGCTCGAGAGGTTAGAAAAGGATCCAGTCGTTTATTTAGCTGGTTCAGTGAAGCATGTATTAAGTGGTAGCCTATACTAAATCAAGTTAAAGTACCAGAACTACCTTGGTATACAGTAGAAGAAGGTATCCAAAGGCTTAGGGAATTGGATGTTAGAATGAATTTCTCAGGTTAGATCCATAGACCCACACGTGGAGTGCCAAGAGGACACAACTTGTACCACAGCAGTGAGAATCAAATTCGTGAAGATAGCCCCACCATACTTGAAGATTGCTGCGATTATTATTTTATGTAAGTCAAATTTGTCAGTGGGAACTTCCCTAACTGAATTAAGATACTTAACTACAGTGGGGCTGATTGGGCCACATGGTGGAAGAGGCCAAGTGGCAGCACTTAATGGACAAGGACAAGGTGAGCATGGTTACTGTAATGGACAGCAGAGTCAAAGCAGTAATCTGAATAGCCTGACTCCTGTGGACTTATGACATTGGCTACTTAGTCATGGTGTCCCTAGGAGTGAAATAGATGAGAAATCTACTAAATATTTATTTGATCTGTGCAAGTGAAATGATTCTAGTTCACATGAATAGCAGTCTAACTTGAATCACCACAATAGAGAGTCATGGCCCCTCAATTAGTTCCCATACATGAGCCAGTGTATTGACTCACAACCCCTTGAGTGAAGAAGAGGCTGGCTCCTCTTGAGGAAGGGCCCCTCTACACTGCCCAAAATTTATACCGTTGGTCTTACTTCCAGTCTTCTCCAAAGGGATCTATGACCTTTTACGAGAGTTTGTTCGTTGGGGAAAAGTAAATAACCAGACTTTTGGGGGATTACTGGGCACTGGTACTTGTCTGACTCATAGGGACCCTATGTACCACAGAACAAAATACTCCCGGGTCCTGCACCATTCTTACAACTGTTGTCATGCTTGAGCCCATTATTGCAGCCACTGTGTCAGTCCATCTCATTGAGGGTCTTCCTCTTTTCTGCTGACCCTGTACTTCACCAAGCATGATGTCCTTCTCCAGGGACTGATCCCTCCTGACAATATGTCCAGAGTATGTAATACACAGTCTCGCCATCCTTGCTTCTAAGGAGCATTTTGGTTGTACTTCTTCCAAGACAGATTTGTTTGTTCCTTTGGCAGTCCACGGTATATTCAATATTCTTCTCCAACACCACAATTCAAAGGCATCGATGCTTCTTCTGTCTTCCTTATTCATTGTCCAGCTTTTACATGGGTATGATGTGACTGAAAATACCATGGCTTGGATCAGGTGAACTTTAGTTTTCAAGGTGACATCTTTGCTTTTTGACACTTTAAAGAGGTCCTTTGCAGCCAATATGCCCAATGCAATGGGTCTTTTGATTTCTTGACTGTTGCTTCCATGGGTGTTGCTTATGGATCTAAGTAAAATGAAATCTTTGACAGCTTCAGTCCCCTCTCCATTTATCATCATGTGGCTTATGGGTCCAGTTGTGAGGATTTTTTTTTTTTTTTATGTTGAGGTGTAATCCATACTGAAGGCTGTGGTCTTTGATCTTCATCAGTAAGTGTTTCAAGTCCTCTTTACTTTCAGCAAGCAAGGTTGTATAATCTGTGTATCTCAGGTTGTTAATGAATTTTCTTATGGTCCTGATGCCCTGTTCTTCTTCATATAGTCCAGCTTCTCAGATTATTTGCTATCATAGAATAGGTGTGGTGAAAGGATACAACCCTGATGGGCACCTTTCCTGGCTTTAAACCACTCAGTATCCCCTTGTTCTGTCTGAACAACTTACTCTTGATCTATGTACAGGTTCCTCTTGAACACAATTAAGTGTTCTGGAATTCCCATTCTTTGCAATGTTATCCATAATTTGTTTTGATCTGCAGAGTCAAATGCCTTTGCATAGTCAGTAGAACACAGGTAAACATCCTTCTGATATTCTCTGTTTTCAGATAGGATCCATGTGGCATCAGCCATGATATTCCTGGTTCCAAGTCCTCTTCTGAATCTGGCCTGAATTTCTGGCAGTTCCCTGTTGATATACTGTGGCAGCTGCTTTTGAATGATCTTCAGCAGAATTTTTCTTGCATGTGATGTTAATGATATTGTTCGCTAATTTCTGCATTCAGCTGAAACATTTTCCTCGGGAATAGGCATAAATATTTGGCTGTCTTCCAAATGTCTTGGCATGGACTACTGAGTGCTTCCAGCACTGCATCCATTTTTTGAAACATCTCAATTGATATTCCATCAGTTCCGGAGCCTTGTTTTTTGCCAGTGCATTCAGTGCAGCTTGGACTTCTTCCTTCAGTTCATGATCATATGTTACCTCTTGAAATGTTTGAACACCGACTAATTCCTTTTGATATAATGACTGTGTATTCCTTCCATCTCCTTTTGATGGTTCTTGCATCGTTTAATATTTTCTTCATAGAATTCTTCACTATTGCAACTCAAGGATTCAATTTTTTCTTCAGTTCTTTCAGCCTGAGACATGCCAAGCGGGTTTTTCCCTTTTGGTTTTCCATCTTCAGCTCTTTGCACGTCATTATAATACTTTACTTTGTCTTCTCAAGCCACCCTTTGAAATCTTCTGTTCCGTTCTTTTACTTCATCATTTCCTCCTTTTGCTTTATCTGCTTGATGTTCAAGAGTAAGTTTCAGAGTCTCCTCTGACAGCCATTTGGTCTTTTCTTTCTTTCTTGTCTTTTCAATGGCCTCTTGCTTTCTTCATGTATGATGTCCTTGATGTCATTCTACAATTCATCTGGTCTTTAGTCATTAGTGTTCAATATGTCAAATCTATTCTTGAGATGGTCTCTCAATTAAGGTGGGATATACTCAAGGTCATATTTTGGATCCCATGGACTTGCTCTGATTTTCTCAGTTTCAGCTTGAACTTGCATGGGAGCAACTGATGGTCTATTCCACAGTCAGCCCCTGGCCTTGTTCTGACTGATGATACTGAGCTTTTCCATCTTCTCTTTCCACAGATATAGTTGATTTGATTCCTGTGTATTCCATCTGGTGAGATCCGTTTGTATAGTCACCATTTATGTTGGTGAAAAAAGGTATTTGCAATGAAGAAGTCACTGGTCTTGCAAAAGTCTATCGTTCAACCTCCGGCATTGTTTCTATCACTAAGGCCATATTTTCCAACTACCAGTTGTCCTTCTTTGTTTCCAGCTTTCACATTCCAATCACTAGTAATTATCAATGCATCCTGATTTTATGTTCAATCAACTTCAGACTGCAGAAGTTGAAAAAAATCTTCAATTTCTTCATCTTTGTCCTTAGTGGTTGGTGTGTAAATTTGAATAATAGTCATATTAACTGGACTTCCTTGTAGGCATATGGATATTATCCTATCACTTACAACATTGTACTTCAGGATAGATCTTGAAATGTTCTTTTTGGTGATAACTGCAACACCATTCCTCTTCAAGTTGTCATTCCCAGCATAGTAGACTATATGTTTGTCCAATTCAAAATGGCCAATCCCAGTCCATTACAGCTTACTAATGCCTAGGATATTGATGTTTACTTAACTGACACTAATTCCAGGAAACCCAAAATGTCACTGTGGCCCACTAGTCAGAGTGTGGTTGTATGGAAGTCAGGTTATTAATGGAGTCTTAGCTCAGGTACTTCTCATAGTGTGTCCATTGGGACCCTGAACCCATCCTGTAGTGATTTGCCCAGTTCCAGAATGCATAATTGGAATACATATACTCAGCAACTGGTAAAGCCCCCACACTGGATCCCTGAAATGTGGAGTAATGGCTATTATGGCAGGAACAGCCAAGTGGAAGCCATTAGAACAGCCTCTAATTACAAAAATAGTAAACAAAAATCAGTACAGCTTTCCAGGAGGGATTGCAGAGATTACTGCCAACATCAAAGACTTGAAGGATCCAGGGGTAGGGATTCCCACCACTTCCCCTGGGAAACTTGCTTATTTTGCCTGTGCAAAAAACAAATGGATCTAGAAGAATGAGAGTGGATTATTGTAAACTCACTCAGGTGGTGACTCCAATTGCAGCTGCTGTTCCAGATGTGGTTTAATTATTTCAGCAAATTAATACATCTCTTGGTACCTGGTATGCAGCTGTTGATCTGGCCAGTGCCTTTTTCTTGATTCTGGTTTCAAAGAATCACCAGGAGCAGTTTGCCTTCATCTGGCAAGGCCAGTAATATACCTTCACTGTCCTTCTCCAGAGTTATATCTACTCTCCAGTCCTATGTCCAAATTTAGTCTGCAGGGTCCTTGATCACCTGTCCCTTCCACAAGATATCACACTGATATATTGCCTTGATAACAATATGCTGATTGGACCTAGTGAGGAAGAAGTATTAATGACTCAGGACTCATTGGTAAGACGTTTGCGTGCTAAAAACAAACAAACAAACAAACAAACAAACCCGTTGCTGTTGAGTTGATTCTGACCTACAGTGGCCTTATAGGACAGAGTAGAACTGCCCCATAGAGTTGCCAAGGAGCACCTGGTGGAATTGAACTGCCGATCTTTTGGTTAGCAGCTGTAGCACTTAACAACTACACCACCAGGGTTTCCAGTTTGCATGCTTCAGGGTAGAAAATTAACCTGACAAAAATTCAGATGCCTTCCACCTCAATGAAATTTCTAGGGATCCACTGATGTGGGGGCATGTCAAGATGTTCCTTCTAAAGTGAAGTATAAGTGATTACATATGACCCCTCATATAACTAAAAAGGGGGCACTATACCTGGTTGGTCTCTTTGGTTTTGGAGGCAACATATTCCTCATTTACATGTGCTGTTCTGGCCTGTTTATCAAGTGACTTGAAAATCTGCTAGTTTTGAGAGGGGCCTGGAACAAGAGAAAGCTCTGAAACATGCAAACTGCCCTGACACTTGGGCCATGTGATCTAGCTGATCCAATAGTACTTGAATTGTCAATGGCAGATAGAGATGCTGTTTGGAGTTTTTAACAGGCCCTTATTGGTGAATCACAGTGCAGACCCTTAATATTTTGGAGCAAAGTGCTACTGTCCTCTGCAGATAACTACTCTCCTTTTAAGAAACAGTTTTTGTCTCACTACTTGTCCTTAGTAGAGGCTGAGTGCCTAACCACGGACCACCAAGTCACTACGTGGCTTGAGCTGCCTATCATGAACTGAGTGTTCTGAGTGTTGTCTGACCCACAGAATCATAAAGTCAGACGTGCACAGCAGTACTCCATCATTAAATGTAAATGGTACATATGAAATTGGGTCCAAAGAGGACCTGAAGGCACAAGTAAGTTGCATGTGTTAGTGGCTCAAATGCCCAATATTCTCCACTCCTGTCACATTACTGTCCCCCTCCCAGTTTGCACCTGGCCTCAAGGGGAATTCCTTATGATCGGTTGACAGAGGAAGAGAAAACTCGTGCCTCATTTATAGATGATTCAGGCATCACTTGAAAGTGCACAGCAGCAGCACTGCAGTCTTTTCTGGGACATCCCTGAAGGACAGCGGTGAATGAAAATTCTCCCAGTGGGCAGAACTCTGAGCAGTGCACCTGGTTTTTCACTTTGCTTGGAAGGAGAAATGATCAGATGAGTGATTGTATACTAATTCACAGGCTGTCGCCAATGGTTTGGCTGGATGATTTGGGACTTGGAAGGAACATGATTGGAAAATTGGTGACAAGGAGGTATGGGAAAAAGGTATGTGGACAGACCTCTCTAAATGGGCCAAAATAGTGTAGATATTTGCATCTCATGTTCATGCTCACAAAAGGGTGGCCTCAGCTAAGGAAGATTTTGACAATCAAGTGGATATGATGCCAGTCATCCTCTTTAGCCAGTCACTCCTGTCCATTGTCCAATGGCCTCATGACCAAAGTAGTTATGGTCATACAGATAGAGGTTATGCATGGGCTCAACAACGTGAACTTCCACTCATCAAGGCCAACTTGGCTACAGCCACTGCTGAATGCTAAATCTGAAATCTGCTGGCAGCAGTGACCAGCACTGAGTCCCCAATATGGCACTATATTTTGAGGCAGTCAGCCAGCAACCTGGTGGCAGGTTTATTACACTGGACTGCTTCTATCATGGAAAGCGCAGCATTTCATTCTTACTGCGATAGATACTTTCAATGGATATGGATTTGCCTTTCCTTTACTCAATTCTTCTGCCAAAACTACCATCTGTGGACTCAATGAATGCCTTATCCACCTCCATGGTATCCCACACAGCATTGCCTCAGATGAAGGGACTCACTTCACAGCAAATGAAGTGCAGTAGTGGGCCCACGCTCATGGAATTCACTGATTCTACCATGTCCCTCATCATCCTGAAGCACCTGGCTTGATAGAACTATGGACTGGCCTCCTAAAGACACAATTACCATGCCAACTATGTGGCAATACTTTGTAGGGTTGGGGCAATGTTTTCCAGGAAGCTGTATATGCTCTAAACCAGTGTCCAGTATATGGTGCAGTTTCTCCCAAAGCCAGGATTCATGGGTCCATGAATCAAGGGGCAGAAATGGGAGTGGTGCCACTCACTATTACCCCTAGTGACCCACTTGAAAGTGGGTCACTAGGGGTAATAGTGCCTCCAATTTTCAGCTAATGTACAGAGTTCCAAGATTATCAATTCTGTCAATTTTTACTTGTTTTCTTCTACGATTGTGGGGAGATGTGAGGTTGTGACTGATTATGCCTCCATCTTGGCCCTGTACCTTGCTTCCTGTTCCCATGACCCTATGCTCTGTGGGTCTAGAGGTCTTAGCTCCAAAGAGAGGAATGCTCCCACCTGGAGTTATAACACTGATATCATTGAACTGGAAGTTAAGAATTCTACCTGGCCACTTTGGGCTTCTCATGCCTCTGAATCAACAGGAAAGAAGGAAGTTACCATATTGGCTGGTGTGATTGATTATGTTTATTATTGTTGTTATTATTGTTCTAGCCTCTGACCAGGGTGCTCATAAATTCTGATTCATGCTGTTCTCCTGATATTGCTCTTTCCTGAGCCATGGGAGCTCAAGCCTCTGCTGCTGCATACTCTCCTTGTGGCCTTTCCCAGGGCTGTTCATTCTGGATTTCTGGCCCCTGACCTGGGCACTCTTACAGCCCAGTCCACACTGTTCTCTCCAGAGTGCACTTTCCTGGAGGTTCCGGGGACTCAAACCTGCGATGTACCCATACTCAATTCTCTCCCAGACTTACCCAGTCCCTGTGCATGCGGTGCCCACATTAGTGCTCCCAGTACTTCTATTCCAGCCTGTGCCTTCCATGCTGTTCCCAAACTGGGCTCCCAGCTCAGGGGTGCTGGCTGTAGCTGCCACAAAATAGCCACACCAAGTCAGCCTGGTAGGTATGGAGTGTACAGTCATATATCTCCATTTTCCCACCATTTTATTCTGTCTCTATGTTGATGCGGTGTTCACTTTTTTCTCCAAATTTTCAGCTAATGTACAGAGTTCCAAGATTATCGATTCTGTCAATTTTTACTTGTTTTCTTCTACGATTGTGGGGAGATGTGAGGTTGTGACTGATTATGCCTCCATCTTGGCCCTGTACCTATAGGGTTTTCAATGACTGATTTTTTGAAAGTAGATCACCAGGTCTCTCTTCCTAGTCACCTCTGGGTGGACTCGAACCTCCGATCTTTCTGCTAGCATCCAAGTGTGTTAACAGTTTGCACCACCCAGGGTCTTCATAATGTAACTAAGGAGAGTTAAAAATGAGTCAGGGGCTTTATAGCAGAATAGCAACCAATAAAATGCATCTAAAGGGTCAAAGGGAAGAACTTTGTCATTCAAGAAGAGGGAGCCCTGGACTTTCATCCCATGACAGATATGTTCTCTTAGTGAAGATGGATGTACATGGATTAATAAATCTCTCCCAGTTGATGATGAGGGTCCATTAAGACACTCAGTCCTGCCTCTTGCTTTGGATTCCATATGGTATTCCAGAGAGACTTTCCTAGAGCAGAGAGTAAATTGTCTTGCTGACATAAAGATCATATTCTATAAGCCAGTCTCTTGTGAGTTTTAAAAAATTGTTGCACAGACCCACAGGTTTGCATTTTATGCTCAAGATGAAGGTTTATTTCTAACAAGCGTCTGCCTCCATCTTAATAGACAGGTGGCTTTCCTCTTTAATATTACCGTTTGTAAATCAATATTCACTAGTTCCAAAAACTCCTGTCTTGGAAAGAAGCCTGTGGCCTTGACAGAGCTCTTCCTAGTGTACCGTCTGGAAGATCCTTGCTCAATTACCTATTAAGAGTCCTGAAACCCCTTAACGCCAAGAATTAATGCTTCCTCTCTGTCTTGGAAAACTTGTTAAAATTAATAAACTGTGACAGTAAGGTCACAGCAAGAGTTTTTTCAACCTTCCTTCACAGAAAGAAAAATTTCAAAAGCTACAACAAATGAAACATGTTTTCAGAAATTCTACAAAAAAAAAAAAAAAAAAAGAAAGAAAGAAACGCCTGCTTGCTGTTTAAAGTAATTAAAGGTAAGAGATGAACTTGCCCGTTGAAACTGATTCAAATGAACAAATAGAGTTCTGATTGGATATCATCTAGGACAGTTCTCTGGCCTAAGAAAAGTTTGAGGAGGTGTCTTAGTCATCCAGTGCTGCTATAACAGAAATACCACAAATGGATGGGTTCAACAAAGAAAAATTTATTTCTCTCACAGTCTAGTAGGCTGCAAGTCCAAATTCAGGGCATCAGCTCCAGGGGAAGGCTTTCTGTCTGTCGATTCTGGAGGAAAGTCCTTGTCCTCAATCTTCCCCTGGTAGAGGAGCTTCTCAGGTGCGAGGACCCCAGGTCCAAAAGGACACATTCTGCTCCCAGTGCTGCTTTCTTGGTGGTATGAGGTCCCCAGCTCTCTGCTTGTTTCCCTTTCCTTTTATCTCTTGAGAGATAAAAAGTGGTGCAGGCCTCACCCCAGGGAAACTCCCTTTATATTGGATCAGGGAGTAAGGGTGGTGTTACAATTCCACCTTAATCCTCTGAACATAAAATTACAACCACAAAATGGAGGACAACCACATAATACTGGGAATCATGGTCTAACCAAGTTGATACACACATTTTTTGAGGGGACATAATTCAATCCATGACATTCCACCCTTTGACCCCCTCAAAATCGCATCCTTGCAACATGCAAAACATATTCACCTCATCATATCATAGCAAAAGTCTTAACTCCAAGTCCAAAATCCAAAAATTCCTCTTCATCTGTGAAATCCAGAATACAAGTTATCTGCTTCCAAGGGTACAATGGCAGAATAGGTACAAGATAGACATTCTCATTACAAATGGGAAAAACTGGAGGAAAAGAAGGGATAACAGGCACCAAACTGGTAAGCAGAACATATTACACTAGCCCTCAAAGCTTCAAAAATAACTCTCTGTTCTCTGAGACAATTTACACAGTGGCCCTGCCCTCCAGACTCAAGGTATTGGCCACACTCTTCAGATTCTGAGTGGAGGCCCCTCGACTCTGGGCTTAACTTCCACCTTCCAGGCCCACTGGGATAGCAGCTCAGTTCCCTCGGCTTTAGATGCACCATTCTCCTCTTCCATCTGAGTGGCAACTATACCCTTAGAAACACCAGAGGCCTTGTCTCCACCTTTTGAAACCCCTGAGGTCATGGCCATACCTTTTGAGACTGAAGGAGCTCAGCTTCTTGTGTTCTTTTTCTCTTCACCTTCTGCTTCCTGGTTTCTTGGCCTCTTGGCTTCTCGGGCCTCACACACACATCTGCCCTGCTAAGGCAAGTGTTCCAAAGCTCTGTAGCTCCACCAATAAGCACCTAGAGCCCCCACACTCCACCAGGAAGCCTCTTGCACGCAGGCACTCAGCTCTCTCGCTCTGTGGGTTGGTGTCAGCGCCATGTTGTGATGGTCTCCTGGTTCTGCTGCTGTTGGTTCTCTGCTGCTGCTGCTTCTCTGCCACTACAGGTGTTCTGGTGCTGCTGGCTCTCTATCCATTCACGGTTTCAAAACCACTTCTACATTTTAGGTATCTGTTAGAGCAGCACCCCACTCTCTTGGTACCACATTCTTAGTCATCTAATGCTACTACAACAGAAATGCCACAAATAGATGGATTTAACAAAGAGAAATTAATTTCTCTCACAGTCTAGTAGGTTACAAGTCCAAATGCAGGGCGTCAGCTCCAGAGGAAGGCTTTCTGTCTCTGTCTGTTGTGGAAGAAGTCCTTGTCCTCAATCTTCCCCTAGTTGAGGAACTTCTCAGGTGCAGGGATCCGGGGTCCAAAGGATGCGGTCTGCTCCCGGTGCTGCTTTCTTGGTGGTATGAAGTCCTCAAATCTCTGCATGCATCCCTTTCCTTTTATCTCTTGATAAAAATTGATAAGCAGAGGTGGAGCCAAGATGGTGGAATAGACAGACGCTTCCGGCGAGCGCTCTTTACAACAAAGACCCAAAAAGACAAGTGAAACGAGTATATTTTTGACAACCTGGGAGCCCTGAGCATCAAAGCCAAGCTTAGGAAATGAGCTGAGGGGCAGGGGCAGGAAGAGACCATTCTGAACTGGTGAGGAGTTACCAGACCTGAATCGTGGGGAGCCCTCAGGCACCATTCCTGGAGCAGCGGTGGCGCCAGTGGCAACGGGCTGGTACTAGCGTTCGGCCACAGTTTCCTCAGGGAGAAGCAGCCAGCCACACAGCCTACTCACACCTCCGGAACCTGAGGAGAATGGTCCTCTAGGCAAAAGCTAAGTACTTGCATATACTTTACTGCGCCCCCGGCACCCCCAAGCCAGCTTCAGCGGCTGAATCCCTGGGCCTCAGATAGACCCTAGTGAGCATCTAAAGCCATCCTCCCAGACTTGGGGAAGGAAAAACCGTCCGTGGACCTTGAGAACCTTTCCCTCCTGCATGGACCTGTGTGGGCCTATTTTGGGAGAACAGGACCTTGTTGGCAAACTCCAACCATTTTAGCTGTTTGGTGGAGAGGTGGGTGTTTGATGTTTGACATTCCTTTGCATATTAAACAAGGTCCTCACCTACCCACCCCAGGGACCTAAGGACTGGTAGCTCCACTCAGGTCACCCAGCCACCTGTGACAGAGGTCCAAAGATAACTGGTACCTCCCAGTCCTTACAACCAAAAACTTTGGGCACCCATGGTCCCTCTGCAGAACCCACCCACCAGCATGCTCTAGGGAACAGAGACGCGTTTTCCTCAGAGACACTTGGGAGTCAGCTCTCAGCCCCCTGCCTTGTTCAGAGCTGCAATCAGATACTGGTATATATGCCAATCAGCCCTGCCCCTCCAAGACTGTAGGACAGAGCCTGTACCACACACTTGATGATCAGTTACCTGGAAACCTGAGCTGAATTCATACAAGAAAACTGAATGGACTCCTAGACTGATATACCTGATAATAGCTCTAGCCAGCTGGGGACAGGACATCAGAGCCCCAAAGGTGAAAATAATCAAGCTAGCTCACTCAAGCAACCCAAAGGGGTATACCAAAACAAAACAAAGCAAGCAGCTACGACACAGTAAGCAAGCATAAACTAATACAATAACTTATAGATGGTTCGGAGACAAGAGTCAATATCAAGTCACATAAAGAAACAGACCATAATCACCTCAACAAGCTCTCAAAACAAAGAATCCAGGGATCTTTTAGATGAAAGTGTATTCCTGGAATTACCAGATGCAGAATACAAAAGTTTAATATACAGAACCCTTCAAGACATCAGGAAGGAAATGAGGCAATACACAGAACAAGCCAAGGAACACACAGATAAAGCAACTGAAGAAATTAGAAAGATTATTCAGGAACATAATGAAAAGTTGAATAAGCTGGACAAATTCATAGACAGATAGCAATCAGAAATTCAGGACATTAACAATGAAATTACAGAAATAGACAACTCAATGGAAAGTCAGAGGAGCAGAATTGAGCAAGTAGAAGCTAGAATTTCTGAACTCGAAGATAAATCACTTGGCACTAACATATTTAAAGAAAACTCAGATAAAGGAATTAAAAAAAAAATGAAGAAACCTTAGGAATCATGTGGGACTCTATCAAGAGAAATAACCTATGAGTGACTGGAGTACCAGAACAGGGAGGGATAACAGAAAATACAAAGAAAATTGTTGAAGATTTGTTGGCAGAAAACTTCCCTGATATTGTGAAAGATGAGAAGATATCTATCCAAGATGTTCATTGAACTCCACATAAGGTAGATGTTAAAAGAAAGTCACCAAGACATATTATAATCAAACTTGCCAAAACCAAAGATAAAGATACAATTATAAGAGAAGCGAGGGATAAAAGAAAAGTCACCTACAAAGGAGAGCCAATAAGAATAAGCTCGGAATACTCAGCAGAAACCATGCAGGCAAGAAGGCAATGGGATGACATATTTTAAAAACTGAAGGAAAAAAATTGCCTGCCAAGAATCATATATCCATCAAAACTGTCCCTTAAATATGAAGGTGAAATTAAGACATTTCCAGATAAACACAAGTTTAGGGAATTTGTAAAAACCAAACCCAAACTACAAGAAATACTAAAGGAAGTTCTTTGGTTAGAAAATCAATAATATCAGGTATCAACCCAAGACTAGAACACTGGTTAGAGCAACCAGAAGTCAACCCAGACAGGGAAATAAAAAAAACACAAAGCAAGATTATTGAAAAAAAGAAAAAGCCCAAAACAGGGTAACAGTGATCTTATTATATAAAAGAAGACAACATTAAAATAATAAACAGTAACTAAGAAATGTAATGTAATCATACACCTTACATATGGAGAGGAAGAAACAGCAATACAAAGAAATAGAAGTTAGTTTTAAATTTAGAAAAATAGGGGTAAATACTAAGGTAACCACAAAGGAGACAAACTATCCTACTCATCAAAATAAAATACGAGGGAAAAATAGAGACTCAGCAGAAACAAAATCAACAACAACAAATATGAGGAAAGGACAATATATAAAGAAAATCTACTCAGTACATAAAATCAAGTGGGAAAAAGAAACTGTCAACATACAAAAAAAAAGACATCAAAATGTTAGTACTAAATTCATACCTATCCATAATTACTCTGAATGTAAATGGACTAAATGCACCAATAAAGAGACAGAGAGTGGCAGAATGGATTAAAAAACAAGATCCGTCTATATGCTGACTACAACAGACACACCTTAGTCTTAGAGACACAAACAAACTAAAACTCAAAGGATGGAAAAAAAATATCAAGCAAACAACAATCAAAAAAGAGCAGGAGTGACAATATTAATTTCTGATTAAATAGACTTTAAAGTTAAATCCATCAAAAAGGATAAGGAAGGACACTATATAATGATTAAAGGACAATACACCAAGAAGGTATAACTATATTAAATATTTATCCACCCAATGACAGGGCTGCAAATACATAAAAGAAACTCTATCAGCATTGAAAAGTGAGATAGACAGCTCCACAATAATAGTAGGAGACTTCAAACCACTTTTGGTGAAGGACAGGATATCCAGAAAGAAGCTCAATAAAGATGTGGAAGATCTAAATGCCACAATCAACCAACCTGACCTCATAGACATACACAGGACACTCCACCCAACAGCAACCAACTATACTTTCTTTTCTAGTGCACATGGAACATTCTCTAGAATAGACCACATATTAGGTCATAGAGCAAGCCTTAGCAGAATCCAAAACATTGAAATGTTACAAAGCATCTTCTCTGACCATAAGGCCATATAAGTGGAAATCAATAACAGGAAAAGCTAGGAAAAGAAATCAAACACTTGGAAAAGGAACAATGCCCTGCTTAAAAAAGACTGGATTATAGAAGACATTAAGGATGGAATAAAGAAATTCATAGAACCCAATGAGAGTGAAAACACTTCCTATTAGAACCTTTGGGACACAGCAAAAGCGGTGCTGAGAGGCCAATTTATATCAATAAATGCACACATCCAAAAAGGAGAAAGGGCCAAAATCAAAGAACTACCTTACAACTTGAACAAATAGAAAGAGAGCAACAAAAGAAACCCAAAGGCACCAGAAGAAAACAAATAATAAAAATTAGAGCTGAACTAAATGAAATAGAAAACAGAAAAACGATTGAAAGAATTAACAAGACCAAAAGCTGGATTTTGGAAAAACTCAACAAAATTGATAAACCATTGGCCAAACTGACAAAAGAAAAGCAGGAGAGGAAGCAAATAACCTGAAGAAGAAATGAAATGGGCAATATTACAACAGACCCAACTGAGATTAAAAAATCATATCAGATTACTATGAAACACTATACTCAAACAAATTTGAAAACCTAGAAGAAAAGGATGAATTCCTAGAAACACACTACCTACCTAAACTAACAGAAACAGAGGTAGAACAACTAAATAGACCCATAACAAAAGAAGAGATTGAAAAGGTATTCAAAAAACTCCCCCCCAAAAAAGCCCTGGTCCGGACAGCTTCACTGCAGAGTTCTACCAAACTTTCAGAGAAGAGTTAACACCACTACTACTAAAGGTATTTCAGAGCATAGAAAAGGATGGAATACTACCAAACTCATTCTATGAAGCCACCAGATCCCTGATACCAAAACCAGGTAAAGACACCACAAGAAAAGAAAATTATAGACCTATATCCCTCATGAATGTAGATGCAAAAGTTCTCAACAAAATTCTAGCCAATAGAATTCAACAACATGTCAAAAAAAATAATTCCCCATGACCAAGTGGGATTCATACCAGGTATGCAGAGATGGTTCAACATTAGAAAAACAATGTAATCCACCACATAAATAAAACAAAAGAATCACATGATTTTAACAATTGATGCAGAAAAGGCATTTGACAGAGTTCAACACTCATTCGTGATAAAAACTATCAGCAAAATAGGAATAGAAAGAAAATTCCTCAATATAATAAAGGGCATTTATACAAAGCCAACAGCCAACATCACCCTAAATGGAGAGAGCCTGAAAGCATTCCCACTGAGATCGGGAACCAGACAAGGATGCCCTTTATCACCACTCTTATTCAGCATTGTGCTGGAAGTCCTAGCCAGAGCAATTAGGCTAGATAAAGAAATAAAGTACATCTGGATTGGCAAGGAAGAAGTAAAAGTATCTCCATTTTCCAATGATGTGATCTTATACACAAAACCCTAGAGAATCCTCCAGAAAACTACTGAAACCAATAGAAGAGTTCAGCAGAGTATCGGGATACAAGGTAAACATACAAAAATCAGTTGGATTCCTCTACACCAACAAAAAGAACATCGAAGTGGAAATCACCAAATCAATGCCATTTACAGTAGCCTCCAAGAAGATAAAATACTTAGGAATAAATCTTACCAGAGATGTAAAAGACTTATACAAAGAAAACTACAGTACACTTTTGGAAGAAACCAAAAGAGACTTATGTAAGTGGAAAAATATACCTTGTTCGTGGATAGGAAGACTTAACATTATAAAAATGTCTATTCTACCAAAAGCGATCTATACATTTAATGCAATTCCAATCCAAATCCCAACAATGTTCTTTAATGAGACGGAGAAGCAAATCATGAACTTCATATGGAAGGGAAAGAGGCCCTGGGTAAATAAGGCATTACTGAAAAAGAAGAACAAAGTGGGAGGCCCTACTTTACCTGATTTTAGAACCTATTATACTGCCACAGTAGTCAAAACAGCCTGGTACTGGTACAACAACAGATACATCGAGCAACTGAACAGAGTTGAGAATCCAGACATAAATCCATCCACGTATGAGCAGTTGATATTTGACAAAGGCCCCAAAACAGTTAAATGGGGGAAAACAAATGGTGCTGGCATAACTGGACATCCATCTGAAAAGAAATGAAACAAGACCCATACCTCACTCCATGCACAAATACTAACTCAAAATGGATCAAAAACCTAAATATAAAATCTAAAACGATAAAGATCATGGAAGAAAAAATAGGGACAAAGTTAGGAGCCCTAATACATGGCGTAAACAGTATAGAAAACGTTATAAAGAACGTAGAAGAAAAACTAGATAACTGGGAGCTCCTAAAAATCAAACACCTATGCTCATCCAAAGACCTCACCAAAAGTGTAAAAAGACTACCTACTGACTGGGAAAAAGTTTTTAGCTATGACATTTCTGATCAGCGCCTGATCTCTAAAATCTACATGATACAGCAAAAACTCAACTGCAAAAAGACAAATAACTCAATTAAAAAATTGGCAAAAGATATGAATAGATACTTCGCTAAAGAAGACATTGAGGTAGCTAACAGATACATGAGGAAATGTTCACGATCATTAGCCATTAGAGAAATGCAGATCAAAACTACAATGAGATTTCATCTCACTCCAACAAGGCTGGCATTAATCCCCAAACACAAAAGAGTAAATGTTGGAGTGGCTGTGGAGAGATTGGAATACTTCTACACTGCTGGTGGGAATGTAAAATGGTATAACCACTTTGGAAATCGATTTGGCGCTGCCTTAAAAGTTAGAAAGAGAACTACCATACCACTCCTTGGAATATACCCTAGAGAAATAAGAGCCTTACACGAACAGGTATATGTACACCCATGTTTATTGCAGCAGTGTTTACAATAGCAAAAACATGGAAGCAACCAAGGTGCCCATCAACGGATGAATGGATAAATAAATTATGGTATATTCACACAGTGGACTACTATGCATCGATAAAGAACAGTGAGGAATCTGTGAAACATTTCATAACATGGAGGAACCTGGAAGGCATTATGCTGAGTGAAACTAGTCAGTTGCAAAAGGACAAATATTGTATAAGACCACTATTATAAGAACTTGAGAAATAGTTTAAACTGAGAAGAAAACATTCTTTTGTGGTTATGCTAGGGGGGAGGGAGGGAGGGTGGTAGAGGGGGGTTCACTAATTAGATAGTAGATAACTACTTTACATGAAGGGAAAGACAGCACACAATACAGGTCAGCAGAATTGGACTAAACCAAAAGCAAAGAAGTTTCCTGAATAAACTGAATGCTTCAAAGGCCAGTGTAGCAGTGGCAGGGGTCTGTGGACCGTGGTTTCAGGGGACATCTAAGCCAACTGGCATAATAAAATCTATTAAGAAAACATTCTGCATCCCACTTTGAAGAGTGGTGTCTGGGGTCTTAAACACTAGCAAGCAGCCATCTAAGATGCATCAATTGGTCTCAACCCACCTGGAGCAAAGGAGAATGAAGAACACCAAGGCCACAGGCAATTATGAGCCCAAGAGACAGAAACGGCCACATGAACCAGTGACTACATCATCCTGAGACCGGAAGAACTAGATGGTGCCTGCCTACAACCGATGACTGCCCTGACAGGGAACACAACAGAGAAATCCTGAGGGAGCAGGAGAGCAGTGGGATGCAGACCCCAAGTTCTCATAAGACCAGACTTAATGGTCTGACTGAGACTAGAAGGATCCCAGTGGTCATGGTGCCCAGACCTTCTGTTGGCCCAGGACAGGAATCATTCCTGAAGCCAACTCTTCAGACATGGATTGGACCGGACAATGGGCTGGAGAGGGATGCTGGTGAGGAGTGAGCTTCTTGGATCAGGTGGATACTTGAGAGTATGTTGCCATCTCCTGCCTAGAGGGGAGATGAGAGGGTGGAGGGTGTTAGAAGCTGGCGAAATGGACACGAAAAGAGAGAGTGGAGGGAGAGAATGGGCTGTCTCATTAGGGGGAGAGTTATTGGGAGTGTGTAGCAAAGTGTATATGGGTTTTAGTGTGAGAAAAAAAAGTGCAAGAGACTGACAATCTGTAAACTTTCACTTAAAGCACAATAAAAAGTATAAAATAAAAGTTGATACACACATTTTTGGGGGTACATAATTCAAACCATGACAGGAAGGTTCAGAGCCATCACTTCTTGGAAGCAGATACTTAATTTGAACAAACATTTGTCTTCATCTCTAAAATGTTGATCTAGAGAGTCCATTTCTGCTGATGTATGAAAAAAAGAAGGCATATCACAAAGAAGATAGTTGGAGCTGCTTTGGATAATATCTGCTTTTAAAGTTTAAGTGGGATTCAGAAGAGGGCTCAATGTTGGATAGATCTTAGCTGAAAGCAGAGAGTATAAGAAAGATGTTTAACTATGTTTTATTAACTACACAAAGGCATTTGGCTTTATGGATCAGAACGAATTATGGATACCAAAACAAAGAATTATAATTCCAGAACACCTAATTGTGCTCGTGTGAAACCTAAACATAGATCAAGATGCAGCTGTTCCAACAGAACAAGGATATACTGCATGGTTTAAAATGGGAAAAAATGTGGAGCAGGATTGTATCCTTTCACCTTAGTTATTCAATCTGCATGCTGAGAAAATAATCGCAGATGCTGAAGTATATGAAGAACACAGCATCGCGATTGAAGAAAGACTTATTAACAACTTGCGACATGCAGATTACATACGTTGCCTGCTGAAAACGAAGACAACTGTGAGCACTTTCTGATGAAAAGTAAAAGACTGCAGCCTTCAGAATTGATTACAACTAATCATGATGACGTCAAGGACATCATACATGAAGAAAGCAAGAGGTCATTAAAAAGACAGGAGAGAAAGAAAAGACCTAAATGGATGTCAAAAGGCATGGCCATGACCTCAGGGGTTTCAAAAGGTGGAGACAAGGCCTCTGGTGTTTCTAAGGGTAGAGTTGCCTCTGAGATGGAAGAGGAGATCGTTGTGCCTAAAGCCGAGGGGACAGAGTTGCTGTCCCTGTGGGCCTGGAAGCGGAAGTGAATTATTATGATGACATGTGCAAAGACCTGGAGATAGAAAACCAAAAGAGAAGAACACAGTCAGCATTTCTCAAGCTGAAAGAACTGAAGAAAAAGTTGAAGCCTTGGGTTGCAATACTTAGGGATTCTACAGGGAAAATACTAGACAATACAGAAAGCATCCAAAGAAGATGGAAGGAATACATGGAGTCACTATACCAAAAACGGTTGGTTGGTGTTCAGCCACTTCAGGAGGTAGCATATGATCAGGAACTGATTGTACTGAAGGAAGAAGTCCAAGCTGCACTGGAAAAAAAAAAAAAAACTTTTTTTTTTTTTAGGCATTGGCAAAAACCAGGGCTCCGGGAATTGACAGAATACCAATTGAGATGTTTCAACAAATGGATGCAGCCCTGAAAGTGCCTACTCTTCTATGCCAGTAAATTTGGAAGACAGCTTCCTGCCCAACTGACTGGAAGAGATCCATATTTATGCCTATTCCCAAGAAAGGTGATCCAAACGAGTGTGGAAATTATTGAACAATATCATCAATATCACATGCAAGCAAAATTTTGCTGAAGATCATTCAAAAGCAGCTACGGAAGTATATTGCCAGAAATTCAAGCCAATTTAGAATAGGACATGGAAACAGGGGTATCATTGCTGATGTCAGATGGATTCTGGCTGAAAGCAGAGAATACCAGAAAGATGTTTTATTGACTATACCAAGGCATTTGACTGTGTGGATCATAACAAATTATGGATAACATTTCAGAGAATGGGAATCTGGAACACTTAATTGTGTTCATGAGGAATCTGTACATGGATCAAGAGGCAGTCGTTCGAACAGAACACATGAGGAAGGCCCTCCACAAGATGAATTGACACAATGGTTTCAACAATGGGCTCAAGCACAATGATGACTATGAGGATGGCGCAGGACCAGGCAGGTTTTTCTTTCTGTTGTACGTAGGGTCGCTATGAGTAGGAATTGACTGGACGGCACCTATCGCCAACAACAACCAGAAGAAAGAGCAAATCGGTCTTGGAGGAAGTACAGCCAGAATGCTCCTTAGAAGTGAGGATGGTGAGATTTTGTGTTACTTAGTTTCGATATATCATCAGGAGGGACCAATTGCTGAAGAAGGACATCATGCTTGGTAAAGGAGATGGTCAGCGAAAAAGAGGGATGGAATGACACAGTGGCTTCAATAATGGGCTTACACGTAGCAACAATTGTAAGAATGGCAAAAGACCTGGCAATGTTTCTATTGTTATACCTAAGGTAACTTTGAGTTAGAATTGACTTGAAAGCACCTAACAACAATAAAATGGTGTTTAAAAAAGGAGAGAGTTTGCGAGTTTCTCTGAGACAGGAAAGGTTGAAAGATTTTGGGTAGGATGTGTGATGAATCCAATGCAAATCTTGTTTTAAATTATTGTGATGATATGTACAAAAGTTTTTTTTAGCACATTTACTTGGAGGGTACCATTTAAAGAGGATCAGTTGTAGGAGGGAATTTACAAAGTATGGTGTCATTTATCCTCCTACAGAGGTATGAACACTTCTGCTTGTTCTGTCACTGAGAACAGGACATATGGGAAGAGCTAGGAAGGAGTACAATGGTTTGTTTGAGATTCTAAAAGATAGCACTTTTGGGGAGGATGAGCTTCTCAAACATGAGGATGGTCGATGTTGAGATATGGGACATCTTTTCTTGGAGCTCTTGAACACCCATTTGGAAGCACAGAAGGACCAATACTCATTGATGGTGTGCTCGTGGTTGGTAGAGGCAGGATTTTTATGACTTTACGCTTTTTAGGATTTGTCTCCTTTCTCGGATTGTAGCAGTCTCTTCAATGCCCTATTCACATCCTTGTTTCTTAAGGTATAGATGAGTGGATTCAGCAGTGGGGTGATAAGGCAGTAGAGGAAGGATGTGAACTTGGCCTGGGTACTATTGGCAGGGGGCTGGAGGTACACGTAGATGGATGGCCCGTAGTACATGATGACAACCACCATGTGGGAACTGCAGGTGCTGAAGGCCTTACGCCTTCCTTCAGCTGAAGGTAACTTCAGCACAGCCCTGGCAATGAAGGTATAGGAGATCAGCACAAGCAATGGAGCCAGCAGTACAAAGGGAATGGCTCCTGCAACCAGTGTCAGGTCGTTAACAGTGGTATCTTCACAGGCCAGCTTGATCAGGACAGGTAGCTCACAGAAGAAGTGGTCCAGAATATGATGACCACAGTGATGAAGCTGGATAGTTAGGGTGCCTTGGAGCAGAGAATTGGCTAGGCCACTGCACCAGGCTGAAACTGCCAGCTGCATACATACCTGAGGATGCATGGTGAGGGTGTACTGGAGTGGCCGGCAGATAGCTAAGTAGCGATCAAAGGCCATCACTGTTAGCAGAACGCATTCGGTGCATCCTATCCAGTGGAAGAAGTAGGCCTGTGTGATGCAGCCCCAGGAAGCAATTGTCTTCTTTGGCCCCCAGAGGTTGGCCAGCAGCTGTGGCAAAATAGTGGTGGCGATACAGAGGTCCTGCAAAGAGAGATTGTCTAGGAAGAAGTACATGGGAGTGTGGAGCCTGAGATCCACAATGGTGAGAAGGATGATGAAGATGTTTCCCACCATGGTCAGGATGTAGAAGACCAGGACCACTCCAAAGAGGGGCCTCTCCAGCCACGGATAATCTGAGAAGCCCAACAAGACAAACATACTTGGGAAGCTCATATTTTCTCCTTTCATGGTATCTAAGATTTGTATAGCTGGAATACGAGAGACAAGGTGTAGAGCATAAGCCTAACTTTTAGGTTTCAGTCGCTCCATGGCAACATTACAAAATCTTCCATATGTTAGTAAGATAAGTTTTGAAAATGTTAGGAGAAATTTTCAAAAAATGGGACTAATTCTGTTTAAACACTGCCCTAGCAGTTGCTACTGAATGAGAGACAGAATTGGAATAAACTAGATATGATGAGAACCTCTATCTGGAGCCCAGTATTCTAAGTATTTGTTTATATGAAGATTTCTCCTCTCTTTCTGTCTTTCCCATACTCCCTTTCTCCCTCTGTCTGTATCCCTGGCTTTCTCAAATGTGTCTGTCGTATACTGAGTATTAAGCATGCAGAATCTGAGGTAGCTGCTGAATTTGAGTGTGCGTCACTCATGGACTTGGCCAGATCACTCAGCCTCATTATGTTTCAATTTCCTTATTTTAAAATTAAGAAAAAGAAGAGTCCTTACCTTATTTGGATTTGTTTGTTTATTTGAAAATTTTGAATGAATTTTATATATCTATGTCTGTATCTGCATTTGGAAACTCTGTAAGTGCTACAGCTGCTAACTGAAAGATAAATCTGCATCTATCTATCTATCTATCTATCTATCTATCTATCTATCTATCTATCTATCTATCTATCTATCTATCTATCTATCTGTCTATCATCTGTCTGTCTATCATCTATCTATCATCTATCTATCTATCTATCTATCTATCTATCTATCTATCTATCTATCTATCTATCTATCTATCTATCTATCTATCTATCTATCTATCTATCCATCCATCCATCCATCCATCCATCCATCCATCCATCCATCCATCCATCCATCCATCCATCCATCCATCCATCCATCATCTATCTATCTATCATCTATCTAACTATCATCTGTCTGTCTGTCTGTCTATCTATCTATCATTTATCTAACTACCTACCTATTTATGAATGGTAATCTCTATATAAGTGCTGTTGTTCTTGTTAGGTGCCATTGAGTTCGTTCTGACTCATAGCAACCCCATGTACATCAGAACGAAATACTGCCCAGTCCTGGACCATCCTCATGATCATTGTTATGCTTAAGCCCATTGTTGCAGCCATTGTGTCAATCCATCTCACTGAGGGTCTTCCTCTTTTTGGCTGACCCTCTACTGTACCAAGCATGATGTTCTTCTCCAGGGACTGGTCCTTCCTGACAACATGTCCGAAGTATGTGAGACGCAGCCGTGCTATCCTTGCTTCTAAGGAGCATTCTGGTTGTTCTTCTTCCAAGACAGACTTGTTTGTTCTTTTGGCCAACCCTCCCAGTGCCGTCGAGTCGATTCCGACTCATAGCCACCCTTTAGGACAGAGTAGGACTGTTCTTTTGGCAGCCAATGGTATATTCAGTATTCTTCTCCAACACTACAATTCAAAGGCATCAGTTCTTCTTCAGTATTCCTTATTCATTGTCCAGCTTTCACAAGCATAGGAGGCGATTGAAAACACCATGGCTTGGGTCAGGGGCACCTTAGTCTTCAAGATGATATCTTTGCTTTTCGACACTTTAAAGAGGTCTTTTGCAGCAGATTTGCCCAATGTGTCTTTTGATTTCTTGACTGCTGCTTCCATGGCTGTTGATTGTGGATTCAAGTAAAATGAAATCCTTGACAACTTCAATCTTTTCTCTGTTTATCATGATATTGCTTATTGGTCCAGTTGTGAGTGCTTTTGTTTTATGTTGGGTTGTAACCCATACTGAAGGCTGTGGCCTTTGATCTTCATCAGTAAGTGCTTCAAGTCCTCTTTACTTTCAGCAAGCAAGGCTGTGTCATCTGCATAACGCAGATTGTTGATTGTTGATGAGTCCTCCTCCAATCCTGATGCCCCATTCTTCCACATATAGCCCAACTTCTCAGATTATTTAGCCAGGATATAGAATGAATAGTATGGTGAAAGGATACAGCTCTGACACACACCTTTCCTGATTTTAAACCATGCAGCATCCCCTTGTCCTGTCTGAACAACTGCCCCTTCATCTACATACAGGTTCCTCATGAGCACCATTAAGTGTTCTGGAATTCCCATTCTTCACAATGTTATCCATAGTTTGTTATGATCCACATGGTTGAGTGCCTTAGCATAGTCTATAAAACACAGGTAAACATCTTTCTGGTATTCTCTGCTTTCAGCCAGTATCCATCTGACATCAGCAATGATATCCCTGGTTCTGTATCCTCTCCTGGATTCTGCTTGAATTTCTGGCAGTTCCCTGTCGATATACTGCTGCAGCCACATTTGAATGATCTTCAGCAAAATTGTGTGTGTGATTTAATGGTATTGTTCGATAATTTCCACATTCATTTGGATCACCTTTCTTGGGAATAGGCATAAACATAGGGTTCTCCCAGTTGGTTGGGCAGGTAGTTGTCTTCCAAATTTCTTGGCATACATGAGTGAGTACTGCATCTACTTGTTGAAATATCTCAGTTGATATTCCATCAATTCCTGGAGCCTTGTTTTTTTGCCAATGCCTTCAGTGCAGCTTGGATTTCTTCCTTCAGTACCGTAGGTTCCTGCTTATATGGTACCTCTGGAAATGGTTGAATATCAAACAATTCTTTTTGGTGTAGTGACTCTGTATATTCATTCCATCTTCTTTTGATGCTTCCTGAGTTGTTTAATATTTTCCACGTAGAATCCTTCAATATTGCAAATCAAGGCTTGAATTTTTTCTTAGTTATTTTAGCTTGAGAAATGCAGAGTGTGTTCTCTCCTTTTGATTTTCCATCTTCAGGTCTTTGCACATGTCATTTGCACATGTCAGTATAATGGTTTTCTTTGTCTTCGTGAACCCTCATTTGAAATCTTCTGTTCAACTCTTTTACGTCATCATTTCTTCCTTTTGCTTTACATACTTGACATTCAAGAGCAAGTTTCAGAGACTTCTGACATCCATTTTGGTCTTTCTTTCTTTTCTGTCTTTTTAATGACCTCCTGTTTTCTTCATGTATGATGTACTTGATGTCATTCCACACCTCATCTGGTCTTTGTTTATTAGTGTTCAATTTGTTAAATCTGTTCTTGAGATGGTCTCTAAATTCTGGTGGGCTATACTCAAGGTTGTACTTTGGCTCTCGTGGACTTGTTCTAATTTTTTTCAGTTTCAACTTAAACTTGGATATGAGCAACTGATGGTCTGTTCCGCAGTCCCCCCTGACCTTGTTTTGACTGATGATATTGAGGTTTTCCATCGTCTCTTCCCACAGATGTAGTTGATTTGATTCCTGTGTATTGCATCTGGCAAGGTACATGTGTATAAACAAACCAAAAAACCAAACCCACTGCCGTCGAGTTGATTCCAACTCATAGCAACCCTATAGGAAGAGGAGAACTGCCCCGTAGAGTTTCCAAGGAGTGCCTGGCGGATTCGAACTGCCGACCTTTTGGTTAGCAGATGTAGCACTTAACCACTACGCCACCAGGGTATGCACATGTGTATAGCCACCGTTTATGTTGGTGACAAAAGGTGTTTGTAAGGAAGAAGTAGTGGTCTTGCATAATTCTATAATTCAATCTCCGGCATGGTTTCTATGACCAAGGCCATATTTTCCAACCACTGATCCTTCTTCTTGTCTCCAGCTTTCACATTCCAATCTCCAGTAATTATCAATGCATCCTGATTGCATGTTCGGTCAATTTCAGACTGAAGAAGTTGGTAAAAATCTTCAATTTCTTCATCTTTGTCCTTAGTGGTCTGTGTGTAAATTTGAATAATAGTCCTATTAACTGGTCTTCCTTTTAGGCGTATGGATATTATCCTATCATTGACAGCATTGTACTTTGGGATAAATCTTAAATTTTTTTTTTTTTTGATGATGAATGCAATGCCGTTCCTCTTCAAGTTGTTTCCCGCATAGTAGAACATATGATTGTCCAATTCAAAATGGCCAATACCAGTCCATTTCAGCTCACTAATGCCTAGGATATCGATGTTTATGTGTTGCATTTCATTTTGGATGACTTCCAGTTTTCTTAAATTCATACTCTGTACATTCCACATTCTGATTATTAATGGATGTTTTGCAGCTGTTTCTTCTCATTTTGAGTTATTCTGTATAAGCAAGTGAAGGTCCCAAAAGCTCGACTCCATCCACGTCATTAAGGTCGACTCTACTTTGACGAGGGAGCTCTTCCCCAGTTGCCTTTTGAAAGCCTTCCAACCTGAGGGGCTCATCTTCCGGCCCTATATCAAACAACATTCTGCTGCTGTTCATAAGGTTTTCACTGGCTAAATCTTTTCAGAAGTAGACTGCTGTGTCCCTCTTCCTAGCCTGTCTTAGTCTGGAAGCTTAGCTGGAACGTATCCCCCATGAGTGACCCTGCTGGTATTTGAGTACCAATGGCAAAGCTTCCAGCATCATAGCAACATGTAAGCCCCACAGTACAACAAACTGAAAGATACATGGAGGGTATAGGTGTTAGTTACTATTATGTATATCTAATCTACATCTGTATCTGTACCTATGTCTGCCTGGTTCTCTCTCTCTTTCCATTCATTTACAAAACATTGCTCTCCTGTCACAATGAAAGGAGCTGGTTGTCCTTTTCATTGGGCATATCCCTTTAAGAAAATTCCTCAAGGAAATATAACCTAATGTTGCCTTTCATCCAGTTAGGTGAAAGATATATGTATGCTAAGATTACCAAATTAGAGGTTGGCAGTGCCATTATAACAACTTGTATGTCTGAACTCCTTCTCTGAGGAAGTGAGCAGCAAATGGTTTACTTTATGTAGTCCTCTCTTGTTTTCTTTTTTTGAGTAACTCCTGTGTTCCCAGTTTTCAATGCTTCTCATTTCTCCTTACTCATTTGCTTATTCTTTTACCTCTTTCTCTCTTATTTCACTCACTTTTGCCTTTGCATTTTAAATAATATTTTATTGTGTTTCGGTGAAAATTTACACAGCAGTTTAGGTTCCTATTCAACAATTTCTACACAAGTTGTTCAGTAACATTGGTCACATTCTTCACAATGTGTGAACGCTCTCATTATTTCTGTTCTAGTTGTTCCATTTCCATTATTCTAGTTTCCCTGCCCCCCTTACATTCTCATCTTTGTTTTGAAGTAATTGTTGACTGTTTTGTGTCACGTAGGTGATTTTTTTTAAAGAGTACACTACTTACAGGTGATATTCATTATTTTTTAGCCAATTTGTCATTTAGCTACAGGGTGACCTCAGGGGTTAGTTTTGGTTCAAGTTTTGTAGAGTATGTCAGGGCAGTAATCTCAGGGAGTCATCCAGTCACAACCAATACAGTAGGTCATTGTTTTTTTTTTTAAATAAATTTGAAGTTCTGTTCCACATTTTTCTCCGCTCCTATCAGGGCCTATCTATTGTGGCCCTGATTAGAATGGTTGGTAACAGCAACCTCGTACCATCTAGTTCTGCTCTTAGGGTAGATGAGGCTGTGGTTCATGTAGACTATTCGTTTTGTAGATCAATTTCTTCTTTGAGTTTATGGTTTACTTCTTTCTATTTTGCTCCATATGAGTAGAGACCAAGGGTCGTATCTTAGATGGCCACTCGTAAGCTTTGAAGATTCCAGACTCAACTCACCAAACTAAGATGTAGAGCATAACTTTATGAATGTATTATGCCAATTGCTTGAGATGTCCCATGAGATTATGGTCTTAATCTTTCAAATGCAGAAATCCAGGCCTGTGAGGTGGTTGATTATGTCTAAAAAGTATCCATAACTGTGCCTTCTATGTGATTTATTATATATATGACTATATATGCATGTAGTCACATAGATGCATGTATATAAAAAAATATACATATGCATATATCTATAAATGCATACATATATGCATACTTATACACATATATGCCTACATGCATACATATATAGTTGCACATATATGTTTTGGTTATTTTTGCTGCCAGTTCAAAATTATAAATACCACAGCAATTTCCAACAGGTCCTTTTTTCTTACGTACTTTTTAGAGAAATCATTTACCTCCATCAAGCTGTGTATACTTTATCCTCCTTTGGTGTTACCTTTCCCATCACCAGGTGTATACTGTCTAGAGAGTGAATTCCCCTCCTCCCCATCCCTAGTAACTAAAACCACTGTCATCAAGTTGATTCTGACTTATAGCAACCCTATAGGACAGAGTAGAACTGCCCCTATAGGGTTTCCAAGAGGTGGCTGGTGGATTCGAACTGCCAACCTTTTGGTTAGCAGCTGAACAATTAACCACTATGCTACCAGGGCTCCTTCCTGGTGACTCCTAATGAAAAATATGGAACACTTCACAAATTTGCACACCATCTTTATGCAAGGGCCATACTAATCTTCTCTGTATTGTTTCAATTTTAGTATATTTGCTGCTGAAGTGAGAATGCCCCCCCTTGCCTTTTCATCTCATATTTTATTTTTCTCTGTCTTCCTACAGATTCTTTTTCCAAAATTGTGTTATCTCTTATCTGTAGGCTCTGGATTTTCAAGATGTGTAATTTCATTTTCATCTCAAATTTCCTACCTTTTATAGGAGATTTCTTCTTGAGTATCCCACCAATATCTCAAATGTGGCACATCCCAAACTTAGTTCACCACCACTTATTGGCGAGGTAAGCACTTTCTCCCAGTTCTTTTAATGTGCTCAGTGCGATCACCGTTGTTACACCCCCAGTAGTTTGGCGTTATCCCCTGAACAGGCCAGAAAGGCAGTTACTGTTGGGCCATCATTTAAAAGCCCCGATTGCCGCAATGATTGAGTACATTTCCCTTAAAAATCTGTTTGTAATTCTCATATTATCTCACTTTTTATTTACATCACAAAATTTACCAGGTAGGGAATTATTAAGGAATTTTCACATAGCAACTATAACTGCTACAGTTTTATGGATATTTATCAGACTGTGGCTTTCTAGAAAAATTTACTGATTTATTTGGAAATAGGATAAATAGAATTGATTCATGAGAGGGAGAGATTCTGGACAAGGTAAAAGATTCCCTTTCCAGAAGTCAAAATCGGGTTGGCTGCCATTAGTTACAATCTGAATTAATCTCGTTTTAGTTGCACTTACAGTCTCTGTATTGAAAGGGGATCTTCTACCCAATCCTCAGCCTTCAGTCTTAGCAAATGGCATTAAAAATAGCAAAATCCACCATGTGGTTTTGCTTTTTAGTTTTTTCATTCTCCCAGCCCTAGGTTTTGTTTTGGATATGGAGACTTTCTCAAAAAGATTATTATCTCCTTAGGAACTTTTGGGTCCCAGAGAAGATGGATTATGAAATGCCCCTTGAGCTCTATACTTAATTTTCCTCTTAATAATAACCGGCTTGACTGACTAAATGTAAGTTTGCTTTTGGGTATTTCTTTGCTTTTCATACTTTTCCTGGTGAATTGACAATTTTGTGGACCTTAATTAAGACAATGTCTTGAAGAAGCTTTTACATTCCATGCTTAGAAGTGATGTTTGCCTGAAAAAAAAAAATCTATCCTCCATAGGCATAGCCAGATAACATTTTGTAACCATTTTCAATGCCACCGTTTGACACCATTATTACCAAAATTGTTTGGTATTTTCTACACTCCTCTGGTTTTCCACCTGAAAACTATTTTGACAGAACCAGTGGATTAACTTTTTCTAACTACCACATTAATTGCATTTATTATATTATCTCTGTGTTCCCTTATTCATTCTTCTATCCTTTAATCTCACTCTTTTATAGTTCACTATACAACACAAAGTCTGTCTACACAGCACATGTTTTCATATGCACCAAATTTTAAGAAGATTTTATCCCACAATTGGGAAGTGTGTAGATGATGTACATGAACTAGATTCAATAAAATAAATATCAGGTACTTGGAAAAATAATTTCAGGAGGACTGAAAAAACCACATGAGCTAAGATTTTAAGAAAAAATACAGCAATATCATTTTTATTTATGTTTGAAATAAAAAAATAAACAAGCATTGCAAAGGCACATTGTGATACAGTCAACCTTCTTCAGATAAGAAAATAACTTTAAACAGGAAAGGGATCCCCGAAATTCTGTTGCCACCAAGTCGATTCTGACTCATATCGACCCTGTAGCACAGAGTAGAACAGCCCAATAGGATTTCCAAGGAGCAGCTTGGTGGATTCAAACTGCCAACCTTTTGGTTAGCAGCCTAGCAGCCAAACTCTTAACCACCGCACCAGGGGACTCTGAAATAATTCCCAGAGGGCATTTTAGCACTATATTTTTAAGCAACTGGAATGAGCACCATACATTTTAACATGTATAATTCTTTGGCAAGTCTCTGGGTAGTACAAATATTTAATGTACCCAGCTACCAAACGAAGGCTAGATTGGAGATTTGAGTTCATTAAGACGTACCTCAGAAGAAAGGCCTACTGGCCTACTTCTGATAAATCAGCTATTGAAAACCCTATGGAGTGCAGTTTTACTCTAACACTAATGGGTCAGCATGAGTCAGAGCTGACATGATGGCAACTGGTTGGTTGTAATTCTTTAGGTTCATGGAAATTACAGCATGATATGTGGAATTGACTAGAAAATGTCTACCATCATGGACAATTCTTGAGGAACAGAAGAACTACCACAGACAGCAGAGTCACATATTATGCCAATATTCAAAAGGAGAGAAAGCAGAATTCAGGAACTAAATATCACTGAGCTTGTTAGGCAACCCTGGAAAAACCCTTGAGAACATTATTAAATAAATAGCTTGTCAGGACATTGAGAAAGTGTGATCAGTACAGCAAATGTAGGTTAATTCTAATAAGGCATGAAAAAATAGCTTAATTAGGGGGTTAGGGCTTTATAGGTTGATTGAGTGTGGGAGGGGCACTATGTACATAAGGTGGGGCATCAGCATACAAAAGAAGTACAGTTTTTGTATCTAGAGTGAATGTATCTACATCTGCATTTTGCTGGTCACAGACACTGTGACTCTAGGCAGGGCTTTGGGTAAGGGAGTCAGCACCTAGAGCCTCAGTTGTGGTTGAATCACCAAATTTTGGTAATACCGCAAAAAAGAAGAATTCTTCCCGATATTCAAGAGGGAATTAAATGCCCTACTGGGTTCCCTTATTTCCGTAATGCGAGACTGGTTATCTATCACTGTGATCGTTCTGTTTCTAGAGCCACCCAACCCAACCTATCCTTCATGAAAAATCCTCAGAAACTACATTCCTCATTTTACCTCTCCGTTGTTTTAGCGATAACAGACCCTTAAACAACAACATATGACACTCAGACCCATCTCTGATTTAGCCTCTGTTTTCTCTCTCTTACTCTCCCCAAGATCATCCTCTCCATTAGTTGCTCCAACCGCGTTTGAAAAGCCACGTACTCCAGGCTATGTTCCTTTGCATGTGAGAGTTTCTCTCCTGTCCCCCTACAGTAACCTGTTGTAGAGCTACTTATCATATAAGACCTGGATCAGGCATCATCCCTTCTGTGAAACTCCCTTGACCGCCTCTTTTTTGTGCCCATATTTTACTTCATATTCTTTTCCCACTGAAGTGTCTAGCTGGCCTCCTTTTCTGCCTTGAGAACATTTTAGGAGGTTGATCTATGTTTTTCCCCTTGCCTCTCTAGAGCCTAGCCTAGTTTTGGCCTATAAAAGAAGCTATTAAATAAATGCACAATAGTTGGATTCTGTGGTTACTCAGATTTGCACATTTAATTTGCTTCCATCATGTCAATCTAATTCTATCTTCAGCTACTGCCCCTCATAAATGCTCAAGTTAGGTTGATCTTATCTACTTTTTTAAAGCTCACTCACAGTGATTTTTGTCTCAATTCACTTGCTGATTATGTTTCTTTCACCTATTAACGCTGACATCTTTCCATTTCCTTTCCCAAATTCTTCATTTGGTCCAAATTTTACCTTTTTTAAAGCCATTTGTCTCTACCAGCATGTAAGATGCTGGGTGGGAGAAATTTTACTTTCTGTTGTCTTGGTTTTTTTTTTTTTTAATATTATTACTCGTACAAGGCTTGATGCATACTAAAGGCTAAATGTGTGCTTCGATGATTACTTTTCTCTGTTTCTTCTCTCTCAGTTCTTCAGCTGATGTCTTTTTCTTTGCCATGACTTCAAGAAATGTATATATTTATACATGTATATGTACAGTGAAGAGCTACGGCTACTAACCAGAATGTCGGCAGTACAGATCCACCAGTTGCTCCTCAAAAACCCTATGGGCCAGTCCTACTCTGTCCTGGAGCGTTGCTCTGAGCTGAGAGTGACTCAGCGGCACACAACAACACCATAGATGCATCTATTTATATTTTTAATTTTTTTCTTCCTAATATGTACCTGGGCTTGAAAATTACTGGTGGTGTTGGTGGTGGGAAGGGGGTTATATTTAAGTTTAAGAGAACTATCTGTTAATATTTTACCTCATGTTACTTTTAAAGTTCATTTGATATGTGAGAGAATCTGCTTTAGGAATCCCTTTGTGGAATTTACTAGAAATGAAAGCGAGAATTATTAACACACACCCTCAAAGCTAGACTAGCCTCTCATATTCACTTTACCTTGAGGCTGAAAGAAGGAAGAGGTATACAGAATCCAGGAACCAGGTCTTGGTATGTTAAAAACTGTGTCAGAAAGGTGCAGATTTTCTTCAGTTGAGAGAAGGGCAGAACTAATCCAACTTCAGTCACAGGAGAGGGCGCTTGTTGACACGGGGTGGGTCCTCACTGAGATTTCTTCTTTTGCATCCTTTGAGACCTGAGGTATTTCATGTATGTAATTAGTTCAGGTGCCACGTTTGTAGAGACAGGCATTCTGGAGGGATTTCTGCTACTTCTGATGTCTCATTTTTAGAAAAATCTTTGCCCTAGGGAATACACCTGAATGAGCTGATGGCAAGATTCCAAAACAATAAAACTATCCCAGGACAGAATTGAAATGAGACTCTAGTGACATTTGTTTGTTTTCATATCTAATAATACACAGAAAGGTAGACTAATGTCCACCGTAGGGAACTCTTTGTAAAAATCACTTGGTCTATTGCATGTGAAGCAGCACATATTAAATATAAATACATCACTTAAGCAGAAAACTAAGTAGTTTTTAGAAAGATTTAAATCTTCTTGTCATGGAGGGTATCTTTTGGCCATGTTTACGAAATATTGTATTTCACAATACTGTTTTTCTTGAAATGTTTTTTCCAAATTGTAAAACCCTCTTCCCATATTGCTATCATCACCACCCTTAAGATAACTTCAGAGAAGATAAAAATTGACTGGGATGTTTTTGAACAGTTTATTGACTATATAGACTTTTTCCACACCAAGAGCACTGACGATGACTTTATGTAAGACGAGCTTGCAGAGAGAAATGGCACATTTATAGTTGAGCTTCAGCCCAGTTTATACAAGGAGATACACCCATCTTCTGCATCCACCCCACGTTATTGAAAGATAAGCAAGACTATATTCACAGAAAGATCTTGTTCTCCCTCCTGTGGCTTGCAGGCCCCTGCTGTCTTTTCCACATTCTCTGAAATGTTTAAGTGGTTCATTATACAGACTCCAAACTCCTAAATTTTATGTAAAGAGAAACCTGGCTTCCATCAGAGTATCAGTAATAGCTCACATTAGGCAAAAAGAGTCATAAAAGTAGCAGGGTTTGCCATGAAAATAACAGGAAGTTGTTTGAGGGAACTAGGCTGAAAAAAAGAAACCTGTCAGAGAAATATATCATCCCGAAAATGAAGGCGGAATACTTTGAGCAAAACAATAACTTACTGTTTGCAAGCATCTGCTGGATAGGCCAATAATGTTAGAACATGGGCTTCCTTCCTATCAGTACTTAGTTTTTGTAGTATCACAACTCCTCTGTATCCTTAAAATGTTAATGTCTCCTGAAAGCATTATTTTAATGTTTCACAGAGGGCTGCAGCTTCCTTTCAGAAGTATTAAAGTGTAAATATGACTATGCTCTGTTGTAGTTTGCATGTTGAACACATGAATTATTTTGTTTAGGTTTTAAAAGTGATTTTTAAGTCATAAGGGAACAAAATATTTTGCCCAATTTTGAAATTAATCTTAAAGAATGAAAAGTTAGAATTTTTTAAAATTATTAAGAATAATACCAATACTTCATTTGAAGAACAATTAAAAAATAACTTGTTCTGCATATTGCCTGATTTCCTTCCTGATGTCTTGAAGGGTTCTGCATATTAATCTTTTATATTCTGCCTCTGGTAATTCCAAGAAGGCACTTTCATCTAGACGATCCCTTGATTCTTTGTTCTGAGAGCTTGTTGAGGCAACCATGGTCTGTATCTTTATGTGACTTGATAATGACTTGTTGTCTCTGAGCCATCTATAAGTTATTGTATTAGTTTATGTTTGCTTCCTGTATCGTAGCTTCTTGCTTTGTTTTGTTTTGATATGCACAAGTGGGTTGCTAGAGTGAGCTAGCTTGATTATTTTTGCCTTTGGAGCTCTGATGTCCAGTCACCAGATGGCTAGAGCTGTTATCAGGTATATCAGTCTAGGAGTCCATTCACTTTTCTTGTATGAATTCAGCTCAGGTGTCTAGGTATCTGATCATGAAGTGTGTGGTACAGGTTCTGTCCTATAGTCTTAGAGGGGCAGGGGTAGTTGGTATAGGTACTAGTATCTGGTTGCAGCAGGGGATCACACTCTGAACAAGGCAGAGGGCTGGGAATTGTCCCCCACGTGTCTCTGAGGAAAGCGTGTCCCTGTTCCCTAGAGCATACAGGTGGGTGGGTTCTGCAGATGGACCATGGGCACCCAATATTTTTGGTTGTAAGGACTGGGAGGTACCAGTTATCCTTGGACCCCTGTCATGGGTGGCTGGGTGACCTGAGTGGAGCCACCAGTCCTTAGGTCCCTGTTGTGGGTAGATGAGGACCCTGTTTAATAGGAAAGGTAGTGTAAAACATCAAATGCTTACCTCTCCACCGCACAGCTGAAACAGCTGTAGTCTGGCAACAAGGGCCTATTCTCCTGAAACAGGCCCACACAGGTCCATGCAGAGGGGAATGGTACTCAAAGTCCATGGACAGTTTATGCCTGGACAGGAGCTGTTTCTGTCCTGAGCTTCCCCAGTTAGTGCTGGCAAATTATCTTTTCCCCCTATTGCAAATTTATTCCTTCTCCAAGGCTGGGAGGATGGCCCTAAGTGCTCAACAGGGCCTATCTTAGACCCAGGGAAATCAACAGCTGCTGAAGCTGGTTTGGGGGCGGGGATGCAGTAAAATATACGCAAGTACTTAGCTTTTGCCAAGAGCGCCATTCTTCTCTGGTTCCGGAGGTGGGCAAAGGCTGTGTGGCTGGCTGCTTCACCCTGAGGAAACTGCGGCCGAATGCTAGTATCAGCCCACTACAGCCCCTCCCAGGAATGGTGCCTGAGGGCTCCCCACGATTCAGACCCGGTAATACTCTCCGCTTCTGTACCACCTCTCCTTCCCCCACCACTCAATTCATTTTCTAACTTTGCCTTTGATGTTCAGGGCCCCTAGCTTGTCATAAATATACTCGTTTCACTTGTTTTTTTTTGGTCTTTGTTGTAAGAGGGTTTGCCAGAAGCGTCTGTCTATTCTGACACTTTGGCCCCTCCTCCCCAATGATCATTTTTTTAAATTTGTTTGATGAGTGTTTTTCATATGATCAGTTGTTTTGATTGACTTTTAAAATAATAATCCAATTGTGTTGCTCACATGATCAATTGTTTTGATTAACTTTTAAATAACAATCCTGTATTCCTGGGACAAATCTCATTGAATCATGAGTATTACCTATTTAATATATTGTTGTATTTGCTAGGTTAAATGTTCATTTAGGACATCAAGTATGTTAACGAAGGATATAGGTGTATAGTTTTCTTTTTTGTCACATCTTTGTCTGATTTTGGTAAAAGGATAAAACTGACCTCAAAGAGTAACTATAAACTGTCCCTTCATCTTAAATTTTCTAAAACAGTTTGTGTAGAATTGGTACCATTTATTCCTTAATGGTCTTGTAGAATTTACCAGTGAAGCTTCCTGAGCCTGAGACTTTCCTTGAGAGGTTTTCACCTACAAATTAAATTATTTTTATAGTTACGAGCTATTCAGATTTTCAGATTATGTACTTGTTGAGTAAGCTTAGTTTGTGTCTTTCAAGAATTTGTCCATTTTATCTCAGGTGTCAAATTTATAGGAATAATGTTGTTCATCATATTCATATTTTTCATTGTTGTTAGGTGCCACAGAGTCAGTTCCAACTCATAGTGACCATATGCACAACAGAACAAAACACTGCTCAGTCCTGCACCATTCTCACAATCGTTGCCATGTCTGAGCCCATTGTTGCAGCCACTGTGTCAATCCATCTCATTGAGGATCTACTTTTTCACTGACATTCTACCTTTCCAAGCATGATGTCTTTTTCCAGGGACTGGTCCCTCCTGATAACATGTCCAAAGTACGTAAGACGAGATCTCACCATCCTCATTTCCAAGGAGCACTCTAGCCGCACTTCTTCCAAGATAAACTTGTTCATTCTCCTGGCATTCTGTGGTATATTTAACATTCTTTTCCAACACCATAATTCAAAGGCATATAATTCTTCTTTGGTCTTCCTTATTCGTTGTCCAGCTTTCACACGTGTATGAGATGATTGAAAATAGCATGGCTTGGGTCAGGCACACCTTAATCCTCAAAGTGACATTGCTGCTTTTGAACATTTTAAAGAGGTCTTTTGCAGCAGATTTACCCAATGTAATACATCTTTGGATTTTTTGACTCCTGTTTTGTTCTATGGGCATTGATTGTGTATCCAAGTAAAATGAAATTCTTGACAGCCGCAGTCTTTTCACTGTTTATCATGATGTTGCTTATTGGCCCAGTTGTGAAGATTTTTGTTTTCTTTATGTTGATGTGTAATCCACAGTGAAGACTGTAGTCTTTGATTTTCGTTAGTAAGTTTTTCAAGTCCTCTTCACTTTTTGAAAGCAAGGTTGTGTCGTGTTTCTTGTTTCATTCGTATCAGTATTTTGGGTGTTTTTTTTTTTTTTTTCCATGATTAGTCCGTTTATAAGTTTTTTTATTTATTGATTCTCTTAATTTTTTAGTCAATTGATTTTTATCTTTTTAATTCAGTGGTTGCTTTAAGAATTATTGTATATAATTTTAATTTGTCACAATCTACCATCAACTGATAAAATTACATGTGTATTATATAAAACCCAAAACCAGTTGTTGGTGAGTCAATTCTGATTCATAATGACCCTACAGGACAGAGTAGAACTACCTCAAAGGGTTTCTAAGGAGTGGCTGGTAGATTTGAACTACTGACCTTTTAGTTAGCAGCCAACCTCTTGGCCACTGCTTGCTGTTTCTTTTCTAGCCTTTTTGTAATTTTTGTCATATTCTAGTTATACTATAAATCTGAAAATAGGTTCTTATTTTTGTGTAAACAGTCAATTATCTTTTAAAGAGATTAAAACAATAATAAAAATATCTCATACTTAACATAGTTACCATTACCAATGTTCTTTCCTTTCTCTATACTCTTTTTTCCACCTTGTATCATTTTTCTTCTGTCTGAAGAGGTCATTTACATTTCTTGTATACAGTTCTGCTGGTAATTAGTTCTTTCAGCTTTTGTATGTATAAAAAGTCTTTATTCTCCTTAGTTTTTAAATTATATATTCTCTGGGATAGGCTTTTCTTCCCTCCCCCCTTCCTTTTAGTACTTGGAAGGAGCCCTGGTGGTGCAGTGGTTAAGGTGCTCGACCACTAACCAAAAAGTCAGCGGTTTGAAACCACCAGTGGCCGCGTGGGAGAAAGATGTGGCAGTCTGCTTCCATAGAGGTTTACAGCCTTAGAAACCCTATGGAGTCGTTATGAATCAGAATCAACTAGAAGACAGTGGGTTTGGTGGATTTAGTACTTGAATGATGTTGCTTCTCTGGTTTCTTGATTGCATTGTTTTCAACAGGAAGTTTTCTGTCATTTTCATATTTTGCCTTTCATATATTATATGTCATTTTTATCTGGCTACTTTTAAGATTTTGTTTTAATAACTGATTTTGAACATTTATTTCTGCAACCTGGATTCTTTTTTCTGAGAACCATTATTTCATTCATTCATCTAACATGCTCTCATCGAGTGTGCACTAAGTGCAAGTCATTGATGCATTGTTTAGCAGCATAAACAGCAGGGGCAAAAATTGCTGCCTAGGGGTCTTATATTTTTCATGGATGAATAAAAAGTAAGCAATAAATACATAAAGTGGATAAATCATTAGTATGTTAGGAGGTGTAAAGAAAGGACTATAAGGAAGTATTTCAGAGTGGCAGGGGTCAAAAAGACTATGTGTGGGCAAATATAAAATTAATTTTGTTATATGGTAAGACTAATTAAAAAGATAATATTTAAGAAATGGATCGAAGAAGTAAATGAAGGTGATATCTATGTAAATATCTGGGGGAAGAGTAATTCAGAAAAAAAAAGGTTCAAATAGTAAAAATACCCAAGTGGGAGTAGATTTTGACTTCTTATTTTTGTTTTCTGTTTTTGTGTGTGTGTGTGCGCATAAAATAAAACAAAATGGAACAGGAATTGGTAACTGTTGAAACAAGCTAAACCCACTCTGAGTTCTCTAAATAGCCTCTGTATTTTGTATTTACTAGAAAATAAACAGTATATATTTTTAATTTAAGTAATTTTCCCTTTCTCATTCAGATCCCCTTAAAATTAAGCAGTCATGAGTTTCTCCCTCCTCTGGAAACAGTAACATAGCAGCATTATGGATATGTCAATTATAGACGGTGACAAGATGAGGGAATAGAAGCTACAATTCATAGCAAATGAGTTTTGCAGCAGAAAAATGTGTATTTTAGTGAGGAGAAGAGTCTGATTATGGGGTTCCATAAAATGAAGTTGTGAGATCTGGGATTTTATCAGAGTGACTTCCACTAACTTTGCATCTGTGGCTGTTGACCTTAAGCAAAGGAAATATGCATTAACTAAGGGGTTGAGAGAGACCATAACATACAATGTGTCTCTGATTCCCTTATGATTCTAAGCTAAAATTCCAAGAATTTGACTACCCCTTTCATTTACAGAAAGAAAAAAAAAGTTTATTATAATTTGGAAGACAAAGAGTTGAAGAAAAGTAGCCATGAGCTGGTCAAAGTTTAAAAAAAAAAAAAAAAATTGCCGTCGAGTCAATTCCGACTCATAGTGACCCTTTAGGACAGAGAAGAACTGCCCCATAGGGTTTCCAAGGAGCGCTTGGTGGATTTGAACTACCGACCTTTTGGTCAGCAGCCGTAGCTCTTAACCACTACACCAGTGGGGTTTAAGTCTGTCATATACTTCTTGGTCATAGGTAAAGGGATAACTTTTAGGCAGTTTTATACAGAGGTCAGGTAATTCAGAAGAGCTGACATCCACTATCAGCGGCTTACATTAAGTACTAGGAATGCTCTTTCTTTTGATAAAAATTGAAGGAAAAATTTAAATGATGTAATTTCAAATGGCTGTAGTTAATGCTATTCTGGTATGTTTCATGGTCAAGCTTGAGACCTTGAGTCTGCTAAAATTTTAATTTATCCTTGGAAACATTTTATAGCCAAAGCTTTTGGGGAACAATAAGACTCCTATTGATAAATGGTTATATCTGGTGAACATGAGATCAAGTTGTCTATATATTAAATCAAGGTAGAAAAACAGAAAAATTAAATATTTGAATATTACAGTTAAGAACCTGAGATAATAGTGAAGGGGCTTCAGTGAAGTTTTGTGGTTCAGATGTATTTTTGTTTTTCCCATATAAGGGAGATAGGATTTTTGGAGTCAGGATGTAAGGAGAACTACTGCTTGGAAGTATATTGAATTTGGAGATATAAGAAATTGGGGTGATATCTGGATTGTGGACCACAGGAAAATATGGGCGCACTCTACTACTGACAGTACTTAAGTCTTATGCAAAGAGGTACACATATTCATTACACATTATTGGGAGGGTAGCAGCAACTATCACAAGGAATGGATAAGATCTTGTTTTGAAATCTGCAACACTGGGTCGTATAGTCCCTCTAGTGCTTCAGTATGTAGAGGCTACTGGGGAAAATTAATCGGAGGCTTTATAAGGTCAATATTGACTTTACAAATTCCATGTTTTCTTTTTACCCACATCTGTAGATGAAGCAGTCCAAAGAACATTAGGCATTGAGGGAAGTAAATCAGAAAACTGAGGTTATGCTAAGTGGGGAGTGAATTATAGACAAAGGTATGAAGGGTAATCAAGGAAAGCCACCACAAGGTGATATACTGGGTTATCTGAGTCTGAATAATCAAGTAAAAGTCCTTTTGGTAGTCACCTAATGGTGGTCTCCCATTTGTTCAAAAGTTCTGTCCAGATAGGTTACTGGTGGTGGAAGGACTGAAAAGAAAGGTATGTTGAGAAGATAAGGTCTCGATAAACAAAGGGACAGAAATATAATGCATTTTATTAATGAGTCCTAACACTGAGATCTTTTTTTAACTCTCATAGGAGGGGTAGTGGAAAACTGAAAGGAATTACAGGTGGAAAGTGTGACTCTATCGTCTAAAATCTGAGGTTAGATAAACAAATATTAATAGAGTTATTTCTCCTTTATGATACAAAATTAACTGGGACCCTGAAGGATGTCTTCTTCAGAGGGGAACCATTTTGCTTCAAATTTAACAGCATTTCTTGTGAATAAAGGAAAATTGTGAGTCTAATAGTTATTATCTTTTTAATACCTGTAAATATGTTTGTCTACCAGTGTTGAATTTATTAAGGACCTATTGTTTGCTCCAAACTCTTTAAGTCATATTGTCAGAAGTTTCTTGCATCTGGTCTTTTCTTTGTTTATCATGCTATTCTCAAACTGTTGGGGGTAAGGATTAAATCATGGATGGGTGTGGTCTGTCAAGCTGTTTTATTCTCTAGAATACCCACCAAAACCCACTGCCGTTGAGGCGATTCCAACACATAGTGGCCCTATAGGACAGAGTAGAACTTCCCCATAGAGTTTCCAAGGAGTGCCTGGTGGATTTGAACTGCCAACCTCTTGGTTAGCAGCTGTAGCACTTAACCACTATGCCACCAGGGTTTCCTTCTCTAGAATAGTGTATAGTTTTTCTGGTGTAAAGCCATTACCCAAAGAGACAGAGATTGCCAGTGTGTATCACCATTAACAATAGCCCAGAATATTCCTTGCGAATGGTTTCTATTCAGTTCCTGTGTTTAATTATCTACAAGAAGGCATTTGATCTTGTGGAACGTAACACATTACGAATAACATTACCAAGAATAGGAATCCCAGGACACCTAATTGTGCCCATGCTAAACCTGTATGTGGATCATGAGGTAGTCATTTGAATAGAAAGAAATGATATCACATGGTTTAAAACTGCAAAAGGTGTGACCAGGGTTGTATCTTTTCACCCTACATATTTAACCTATATGGTGAACAAAAAAATTCCAGAAGCTGGACAGTATAAAAAAGAACAGGACATCAGAATTGGAGGAAGACTCAATAACAACACCCAGTGTGCAGATGATACAACCTTGCATACTGAAAATGAAGATGACATGAAATACTTAATGATGAGGGTAAAAGACTATAGTTTTCAGTATGGTCTACACATGAATGTAATGAAAACAAAAATCCTCACAACGTGGCCAATGAACAACAGCATGGTAAAAGGTGAAAAAATTGAAGTCAAGGATTTCATTCTACTTGGATCAACAATCACATCCATGAAAAAAGCAGTTAAGAAATAAAAACAACATATTTCATTAGGCAAATGTGCTGCAAAATGCCTCATTAATATCTTAAAAAGCAAATATACTACTTTAATGACTAAGATGCACCTGACTCAAGCCACAGTGTTTTCAATTGCCTCATACGCATATGAACTGGACAATTAAAAAGAAGGCCAAAAAAGAAATCACACTTCCAAATTGTGATTTTTTGAAGAATACTGAATATACCATGGACTGCCAGAAGAATGAACAAATTCATTTGTAAGGAAGCACAGCCAGAATGTTCCTTAGAAGTGAGGACAGCAAGACTTCATCTTGCTTACTTTGTACATGTCTCAGGAAAGACTAATTGCTGGAAAAAAAAATCACGTTTGGTAAAATAGATGGGCAGTGAAAATGAGGGAGACCCGCATTGTGATGGATTGACAAAATAGCTGCAACAATGGGCAGAAACGTACCAGTGACTGTGAAGATGCCTTGCACCATACATTGCCCCCCACTGCAACCAGAGACATGTGCCTACTCCAAACATTTCCATGCAGCCCTGCCCACCTAGGACTGTAGGTGAAAGTCTCCATACCACACACTTGGAGAACGATGACATAGACAACTGTGCCCTGAATAACTGCACCCCCACAAGATTAGTGAACAGACTCCTGGGCTCACACACCTAGTAGCTGCTCTGACCACTTGGATACAGGACATAAGAGCTTCAACAACACCAAAAAACCAAAGTAGCACAACTGCCCAGCCTACATGGCCGTATCAAAACAAAACAAAACAAAAATGCAGGACACAGTAAACAAAAATACAATAAATAAATTAAAAAAAAATAACTTATTGTTGCTTCAGAGGCAACACTCAATATCAAATCGCATAAAGAAGCAGGACAAGATAGCTCCAGGAAATGACCAAAAAAAGAACCAGAGTTATAGTAGGAGACTTCAACATTCCACTTTCGGTGAAGGACAGAACATCCACAAAGAAGTTCAATAAAGACACGGAAGATCTAAATGCCACAATCAACAAACTTGACCTCATAGACATATACAGAACACTCCACCCAACGGCAGCCAAGTACACTTTCTTTTCTAGTGCACATGGAAAGTTCTCTTGAATAGACCACATATTAGGTCATAAAGCTAAAGCAAGCCTTAGCAGAATCCAAAACATTGAAATATTACAAAGCATCTTCTCTGACCATAAGGCCATAAAAGTAGAAATCAATAACAGGAAAAGCAGGGAAAAGAAATCAAACACTTGGAAACTGAATAATACCCTGCTCAAAAAAGACTGGATGATAGAAGACATTAAGGATGGAATAAAGAAATTCATAGAATGTAACGAGACTGAAAACACTTCCTATCAAAACCATTGGGACACAGCAAAAGCAGTGCTCAGAGGTCAATTTATATCGATAAATGCACACATACATAAAGAAGAAAGAGCCAAAATCGAAGGACTGTCCCAACAACTTGAACAAATAGAAAGAAAGCAACAAAAGAAACCCTCCGGCACCAGAAGAAAACAAACAATAAAAATTAGAGCTGAATTAAATGAATTACAGAGCAGAAAAACAATTGAAAGAGTTAACAAGGCCAAAAGCTAGTTCTTTGAAAAAGTAACAAAATTGATAAACCATTAGCCAGACTGACTAAAGAAATACAGGAAAGGGACAAATAACCCGAATAAGAAATGAGATGGGCCACATTACAACAAACCCAACTGAAATTAAAAGAATCATACCAGATTACTATGAAAAATTGTACTTTAACAAATTTGAAAACGTAGAAGAAATGGATGAATTCCTAGAAACACACTACCTACCTAGACTAACACAAACAGAAGTAAAACAAATAAATAGACCCATAACAAAAAAAGAGATTGAAAAGGTAATCAAAAAACTCCCAACAGAAAAAGCCCTGCTCCAGACGGCTTCACTGCAGAGTTCTACCAAACTATCAGAGAAGAGTTAACACCACTACTACTAAAGGTATGTCAAAGCATAGAAAAGGATGGAATATTCCCTAACTCATTCTATGAGGCCAGCATATCCCTGATACCAAAACCAGGTAAAGTCACCACAAAAAAGAAAATTACAGACCTATATCCCTCATGAACATAGATGCAAAAATCCTCAACAAAATTCTAGCCAATAGAATTCAACAACATATCAAAAAAATAATCCACCATGACCAAGTGGGATTTATACTAGGTATGCAAGGTTGGCTCAATATTAGAAAAACGATTAATGTAATCCACCATATAAATAAAACAAAAGACAAAAACCACATGATTTTACCAAGTGATGCAGAAAAGGCATTTGACAAAGTCCAAAACCCATTCATCATAAAAACTCTCAGCAAAATAGGAATTGAAGGAAAATTCCTCAACATAATAATGGGCATTTATACAAAGCCAACAGCCAACATCATCCTAAATGGAGAGAGTCTGAAAGCATTTCCCTTGAGAATGGGAACCAGACAAGGATACTCTTTATCACTGCTCTTATTCAACATTGTGCTGGAGGTCCTAGCCAGAGCAGTTAGTCTAGACAAAGAAATAAAGGGCATCCAGATTGGCAAGGAAGAAGTAAAATTATCTCTATTTGCAGACAACATGATCTTATACACAGAAAACCCTAAGGAATCCTCCAGAAAACTACTGAAACTAATAGAAAAGTTCAGCAGAGTATCAGGTTACAAGATAAAATACAAAAACTGGTTGGATTCCTCTACATCAACAAAAAGAACATCAAAGAGGAAATCACCAAATCAATACCATTCACAGTAGCCCCCAAGAAGATAAAATACTTTGGAATATACCTTACCAAAGGTGTAAAAGACCTATACAAAGAAAACTACAAGATATTACTGCAAGAACCCAAAAGGGACCCACATAAGTGGAAAAACATACCTTGCTCATGGATAGGAAGACTTAACATTGTACAAATATCTACTCTACCAAAAGCCATCTATATATACAATGCACTTCTGATCCAAATTCCAACACCATTTTTTAATGAGTTGGAGAAACAACCAACTTCATATGGAAGGGAAAGAAGCCCCAGATAAGCAAAGCATTACTGAAAAAGAAGAAGAAAGTGGGAGGCCTCACTCTACCTGATTTTAGAACTTATTATTCTGCCCCAGTAATCAAAACAGCCTGGTACTGGTACAACAACAGGCACACAGACCAGTGGAACAGAATTGAGAACCCAGATATAAATCCAACTACATATGAGCAGCTGATATTTGACAAAGGCCCAGTGTCAGTTAATTGGGGAAAAGATAGTCTTTTTAACAAATGGTGCTGGCGTAACTGGATATCCATCTGCCAAAAAATGAAACAAGACCCATACCTCACACCATGCACAAAAACTAACTCCAAGTAGATCAAAGATTTAAACATAAAGTCTAAAGTGATAAAGATCACGGAAAAAAAATAGGGACAACGTTAGGAGCCCTGATACATTGTATAAACAGAATACAAAACATTACTAAAAATGCCAAAGAGAAATCAGATAACTGGGAGCTCCTAAAAATCAAACACCTATGCTTATCAAAAGACTTCACCAAAAGAGTAAAAAGACCACCTGCAGACTGGGAAAAAATTTTCAGCTACGACATCTCCAACCAGTGCCTGATCTCTAAAATCTACATGATTCTGCTAAAACTCAACCACAAAAAGACAAACAAAAAAAGAAGACATTCAGGCAGCTAACAGACACATGAGGAAATGCTCTCAATCATTAGCCATTAGAGAAATGCAAATCAAAACTACAATGAGATTCCATCTCACTCCAACAAGGTTGGCATTAATCCAAAAAACCAGAAAATAATAAATGTTGGAGAGGCTGTGGAGAAATTGGAACACTAATACACTGCTGGTGGAATGTAAAATGTTACAACCACTTTGAAAATCGATTTGGTGCTTCCTTAAAAAGCTAGAAATAGAACTACCATATGACTCAGCAATCCCACTCCTCCGAATATATCCTAGAGAAATAAGAGCCTTTACACGATGTTTATTGCGGCACTGTTTACAATAGCAAAAAGATGGAAGCAGCCAAGATGCCCATCAATGGATGAATGGATAAATAAATTATGGTATATTCACACAATGGAATACTACACATTGATAAAGAATGATGATGAATCTGTGAAACATTTCATAACATGGAAGAACCTGGAAGGCATTATGCTGAGTGAAATTTGCCAGTTGCAAAAGGACAAATATTGTATAAAACCACTATTATAAGATCTTGAGAAATAGTTTAAACTGAGAAGAACACATTCTTTTGTGGTTACGAGATGGCAGAGGGTGGGAGAGGGGTATTCACTAATTAGATAGTAGATAAGACCTAATTTAGGTGAAGAGTAGGACAACACTCAATACAGGGGAGGTCAGCACAACTGGACTAAACCAAAAGCAAAGATGTTTCATGAATAAACTGAATGCTTCAAAGGCCAGCGTAGCAGGGGCAGGGATTTGGGGACCATGGTTTCAGGGGACATCTAAGTCAATTGGCATGATAAAATCTATTAAGAAAACATTCTGCAACCCACTTCGAAGAGTGGCGTCTTCGGTCTTAAACGCTAATGAGCAACCATGTAAGATGCATCAATGAGTCTCAAACCACCTGGATCAAAGGAGAATGAAGAACACCAAGGACACAAGGTAATTACGAGCCCAAGAGACAGAAAGGGCCACATGAACTGGATTCTACATCATCCTGAGACCAGAAAAGCTAGATTGTGCCCGGCCACAACCAATGACTGCCCTGACAGGGAACACAACAGAGAACCCCTGAGGGAGGAGGAGAAGAGTGGGATGCAGACCTCAAATTCTCATAAAAAGACCAGACTTAATGGTCTGACTGAGACTAGAAGGACCCCAGTGGTCATGGCCCCCAGACCTTCTGTTGGCCCAGGACAGGAACCATTCCCAAATCATTCTCCTTATGATCAAACATGGATTGGACTGGACAGTGGGTTGGAGAGGGATGCTGGTGAGGAGTGAGCTACTTGCATCACGTGGACACTTGAGACTATGTTGGCATCTCCTGCCTGGAGGAGAGATGGGAAGGTAGAGGGGCTTAGAAGCTGGCAAAATGGCCGTGAAAAGAGAGACTGGAAGGAGGGAGCTGGCTGAGTCATTGGGAAAGTAATTGGGAGTATCTAGCTAGGTGTATATAAGTTTTTATGTGAGAGACTGACTTGATTTGTAAACTTTCACTTAAAGCACAATAAAAATTATTTAAAAAAAAAACCAAGAAAGGGCATCCAGATTAACAAGAAAGAAATAAAAGTATCTCTATTTGAAGATGACATGATCTTATTCACAGAAAACCCTAAACGATCTTCAAGAAAACTGCTGAAACTAACAGAAGTGTTCAGCAGAGATCAGGATACAGGATAAATGTACAAAAATCCGTTGGATTCCTCTAAAAACCAAAAACCAAACCCGCTGCCGTCGAGTAGATTCTGACTCACAGTGACCCTATAGAACAGAGTAGAACTGCCTTATACAGTTTCCAAGGAGTGCCTGGTGGATTCAAACAACCGACCTCTTGGTAAGCAGCCATAGGACTTAACCATTATGCCACCAGGGTTTCGTCTGCACCAACAAAAAGAACATCAAAGAGGAAATCACCAAATCAATACCATTTACAGTAGCCCCCAAGAAAATAAAATACTTAGGAATAAATCTTACCAGAGATGTAAAAAACCTATACAAAGAAAACTACAAGACACTTCTGCAAAAAAAGCAAAAGAGACCTACATGAGTGGAAAAACATACCTTGCTCATGGATAGGAAGACTTAACATTGTAAAAATGTCTATTCTACCAAAAGCAATCTATAGATACAGTGCATTCCGATTCAAATTCCAACAACATTTTTTAGTGAGATGGAGAAACAAATCACCAACTTCATATGGAAGGGAAAGAGGACCCGGAAGAACAAAGTCAGAGGCCTCACTCTATACCTGATTTTAGAACCTACTATACAGTCATAGTAGTCAAAACGGCCTGGTACTGGTACAACAACAGATACATAGACGAATGGAACCAGACATAAACCCATCCACATTTGAGTGGCTGATATTTGATAAAGGCCTCAAATCAGTTACATAGGGAAAAGACAGTCTCTTTAACGAATGGTGCTGGCATAACTGGATATCCATCTTCAAAATACACAGTGACTGCAACAATGGACTACAGCACAGTAATATCAGTGAAGATCATGCAGGACCAGGCAATGTTTTTTTCTGTTGTACTTGGGCTCACCTTGAGTCCAAGCTGACTTGACAGCAACTAGCAATAACAAAAACAACAAAGCATTTTACATGATTCGCCTGCTTGGATTTTTTGTTCGTTTTTAAGTAAAAACAAAAACTAGTTGTCTTTCAGCTTACTCTAATTCATGGTGACCCCACATGAGCCAGAGTAGAGCTATGCTCCTTGCTGTTGTTGATGATAGGTGCCGTTGAGTTGGTTCTGAATCACAGCAACCCTATGTACAACAGAACACTGGCCAGTCCTGTGCCATCCTCACAATCATTGTTATGCTTGAGGGCATTTTTGCAGTCACTGTATCAATCCATCTCTTTGAAGGTCTTCCCTTTTATGCTGACCCTGTAATTTACCAAGCATGATTTCCTTCTCCAGGGACTGGTCCCTCCTGATAACATCTCCAAACTACATGAAAGGAATACTCATCCTTCCATCTAAGGAGCATTCTGACTGTATCTTCCAAGACAGACTCGTTCGTTCTTCTGGCAGTCGATGGTATATTCAATTTTGTTCACCAACTCCATAATTCAAAGGTATCATACTTCTTTGGGCATCTTTATTCATTGCCCAGCTTTCACATGCGTATGACGCTACAGAAAATATCATGGCTTGGGTCAGGTGCACCTTAGTCCTCAAAGTGACATCTTTGCTTTTAACACTTTCAAGAAGTCTTTTACAGCAGATTTGCCCAATGTAATGCATTGTTAGATTTCTTGACTGCTGCTTTCATGGTGTTGATTGTGGATCCAAGTAAAATGAAATCCTTGAAAACTTCAATTTTTTTTCCATTTATCATGATGTTGCTTATTGATCCGGTTATGAGGATTTTTGTTTTCTTTATGGTGAAGTGTAATACATACTGAAGGCAGTAGTCTTTGATCTTCATCAGTAAGTTTTTCAAGTCCTCTTCACTTTCCGCAAGCAAGGCTATGTCATCTGCATATTGCAGGTTCATAACGAGTCTCCCTCCAACCCTGATGTTCTTTCTTCTTCATCTGGTTCAGCTTCTCAGAAAATTTGCTCAGTATACAGACGGATTAAGTACGGTCAAGGGATACAACCATGATGCACGCCTTTCCTGACTTTAAACCACGCAACATCCCCTTATTCTGTTGGAATGACTGCCTCTTTGTCTATGTACAGGTTCTGCATGAGCACAATTAAGTGTTTTGAAATTTCCATGGTTCTCAGTGTTATCCATAATTTGTTATGATACGTAGGGTTTTCTTTGTTGTTGTTGAAAATATACGCAGCAAAACATACATCAATTCAACTATTTCAACATGTACAATCCAGTGACATTGATTACATTCTTCAAGTTGCGAAACCATTCTCACCTCCTTTTCTGTCTTGATCCTCCCCCATTAACATAAACTTATTGCCCCCTAAGGTCTCTATCTAATCTCTCAATTGCTTTTGTCAGTTTGGTAGACAGATCTTAAAAAAGCACAATGCTCAAGGCAGACATACTTTACTAGTTATGCTAAATAATTGTATTTGGTTTTAAGAAGACTTCAGGGGATATTTTTGGTTTAACATTTAAAGATTATCATAGTTCTAGGTGTTCATTCAACTTCAGTGGCACAAGATACTCTGGACTCCATGAGAATATGAAATTCTGTTTATCATTTTCTCCTTACGATCAGGATCCTTCTCTAGGATCTTTCAGCAAAATCTTCAGTAATGGTAGCTGGGCACTTTCCAGTTCTTCTGATCTCATGGCAATGGAGGTGCTTGTTCATTGAGGTAATTGGGCAAACATCCGTTTCTTCTCCTAATCCTGATTCTCCTTCCTTTGTTGCTATAGAGACCAAATCTTGTGCCTTGGATGGCGGCTTACAAGTTTTTAAGGTCCCAGGCATTACACAATGAATTAGGAGGTAGAACAGAAGCACTAAACATGATATTAGGCCAATTAACTGGATGTTCCATGAAACCATGACCCTAAACCTCCAAACCAAGGAACCAAATCCCATGAGGTGTTTGGTTGTACACAAGCAGCCTCAGCAGCTACTCACTTTTTTTTGTTATTGTAAATATATTTAGAATGTAAATGGTAATTGCTGTACCCCAAAATTATTATGAATTATGGATAGTAGCATAAATTTAAAAAACCCAGATAACCCAAAAATCATATTTAAGAAGTTATTGTAGAGCTGTCCATGTGAAGGAATCTAAAGCTAATAAATTCTAGAGAGCAATGAGCCTTTCCAAGCTGAGAGACCAAATGACACTTTCCTCCATGAAGGCACCACTGGACAAAAGATCACTTGTGCTCAAGCAGAGAAACTTTGCTGGGGCAAATAGAACCCAGTAAAGCTTTTAAAGATTGTTTATGTGGGTATGATGAGGTCTGAGGGAGCCCCACAAACAGCACTAATTCACTGCCTTCCACTCATTCCCAAGGAACATCTGAGGACACGGCAGAGACAGAGCGCCTTTTTTATTTATTAAATGTGCTTATTCAGCTGTTCAATAGGGAAAAACTCAGATTGCCTATTTTTTCTTCATGTTATTTTTTTCCTCCAAAACTTATTTGCCTTTGCTTATTCTGTTCCCTAACTCCCCTTCCTTTTTTTTTTGAAGTAGTATGTTTTCCTTGTCATGCCATCTCGCCTCGTTGTGCTCCTGCTTCTGTGGGATCTTGCTACTTAGTGAATAACTTAATTTTTTTTTTCTAAATTAATCCCTAAGTCTTTCTACTCATTTCTAGATAAGAATTCATGCGAATATCTCAGAATGTCACCAGTTTATTTTCTTTCTTCACTATCTTCTTAAAGGCAGCAAAGCATCAAGGCTATTCTAAGGTTTAGCTTAAGAGCTTTACATTGCACCATAGCAGCCAATATACTTTTTCATTCAGAACTGTGACTTCTCAAATATTGCATGAGATTTACCATTAATGTTGGTGATTTTGGGGCTTCTTCAGAGATCTGGCAGTGGGTTATTGGGTTCAGAGATTTTTTGTTAACTTAGTTGGGATCTGAGGATGAGCACATAGATCCTGTTTTACTTCATCTTCTTTGCACACATTTTATAGCTATATTTATTTAATTACAAAATTTATATACAAATATAGTGTTGGCCTTTTTTTTTTTAACTGTAAAAATATTGATTCCATTACTGAAATAGGGAAGAAACAGGGACTGAACCCCTAGGCAAAGACCCCTGCAAAACCTGCAACTTGCAACTTACTTACAATACTATGTGTTTTGCTAATAACATAAAACTGCCATCCTGGAATGTGTAATAAAGAAAGAACAATGTACTCCCTTGTGAGATGTTTTTCAGAAGGACCAGCCAACCTGGTCCCTGGAGCATGCACAGACATCTGCAAGGTGACCAAGGTGACTGTCGGATGACTTCTGCCTGATGCAAGTACCTGAGACAGGAATGGAACCCGCACCACAGGAGGGACAGAATGCACACACAGATAAGAAACTAAAGAGCCGTGTCGGACTGCTTATACCAGGAAAGGAATTTTTTGAAATCCTAGCTGCTTATTCGCTATTACCTCACTTCCATATCCATATCTTAGCAAGCAATAAAAGCTCGCTATTACCTCACTTCCGTATCCTTTTCTTTTTTTTTTTCTGTATCCTAGCAAGCAATAAAAGCTCGAGACAAGGACTTGTGCGCGGAAGTAGCTGCTGCCCCACTGACCAGTGCTTTCATTTTCTAGTATAGGCTTTCCTTTTAAAAGTCAGCCAAGTCTCCCCAAGTAATTCTTTTCTCCTGGGCAAGACAGTGACTTAATTTTTTGGGGTCCATGGGTCCCAGGACTGTAACATTACCATGAGATAGTGACTTTAAATGCCAGTAAGGCAAAACTGACCTACAAATCATTTTTAGGAATTTATTGTTTTTTCAAGTTTTAGAAAATACTATTTGTCATCCATTAAATATATATATATATATATATATATATATATATATATATATATATATGATTAATCTAATTAATCCCAATGGATTGGCCATAAAATGTGTGAAGAACAAGGCATTGAAAGTCCTTTGTCATTCTGGAAGCTGCAATTGCTACTTTCCTACGAGGTTTCTTTATGTTGAGGTGTAATCTGTCCTGAAGGCTGTGGTCTTTGATCTTCGTTAGTAAGTGCTTCAAGTCCTCTTCACTTTCAGCAAGCAAGCTTGTATCATCTGCATAACGCAGGTTGTTAATGAGTCTTCCTCCAATCCTGATGCCCCGTTCTTCTTCATATAGTCCAGCTTCTAGTATTATTTGTTCAGCATACAGATTGAATAGGTATGGTGAAAAAATACAACCCTGATGCACACCTTTCCTGACTTTAAACCAGTCAGTATCCCCTTGTTCTGTCCAAACAACTGCCTCATGATCTATGTAAAGGTTCCTTATGAGCACAGTTAAGTGTTCTGGAATTCCCATTCTTCGCAGTGTTATGCATAGTTTGTTAGGATCCACACAGTCGAATGTCTTTGCATAGTCAATAAAACACAAGTAAACATCCTTCTAGTATTCTCTGCTTTTAGCCAGGATCCATCTGACATCAGCAATGATATCCCTGGTTTCATGTCCTCTTCTGAAACCAGCCTGAATTTCTGGCAGTTCCCTGTCGATATACTGCTGCAGCCATTTTTGAATGATCTTCAGCAAAATTTTGCTTGCGTGTGATATTAACGATATTGTTCTATAATTTCCACATTTGGTTGGATCACCTTTCTTGGGAATAGGCATAAATATGGATCTCTTCCAGTCAGTTGGCCAGGAAGCTGTCTTTCGTATTTCTTGGCTTCAGTATGGATTACACCTCAACATAAAGAAAACAAAAATCCTCACAACTGGACCAATGACCAACATCATGATAAACAGAGAAAAGATTGAAGTTGTCAAGGATTTCATTTTACTTGGATCCACAATCAACAGCCATGGAAGCAGCAGCCAAGAAATCAAAAGACACATTGCATTGGGCAAATCTGCTGCAAAGGACCTCTTCAAAGTGTTGAAGAGCAAAGATGTCACCCTGAAGACTAAGGTGCGCCTGACCCAAGCCATGGTATGTGCTTGTGAAAGCTGGACAATGAATAAGGAAGATCGAAGAAGAGTTGAAGCCTTTGAATTGTGGTGTTGGCAAAGAATATTGAATATACCATGGACTGCCAAAAGAACAAACAAATCTGTCCTGGAAGAAGTGCGACCAGAATGTTCCTTAGAGGCAAGGATGGCGACACTGCGTCTTACCTACTTTGGACATGTTGTCAGGAGGGATCAGTCCCTGGAGAAGGACATCATGGTTGGCAGGATACAGGGTCAGCAGAAAAGAGGAAGACCCTCACTGAGGTGGAATGACACAGTGGCTGCAACAGTAAGCTCAAGTATAACAATGATTGTAAGGATGGTGCAGGACCAGGCAGTGTTTCGTTCTGCTGTGCATAGGGTAGCTATGAGCCGGAACCGACTCGATGGCACCTAACAACAACAACATAAGGTTTCTAGGAGATATAAGTACACCGGTGTCATATAGAATGTCACCAGCAAGCATGACAGAGAATCCATGTTTCTTTATATGGTTTGTAATAAAAATACATGTCTCTGAGAAAGGGCTCTCTGGAGCATGATCAGTGAAGAGAACTGAAGAGTTACACTGTTGGGCTCTACGTCAGTGAGTCTTGGGAGAGATATTCATGTGTGGAACTTGAAACAGCATACCACTGTCAACAGGTATGTTTATTTTTATCTTGTTGTGCTTTACTTTCTGGGTTTGTATTTTGATTTTTAAATCAAATTGGACAAATAAACTAAAAAAAAAGAAACTCTAAATTGTCCAAAGTAACATACTGATGGCATTATGTTATTAGCATTTTGAGTTGCCCTGTATTCTTTCAGTTGATTTTATAATTATGTATACATCGTATAACAATGACACAGCAAGTATGTTTATTTAAATGAGGCATACCAAATATCATAGATTTATTTAATAAGAGGATAATTTGCCTCTACCTCCACTTTTTTAAAGCATTTTCTTTCTTATCTTTTTATCCTTTCACTCCAGGGAAACTGAAGCAATTGGCAGACATGGGCAACCTCGCCATCATCACGGAATTCATCCTCATGGCTACACAAGCTCCCGGGAGCTCCAAGTCTTGCAAGGTCTGCTTTTCTTAGTGATTTATATGGAAGCCGTATTTGGGAATCTTCTGACTGTTACCATCATTGTGACAGACCCACATCTTCATTCCTCAATGTACTTCTTTATAGGAAACTTACCCTTGTTAGACTTTTGCTATATTTCGGTAACTGTTCCTAACTCAATTGTAAATTCTCTGATGGACAATAAATTGATTTTTCTCAAAGAATGTGTCACTCAAACTTTCCTATTTATCTTATTTGGATCCACAGAGTTTTTTTTTTCCTTGTGGTCATGTCCTATGACCGCTATGTTGTTATTTGTCACCCTCTGCATTATCGGCTCTTCATCACCCCACGTCTGTGCTCATAGATCTCAGGGGGCTCCTGGGCCAGTGGGCTGCTCTATTCTGCAATCCACACATGCAACATATTCAGACTTCCCTTCACAAAATCCAATGTGATTCACCAGTTTTTCTGTGATACCCCTCAAATCCTGAGCATCTCTTCTCGGTCTGTGTAGTTTTCTGAGACAGACGTGCTTGCAGTAAGTGCCTTCATGGTCATACTCTGCTTTGTCGTCTTAGTCACCTCCTATATTAACATATTTTCTACTGTGCTATAGATGCGATCTGTGGAAGCCCGAAAGAAAGCCTTATCCACCTGCTCCCCCCAGATAGCTACTTTTATTTTGTTTATAATCTCTGGGCTATTTGCTTGTTTGGGTCCCATCTCAAAAGAATCTACTATCCAAAGCCTCCTCGCGGCTATGTTCTACTCCATTGTGCCCCCCTTCAGAAACCCCATCATTTTTAGCCTGAGGAACAGGGAGAGCAAGAGTGCTCTCGTCAGAATAATTAATAGATCTTCCAAGGTCCCCTGGAGAGTTGTTGTTCTTGTTTGCTTTTTTTTTCTTTTGTTTGCCTGGAAATAATATTTAAATAAACATAATTTCTAACCTCAAAATTTAGAAAAAGTTGAAATTTTAGAAATTTTGTCAATTTGAGAATGAAGGGAGGATATATTAATGAGCAGTAGTTAATCATTTAAGCAAAATCTTGTATAAAATGAATCATTATTTCTTGTACCCACTCTGAATGTTAACTATTAAGTTTTTTAAATATTAGATATGTTCTGTTGTCTTACTAATCCCATGTTGTTCAGTGAAGAGAAATCTAGACAGAGATATTATTTTCTAATGTGTTATCAGAATAATCATTTACTTTGATAGCTTAGCAAAGCTTGGATGAAAACTCATAATTACCTAACTGCAAAATCATGCCCAAAGATTTGTTGGTTTTTGTAGGTTTTTTTGGTGAAAATATACACATCAAAACACGCCCTCATTTTAATAGTTTCTATGTGTTTTGTATAGTAACATTGGTTGCATTCTTTGCACTGTTTCAACATTCCCCTTATTTCTGCTGTAGTTGTTCCACCTCCTTTGACTTTAGACTCACTCCCCTTAAACTTCTCTTCCCTGTTTTCAAGTTACTGATGTCATTTTGGTCTCATATAGATAATTTATTTTTTAAAGCGCAGTAAATAAGGATGACATTCTTTACTACTTGACCTAAACTGGTTTGTTGCTGTTGTTTGAAAGTGTTGTTTTTGTTTTGTTTTTTATTTTAATACAATTTTTATTGCATCATTTTTATTTCACTATATATTTGAATTATGATCGTTTAAGGAGCTCTGGTTCGCAGTGGCTAATGCAATCAACTGCTAACTGAAACATCCGCAGTTGGAAACCACCAGCAGCTCTGCGGGAGAAAGATGTGAAAGTTTGCTCCCTTAGAGATATACAGCCTTGGAAACACTATTCGGCCACTGTGAGCTGAAATAGACATGAGGGCGGTTTTTTTTTTATGACCCTTAATTTCAGTATTCCTGCAGTGTATGTAAATATGAACATGCAATCTATAACTGTTTTAGTTAATTACAAGAAGAAATATACCTCCAAGTGAGTCCATCCATATTAACATACATGTGCAACATAAGATTTATTCAAATTCTCATCAGATACTTAGAGTTCAGAGTTCCTGTTCTGAGAGTTAACGGTGGGGTGAAAAAAGGCAATTGGTACACACATCTAGGAAGGCATATTCCAGTCATTTGAAAATATTTTTTTATTTATTCATATTCTATACTTATTCTTTGCCAATTCGGAGCAAGAGAAACTGCCTCCTTTGTATGTGGTTCTGTTTTTGAAGAGATCATTTTATTCGAAGTCTAATCAATTGTTTTTGGTATTCAGACAAAACAACAGAAACTGACTGGCATCCATGGATAAAATAGAGATGAACAATATATAAAAATGCCTAGCATAGGACAAAGATTTAATGTTTAATATAAATAATCATTTAGTGAGACAAAGGATAAAAACATGATAGACAGTGTCTGTGTTCAGACACCGACATGACTTGAGTAACTTGTGATGGTGGAGTCTAAGGGTTTGGTAGAGTTGAAACTGGTGGCAATGGCAGATATAATAAGAATAAGGACTTAATCAATTTCTATGTTGGAGAAAATAGTTTTTGCCCTAAATACACTTAAAAGCTGCTTTTACTATTATTGTTTAATAATTCTTAAATTAGTGTATACTTAGTTTTATTCCCTGATTGGAGGGAATATATACTTAGGAAAAAAAGATTGTTATTATTTCCATGATTCCTAGATCTATAGATAAACTTGAGCTGTTCTAATAATTAAACAATGAATTGAACAAACAATTACAGTCATGATTTGAGTCCCCATTTGGGCAATTCCTACAAGCAGGCCTCCTTTAAATATAGTTGTTACGTAAGGATACTTTCATATTGAATATGGATGTCTGTGCATGTGTCTCTGTGTGTTAATTCTAATAAACGTTACTGTGATGAAAATCTCAGTTTGCTTGGTTTTGTTTAACTCAGATGGGCCAGTGAAATTTACAGAAATTATTACCAACTTTATAACTGCTGCATTGCCCCTTATAACCATGCATGCCTAAGCTGTTCCAACTCCCAGCTTCCTATTTTTTTCCAACATTTTTTTCACATATTTATGTTCTCATGAGCAATACATCAGCATTACACTTACTCTGTATCCATGCTAAAGGCGGTTAAAACACAGCAATCTATGTACCTGTCATCATTCCTATGTTCATAAAGTTGGGTCTCACTTTTGTCTGAGTTGCATTATTCAAATTACTAGTGAACCAGAACTTCTCATAATTGATAGACACATGAGGATTATGGATTAAAAAAAATTTTTTTTAATCATCTTTATTAGATTTCTAGCCATATTCCTTTTATTTGAATTTTTCTATAGTCATATCCTATATTTATTCTTTTTCAATTTGAAACAAGGAAAAGAGTCACCTTTGTAGATGGTTCTGTTTTTGAAGAGATTAATTTTATCTGAATGCAAGCAAATTATTTTATCTGCATCTTCTGGGGTTAGATATTATTTAGGATGTTTATACCAACCCAGGGTTACAACAGTATATTTTCTGCTATTTCTGTAGTATCATCTTTTAAATTTTGGCTTTCAATCTATTGATTTAAAGCAGTAAAGAATACAGGTCCCCCCACCCCCACTTTGTGGATCCATTTTTCCTGTCACTGTCTTTTCTTTGACTATGAACATACCCTTTATCAAGCTATTAAATTACTTTGATACATATATATGTGTATGTATAGATAGATGATATAGATATAGGTATAGATGGAGATAGATATAGATATATAGATAAAAAATATATGTATATATATATAGATAGATAGATGATAGACAGACTGACAGGTAGATAAAGTCTCCCAGAAATCATTCAGGATTATTGCACTACTAAAAATGCTATTGGAAGAATTTCATTGTAGTGTTGCAGACTGATATCATAACTTCTCAGATTTTTGTTCAAATGGCACTTCCAAATTTGTATGAAAAACCTTCCTATTGCCAATAACAAAAATGAAAGAGGTAATATTAAGAGAATATTGTGAATGGTTTTAAGTTAATAAGCTGCACATTTTTCATGAACAAGCAATATTTTTTTCACTATGATGAAACCCTGGTGGCATAGTGATTAAGAGCTACACCTGTTAACCAAACAGTCAGGAGTTCGAATCCAGCAGGCACTCTTTGGAAACTCTATGAGGAAGTTCTCCTCTGTCCTATGGGGTCACTATGAGTCAGAATTGACTGTTGATCCTCAGACCAACTGTATCACTCTCTTCATTTGGAAACCCTGGTGGTGTAGTGGTTAAGAGCTATGGCAGCTAACGAAAAGGCTGGCAGTTTGAATCCACCAGGCCCTCCTTGGAAACTCTATGGGGCAGTTCTACTCTGTCTTATAGGGTTGCTATGAGTCGGAATCGACTCGAAGGCAATGGGTATGTATGATAAATATTATTTATTTAAGTATAATTCTGAGGGATTAAGTGGGTACAGAAATGAAATTATAATAATTATTGTAATCAAATGAATTTTGAGATCTCTCTACATATTTTTTATGTTTGAAAACAAATAATAAAAATTAAATACTTTAAAATAACATCCCCTTCCTTACTCTGATATCATTAAAGTTAAATAATCATGAAGTTCTCTATCCTTTGGGAGAGAGAATGAGGTGGTGGGATTAAGGGTATGTCACCTATGAATGGTAAAATAAACTGGAGATAGAAGTAACAATTCGTAGCAACTGAGTTTGGAAGGAGAAAATTGTTGAGTATCTTCAGTGAGGAGCAGAGTCTGAAGAAAATGAGGATCCATTAAGTGGATAAGTGAGCTCTGAGATCATGTCAGAAGTGACTTCCACGAAGTTTGTGGCTATAGCTATTGCTCTTAGGCAAGAGAAGTAAGCTTTAGCTACTGGTCTGAGAAACAAACCGTAATATATGGATTTCTAATTCCATTATGTTTCTGAGCTAAAGCTCCAAGACTTTTATCACTCCTTTCAAGTCCAAAAAAAAAAAAAAAGTATAAATTTAACTTAGAAGACCCAGAGTGGAAGAATGCTGCGTAGTTGCCATGGTTTGTCAGGTGTTAATTCCACAGGGACCTCCCATGTAAGGATTTAGGGATTTAATTTTAAGTCAAGACATTAAGAGCGAAAGCTGCTTAGAAAAGTTGTAATATTCTTTAGGTCCCAGGAATTCTGTATTTTCTTTTGGTAAATAAGGTGAGAGACATTTTGAATATTACCTATTTCTATCTGGTATAATTCTACCTGATGAGGAGATGCTTTCCCAGGATGTTTCATGGTCCAGTTAATGACATTTATATTGGAAAAGTTGTAATTTATCCTCAGCAGCTCCATATCCCTTCATAGCCAATATTCAGTAAATTTTTAAAAAGAGTTCTTTTGAGAAGAGGTTATACTAGGTGAACATAAGAGCAAGTTGTTGACGCTTTGAACTAGGTAGAAGAAAAGAGAAATCATACAGCTTAGAGATTACAGTTGAGATACTTATGAATAGTCTTTAATAAAGTTTGTGAATTCACGGATCAGGTGCGCTTTTGTTTTTTTCCATGTGAGGGAGAAAAGCTGTTTGGATTCAGAATATAAGAGAATATTATAGAAGGCCAAAGAGAAATATACTACTTTGATGTGTTGGATTTGAAGGTAGGGAACACAGGGTTGTATTTTGATGAGGAGTGCAGTGAAATTTGAGTACGCTATACCATGGACAGCCCATAATTCATATTCAAAATAATTAGACATTATTTTTATTATTGGAAATAGTGTAGCAGGAACAGGTAGAAAATATGGGTAAACCCTTAGCTTTGAAATGTTTTTCAGTATACCTGCACTGTATGTATCTACGAGCATACAATTTATAACTATTTTAGATAATTACAGAGGGAAGTATTTATACCTCCAAGCAAGTTTGTCCATATTAGTATACATACATAACACAATAATATTTCAGCAATCTCATCAGAGAGTTAGAATTCAGAGTTCCCATTCTGAGAGTTAGCAGTAGGGAGAAAAAAATACAATTGATACACCCATCTAGGGAGATATATTCCTTTAATTCGAAAATGTTCTCATCTATATTCGTATACTATATTTATTCTTCTCAATTTGGAGCAAGGGAAACCATCTCATTTGTATATGGTTCTGTTTCTGAAGAGAGAGTTTAATTTAAATATCAATAAATTGTTCATTGGTGTTCAAATAAAACAGCAGAAACTGTCTTGTATTCATGGATAAAACACAAATGAACAATATATATAAAACACTAGGACAAATCCTTCTGATAAAGATTTAATGTTTAAAATAAATAATCATGAACTCAACAAACAATTAGTCATGATTTGAGTCCCCATTTGGGCAATTCCTACAAGCAGGTCTCCTTCAAATATAGTTGTTACACAAGGATACTTTCATATTGAATATGGATGTCTGTGCATATGTGTCTGTGTGTTTTAATTCTAACTGTGATAGAAATTTCAGTTTGGTTTTGTTTAACTCAAATGGGTCAGTGAAAGTTACAGAAATTATTACCAACTTTATAACTAACTGCTGCATTGCCCCTTATATGCATGGATGCCTAAGCTGTTCCAGCTCCCAACTTCCTTTTTTTTGCAACATTTTTTCACACATTTATATTCCCATCAGCAATGCATCAACATTACACTAACTCCGTATCCATATATAGTAGGTTAAAACCCAGATATCTAACTGTTGTTATTCTTATATTTATGGTTGTGTCTCACTTTTGTCTGAGTTGCCTGTTTCATGTTACTAGTGAACTTGAACTTCTCATAACTGACAGACATATGGGATTACGTTTTTTAAAAAAATATGTTTGTATCACCTTTACTCAATTTCTAGCCACAGCCCTTTGATTTGAAAGTGTTTTATCTAGTTTCATATCCTATATTTCTTCTTTTTTGATTTGGAGCGAGGGAAACCCTGTCCTTTGTACGTGGTTCTGTTTTTGAAGAGATTATTTTATTTGAATACAAACAAATTATTTTACCTGCATCTTCTTTGATGAGAAATTGTTTAGGACATTATACCTACCCAGGGTTACATGGGTATCTATATTTTCTGCTACTACTGTAGTTTTATCTTTTAAACTTTGGCTTTGAATCTTATCTGTCATCTATCAATTTAAAACGGTAAAGAAAGAATACTTGTTCCCCACACCCCCACCCCCTCTTTGTGCATCCATTTTCCTGTCACTATCTACAAATCAACTCACCTTTGACTTTGAGCAAACTCTTTAATGAGGTTTTAAATTACTTTTATATATATATATATATATATTATATATATATAACTGACTCGACGGCACTGGGATATAGACCAAAAAACAAAACCAAACCTGTTGCTGTCAAGTTGAATCTGACTCGTAGCGACTCTATAGGATAGAGTAGAACTGCCCCATGGAGTTTCCAAGAAGTGCCTGGTGGATTCAAACTGCCGACCTTTTATTTAGCAGATGTAGCTCTTAACCACTATGCCACCAGGGTTTCCATACATATGTATATGCACATATATATGTGTGTATATATATATGTATACATCAAAGTAATTATATATATATATGTATATATTCTGCATTTCAGGGCTGAGGACAGTTGACAGAGTTGGGGCTACCTACTTGGAGATCATTTGTGTTAGAGCTACAAGATGAGGTAGTCGGGAATCTTCCCAGAAATTCTTCAGAGTTATTGAATTACTAAAAATGCTGTTGAGAGAATTTCATTCTAGTGTTGCAGACTGATATCAGTGGCTTCCCAGGTTTTTTTCAACGGCACTTCCAAATGGTAAAATAAAACTCTTTCTATTGCCAATATAAAAAATGAAAAAGGTGATATAAGAGAATATTGTGAATGGTTTTATGTTAATAAGCTGCACATCTTTTATGGATAAACAATATTTTTTCACTGTGATAAATATATTTTTTAGTATAATTCTGTGGGACTTAGTGGGTATAACAATGAAATTATAATAATTATTGTAATCAAATGAATGAATTTTGAGCCCTTTCTACATCCTATTCTGTTTATGTTTGAAAACAAATAATAAAAATTAAATACTATAAAATCACATCCCCTTCCTTACTCTGAGGTCCTTGAAGATAAATAATTATAAGGTTCTCCATCCTCTGGGAGAGGGAATGAGGTGGCTGGATGAAGGGTATGTCACCTATGAGTGGCAACATAAGCTGGAGGTAGGAGTAGCAATTCATAGCCAGTGAGCTCAGAAGCAGAAAATTGCTGAGTATCTTCAGTGAGGAGGAGTCTGAACAGCATGAGTTTCCATTAAGTGGATAAGTGAGCTCTGAGATTGTATCAGAAGTGACTTCCACTAACTTGGCAGCTGTGGCTACTGCTCTTATATAAGGCAAGTAAGCTGTAGCTACTGGGTTGAGAGACAAACAGTGATACACAGTGGGTCTCTGGGTTTATGATTCTATTATATTTCTGAGCTAATATTCCAAGAGTTTGAGCTCTCCTTTCATGTCCAAGAAAAAAAAAAAAAATGAATTTAATTTGAAGACCCAGAGTGGCCCTCCACAGGGACTTCCAGGCCAAGATTCAGTGATGAAATTTTAAGTAATGACATTAAGAGTGAAAGCTATTTTAGAAAAGTTGGCAATCCACTGTCTGTAATATTCTTTAGGCCCTAGGATTGCTGTGTTTTCTTTCGGTAAGTAGGGTGTCAAGGATTGAATTGTGTCCTCTCAAAATATGCATCAATTTGTCTAGGCCATAATTCCCAGTATTGTGTGATTATCCACCATTTTGTCATTGATGTGATTTTCCTACCTCTATGACGTTAATTAGGTAAGATTGTTGTTGTTAGGTGCCGTCGAGTCAGTTCCAACTCACAGCGACCCTATGCACAACAGAACGAAACACTGCCTGGTTGCGCCATCCTTACAATCGTTGTTACGCATGAGGTCATTGTTGCAGCCACTGTGTCAATCCACCTTGTTGAGGGTCTTCCTCTTTTCTGCTGACCCTGTATCCTGCCAAGCATGATGTCCTTCTCCAGGGACTGATCCCTCCTGACAACATGCCCAAATTATGTAAGATGTAGCCTCGCCATCCTTGCCTCTAAGGAGCATTCTGGCTGCACTTCTTCCAAGACAGATTTGTTCTTTCTTTTGGTAGTCCATGGTATGTTCAATATTCTTCACCAACACCACAATTCAAAGACATCAATTCTTCTTCTGTCTTCCTGATTCATTGTCCAGCTTTCATATGCATATGATGCGATTCAAAATACCATGGTATATCAACAGGGAACTCCCAGAAATTCAGGCTGGTTTCAGAAGAGGACGTGGAACCAGAGATATCATTGCTGATGTCAGATGGATCCTGGCTGAAAGCAGGGAATACCAGAAGGCAGGACACAATTTACAGTATTAGGTTGTATCTTGTCTATCTCTTTTGAGATATAAGACAGAAAAGCTATCAGAGAGACCTCTTGCCACTAAGAACGAAGACCCTGGAGGGGAGCACATCCTTTGGACCTGGGGTCCCTGCCCTGAGAAGCTCCTAGACCAGAAGAAGACTGATGAGAAGGACCTTCCTCCAGAGCCAACAGAGAGAGAAAGCCTTCCCCTGGAACTGGCACCATGAATTCAGACATCTAGCTTCTTAGGCTGAGAGAATACATTTCTGCTTGTTAAAGCCATTTGTAGTATTTCTGTTATAGCAGCCCTAGATAACTAAGACATAAGGTAAGGGAAATTTTGAATATTTCCTCATATTTCTACCTGGCATAATTCTGCCTGGTGAGGATATGCTTTCCCAAGATGTTTCATGGTCTAGTTAGTGACAATTATATTGGAAAAGTTGTAATTTATCCTCAGAAACTCCATATCCCTGCATAGTCAAAGTTTTCATTAAATAAAAAGAGTCCTCTTGAGAAGAGGTTATACCAGGTGAACATAAGAGCATGTTGTTGACATTTTGAACTAGGTAGAAGAACATGGAAATTGTAAAACTTAGAGATTACGGTTGATACACTTATAAGCAGGCTTCAGTGGAATTTGTGGATTCACACTTCAGGTGCATTTTTGCTTTTTCCATCTGAGAGAAAAAGGGTATTTGGATTCAGGATGTAATGGAATACTAAAGAAGGCCAAAGAGAAATCTACTACTTTGATGTGTTGAATATGAACGTATAGAAAACAGTGTAGTATTTTGGTTGGGGACTATTGGGAAATTTGGTTACACTATACTTTTTTTTTATACCACTGACAACCCTTAATTCTTATACAAAGTGGTACGTGTCCATTACATATTTTATTATTGGAAACGCATCAGTGTAGCAGGGACAAGTAGAAGGAATTAGTAAGCCCTTAGCTTTGAAATGGGGAACAACGGATCATAGCCCTCTAGGGTTTCAAGTTTTACAGGCTTTGGGAAAAATTAGAAAAAGGCTTTGTAAGTATTGACAAGTATGAATTGTGGATTAATGGAATCAGTGGTAGAGAGTATGGCTTGTGTCTAACAAAATGAGGTTTTATGAACATTTAATGAAGGTTATTTCTCATTGCATTTTCAGAGTCAACTGGAGATGCTGGAGGATGCCTTCACTGGGAGGGGGGAAGATATTTTGTTTCTAACTTAGCTGCTTTTTGGGCTACATATTTCCTGGTGAAAATAGGGCAATTGTGGACTCGGTGACCACTTTTTGGCAATATCTGCAAGCGTCCTTGTCTATCGGTGTTGTATTTATATAGTCTTTAGTTTTCCTCAAGCTGTTTGGGTTGTAGTGTCATAAATTTGTGATTTGTGGTTTACTGTTTGTTTATAATGCTAGACTCAAACTTTTGGGCTATGTTTTGTAACTCCAGAATAGCATCTGATATGTCAGATTTAAGGCCATTAGCCAATACAGTACAGATTGGCAGGATCGTGTCTAGTCTTAATACCCAGCTTTTAATGTTTCTCAAAAGTAGCTTATAATCCATTCCTAACATTGTCGTTGTTAGGTCCTGTTGAGTCAGTTCGGACTCATAGTGACTTAATGTACAACAGAATGAAGCACTGCCTGGTCTTTCGCCATCCTCACAATTTTTGTTATGCTGGACCCTATTGTTGCAGCCACTGCATCAATCCATCTCATTGACGGTCTTCCTCCTTTTTTCTGACCCTCTACGTTACCAAGAATGATGTCCTTCTCCAGGGACTGATCCCTCCTGAAAACATGTCCAAAGTATATGAAATGTAGTCTCACTGTCCTTGCTTCTAAGGGATGTTCTGGTTATACTTCTTCTAAGACAGATTTGTTCGTTATTTGGCAGTCCATGGTATATTCAATATTCTTTGCAAACACCACAATTCAAAAGCGTCAATTCTTCTTCATTCTTCCTTATTCATCACCCAGCTTTCACATGCATATGAGGAGATTGAAAACACCTTGGCTTGGGTCAGGCGCACTTTAGTCTTCAGGGTGACATCTTTGCTCTTCAACACTTTGAAGAGGTCCTTTGTAGCAGATTTGCCCAATGCAACGCGTCTTTTGATTTCTTGACTGCTGCTTCCATGGCTGTTGATTGTGGATCCAAGTAAAATGAAATCCTTGACAACTTCAATCTTTTCTCTGTTTATCATGATGTTGGTCATTGGTCCAGTTGTGAGGATTTTTGTTTTCTTTATGCTCAAGTGTAATCCATACAAAAGGCTGTGGTCTTTGATCTTCCTCAGTAAGTGCTTCAAGTCCTCTTCACTTTCAGCAAGCGAGGTTGTGTCATCTGCATAACGCAGGTTGTTAATGAGTCTTCATCCTATCCTGATGCTGCATTCTTCCTCATATATTTCCTCGGATTATTTACTCAGCATACAGATGGAATAGGTATGGTGAAAGGACGCAACCTTGACACACACTTTTTCTGACTTTAAACCACGCAGTACCCCTTATTCTGTTCTAACAACTGCCTCTTGATCTATGTACAGGTACCTCATGAGCACAATTACTTTGGAATTCTCATTCTTCTCAAGATTATCCATAATTTTTTATGATCCACACAGTTGAATGCCTTTACATAGTCAATAAAACACAGAAAACATCTTTCTGGAATTCTCTCTTTCATTCAGGATCCATCTGACATCAGCATTGATATCTCTGGTTCCACGTTGTCTTCTGAATCTGGTTTGAATTTCTGGCAGTCCTCTGTCAATGTACTGCTGCAGCCACTTCTGAGTGATCTTTTTGGTATAGTGACTCTGCATTCCTTCCATCTTCTTTTGATGCTTCCTGTGTTGTTTAACGGAAACACTGTGGCGTAGTGGTTAAGTGTTATGTCTGCTAACCAAAAGGTTGGAAGTTCAAATCCACCAGACTCTCCTTGGAAACTCTATGGGGAAGTTCTACTCTGTCCTATAGGGTCAGTATGAGTTAGAATCGACTCAAAAGAAATGGGTTTGGTTTTGGTTTTTGGTTTTGTTTAATGCTTTCCCTGAACAATCCTTCAGTATTGCAAATCGAGGCTTGAATTTTTCTTCAGTTCTTGCAGCTTAAGAAATGCTGAAAGTGTCCTTTCCTTTTGGTTTTCTACCTCCAGATCTTTGCACATATCATTTAAATACTTCATTTTGTCTTCTCAAGCCATTCTTGGAAATCTTCATTTCTTCCTTTTTCATTAACCACTCAAATGTTCAAGAGCAAATTTCAGAGTCCCTTCTGACATCTATTTTGATCTTTTTTTTCTTTTCAGTCTGCTTAATGATCTTTTTCTTTCTTCATATATGGATGTCTTTGATGTCATTCCTCAACTCGTCTGTTCTTCAGTCATTAGTATTCAACACGTCAAACTTATTCTTGAGATGGTCTCTAAATTCAGGTAGGATATACTCAAGGTCACTCTTTGGCTCTTGTGGACTTGTTTTAATTTTCTTCAGTTTCAACTTGAACTTGCATATGAGCAATTGATGGCCTGTTCCACAGCCAGCCACTGGCCTTGTTCTGGCTGATGATATTGAGCTTTTCCATTGTCTCCTTCCACAGATGTAGTCAATTTGATTCCTGTGCATTACATCTGGTGAGGTCCATGTGTATAGCTGCTGTTTATGTTGGTGGAAAAGGTGTTTGCGATGAAGGAGTCATTGGTCTTGCAAAATTCTATCGTGCGATCTCTGGCATTGTTTCTATCACGAAGGCCATGTTCTCCAAGTACCAATCCTTCTTCTTTGTTTCCAACTTTTGCATTCCAAACACCAGTAATTATCAATGCATCCTGATTGCATGTTACATTAATTTCACACTGCAGAAGTTGGTAAAAAATCTTCAATTTTTTTCATTTTTGGCCTTAGTGGTTGGTACGTAAATTTGAATAATGGTCATATTAACTGGTCTTTCTTGTAGGAGTATGGATAGTATTCTATCCTTGACAACATTGCGTTTCAGGATAGATCTTGAAATGTTCTCTTGGAAGATAAATGCAATGTCATTCCTCTTCAAGTTGTCACTCTGGCATAGAAGACCATATGATCATTCAATTCAAAATGACCAATACCAGTCCATTTCAGCTCACTAATGCCTAAGATATCGATGTTTATGCATTTCATTTCATTTGACGATTGCCAACTTTCCTAGATTCATATTTCATACATTTCATGTTCCATATATTAGTGGATGTTTGCAGCTGTTTCTTCTCATTTTGAATCATGCCACATCAGCAAATGAAGGTCCCGAAAGCTTGACTCCATCCACATCATTAAGGTCAACTCTACTTTGAGGAGGCAGTTCTTCTCCAGTCATTTTTGAGTGTTTTCCAATCTGAGGGGCTCATGTTCTGGCACAATATCAGACAATGTTCCACTGTTATTTATAAGGTTTCATTGGTTAACTCTTTTCAGAATTAGACTGCCAAATCCTTCTTCCTAGTCTGTCTTAGTGTGGAAGCTCTGCTGAAACCTGTCCACCATGGGTGACCCTGCTGGAGAGTTTGATTGAGGTGTTAGATTGGATCAGGGACTTAGTGAATGTGAACGAGTAAAAGTCTAATGATGAGAAGCGGGAGAAGAGGAGAAAGAGGGAGAGGCAAAAAGGAGAACAGGGATTAGAGTAGGAGGGAGGCTAGGAAAAGTATGTTTATAAATGACAGAAACAGATTTAGACAGAGAGTACTGGAAGACATTTACAGTGGGAGAAGGCTGAAGTTGTTTAATAGAAGCCACAATCATTTCTCATGAAGTCATATTACTTGGAGAGGAATAAACATATTTAGGAATGCAATGCCAGAATACATGCCAGCTAGATTTTGTTGATGGAGATGGGTGGGTTGAAAGCTTCTCACAAACAAAGAAGTCTTGCGTAGAAGTATCCTGTCATAACATAGGGCTGTCATTTATTTCTGTGCTTAGTTAGGGAACGTTGAAAGACATAAGAAAAAAAGAGAAAGTTGTTTTAATCAGAAAATAGATGAAACATTCAGAGAATCAAAGCCAGCAACCTCTTTACTACACCAAAAATGAGAGCATAGAACCAGGAGCAAGATTTATGTCTCAACCCTACATTAGCCCCAAGAAAGGGAAGCAAAGGCTGCTCTGCCTATTCTGACCTTGCCTGAAACCTAAACAGGGCTGATGGCTTATCCAGACTTCATCCAGGTCATGGCATCAAATTGTAATTAAAACAGTAACAGTTAAAGTAATTCAAATAGAGATTCAAGGACTTATTCAGCTGATGTTCATCAGGTATCATTTCAGGACCTGGAAACTCCTCCATCTGAAGGAAGATTCAAATGTTACGGGTGAGGAGATGTGTCCTTGTGTTTGTAGTTTTATTGTTGCTGCAAAACGTGCTCTTGGGATGGTTGGGGATTGTTCTGTTTTTCACGGCTGTTGCTGCTAATCATTGGTAAAATGTCATTAGTTCAAATGCGAGAACACTTCTTTCCATCTAGAACCTTGCAGTTAACTGTTAGTTAAGGTTTAGGCTTGGCAGAAGCTGAAAAGTTGAGAAACAAAGAGGAAAGAGAGAAGAAAGTTAGAAAAGAAGGAAGGGTTAAAGCAAGTGAAACTAGGGTCTGTTTTAATAACTTTTCATAGGACAAATAATTAATCCCAAATTGCATTTTTTCCATGAGGAGTTTTGTTCACAATAACCCTTGGTAATATTTGTATAGGCCTGAATTTTTAATTTCAGACAAAAGAAACTACTCTAGCTGATATATAAAGGCAATTTATTGTTCTTGTATTGAGTACATTCCAAGGAAGACTGGTAAACCATCCTCAGAGAAAAATGGAGTATCTAGTCAATCCATTCATGACCCACCTGCTAATGAAAATAAACCCTGATTCCATAGCTGGCAGGACCAATGTCACCATCGGTGGCCCCTAGATAAGTGTGCTGAGGGTGTTATTGCTACTGCTGCTGCAAAGTACTTGTGGCCTTCCTTGATGCTGTCTGGAGAAGAATTACATTTTTATCCTTTAGGCTTCATTTCAATACCTGTGTAAAGGCTAGGCACTTGTACCCTATCAACCAGTCATCGGTTTCAGGCTGCCCCCAGGAAGCTGGCATCAATGAAGTTGCTCCCAGGGGAGGAACTCTGCTGTGAGCTGTCAGCAGGCAAGAGTCCTCATAATGGAAGAAATTCAACTGTCTTTGGCTGTTCTCTGTGTCCTTTTGAGGCCATCTCCAATGAGTCCATTATTTATCTCTGATGAACTTTGCCTATAAAATATATACTTAGATTCTCAGGTTAAATTTTGAAGTAAATCTGCCCTTAATATTCCAGTCCCAATATATCGTATACTAGTTGTGTCTCCAAAAATTATCTACATACCAGCTGCAAATGCCTCTATTATTTATGGACACTGCACATATTGTATTTCATAAAAAGTGTATCATAAAAAATCTTTTATGTTTTTGTTTGAAAATCTCTAAGTAGTTCTACTCCTGGACAACGTGACTTGGTGATGTGGGAACCAGTAGAGTAGATATTGGTCTTTGAATTAATTTTCTAGGGCTGCCATAATAAAATACCACAGACATGCTAACTTAATACACAGGGATTTATTCTCTCTCACTGCAAGAGGCTTGAAGTCTGAAACCAAGACACCAATAGGGTTGGTTCTTTCTGGAGTCTCTGAGGGAGAATCTGCTCCAGGTCTCCCTTCCAGCTTCCAGTGGTACCAGAAATCCTTGGTTTATACTTGCCTCACTCAAATCTGTTTCCGTATCTGTGTGTTCTCTTCTCTTCTTAAAAGAATGGCAGTCATTTATGATCTTATACACAGAAAACCCTAAGGAATCCTCCAGAAAACTACTGAAACTAAGAGAAGAGTTCAGCAGAGTATCGGGATACAAGATAAACATACAAAAATCAGGTGGATTCCTCTACACTAGCGAAAAGAATATCGAAGAGGAAATCACCAAATCAATGCCATTTACTGTAGCCCCCAAGAAGATAAAATACTTAGGAATAAATCTTACCAGAGATGTAAAAGACTTATACAAAGAAAACTACAGTACACTTCTGCAAGAAACCAAAAGAGACTTACATAGATGGAAGAACATACCTTGCTCGTGGATAGGAAGACTTCACATTATAAAAATGTCTATTCTACCAAAAGCGATCCATACATTTAATGCAATTCCGATCCAAATCCCAATGACATTCTTTAATGAGATAGAGAAACAAATCACCAATTTCATATGGAAGGGAAAGAGACCCTGGATAAATAAGGCATTACTGAAAAAGAAGAACAAATTGGGAGGCCTTACTTTACATGATTTTAGAACCTATTATACTGCCACAGTAGTCAAAACAGCCTGGTACTGGTACAACAACACATACATAGACCAAGGGAACAGAATTGAGAATCCAGACATAAATCCATCCACATATGAGCAGCTGATATTTGACAAAGGCCCCAAAACAGTTAAATGGGGAAAAGACAGTCTTTTTAACAAATGGTGCTGGCATAACTGGATATCCATCTGCAAAAAAATGAAACAAGACCCATACCTCACTCCATGCACAAAAACTAACTCAAAATGGATAAAGACCTAAATATAAAATCCAAAACGGTAAAGATCACGGAAGAAAAAATAGGGACAACGTTAGGGGCCCTAAAACATGGCATAAACAGTACACAATACATTATAAAGAATGTAGAAGAAAAACTGGATAACTGGGAGCTCCTAAAAATCAAACACCTATGCTCACCCAAAGACTTCATCAAAAGAGTAAAAAGTAAAAAAACTACCTACAGACTGGGAAAATGTTTTTAGCTATGACATTTCTGATCAGCGCCTGATCTCTAAAATCTACATAATACTGCAAAAACTCAACTGCAAAAAGACAAATAACCCAATTAAAAAATGGGCAAAAGATATGAATAGACACTTCACTAAAGAAGACATTCAGGTAGCTAACAAAGATATGAGGAAATGTTCAGGATCATTAGCCATTAGCGAAATGCAGATCAAAACTACAATGAGATTTCATCTCACTCCAACAAGGCTGGCATTAATCCAAAAAACACAAAAGAATTAATGTTGGAGAGGCGCTGCTGGTGGGAATGTCAAATGGTACAACTACTTTGGAAATCGATTTGGCGCTTCCTTGAAAAGCTAGAAATAGAACTACCATAGGATCCAGCAATCCCACTCCTTGGAGTATATCCTAGAGAAATAAGAGCCTTTACACGAACAGATACATGCACACCCATGTTTATTGCAGCACTGTTCACAACAGCAAAAAGGTGGAAGCAACCAAGGTGCCTATCAACGGATGAATGGATAAACAAATTATGGTATATTCACACAATGGAATACTACACATCAGTAAAGAACAGTTAGGAATCTGTGAAACATTTCATAACATGGAGGAACCTGGAAGGCATTATGCTGAGTGAAATTAGTCAGTTGCAAAAGGACAAATATTGTATAAGACCACTATTACAAGAACTTGAGAAATAGTTTAAACTGAGAAGAAAACATTCTTTTGTGGTTATGAGATGGGGGAGGGAGGCAAGGAGGGTGGGAGTGGGGCATTCACTAATGAGTAATGAGGTAAGAGCTTCTTTAGGTGAAGGGAAAGACAGCACACAATACAGGGGAGGTCAGCAGAATTGGACTAAACCAAAAGCAAAGAAGTTTCCTGAATAAACTGAATGCTTCAAAGGACAGCGTAACAGGGGCAGGGGTCTGGGGACCATGGTTTCAGGGGCCATTTAAGTCAAGTGGCATAATGAAATCTATTAAGAAAACATTCTGCACCCCACTTTGAAGAGTGGTGTCTGGGGTCTTAAACGTCAGCAAGCAGCCATCTAAGATGCATCAAATGATCTCAACCCACCTGGATCAAAGGAGAATGAAGAACACCAAGGACGCAAGGCAACTATGAGCCCAAGAGACGGAAAAGGCCACATGAACCAGAGACTATATCATCCTGAGACCAGAAGAACTAGATGGTGCCCGGCTACAACCGATGACTGCCCTGACAGGGAACACAACAGAGAAATCCTGAGGGAGCAGGAGAGCAGTGGGATGCAGACCCCAAATTCTCGTAAGACCAGACTTAATGGCCTGACTGAGACTAGAAGGACCCCAGTGGTCATGGCCCCCAGACATTCTGTTGGTCCAGGACAGGAACCAATCCCGAAGCCAACTTGTCATACATGGATTGGACTGGACAGTGGGTTGGAGAGGCATGCTGGTGAGGAGTGAGCTTCTTGGATCAGGTGGACACTTGAGACTATGTTGGCATCTCCTGCCTGGAGGGCAGATCAGAGGGTGGATGGGGTTAGAAGCTGGCAAAATGGACACGAAAAGAGAGAGTGGAGGGAGAGAGCAGGGTGCCTCATTAGGGGGAAAGTAATTGGGAGTGTGTAGCAAGGTGTTTATGGGTTTTTTGTGTGAGAAACTGACTTGATTTGTAAACTTTCACTTAAAGCAAAATGAAAATTATTTTAAAAAAAGAATGGCAAGCATTGACTAATCCAGTATGACCTTATCTTAACAAATTATGTCTGCAAAAACACTATGTCCAGATAATTTTGCGCTCTGAAATTCCAGTTTGACGTGATTTTGGGGAGAGAAACTATTTGATCCACTATAGTCCTCTAAAGTGTAAGGCCTAGATGAAGGGCATTCAGGAATGGTCTCCATACTTAATTTTATAAGTTTCCATTCCTACCGTCACTTGGATTTCAAAGATCTAGAGTGCCTCCTTCCTTGAAAAAGAAGCCCGTATTTCATCTTAGTATATCAGATGCACATGTAAATAATACAAAATGGAAGAGTTCTAAAGTATTGGAATTTTGAGGGGAGAGTGAAAATTTAAGTTTTTTTTTCATCTCTCACCCCATGTTGGATCTCTGTCCCAGCACCTAGGCCCAACTGTATAACTATATGAATCAGCTCCTCACTGGTGATGAACTGGTGGTAGTCTTGGTTAGACAGAAATAATTTATGAAAACAACTGTAAATGTATTAAAACCACTGCCGTAAATGTATTAGGATGAGTAAATAATTCTGAAAAGTATTTAGGTATTTAGGTTGCTGATTAGATTATTATTTAGGAATTCACTCTAATTTAGCATGGGCCTCAATGTTTAACCAAATGAGTTTCATGGTTGCATGCTGCCGTTGGCCTTGGAATCTTTAAAATTCATGTTTCTTCCCACTTTTTTGTAACACCTTAAACTTCTCCATGTCCTGTGATCCTGTGGACACCTAGGCTCCCTTGCAATTTCATAGTCTACTCTTGACAGTAGTAAAATAAACTCATGCCATTCATATTAGTTGTTAATAGCTGAGTAATCTCTCTTAAATTTTGAAAATTTTCATATGTAAACCTGGATTGAAAGTCTTTTTATAGACTTCACCTATCGAATCTTACCAATACTTGAGGCATAAAAATTCTTTTTATTATGATAAGTGTAAAGTGGGGCAATAATATGTGATTATTGTAAAAATGGTAAGTTATATACACAATTGTTATCAATCATCAATAGCACCATAACAACAACCAGATAACAACAACAACAAAAAAAACATATTTAAGAAGTTATTGAAGAGCTGTTGCTATTAAGGAGTCTAAAGTTAATGACCAACGGAGTAACAAGCCCTTCCAAGGGAAGTAGAGACCACATGACACTTTCCTCCCTGAAGGCAATGGATCAGGCTGTGCTCAAGCAGAATGACTTTGCTGGGGCGAGGAGAACTCAGCAGAGCTTTTAACTCAGCTGTGCGTACTGTCATGCTAGAGCTTTACATGAAGGACTGATGCAGCCCTGCTGCTCATCCCCACTGAGTAACATCTGAGGACATGGCAGCCACAGAGCTCCTTTTTCTTAATTAAATGTTAATTTTAAATTAATTTTTACTAGTCAGCACAGAAAACTTCTATTAGAAAGTCCATCTTTTTCCCATCTGTGTTAGGTTTTTCTTCCAGACTTAAATATGCTTATTCTATTCCCTAACCTCTTCCTCTCACAGTTCTGAAGTAGTGTATTTGCCTTCTCTCGCTATCTCTCCTCATTGTGCTCCTGCATCTTTGAGATCTTATCTTGGAGATGTAGGACTTTCAGGACAGTTTTCCCTGGACTTATCCCTAGCGTTTCTACTCATGTCTTGGTGAGAATCCTCATCAGCGTCTCAGGATTGTGTCTGTTCACCTCCTTTTCTCAGAAGCATCTCACAGGGAATGTTCAAACTTTAGATTAGGAGCTTTAAATTGTGCAGTAATAGACATTATAAGATTTTCATTCTGTGGCTGTCACGTTTCAAACACAGTGCATGGGATTTACCATTAATGTTGGATACTTAGAGGCTCTTTCAGATACTTTTGGTTAATTCGGTTTAGACTTGACTGAAGTGAACACATCAATCCTGTTTTACTTCATCATTTCTTACACACATGCTTAGATATATTCATTTAATCTTGTAATTTATACATCTATGCCACTTGATTATCTTCTTCTCTAAAGGCTCTTAATCCTATCATCATGAGACAGGAACTTTGAAATGTCACTGAGCGAATGCTGACCCAGAATTCTCTCTGGGATTGTGCTTTCTCACATTTTACAAAACCCCTATTCTAATGTTATCTCTAGGAGAAATCCTATTATACATCTAATTAATCTCAGTGGGAAGGTGAAAATATGTATGGAAAGCAAGTTATTGAAGGGCCTTCATCTTTTTTGGAAGCTGCGATTAACTAGTTTCTGCTGAGGCTTCAGAGGTGTAAGTACACCAGTGTCCTCCAAAAAGTAATCGCCAAATACATCACGCTACTTCATATGGTTTAGATAAAATACGCCACTATGAAGAGAAAGGGCTGTCTACTGGCGAACGTTCAATGAGGTGATCCAAAAAGACTTTATGAGAGATGCTAATGTTAGGGGAGGGAAGAGAAACCACGGATCTCTGTGCTCAGGAATGTTTGTGTTTGTTTTTGTTGCTTTTCCTTTAGCAATTTATATTTTGATTTTTAAATCAAATTTTAAAAATTTAAATTGAGATATATCGATATTAACACAGTGTTTTTAACATATTTTATGTTCATTATATTCTGATTCATTTTATTACTTACTACTTAAGCATGCGTATCACATAAAACAACTACATATGAAGTATGGATATTTAAAAGCAGCACACCAATTTAGGTCAGAGCTTTAATTTCACATGAGAGCAGTCAGACTCTCCATTTTATTTAGTAGCATTATCTTATCATTTTTATCCTTTGACTCCAGGGACAGGAGGGTGTATTAGCAGACATGGGCAACCTCACTATCATCACAGAATTCATCCTCATGGATATCACAACCTCCCAGGAGCTCCAAGTCTTGCAAGGTCTGCTATTCTTAGTGATTTATCTGGGAGCCGTGTTTGGAAATCTTCTGACCATTACCACCATTGTGACAGACCCACATCTTCATTCCCCAATGTACTTCTTTATAGGAAACTTATCCTTGTTAGACTTTTGCTATATTTCAGTAACTGTTCCTAAATCAATTGTAAATTCTCTGATGGACAGTAAATTGATTTTTCTCAAAGAATGTGTCACTCAAACTTTCCTATTTATCTTATTTGGATCCACAGAGTTTTTTTTTCTGTGGTCATGTCCTATGACCACTACGTTGCTATTTGTCACCCTCTGCATTATCAGCTCGTCATCACCCCACGTCTGTGCACATAGATCTCAGGGGCTTTGTGGGCCAGTGGGCTGCTCTATTCTGTGATCCACTCAGGCATCATATTTCAGATTTCCCTTCAGAAAATCCAATGAGATTCACCAGTTTTTCTGTGATATCCTTCAAATCCTAAGCATCTCATCCCAGTCTGTGCAGTTTTCTGAGACAGTAGCCCTTGTTGTAAGTACTTGTATTACCTTACTCTGCTTTGTTGTCTTATTCTCTTCATGTGTTAGCATCTTTTCAACTGTGCTCCAGATGAGATCTGTGGAAGCCCAGAACAAATCCTTATCCCTGCTCCCTGCAGATAGCTATTTTTATTTTATTTATAATTTCTGTATTGTTTGCTTGTTTGAGCCCCATCTCTAATGCATCAACTATTCAAAACCTTCTCACAGCCATGTTCTACTCCATGGTGGCACCATTCATAAATCTTATCATCTTTAGCCTGAGGAACAAGGCCATCAAGAGTGCTTTCCACAAAATGTTTAGTAGATCTTTCAGGATCCCCTAGCAATTTTACTTTTGTTGTTTTGTTCAAGTTTATTTTTGTTGTTGTTCTTGTTATTTTGAATGTAAATAGTATTTCAATATCCACTGCAGAAGAAATAATATATGTGTAACCTGAGTCGGAATCGACTCAATGGCACTGGGTTTTGGGTTTAACCTCAAATTTTAGATAAAGTAAAAATTTAATAATTTTTTTGTTACTTTATTTTTTTTATTAACTTTTATTGAGCTTCAAGTGAACGTTTACAAATCAAGTCAGTCTGTCTCATAAAAGTTTATATACATCTTACTCCATACTCCCACTTGCTCTCCCCCTAATGAGTCAGCCCTTCCAGTCTCTTCTTTCGTGACAATTTTGCCTGCTTCCAACTCTCTCTATCCTCCCATCCCCCCTCCAGACAGGAGATGCCAACACACTCTCAAGTGTCCACCTGATATAATTAGCTCACTCTTCATCAGCATATCTCTCCTACCCACTGTCCAGTCCCTTTCATGTCTGATGAGTTGTCTTCGGGGATGGTTCCTGTCCTGTGCCAACAGAAGGTTTGGGGACCATGACCGCCGGGATTCCTCTAGTCTCAGTCAGACCATTAAGTATGGTGTTTTTATGAGAATTTGGGGTCTGCATCCCACTGATCTTCTGCTCCCTCAGGGGTTCTCTGTTGTGCTCCCTGTCAGGGCAGTCATCAATTGTGGCCGGGCACCAACTAGTTCTTCTGGTCTCAGGATGAGGTAGGTCTCTGGTTCATGTGGCCCTTTCTGTCTCTTGGGCTCTTAGTTGTTGTGTGACCTTGGTGTTCTTCATTCTCCTTTGATCCAGGTGGGTTGAGACCAATTGATGCATCTTAGATGGCCGCTTGTTAGCATTTAAGACCCCAGACACCACATTTCAAAGTGGGATGCAGAATGTTTTCATAATAGAATTATTTTGCCAATTGACTTAGAACAAAAAAACTTCTTTGCTTTTGGTCCAGTCCAACTGAGCTGACCTTCCATGTATTGAGTGTTGTCCTTCCCTTCACCTAAAGCAGTTCTAATCTACTAATTAATCAGTAAAAAACCCTCTCCCTCCTTCCCTCCCTCCCCCCCTCGTAACCACAAAAGTATGTGTTCTTCTCAGTTTATACTATTTCTCAAGATCTTATAATAGTGGTCTTATACAATATTTGTCCTTTTGCCTCTGACTGATTTCGCTCAGCATAATGCCTTCCAGGTTCCTCCATGTTATGAAATGTTTCACAGATTCGTCACTGTTCTTTATGGATGTGTAGTATTCCATTGTGTGAATATACCACAATTTATTTATCCATTCATCTGTTGATGGACACCTTTGTTGCTTCCAGCTTTTTGCTATTGTAAACAGAGCTGCAATAAACATGGGTGTGCATATATCTGTTTGTGTGAAGGCTCTTGTTTCTCTAGGGTATATTCCGAGGAGTGGGATTTCTGGGTTGTATGGTAGTTCTATTTCTAACTGTTTAAGATAATGCCAGATAGATTTCCAAAGTGGTTGCACCATTTGACATTCCCACCAGCAGTGTATAAGAGTTCCAATCTCTCTGCAGCCTCTCCAACATTTATTATTTTGTGTTTTTTGGATTAATGCCAGCCTTGGAATCTCATCATAGCTTTAATTTGCATTTCTCTAGTGGCTAATGATCGAGAGCATTTTCTCTTGTATCTGTTAGCTGCCTGAATATCTTCTTTAGTGAAGTGTGTGTTCATATCCTTTGCCCACTTTTTGATTGGGTTGTTTGTCTTTTTGTGGTTGAGTTTTAACAGAATCATAGAGATTTTAGAGATCAGGCACTGGTCGGAGATGTCATAGCTGAAAATTTTTTCCCAATCTGTAGGCGGTCTTTTTACTCTTTTGGTGAAGTCTTTGGATGAGCATAGGTGTTTGATTTTTAGGAGCTCCCAGTTATCGGGTTTCTCTTCGTCATTTTTGGTAATGTTTTGTATTCTGTTTATGCCTTGTATTAGCGCTCCTAGGGTTGTCCCTATTTTTTCTTCCATGATCTTTATCGTTTTAGTCTTTATGTTTAGGTCTTTGATCCACTTGGAGTTAGTTTTTGTGCGTGGTGTGAGGTATGGGTCCTGTTTCATTCTTTTGCAAATGGATATCCAGTTATGCCAGCACCATTTGTTAAAAAGACTATCTTTTCCCCAATTAACTGACACTGGGCCTTTGTCAAATATCAGCTGCTCATATGTGGATGGATTTATATATCTCGGTTCTCAATTCTGTTCCACTGGTCTATGTGCCTGTTGTTGTACCAATATCAGGCTGTTTTGACTGCTGTGGCTGTATAACAGCTTCTGAAATCAGGTAGAGTGAGGCCTCCCACTTTCTTCTTCTTTTTCAGTAATGCTTTGCTTATCCGAGGCTTCTTTCCCTTCCATATGAAGTTGGTGATTTGTTTCTCTATCACCTTAAAAAATGACATTGGAATTTGGATCGAAAGTGCGTTGTATGTATAGATGGCTTTTGGTAGAATAGACATTTTTACTATGTTAAGTCTTCCTATCCATGGGCAAGGTATGTTTTTCCACTTAAGTATGTCCTTTTTAATTTCTTGTAATAGAGCTTTGTAGTTTTCTTTGTATAGGTCTTTTACATCCTTGGTAAGATTTATTCCTAAGTATTTTATCTTCTTGGGGGCTACTGTGAATGGTATTGATTTGGTTATTTTCTCTTCGGTGTTCTTTTTGTTGATGTAGAGGAATCCAAGTGATTTTTGTATGTTTATTTTATAACTTGAGACTCTGCCAAGCTCTTCTATTAGTTTCAGTAGTTTTCTGGAGGATTCCTTAGGGTTTTCTGTGTATAAGACCATGTCATCTGCAAATAGGGATAATTTTACTTCCTCCTTGCTGATCCGGATGCCCTTTATTTCTTTGTCTAGCCTAATTGCCCTGGCTAGGACTTGTAGCACGATGTTGAATAAGAGCGGTGATAAAGGGCATCCTTGTCTGGTTCCCGTTCTCAAGGGAAATGCTTTCAGGTTCTCTTCATTTAGAATGATGTTGGCTGTTGGCTTTGCATAGATGCCTTTTATTATGTTGAGGAATTTTCCTTCAATTCCGATTTTGGTGAGAGTTTTTCTCATAAATGGGTGTTGGACTTTGTCAAATGCCTTTTCTGCATCAATTGATAAGATCATGTGGTTTTTGTCTTTTGTTTTATTTATGTGGTGGATTACATTAATGGTTTTTCTGATATTAAACCAGTCTTGCATACCTGGTATAAATCCCACTTGATCGTGGTGAATTATTTTTTTGATATGTTGTTGAATTCTATTGGCTAGAATTTTGTTAAGAATTTTTGCATCTATGTTCATGAGGGATATAGGTCTGTAATTTTCTTTTTTTTGTAATGTCTTTACCTAGTTTTGGTATCAGGGAGATGGTGGCTTCATAGAATGAGTTGGGTAGTATTCCGTCATACTCTATGCTTTGAAATACCTTTAGCAGTAGTGGTGTTAACTCTTCTCTGAAAGTTTGGTAGAACTCTGCAGCGAAGCCGTCTGGGCCAGGGCTTTTTTTTTGTTGGGAGTTTTTTGATTACTGTTTCAATCTCTTTTCTTGTTATGGGTCTATTTAGTTGTTTTACTTCTGAATGTGTTAGTTTAGGTAGGTAGTGTTTTTCCAGGAATTCATCCATTTCTTCTAGGTTTGCAAATTTGTTAGAGTACAATTTTTCGTAATAATCTGATATGATTCTTTTAATTTCAGTTGGGTCTGTTGTGATGTGGCCCTTTTCGTTTCTTATTTGGGTTATTTGTTTCCTTTCCTGTATTTCTTTAGTCAGTCTAGCCAATGGTTTATCAATTTTGTTAATTTTTTCAAAGAACGAGCTTTTGGCTTTGTTAATTTTTTCAATTGGTTTTCTGTTCTCTAATTCATTTGGTTCAGCTCTAATTTTTATTATTTGTTTTCTAAAAATTTAATAATTTTGATAAAAGGATATATAAATAATTGCTATAGTTAATCATTAGAACAAAATCTTTGCTTGAAAAAATGAATTATTTTTTTCTGTACCTACCCTTTTTGAATATTAGCTATTATATATTATATACTGAATTTGTGATGTTGACTTAACCCAACTTTTTGTAAGTGAAGAAAAATTTAGAAAGGTAAATTATTTCCTCATGTTCAAGTTGACTTGGGTGGTAAAGCTGGGGTGAAAGCAAAGATCTAATTAGCTGCAAATGTATTTCCTAAGTCCTTTCAAATTTCACCATGTAATACAGGTTTTTATGGTTTCAAGTTTATTTTATACATGCAGACACTTGAATCCATGGCCTTATATGTCAGTATACCAACACATGATATCTATGAACATAACCTGTTTAATTATTCTAGATAAGTATATAGGGAAATAGAGCTATAAAAAAGTCCATCTGTATTCTAGACCATGAAAAAAAAACCTAAAATCTATTTCAGAGCTGTGATCTGTTAGAGAGATAGCAGGGGGAGAAAAAAGGCAGTTGGTACTAATATCAGGAAACAGATTTACTGTCTTGACACAATGCAGATAACAAATAGAGACAAACAATACGTAAAGGTGTATATAACAGGAACCAAATACTTCTGATAAAGCTTCAATGATTAAAATAAATATTAATCATTAGGAGAGATATAGGATAAGAACATTGTAATAAGTAGCTGAATGCAGACTTTAGCGTTCCTGCACATGAGGTGGGATAAATTAAAGAGAAGGCAAAGGCTTAGTAGAGTAGAAGTCAGTGATTATGACATATAGGACAAGAAAGCAAAATTTAACACGTGCTACATGGGGTTGCCATGAGTCAAAATTGACTCAATGACAGCTAACAACAGCAACAACATGATTCCTACCTGAAGGAAAATAGATTTTACTCTCAATACTCCTAAAGATTGCTTATATGATTCTTGTTTATGCAATGCTTAATTCAATGTGCAGTTAAAAGACCTCATTCCAGGCCTGGAATTTTCCCACAATGTCCAGATATATAAATAGCCTTAAACTCTTCTAGTAATTAAATCATTCAAACTATGAGAGTCATGATTTGATGCTCCATTTGGGCAAACCCCCAAATAGTTCTCCTTCAAATACAATGGCTACATAAGGTTTAATTTTTATTGAATACGCATGTCTGTATTTGTGTGTTTTGTTAAGTCTAACAAATGTTACTGTGAAATAAATTTCTGATTCTTCTTTCCTGTAGTTGTTTAATTCAAAAGATAAATGAAATTTGCTGAAGGATAGCTGCTTTTGTATTCTAACAACTGAATTGCAGTGATAGCACTCACCACATTTTATTTCTCCATTCTTAAATCCACAAACACTTAAGCTCTTCCAAAACCCAATTTACTATGTGATTTTGTTTCAAAAATATTTTTGCCTGCTAATATTCCCATCAGCCCGCAACCAACAACACACAAGCTCCAGAGGATAAGCTAGATAACTGGGATCTTCTAAAAATTAAACACTTATGCTCATCAAAAGACTTCACCAAACGAGTAAAAAGAGGACCTACAGACTGGGAAAAATTTTTTGGCCATTACAAATCAGACAAAGGTCTAATCTCTGAAATCTACAAGAAAAGCCAACACGTCTACCACAAAAAGACAAATAATCCAATTAAAAAATGGGCAAAGGAAATGAACACACACTTCACCAAAGAAGACATTCAGGTGGCTAACAGGCTTATGAGGAAATGCTCGGGGTCACTAGCCATTAAAAAAAGAAATGCAAATCAAAACCACAATGAGATACCATCTCACCCCAGGATTACTGGCACAAATAAAAAAAACAGGAAAAAAGAAATTTTGAAGAGGCTATGGGGAGATCAGAACTCTTATGCCCTGCTGGTTGGAATGCAAAATGATACAACCATTTTGGAAAACAATATGGCACTTCCTTAGTAGTAAGCTAAAAATAGAAATACTGTATGATCCACCAATCCCACTCCTAGGAATATATCCTAGAGAAAGAAGAGTTGTCACATGAATAGACATGTTCATTGCAGCATTTTTAACAATAGCAAAAAGATGGAAACAACCTAGATGTCCATCAACAGATGAATGGATAAACTAACTGTGGTACATGCACACAATGGAGTATTATGCAACAATAAAGAACAATGATGAATCTGTGAAGCGTCTCATAACATGTTGAGTCTGGAAGGCATTACACTGAGTGAAATAAGTCAATTGCAAAAGGACAAATACCATATGAGACCACTACTATAAAAACTCATGAAAAGGTTTGCCCACAAAAAGAAATAATCTTTGATAGTTATGAGGGAGGGAAGGGGTGAGGATGGAAAAACACTAAATAGACAATAGATAAGTGGTAACTTTGGTGAAGGGTAAGACAGCACACAATACCGGGGAAACCAGCACAACCTGTACAAGGCAAGGTCATGGAAGCTCCACAGAAACATCCTAATTCCCTGAGGGACCGAATTGCTGGGCCGAGGGCTGTGGGGACAATGGTTTTGGGGAACATCTAGTTCAATTGGTATAACATGGTTTATAAAGAATATGTTCTACATTATACTTTGGTGAGTAGCATCTGGGATCTTAAAAGTCTGTGAGTGGTCATCTAGGATATTCCATTGGTCTCACCTCTTCAGGAGCAAGGAAGAGTAAAGAAAATTAAAGATACAAGGGAAAGATAGTGCAAATGACTAATGGACCACAAATACCACAGACTGAGTCCGGTACAACTAGACAGTGCCCAGCTACCACCACTGACTGCTCTGACAGGGATCACTCTAGAAGGTCCCAGACAGAGCTAGAGCAAAACGCAGAACAAAATTCTAACTCACAAAGACAGACCAGACTTACTGGCCTGAAGGTGCCTGGAGAAAACCTGAGAGTATGGCCCTGGACATCCTTTTAGCCCAGTAATGAATTCATTGCTGAGGCTCACCCTTCAGCTAAAGTTTAGACAGGCCCATAAAACAAAATGAGACTAAAGGGGCCCACAAGCCCAGAGGCAAAGACTAGAAGGCAGGAGGGAACAGGAAAGCTGGTAATAGGGAACCCAAGGTTGAGATGGGAGAGTGTTGACATGTCGTGGGGTTGTTAACCAAAATCACAAAACAATATGTATACTAACTGTTTAATGAGATGCCAGTTTGTTCTGTAAACCTCCATCCAAAGTACAATAAAAAAAAGAAAAAAGTGATAAATAGATCAGTGGATTTAAATCTAACAGAATATGGAAAGAATATTAATGTGGTTTTAGATTCCAAATTGCAATGTCTCCTCACCAAAAAATAAATAAATAAAAATAATCTGAAAGTAATCTATTAAAATACTCCTTCCCTTTTCAAAACATGTGTCTGTGTGAGATCACATTTTCTTCATATATTTGAATCAAAACAAAACACCTATTGTAACTGAACAAATGAAGAAGCAGTTAGGATGATCAAGCTCTCTTCTGTTAAGGCAGACATTAGAGAGATTTGTAATATTGTAGAACAATGTCTCTCACCTCAATAATTTTATTTTGGCTTGTGGAAATAACATGCTTTCATAAAAAATGTGTCATTGTATTAATATATAAAGAGTTTATTATTATTGACAAGTTAAATTATTTTTATGATCAGGCATGGAATTGAAAATTCATGAATTTCCAACCACCTAGAAAACATTTTTGAATACTTCTTTTTTGTTAAGTGTAACAACAAAAAATCTGGTCATTTCATTGATAAGAAACATTATACAGATCTAACTAATATCAAGGTTATAGCCAAAGAATCCTTAGCAGTCAGGAGTTAAGGTCAGTTGGCCTCTCAGGAGACCCAAACCATCAGTTGCCCAGGGCTCATCAGAGGTATGAACTATATGTGTACAAGGAATTCAGAAGCCGACATGTTGATATGACTAAAAAAAAAATTGTGAATCTCCCAGAGAGGTGACTTCTTCAATTTTACTTTGTGAAGAAAGAGGCAGGATCCTGAATTTTTCAAGTCTGTCTGAATTGTGGAAAATAAATATTCTCGTTAACAGCAACAACAAAAAAAACCTGTTGCCCTGGAGACAATTCCGACTCATAGTGACCCTATAGGACAGAGTAGAACTGCCATGTAGAGTTTCCAAGGAACACCTGGTGGATTCAAACTGCCGACTTTTTGGTTAGCAGCTGTAGCTCTTAACCACTAAGTCACCAGGATAAATGTGTTACCTCATTCTCAGGTATCCTTTTTTTTTTTTTTTAAATAATTTTTATTGTGTCTTAAATGAAAGTTTACAAATCAAGTCAGTCTCTCACACAAAAACTTACATACACCTTGCTACATACTCCCAATTACTCAGTCTGCTCCCTCCCTTCACTCTCTCTTTTCATATCCATTTCACCAGCTTCTAACCCCCTCCACCGTCTCATCTCCTCTAAGCAGGAGATATCAACATAGTCTCAAGTGTCCACCTGATCCAAGAAGCTCACTTCTCACCAGCATCCCTCTCCAACCCACTGACTAAAAACTGACTAGATGCTTTAAAATGTTTCACTGTTCCCCTAGTTGTCTTAGTATATTGAAGTCATTTAAAAATATTTGCTTATCTTTTTTAATTTTCATTTAAATTCTGATTTCTTTTTCTAATGCTGAGTCGTCCTGAGGTCAACTGGCATAACAAAGTTTATTAAGAAAACGTGCTGCATCCCACTTTGGTGAGTGGCGTCTGAGGTCTTAAAAGCTAGCAAGTGGCCATCTAAGATGCATCAGTTGGTACCAACCCACCTGGAGCAAAGGAGAATAAAGAACACCAAAGACATGAGGAAAATATGAGCTGAAGAGACAGAAAAGGCCACATAAACCAGAGATTCCATCAGCCTGAAACCAGGAGAACCAGATGGTGCCCAGCTACCACCAATGACTGCCCTGACAGGGAACACAACAGAGAGTCCCTGACAGAGCAGGAGAAAAGTGGGGTGCAGAACTCAAATTCTAGGAAAAAGACCATACTTAATGGTCTGACTGAGATCGCAGGAACCCTGGAAGACATGGCCCCTGCATTCCCTGTTAGCCCAAAACTAAAACCATTCCCAAAGCCAACTCTTCAGACAAAGATCAGACTGGACTATAAGACATAAAATCATACTCGTGAGGAGCGTGCTTCTTAGCTCAAGTAGGTACTTGAGACTAAATTGGCAGCTCCTGTCTGGAAGCAAGATGAGAAGGCAGAAAGGGACAGGAGCTGGTTGAATGGACATGGGAAATCTGGGGTGGAAATGAGAAGCGTGCTGTTACATTATAGAGAGAGCAACTAGGACCACATACAATGTGTGTGTAAATTTTTGTATGAGAAAATAACTTGAGCTGTAAACTTTCACTTAAAGCACAGTAAAAAAAGGAAAAAAAGAATACAATGAAGTGTTTTATTCATTCATTTATCAATACAATATTTATTCATTTTGACTAGGGATTGGCATAAAAGCAAGTTCTTTTTAAAATTTCACTAGCTATTTAGCTTAACTAGTAAAGAATGCCCACCTTGAGCGTTGTGCTCTTTTAAGATCTATCTATATGAGATCAAACTGACAACAGCAACTCTAAGAATTAGATAGGAAACTTAAGGAGCAATGAGTTTATGTTAATGCGGGAGGAACAACTCAGAAAAAGAGGGTTAGAATGGTTGCACAACTAGAAGAATATAGTCAGTGTCACTGAACTGTACGTGTAGAAATTGTTGAATTGGTGTGTGTTCTGCTGTGTATATTCTCAACAGCAATAAGAAAAACAAAATAAATCATTAAAAAAATTTTGTTTTTCTTTACAATTCTTTTGATGATGTCTTGATAAGATAAAAATGTGTACATTTTAATCTTATCACATATATATATTTGTTACCAACATAATTTTTATCTTGGACTACAAGTCAATTGAAGATTTTAAGCTGGTATACATGAAGATGCTTGCATTTTAAATTAAAAAATAAATTCTTCTTGAACAGATGAGCACATGGTCAGAACGCGATGTAATATCAGTCATCTGATCGCCAGAGAAGCTCAGTTCCTACTGCTGAAATCTCTAGCAAATTTAAAACATAATTTCTCTGATAATCAATATTTTTATTATCAAGTATTGGGAATAATATTGCAGAAGGTGATCCAAAGCAAATAGACACTTATGAAGTTTACATGGTGAGGTGGTCATAAGTGATATTGGGATTTTATTCCCACTTACATGGATTTTTTTTTTGTTAGATGGATTAGTATCAGCTTGGTTGGAAAGAATTTTCTTCTTCTGCTCGTCCACCACATTCAGGACTGGATTCATGTAATATGTTATCCTATCACAAATAAATGAGAATAAAACAAATGTACTTCCTGTCTTGAGTTAGATTAACCACTTAAGATAGAGGTGACATACCCTACCATACAGGAATTTGCAAAATTGAGAGGAGCAGAAACAAGCACTCTTAGAGAAAAGCATACATGTTAAGAAGAAAGATAATAAAGGGTAGAAAATGGAAATTTCCACATGCTGACCCTTTGAAAAATATGGATATTATGGTGCTTCTGACTCAAGTAGGTGAAAGATTATATTTAGCGGGAAGTTTTTAATTCCCCACGTCCTACTTGTAATTCCCTTTAAATATTATAATTCTTTAATAAAACTTGATATATCCCATCGTCCTTCATCCTCTACACAGAGGCGATGCTTAATAAGAAGGGAAATTTATTCCTTGGGCAGGTAAATGTATATTTTCCATTCTATGACTCATGTCTTAACTTCAAAGGTAATACAATCAATCCTGATCATGAAGGCAAAATAAATAACAAAAATATTATTGAAGCATTCTTATTTTTAGAAATCAGCTCTGTAAAAAATGTGAATTTAAGGGGTCAGATATGAGAGAAAATTGTACCAATTAAGTATGTACACATATGTTCATATATATGTATTTTAAAAGCAATTCAATGGAAATGATTACATAAAATTCTGTAGATAAAAATTAAAAAAAAATTTAACTCATGGTTATTTAGTTCATTAAGTGTGCCTTTAATGTAATATTATGAAGTACAGAATATAGAAATTAAATTTAACCATGCTACATTTTTTATTCTCAAAATCTTAAGTGCCGCCGAGTTGGTTCTGATTCATAGCAACACTATGTACAACACAATGAAACACTGCCCAGTCCTGTGCCGTCTAACTATCACTGTTATGTTTGAGCCCGTTGTTGCAGCCACTGTGTCAATCCATCCTGGTGAGGGTCTTCCTTTTTTTTTTTTTTTACTGTCCCCCTACTTCACCAAGCATGCTGTCCTTCTCCAGGGACTCTTACATGTCCAAAGTACATGAGGCAGAGTTCACCGTCCTGATTTCTAAGAACCATTCTGGCTGTACTTCTTCCAAGACAGATTTGTTCATCCTTCTGGCAGTCCGTGGTATATTCAGTATTCTCCACCAACATCACAATTCAAAGGCATCAGTTCTTCCTCAATCTTCCTTATTCATTGTTCACCTTCAGCATGAATATGAGGTGACTGAAATTACCATGGCTTGCGTCAGACACACCTTAGTCCTCAAAGTGACATCTTTGCTCTTCAACACTTCAAAGAGGTCTTTTGAAGCAGATTTGTCCAATGCAACACTTTGTTTGATTTCTTTTTTTTTCAAATAATTTTTATTGTGCCTTAAATGAAAGTTTACGAATCAAGTCAATCTCTCACACAAAAACCCATATACACCTTGCTACACACTCCCAATTACTCTCCCCCTAATGAGACACCTCGCTCTCTCCCTCCACTCTCTCTTTTCGTGTCCTTTTTGCCAGCTTCTAACCCCCTCCACCCTCTGACCTCCCCTCCAGGCAGAAGATGCCAACATAGTCTCAAGTGTCCACCTGATCCAAGAAGCTCATTCCTCACCAGCATCCCTCTCCAACCCATTGTCCAGTCCAATCCATGCCTGAAGAGTTGGCTTCGGGTTCCTGTCCCGGGCCAACAGAAGGCCTGGGGGTCATGACCACCAGGGATCCCTCTAGTCTCAGTCAGACCATTAAGTCTGGTCTTACAAGAATTTGGGGTCTGCATCCCACTGCTCTCCTGCTCCCTCAGGGGTTCCCTGTTGTGTTCCCTGTCAGGGCCTTCATCAGTTGTAGCCGGGCACCATCTAGTTCTTCTGGTCTCAGGATGATATAGTCTCTGGTTCATGTAGCCCTTTCTGTCTCTTGGGCTTGTAATCACCTTGTGTCCTTGGTGTTCCTCATTCTGCTTTGCTCCAGGTGGGTTGAGACTCATTGATGCATCTTAGATGGCTGCTTGTTAGCGTTTAAGACCCCAGACACCACTCTTCAAATTGGGATGCAGAATATTTTCTTAATAGATTTTATTATGCCACTTGACTTAGATGGCCCCTGAAACCATGGCCCCCAGACCCCTGCCCCTGCTACACTGGCCTTTGAAGCATTCAATTTATTCAGGAAACTTCTTTGCTTTTGCCTTAGTCCAATTGTACTGACCTCCCTTGTATTGTGTGCTGTCTTTCCCTTCACCGAAAGTAGTTCTTATCTACTATCTCATTAGTGGATACCCCTCTCTCACCCTCCCTCCCTCCCCCCTTTCGTAACCACAAAAGAATGTTTTCTTCTCAGTTTAAACTATTTCTCAAGTTCTTAAAATAGTGGTCTTATACAATATTTGTCCTTTCGCAACTGACTAATTTCAGTCAGCATAATGCCTCCCAGGTTCCTCCATGTTATGAAATGTTTCACAGATTCCTCACTGTTCATTATCGATGGGTAGTATTCTATTGTGTGAAAATACCATAATTTATTTAACCATTCATCCATTGACAGGCACCTTGGTTGCTTTCATCTTTTTGCTGTTGTAAACAGTGCTGCAGTAAACATGGGTGTGCATATATCTGTTCCTGTAAAGGCTCTTATTTCTCTAGGGTATATTCTAAGGAGTAGGATTGCTGGATCCTATGGTAGTTCTATTTCTAGCTTTTCAAGGAAGTGCCAAATCGATTTCCAAAGTGGTTGTACCATTTGACATTCCCACCAGCAGCGTGTGAGTGTTCCAGTCTCTCCACAGCCTCCCCAACATCTATTCTTTTGTGTTTTTTGGATTAATGCCAGCCTTGTTGGAGTGAGACGAAATCTCATTGTAGTTTTGATCTGCATTTCTCTAATGGCTAATGATTGTGAACATCTTCTCATATCTTTGTTAGCTACCTGAATGTCTTCTTTAGTGAGGTGTCTATTCATATCTTTTGCCCATTTTTTAATTGGGTCATTTGTCTTTTTGCAGTTGAGTTTTTGCACTATTATCTAGATTTTAGAGATCAGGCGCTGATCAGAAATGTCATAGCTAAAAACTTTTTCCCAGTCTGTAGGTAGTCTTTTTACTCTCTTGGTGAAGTCTTTGGATGAGCGTAAGTGTTTGATTTTTAGGAGCTCCCAGTTATCTAGTTTTTCTTCTACATCCTTTATAATGTTTTCTATACTGTTTATGCCATGTATTAGGGCTCCTAACATTGTCCCTATTTTTTCTTCCATGATCTTTATCATTTTAGATTTTATATTCAGGTCTTTGATCCATTTTGAGCTCGTTTTTGTACATGGAGTGAGGTATGGGTCTTGTTTCATTTTTTTGCAGATGGATATCAAGTTATGCCAGCACCATTTGTTAAGAAGACTATCTTTTCCCCATTTAACTGTTTTGGGGCCTTTGTCAAATATCAGCTGCTCATATGTGGATGGATTTATGTCTGGATTCTCAATTCTGTTCCATTGGTCCATGTACCTGTTGTTGTACCAGTACCAGGCTGTTTTGACTACTGTGGCAGTATAATAGGTTCTAAAATCAGGTAAAGTAAGGCCTCCCACTTTGTTCTTCTTTCTCAGTAATGCCTTATTTATCCGGGGCCTCTTTCCCTTCCGTATGAAATTGGTGATTTGTTTCTCCATCTCATTAAAGAATGTCGTTAGGATTTGAATCGGAATTGCATTAAATGTATAGATCGCTTTTAGTAGAGTAGACATTTTTAAAATGTTAAGTCAGCCTATCCATGAGCAAGGTATGTTCTTCCATCTATGTAAGTCTGTTTTGGTTTCTTGCAGAAGTGTACTGCAGTTTTCTTTGTATAAGTCTTTTACATCCCTGGTAAGATTTATTTGTAAGTATTTTATCTTCTTGGGGGCTACAGTAAATGGCATTGATTTGGTGATTTCCTCTTCAATGTTCTTTTTGTTGGTGTAGAGGAATCCACCTGATTTTTGTATGTTTATCTTGTATCCCGATACTCTGCTGAGCTCTTCTATTAGTTTCAGTAGTTTTCTCATTTCTTCAGTTGCTTTATCTGTGTGTTCCTTGGCTTGTTCTGCATATTGCCTCATTTCCTTCCCGATGTCTTGAATGGTTCTGTATATTAAATTTTTGTATTCCGCATCTGGTAATTCCAGAAATGCACTTTAATCTAGAAGATCCCTGGATTCTTTCTTTTGAGAGCTTGATGAGGTGATCCTGGTCTGTTTCTTTATGTGACTTGATATTGACTGTTTTCTCCAAGCCATCTATAAGTTATTGTATTAGTTTATGCTTGCTTACTGTGTCATAGCTGCTTGCTTTGTTTTGTTTTGGTATACCCCAATGTGTTGCTTGAGTGCGCTAGCTTGATTATTTTCACCTTTGGAGCTCTGGAGTCCTGTCCCAAGCTGGCTAGAGCTGTTATATCAGTCTAGGAGTCCATTCAGTTTTCTTGTATGAATTCAGCTCAGGTTTCCAGGTAGCTGATCATCAAGTGTGTGGTACAGGCTCTGTCCTACAGTCTTAGAGGGGCAGGGGTGATTGGCGTATATACCCGTATCTGATTGCAGCTGGGCATCTCGCTCTGAACAAGGCAGGGGGCTGAGAACCGACCCCCAAGTGTCTCTGAGGAAAACTCGTCTCTGTTCCCTACAGCATGCTGGTGGGTGGGCTCTGCACAGGGACCATGGGCACCCAAAGATTTTTTTGTAAGGACTGGCAGGTACCAGTTATCCTTGGGCCCCTGTCACAGGTAGCTGGGCAACCCAAGTGGAGCCACCAGTGCTTAGGTCCCTGTTGTGGGTAGGTGAGGACCTTGTTTAATAGGCAAAGCACTATGAAACGTCAAACACCCACCTCTCCACTGTACCACTGAAATGGATGGAGTTTGCCAACAAGGGCCTATTCTCCCTAAATAGGCCCACACAGGTCCATGCAGAAGGGAAAGGTGCTCAAGGTCCATGGACGGTTTATGCCTGGATAGAAGCTGCTTCTGTTCTGAGCTCCCCCAGTTAATGGAGCTAGCAAATTATCTTTTCCCCCCAGTTGCAAATTTTTTCCTTCCCCAAGGCCGGGAGGACGGCTCCAGCTGCTCACCAGGTTTATCTCAGGCCCAGGGATTCAGCCGCTGAAGCCGGCTTGGGGATGGGGGGGCCTGGTAAAATACACGCACGCACTTAGCTTTTGCCGAGAGCGCCCTTCTGCTCGGGTTCCGGGGATGTGAGAGGGTTGTGTTGCTGCTGCTTCTCCCTGAGGAAACTGAGGCCGATCGCTGGGACCAGCCCGTTGCTGCAGCTCCGGGAATGGTGCCTGAGGGCTCCCTGCGATTCAGGTCCAGCAAGTCCTCTCCGCTTCTGAGCGGTCTCTTCCTTCCCCTGCCCTCAGTTCATTGTCTAAGCTTTCCTTTAATGCTCAGGGCTCCCAGCTTGTCACAAATACACTCGTTTCACTTGTTTTTTTCGGGTCTTTGTTGTAAAGAGGGCTTGCCTGAAGCGTCTGTCTATTCTGCCATCTTGGCTCCGCCCCCTTTGTTTGATTTCTTGACCCCTGCTGCCAGGGGCTTTGCTTGTGGATCCAAGTAAAATGAATTTCTTGACAATTTTAATCTTTTCTCCATTTATCGTGATGCTGCTTAATGGTTCATTTGTGAAAACTTCTGTTTTCTTTACGTTGAAATTCAATCCATACTGAAGGCTATAGTCTTTGATCTTTATTATAGTGTTTCAGGTCCTCTTCACTTTCTGCAAGCCAGGTTGTGTCATCTGCAAATCACATGTTCTTAATGAGTCTTCCTGTCATCCTGATGTTGCATTTTTCTTCATAAAGTCCAGCTTCTCAGATTACTTGCTGAGCATACAGATTAAATAAGTATGATGAGAGGATACAGCCCTGACGCACACCTTTTCTGACTTCAAACCATGCAGTATCCCCTTCTTTTATTCAAACCATTGCTTCTTGGACTATGTACAGGTTCCTCATGAGCACAATTAAGTGTCCTGAGTTTCCCACTTTTTGCAATGTTATCCGTAATTTGTCATGATCCACAAAGTCAAATGCCTTTGCACAGGCAATATAACACAGGTAAACATCTTTCTGACATTCTCTGCTTTCAGCCGAGACCCATCTGACATCAGCAATTACATCCCTCATTCCATTTCCTCATCTCAATCCAGCTTGAACTTCTGGCAGCTCCCTGTAGATATACTGCTGTAACCATTTTTGATTGATCTTCATCAAAATTTTACTTGTGTGTGATAGTAATGATGTTGCTCGATAATTTCCACATTCTGTTGGGCCACCTTTCTTTGGAATGGGCATAAATATGGTTCCTTTCCAGTCGATTGGCCAGGAAGCTTTCTTCCAAATTTTTTGACATTGAAGAGTGAGCACTTCCAGCGCTGCATCTGTTTATTGAAATATCTCAATTGGTATTCCGTGAATTCCTGGAGCCTTGTTTTTTGCCAGTCCCTTCAGCGCACCTTGAACTTCTTCCTTCAGTACCATCGGTTCTTGATCATATGCTACCTTCTGAAATGGTTGAACATCAACCATTTCTTTTTGATACAGTAACTCTGTGTATTCCTTCCATCTTCTTTTGATGCTTCCTGCATCATTCAATATTTTGCCAATAGAATTCTTCAATATTGCAACTTGAGGCTTCTGTTTCTGATATCACATATAATATATTCTAATATAATTTCAAAAACAGAATTAGTTTAAAGATACACATTTATTGATGAAGTTTAATGAGTTGTTTTGCTACAATGACATCACAGAAGAAGATCAAGACTCATGAATCAGTCACAGAAATATATCAACCACCAGAATTTCTCAACTCCTGGGAGGATATGACTTTTACCAAGGAGAGTGTCAGAATTTAAAACTTACTTTGAAGAACTTCTTATTTTAAAATAATAATAGTTCAAAAACAAGTCAAAGAATTAAAATTATTGTCCAAAAAACTCCATTCCTTCTCCACTATTTCAAGTAATATGCTCAAATCTGAAGAAGAATTCGTAACTCCTTATTTAAACAAGACTCTGGAGGTTGTTGTCATTGTTGTTTTTAGGTGCCATCAAGTCATTTCCAGCTCATAGTGACCCTATGTACAACATAATAAAACACTGTCCAGTCCTGCTCCACTCTCACGATTGTTGCTATGTTTGAGCCCATTGTTGCAGCCACTTTGTCAATCCATCTCATTGAGGGTCTTCTTTTTCACTGACCCTCTACCAAGCATGATATCTTTCTCCAGAGATTAGTCCCTGGAGACAACACGTCCAAAATATGTGAGACCAAGTCTTGTAATCTTCCTTTCTAAGAAGAACTCTGGCTGCACGTCTTCCAAGCCAGACTTGGTCCATTCTTCCGGCAGTCCGGGAGTCTTCACCAGCACCGTAATTCAAAGGCATGAATTCTCCTTCCAAGCCAGACTTGTCCATTCTTCCGGCAGTCCGGTAGTCTTCTCCAGCACCGTAATTCAAAGGCACGAATTCTCCTTCAGCCTTCCCGACTCACTGTGCAGCTTTTGCACGCATATGAGGTTAGTAAAAACACCATTGCTTGGGTCAGGTGAACCTTAGTCCCCAAGGTGACATCTTTGCTTTTTTAAGACTTTAAAGAGTCTTTTACAGCAGATTTGCCAAATGTAATATGCATCACTTGATTTCCTGACTACTGCTGCCATGTACTTTGATTGTGAATCCAAGTGAAATGAAATCCTTAACCTTGCAGGCCATGGTCAGGAGAAATTACTTTCTCTGACATTCAGTGAAAAGCTGACACAAGCACCTACAGGGGAAGACAAAATTTACTACAACCTAGTTAAAAGCTTAATTAGTAATTTTTTAAGAGATATGGTCCTGAATTTAGTGGGTTGTTGTCGTTAGGTGCCGTCCAGTCAGTTCTGACTCGTAGCGACCACAGAACGAAACACTGCCGGGTCCTGCACCATGCTCACAATCATTACGCTTGAGCCCACGGCCAATCCATCTCATTGAGGCTCTTCCTTTTTTCCACTGACCCTGTACTTTGCCAAGCATGATGTCCTTCTCCAGGACTGATCCCTCCTGACAACAAGTCCAAAGTATGTAAGACGAAGTCCCGCCTTTCTTGCTTTTAAGGAGCATTCTAGTTGTACTTCTTCCAAAACAGATTTGTTTATTCTTTTGGCATATTCAAGTTCCTGGTATATTTAGTGGGACAAAGACCATCTTTCATTGGGTAAAGTTAGGTTCTTTACCCCCATATATCCCCTTTTTATTTCTGTAAGGTTGGTAATAACATCTACACTTTATAGTCTTAGTTATTGTGTCTATGTTTTCTTGGAAACTTGGTTGTGCAGTGGTTAAGCACTTGACTGCTGACCAAAAGGTCATGAGTTGGAACCCACCAGCCCGCTCCGTGGGAGAAAGATGTGGCAGTCTGCTTCTATAAAGATTACAGCCTTGGAAACTCTGTGGGGCAGTTATACCCTGTTCTATAGGGTCACTGAGTTGAGATCAACTTGACAGAATTTTTTTTTTTCTTAGATGTTTCTTAGTCAGCCTAGCTAATGGTTTGCCAATCTCATTGATGTTTGTTAAAAAACCAGATTTGGGGTTTATTGATTCTTTATATTGTTTTTCTATTCTTCATCTCTTTTCCAATTTTTATTAATTTCTTCCTCCTATTATCTTTGAGATCCATTTGTTCTTCTTTTAGTTCCTTAAGGCTTAAATTTAGGCTGATTTGAGACCTTCCCTCTTTTTTAATGTTATTTAAGCTATACATTTTCCTGTAAACATTGCTATCACTCCATTCTATAAGTTTTTGGTACACTGTATTTTCATTATTTGTCTTGAAATATTTTTTAATTTCCCTTTTGATTTCTTCTTTGATGAATTAGTTGTTCAAGAAAGTGTCGTTTAATTTCTTTGTGTTTGCCAATTGGTTTTCTTTTTTAAAATTTTTTTATGTTATCAATTTCCAGCTTCATTTCCTTGTGGTTGGAGAAGATACTTTGCATGATTTTTATCCTTTTTAAATTCATTGATATTTGTTTTATGCTCTGACAAATGGTCTATCCTGAAGAAGATCAACGTGAACTTGAGAAGAATGTGTATTCTGTATACGTCTGATGGGTCTAGTTGGTTTATAGTGTTGTTCAAGTCCTCTATTTCTTTACTGATCTTCAGGCTAGATGTTTTATTAAAATTTAGTACTGAAGTCTCCAAATCTTATTGGAAAACTGGCTATTTCTCCCCCCATCTGTGCCAATGTTTGCTTCATATATTCTGAGACTTTGTTTTCTGATGCCTATATGTTTCTATCTGTTATATCTTCTTGAATTGTCCCATTTTTCAATTTAAGTCCCTTTCTTGTCACTTGTAACAGTTTTTTACTTAAATCTATTTTGTCTGATATTGATGTTGTCAATTCAGACATTTCTCATTTCTATTTGCCTTGAGTAACTTTTCCTATTTATGCACTTTCAAACTATTTGTGTTTTTGAGCCTCAGGTGAGTCAGTGAATCTCTTATAAGCAGCATAACCCAAGAAGTTGAATCTTGTTTTTTTTTTTTTTTTAATTCTGCCAACTTCTGTCTTTTTATTGGTGAATTTAACCTCATTAAATTCCCCATAAGTGTGTCAGTTTGTTCTACTGTGGTAGCTTGTGTGTTGCTGTGATACTGTAAGCTATTATACCCATATATTAAATACCATCAGTGTCACCCATGGTGAAAAGGCTTCAGCAGAGCTTTAAGACAAAGACAAACTAGGAAAAAGGACCTGGTGGCATAATTGTCAAAAAATTGGCTAGGGAAAACCTTATGAATAACAGCAAACCACTGTCTGGTATAATGTCAGAAGATGAGCTCCTTAGAGTGGAAGGCACTCAAAATACAATGGGGGAAGAGCTACCTCCACAAGATAGAGTCAACCTTAATGACATGGATGGAGTAAAGCTTTTGGGACCTTCTTTTGCTGAGGTGGCACCTCTCAAAATGAGAAGAAACAGCTGCAAACATCCATTAATGATCAGAATGTGGAGTGTACAAGCTGTGAATCAAGGAAAATTGGAAAACTAAACCCATCACCTTCTAATTGATTCCAACTCATAGCACCTTTTTAGGATGGAGTAGAATGGCCCCATAGGGTTTCCAAGTTGCAGCTGGTGAATTCAAACTGCTGACATTTTGGTTAGAGGCAACCACTGAGCCAAATGGAATGTGTAAAGATTGATATCCTAGGCATTAGTGAACCGAAATGGCTGGTATTGGCTATTTAGAATCAGACAATCATATAGTCTACTATACCAGGAATGAAAACTTGAAGAGGAATGGTGTTGCATTCTTCATCAAAAAGAAGATTTCAGGATCTATCCTGAAGTACAACACCGTCAGTGATAGGATAATATCCATATGCCTGCAAGGAAGACTAGTTAATATGACTATTATTCAAATTTATATGCCAACTACTAAAGGCAAAAATGAAGAAATTGAAGATTTATACCAATTCAGCAGTCTGAAATTGATCAAACATAAAATCAAGAGGCATTGATAATTACTGGTGATTGGAATGTGAAAGTTGGAAACAAAGAAGAAAGATGGGTAGTTGGAAAACATGGCCTTGGTGATAGAAATGATGCTGGAGATCACATGATAGAATTTTGCAAGACCAACAACTTCTTTGTTGCAAATACCTTTTTTCACAACATAAATGAGGACTATACACCTGGATCTAGCCAGATAGAATATACAGGAATCAAGTTGACTACATCTGTGGAAAGACGTGATGGAAAATCTCAACGTCTTTAGTCCAGAAAAGGCCAGGGGCCGTCTGCAGAATGGGCCATCAATTGCTCATATGCAAGTTCATGTTGAAGCTGAAGAAAATTAGAAAAAGTCCACAAGAGACAAAAGAAGACCTTGAGTATATCCCACCTGAATTTAGAGACCATCTCAAGAATAGTTTTCATGCATTAACCACTAATGACCTGAGACCAGACCGGTTGTGGAATGACATCAAGGATATCATACCTGAAGAAGGCAAAGGTCATTAAAAAGACAGGAAAGAAAGAAAAGACCAAAATGGATGTCAGAAGAGCCTCTGAAAGTTGCACTTGAACATAGAGTAGCTAAAACAAAAGAAATAAATGATGAGGTAAAATTGCTGAACAGAAAATTTCAAAGAGCGGCTTGAGGAGACAAATTGAAGTATTATAATGAAATGAGCAAGCCCAGAGTTAGGAAACCAAAAGCAAAGAACATTCTCAGCGTTTCTCAAGCTGAAAGAACTGATGAAAAAATTCAAGCCTCAAGTTCTAATATTGAAGGATTCTACTGGGAAAATATTGAATAAAGCAAGGAGCATCAAAAAGAATTGGTCTATGTTCAAACATTTCACGAGGTAGCATATGGTCGAGAACCAATGGTGCTGAAGGAAGAAGTCCAAGTGGCACTGAAAATAATAGTGAAAAACAAGGCACCAGGAATTGATGGAATACCAGCCGAGAAATTTCAACAAACAGACTCAGCACTGGACATGTTCACTTGTCTATATCAAGAAATTTGAAAGACAACTACCTGGCCAACTGACCCTATCTGTGTCCATTCCAAAGAAAGGTGAACCAACAGAAGGAGGAAATTATCGAACAATGTCATTAATATCACACGCAAGTAAAAATTTTCTGAATATCAATCAAAAGTGATGGTAGCAGAAGATCAACAGGGAACTGCCAGAAGTTCAAACCAGATTCAGAGGAGGATGTAGAACAAGGGATATCATTGCTGATGTCAGACGGATCTTGCCTGAAAGAGGAAAACACCAGAAATTTGGTTACCTGTGTTATATTCACTATGCAAAGGTATTTGACTGTGTGGATCATGAAGAATTATGGAAGACATTGCAAAGAATGGAAATTCCAGAACACATAATTGTGCTCATGAGGAACCTGTATATTGACCAAGAGGCAGTCGTTGGAACAGAAAAGGGGATATTGTGTGGTTTGAAGTCAAAAAAGGTGTGCATCAGGGCTGTATTCTTTCACCATACTTAATCTGTATGCTGAGCAAATAATTGGAGAAGCTGAACTGTATAAAGAAGAATGCAGTGTCAGGATTGGAAGAAGACTCATTAACAACCTGTGGTTTGAGATGACACTATCTTGCCTGCAGAAAGTGAAGAGGACTTGATGCACTTACTGAAGAGTATCAAAGACTATAACCTTCAGTATGGATTGAACCTCAACATAAAGAAAACAAAAATTCTCACAACTGGACCAATAAACAACATCATGATAAATGGAGAAAAGATTAAAGTTATCAAGAATTTCACTTTCCTTGGATCCACAATCAATGCCCATGGGAACAGCGGTCAGGAAATCAAATGACGTGTTGTATTGGGCAAATATGCAGCAAAAGACCTCTTTAAAGTGTTGAATAGCAAAGATGTCACTCGAGGACTAAGGTGTGTCTGACACAAGCCGTGGGATTTTTAATTGCCTCAATATGCATGTGAAAACTGGACAATGAATGAGGAAGATTGAAGAAGACTTCATGCCTTTGGATTATTGTGTTGACAAAGAGTACTGCATACACCATGGGCTGCCAGTGTTTCTCTCTGAGCACTTTAAACATATTGTTCCGCTTCCTTCTGGTCCTCATAGTTTCTGATGAGAAACTGGCTGTTAACCTTATGGAAAAGTCCGTGTATGTAACAAACCATTCTCTGTTGATGACTTCAAAGTTCCTTCTTTGTCCTGAGTTGGATTATAATGTGTCTTGATGTGGATCCCTTTGAGTTTATCCTTAGAATTTGTTTAGCTTCTTAGATATGTATATTTATTTCCTTCACCAATTTTGTGAAGTTTTGGCCATTTTTTTTTCAATTTTTTTTTGCCCCCTTCTCTCTTCTCCTTGTGGAATACCATAATGTATATTTTGTAGGCTTGATGATGTCCCATAGGTCTCTTAGGCTCTGTTTATTTTGCTTCATTCTTTTTATTTATTTTTTATTTGTCTCTTTTTCTTTGTGTTTTTAATTGTCCAATATTAAAAATTACTGATTATTTATTATGTATTTTTACAAGTAAGGCTATAGACAAATTCTAGATTAAAAACCTAGCATTTAACATATACTTAAAAAAATTATTGTTGTAGATAACGGTTTCGTATTAAAAAAACTTGAGCTGTTTCACCTAGTGAAATAATTAACTCGGTATCTGTGATCAATGGATTTTTATGTTTCTTGTGTATATCCTAGCTTGATCCTTAACTGCTTTGTTGTACATCCCCCCTCAACCATGAGCATCATAAACAGACAAAACAAAACAAAATTTTCCCATTAATTAATTTTATGTGGTTAATCTCTTGTCTGTATTCCCCAGACCTCCAAGTTGCAATTACTCTCTTTGTCTCTTTTGTTCCAACTCTTTGTCTCCTGGGTGTCCTTGAATCTATTTAAGGTAGATATCTCAGCTTCTGAGTTGCAACCTTTAAGCCTTGGATTTTATCTCTTCCTTAGAGAAGCTTTGAGGTGTCGTTTCTCTCAGTGAGAGGTGACTTATGTTCTCCCAGTTCCTGTTGCTATACAAGCATGTTATTTCTATAACATTACATTGCCTGATAGAAAATACTTATCCACAAACATGATCAATGAAGATTGAATAGTTCTAGTCACAAGCAAAAGTGAAAAAGCTGCAATAAGGAAACAGACTTTTACTTACCAGCTTTTCCGAGATTCATACACAATCATCATGTAAGTACCACCTATTGGCACTTTTTTTTTTTTTTTATAATAACTTTTATTAAGCTTCAAGTGAACGTTTACAAATCCAATCAGTCTGTCACATATAAGTTTACGTACATCTCACTCCCTACTCCCACTTACTCTCCCCGTCTTGAGTCAGCCCTTTCAGTCTCTCCTTTCTTGACAATTTTGCCGGCTTCCCTCTCTCTCTATCCTCCCATCCCCCCTCCAGGCAAGAGTTGCCAACACAATCTCAAGTGTCCACCTGATATAATTAGCTCACTCTTCATCAGCATCTCTCTCCCACCCGCTGACCAGTCCCTTTCATTTCTGATGAGTTGTCTTCGGGGATGGTTCCTGTCCTGTGTCAACTGAAGGTCTGGGGAGCATGGCCGCCGGGATTCCTCCAGTCTCAGTCAGACCATTAAGTTTGGTCTTGTTATGAGAATTTGGGGTCTGCATCCCACTGATCTCCTGCTCCCTCAGGGGTCCTCTGCTGAGCTCCCTGTCAGGGCAGTCATCGATTGTGGCCGGGCACCAACTAGTTCTTCTGGTCTCAGGATGATGTAGGTCTCTGGTTCATGTGGCCCTTTCTGTCTCTTGGGCTCTTAGTTGTCATGTGGGCTTGGTGTTCTTCATTTTCCTTTGCTCCAGGTGGGTTGAGACCAATTGCTGCATCTTAGATGGCTGCTTGTTAGCATTTAAGACCCCAGACGCCACATTTCAAAGTGGGATGCAGAATGATTTCATAATAGAATTGTTTTGCCAATTGACTTAGAAGTCTCCGCAAACCATGTTCCCCAGACCCCCGCGCTTGCTCCGCTGACCTTTGAAGCATTCATTTTATCCCGGAAACTTCTTTGCTTTTGGTCCAGTCCAATTGAGCTGACCTTCCATGTATTGAGTGTTGTCTTTCCCTTCACCTAAAGCAGTTCTTATCTACTGATTAATCAATAAAAAACCCTCTCCCACCCTCCCTCCCTCCCCCCCTCGTAACCACAAAAGTATGTGTTCTTCTCAGGTTTACTATTTCTCAAGATCTTATAATAGTGGTCTTATACAATATTTGTCCTTTTGCCTCTGACTAATTTCGCTCAGCATAATGCCTTCCAGGTTCCTCCATGTTATGAAATGTTTCAGAGATTCGTCACTGTTCTTTATCGATGCGTAGTATTCCATTGTGTGAATATACCACAATTTATTTACCCATTCATCCGTTGATGGACACCTTGGTTGCTTCCAACTTTTTGCTATTGTAAACAGAGCTGCAATAAACATGGGTGTGCATATATCTGTTTGTATGAAGGCTCTTGTATCTCTAGGGTATATTCCTAGGAGTGGGATTTCTGGGTTGTATGGTAGTTCTATTTCTAACTGTTTAAGATAACGCCAGATAGATTTCCAAAGTGGTTGTACCATTTTACATTCCCACCAGCAGTGTATGAGAGTTCCAATCTCTCCGCAGCCTCTCCAACATTTATTATTTTGTGTTTTTTGGATTAATGCCAGCCTTGCTGGTGTGAGATGGAATCTCATGGTAGTTTTAATTTGCATTTCTCTAATGGCTAATGATCGAGAGCATTTTCTCATGTATCTGTTGGCTGCCTGAATATCTTCTTTAGAGAAATGTGTGTTCATATCCTTTGCCCACTTCTTGATTGGGTTGTTTGTCTTTTTGTGGTTGAGTTTTGACAGAATCATGTAGATTTTAGAGATCAGGCGCTGGTCGGAGATGTCATAGCTGAAAATTCTTTCCCAGTCTGTAGGTGGTCTTTTTACTCTTTTGGTGAAGTCTTTAGATGAGCATAGGTGTTTGATTTTTAGGAGCTCCCAGTTATCTGGTTTCTCTTCATCATTTTTGGTAATGTTTTGTATTCTGTTTATACCTTGTATTAGGGCTCCTAGGGTTGTCCCAATTTTTTCTTCCATGATCTTTATCGTTTTAGTCTTTATGTTTAGGTCTTTGATCCACTTGGAGTTAGTTTTTGTGCATGGTGTGAGGTATGGGTCCTGTTTCATTTTTTTGCAAATGGATATCCAGTTATGCCAGCACCATTTGTTAAAAAGGCTATCTTTTCCCCAGTTAATTGACACTGGTCCTTTGTCAAATATCAGCTGCTCATACGTGGATGGATCTATGTCTGGGTTCTCAATTCTGTTCCATTGGTCTATGTGTCTGTTGTTGTACCAATACCAGGCTGTTTTGACTACTGTGGCTGTATAATAGTTTCTGAAGTCAGGTAAGGTGAGGCCTCCCACTTTCTTCTTCTTTTTCAGTAGTGCTTTGCTTATCCGGGGCTTCTTTCCGTTCCATATGAAATTGGTGATTTGTTTCTCTATCCCCTTAAAATATGACATTGGAATTTGGATCGGAAGTGCGTTAAATGTATAGATGGCTTTTGGTAGAATAGACATTTTTACTATGTTAAGTCTTCCTATCCATGAGCAAGGTATGTTTTTCCACTTAAGTATGTCCTTTTGAATTTCTTGGAGTAGAGCTTTGTAGTTTTCTTTGTATAGGTCTTTTACATCCTTGGTAAGATTTATTCCTAAGTATCTTATCTTCTTGGGGGCTATTGTGAATGGTATTGATTTGGTTATTTCCTCTTCGGTGTTCTTTTTGTTGATGTAGAGGAATCCAAGTGATTTTTGTATGTTTATTTTATAACCTGAGACTCTGCCAAACTCTTCTATTAGTTTCAGTAGTTTTCTGGAGGATTCCTTAGGGTTTTCTGTGTATATAATCATGTCATCTGCAAATAGTGATAACTTTACTTCTTCCTTGCCAATCCGGATACCTTTTATTTCTTTGTCTAGCCTGATTGCCCTGGCTAAGACTTCCAACACGATGTTGAATAAGAGCGGTGATAAAGGGCATCCTTGTCTGGTTCCCGTTCTCAAGGGAAATGCTTTCAGGTTCTCTCCATTTAGAGTGACATTGGCTGTTGGCTTTGCATAGATGCCCTTTATTATGTTGAGGAATTTTCCTTCAATTCCTATTTTGGTAAGAGTTTTTATCATGAATGGGTGTTGGACTTTGTCAAATGCCTTTTCTGCATCAATTGATAAGATCATGTGGTTTTTGTCTTTTGTTTTATTTATGTGATGGATTACATTAATGGTTTTTCTGATATTAAACCAGCCTTGCATACCTGGTATAAATCCCACTTGATCAGGGTGAATTATTTTTTTGATGTGTTGTTGGATTCTATTGGCTAGAATTTTGTTGAGGATTTTTGCATCAATGTTCATGAGGGATATAGGTCTATAATTTTCTTTTTTTGTAATGTCTTTACCTGGTTTTGGTATCAGGGAGATGGTGGCTTCATAGAATGAGTTGGGTAGTATTCCGTCATTTTCTATGCTTTGGAATACCTTTAGTAGTAGTGGTGTTAACTCTTCTCTGAAAATTTGGTAGAACTCTGCAGTGAAGCCGTCCGGGCCAGGACTTTTTTTTGTTGGGAGTTTTTTGATTACCGTTTCAATCTCTTTTTTTGTTATGGGTCTATTTAGTTGTTCTACTTCTGAATGTGTTAGTTTAGGTAGGTAGTGTTTTTCCAGGAATTCATCCATTTCTTCTAGGTTTTCAAATTTGTTAGAGTACAATTTTTCATAATAATCTGAAATGATTCTTTTAATTTCATTTAGTTCTGTTGTGATGTGGTCCTTCTCATTTCTTATTCGGGTTATTTGTTTCCTTTCCTGTATTTCTTTAGTCAGTCTAGCCAATGGTTTATCAATTTTGTTAATTTTTTCAAAGAACCAGCTTTTGGCTTTGTTAATTCTTTCAATTGTTTTTCTGTTCTCTAATTCATTTAGTTCAGCTCTAATTTTTATTATTTGTTTTCTTCTGGTGCCTGATGGATTCTTTTGTTGCTCACTTTCTATTTGTTCAAGTTGTAGGGACAGTTCTCTGATTTTGGCTCTTTCTTCTTTTTGTATGTGTGCATTTATTGATATAAATTGGCCTCTGAGCACTGCTTTTGCTGTGTCCCAGAGGTTTTGATAGGAAGTATTTTCATTCTCGTTGCTTTCTATGAATTTCCTTATTCCCTCCTTGATGTCTTCTATAACCCAGTCTTTTTTCAGGAGGGTATTGTTCATTTTCCAAGTATTTGATTTCTTTTCCCTCGTTTTTCTGTTATTGATCTCTAGTTTTATTGCCTTGTGATCTGAGAAGATGCTTTGTAATATTTCGATGTTTTGGACTCTGCAAAGGTTTGTTTTATGACCTAATATGTGGTCTATTCTAGAGAATGTTCCATGTGCGCTGGAAAAAAAAGTATATTTTGCAGCAGTTGGGTGGAGAGTTCTGTATAAGTCAATGAGGTCAAGTTGGTTGATTGTTGTAATTAGGTCTTGTGTGTCTCTGTTGAGCTTCTTACTGGATGTCCTGTCCTTCTCCGAAAGTGGTGTGTTGAAGTCTCCTACTATAATTGTGGAGGTATCTATCTCGCTTTTCAGTTCTGTTAAAATTTGATTTATGTATCTTGCAGCCCTGTCATTGGGTGCGTAAATATTTAATATGGTTATGTCTTCCTGATCAATTGTCCCTTTTATCATTATATAGTGTCCTTCTTTATCCTTTGTGGTGGATTTAAGTCTAAAGTCTATTTTGTCAGAAATTAATATTGCTACTCCTCTTCTTTTTTGCTTATTGTTTGCTTGATATACTTTTTTCCATCCTTTGAGTTTTAGTTTGTTTGAGTCTCTAAGTCTAAGGTGTGTCTCTTGTAGGCAGCATATAGATGGATCGTGTTTCTTTATCCAGTCTGTGACTCTCTGTCTCTTTATTGGTGCATTTAGTCCATTTACATTCAGGGTAATTATAGATAAATAAGTTTTTAGTGCTGTCATTTTGATGCCTTTTTATGTGTGTTGTTGACAATTTCATTTTTCCACATACTTTTTTGTGCTGAGGCGTTTTTCTTAGTAAATTGTGAGATCCTCATTTTCATAGTGTTTGACTTTATGTTAGTTGAGTCGTTACGTTTTTCTTGGTTTTTGTCTTGAGTTATAGAGTTGTTATACCTTTTTGTGGTTACCTCATTATATACCCCTATTTTTCTAAGTAAAAACTTAACTTGTATTGTTCTATATCGCCTTGTATCACTCTCCATATGGCAGTTCAATGCCTCCTGTATTTAGTCCCTCTTTTTGATTATTGTGATCTTTTACCTATTGACTTCCATGATTCCCTGTTATGTGTATTTTTTTTTTTAATTAATCTTAATTTGTTTGTTTTTGTGATTTCCCTATTTAAGTTGATATCAGGACGTTCTGTTTTGTGACCTTGTGTTGTGCTGATATCTGATATTATTGGTTCTCTGACCAAACAATATCCTTTAGTATTTCTTGTAGCTTTGTTTTGGTTTTTGCAAATTCTCTAAACTTGTGTTTGTCTGTAAATATCTTAATTTCGCCTTCATATTTCAGAGAGAGTTTTGCTGGATATATGATCCTTGGCTGGCAGTTTTTCTCCTTCAGTGTTCTGTATATGTCGTCCCATTCCCTTCTTGCCTGCATGGTTTCTGCTGAGTAGTCAGAACATATTCTTATTGATTCTCCCTTGAAGGAAACCTTTCTTTTCTCCCTGGCTGCTTTTAAAATTTTCTGTTTATCTTTGGCTTTGGTGAGTTTGATGATAATATGTCTTGGTGTTTTTCTTTTTGTATCAATCTTAAATGGGGTTCGATGAGCATCTTGGATAGATATCCTTTCGTCTTTCATGATGTCAGGGAAGTTTTCTGTCAGAAGTTCTTCAACTATTTTCTCTGTGTTTTCTGTCCCCCCTCCCTGTTCTGGGACTCCAATCACCCGCAGGTTATCCTTCTTGATAGAGTCCCACATAATTCTTAGGGTTTCTTCATTTTTTTTAATTCTTTTATCTGATTTTTTTTCAGCTATGTTGGTGTTGATTCCCTGGTCCTCCAGATGTCCCAGTCTGCATTCTAATTGCTCGAGTCTGCTCCTCTGACTTCCTAGTGTGTTGTCTAATTCTGTTATTTTATTGTTAATCTTTTGGATTTCTACATTTTGTCTCTCTAGGGATTCTTGCAACTTATTAATTTTTCCAGTATGTTCTTGAATAATCTTTTTGAGTTCTTCAACAGTTTTATCAGTGTGTTCCTTGGCTTTTTCTGCAGATATCCTAATTTCATTTGTGATATCATTAAGCATTCTGTAAATTAGTTTTTTATATTCTGTATCTGATAATTCCAAAATTGTATCTTCATTTGGGAAAGATTTTGATTCTTTTGTTTGGGGGGTTGGAGAAGCTGTCCCGGTCTGCTTCTTTAAGTGGTTTGATATGGATTGTTGTCTCGGAGCCATCACTGGGAAACTAGTTTTTCCAGAAAATCCGCTAAAAAAAAACTGCAGTCAGATCCCTATCAGAGTTCTCCCTCTGGCTCAGGCTATTCAGATGTTAATGAAGCCGCCTGGGAAGGGTGGGGGAGGGAACAGAGAGATAGGAGAGTAGCACCTCAGAATATAGCCAGAGTTGCTTGTCTTGCTTGGAATGACTGTTATATCTGAGATTCCCGCGGGCGCGCCGCCTACGTGTGCTGGCTGTGTGGAGATTGCCCCCAGGGGGTCTGGCCCGCTGGAGTCACGGTCAGATCCTCCGCTTCCAGCCCCACGCCCAGCATCAAGGCTCCCCTACTGGGACGGTGCACTCTCAACTCCAAAATCAGTCGCTGCCTCCCGGGGACTTCTCGTCTTTCCAGCCGCTTGGCCGTGCCGCTCCCGTGAACTAGGTGGGCCCCCTCCCGGGGTTAGTTCAGATGGGTGGAGTAGCTCCCTGTGCTTGTGCCGCGACCGAGTGTCCTGGCTGGAACGCTGTTCTCCCCACTCCAATACCAGTCGCTGCCTCCCGGGGACTTCTCCTACCGGCTGCGTCCCACGCCGCCCGCGCGACCCGGCTGGTCCCCTTCCCGGGGTTAGTTCAGGGGGTGGAGCAACTCTCCGTGTTTATGGCGTACCTGCGTGCAGTCCAAATCCCTGCGGGACGGTTCCCCGGCTCGGATGCTGCTCTTTCTGCTCCAAGATCAGTCACTGCCTCCCGGGGACTTCTCCTACCGGCTGCGTCCATAGCCGCCCGTGGAACCGGCTGGTCCCCCTCCCGGGGTTAGTTCAGGGGGGTGGAGCAGGTCTCTGTGCTTGTGCCGTACCTGACTGGTACTCTGGCTCCAGGCTCTGGAAACAATCGCTGCTTCCCCGTATTAGTTCGTTCTCCGTCTCTAAATCTGTGTTTGTTGTTCAGGGTTCGTAGATTGTTATGTATGTGATCGATTCACTTGTTTTTCTGTGTCTTTGTTGTAAGAGGGATCCGAGGTAACGTCTGCCTAGTCCGCCATCTTGGCTCCGCCTCCTGGCACTTTTTGAGGGGCTCGTATACTCCTTATCTATAGAAGAAAAAAGTGTTTCTTTTTTTTCTAACATATTATTAAATTAATTGACCAGGTATGGTCTATGGATATGTAGATACTGAATTTCAAACTTAGATTTATTTTAGGTTTGGATAATCACAAAATAAATTGATACATTATTGCAAATTCTGATTATTTTGTCTAAGATACATTCAAGAGAAGACTGTCTCAGAGTGGAAAGAAACGGCAGTTCGGAGCATAAAGAAACAGACCCATACACACAAACAGGTGAGTAGATGTAGGAATGTGTTCATAAAAAAAAGCTGTTTCATCCAATTGTACTCAATTCACTGAAATATAATAGAAATATTGAAACACTTTCTCTTGTACAAAGAGTACAGCTCTAAACATCTCTAATAATTTTTCAGCAAAGTTAGTTAAAATCAGAATATATTTTCTTATTTCTTAAAGGATCTTCTGATTTTTGGTAACCTTGAGTATACATGCTTAAAACACTTCTCCAAATAAATTGCTATAAATAAATTCTGGTAATATTTTGCATTTCTCTTGAGAAAATTAACATCTACATTTTAAATTAATGTTACATTTTCAAAATGTATTCTAGTAAGAGTAGCTATGTTTTGTTTAAACTGTTGTGTTAATTCTGCATAACTGGATGAGAAATAACTCTTGAGCTCTCTTCAATCTTGATATCAACAATTATTAGAGGCAGTGTTTGTCAAAAGTATTATAAAGATGAAATATTGGGGCTCTCTTGTTATTAATTTGGCCCATGTCCTGCTCCTGAACAAAGTATTTTTTGAGAATTCTGTCAGTTACACAATTTTCTTTTATAAAAGAAAATATATGCTAAATTTATTCACAGCTATTACTATGACATTAAGGAAAATGTGAATTTTAAAGTATTATTTTAATTAGAAGGTTGTGCTTTATCCACAGCATAAAATTGAACATGCTAAGGATTTTAGCAGTGAATTATTTTGGTGATTAGGTGATTGGAACGTGGTAACCGAGATACACAGTTTTTATTTAGAGCTGCAATAGCAATTCACCTTACCACCAAGATAAGTAGCATCCAAAGACTGAAATGTGTTAAGAGCATTTTATTCCTAGCACCATCTATGTCAAGGAGGGCAAAATTCCAGTGGATTAAACATGCTGGGAGCATCTGATGCAAGAGCAGCTAGCTCACACTCCATTTTTACAAATGCTACAACATCCAGCCATTGTTTATCAAGCCTTTAGATCAGTTACAGAGTTTTCTAGGGTAAACGATAGTTAACTGTGACATGTGATAGATTTTGAACTCATGAAACCATTCTCAGTTGGGGGAAAAAGAGATTGATTAAATCTCAGAACGCCAAGGCAGAAGTGCAGGCATAGAACACAAACAAAATTGGGAAACGAGGCTATAAAATAAAGAATACTGGTCAAGGTCACGTTTAAGACAATAGTAAGAGCAAATGCACATTTGTTTTTAGCCCTGGACCTTTGAGTTACGATTCTTGTCATTTCTCTGGTTTAAAATGCAAACTTTGCTTTAGATTAGGATATTGGTAAAATTATAGATGTTGGTAAAGCTGTATGTGCCTGCATAATGTTATGCAGATACTGGCTGCGGTAAGCAATTTGCCTGGGAAGCAAACATCCTGAAATAATGAGATAAAAGTAACATGTACTCCATGGTTAATATTTATTAAAAAACAAAAAACACAACATTATGGTAAAAAAAAAAAATTTTTTTATGGTAATGTGTCTCTAAATTGGGAGAATGTTCCCTTGTTCTGTCCCCTCAGTCATCGTTGATTAAATGTACAAGCTGCACACAAACACAAACTTTTCTCTATTGAGAAGGGCAGTAAGCATTGAGAATCACAGATTAGCACCAGAAAATGACCTGATCATATTATTCTATTATTTAACATACAGGACACTTTGCCTACTACTTGCCAAAAACACTATGCTGTGCACTTTGGGGAGAATAGCCAGATCAATGTCATGTTAAACACATTCTACTCCCATCTTTGACATTTATTGACATTGGCAATAATGTTGGGGTGAAACAATTAGCCAATCTCTGCCTATTTTCCTGAGCTCTTAAACTGGAGCTATCACAGCACCTGATGGCCTCGTTGACTATACAGATTAAAATCAAAAGTATGCACCATCTTCAACAAAATCACCCTCACTATTTGCCAACATCATCTCATTAATAAGATAATTGAGAGACTTCTAAGGTCTTAACACACATTAACTAACTAAGCCATCAGAGCATTTCTCAGAAAAAGTATGAAACTTAGGTACAGAGAGGTTAGGTAACTTGTCATGTACCTACAGCCATAAGTTACACTGAGGATGCACACCCAGGAATTCTGGATCCAGAAGCTTTGCCTTTAACCACTACATCTAACTTTGCCTGGTGTACAGTAAAAATTAAATATATGTTATTATTTTAATTATGTTTACTCGTTCAGTAGCTATTCACATGCCATGCATTCCTGCCTCTGACAAATATTGTGTACGATTCTGTATCTTCCCTTGATAAGGTCACAGAGGCAATATTTATACCATAGACACTATCAGGCACTATTATCAATCTCTCTCCCACCCCCCACTTTGGAGCTTATCAATTGTTAAACATTTATCAGTACATAACTATAAATCAATGTATCTCTGCCACCAGAAATGTGAAATGCTAATGCTCCTCCTTATAAGTAAATCTCCAGCAGTCTCACTTCTACATGTTTGATTACATACACGGATTGCACTTGGTGAACATGCCAAGATGGAGATGATCAGTCATACAGCCGTCACTGAGTTTCTTCTTCTGGTATTCTCCACGGACCCGGGGATGCAAAACCGACATGGTGTCCTGTTCCTAATGGCTTACTTGGCAGCTCTGACAGGAAATGGGCTCATCATCTTCCTCATTACTTGTCATCCTCAGTTTCACACTCCCATGTATTTCTTCCTGAAGAACTTGTCATTCATAGATTTCTGCTACATCTCCATCACTGCTCCTAACTTTGTTGTTAACTCTGATGCACAGGAGCTCAATATCCTTCCTTGGGTGTGTTTTGCAGATTTTTTTTTCATAGTTTTTGCCTGCTCTGAATTAGCCATTCTCACCGTGATGTCCTATGACCACTATGTGGCCATCTGCCGTCCACTGCTCTCTGAGGTCATTATGAGCAGTGGGGCCTGTGGACAAATGGTGGGGGCTTCATATATCAGTGGGGTGGTCTCTGGAGCAATGCACACTGCAGCAACATTCTCTATAACTCAGTTCTAATAAAATCCATTAGTTTTTCTGTGATAGTCCACAAATCATTTTGATTTCAGTTTCCAAACTGAATATAGGAGAAAGTAGAACCATTGCATTTATCTTCAGTGCCTCACTAGTTTGCTTTGTGTTTTTTGTTTATTCCTATGTTCACATCTTCTCCATTGTCCGAAGGACCTCCTCTTCAGAGGGTAGGAACAAAGCCCTTTCCACTTGCACCCCTCGCCTGGTTGCTGTAACCTTGTTTATTCTAACTGCTTCCTTGGACTACCTGAAGCCACCATCTAACTTGAGATCAGATCTTGATCTCATTTTGTCTGTGTTTTACACTGTGCTGCCTCCAACATTGAACCCCATGATATACAGTCTTAGAAACAAGGAAGTGAAAGCAGCTTTGGGGAATGTGTTGGGCATAAAAATTAACCATGTTTGGAAGGTTTAAGGGAAAGGTCATTTTTCTTCTGTTCCAAGACACATTTTCAAATTTTAATATTTATAAACTGTAAATGTGTTTAAAATTGATGTAGTCTTTAGAAGAATTGGCATTAGTGACACAGTTGTCTTATAAAACGGGTTCCAAAGGTGTGGAAAACATAAAACCAGAGATATCATTGGACACCTCTTTAACTTCTGCTGATCACATGCTTGTGGGCAGGGCTGGATGAGCTAGTGAATGAAGCATATTTAGCAATCTTAAGACATATGGTTCAAAAGGCTAACTTTTCAAGTTGAAAAGGTTGCTTAAGAGGCTAGTAACAATATCTTTAAGAAAAATCACAAATTATTATAAAAATGTTGCCTTATCAATTTTCTTGATTTAAAAAGTACAATTAATTAGCTTAACTGGGGTATCCACAATCCAGATTGATTCTGCAAAAATCACAACTAACATTAAATTAGAAATAAATTCACGAATTTCACCACTTATACTTCCTAGATGATGACTAACTTCATCACGTGACAGGCAGAGGCACCTTAAGGGGACGTGTGTTGGGAAATCCTCAGCCTTGGTACTCATACTCCCTACAATTGCACCTAGACCCAGTATACCCCTCGTATCTTTATAATGGATATATTAACTTTTCCCTTCCCCTCTTAGGCTAATACTATATAACTAGATATTGTAGGATGTGTGTGGGTGAAGGGTTTCTGTCTTCTAATGTGCTCTTCCCGACATCAACCTGCTGGCCCAACGGTACCCCTCTACAGGAGTCTGTGCTGTTACGCTGATCTCAGATAATGTTAACAATGCATTTTCTTGTAAGAACCACGTGTCACTAAAGCTGTGGATTACTATGCACTGCTGAAGAATTGTGCTTTCAAAGAAAAAATAAAACTCCATTTCAACTAGCTATGATTATGTGCTTAAGTTCTGGGCAATGTGAGTGTGGTGAAGTGTTACGAAACTTAAGGGAAGTGTACTTACAAATCATGGGCCAGGTCATGGGCAATGTTCTGCTACTTGGAAAGTGGCTGTGGTGTGGAGATATTTGGGAGCGTCTAAGTGAGTTCAACACCCCAGATATGTGCTTACTATGACCCACCATCCACAGGTCTCCAACACAAATCTATATCTACATTCATCAATAAAAAAGTATATATATGGGTGGCACAAATGTTTAAGTGCTTCACTATGACCCAAAAAGATGGAGGTTCAAATCCACTCAAAGACACATTGGAAAACAGGTCTGGTGATCTGCTTCTGAAAGGTGACAGCCTTGAAAACTCTATGTAGCAGTTCTATTCTTTGCTCATGGGATCACTGTGAGGCAAAATTGACTCAACAGCAATTAACAGCATTTTATATTGCACATACTCTAACACAAGATTATTAAAAGCAACTAACAATGAGATAAATTGTGAATTTTTTTACGCATTGAACTAGTATGTATCAGTGAGGTTGACCAAAATACTGATGCACACAATCTTAATAATTACCAATAACAGGACATAGACAAAAGGTTATAGCATGATTCTATTTGTACAAAATATAAAAGCGGGCATCCAAACTGATAATTTGAAGTTATTATATGTGTTACCCATGTAGGATTAGCCACTGGAAAAGACCAAAAGGATATTCTTAGAATGCTGGTAGCATTTTTTCTTCATTTGAGTGCTGGTTACATAGGTGTGCTTGTTGTTGTTAGGTGCTCACCAATCTGTTCCAACTCAGAGCGACCTTCTGTACAACAGAAGGAAACATTGCCTGGTCCTGAGCCATCCTCACAATCATTGTTATGCTTAAGCCTATTGTTGCAGTCACTGTGAAAGTCTTTCTCTTTTTTTGATGATCCTCTACTTTACCAAACATGATGTCCTACTCCGGAGACTGGGCCCTCCGGTAACATGTCCAAAGTATGTGAAATGGAGTCTTGCCATCCCTATTCCAAGGAACATCCTGGTGTTTTGCTAAGCACACATAGGTGTGCTAGTTTGCCAAAAAAAAAAAAAAAATCCAACTGAACATCAAAGACTTGTTTAAATTCCTCATATTGTTATATTCTGATACAAAGAAAAAACTGTGTGTATGACTCAGAAAATCAAATCTCAATGAAAATGAGAGCAAAAATAGAATATAATGCCAGTATTATTATATACCGTTTCTCATAAGGTTTACCTAAGTTATGATTAAAGAGAAATTTTCAGGTATAAATGAAAATATTAGAAATTATAAAAGGTTATTGTTGTTAGGTGCCATCCAGTTGGCTCTGACCCATGGTGACCCTCTGTACAACAGAATGAAACACTGACTGGTCCTACGCTATCCTCACAATCATTACTATGTTTTAGCCCATTGTTGTAGCCACTGTGTTAATCCATCTGGTCAAGGATCTTCCTATTTTTCATCACCCTCTACCTCACCAAGCATGATGTCCTTCTCCAGGGACTGGTCCCTCCTGATAACATGTTCAAAGTATGTGAAATAAGGTCTCGCCATCCTCACTTCCAAGGAGGATTCTAACTGTACTTATTTCTAAGACTGATTTGTTAGTTCTTCCAGGAGGACATATTATATTCAATATTCTTCACCAACACCGTAATTCAAAGACACCAATTCTTCTTTGGTATTCTTTATTTTTTGTCCAGCTTTCACATGAATATGAGATAATCGAAAATATCTTAGCATGGATCAAGCACATTTTATTACTCAAAGTGAGATCTTTGCTTTTTAAAACTTTAAAGAGGTCTTTTGCTCAATGCACTACATTGTCTGATTTCTTGACTGCTGCTTCCAGGGGCTTTAATTGTGGATCTAAGTAAAATGAAATCCTTTACAATGTCAATATTTTCTGTTTATCATGATGTTGCTTTTTCATCCAGTTGTGGAGATTTTTGTTTTCATTATGTTGAGGTGGAATCTGTACTGAAGGCTGTAGTCTTTGATCTTCACCAGTAAATGCTTCAGGTCCTCTACACGTTCAGCAAGCAAGTTTGTATCATCTGCATATCACAGGTTGTTAGTGAGCCTTCGTCCAATCTTGATACGCTACTCTTCTTCACAGCGGCCAGCTTCTCCAATTATTTGCTCAGCATACAATTTGAATAAGTATGGTGAAAGAATAAAACCCTGATGAACACCTTTCCTGACTTTACACCATGCAGTATCCCCTTGTTCTGATGAATAACTGCCTCTTGGTCTACTTGAAGATTCCTCATAAGCACAACTAAGTGTTCTGGAATTCCATCCTTAGCAGTGTTATCGATAATCTGTTATGATGCACACAGCCGAATGCCTTTGCATAGTCAATAAAACACAAGTAAATGCTTTCTTTTTCTGCTTTCACCATGAGTCGGAATCGACTCGACGGCAGTGGGTTTTGGGTCTTTCTGCTTTCAGCAAGATCCATCTGAAAACAGCAATGATATCTGTTGCTCCACATGCTTTTCTGAATCTGGTTTGAATTTCTGGCAGTTCCTGTCAATGTACTGCTGTAACACATTTGAATTGTCTTCAGCAAATGTTACCTGAGTGTGGTATGAATGGAAACCCTGGTGGTGTAATGGTTAAGAGCTTGGATGCTAACCAAAAGGTTGGCAGATAGAATCTACCAGGTGCTCCTTGGAAACTCTTTGGGGCAGTTCTACTCTGTCCTATAGGGTCACTATGAGACAGAATCGACTCAACAGCAACGAGTTTTGGTGGTATGAATGTTATTGTTCAATAATTTCCACATTCCATTAGATCACCTTCCTTTGGAATGTGCACATATGTAGATCTCTCCCAGACAGTTTGCAGGTAGCTGTCTTTCCATTTTCTTGGCATAGACAAGTGAGCACCTGAAGCGTTGGGCCCATTTGTTGAAACATCTCAATTGGTATTCTGTCAATTCCAGGAGTCTTGCTTTTTGCCAATGCATTCAGCACAGCTTGGGCTTCTTCCTTCAATACCATCGATTCTTGATCATATTCTACCTCCTGAAATGGTTGAACATGGACAATCTCTTTTGGTACTGTGACTCTATGTATTCCTTCCATCTTCTTTTGAGGTTTCCTGCAATGTTCAATATTTTGCCCATAGAATCCTTCAATATCGCAACTCCAGGCTCTAAGTTTTTCTTAGAAAAGTAATGTATCAGTATGGTACAATAAGAAAAATAATTTATTCTAGGATCAAATTAATGGACCTAGCAGAAACAGTTTGGTGATCTTTCAAAATATTGCTATACTGGTTGATATATCTAAACAGAAGATCCTTCTATAAAAGGTTAACATTTTTAAGTGAAACATAAAAATAATGATTATTCATGTAATTTCCTCAGGGTAATGTTAATTTTTATAATAAAACCCAGGAAGTATGCCCTCTAAAGGCAGATATTAGTTTGATGACACTCTTTAGGTTATTCCACATATGATAAATATTCAAATATATGTATATATGATTACAAGTAAGGTTGTAGTGAAATTTTAGGTTAAAAACCTAGCATTTAACTTTTACTCATAAAAATTATTGTTCTAGAAAACAGATTATGTAGAAAATAAGTTTTGGCTACTTCATGTAGTGAAATGATTAACTAAATATCTGAGATTAATGGATTTTTATGTCTCTTGTATATATCCTAGCTTGACCCTCAACTGCTTTGTTGAAACTCCCTGTCTCTCCACTATGAGCATCATAAAAGAAAAACTTTCCCATTGACTAGTCCTGTGGGCTTGATCTCTTGCCTGTATTTCCCAGATCTCCAAATTGCAATTACCCTCTTTGTCTCACTTGTCCCAACTCTTTCTCTCTTGGGTGTCCTTGAAACTATTTAGGGTAGATTTCTCAGCATCCGAGTTGCAACCTTTAAGCCTGGGATTTTATCTCTTCCTTAGGGAAGCTTTGAGATATCATTTCTCTCAGTGAGAGGAGAATTACGCTCTCCCAGTTCCTGTTGCTATATGTGCATGTTACTTCTATTACATTGCATGATAGGAAATGCTCATGGATGAAGACAATCAATGAAGACTGGAGAGTTCTAGTCACATGTTAAAGTGAAAAAGCTGTAATAAGGAAATAGACTAACAGTCTCTATTATATTCCAGCTTTTCAGAGATTAATATAAGCCATCATGTAAGTACAACCTATTAAATTGTACTTACAAGCATGATCTATAGATACATAGATACTGAATTCCAAACCTAGGTTTGTTTTAGGTTTATATAATCTCAAAAGAAATTGATATAGTACTGAAAATCCTGATTTTTTTGTCTAAGATACAATCAAGAGTAGACAATCTCAGAGTAAAAAGAAATGACATTTTGGAGCATAAGGAAGCATATGCACACACAAAGGGACTGGTAGAATTAAGATTATGTTATAGAAAAGTTGTTTTGTCAAATTACACTGAATTCCCTGAAATAGTAATAAAATTATTGAAATACTTTTCTTGTACAAACAGTAGAGTTCTAAACATATCTAATTTTTTTTCAGTAAAGTTATTCAAAATCAAAATATATTTTCTTATTTCTTAAAGGATCTTCTGATTTTTGGTAACATTGCATATCCACGCTTAAAACACTTCTCCAAATAAATTCTGATAATATTTTGCATTTCGCCTGAGAAAATTAACATCTACATCTACATTTTAAATTAGTGTTACATTTTCAATATGTATTCTAATAAGAGTAGCTGTTTTTTATTTAAATTGTTCTGCTAGTTCTGTATAACTAGATGAGAAATCATTCTTGAGCTCTCTCCAATCTTGATATCAACAAATCTTTTTTTTTTGTCTTAGAGGCAATGTTAAAACATTACAGAGAAGACAATTTAGGGCTTTCTTTTATTATTCCTTCAGCCAATGTCCCTCTGCTGAACAAAATATTTTTTGAGAATTCTAGCATTTATAAAATCTTCTCTTATAAAGAAAATATATGCTAAATTTCTTCACAATTGTAACCATGTTATGACATTAAGAAACATGTGCATTTTAAAGCATTATCATAATTAAAAGTTTGTGCTTTATCCACAACATAAGACAGACAATGCTAAGGATTTTAGCACTGAATTACTTTGATGTTTAGGTGAATTGGAATGTGGTAGCCGAGATATGGTATTTTCATTTAGAGATGATATAGCAATTAACCCTACCACCAAGATAAATACTGTCCAAAAAACAAAATATGTCACCAGAATTTCATTCCTAGCCCCATCTATGGCAAATAGTACCAAACCCCAGTGGATTAAACACTCTGGGAATACCTGATGCAAGAAAAAATAGACCACACTCCCTTTTGGCAAATGCTACTACACTGAGCCATTGTTTATGAGCCTTTATATCAGTTGCAAGATTTTCTAAGGTTAGAAATATTTGACACTGTGAAGTGTGATATAAATATATGAAGTCATTCCAGTTAGTGGAAAGAGATTCATTAAATCCCTGAATTTCAAGGCAGAAGTGCAGGCCTGAGACATGAAAAAAGTGGGAAACCGAGGCTTTAAATAAGGAATACTGGACAGGGTCAAGGTTAAGAACACAGTAAAAACAAATGTACATTGATTTTAGTCCTGAACTTTTGAGTTAGAATTTTTGTTATTCTTCTGGTTTAAGACACAAAATTTCCTTTAGGAAAGGATATTGGTAAAACTGTAGAGGCTGCCCAGTGTTATACAGGTACTGGCTGAGGTGGGCAAATTGGAGAAGAAAGTTCTGAGAAAAATAGGCTAAAAATAACATGTAATCCATGGTTAATGTTTATTAAAAAAAAAAACTCACACAATTAACATTATGGCAATTTGTCTCTAAATTGGAACAATGCTCTCTTGTTCTGTCCCTGCACTCACCAAGGATTAAGTGTACATGCTGCACACAAACACATTTTTCTCTAGTGAGAATGGCAGTAACTATTGAGAATCATGTGTTAGCAACAAAAAATGACTTGATTATTTTTTTATTATTTAGCATGCATGAGGCTTTGTGTACTACTTGCCAAAAACACAATATGTTGTGTACTTTGGGGAGAAGAGCCAGGCACTGACAAATTAAAAACATTCCAGTCCCATCTTTGACATTTGTTGACATTGGCAATAATGTGTGGAGAAAACAATTAGGCGATCTCTGCCTTATTACCCTGGGCTCTTAAACTGGAGCTGTCAGAGCACCTGATGACCTCCCTGTCTGTACAGATTAAAATCAATAGTGTGCACCATCTTCAACAAATCAACATCACCATTTGCCAGCATCTTCTCATTAATATAATAGGATAAGTGGGAGACTTATAAGGTCTTAGTATACATTAACTAATTAAGTCATCAGAATACTCCTCAGACAAAAGTATGAATATCAGGTACAGAGAAGTTAAACAACTAGTCAGAGAACCGTAAGCAGCCAGTTAAAATGAGGAATTCTGTATTCAGAAAACTTTACTTTAACCACTACATTTCTCTTCACCTTTTGTACAGGAAATACTAAATAAATATTAACTATTAATTTAATTCCATTTACTTATTCAGTAGCTATTGAGATACAATGAATTTGTAACTATGACAAATATTGCGTACGTGTGTTTTCTCTTCCTCTTGATGTGGTCACAGTGCCAACGCTTACGCCACAGGAATTGGCAAACACTGCTATCAGCCCCCCCCTTTCCTTTGGAGCTAGTCAATCGTTAAACATTTATGGGCTCCTAACTGTAATAAAAATCAATGATTTCTGCCGCTTGGAATGTGAAATGCTAATGCTCTTCCTTATAAGTAAATCTTCAGCAGTCTCACTTCTACGTGCTTGATTACATACACAGATTGCACTTTGTGAACATGCCCAAATGGAGATGATCAGTCACACAGCCGTCACTGAGTTTCTTCTTCTGGGATTCTCCACGGACTCAGGGATGCAAAACCTACGTGGTATCCTGTTCCTAATGGCTTACTTGGCAGCTCTGATAGGAAATGGGCTCATCATCTTCCTCATTACTTGTCATCCTCAGTTTCACACTCCCATGTACTTCTTCCTGAAGAACTTGTCATTCACAGACATCTGCTACATCTCTGTCACTGTTCCTAACTTTGTTGTTAACTCTCTGATGCACAGGAGCTCAATATCCTTCCTTGGGTGTGTTTTACAGGTGTTTTTTTTTTTTTTTTTGCAGTTTTTGTCTGTGCCGCATTAGCCATTCTCACAGTGATGTCCTATGACCGCTATGTGGCCATCTGCCTTCCACTGCACTATGAGGTCATCACGAGCAGTAGGGCCTGTGGATCAGTGGGGTGGTCTCTGCAGCAATGCACACTGAGGCAACATTCTCTATAATTTTCATTCTAATAAAATCCATCAGTTTTTCTGTGATATTCCGCAAATTATTTTGATTTCGGATTCCAGACTGAACTTGGGAGAAATTGGCATCATTGCACTTATTTTCAGTGCCTCACTAGTTTGCTTTCTGTTTATTGCTTATTCCTATGTTCACATCTTCCCCATTGTCCGAAGGATCTCCTCTTCAGAGGGTAGGAACAAAGCCCTTTCCACTTGCACCCCTCACCTGGTTGTTGTGACCTTGTTTATTCTAACCGCTTCCTTGGACCATCTGAAGCCACCCTCTAACTTGCGGTCAGTTGTCTGTGTTTTACACTGTGCTGCCTCCAACATTGGACCCCATCATCTACAGTCATAGAAACAAGGAAATGAAAGTAGCTCTGGGGAAAGTGCTGGGTATGGAAGTATTTAAATCAAATTAACCATCTTTGGAAGGTTTAGAGAGAGGTCATTTTTCTTCAGTTCCAAGACACATTTTCAAATTTTGATGTTTATAAACTGGAGAAGTGTCTTTTGATAATGCAACATTTTGTGAAATAATTTGTAATTTTTTAAAAGGTGTTATTACTAACCCCTTAAGCAACCTTTTCAATTAGGAAAGTTAGCCTTTTTTTAATCATATGTCTTAATATTGCTAAATATATTTTGTTCACTAGCCTATCAGATCCTACCCACAAGCATCTGGTTAGTAGAGATTAAACGTGTATCCGTTATCTCTGGTTTTATGTTTTCCATGCCTTTGAAATTTTGTAATGATAACTATGTCACTAAGGCCAATTCTGCTAAAAACTACACCGATTTTAAGACACATCTAAAAAAAAAAAACCAAAAAAACGCAGTGCCGTCGAGTCGATTCTGATTCATAGCGACCCTATAGGGCACTGGGGTTTTTTTGGTTTTTTTGCATGTGTCTTAAAATCGGTGTAGTTTTTAGCAGAATTGGCCTTAGTGACATAGTTATCATTACAAAATTTCAAAGGCATGGAAAACATAAGACCAGAGATATCATCGGATACCCGCTTAATCTCTACTAACCAGATGCTTGTGGGTAGGATCAGATAAGCTAGTGAACAAAATACATTTAGCAGTATTAAGACATATGATTAAAAAAGGCTAACTTTCCTAATTGAAAAGGTTGCTAAAGGGGTTAGTAATAATATCTTAAAAAAATTACAAATTATTTCACAAAATGTTGCATCATCAATTATTTTGATTAAAAAAGTACAATTAATTGTTTTAACTTGGGCATCCACAATCCAGAGAGATTCTGCAAAAAAACGCACTAAGATTAAATTAGAAATCATTTCACGAATTTCACCACTTATCCTTCCTAGGTGATGACTTACCTTATTGCATGACAGGCGGAGGCACCTTAAGGGCATGTGTGTTGTGAAATCCTCAGCCTTGCTACTCATACTCCCACAATGCCACCCAGATCCAGAGTCCCCCTTGTATCTTTATAATGGATATATTAGGTTTCCCCTTCCCCTCTTAGTCTAATACTATATAACTAGATACTGCCAGGTGTGTCTTAGTCTAATACTATATAACTAGATATTGCCAGGTGTGTGTAGGTGAAGGGTTTCTGTCTTCTACCAGCTGGCCCAACTGTACCGCTTTACAGAACCACTGTAGAGTTTACCGGAGTCTGTGCTGTTATGCTGATGCCAGATGATGTTAAAAATACTTTTTCTTGTAAGAACCCTGTGTCACTAATGCTGTGGATTACTGTGCACTGTTGAAGAATTTTGTTTTCAGAGAAAAAAATAAAATTCCATTTTAACTAGATATGATTATGTGATTAAGTTCTGGGCAGTGTGAGTGTGGTGAAGTGTTATGAAACTTAATGGAAATGGACTTAGAAGTCATGGACCTGGTCATGGACAATATCTACTAACTGGAAAGTGGCTGTGGTGTGGAGATATCTGGGAGCATGTAAATGAGTACAACACCCCAGATTTCTGCTTACTGTGACCCACCATCCACAGGTCTCCAACAGAAATCTATATATACATTCATCAATAGGTAAGTGCATATACTGGTGACACAAAAGTTTAAGTGCTTGACTTGACTACTATCCAAAAGTTTAAAGGTTCAAAATCACTCAAAGGCACCTTGGAAAACAGGTCTGGTAATCCGTTTCTGAAGGTTGATGGCCTTGAAAATCATATGTAGCAGTTGTATTCTGCACTCATGGGGTCACTGTGAGGCCAGGTACACCCAAGAGCAACTAATAAATCAACAACATTTTACACTATACATACAAAAACTGATGCAAGATTTTAAAAAAGCAATTAAAGAGTGAGATAAATTGAGTGCTTTTTTTTTTTTTAAGGACAACTTTTTATTGCTACCAGAGGCTTTTATTGTCAATCAATACATGGTTGTGACGGTAATACCTTCTTCAGACTGCACAGAGAGCTTGGGATCCAGAAGTCATTAAGAGAAATATAGGTAGATTGAAGAGGCAGGGGGTGTAACTTTTATCAAGGAAACCCTAGTGATATAAAACTTGGGTACTGAAATCGGTTATTACATGTTACAGACTCAAATCACAGAACTGCCCCGACATCTAAACAGTCTTTCCCATTTATTATAAATGAGTGAAAATTCTGGTCAGTTACAAAATCTAATTTTAGTTGTTTACGTAAGTCTTTCTTTGGTGAGTGTCTGGATATATTAACTTTATCACAAATTATTTTATGCAAATTTCAAAAATGTTTTCAACAAATCTGTGTTCCAATTACATGCCACTTAAAAGTTTCACTTTATGATAAACAAAAATAAAAGCAATAATTTTGTTTTTAGACTCCGGAAGTTGAAATGAGACAAACACTAAAAATCAACATGGTGAAGTCTTTTCTGTTACCCTCTGATTCACACGGGGCAATTGTGAAGTAACTTTTCAGACTAATCTGAATTTGAATTGTGGATTAAACATGAGTCATTTGTTTCACTAAATTGCTAAAATAATAATAATTTGGGGTGTTTCCTATTTAGTAGAGGCCAGGGTATAGATTAACATGTGTAAAATTTATTACGTATTCAATGAAGAAGCAAGCAAAAAAAGAAAATTAACAGGATGCCAGGGACAGGGCTTGCTAATTATGAATTTTGGAACTTTAAAAAACATTCAAGTGTGGATTTTTGACATAGGGCAAGTTACACTACATTTCAGCAGAGAAAACAGAGGAACTGACAAACACTGTAAAGAAATTTTTAGCTTCTTCCCCCCCCTCCTTAATTTTGGATCCTTTTATATAGTAAACATGTTTTTTTTTTTTTTTTTCTGGCTCACTTCAGTTCAGTCTGATAAGGTATGTATCCCTTATATATCCTCTCCTGGTTTTGCATGTTCTCATTCCCAGAGTAGTCTACCTTAGTTTTGCACCTGAAGGTAACACTTGTTCAAACTACCTGACAGAAACAGGCTGCAAAGGTGGACAAGGGGAAGCATGTCCCTCTTGCCTTGACAAATCAGTGCCACACACAGAACCCACATTTCCGAAGCATTGTCTTCATTATAGAGCCGTTTGATTCCATCGTAGAAGTCATCCACTTCCATTTCCTCTACCTTTCGTTTAGCAGAGGTATGCTTACACCCACTGGCAGCTGGGAGATGATGGCAGAAGGCTGCTGTACCTCTTACTGGCACTTCTGGTTTGCTGTTGTCCTTGGAGAAATCTTGGCCTGGGACAGAGGAGGAATGTAATCTGAACACTCTTTTGTCCCAGGTCACTAGGGTGTGCTTGAGGGGACAGTAGACATAAACGGAATTTAGAGGCAGGGAAGACTGCAAAGTAGAAAGGTGATGTGCCACAAGCTCCCGACAGTGGATCAACTGGGAGCTATCCATCTGTGCTTTCTGAAGCAGTTCAATTGTAAGAGGAAACCAATCAGAAATGAGTTTCTCCATTTCCAAACTAACCACCAGCCAGAGCAAGCATGGAGCCTTTGAAGTGCAGAAGTTGGCTACAGGCCATACAATGGAGGAGCTGCTTGAGGACTGCCAAATGCTGAGACGGGCTGAGTGTGGGCAAACTGAAGAGTAATTGAGGCCTAGCTGACACTGCAATGGCACGGAAAATGTGGAGAAAATCCAATGGCGTGGCTGTGTGAAGATCCCAATTCAATTTATCCAGAATAATTCTCTCCATTCTCAGAATTTCAGATGAAGAACAGCCACAGAAACTGTCTCTTGCCAACACCTTCAATACTGGAATTCTCTCATCCTCCTCAACAGTCTTGGCAGCTAAGAAAAAACAGCTGATTGCAATACAACTCAAATATTTTGGGTGGGCCTTTACAGTAGCTAAAAACCTGTCCAAAAGACTGCTAGCCAAAGCAAATGTTTCTGGGTAAAGGTTGAATTGGTACTTGAGTTTGACCAGCCACTGAATCACTTCATCTCTCTGGGATGGAGAAACATTCTGATTTGTAGGCATTTTGCACACATTCACCTTCCACATCTGGGCTTCCCTAGATATTGCCTTTTCCGACAGGAAAGACAATCTCTGGTTTTCCAAAGGTCCTGGAAACTTCATGATATCCTTTGGATCTGTCTGTCACCCAGTATGATGTAGCTACCTTCTCCTCTTCTTCCTCCTCCTCCACCCGGGCAGAGCTGTAGGCCTCACGGTGGTGACGCGGGCTCATCCGCGGGCCCGTTACCACCTCATTTTCCTATGCGCGCAGCTGCGGGGCGCACGGGACGAGGACGGGTTCGACTGAGGAAGGAGAAGAGGGGGACCGGGCCTGGGGGCGCAGGCGCGGGGGCTCGAGCGGGACGGGTCGCACGGCTGCGGCTTGTGGGTCTGGTCGGTCAGCGAATTAGTTCCATGATGACCCGAAACCTGTGGCCGCCGCAGCCACCGCTTGTCCCGCTCCTCCAACCGCCGCCGCCACTTGTGCCCCGGTGGGGAGGGGGCTCCCTGTCGCCAAAGGGCGGCGGGGGCCGGGGAGAGGCGGAGGAGGAGACCGGCTCTGCCCCTGACCGGGGGATGCGCCTGCAAGAGGAAATGGTGAAAGGGGCGGAGGGGGAAACAGAAGAAAAAGAAAAGGAAAGGGGGGAAAATAACAAAAAGCGAGACAGAGGCGCTGCCGCGTCCGCTCGCGGGAAAGGCAGGGGAGCGAGTGCGTATTTTTTTTTTTTCTCACTCATTGAGACAGAGTAAAATAATACTGATGCAGACAATGTTAATAATTCCCAATTAACAGCCACACACAAAAGCTTACAGCATATTCCATTTATAGAAAATACAAAAGCAGGCATCCAAACTGATAATTTTTTTTTTTTACTTTTTCTCCTTTAATATTATTTCATTCTCAGAAATGTTATTGATATAGGTTCAGAAATACTAATTATCACAATTTTGTAGCTAAAACGCAAGAAAATTTGTCAAAGTCAGTGACTCTAAAAAGAGGAGCAGCAATGAAAACAACGGCATGTGCTTCTACCACGGACAGGTGAAGCCACATAATGAGAATCATCACTGTAACTGGGTATGAGGGTTCTGGCCGAAGTGCATTAGAAGGTCAAGAAATTAAATTAGCATTGTTTTAGCCACGTAGATATATTGATACATGTAAGCTGGGCTTAAACAAAATTTTCTTGTGTGTGTTAGAAACTAACTACAGGGTATTTTTATAAAAAAAATAATTTCTGCTAAAACGGCACAAAAGTTTTATAGACAGTCATTTGATGTCGTCCTATCTGACAGTGTCAACCACTGTGGTCCATACCACACATACCCTTAGTCACAGCACTGGCCATTGTGGAAAATAGTGTGGCAGTTCCTCAAAAAACTAAAATCAGAACTACCACTTTGTTGGTTATTAGGTGTCCTTGAATCGGTTCCCACTCGTAGTGACCCTGTGTACAACAGAACGAAATACTGCTTGGCCCTGCACAATCCTCACAACTGTTGCTGTGTTTGAGCCCATTGTTGGAGTCGCTGTGTCAATTCACCTCCCCAAGGGTTCAAACTGATAATTTGAAGTCATTATATTTGTTACTCAGGTGTGATTACTGGTTGGAAAAGACAAAAAGAATATTCTTAGAATGTTGGTAATATTTTTTTCTTCATCTGAGTGCTGGTTACATAGGTGTGCTTATTGTCTTTTTGCTAGGTGCCATTGAGTTGGTTTTGAC